>NC_048597.1:103068268-104268268 GCF_003668045.3 Cricetulus griseus | reverse complement strand
ACTAGCCAGGCGTAGTAGCCACATCTATACTGCTGACATGCAGGACTCAGAGGCAGGAGGATCCTGAGTTCAAAGCCAGGCTGGGCTACAGAGTGAGACTCTATCTCACACTTTAACACAATACACAGAATCGTTGTGAAAAATAAAAGAACTGGGATTAAGGTGTGTGACAGGACATGAGGGGTCGAGCACCTGAGATTTGAAAGGCTGTGCGAATGACAGCAGTGACTCCTGGCTGTGAGGCGGTGCCAGCCCCGTTGCGCTGTCCACCAGGCCCACCCACTCCCGGGAAGCCACACTCTAGTACCTTGCTTCAAAGCCCATGTCAAGAAGTCTGTCTGCCTCATCCAACACCAGGACATCCAAGCTCTTCACACAGCTGGCTAGGTCCAGGCCCTCAGACTTCCTCCGGAACATGTCCTCCAGGCGGCCTGGGGTTGCCACAATGATGTTCCCACTTTGGAAGAAACATTTCAATTTACTGTGTTTGCTAACTGTGAAACACAGTTTCCCACCAGGCAAGTCCATCTACATCCCAAGGAGAATGATGACTACACGGTAGACACAGCAAGGACTGGGAGAGAGAAGGATCTGGTTACAGGCCACGACTCTAGCAGAGTGGGAAAGTTGCAGCCCACTGGCCACACTGGCTGCCTGTGTTAGTAAGCATGTTGCTGGCACACAGCCATACTCTTTATTCCTACTGTATGCTATCTCTGCCATCTTTCTACACTGCAGCAGAGAAAGTGCAACATGACGCCACATGGCCTACACAACACAGGCCAACCTGTGCTGCTCTGACCTGAAGCAACAGCAAACAACTGTAGGATGGAAACAGACTGGTACAAGGGAAGTTCTGTGGCATAGTACTTGTCTGGTATACATGAGGCCCAGGGTTCAAATCCTAGCAATAAGAAATAAAGAAGGAGGGAGAAAGAGAGACAGAGAGAGGGGAGAAAATACAGAAAGGGAGGGGAGAGAAGATGAGGGGAAGGGAAGGGAAGGAAAGGGAAGGGAAGGGAAGGGAAGGGAAGGGAAGGGAAGGGAAGGGAAGGGAAGGGAGAGACATAGACCAACAGGCTGAGAGCCAGATATGGCCCTGCAAACTGGCTGCCTAGAACATGTTTTTGCACAATGTAGACTATAAGCAACTGTCTTAAAAATCTGAAGACATGGGTCTGGAGAGATGGCTCGGCAGTTAAGAGCACTGACTGCTCTTCCAGAGGACAGGAGTTCAATTCCCAGCACCCACATGGCAGCTCACAGCCATCTCCAGTGGGGCCTGATACTTTCCTCTGGCATAAAGTTGTACATGCAGATAGCACACTCATACATAAAATAAATAGATAAATCTTTAAAAAAAAATCTGAAGACACACACATCTGGAATTCCATCCTCTAAAATCTTCACAAGCTGGTAGCAAGGAGCCCAGTCTTGCCAGGCAATGCTCAACGACAGATGAGTACTAGGGGCACTAGGGTTGTTTACACACCTTCCCCTAACTCCGAAGACAATCAAAGAATATGCAGTGTTCACAGGGTCAAGGGAACCAGGAATGGTCAGGGAGAAAACGCTCCACTTCCTAGGAGCCCAAGGACCTCCACAGACACTCTCGGTTCAGTGCCAAGAGCACAGGAACGGGAACTCTCAGGCTCACCCGTGCTGCTTGAACCTCTCTACATCTTCTCCAGGGTTCCGGCCTCCAATCCACAAAATCTGGCTGAAACAAGAAATGGGACTTGGAACAGGTCAGGCAAAATAACAACCCAGGCCAATAGGGCTTCCCCACACCCAACACCTCAGGTGCCATCTCGAGGGCCCTGCGCCCAGTCACCTGAACTGTGGGAAGTGCTTCGTGAAGTGTGACAGGACCTCATCGATCTGAATGGCCAGTTCCCGAGTGGGGGTGATGACAATGGCTCCCACCTGCTCACATGGAGGGAGAGACCACAAAGTAAGCAGTACATAAGTTCCGGGTGGGATCACATTAGTCCTGCACCTTCCATCCTCAGACAGTTTGTGGAATTTTTCATCAGCCTCAGGGCACATCAGGTATCACATCAAGGACTGTGAAGGGCAGCTCAGTGGTAGAGTGCTTGCCTACCATGAACAAGGCCAGCATCACAAAAGAATAATCAACATAGGGCTCAGAGATGGCTCATCAGTTAAGGGCCACTCTCCAAAGGACCCAGGTTCAATTCCCATCCCACCCACATGGCAGTCACAACCACCTACAACTCCAGTTTCAGAGTACCTGACGGCCTCTGTGGACACCAGACACACATGTGGTGCACAGACATACATGAAGGCGAAATACCATACACATAAAAATAAATTAATTAAATTAAAAATTGTTTTAGCAGGACAGTGGGTGGCACATGTCTTTAGTGCCAGCACTCAGAAGGCAGAGGCAGGTGGATCTCTGAGGTCAAGGCCAAGAGGTCTACAAAGAGAGCTCCAGGACATTCGAGGCTACATAAAGATATATCCATGGTAGCAGTACTGCAGCACAGGCCTGAAAGAAGGATCATCTATGACAGATTTCCCTACATGGCCTAATGTGTGCCTGGGACACACAGGGACACTAGACAGCACTTCAGCACTGTACCAGGGACTTATTTGAGATGGGTGGTAGTTTGAATGACACCTTCCATAGTCTCAGGCATTTAAACATTTGGTCCCCAGTTGGTGGCGCTGTTTGGGTAGGTTTAGGAGGTGTGGCATTCCTGGAGGAAACCACTTTCAAGCTTACCCACTGTGAGGAGCCTGGACTCATCCCTCTGGAACTGTAAGCCCCGAATAAACCCACCCTTCTACATGTTGCCTTGGTCATGCTGCTTATCACAGCAATAAAGAAAGTAATTAATTCACTCACTGTGTAACCATAGCAAGGCTGGTTCCATGACCCTCTGCCTGTGTATCCCCACATTTCTTAAAGAAGCTTTATACTCACAGAGATTCACCTGCCTCTGCCTCCCAAGGCTGAGATTAAAGGCAGCCAACACGTTCCCACGCAATACTGGAAGCTTTTTTTTTTTTTTTTTTTAAGATTTTATTTTTGTTTATGTGCATGAGTGTTTTGCCTGCAAGCATGGACCTACAGCCCGTGCATCCCCAGCCAGAAGAGGGCGCCAGATCCCGTACAATTAGAGGTATAGAGGTTGTAAACCCCCTGTAGATCCTGGGAACCAAATCCAGATCTTCTGCAAAAGCAACAAGTAATCTTGTTCACTGAGTCATCATCTCTCCAGCCACCACTGGGGGCATTTTAAATAACAAAATCACCAACAAAAGCCACAAAAAATAAAGGGTTAGGGATTAATTCAATGGTAGAGTGCTTGCCTAGTAATCACAAGGTCCTGGGTTGGGTCTTCAGCTAAGACAGGATTTAAAAAAAAGCTCACTCCACAAGGATACCTGCTAACAGTATGAAAGCTAAAATGGCATTTCTACCCATATCCACAAGTGACCAGACACTACCCCAGTGTCATGAGAGCAAGCCAGCATTGTCAGAGTGACTCAACATCGACTTTGGTTTAACAAGCAGGCAAATCCAAATACAGACTCCTCAGACACCAAACGGGGCTCAAGGAAGGCTTCTCCAGCTTCTTCCTCTGGTCTGAACCCTCATGCCTCCATGTCAATCAGCCAGCCCTCCTCACCTGGCTCTTCTTTAACTTCTCTTCCCTTCTCAGAAGAATCTCCACAATGGGGATGACAAAAGCCAGGGTTTTCCCACTACCTGTTACCTGCAAAGGAACAAAGCTTTTGACTTGCTTTCTGCTTGGCCAGGAGAATGAGGGACAGACTGTATGAAATGAGATACTCACAGCTTCTGCAGCGACATCTTTGTTTTTCATGAACAGAGGGATTGTGGCAGACTGCAGGGAGAGATTACAAAGAACTGCTTAAACAATACCACAACCAAACAAGAGTCCTAGGAACACAGGGGGTGACTAAAGTCAAAATGGACCCCATCCCACGGCGATACTGAGTAAACAGTCACCACAAAGGATTGAATTAAAAGTGACAAATTGTAGCAAGGTGTGGTGGCACATGCCTTTAATCCCAATACTCAGGAGAGAGGGGCAGGCAGATCTCTGTGAGTTCAAGATCAACCAAGGCAATCTAGCAAAACTCTTGTCTCAAAACCAACCAACCAACCAACCAACCAACAGAAACACTGTGAGTTATCTATAAGGACAAGTGTGAGCCGGGCGTTGGTGGCGCACGCCTTTAATCCCAGCACTCGGGAGGCAGAGGCAGGCAGATCTCTGTGAGTTCGAGGCCAGCCTGGTCTCCAGAGCGAGTGCCAGGATAGGCTCCAAAGCTACACAGAGAAACCCTGTCCTGTCTCGAAAAACCAAAAATAAATAAATAAATAAATAAAAGAGGACAAGTGTGACAGGACTCCTGGCTTCAAGTTCTGACACTCCCATTGTTCCTTGTTGGACTAGGAACAGGCCAGAGAATTGGACATTATACAATTTAATTTTATTTATGTGTACATGCCTCCTTGTCTGTATGTACACTACATGCATGGAGCTATACAAGAAGGCAAGAAAAGAGTTGGATCTCCTGGAACAAAAATTATATTCAGTGCTGAGCCAATCAGTGGAGGTGATGAGAACTCAACCCTGGTCCTCTGCAAGAGCAGTAACTGATCTCAACCAATGAATCGTCTCTCCAGGCCCTGGAAGCATTGGATTTGCCACCAGCCCCTGGACATTCGGACTGGTATTTCTCTGTGTGGTAATTAGCTTCCCCCAGTCACCTCCCTACTCCCTCACTGTCCACAGGAGTCTATTTCAGTTCCTTCATAACACTCAGCACGAGACAAACTACCTCACTCCTCTGGTTCTTTCTCTAACACCCGCTCTAGAAAGTAAGGCCCACGAGTGAATACCAAGACTTCCAAGTTCCCAGAGCCTAGATGATACCCCGATAGATACTGGGTCCTTAATAAATGGTTTTCGGTTTTTGACTGCTTGCTTGTTTGCTTTTTTTTGATAAAGTGAGCCAGGGAGATTCCCTTTCCCCACATAATAACAACAGGCAACAGTCACTGGGTGCCCACCTGGACTTATCTAATCCCCACAATGCTATGAAGAAAGTGACTGTCATCACTTCTCAGACGAAAAGGGCATAGATTGAGCCACTGTCCGAAGCCGCCAGAGCAGGCAGGAGGGGCACGAAGCTCTGAGACCCCGGAGGAGGTTTCCTGAACACGCGTGGCACTTCCCCGATGGGGATGATCCCCGAGGCTGCATTCAATCGGCTGATCGCTCAGCCTCGCTTCCCCGCCGGCCCAATACCTGCACCGGGGTCATGTGTGGGAATCCCAGCTCGCGCAGCGCGCTCAGCACACGAGGATGCAGCGGCACCTGCAGGGACTCCCAGGCACCCTCCGTCACATGTTCCATGGCGCGTATCCTGGCCTCCACTATTGCGGCCGCTCGGAAAACCAAGAAAGCAGCACCAGAAAGTACTTCCGCTTCCGGCTGGTCCATTGCCCGGTAGAAAACTACACCCGAGCGACGACGTTCCGGGGGACGAGGGCGGGCCCGTGACGCTAGGAAGTGGTTCACAGCGACAGGGAGGGCAGGGGCGGCGGGGCGATGAAGTGACAGGGAGGAGCCCATCTGGGTCCCCAGGGAATACAAGTTAAGGATGCTGGGACCCCTACAAGAGGCATGTCCCTCAGGACTTCCAACTAAGTGAGATCGCTAGACAAAAACAAGCCCAGTCGTTTAGCCAGTCGAGCCCTTAAGCAAGCTGAGGCCGGCTCACCTGCGGACCTGCCGCCAGCTGAAGACCTTTGTCTTCCAGAGGCCCTTCGGCCTGCGGAGAAGTCACCTCAGCGACCACTCCCTGATCAGCAGAACGCCTGTTTACTCTCCCCCTACGCGGACTTTTAGCGTGTGAATTTAGTAGTTTCAGTCCCCAAAGCAAACCAACAGTGGGGGCTTTTGTTTTCTCACCAGCGTTACTAAACATTACATATAGATGTCAAACTTGTGGTATGAATGAGCAAAAGCGCCTCAGGGGATCCTCAAAAAAAAAAAAAAAAAAAAAACTAATGCAACTACCAGAGAGCAATCTAGGGACTGGCAGTCTGTTAAGGTCAGCTGGCAATCACGCAGCTATTTGCTTTTTGCGGACTATTTACTACTTTGCTGAGATTAAAGTATTTTCCAAGTATGTTTATTTACTAATTGTAGGAAAGGTAATGACGACTAGGCATCTATAGGACAGACCATGTACAGAGGTTGGCGGCAGGTCAGGCTTTACAGCACGCAGTACTTGATAACTGGCCAGTCGCTGGCTTATTAGCAGCTCGGTGAAGGGAAGACTCTGCAGGAGAGCTTGTTCTGGCTGCACCTTTCTTCTACCTCTCTACAAGCCTTGGGCAACTCACTTCATCTCCCTCCACCCTATTTTCCTATATCCATAAACTACGAGGTTAAGTAAAAATAATTTAAATGTGACTTTCTCTACCCACAAGATTTTTAACATTGATCCAAAGGAACCACACAGGATAAAATGGTAACTTTTTATGGTTTTGGTGAGGGTTTTTGTTTTTTGAGACAGGATCTCTCTGTGTAACCCTGGCTGTCCTGAAACTCACATGTAGACCAAGCTGGCTTCCAACTCAGATCCACTTGCCTCAGCCTCTGGTGTGCTGGGATTAAAGCCATAGGCCACCACACTTGGCTTAAATGGTATTCTTGTTCACTACCTTTGTTTGCAAAAATAAAAGTAACATACATAGCTGTTTATAAACACAGGCATATCTCATCTGAAGAAAAATAAATTGTATTAAAATTTTTAAGTTAACTAGCATTAATATAAAGCACAGAATACTGACTGTTTTTAAAAAGAACTGTTTATTTACTGAACCTGGGGCATATTAGATACACAACCAATTTTAGATTTACATCTTTTAATTCAATTCTGAAGTGTTTTCACAAACACACACAAAAAATTGGCATGCAACAGCTGCCCTATGGTGAAAGTCACCTTACCAACAGACTGTTGCAAGGATAGTCATCCAGGGTTGAAAAACTATTTGTCCTGAACATGAAAACCGATAACAAATTTAAATTAATTTTACAAAACTTGTTATTTGTAGTTTTCCCCTTGCAAGATCCAAAAAGGAAAATAAAATATCCAGGTAGCTACCAGACATCAGTCACCACATAATCCTGGATCGCCCATATGCAAAGCAGAGCGACTTTCATTAAACCCATCATCAGAGAGAGAGTCTCTTCATTTTCTATAAACAAAACTGACTTGTCAAAAAAAGAGACACCAGAGGACAAATAAAACCCTAGTGCTGACATTGAAGACCAGGGCACTAAGGCCAGTGACTAAATGGACAAAATAGTGGTTGCCTATCATTGCAAGCCATCCAAGAGGCTTAACCCTTTGGCATGAGAAATGCAGGCTTCCACTTGAGCAATTTCGCTCTTCCTAAGTGCCAACAACGGACATACTATGCAGCACAAAAGGGAGAGTAGTCTGTTCCAAAACCCAAAATACTGGCTTCCACAGACTTCTAAATTATCAACTGCTTGTGTCGATTTCAAATAGAGGTGATTGAGTTCTAAGTGTCAATATAAAACTTTACGGGGAAAGTGTTGGGATAAGTGTTTAGTTTAAAGCAAACTCAAGAGAAAGTATAAATGCCCACATTAACATACCTCTCTCCAGTCAGGTTGCTCTGCCCTGAGGCTGGACCAGAAGGGTCAATTTCAGATTCCTGTTGTTATAATGATTCAACAAAATGAACCTCTGATAATAAACCACAGATGAGGGACTCCCTAGAATGCAGTCAGGCTGTGGGCTACTTCCTGAACAAACTGCATTTTATTATGAAAACTGAAGGTGAAAGTACAATAAAGACCCATACAGCATCAACAGCCTCTGAACTCTTGGAAGGACCTATATAATGGGGCAGCATTCAAGTAAGAATTAGAGGCCAATCAAATGTCAAATTTTCACTCTAACTTTCCTAAACAGGTTTTCCCCAACACCAATTAATCACAAAGAAACATAAGTCATGAACGTTCAGAAAATAAAAATGTATCAACTAATGACATTATTATGACCAAGGTGTTTGGTAAACAACTGAATTGTGAATTTGGGATCAACAGGAAAAGGCCTTTTAAACAACCCTCCGGACTTCAAAAAATCTCTTCAGGTAGTAGATCTGTCCCAATGTCATGGCAACTAGAACAAGAGCTTCGAAGAAGGACCAAAGGACCACTCTGCTGTTTGTGTTGTCATTGACTGTGGAGGCAAACAAACAAACTTTAGCAGCAACCCCAAAAGCAGCACAGGAGCCTCATCATCTCTATGTAACACGACACCCAGAGCTCAAGGATCACTCCACCCATTCAGAACTGAGATTTTAAAAAGACCTTAAAAACAAGGTATGCTGACCCATCCTGTAATTCCTGCTACAGTAGAGGATAAAGTCCCTCAGTTACAACTGAATTCAAAGCCAGTTTAGGATACATATGAGACTATGTTTCAAAAACAGTAAACATGAGGAATAGTATCTGCCACAAAGTCTCACTTGCGTGAAAACAATTTTTTTTTTATTTTATTTGAGACATTCTCTATATGTATAGCTCAAAAATAGCCATAAACCAGTTTTATAGCTGAACACACCCTTTAAACTCCTGCTCAGCCGGGCTTTGGTGGCGCACACATATGATCCCAGCACTCAGGAGGCAGAGGCAGGCAGATCTCTGTGAGTTCGAGACCAGCATGGTCTACAAGAGCTAGTTCCAGGAAGGCTCCATAGCCACAGAGAAACCCTGTCTCAAACCCCCCCCCAATAAATAAATAAATAAATAAATAAATAAATAAATAAATAAATAAATAAATGAGATCCATCTTTGCTAACAGAGGAATCCAGCCACGTAAGAAATTGTGTATTCAGGGGCTGGTGAGATGGCTCAAAGTTTAAGAGCACTGACTGCTCTTCCAGACGTCCTGAGTTCAATTCCCAGCAACCACATGGTGGCTCACAACCATCTGTAATGAGATCTGGTGCCCTCTTCTGGTGTGCAGATATACATGGAAGCAGAATGTTGTATACATAATAAATAAATAAAATCTTTAAAAAAAAAAAAAAAGAAAAGAAATATATACTTTAAAAAAAAAAAAAAAGAAATTGTGTATTCAGAACACCATCATTGGAATCCAGCCACCCACACATTACCTGACCTAGAGGTGCAGTAACAACCCAGCATTGTTACATCACAAGTAAACCAAAGGCTTATATTCACTGCTTTTATTTATTTATTTTTATTTTAGGCAGCATCTCACTATGTACTCCCATGTAGCCTGAAACTCAAGAGATCTATCTGCTCCCGCCTCCCAAGTACTCATAGCAAACAATGTGTGCTACCAAGCCCCACTTACTCATTTCTGAGGAGCAGGAAGTGTAAGATAACCAATGGCAACACTATGAGAAGCACCTGATTCACAAAACTGAGTGTGTAAAAACCTCATTTTGTAATCACTGCAGGATATAAGCATGGTGAACAAGAATATCTACCATCAGAAACATCCTGCAAAAATTCCCAGTGTTTTGTAAGAATATCTCATCTTTTTATGTGTGGTGTCTGTATATTTGTCAGTGTATCTCTGTGTGTGTGATCACCCCTGCTGACAAGCACTTTACCCACCGAACCCCAGCCTTCCACTCTGGGGTAGGCCTTCCTCTACACATGACACTCACTGAGTACGGATTCAAAGATTTCTTTGGGACTTAAAAGTAATTTAACCTTCCTGGGTGGTGGTGGCAGACACATTTAATCCCAGCACTTGAAAGGCAGAGTCAGGTGGATTTCTGAGTTTGAGGCCAGGCTGGTCTACAGAGTGAGTTCCAGGACAACTAGGACTACACAGAGAAACCTTGCCTCAAAAAAAACCAACAAAAAATAATTTTACGTTCATCTTATAGCATTTTCTGGTTTTAAAATCCATTAGCTTATTTTTAGTTGACCACAAAAAAAAAAAAATTTTAACCTATTGATTTATTTTGAGTGTGGGCCATATGTAGAAGTCAGAAAAGAGGATAAACAGCAGGAATCTGTTCTCCTTTTCTACCATGTAGGTCCCAACTCAAGTATTAGACTTGGTGGCAAGAACCTTCAACCACTGAGCAGTATCTTCCCAGCCCTAATCACAAACTTACAAAGCAAAAAACACTATTGGAGTGGAGAAATGACTTATCAGTTAATAGCACTTGCAGCTCTTTCAGAGGATTGGTTTTGGTTCCCAGTACCCACATAGCTGCTCAAATTCCACAAGTAACTCCAGTTTCAGGAGACCTGACACCCTCTTCTGGACTCTGTGGATACTGCACACACATGCTGCACTGACACACACAGACAAAAACACTTCCATGAATATAATAAAAATAAATCTTTTTCCCCCAAGACAGGGTTTCTCTGTGTAGTCCTGGCTGTCCTGGGACTCAATTTGTAGACTAGGCTGGCCTCGAACTCAGAGGTATGCCTGCTTCTGCCTCCAGAGTGCTAAGGCATGCACCACTACCACCTGGCTTATATTAATCTTAAAAAAGAAAAGAAAAACCCAGAGGTAGGATACAACAGAGATCCAGAGTCCTGGGATAGAACTAAACACAAAAAGGGGGAAAAAAAGTTAATGAAATGATTCCTAATGATATTATGCTATACTCAAAGATTGATGCCTATCCCAACAGTCAAAGAGGCTTTACCTAGCAACTGATAGAAACAGATACAGAGACCCACATAGCCAAACATTAGATGTAGTGCGGGGAATCTTACCAAAGAGGGGAAGAAAGGATTGAAGGACCCAGGGGTGTCAAGGATAACGTAAGAAAACACACAGAACCAGCTAACTTGGGCTCATAGAAACTCAGAGACTGAACCAACAACCAGAGAGCCTGCACAGGACTGACCTAGGCCTTCTACATATATGCTACAGTTTTATGTAACTTGTTTTTTTGTGTGAGATTCCTAACAGTGACAGCAGGGGATGTCTCTGACTCTGTTGCCTGCTTTTGGGACCCATTCTTCCTACAAGATAACCTCATCCAGCCTTAATAAAAAGTGGAGATACCTAGTCTCATTTCAATCTGATATTATCAAGAATGGCTGATATCCATGGAATGCCAACTGGTATCTGAAGAGAAACAGTGGAGGAGTGAAGGGGGGGCTGAGAAGAGGGGAGGGAAAACTTCGGGTTCCAAAAATCAATTTAAAAATAAAACAAAAACAAAAAACTCTTAAAAGTTTATGCTAGCCGGGCATGGCAATGCACACCTTTAACCCTAACACAAAGGAGGCAGAGGCAAGTGGCTCTCTTGAGTTTGAGGTCAGTCTGGTCTATATAGTAAAGTTCCAAGGCAACCAGGGCTACATAGAGACCTTATCTCAAAAAACAAAAAGCAAACAAACAAAAACATCACACACACAAACATCTCTTGTATAGAGTGATATCCCAGGAATACACCAGCTTAATACAAGGCTCAATAAGCATGCGTCTCACAGAGCATCCTTCATTATAGCTCTAAAGTCAAAGTCTTAACTATGACACATTTGCAAATATAAGCAAGGGAACACTCCACTCCCAGGAGACCCTGTCACAAGTTGTGTCAAAAACTTACTGGCTCTGTGTATTCTCTCCCGAACTTCCATGTACTCCTGTTCGTGCTTTACAGCTGTCATCGCCACTGCCAGTTCATTAATCATTTCTTCTAGCTTGTTCTGATGAGCTATTGAGGATTGGGAGACAGATCAGCACACATTTAGTCATTTCTTTTTGAGAAATACTAGTTCAATAAAATATTCCTCAGAGAAGACACACAAAAGCCGCTAGTTTTAGAAAGAGCTCAAGCAACTATCTGAACCACAGGTGACATTTCAATCCTCAAGAGCTATTCCTTTGGTCTTGATGGTTTTGAGACAGTGTTTTATGAAGCCCAGCCTGGCTGCAAGCTCAAAGACAGCCAAGGCCAGCATGTACTTCCACACCTACCTTTCAGAGCTCTCTTTTTTTTTTGAGACAGGGTCTCACTATATTGCCCTGGCTGGAACTCACTATGTAGACCAGGCGGGCCTTGCACTCACAAAGATCTGCCCGACTCTCTCTCTCTCTCTCCTGAGTGCTGGAGTTAAAGGTGTGTGCCACTAGCTTTTCAGAGCATTTTAAATATCCATTCCAGCAGAGGACTCACTCTGTTTCTGAGTAGGGAACAAACTATACAATACTTACTAACTAGAGAACAATTACCCCTGAGGAATTCTTTCTAGTTCACTTTACTAATGACAAAAACAAAAAGAAAAAAGAAAACACCAGAGCAAATAAACATAAAACAAATAACAAAAAGCCTAAGTATACAAATAACAGTTTTAAACTAATATAGAAATCTACTTTAAGAACCACATAACTTGCTGGGCAATGGTGGTGTATGCCTTTAACAACAACACCCAGAAAGCAGGGGCAAGCAGACCTCTGTAAGTTCGAGGCCAGCATGGTCTACAGAGTAAGTTCTAGGATAGCCAAGGGCTACACAGAGAGACCCTGTCTCAAACACACACAAACACACACACACACAACTCCAATGTTAATTTAACTCACAAAACAGGTTTTTAACTATGTAGAGCACAAAATTTAACAACACTCAAGAAAAAACTAACCAGCCACATACTGCTCCCTGAATATTTGAACACAAAGTACAGCAGCATGCATAAGTAAAAACAAGCCTGGGTGGTTTGGGTTCTCAACCAGGTACTCATTTATTTCATTATGTGTATGGAGCTTTGGAGGGGGCATTTAGAGGTCAAAGGACAACCTTTCCACCATGTGAGTTCCAAGGATCAAACTCAGGTCCCCACTTGAGCCACCAAACATCTTGACCACCTCAGGTATCTTCTATAATCAAGTTGTTCTGCTTAAAAAAAAAAAAAAATAAAACCCTGTTGCCTCCCAGCTACCCAGGATCCAGCCTCAGATGAGAATCCAGTTTATTCAGGGTAACCTTCAGGTTTTCAAACCACTGGCCTCTACAATGAAGGGCTAGACCAGAATGTCCAATCACCCCTCAGCAGCCTCTGGAGCCCACACACTATGTCAAATCTTTTAAGTGGGGTTTCTTAGGAGAGGTACTTTGACTATGGGATAAAAAATGTCTCCAGACATTACCAAACATATCAAGAGGCAAGTTCTTAAATCTTCCAGGCAATGGTAGTGCAAGCCTTTAATCCCAGCATTTGGGATACAGAGGAAGGCGGATCTCTGTGAATTTGAGGCCAGCAACAGAGAAACCCTGTCTCGGAAAAAAACAAAACAACAAACAAAAAAAAAAAAATTTACAGACTCAAAACTACATGAACCCTCCTCACCTTCACTGTGTGGGTCCTGAGAAGTGCTCAGTGTCTAGATATGCATGCCATAAGCAAACACTGTGGCATGTGGTAAGCAACTGCCAGTTTCCATGAATTCTACTTGTGCTGTGTGGCAAAGGAGAAAAAAAATGGTGCTGGTTGCTGGGAAGCAGCAAAGCAGTTTCTCCGGAACCAACCAGAGGGCAGACATGGTGGTACAGCTACTGAGGCAAAAAGATCACAATTAAGCCCAGCTTGGGCAACTTTGTGAGGGTCTATCTCAAAATTTACAAAAAACTACAAAAAAGGTTGGGAGTAGCTCAGTGGAACTGTCCCTGCCTGTCATGCACAAAGTTCAACCCCAACACCACAAAAAAAAAAAAAAAAAAAAGATACTAATGAAGCAAAATATATTAAGTATGCAAACTTCTCATCGGGAGCTCTGAATGTTTCTCCACATTAGAACCCTTAGCAGTAAGGAGCCTGGACAATGCTGCCTCTTAAAAGTGTTTAGTTAACACTCTGCCTTGTGCAGTTAGCTGAGCCTTTGTACCTTTCAGCATTCATTTTAGGCAAAGTCACATACAAGTGTCAGTCATGGTGTTGCCATACCTATCAAGCTAAAGTAATCCAACTTCTACCTGTTAACCAAATCTTCAAATTTACCAAAAGTAATGTAATTAATTGCAGGGGATTTTGAAAAGAGGGGAAAAAATCACTTTCATGCCAGCAAACCCAAGTTAGAGAAAAGGAATCAGAAATTAGGTATCAGGATGCAAAGCCAAAAACAGGATGCTGTCAAAAAATAAAATAAAATAGCCAATGACATACCATCCCAGGAGTCTCCACCACCTAGAGGAAAGTGTGAGCAAATTAGCTAGACTAGTACAACATGTCTGCAAATGTAAACAAGGTAAATGTGGGCCCCACGAATAGCAAATAACAGAATCCAGACACATGGAGCCTAGAGGTTTACAAGAGCACACAGTTACCCCATGGCTGCCAGAACAGACAATCAAAACCACTGAAAACAAACAGTAACTTTCAGACACTGGCTAATGAGGGGTTTACATCCACTTTCATGTGAATTTTGTTTTTAAGCACAGGATATCAATCTGGAAAGCTCTTCGTCAAAAGTGACATCTCACCTTCTGTCTCCATGTCTTGTCCTTTGGGAGCTTCCCCAATGTCAATGGTGAACATTACTATCTTTGGAGTCATGGTGGACATCCTATTACTAAAGCAGAACTTGTATGTCCCATCCATGTGGGCTGCGAAGGTATATTTCCCACTGGACTCTCGATCTCCTTTATAGATTCCTTTATTATCTGGTCCTGTGATCTGGAGGCAGCAGAGAAACAGAACATTTGCTAAGTATTTAAGATCCTAAGTAGCATCCCTCAGCAGGAAAAAAATTCACTAGACAGGGACTTGATTAGGTCCCCTGCAGTGAGCCAGAGTCAACACTTTGGGCACCAATTCTCCTAATCACCAAGAGTGGTCTAAATGGCTCCCTAAAGCATCTCTCCACTATGACTGCCTTTAGGTATTATTTGTCCAAGGGAAATGTAACCTGTCAGAAACAGAAACATGACAACTCAGGTATGGTCTCGGGCTGTCCTAACTCCTTCAGCAAAAACTGACCACAGGAAGAAAGCTTTATTTCTGTTTTGAGATAGGGTCTCATTACTAGTCCAAGCTGCCTCGGTCTACAGTGCTGGGGTACTAAAGGGGTGCCCCAGCCCTGTGATTCTCCTTCAGAAGACCAGAGCCCTTCCAAATGAGGTCCCACCCCGAAAGCCACTGGGTTCCCTCCTGCCACAGGCCATCAAGCACAACTGCTGCACCGATCATGAAGCCACTGCAGTGTGCTGCACAGGTGGCATGTCACCATGCCCTTCCTAACACCCTGGAGGAAGCCACACAGCTGTTTCTTGGTCCAAGGCTGGTGGCTGGTTTTGGATTTGTGCTGACTGCTGATACTTATTTGCTGTATAAATACAACTTATCAATTTACCAAGATAAAATAAAGGTGTGCCCCATCACATCTTACCAAAATAAGTCAACACTTTTGAAGGTTCTTTGGTTTTTTGTTGTTGTTGTTGTTACTGCCAAACAACAAAGGGATGTAATTTATCTGACATGCCTGTAAGGATTAAGGTAGAGGGAGGAAGGGAGAGAGGGAAAGTATGTGTATGTGTATGTGTATAAGCATGCAGGTGCCAAAAGAGGGTATCCAGTGCCCCGGAGCTGGAGTTCCAGCTTCAGTTGAACCCCTACACTGAACTCCAGGACTCTGGAAGAACAGCAAGTATTCATAACTGCTGAGATATCTCGCTAGCCCAAGTCTGCCTCTTAGAGCCAGTCACTGGTAAAACTTGGGAAACTGGAAGAACTCATCTTTATCTAAATAGGTCCCTGCCTTATCCAAGCGGCCTCCAAACTTTGGGGTACCACTTGTACTCGAGTTTTGTTCAGCTCTACCATCATACACTATCAAGTGAACAATCTTTACACCCAGTCAGAAACAGTAACAAGCAAATTAAAACTCTTGATTCTGGTAATGTTGTTTCTCACAAACCCCCCACCCACCCTTTAAGGCAGCAAATTGTCCGGACGTGGTAGTGACCGGCCCTTAATTACCATCCCTCAGAAGGTAGAGTTTCAGGCCTGCATGAGCTACATAATGCAACCGTGTTGCAAAAAAAAAAAAAAAAAAAAAATCCGGCAAGTCACTTTTATTCCCCAAGTAAGGGTTTTCTAAACACTTCACTCAAGTCCCCGCTCCTGAGATGAGTGACCCCAGCGCATCTCTCATGAGACGCATCTGGCCGCTTGCGTAAGAAAGCGGGTAGGAAGTTAAGCCGGTTTCTGCCAAAACCAGAAACGGCGCTCGCTCGCTGCCTTAGCGCTACTCCACGGCTTCCGATCCATCTACTTTCTCAAAGTTTCTTTCCGCGCCACACGGAAGCCGCACGCGAGCCCTCGAAGACCGAGGTGGACGGCGCAGAGCCGCTCCCGCGCCAGCTGACACGCGGCCGTCGCGGGACAAAGCGAAGGGAGAGGCGAGTCCGCGCCCAAGTTAGGAGCGGAGCCGAGCGCTGCTTCCCGGGCCGCGCGGGCAGGGCCCGTCGGGGGGCTGCGCGACGGGCGGCGGCGGCGGCGGCAATGCCCCTCCCCGGCCCCTCGCGCCCTCGCGAACGCCGTCCCGCTAAGGCCGCGCGCACTGCCCCGGGCTTTCCAACCCCCGAGCAGCCGAACGGCGCCGCCCCGACAGCGGGCACCGCGCCCGCACCTCCACGTCGATGTCCAGGAAACCGCCCTCCGCCACCTCGAAGATGAGGCCCATCTTGGTGCCCGAGGTGACCCGCTCGAAGAAGCACTCCTCTGCGTGTGCGTCGATGCTGACGAAGTAGCCCGACGCTGTGGCCAGCAGCGCAGCCAGAAGCACCAACAGCTCCGCGAGCGTCACCATGGTGCGGCACGGGCCGAAGCCGGGACGCGGACTGCGGCCTCCGGAGCCGCCGCCACCGCTGCCGCCTCAGCCGCCGCCGCCTCAGCTCCGCCCCTTCCGGCGGCGCCTCCCGAGGGGGCTGATGCGGGCGCCGCTGATTGGCCGGAGCCCACATCTGCCACGTAACGGACGCACGGCGGCCGCCGAGGGACAAGATGAATCCTGAGGCTGGACGGCGGCCCCTACGAGCCAAAAAGCCGTCAGCTCCAGCCCTTCGACGTTCAAATTAATAATCACGTGGACTAGGGCTGATCATGTGGACTAGGGCTGGAGATAAGGTGCTGCGCTGTTGGAAGAGCTGCTTGCTTCTTCTGAGAACCCGAGTTCGAGTCCTAGCGCTCACAGGGTGCCTCGCCACCCATTCCAGGGGATCCAACGCTTTCTTCGGGCCTCCACGGGCCGCCCATAGCTTACAGGCACGTATGCAAAAAAAATCGCCCCAAACACATCAAATTTAAAGCATAACAGCAATAAATTAGGATCACATGGACTTATTCAGAAAGTGATAGTTTATAGGGGTCTCCCCTGCCCATTACAATGCCGTTTTAGGAGGCTATGGGAGGGAGGGAGTGCTAAAAATGAGAACTCCAATTTTTGAGTTGCTTTTGTTTGCTTCCCATTACCCTGCTTAATGTTATTATCCCACACACCATCCTCCTGAGGATGCTGGGAGTGCTATGTCCTCTGGCCTCTGAGGGCCACTGCGCTTTGGTGCACATACTCATCCCCACGCACATATACAAAGTAAAAAGAATAAAAATAGACCTTTTTAAAATACCCAAGTAGCCGAGCGTTGGTGGCGCACGCCTTTTATCCCAGCACTCGGGAGGCAGAGGCAGGCAGATCTCTGTGAGTTCGAGGCCAGCCTGGTCTCCAGAGCGAGTACCAGGATAGGCTCCAAAGCTACACAGAGAAACCCCGTCTCAGAAAAAAAAAAAATGTATATGATATTGCAAAATAAAATTTTCAGATTTTGTTCAGATTCCTCAAAATTACACTCCTCCCAGTATTGTCCCAAGATTGCTGCCTGCCCTAACCCCCACTTGGTATTTTCCATTTGACTACTGACAGACTGCTCATCCCTCAAAACTTGATTTAGATTCCATCTCTTCATTACTGACTTGTTTTGTTTTGTTTTTGAGACAGGGTATCTCTGTGTCTGGCTGTCCTCGAACTCACTCTGTAGACCAGGCTGGCTTCCAACTCAAAGAGATCTGTCTGCCTCTGCCTCCCAAGTGATGGGATTAAAGGTATGTGCACCATCACTGCCCTGCTGATACTGAATTTTTAAAAATAATTTATTTAATTATTGTACCTACACGTATGTCTGTGTGAGCGTATCAGATCCCTGGAACCCAGTTACAGACTGTTGTACACTGCCATGTGAGTGCTGGGAATTGAACCCAGGTCTTCTGGAAGAGCAGTCAGCATCCTTAAGCACTGAACCATCTCTCCAGCTCTGGCTACTGGATATTCTTCAGCCTCCAGCCCTCTGTTTGCAGTAAACATTTGTTCTCACTGAAAACACAACTACTTGCTTGCCTTGAGAAGGCCTAGCCTTATGTATGCTTCCCTCTCAGGGCCACCTAAGACCTGAAGACTTTTCCTTGTCACATGTTGTGTGAGCTCATTGGACATACCTGGGAATTGTGAGTCTGGCATGCAGTTCCACTTTTGCACACAGCTCCGTGACTGTGACTAGTTTCTGCCAGTGCTCTCAGCCCCAGTTTTCTGGTCTGCAAAATGGGACAGCACAGCAAGTCTTGCAAATCTCATGGATTTTATTTTTGACAGAAGAGAGAGAGAGAGAGAGAGAGAGAGAGAGAGAGAGAGGGAAGAGAGAGGAGAAAGAGGAAAGAGAGAGGGGAGAGAGAAAGAGAGGAGAGAGACAGAGAGAGGAGAGAGAGAGAGGGAGAGAGGAGAGAGAGAGGAGAGAGACAGAGAGGAGAGAGAGAGGAGAGAGAGAGGAGAGAGAGAGGAGAGAGACACAGAGAGGAGAGAGAGAGGAGAGAGACAGAGAGAGGAGAGAGAAAGAGAGAGAGGAAAGAGAGAGGAGAGAGAGAGGAGAGAGACAGAGGAGAGAGAGAGACAGGAGAGAGAGGGAGAGAGGAGAGAGAGAGGGGGAGAGAGAGAGGAGAGAGAGAGAGAGAGAGAGAGAGAGAGAGAGAGAGAAAGCAATAGGTGGCAGTAGCTTCCCACTTTAGACGACAAGAGAGAGGTGTGAGGTAGAGCTCCTGTGACTGTCACTTGGGCAAGCAATGCTCCTTCCTCCACCTTCCAGCCCAGCACAGGCCCTCCTTTCCCTGGCAGCTCAACTCTTTAGAAAAGCACACAAATTTGTTTTCATGTAGAAATTCAATGTTAATTTTTTTCAATGCTAATTTTTAATTTGGAAGAGATTAAATGCTATTCTAATGCAACCCATCCAGAATTTTAAATGGGAAAATTTAATGTCTCGGGAAAACACAACAAAGTGTAGGCTGTGATTTTATTTTATAAGGCAGGTGTTCAAATTCAAATGTCTTCAGAGATAAGACAATTTGACTTAGGTAATGAGAAGGACTGTGGCAGCCCAGGCTGGCGCCTCCTGTTGCCACTCTTAGCCCTTGATTCGTGGTAGTTCTTAGTTTGTATGAAACTCTAGATCAGTCTGGCCTAGAACTCACAGAGATGTTCTTACCCCTGCCTCCTGAATGCCAGATTAAAGCTGTGTGCTACTATGCTAGGCCTCTCCTTTGTGTTTAATGAATGCATTTCTCAACATTGTGCTTGTGAGAGTCACCATATTATTGCTTGGCAGAATCGTGGTATTTTTCACTGCTGCATAGTACTTCATTGGATGAATTTATCAATCCCTTCTACTGACGATGGAAATTCCATGTATGTCCAGCTTTGCACTATTTTGAATAAAGCTGCTAGTGTCATTCTTTGCTCACTCCCATTAAGTTGCAACATATGAGTTGAATTTTTGGTCCCAGAGGAACTCAGTATCTAGACTGGTCAGCATTCCCCATTGCACTCAGCAATGCAGAGTGGGGCTCTGACCTTGACGTTCTGGAACTTAACAACTGGATCTTGGTTGTGAAACGCAAGGGTGTGATGAAGGAGACGGAAGAGGGATGGTGAGCCCAACTTTCTAGGCAGTCCCTGAAGAGCAACGGAAAGCCTGGGCATATTGGCCAGACACCGCAGCATTGAAGTTGCGTGGAATTTCTGCTCTTCCAGCCGGAAGAAGAGGGAGGAAGAGTTGGAGGAGGATCATCAGTAAGTAGGTGTGGGAGGGAAGAGTCAGAGGAGCTGGGCAAGGCAGGTGGCAGAAGACATGGAGGAGGTAGAGAAGAGCAAGGCACGGGAAGGAGCGGGGAGAAAAGAGAAGGGATGCGGAGCTGCAGCCGTTGCCATGGGCTGTGAAGAGGGCGTCGTGAGGTGAGTGGGAGTGGGAGATTATTTAAGCTTGAGCCTATTCCTGGTCCTTCCGCTGCGGCTGCTGGTTGAGAGCCTTCCATGCTGGAAAAGCGCCATGGCTGCAGCCCACCCGCCATAGTCAGGCTCCACAGTCGACTATGGCCAGCCCTGCTTCAGTCAGAGTCCTGTGGCCAGAGTTTCCAGGAAGCAGTGACTTCTCCTTACACGGAATCACTGCTCCCCTTTGACTGGCCTGCTCGCAGGGTATCTTGTGGTGTGTCACCTGCCAGTGGCTCTTTCCCATAGCTGTGACTGGGGGGAGGAGTCCTACACTGGACTGGAGTCTTCTTCCCACACCCTCTGGGGAGTTTTCTTCTTTGCAACCCCACTCCTGCTGCTAACGTCTTTCCCCCACAGCTGAATTGATGTTTGTAAAGACTCCATGGAGGTGGGTTATTCTTTTAAGGCCTAGTCTGTATTTAAAAGGCCAAAAACCAAAGAAGAAAGCCTTTGCAGGGAGGAGTTTGTAATCTATTTATTTATTTGACAGGGAGAGATGTGCACCGAGCTTGTGACAGGCAGTAGGCAATACTGGGGAGTTGATTCTCTCCTACCATGAAAGTCCTGGGGCTAGAATTCGGGTACTCAAGCTTGGTGGCAAACGTCTCTCCACTTGAGCCATCTAACAACTCAAGGGAGGGCCTTTTTAAATCAGGGTCTTGTTATGAATCCCTGGCTTGTTGGAATATTTATTTGTATATTGTGTGAAGTTGTGTCTCTGTCCTTCCTCTTCTGCATAAGGCACCTTCTGATTGGTTTAATAAAGAGCTGAGTGGCCAATAGCTAGGCAGGAGAAGATAGGTGGTACTTCATGGGAGACGTAGGAACTCTGGGAAAGAATCTGAGGCACAGGAGATTGGCCAACCAGACTCAGAGGAAGTCAGATGCACAGTACTGACGTTAAAGAGCCAAGTGGCAGAACATAGATTAATATGTTACTTTAAGTTTTAGAAACTAGTTGGGAATGAGCCTAAGCTAAGGCCAAGCTTTCATAATTAATAAGAAGTCTCTGTGTTATTATTCTGGAGTCGGTGCTCCAAAGAAAGACTGCTTACACTGGCTAGGCTGGAACCCACTATGCAAACCAAGCTAGCCTCAAACACACAGAGATCCCTTTAACTCTGCCTCCTGAATGCTGGGGTTAAAGGTGTGTACCACCACACCTCTGACACCCAAGTACTGGGATTAAAGGTGTGCTGTCACTATCGGGTGTGTGTGTGTGTGTGTGTGTGTGTGTGTGTGTGTGTGTGTGTGTAGTGTGTGAGAGAGTAGCCACATGTGCCTGTGTTGTGGTCAGAGAACAACTTGCAGGGATGGGATCTCTCCTTCCACCATGTGGGCCCTGGAGATAAAACTCAGGTTATCAGCAGATTCCTTTACTGAGCTAGCCCTCCAGCCCCAGCTTTTAGCTCTTGAACCTCCTGTCTTTATCTCCCAAGAATGAGGTTTATAAGCACAAACCACCAAGACTGGCAAAGGCCGTACAGTTTATTTTTATGTATGAGTGTGTATCTGCAGATGATTTGGGGGACCAAAAGAAAGTACAGAATGGCCTGGAAGTAGTTACAGGTATCTGAGAGCCACCTGATGGCTGCTGAGAAACAGCCATTGTATTCTCTGCAATAAAAGTATGTACACTTAACAGCTGAGCTATCTCTTCAGCCTCTATTTTTTATTTAATTAAAAAAAATGGGGGCCAGGTGGTGGTGGCACATGCCTTCAATCCCAGCACTTGGGAGGCAGAGGCAGGCAGATCTCTGTGAGTTCAAGGCCAGCCTGGCCTACAGAGACAGGCTCCTATATTGCCAAGCATGGCCTTGAACTCAGCATATGATCCACAAGATGCTCAAACTCTGGTCCCTCTGTCAGCATCTCCCAGCTGCCGAGTTTGCAACTGTTTGGCAGCATACCAGGATAGTCTGTCTGTGTTTTAACAATTTTATTTATGTGTGTGCGTGTGTGCTTGCTTTTAACAATTTATTTTTGTGTGTGTGTGTGTGTGTGTGTGTGTGTGTGTGTGTGTGTGTGTGTGTGCCTGCCCCCCACCCCCAGGAACTGGAATTTCAGAGTAGCTGCGGAGCCACTCTCCAGCCTCTGTGCATATTTTATATGAGGTTCAGTTCCATTTGGAATGAATGGGTCCTTCAGTGGCTTGGACTGTTTTGTTTGCTTTCATCCTATTTACCTACTTATTTTATTTTATTTTTTGAGAAGTGGCATGGTTTCACTGTTTAGTCAGGTTGGCTTTGAACTCCTGGCCCTGAGCCTCCTAAGCACTGGGCTGCAGGCCTCTTTTTGCTATCTCTGTTATCTGACACTCCATCCCCAGTCCACACTTACATGCCACTCTCAAATCGACATTCATTCAGTTCTATTCTGTGCTTGAGATTAGAGCTTCCTTCTGGGCTGGGTGGTCCATTACTGTGAGTCTCATCAAAGCAGTATTCTTTGGCGATTCTGCAGAGGCTGGGATGTTGTGATCTTACCATATCTCTGAGAGATCCCAGCTCAGCCCCTCGGAGGCCTCAGGAGGGATGGGATTTTACATGTGTGAGCAGATTTACAGGTTCATGTCGGACCTGAGAGAGACCTGGATGCTGCCTAGAAACAGGAGAAAGATTCAGATGAGCATGAGAAATAGAGGCAGACCAGGTCTTGAGAATCCATGTTTGAAACCCTGCAGTGTGACCCACATCTGTCATCCCAGCACCTAGGAAGTGGAGGCAGGAGGATCACCAGGAGTTCAGAGCCGGCCTGAGCTACAACCAAGACCTGAGCTCAAACAAGAATTGAAATGGGGCTGGAGAAATGGGTCAGTGGTTAGAAGAACTGGCTGGATTTGCAGAGGACTCAGACCCAGGTCCCAGCACCCACATGGCAGCTCACAACTTATTTTAACTCCATTTGCAGGGGCATCTGATGCCCTCTTCTTGCATCTTTAAGCACCCACCCCTTACCTCACCATGCACAAATAAAAACAGAACTTTTAAGAAATGAACATAAATGGGTTGTGTTAATAGAGTGATTGTGTCAAAAAACGAATCTAAACTCACAGAGATCTGCCTGCCTCTGCCTCCCAAGTGCTGGGATTAAGTGTGTCACCACGGAGCCAGGCGTTGGTGGCGCATGCCTTTAATCCCAGCACTCCAGAGGCAGAGGCAGGTGGATCTCTGTGAGTTCAAGACCAGCCTGGTCTACAAGAACTAGTTCCAGGACAGCCTCCAAAGCCACAGAGAAACCTGTCTTGAAAACCAAAAAAAAAAAAAAAAAAAAAAAAAAAAAAAAAAGGTGTCACCACCGCTCAAACATTTATTGTAAATAAAAAAAAATCAAGTTTTATGTGTTGAGTGTTTGGCTTACATCTATGTCTGTATACCATGTGTATGCCGGGTGCCCACTAAGGCTCCAAGAGTACGTTGGATCCCCTGGAACCGGAGTTACAGAGAATTGTGAGCGGTCATATAGGCAGAGGGAATCAAACCCCGAACTCTCTGGAAGAATAAATAGTGAGCTCTCTTAACTGCTGACACCTCTCCAGCACTCCTTCCCCCTTTCCTTAGCTAGGCTTTTTTTTTTAAATTTGTTTTTGTTGTTGCTGCTGCTGCTACTGTTTCTTTTTTGAGACAGGGTTTCTCTGTGTAGCCCAGGCTGTCACTCACTATATAGACCAGGCTGGCCTCAAACTGTTTCTTTTTTGAAACAGGGTTTCTCTGTGCAGCTGCCCAGGGCTACACAGAGAAACACACACACACACACACACACACACACACACACACACACACACACACACACAGACACACAGACACACAGACCCTTCCTGCCTCTGCCTTAGTGCTGAGATTAAGGGTGTGTGCCACCACTACTGCCTGTCGAGCTAGGGTCCTACTATGTAGTCCTTGCTGGCCTGAAACTCACACAGAGATCTGCCTGCCTCTTGTGTTCTAAGCACAGACCTCACCCAGATTTCAAATTGTTAATTTTTGTTTGTAAACACATATGTGACCACCTGCATCCTAGTATACACGGTCAGAGTCAATTTCCAGAGTCAATTCTTTCATAGTTCTGTGGTTCTGGGGATGGAACCCCAGTCACAAGAGTTGTTGGCAACTGCCTTTACCCTCTGACCTTGCTAGGTCACTAATCAAGACCTTTCCTTGCTTCTCTCCCCTGACACCTCACTGTCCTTCTGCCTCCATAACCATGGTGCTGGCATTGCAGGTGTGTGCTACCACACCCAGCTCACACTGCTTGATGAGTAGCTTATAGTCTGTTGGTTACCACGGTAACTACCTGACTCCCTCTGATCATTTCCCTCTGTTGCTAGCCTGCCCTGGTTCCACCTAAGCTGACTGATGAACACACAACAGAGCCTTTACACAAACTTCACAGGTGTTTTGTGACCTCTGCCTTTTATTCTGCACCTGAGGCCTTCCTCCCTGACCCAGCTAGGTGTAAGAGTGGATATGCTGTTGATGCCATGTTGGGTCACTGTTGATATATCCCTCCTCAAGGCTGGGAGAATACATTTACCTTTCTGAACAGGTGCATGGTTTACCTTAATAAAATTCTAAAGACAGCTGAGCACCACAGTACATACCTGTAAAGCCAGCTCTCTGGAAGCACAGACAGGAAGATCTTTGCGTGTTCAAGGCCAGCATGGTCTTGGTCTTTATAGTGAGTTCCAGGCCAACCAGCCCTACATAGTGAGGCCCTGTTTCAAAACTGATTGATAAACCAGGCAGTAGTGGTGCATGCCTTTTATCCTAGCACTTCATGGGAAGAGGTATGCAGATCACTGAGTTTTAAGGCCAGCCTGGTTTACAGGCCGAGTTCTGGGACAGCCAAGATTACAGAGAAATCCTAAAAAATTGATTGGTTGGTTAATTAATTAAATTAAGTTAAATAGGATCAACAAGATTGCTCAGTTTATAAACAAAATAAGGGTAGTTGTCCTGTACTCTCTTGTAGTCCTTCTTTCTCTTGGGAATTCTTCCTTGCATATCTTTAATAGGTCTATATTAACTTGTTTTAAAAACATGTATTTTTCCCTTGTTCTACATTAGTCAAAAAATGCATATAATTCCCTATGGAGGGATACTTTGCTCAGCCTGAATACAGAGGGGGAGGGCCTCAGTCCTTCCCCAAACAATGTGACAGACTTTGATGGTTCCCCATGGGAGGCCTCACCCTCTTTGAGGAGTGGGTGGGGGATGGGGAGATGGTAGGGGCAGTGGGAAGACAGGAGGGAGAGGGAACTGGGATTGTTATGTAAAATATGATTTTTTTTTCTTAAAAATCAAAACCAAAAACATATCTGCAGTTGGGTGGTGGTGGCAGAAAGAGACAGATCTCTGTGAGTTTGAGGCCAGCCGGGAGTTCCAGGACACAGCAAGTTCCAGGAAAGCCAGGGATACACAGAGAAACCCTGACACATACATGAAGACACGGTTTTGGAGTGACACAAGGTTTACAGACACATTAAATAATCTAAAATGTACAATGTGCTTTGAGCAGAGCCTGAGATAGCGCTCTCCCAGTGCTGAGCTGAGCTGAGCTATGTTGGACAGCTGCTTCCATGTTCAGCAGATTCCACAGGAAAGTGCATCCCCCAGAGTAACAGTTTCTCTCCAGTGCAGCCGCCCCCAGTGCAACAACCACCAGTGCAGCCTCCCCCAGTGCAGCTGCCCCCAGTGCAGCAACCCCCAGTGCAGCAGCCTCCAGTGCAGCCACCCCCAGTGCAACAGCCCCCAGTGCAGCAGCCTCCAGTGCAGTCACCCCCAGTGCAACAGCCCCCAGTGCAGCAGCCTCCAGTGCAGCCACCCCCAGTGCAACAACCACCAGTGCAGCCGCCCCCAGTGCAGCTGCCCCCAGTGCAGCCGCCCCAGTGCAACAGCCCCCAGTGCAGCAGCCTCCAGTGCAGCCACCCCAAGTGCAACAACCACCAGTGCAGCCACCCCCAGTGCAACAACCACCAGTGCAGCAGCCCCCAGTGCAATCACCCCCAGTGCAGCAGCTTAGGGTCAGACAAAAACCCAGCTACTGAGTTTGTTTTGTAGAGACAGGGTTTCTCTGTGTATCCCTGACTGTCCTGGAACTTACTCTGTAGACCTGGTTGGCTTCCAATTCAGAGATTCACCTGACTCTGCCTCCTGAGTGCTGGAATTAAAGGCATGCGCCACCACTGCCCAGCTCAGGAGTAAGGAATTTTAACAATAATGTATGACTGTTATAATAATATACTGTATTAAGAATTACTTAAAACTTATAAATTGTAGATCAGGCGATGGTAGTGCACCCCTTTAATACCAGTGCTAGAGAGGCAGAGGTCAGGTGTGTCTCTGTGAGTTAAGAGGGCAGCCTGATCTACAGAGTGAGTTCTAGGGCTGTTAAACTGAGAAACCTGTGCGTGCGTGCGTGTGTGTGTGTGTGTGTGTGTGTGTGTGTGTGTGTGTGTGTGTGGAGGTGGGGGGACAAGAAGGGACAGGACAACTTATAAATTGTTTCTTTCTGCTATTCTCATTTAATGTTTCCAGACAATGGTTGATGTTTGTAACTGAGACAAGAGAGAGAGAAACAGATACACAGAGACAGAGAGAACAACAGATTGAGATGGGTGGGTAACTGTAACCTCTGGGCTTCCTCAATGTTTTTGGTTTATTTTATTTTATTTCATTTTATTTTTTTGGTAAATGGGATTAAATGTGGCACATGCTTTTAATCCTAAAACTCAGGAGACAGGAGGCAGGAGGATCTATATGAGTTTGAAAACCAGAAGTCTGGTATCAATAGCGAGTTACAACCCAAAACAAAAACAAAATTTCTGTCCTGGAGGACCAGGGACCTCTCAGTCTGACAATGGAGGCCTCTCTGCGAGCAGAACCTAATGCTATGTATGTGGAGGACAGTTTATGATGGTGGGAATTCGGGGGGTTCCTCCTCCATACGTGGGAACAGAATAGTAGGGGCAGATTCAGGATAATCTCTCCAGGCGTGGGATGGAGTCTGATGGACAAGTGGATTTCGCCATGCCAAAGGACGAAGAGAGCTCAGGACCAGTCTTGGGACTGAGACCCAAATCTTTAGCGTGTCTTCTTCCACAGCGAACTGATGTTTTGATGTTTTGACTTTAAAGAGCTTCTAGCATTAGTGATTGGGCAAGCGGGGTAGCCAGCGGCTTTGGAGACCGAGGACACTTTGCGTTGCTGGCTGCAGTCGCCTGAGATTCTGCTTGAGCACAGGGTGGTGTGCCACGGAGTCGGGGTAGACAGTGGAGCCGAGGGTAGACCTGAGGGGATCAGAGGTTCCCCAGGATGAGCTGGAATCCGGGCAGTGCACTGGGTGGTTTTTGGGGACCGAGGACCCTTGTGCACTGTAAACTGCTGTCCCCAAGGCGCCCGCTGAAGGGCAGGGTGGAGAGCCAGGGGAGTTGGAGTGACCAGGGGAGGAGCAGCGGGCTTCTAGGTGTCTGGGGCCCTCTGCACTAGCTGGATCTCAGGGTGAGCCCACCTCCTGACCCAGTCCCTCTGCAGACAGACTCCGCCCCCTCCTGCAGCAGCCAATGGCCGTGAGCAGTGGCCCCCGCTGCCCGGGAGGCGGAGCGCGGCTGGATGAGGCGTAGCAGGGCCGGGGTCGCGGGGACCCAAGCCCGGGAGGAGGGACCGGAGCCGGGGGAGGAGCTTTGGGACCGGCTGGGCTGCGCACCGGGACCCCCGGGGACGGAGACGCGCGCCCCTCTCCAAGCCCACGTCGCCTCGTAGCGTCCCCGCGGGGAGGAGCCGACCAGTCGGAGTCACTCGGCGTCGCCAAAGTTTGATTCTCCTCCCCGGGAGGAGTCTCGGGGCCGCGGTCCCTTCGGGCACCGGGCGCCACTTGCCACCCAGGCCGGACCCGCGTCTCCATCGCTGCTTGTCGGAGCTGCAAGTCGGGAGGCGCCGCGGGCCTGCGCAGGCGCCGCCGCCCTCGCCATCCTCCCCGCGGTGCTGCCAGCCCCCCCCCTCGCCGCCCCCAAGTTCACGAGTTACGCGAGTGGACGGACGGCGCGGGCCCGCGCGGGGCCATGGAGGAGCCGCTAGGGTCGCCTCCCGCCGCCCTGTCGGCGCTGGAGAAGAACGTGGCGGAGCTGACCGTCATGGACGTGTACGACATCGCGTCGCTCGTGGGCCACGAGTTCGAGAGGGTCATCGACCAACACGGCTGCGAGGCCATCGCGCGCCTCATGCCCAAGGTCGTGAGGGTCCTGGAGATTCTCGAGGTTCTGGTGAGCCGCCACCACGTCGCTCCCGAGCTGGACGAGCTGCGCCTGGAGCTGGACCGGCTGCGCGTGGAGAGGATGGACCGCATTGAGAAGGAGCGCAAGCATCAGAAGGTGGGCGGAGGCCTTAGTTTGCCGGTCCGGGCAAGGGGCTCCATCCAACTCCGTGGGTGCCATTCGGCTCTGGGCAGCCGCTAGTTTCCGTGTGGATGAGTGTACACAGTGACTAGAGTAGAAGAGAATGCTCGGGGTGAAGGAGAGAGAGAGGGAGGCCACGGTCCTCTTGGCCCAGCTGGGAGGACTGAGTAACTGTGTGACCTTGGGTAACTTGCAGAGGCTCTCTGTGCTTTGTCTCCGAGTCTGTCCAGTGGTGTTTACAGTAGAACCCACCTACGAGGATCAAATGGGATGCAGTGGGCACAGTACTTAGCATTATTTTATTCCAGGAAGGAAGTCAGTCCCCACCCACCTTTGTGACCAAGGTATGACACCAGATGTCCAGCCCTCTGTTTTCATCCTATCTTAAGTCCCTTCAGAGCCCTCAGAGTGAGCCAGTCCTGAGTCCCCACCCCGGGCTTCATAGTTGCAACTTTCTTCCCAGGGTTCCCCTATTTTATTCTCCTACACCTCGAGGTGCCTTCCCGGCCTTGATGTTGTCTTTAAATTCTTTTACAACTGCATAGTGAGGATTTCCTTGACTTTTTTTTTTTTCCGGATGAGGAATTGGAGGGCCCAAATGCAGAGGGATTAACACCAGGTTACAGAAGCCCTTGGGAGAGAGTTACTTCCCGGGTCTCTTCTCCAGTCTGCTTGAATAGGAGCACTGAATAGCTGCAAGTGCCTCTCAGGCCCACCTCTGCCCCAAGAACAGTTGTCTGCCTTTGGAAGACCAGATCAGACAAGACTAAGTGCCTGGGGTAGGGAAGTGGGAGATGTGTGGTTTCCTGCCCAAACCTCAGCGTGAGCCGTGAGCCGCTTGTCGGACAACTCTGACCAGGGATGGGAGGAAACTCCTTTCCTCTGGATACTGGAACCTGTTCTGGCATGCTGTGTGGCCTCAGGAAGTTTGGTTGTCCTCTCTGAAACTTCCTGGCAGGCCATCCTCTATTGTGTACTCTTGGGATGGGTCTTAAGTTGTCTAGACAATAGTCAAAAATAGGTGTTCGGTCTCACCCTGAGGACAGACCATGGGTGTGCATGTGTCAGGCCTGGCTGTGTTTATCCGTCCCCCCACCCCATCCTGTGCCCTGGGGTCAGGAAGGAAACTGAGCTCCTCAGAGTCAACTGCACTTCCAGGGTCACACTTGGAGCCGGAAAGTGCCCCCCTCGGTCCTGTAATTCATTTCCAGAATCTCAGCATCACTGGGACATTGGAGCCAGACAGCCTGGTTTCAAACCCCACAAGTTGGCAGGCTGTGGGCTTTGGGACAGATTGCTATCCTCTCTGTGTCATGGTGTCCTCTGCTATCACGGGGTAATCTCAGTCCCCACCCTGGAGGACAGTGATGAACACTGGGTTGGGGGCCCAGGCCAGAGCCTGGGGCCAGCAAGCAAGATGGTCCAGTGGGTAAAGAAGTTTGTCACTAGAGGCCCAAGGCTCAGAGGTGTTAATTCTGGTTAACACTGAGATAACCCCAGGGGTTATTGGTGCCCCCCAACTAGGCATTTCTACTCCCACCTCCCAGATATTCCACCTCTCCTGGAGTGGTTCCGGGTGGAGGTCCCTGCCATCAGGCAGAACCCTGACTATGGATGGCTCAGGCCCAGTGTCTGCCAGAAATCCTGCTGGCACTTTTTTCATGTCCCATCCCAGTCAGTGTTTTATTTCTGCTGTGCCTGGGCTGGGCCATCACAGGTCACCAAATTCATCAGCTGGAATTCTTAGCTGCACTTGTTACTTCAGAATGTCACTGGCTACAGCCAGGAAGTCAGCACCAGCACTTGTTTATAAACAGCTGGGACTGAATCCCTCCTCTCCAGCCCAGGCCTCTCGGTGTGGCTTGCATATATGGTCAGAACAAGTCCATAAGATCTCTTCTACAACCAGAGGTGCTTCAAGCTACCTTTTTTTTTTCCCCACAAAAACCTCAGCTGCCCTTAATTGTCTCCCGGCTTTCTCTCCTCTTTCCTTCTCTCTCTGTAAACATGGCTTCAGAATGGCTGTGTCCTAGCCTTCCACAGACACATGGACTTACTCCACTGGGCCCATCACCCAGCCCCAGGCCATGGACCCATGGTTCTGTCTGATTATGCAGTGCGCAACCCTGTGGACATGCCATGGTGTTCAAAGTGCTCTCCTGGGTGATGTGGGCAGTAGCAAGCAGAGGGAAGCCAAGACAGGTCCTCCAGTCAGGCAGCAGCAGGGGGGTGACAGAATACAGAGAGCAGGGGCTGTGTGGGTATGTCTGTACAGAACACAGTCTGTGTCGTTCACTCAGCTGTTATGTGGATATAGTTTTAAAGCTGGAGAGCCAACCCAAGGCCTTATTTATGCTAAGCAGGCCCTCTACACTCCTCACCTCCAAATCCCATATGTACTTTCATGTTCCAGGCACCATTCTGGGGACATGGGGACGCAGGTGAAGGTCTGGCCTCTGTGGGCCTGCAGTTCTAGGGCCTTGCCATTTCATAGCAACAGAAAGTACATGCTAAGAGGAAACATGTGATGTTCATTTTAACACAGAGAATGGAAACCAGTATATCCATGACACTTTTCATTCACTGTGTTTTATGCTGAATTCAGCATAAAAATTGCTATTTTCAAGTTTTTCTGTGCTACTGCAGGTCAAATTCAGGGCCTCAAGTGTGCTAGACAGATGCTCCTCCACCATCCCCTAGTATTAAAATTATTGAGTGTTTATTATTTAATTTTAGTTTATGTGTATAAGTGTTTTGCCTGCATGTACATCTGTGCACCACATGCTCCTTGCCCACGGAGGCCAGAAGAGGGTGCCTGATGTTACAGACAGTTGGGAGCTGCCATGTAGGTGCTGGGAATTGAACCCAGGTCCTCTGGCAGAGCACTACTCTTGACCACTGAGCCATCTCTCCAGACTCATTAATATTCTTTAACTTTTTGTTTGTTTGTTTTGCTTGAAACATGGTCTCTCTGAAGTTCTGGCTAGCCTGGAACTCTTCTGTAGACCAGGCTGGACTTGAACTCACAGAGATCCACCTGCCTCTGCCTCCCTAGGATTAAAGGCATCACCACCATGCCTAGCCTGCATACAATTTTTTTTTCATTATTTTTTATTTTTGAGGCAGAGTCTGATGTATCCCGGTCAGCATAGGACTTGTTATACATCAGAGGATGACCTTGAACCTCTCATCCTCCCTGGTGCTGGAAGTACTGGTGTGGACCACTGGGGCATGCTGGGCAAGCACTCTATTGACTGAGCTGCAGCCTCAGGCACCGTTTTTTAGTCAAAAACATTTGTTTGTTTATTTACAGCCAGGAAGTCAGAGGATAAGCCCCAGGAGTCACTTGTGTCCCTCTACCATGTGGGTCCCTGGTCAAGTCAGACCTGGTGAGACAGCTTGCCAGGGCCCCATCCTTCTCGTAACCTCATGTTTGAAATCCAGCACGTATTTCACCAGTACTAGTGTGAATGCATATATTTAAAAACCAACAGGGATGTCAGCTTGTGATTAAGTGCCATGAAGGAGGTGAGCAGGGAGCTCTGATGGAGGGTGTCTAGGTGGCAGGCTGTCGGGGAAATTCCTCATGAGACACTGCCTGAGCTGAGAGCTGGTCCAAGTGAGGAGCCAGCCACGGAGGGGTCTTGTGGGGAGGCACACACACACACACACACACATACACATACACACACACCTATGCATAATTAAAAAGAAAAAAAAGGGCTGGGCTGTAACTCAGTTGATAGAGTGCTTGCTTAGCATTCATGAGGGCCTGGGTTCGATTCCCAGCACTGTAGAAACCAGACATGTCTACAACGGTAACACTAGGGAAGTGGAGGCAAGAGAATCAGGATGTCAAGGCCAGCCTCATCTACGAAGGGAGTGTGAGGCCAACCTGAGAGGATAACAAAACTGTGACTAAAATCTATATTCCTCACCTGTGGCTGTTACAACATTATAGCATTAATGGCTCCAAGAAGGGGAAATGTGTTGCTTTACTGGGTTGTGTGTGTAGTTGAGCACTAAGGTACAGTGGAGCAAGGAACAATGGGTCATACCAGAAAACACTGATGTGGATAAGACTGAGTAATGTTCTGGAAGCCAGGAGTCGGAAATGGATTACACTCAACAGCTGGACCTGGTGGTGCGTTTGGCAGGCTGAGGCAGGAGGATGGCAAGCTTTAGGCCAACCTGGGTAGCTTAGTGATGCTCCATCTCAAAAATACACAAAGGGCTGGGATGGGGGAAGGTTGCTTGAGGTATACAAGGTCCTGGGCATTGTCCCAGAACCAAAAACTATGGTATTAAAAAAATAAAATCAGGGGCTGGAGAGATGGCTCAGAGGTTAAGAGCACCGACTGCTCTTCCAGAGGTCCTGAGTTCAATTCCCAGCAACCACATGGTAGCTCACAACCATCCATTATAAGATCTGGTGCCCTCTTCTGGTGTGCAGATATACATAGAAGCAGAATGTTGTATGCATAATAAATAAATAAAATCTTTAAAAAAAAATAAAATAAAATCAAAGGCAGGCATTGGTGGCACACGCCTTTAATCCCAGCTCTCGGGAGGGGCAGAGGCAGGCGGATCTCTGTGAGTTCCAGGCCAGCCTGGTCTCCAGAGCGAGTGCCAGGACAGCCTCCAAAACAGTACAGAGAAATCCTGTCTCGAAAAACCAACACACAACATCTTCCAGGTGCTAACCTATACCACATCCTCTCTCACTCTGACCCATGCTGACCTTTTACAAGGACTCTATGATCACATATACCCACCAGATCTTCTTGAGGTCAAAGTCCCTTTTGCTGTAGAAGGTGACATATTGTTAGGTTCTGGGGACTAGCATGAGGATGTCTTTGTGGGGTCATGGTTTCACTTGTTTAGCTGGTTACTCCTAATAGCCACTTGGGCCACTCTGTGTTCAGCCTGTCCCAGCTTGGGGGCAGAGGAAAGGTCTGGCCTGGTTTCCAGGCCACCACTGTGTGCAGAAGGTCCCTGACCATTATCCAGTCACTTCTCTGCCTGGCCGGACACTTGTGACCTGGAACCACCTGTAGGTGTACATAGTCACGGCCTCTCATTTTCCCACGGCCACAGTTTCCTGACAGAGAAGATGGGATGGGAGAACTTCTCTAGGAGGTGAGAGAGGGAGGGTGATGCTGGAGGTTCAGCCTCCTAGCCAGCCTTTGACAGATTGTAGGAGAGGAGGGCTGGCCCCATCCTGACTGACTGTACAGGCACTTTCTGTGTGCCCAGCACCAGTTTAAACCCTTTCCATCCACCTGACTGCCTTATGGCCCCAACAGTCCCCAAAGGGACATCCTGTTATCGTTTCTCGAGCACCCAAGGTTTAAAGAACTTGCTCCAAATCAGCTATTTGTAGTAGAAGCAGAGTTCAAGCCTGAGTTGGTGTATCCAAGCCTGGTGGTACAAGCCTATAATCCCATCTACTTGGGAGGCTGAGGCAGGTGAATCAAAACAAGGCCTGCCTGTATGCTACAGAGTGAGTTAGCTTGGACAACTTAATGAGACCCTATCTGAAAAGAGGTCTGCATATGTGGCTCAGTGGTAGAGTCCCTGCCTAGAATCCCCCAGTGAGGAGCTGGGCGTGTGGTTCAGAGGGAGAATGCTTACATAGTGTGTGCAAGGCCCTCAGTTCCATTCCCAGCTCCTCCAACAAGCAAGCTTATGTTGACAGGATGCAAATTGCTGTCCTTGAGCTTGGCTTGTATCCAAAGCCACAGCCTTGGTGCTCCCCAGCCTCAATCATGCCTCTGAGTGGTTGCTTCTGAGTTCACAGTTGTATAGACTGCACCATTGTAAACTTTAGAATGTTTGCATAGCCTTTGGAGAGGAACCTATGCACACTAACCAGCACTCCAAACTCTGGCCAGAAGCCCCAGGTTACCTCTGTCTCTGTGGATTTGCTGGTTGGGACATTTCATAGAAATGGCATTGCGGACTGTGTGACCTTTTTTACCTGGCTTCTCTTCTTAGCTGGGGTTAGCCTTAGCAACATTTCATTCTTTTTATGTACAGACAATAACCCGTTTCGGGGATAAGTTGGTTTTGTTTATGCCTTCCTGAGCTGGTGAACTCTGGCTGGCTTTTTTCTGCAACATTGCTGTAGACCAGCAGTTCTTAACCTGTGGGGGCATGATGCTGGGAGTAAGGGGGTGGGGGGGTGGGGGGTTGCCTAAGGCCATTGGAAAGCAGATATTTACATTAGAGTTTGTAACAGTAGCAAAATTACAGTAATGAAGTAGCCACCATATTAATGTTATGGTTGGGGTCACCACAACATGAGGAACTGTATTGAAGGGTTGAGAGCCACTGTTATAGACCTCTGCATGCATACGCGATCATATGAGTGTGGGCCTGTCTTTTCTCTTCTGTATCTTTTTTTTGGGGGGGGGGGTGGCCTAGGCTGGCCTCTTAACTCACCCCAAGTCTCAGCTGCTGCTGCTGCTGCTGCTGCTTCTTTCTTCTTCCTCTTCTCCTCCTTTTTCCCAAGACAGGGTTTCTCTGTGTAGCCCTGGCTGTCCTGGAACTCACTCTGTAGACTAAGCTGGCCTCAAACTCGAAGTTTTGCCTGCCTCTGCCTCCAGAGTGCTGAGTTTAAAGTCACATACCACAACTGCCCCAGCTAGATTTTTTTTTTTTTTAAATAATGGAATGCTTCACAAAGCCACACAGGGCCTGGGTCCTCATGACATCGGTGCACACGTCAGCTGAAGAGACTCTATGTTGCTCTGTGTGCTGCTTCTCTTGGGGGGAGGTGGTGGCTCCAAGTCGCAGAAAGAGAGTAGTTCTCCAGATGGGCAGGTGAGACAGTGGGTGGCTCTGATCCCACTGTGACCTTTCCTGTCCCTTCTACAGGAGCTGGAGCTGGTGGAGGATGTGTGGCGGGGTGAGGCACAGGACCTCCTGTCCCAGATTGCCCAGCTGCAAGAGGAGAATAAGCAACTGATGACCAACCTCAACCACAAGGACGTGGGCTTCTCTGAGGAGGAGTTCCAGAAGCAGGAAGGTGAGGCATCCCATCTCAGTGATCCCTATGACCACACAGGCCACTGCCTCTGTTCTGGAGCCTTTGGCGCCTGTGAGCAGGAGGATTCCTATCTTGACTCTCTCGGAGAGAAATGACTTAGGTCCAGATGAGATGTTAATGTGAACTTAATTAGCTGTCACAGCTTTCTGCCTTCCTACATGATTCCTCTAGACCCTGGGACACACTGGACAAGCCAGACCCTGGCCACTTGAAACTTTGTTTTAGCATAGTGGGATAGGCAGTAAATATGTAAATATTAAATAGAGGTCTTATTTCAATTTATGGCAACTGACAGTATATGAGAGGTGAGGTGGGGGCAAAGGGTAACTACGTGAGGTGGCTTTATGTCCACCCATCTGGATGGTCGCAGTTCAGCCCTGATGAAGTGGCACATTGAGTCACGTTAGTGCCATGAACAGGTGGCACAAGCCAAGACCCTGGGGTATGAGTGTTTGAGGGAAACCTATAAGGCCAAGGTAAGAGAAGATAGTCAAGCTGATGGGGGCTGAAGATAAGATTGGAAGGGTCCAAGGGTGTTGTTGTCCTCTGTGTTTGAAGAGATTTCAGGCTGTGGTCACAGGACAGGGTGAGTAGCAGGCACCTGGGGACAGCAGTTCTGATTTGATTGGTACTGGAGGCCATCAACTGCCATCTGTCCTATAAACTTACCTGGGACCTTCATACATGACTCTCTCCTGGGGCTGGGAAAACAAGAATGGACAGTGGAGTTTGGTCTGGGCCCTTGTGAGCTCCATCTGCTCTGTAGAGCCCACAGCCTTCCCTTGACATGGGAGCTTGCCTCTTGTAGCTGACACCAGGGAATCATATCTCAGATTTGTCTCTTTTTTATTTGTTTGTTTCTTTTGGTTTTTTGAGACAGAGTTTCTGTGTGTAACAACTCTGGCTGTCCTGGAACTCACTATGTAAACCAGGCTGGCCTGGAATTCCCAGCGATTCACTTGCCTCTGCCTCCTGAGTCCTGGGACTAAAGGTGTGCACCACCAATACCCAACTTGTTTTGTTTTTGCAGAGTCTCATTGTGTAGACCTGGCTTTCCTGGAACATGCTGTGTAGACCCGGCTAGCCTCTAACTCACAGAGCTCTGCCTCCTGAGTGCTGGGATTAAAGGAGTGCACTACTACACCCATCTGCAGGCTCTTCAGCCTAAGCAAACCCTTGGCTGTCTACAAAAAGCCCTGTCCTCTGGTTTGATGGACAAGAGTGGATTGGGATGAGGGCCCTGGAGAATTTGTGGTTACAACTTTGAGAGGATAAAGTAAGAGCTGGGGATGTGGCTCAGTAGCGTGCATGAGGCACTGGGTTGGATCCCAGGCATTGCATATACCAGGTGTGGTGATGCACATCTGTAACCCCAGCACTCGGGAGGCAGAGGCAGGCAGATCTCTCTGAGTTTGAGGCCAGCCTGAACTACACAGCAAGTTCCAGGACAGTTTGGACTGCACAGAGAAATCTTGTCTCAAAAAAAAAAGTAAGCCTGGTGGTAGCACACGCCTTTAATCCCAGCACTCGGGAGGCAGAGGCAGGTGGATCTCTGTGAGTTCGAGACCAGCCTGGTCTACAAGAGCAAGTTCCAGGACGGCCTCCAAAGCCACAGAGAAACCCTGTCTCAAAACCCCCTTCCCCCCAAAAAAGAGAGAGAGAGACATGCACTACTATGCCTGGCTTAAACTTTTATATTATTATTATTATGTTTGTTTGTTTGTTATTTATTTATCGGTTTTTCGAGACAGGGTTTCCTCTGTGGCTTTGGAGGCTGTCCTGGAACAAACAATAATAATAATAATAATAATAATAATAATAATAAATAAAGTTTAAAAAGAACAGACAAGGACAGTGAGATGGCTCAGTGGGCACAGTGCTTTTGGCTAAGCCTGACATCATGGGTTTAACCCCCAGGTCCCACACAATAAAGGAGGGAGAGAATGGACTCTTTCGCATTGAACTCTAATTCCCCACAAGTAAGCATGACTTACACACACACACACATGCACAAATAAATGTAATAAAATTCAAAACAAATGAAATAAGGTGCTGATAAGAACTGAAGGAAAAACAAAAAATTCACAGTTGAATCCTGGTCTGGAATTCTCTTCTCCTGGGTGTCCTTTGTAGGATGTGTTTGGTGGATTAAAACCAGAGTGTATCTGTGAGTAGATGGTCTCTGGAGCCAGACCACACAGATGACTCTTGACCCCAGCACTGATTTGCCATGTTATTTGACAGACTCACAAGACCTTTGTGGGCCTCTGCTGCCCAGTTTGAAAAGGACAAAGAGGTAGCGGTACCTCTCTCATAAGTTTGTCTGCCTTCTTAGTTTATAAATGGACCATGTCTGTCATTCATCCACAGATGGGGCTTTCTGGCTATATCCACTTTTTGGCTGCTATGAACATCTTTTGGGTGTTTCTGGGAAGACCTGGTTTCAGCTCTGTGGGGTCATGTCTAGGAATGGAATTGTGGAATCTTTTTTTTTTTTTTTTTTTTTGAGACAGGATTTCTCTGTGTAGCTTTGTAGACAAGAAGGCTGGCCTTGAACTCACAGAGATCTGCCTGCCTCTGCCCCCCGGCCCCCCTCCCCCCAGTGCTGGGATCAAAGGTGTGTGCCACCACTGCCAGGCCGGAATCATTTTATTCAGGAGAAAAATCTTGGTTTTGCCTATGATAGTCCTACCATGTACCCAGAGGCCTCAGGGGTCATCTGGGAGCCCCACTGTTGAAGCCTCAGAGGCCTCAAGCAGCTCTGAGCTGCTTTCCCTGTGGCCCCTTCCCTCTGGGAGTGTGGCTCTGCCCTTGCAGTTTTCCCAATCCCTGCTGACCATCATAGACCAGTGTAAGGTGTGCACAGGAAATACACTGAGCATGGAGTGTGCTCGGCTTTCATGGGACCAGCTGGGGAGCTAGCTGTGTTCTCCATGCCCGCAGCCCCCGCCTGAGTGAAGAGGCAGGCAGATTCCAGGCTGCCTTCAAGGTTATTTTTATTTTGTGGGGAAACCATGGGAACACAGCAGGGACCCACTGTTCCCCACCTACTAGAGGAACAGGCATGGGGCAGGCAGTGCCCTGGAATAAAGAGGGCAGGTGCTGGTGACCTTGAGTCCCAGTCAAGAGTAACATGGAGCAGGAAAGGGGTGGGAGGTGGGGGTCAAGGGCCATCTGAGGACTTGGTGCAGGTATCAGATGAGCAGGTGAGTCAGGGGGAGGAGGGCTCAGAGGGCCTGTGCCTACCTGGGCCACTGGATTTCTGAGTAGCAGCAGGTGCTGTGTTCAGGTCTCTTATCTCACCACAAAAGCCTTATGGATTAAAAAATCCCCTTGGAGCTGGAGCTCAGTGGTTGGGAGCACTGGCTGCTTTTCCAGGAGGATCAGAGTTCAATTCCCAGCACCCACATGGCAGCTCACAACTGTCTGTAACTCCAAGATCTGACAGCCTCACACATTCAGGAAAAACACCAATGCACATAAAATAAAATAAATAATTGAAAAAAGTCCCCTCTGCCATTCAGCTTTAATCCCAGTACTCGGGAAGCAGAGGCAGGCAGATCTCTATGAGTTGGAGGACAGCCTGGTCTACAGATGGAGTCACAGGACAGAGAAACTGTCTCAGAAAAATGAAAACAAACAAACAAACAAAAAACAGAAATCCCCTCTGAATGTCTCTGGGAATCTGCCCAGCTAGAGAGCTGTTAGCACACAGGGCTGTGAACTGAGTGTCCAGCACAGGGCAAAAGGGGTGAAGAGGGACCTGTATGGATTTGCCAATGGCCCCTTGGTATCTGGGAAGTGATTTTGTCACCAGGAATGAAGCAAAGCTGACCACACAGTCATTTGTTTGTTTGTTTGTTTTTTCCTTTAAATTTTTTCTTTTCAAGACAAGAGTTTCTCTGTATAACAGTCCTGGCTGTCCTGGAACTTGCTTTGTAGACCAGGCTAGCCTTGAACTCACTGAGATCTGCCTGCCTCTGCCTCCAAAGCCACCACCATCCTGCTTCATCAAATGCCTGAAAGGCACCTTATGGGTGGGAGGCCTGCTCCTCAGTACCTCACCTGCCTCACTGACAGTTTACAGGAATGGAGCTGTCCTGGCTACCCACCAAATGCTGTGTCCTAATGGTATTGTGTGTGTTGCCTCTACCCATTCTCCAAGTTTCCACTGTCCCATTTTATGAATTTGGAAACAAAGGCAGAAAGGGCCCAGAGCCACATAGGCCAAATGTGGCTTTCAGTAACAGTGTGAACTTTGAAGGCTAACCTCCAGGTCACCATGTGGGATCGTGTCTATCATGATGTGTTGTTATTATCAGGTGGAAGTATTTCCTGGTGAGGGAGGGGCGCCATTGTACAGAGGAAAAGAACAAGAGGAGTCTTCTGTTCAGTGATCCCAAGGAGGTCAGAAGGAAGAGCCTTAGGCAGAGGGATGAGAGAGGGAAAGATGGTGAGGTAGGAATGTGTTTGTCAAGACTGAAGGCAGGGGCAGGCACCAGGGTGTATGGAGGGTATGTGGGACACTTAGGGGAGAGCTCTGGCCCGCTTGCAGTGTGACACTATGTGGGGCTTAAGCCAAGGGGAGGTGGCTCACCTGCCAGTCTCACCTTCATCCAGGCATGTCAGAGCGTGAGCGGCAGGTGATGAAGAGGCTGAAGGAAGTTGTGGACAAGCAGAGGGATGAGATACGAGCCAAAGACAGGGAGCTCGGCCTGAAGAATGAGGACGTTGAGGCTGTAAGTGACCAATGCTAACCTGAGTCCACTCTGCTACTTCATGGAAGCAGCAAGAGGAGGGTCCTCTGTTCACAAACCATAGGAGGGGGCTGGAGAGATGGCTCCACAGTTAAGAGCACTGGCTGCCTCACTCAGTGTCTCTTTCTCTCTACAGCTGCAACAGCAGCAGACGAGGCTAATGAAGATCAACCATGACCTTCGGCACCGGGTCACAGTGGTGGAAGCCCAGGGGAAGGCCCTGATTGAGCAGAAGGTGGAGCTTGAGGCAGATCTGCAGACCAAGGAGCAGGAGATGGGCAGCCTGCGGGCAGAACTCGGGAAGCTTCGAGAGAGGCTGCAGGGCGAGCACAGCCAGAATGGGGAGGAGGAGGCTGAGGTGAGCAGCAGGCTGGGGTTGAGGTGGTGTGGGAATCCGAGTTGTGGGCCAGTAGGAAGAATTGCCTTGTTTTCTCCCATTGTACCTAAGAAGGTAGGAGGCACACACACACACACACACACACACACACACACAGAGAGAGAGAGAGAGAGAGAGAGAGAGAGAGAGAGAGAGAGAGAGAGAGAGAGAGAGATGTTGACCTGAGGACACACAACTGGGCAAGGGCAGAGCTGGGCCTGAAGCCCAGGTCTCCAGCATTCCAGAGGGCATGCAATGCAATCCAGTGATGACTACTGAGCTTCATTCATTCATTCATTCATTCATTCATTCATTCATGTGACTGTTGACCATGTAGCAGGCACAGAGAATAGAATGGTAAGAATTGCCTAGCCCTGGCTGCTGTCCCATGGAGCGTGTTTATAGGGACTGGAAGTTCTAGACAGATACCCAAGAGAACTGAACATGTGTCCATGTAAAAATGTGTACAGAGGCCTGGAGAGATGGCTCAGCAGTTAAGAGCACTTGCTGCTCTTCCAAAGGACCCTGGTTTGGTTCTTAAACCCCCACATTTGGAGGTGCACAACTGCCTGTAACTCCAGCTCCAGGGTATCTGTTGCCCTCTTCTGGCCTCAGTGAGAACCTGCATCCATGTGTACACATGCCCACATTCAGACACACACATCTACACATTTAAAAAATAAATAAAACTTGTGCAAGCTGGCTCAGTGGCTCACACCTGGAGTCCTAGTGCTCAGGAAGGTAAGGATGAAGAATTAGGACTTTAAGATCATCCTTGACTATGTATCAAATTCTAGACTAACCTAAGCTATGTGAGACCCTGTGTCAAAAGCAAACATAAAACCTAGGGACAGGGCTGGAGAGATGGCTCAAAGGTTAAGAGCACGGACTGTTCTTCCCAAGGTCCTGAGTTCAATTCCCAGCAACCACATGATGGCTCATAACCATCTATAATGAGATCTGGTGCCCTCTTCTGACCTGCAGGGATACATGCAGGCAGAATACTGTATACATAATAAATAAATGAGTGAATGAATAAATAAATAAATAAATAAAACCTAGGAACAAAAACTACCCAGAGCCTGGCGGTGGTGGCGCACGCCTTTAATCCCAGCACTCGGGAGAAACCCTGTCTCAAAAAATCAAAAAAAAACAAAAACCAAAAAACACAAACAAAAAACTACCCAGATACTCACAGTAGCATTACTTACTCATCAGCTCTGACAGATGGAAAAGATACCTGATTAGGAAGTGAACAAGAAAATGTGGTCACGGTGTGGAACATGACTCAGCCCTGAAAAAGACTTGAGTCATGCGCTCACTCTGCCCCATAGGTGTTCATCATGAGTGAGAGTAGGCCAGACATGGAAGGCCACATACTGTGTGGCTCCCATGTATCTGAGGTTTCCGGATTGGGCAGATCCAGGACAGAATGTAGATGGGTGGGTCGGGCTAGGGCAGTGGTGAATGGCTAACGGGCACACACAGGGTTTCTTTGGAGATGAGGGAAAACTTCTGGAATTAGACAGTGGTGGTGGTTGCATACCTCAGAATATTCTGAAAATCCCTGGACTTTATTCTTTGAAGGGTAGATGTTATGGTCTGTGAATTACATATGGATGATGTTAACATTTATTTATTGTGTCGTACACTCGAACGTGCCACAGTGTGTAGAGGTCAGGGGACAACATTCTCTTCCTTCTGCCGTGAGGTGGGCCCAGGGGACTTTTCTAGGAGATGATTGGCAGAATCATTAAGGATAAAGGAGGAGGGGGAATGCGTTCCTGGCAGAAAGAAACATCTGTGCAAAGGCCCTGTGGCAGGGGGAGCCTCAGGGACATCAAGAAGGCACCCAGGTGAATGAAGGTGGCTGGTATGCAGTGTAGGGGAGTAAATGTGCTGTTCAGGTGGAGCTTGGGGCCAGGCCTGCAGGCTCCTAAAGCAGAGGAGTTTGTGCATCTGAGGGTTTGGCAGGTGCTGTGTGTGTGCACATGAGTGCCTCCCAACAGGAGGCAGGGTATCCCAGGAGTTTATGGCCTCATATAGAAAAGAAGGACTACCTGGAATATGGTGGCGCATGCCTTTAATCCCAGCACTCGGGAGGCAGAGGCAGGTGGATCTCTGTGAGTTCGAGGCCAGTCTGGTCTCCAGAGCGAGTGCCAGGACAGGCTCCAAAGCTACCCAGAGAAACCCTGTCTCGAAAAACAAAAACAAAACAAAAAAAGAAGGGAAGGATTGAGCCCCCAGCATAGTCACCCTGGAGAGGGAGAGACTGTCTAGGTAGTGAGACATTGTCCTCACTTATGTCTCTCAGGAAGAGCTAGTGACCAGGGCTTCCAGCAAGACGTACATTTGAGAGGTGACCCTTGAGGCAGTGGGTGACAGAAAAGGGAAAGGTGAACAGGAGGCCTGGTGACAAGGCCACACCCCAAGCTGAGGACACTTAACCCTGCTGGGGCTGCTCAGAAGTACACAGGACCTCTCAGAGCTGCCTTTCCTTGGGGTGACACTGGGGACATTTATGTACTAGTTCCTACCCCGGAGTGGCTAAAGGCCACATGCCATTTAAGCCTCACATGCTCTGAAGATGAGAACAAGAAGACAGAGGCAGGCAGTGAGCACTGGAGGTCTACCTGTCTGTGCGACAGAGCTGTCAGGAGGCCCAGGGCCAGGGGGCAGATGCAGTGTGTCTGACACAGACAATTCCCAGGTGGAGCTTGGGTCCCCCAAAATGGGCTTGTCATGCCAACAGCTGGCAGAGCTTCCAAGGTGCAGTTTTTCTGCAGCTGGTGGGGGTGGGGGTATGGGATCAGGGGAGAGACACTGGAGCTTCCATAGGTTGAAAGTGAGACAGAGTCCCCAGTGGACACAGGAACAGTCAGGGCTTGCATTTTCTTTCCCTGGGTGTACACGAATAGTTTAAAATGGACATGCCTCATTAGTCACCCAGCAAAGCAGGTGAACTTACAGGCAGCCAACTTCCAGTCTTTGCCAAGCCAATGAACCTGGGCCAACTGCTTCTGAAGGGCTAGAATCAGGGGAGAGAAGTAAGGAAGAAGCTATCTTTAGAGGGACAGGGTTAGGGCCTGATTAAAGTGTATGGTGTCATGAAGTCAACTTACATGTTGAAGGAGAGAGAGAAAGGTGCATTGGCTGTGTGACTGACTGAAGCTTGATGGTCAGGAAAGCTTCAGGTACAGCTGGTTCCAGGTGTTTAGAGGATGGTAGCAGGAATTCTGACTCGGGCCTTTTTGGTTTTGTTGCCTCTAAGTTGGTATCCATTCTCGGGTGGGCTCTGGCTACCACATGGTCCCTGATAGGAACCTGCTGAATGACTCCCCAAGAGTCCCAGAAGAAGTCTTCAGGCTGGCTAGTCACTGAGTCAGGCCTCTGTGGAGAGGCCTAAAGATAGGTACTGCGCCCTCCAGAGTCCCTGGCTGCTGTCAAGGGGTCCACAAGCCAGGTGGACACCAAGCGGAACTCTGGAGATTTAGGGGAAAGTACAGGGGTGTGGGCTGGTAGGCCAGGGTCACAGCTGCCCCTCTGGAGCCGACACAGGCTCTGAGCTGCAGCAGAAATGCATGGGGGTCCCTTGACACAGCTTCTGCAAGTGTGATGAGCCTGGGGTTTTACAGAGAACAGTATGAAGGGGAAGTGAGGTGTGGCAGGCACCAATGACCTAGCAGTAATACAGGCCTGAAGTCAAAGTCTGGGCCAGAGCCACAGCAGGGTGAAGGCACATGCCCAAGACAGAGCCACTAGGCCACAATTGGGGGTACCTATGTCACATTTTTGCCCCAGGAACTCAGGCCTCTCTCCTTCTGCCAAGATAGGGCTGGTCTAAACCTGGGTACCCAAGGGCATCACCCTAGGAACCATGTGATTCCCGGCCCTGTTCCAGGTCCCTCCCTTAAGGAGGATAGGGACATTTTGCACCAACTGGTCACACGAGCTGGTTTTGCCTTCCGTTTCTGGCAGCTGAAGACTTGAGAAGAAAGGAAGAGAAGGGCTGGGAGATGGCTTTCGATAAAGTGCTTGCCCTGCAGACACAAGGACTTTAGTTTGGAGACCTGAATTTGGATCCCCAGCACCAACAAACAAAAGCCAGATGGGGCTTATGCCTATAATACTAGCACTGTGGAGGGGCCGAGACAGGGGTGTCTCAGCACCTCCACAGCCAGCCAGTCTAGCAGAATTGCCGAGCTAAACAAGTGGAGAGCAATGGAGGAAGCCATCTGATGTCAACATCTGGCCTCTGTGTGCATACAAATAGAAAAATAGAAAGAAATGGGGTGTAAAATCAAGGCTGTCCATGTTCTAGATCACTCTGCCAGGTTGGCCTCAGAGTTGTGTGAAGTCCAGGGTGCTTGTCAATCAAACAGGAGTGCATCAGGATTGCATGAGACCTAGGGCTTCTGGGAGATGAGGGGGACAGTCCTGAGCCAGTGGTTCAGGCTCTTGTGCAGCCCATGTAGAGGAATGTGGGCATTAGGAGAGGGGACAGGGGAGTGGGGAAGCATGGCCAGCTGGCCCTCATACATCTAGAAGGTTCTCTGAAGCACTCAGTGGCAGAGTGCTTGCCCTGCATGGGGAGGAGGGAGGTGGGGACAGGTCGGTGGGCAGGTTTCCAGTGGAATGTGGAGCAAGCTATTCCAGGCAGGGAACAGCCGGGAACCAGGCTGGGGAATGCAGCATGTGGCTGGACGCAGTTCAGTCCTGGGGCGGGGCTGGAGGAGGGAGATGGGAGCTATAGAGGAATTTGGAGCTGGAGAGGAAGCCCTTTTTTGTTTTTTCATTTTTGCTAGTTTCCTGAGAGTAGATCTCTCTACATAGTCTGGACTGTCCTGGAACTCACTATGTAGACCAGGCTAGCCAGTCTGGGCTACATAGAGAGACTGGTAGCTGGGTTGAACCAGGGTTTAGATGCTGGGTCCTAGTTCTGGGATGCTTTGAACTATGATCACCAGGCTCCAGTGATCCCACAGGGGAGCCTTCCCAGGAGGCCAGGCCTCAGGCTAGAAGCTCTGACCTGTAATGGTCTCCTGGGGCCTCCAGGCATCTACTGGCACCTGTGCCCAGAGAGCCTCCTGGGAGCTGTTTATCTGAGATAACCTGAGCCACCCTACAGTCCCTTGTGGAATGAGCCTAGAAGGGCCTCTGATTGGCTTGATGACCATATTGGAAGGAACAGCTTCAAACTTACCAGCTGGAACAGACCTTACTCAGGCTGTTCACTGGCTATAGTCATGGCTGATAGAACCCCAGTTCTCCCCATACTCTAGGCATGAATACTCAGAGGCAAAGCTACCACACCCCTGGCTAAGACTCACCTAAGCTCTAGGGGGATTAATGCTTATTGTCACAAAGAGCCGACCCTGCTTTGTTTTTTTGTTTTTTTGGTTTTTTTTAGATTTATTTATTTATCATGCATTCACTGCGTGCCAGAAGAGGGCACCAGATCACATTACAGATGGCTGTGAGCCACCATGTGGTTGCTGGGAATTGAACTCAGAATCTCTGGAAGAACAGTCAGTGCTCTTAACCGCTGAGCCATCTCTCCAGCCCTCCCTAGGTTCCCCCCCCCAAGATATTTATTTAATGTGTGTGGCTGTTTTATTCATGTATCTCTACATATCAGAAGAAGGCATCAGATCCCATGGGGCTACAGTTATAGACAGTCGTGGGCTGTCATGTTGGATGCTGGGAATTGAACTCAGGACCTCCAGAACAACCAGTGCTCTTAACCTCTGAGCCATCTCTCCAGCCACTGCTGGGAAGCGGGGGACCCTGTGTGTCAAGGTGGGTTTGCAGGGGGGTGCACCCTATTCCTTTAGTCCCAGCACTCGGGTGGCAGAGGCAGGTGGATCTCTGTGAGTTCAAGGCCAGCCTGGTCTACACAGTGAGTTTCAGGACAACCATGGCAACACAAAGAAACCCTGTTTTGAAAAACAAAACAGAAACAAACAAAAAGAACTATTCCTAAGTCCACGGGGCATGATGGTATGTATTCACTTGTAAACCTAGCACTGGTGATGCCGAGGCGGGAGGATTTGGAGTTTGAATCTCCAGATCTTAAAACGGTTGACAGCTAATTCAGTAGACGTGGCACAGCAAGGGTCTAAACAAATGTAGGGAACACTGTGCAAACCTAGGGGCTCTAGTTTGCAACCTTTGGCCTGTGCCTCTGGTGCTGAGGGTTGGTGGAAAACTCCTACACATCCATGAGCCCCCAATCATAGGGAGCACTGCATAGGGAGCACCTCCCTCCGTCCTCACTTACTGGTGTATTTGTGTGTGTCTCTCTTGATCCTGCTGTTCAATTCGAGTCTGTTTCCAGTTCTGAATTCAATGACCGTAAGGCATGGAGTGCTTAGTAAAATGCTGGATGTCCTTTAATGGAGGACGCTGTTTGGGGAGGTGTCTGGCCCTGATGGTGTGGCCTCAGCGGTCACAGGTAATACTAGAGGTTTGCCTCACAGGAGAATATTACACAACCATCAAAAGGAATGAGGCTTTGACACAGGCTGTAACAGGCTGGCCCAAGAAGTCAAACCCTGTGGGGTAGCCTCACCAGGAGAAGATCTCCAGATGCTGAGTAGCCTGCAGGGACACAGGCATCATGTTTCTTCTCCTACTGCCCACCTCTTCTGCAGTGGCTCTGGCTTCAACTGTAGGCGTGGGCAGAGCCCTCCCCGCCCATCTTGACCTTCCCTGGAGCTCAGCTGACCTGCCCGGCAGACGGTGTCTCCTTTCAGATGTCCCTTCCCTGGAACAGCCTGTCCAGCTCAGCCTCCTGGAGCCCTTGGCTGCTCGGCCATGTTCCACTGCCCTATCTAGAGTCCCCTTCACCCTGTGGGGGTTGAGGGGCAGGGCAAGGGTGTGTTGTCCAACTCTGCCTTCTCATTCTAGAGCATCCTGACTTTGGTGTATATGGACACTGAAGGCTCTTGGGTGTGAGACACTGAAATGAAGAAATGGACCTCTTGGAATTTGGCATGCTGGCTTGGGGCAGGGGATTGGGGAGCTTGTGCTGGCATATGCAAGGTCCCAGTATCCCAAGTGTTAGGAAAGGGTAGGGGAGGGAGAGAAAGGGGTGTTCAGTGGCACACACCTGTTATCCCAGCATTCCAGAGGCTGAGGCAGGAAGATTGATGTGGGTTCCAGCCAGGCTGGGCTACAGAATGAGAACCTGTCTCTGAAAAGAAGATAATGAGCTGACCTCAGCAGAGTGGTGGTGGCGCATGCCTTTAATCCCAGCACTCTGGAGGTAGAGGCAGGTGGTTCTCTGTGAGTTCAAGACCAGCCTGGTCTACAAGATCTAGTTCCAGGACAGCCTCCAAAGCCACAGAGAAACCCTGGACCAACCACTTAGGGTTACTATCACTGTGATGGATCACAGTGACCAAAACTACTTCAGGAGGAAACGGTTTATTTGGCTTACACTTCCATATCACCGTTCATCACTGAAGGAAGTCAGGGCAGGAACCTGGAGGCAGGAGCTGATACAGAGGCCATGAGGGGTGCTGCTTACTGGCTTGCTCCCCATGGCTTGCTCAGCCTGCTTTCTTACAGAACCCAGCACAACCAGCCCATGGATGGCACTACCCACAATGGACTGGACCCTCCTCATCAATCACTAAGAAAATGTCCTACAGCTGAATTTTACAGAGGAATTTTCTCAATTGAGGTTCCCTTCTTTTAGATGACTCTAGCTTGTGTCCAGTTGGCCTAAAATTAGCCATGACAGCTGGTATGATGTCTCAGAAGGCAAAGGTACTTGCTGCCAAGCCTGACCACTGGAGCTTGGTACCCAGGACCCACATGGTCAAAAGAAAGAACTGACTCCCCAAAAGTTGCCCTTTGATCACCATATACTCTCTGTAGAACACTCATAAATGCAAACAATAGATGAGTAAACAAATAAACAGAAAGAGACAAGTGTTGTGTAGATGATGGAAAACTGGGGCCCTTAGTATGGCTGTTGAGAGCATAAAACAGTGCATTTGCTGTGAGAAGCACTTTGGTATAGAAAAGAGAACACAGGCCGGGCAGTGGAGGCACAGACCTTCAATCCCAGGGAAGCAGAGGAGGATCTCTGTGAGTTCTAGACCAGCCTGGTCTACAGAGTGACTTCCTGGACATCCAAGGTTACACAGAGAAACCCTGTCTTGAAAAACCAAAAAGAAGAAGGAGGAGGAGGAGGAGGAGGAGGAGGAGGAGGAGGAGGAAGAAGAAGAAGAAGAAGAAGAAGAAGAAGAAGAAGAAGAAGAAGAAGAAGAAAGAAAATAGAGCTCAGAAAGTTAAAGACAGTCTCATGATAGCTACCCCACCAGGACTGGACACTGGGATTTATACCCAAAGAGAAGAAGCCACCTACGTGTCCTTCATCCCAGACAGGACCATGCATACCTTCCATGCTGTGGATTATTACCCACCTGTTAAAAGGGATGAGTCTCTGACACAGGCTGTAACATGGACGAGACATAAGGTTGACTAGAAGAAGCAGATGCTTTATGGGAAATGTCCAGGTCGGGAGAGACAAGAAAGCAGGCTTCCTGCAGGGCCTGAGACTCAAAGAGGGAGGAGTGGCAAATGGTTGCTTACTGAGTTGGGATGTTTCCTGTGGATGATGTTTGGGAATTAGCGGTATTAAATATTGTGTTACTGTATGAAATTATTCTTTTCTTTCTTTTTTTTTTTTTTTTTTTGAGACAAGGTCTCACACTGTATCCACATGACCTCAAACTCACTGTGTGGCCCAGATTGACTTGAAACTCACTGCACAGCTCAGGTTGGCCTTGAACTCCAGGCACGGCACCCGTCCTGCCTCAGCCACCCACGTGACAGGATTAGAGTCATGCACCACCACACGCAGCTAATATACTTTAAAATAGTAAACTCTGTGTGAAAGGCTGCCAGGCTCTGGAAGGAGGTGAGAGGAGGATAAGTTGTGATCTGAAGCAGGGCAGGTGATGCAGAATGATACTGCGATCTGTCTGTGTGACCTGCAATACAGACAGCTCTATCCCCCTGTCAGGCTCTGAATGCCAGCAAGATGGCAAGAGCCCCTGAGGATTTGATCGGGGGGCCTGTCACAGAAAGCAACAGGACTTCTTGTTAAGTGAAAATGGTACCGAGGAGTCTCAGCTGTACTTCCACACACCTTGACCAAATTAGCAGAGTCCTGAGTGACAGTATGGGAGGGGATCACAGAGGAGGAAGAACAACAGTTGGTGGAGGGCGGCAGCCAGAGGCATAGTGGGAGGCTCGCCTGAGTGGAGCCTGATAGGACCCTGAGTGGAGTGGGAGTCCAGGGCGCAGGGCTGGCTCAGCAAAGGAGCTTGCTGCACAGGTGGTGGCTGCCTTCCACCTCCAGAGGGAAGCGTTATAGAAGATAAGGGGAGGCTGCTGCCCACACACTGAAAATAGTGACCTGAGCAGGCCGCCTACCATAGGGAGGTGAGGAGGCCCTTGACAGCCCATCTCTGCCTTCTTCAGATACAGCTGCAGGCAGATGGAGAGGAGTGCCTCTCAGACTCAGAGAAGGCTGCCCTGGATCTCAAGGACCCCAACCGCCCTCGGTTCACGCTGCAGGAGCTGCGGGATGTGCTGCACGAGAGGAATGAGCTGAAGTCCAAGGTATTCCTGCTGCAAGAGGAGCTGGCCTACTATAAGAGGTGAGGGTGCCGGGCGGTGGTGGTGGCACACGCCTTTTATCCCAGCACTCTCGAGGCAAAGGCAGGTGGATCTCTGTGAGTTCGAGACCAGCTTGGTCTACAAGAGCTAGTTCCAGGACAGAGAAACCCTGTCTCCAAAAACCAGGGGGAAAAAAAAAAAGGCGAGGCCAGGCATCATGGAACAAACTAACCCCTGCCTGACCTTAGTGGCCACACCCCAAACCCAGGCACATCAGTGCAGCAGTCAAGCACTCCTATAGATGCTATAGAAGTCATACAGCCACCAAGCAGGCCATTGCACATCTTGCCAAGTACGTTAGATGTCTGCTAGAGGGCCTGAGGAGATAGATGACTCCATCAGTGAAGAGTTTACACTGCAAGCAGGAGGACCTGAATTTAGGTCCCCAGACATTTGCCGTGGTTCTCGCCTGTTAGTCCAGCCCTGGGGAGGGAGAGACAAGTGGGTCCCTAGTATAGGCTAGCAACCAGCCTAGCCAAATCCCTGAGCTCAAGAATCCGTGAGAGAGACCTTGTCTCAAAAAATAAAAGAGGGAGTGGATGTTGTAATTTAAGAAAAGGCTTGAGAAAGATGCCATGAGACAGGGTTCAAGCAGAGGGATTTTTTTTGTTTTTGTTTTGTTTTTTAATTAGGGAAAGGGATGATATAAAGGGGAAAGGGGAGGGGGGAGACCAGCCTCTGGGGACAGAAGCAGCAGGAGAGGGGAAAGAGGGGCAGAGAGACAGAGACCAAGGGAGAGAAAGAGGGACAGAAAGGAAGAGAAGGATAGGAGGTGGGTAGGACCCTTTTAAAAGGGAAAATGGTGAATGTGCACAGGTGGTGCTCTTAGTATCTGCAGCTGAGGGCATATCCTGTCAGAACCCCAAGGACAGGCCAGTACAGAAAGCCTGAATACTAACAATAGAGAGATGGCTCAGTGGGAAAGATTGCTCTGACAGAGGATCCAGGTTCAGTTCCTGGCATCTGTACCAGGCAGCTCACACCACCTGTGTGTAACTCCAGCTCGAAAAATCTATTGCCCTTTTGCTTCAAGCACCTGCGCTCGTGCTCTCTTTCCCTCTCCGTCTCCTCCCTCTCCCTCTGTCTCTGTCTCTCTCACAGTCACACTCAAACACACACACAAGAATAAGCCAGAGGCGGGGGCTGGAGAGATGGCTCAGAGGTTAAGAGCACTGGCTGTTCTTCCAGAGGTCCGGAGTTCAATTCCCAGCAACCACATGGTGGCTCACAACCATCTGTAATGAGATCTGGTGCCCTCTTCTGATGTGCAGATATACACGGAAGCAGAATGTTGTATACATAATAAATAAATAAAATCTTAAAAAAAAAGAATAAGCCAGAGGCAGGGTGGTAGGGGTGCATGCCTTTAATCCTAGCACTTTGGGAGGCAGAGACAGGCAGATCTCTGTGAGTCTGATGCTAGCTTGAGCTACAGAACTAGGTACAGGACAGTCACGGCTACACAGAGAAACCCTATTTAGAAAAACAAACTTTAAAAGGAGTAAGAATAATAAAGAAAATACACACTGGGTGAAGGGAAGCAGGGAGAATAAACAGTGTGCTAGATGCAGCCCCAGCCCCACTGGGGACAGTGACATACACAGAAAGTAGGGCCATGAGTTTTTGAGTGTTCATGTCTAGTGACAGCCCTCTGTGGGCCTGGTGCAGGTATAGTGCCCCTGAGTGTTCAGAGGGGGAGCGTTAGCTCTGGAGAAACAGAGGAGTTAGAAGGCTTCCTAGTGGAGGAGGCCTGGGAAGAAGGCCTTCCTTCCAGGTGCTCTAGAGCTCAGGTGTGGGTGTCATTGAGGGTCAGCTGCTTCCTGCAGACGGGAGAAGTCCAGGCACGGAATCAGAAGCATTTTGTGGAGACAGGAAATGGGAGCTGTTGTGTTGGGCTGAAAATAGAGTGCAGTGGCACACATCTGTCATCCTAGTGCTCGAGTGACTGAGGCAGGAGGATGGCGAGTCTGAGGTCAGTCTAGGATAGTAAAACACAATCTCAAAACAGAGGATTGAGGCTGGGCGTTGGTGGCGCATGCCTTTAATCCCAGCCCTCAGGAGGCAGAGGCAGGTGGATCTCTGTGAGTTCGAGGCCAGCCTGGTCTCCAGAGCAAGTGCCAGGATAGGCTCCAAAGCTACACAGAGAAACCCTGTCTCGAAAAACCAAAAAAAAAAAAAAAAAAAAAAAAAAAAAAAAAAAAAAAAAACCCAGAGGATTGAGAATGTTGGGGCCCTGTGTTGTGTGCAGGACTTTAATCCCAGCACTTGTGAGGCAGAGACAGATCTACAGGAGTTCGAGTTCGAGGCCAGCCTGGTGTACAGAGCAAGTGCCAGGGCAGGCTCCAAAGCTACACAGAAACCTTGTATTGAGAGAGAGAGAGAGAGAGAGAGAGAGAGAGAATGTTGGGACACACCTAAAATCCCAGAATTTGGGTGGTGGAGACTAGAGTAGTGGTTCTCAACCCATGGGTCTTGACCCTTGGCATACCTCACAACAGTAGCAAAACCACAGCTATGAAGTAGCAAGGAAATAATTTTATGGTTGGGGTCACCACAGCATGAGGGTCGTGGCATTAAGAAGGTTGAAAAGCACTGATCTAGAGGATGGGGAGGTCAGAAGATGGAGGTCTGGAGATGGCGGAGGTCCAAGCATGAATTCAGGACTCGGATCTTCAGAAGCCGTGTACATGCTGGTATTGTGTATAACCCACCTGTTATTGTTTCAGCAGATCCCCAGAGCAAGCTGGCTAGCAGGACGAGCCTTAGCTAAGAGCTCTGGGTTTGATTGAGATACCCTGCCTCAAAGAATAAGGTGGGAATGGGTAGAAGATGGTCCCCCTCCTGGGCCTCACAGGAGTGCACACACACACATGCTTGTGCATTCAGGAATTAATACATATTTATAGGTATGCATACCATTTAAACACCATGCACATCAAAAGGAGGGGGACAAAGAGAAAGAGAGGACAGAGGGAGGAAGGACCTAGTACTTGTTCTGAACACCTCCCCTGGGCCAGAGGGACCACAGACTTACCCTTCCAGACCACCAGGCAGAGTGTGCCGGCAGAAACCCTGGTTGGCATCTTCCCGGGTACCTTACTCCCCATCAAGAAGTTTTGCACCATATCAAACCATTCTACCCGCTTTGGGGATGTTCCAGTTCTGACAGAATTGTTTTGACTCCTGTATTGCATGCCTTCAGTGAAGAAATAGAAGAGGAGAATCGAATACCCCAACCTCCGCCCATCATACACCCAAGAACGTCCCCCCAGCCGGAGTCTGGAATCAAGCGACTGTAAGTGTTGTGCTTGCCCCCTGGGCTGTGCCGCCTGTGGCTCATCTGGGTTCCTGACACCACTGAGAGGTCTTGGGCACTTTTCAGGATTGTCCCTAACCACAGCAGCTGAGACCAGCTTCTTCCAACACTGTGGCTTGCCCTTCCAGTTTTGGTTATCTCCCTGCTTGGACTTGGAACACCAGTTCTTGGGGTCACTGGGCAGATATTTGGGTAGCAGCACCTGGGAGGCTGGGAGGGGCTGGGGCCTGTGGCTGGTGCTCAGGAGCTTGCTTGCGTGTGCCAAGTGCATGGGATGTGGTTCTGGGTGGGGCGGTTGGAGGCTCAGGCATTTTCAGAGCTTGAGACATCAGCTTTAAGTAGCTAGGTGTAAGGGCCCATGCTTGTATCCCAGCATACAGGAGGTGGAGATGGGAGGATCAGAAGTTCAAGGTCATCCTTGGCTACATAGTAAGTAGCCAAGACCAGCCTGGACTACATAAGATCTTAAAAAAAAAAAAAAAAAAAAGAAAGTCCGGAGTGGCCTAGGTCCAACCCATTCTGGGTTTTATGATGGTAAATCCCCTGAGCTTTTGTGTGTACATTGGTACATTGGTGTCATGTATACGAAGACTCAGGTCCTGTTTGCTATAAGGCCCGTGCAAAAGATAGCACATAGCTCCTGTGGTCAGCTAGACCTTTAACTTCTCTGGGAGTGCTTGGCTTTGTAGATCTCCTTGGTTCTTGTGGAAGTTTGCAGACATGTTCCTTGGAAAAGAACAGAGGGTATTGGAATGGTGTCCAATTTAGAAGATCTGTGGGCCCTGAAGCCTGACAGAAGAAGGGCTGAGTTTTGGACTTGTCAGGTTCCATCTTGTGCCCATCAAGAGCCTACTGTGGGCCAGCTCCTGTCCCTCAGATGGGTTTGTGGGGGCCTCACCCTGGTGCTAGTATGTGGAAGACTCTTTTTTTTTGTTTTGTTTTGTTTTGTTTTTCGAGACAGGGATTCTCTGTGTAGCTCTAGCTGTCCTGGAACTGTAGATCAGGCTGGTTTCATAATCACAGAGATCCACCAGCCTCTGCCTCTTTTGTGCTGGGATTAAAGGTGTGTGCCACCACCACCAGGTGGAAGACTGTCATTTTTATGGAACCTTTGAGGCAACTGAGACACCTGACTGTGGCCATGCCCCTATAAGAGGCAGAGCCCACCCAGAGTACTGTATTCAAATCTTCTATAGACCCACCTCAGGTGTCTGGGATGTCACAGCCTGAAAGGGGCTCCCTGGAGCTGGACCTTTTGGATATTCCTACAGAAGAGGCCTGGGGCCTCTCCCCAGACCCACCAGAAAGCTTTGAAAGAGCAGGCAGCATAGGGATGGGGGTGGAAGTGGGTGCTACCCATACATTCTGTCCTTTAAACGCCAGTGACCATGCTGGGAAATTGTTGGCTAGTTCATAGCAGATGGAATGTGGGCTGGTTTGTGTGGTGGGACCCACTCCCTCAGCAGGTGGCATCCCACTCACACTGGGCCCTGGGCGCTCCAACGTTGAGGAAGCTCCCTGGAGTGCTGTTGTATACTGCAGTGCCCCTGTGAGCTGGCCAACCTGGCGCTACCTCCCTGCTGAGTTTTGGAGTTCTTCTAAGAGAGATATAAATACTTCTGAGGCTCTGATTCCGAAAAGCTTCCCCTGAAGTCTCAGCACTGTTTTGACCGTGGGTTTGTTTCCATCTGCCATCAAAACTCCACTTAGTGGAGAGAAGACACTGTCTTAAGTCCAGGCTCTCCAGCCTGGTCCAGCATTGGGCTTGACTGTCTCCTGACTCTGTCCCAAACCATGCTCCTGCAAACTCAGACCCTGAGTGTGGATGGGGTAGCCACATCAGCCTTGGATTCTGTTTTCCCTAGGTGTGGTAGCTCACATCTGTAACTCCAGCATTTGGGAGGCTGAGGCAGGACTGCCACTAGTTTGAGAGACACCTAGATTACAGATTTGGACCATGTCTTTGAACAAAACAAAACAAAAAAAACAGCAAAACAGGATTCCTTTTTCTTCTCTCTGTAGCTCTAGAAAAAATGAAAAAGCAGGTGACTTTTGAGCCTGTTGTGCTGGTAGACCACTCACAAGGTAAAGGTGGGACCATTGTGAATTTGAGTCCAGTAAAACTTGGTGTTAAAAAAAAAAAAAAAAAAAAGAGCCGGATATTGGTGGCGCATGCCTTTAATCCCAGCACTCAGGAAGTAGAGGCAGGCGGATCTCTGTGAGTTCCACGCCAGCCTGGTCTCCAGAGAGAGTGCCAGGATAGGCTCCAAAGCTACACAGAGAAACCCTGTCTCAAAAAAAAAAAAAAAAAAAAAAAAAAAGAAGAAGAAGAAAGAAAAAGAAAAGAAACAGATGCCAGAGAGATGGTTTAGGAAATAAAAAGCCTAAGGACCTAAGTTCAATTCCCCAGAACCCACATAAAAGTGGACAGAAGAACTGACTCCTCCAAATCAGTTTTCTGACCTCTAGACACACTGCTCACATCACACACACACACACACACACACACACACACACACACACACACACACAATTTTTTTCCTCCCAAGACAGGGTTTCTCTGTGTAACCCTAGAACTTGCTCTGTAGACCAGGCTGGCCTCAAACTCAGATCTGCCTCTGCCACCTGATTGCTGGGATTAAAGGTGTGCACCACCACTGCCCAGCACAAATAAGTGAAGTTACTCTTTTCCAGTCTCAAATTGGGTAAAATCCAGAATATAATGATGCTGCTTCAGCACGTAACCTGGCCACAGCATCTGCAGCTCTCTCCCAGGTGGCCCCATTCCCAAAGCCCCTTCCACTTTTGCTTTGCCTCCAGTTGCTTGGCAACACCTGGTGTTCTGAGTCTCACAGTGTTATCATCTCCAAAAGATAAGAATGAAGACAGAGCCAGGCGTTGGTGGCGCACACCTTTAATCCCAGCACTCGGGAGGCAGAGGCAGGAGGATCTCTGTGAGTTCGAGGCCAGCCTGGTCTCCAGAGCGAGTGCCAGGATAGGCTCCAAAGCTACACAGAGAAACCCTGTCTCAGGAAAAAAAAAAAAAGAATGAAGACAGAGGGAGGCCACACTTCCTGTCTGTGCTACACAGGTGGCCAGTTCTATGGCAGCCAGCTTTCTGGGGGTGGTGACAGGAGCAGCCATCGAGCACAAAGGGCTTTTGACCAGCACAGGGACAACACTGGTATCTTTGTCCTCCTCGACTGCTGACCAGGATCTGTGGCCTGTGACAGTTTTCATTGGGAGGCCCTGGTAGAGCCCTTCTTATTATTTCTGCTTCTGTCCTTTCATCCTCTCCATTGGCCTGTGTTTGACCTGCAGCTGTGGGCCCTTGATCCCAGCCCACCTCTGTCACCCAACAGGTGATAGAGAACCTCTGGGTATAGTTGAAGGGAATCCACACTTGAGTGTGGTAAGAGTCTCGGAGCTGGGACACTTATCCCCCTTTCTCAGATGAGGAACTGAGGCCCAAGGATACCACCTACTTCATTCAAATCTGTACAATTGGGAGGACTCAAAGCTGGGCTTCTGAACTCGGCCTTTTGTCCATACAACCCCCTTCCCTACCTCTCCCTTCCTCTCTCACACCCTCATGTCCCAGCTAGTGGCTGGCTGCCCAGGTCCCCTTATCTCTCAAATGCACCGAGTCCAAGACGTCAGACATTTCTGGGCTGGGCACAACAAGGGAACCAGAACCTCCCACTGCCAGTCAAAACAGTGAGTCTGAAGATGGTCCAAGAATAGCTTGTGACTGTGAGGCCACTGGCCTGAGAGGACAGGTTGGCACAGCCCATGGAGGTCACAGGGAGCCTCAAGTGACTTCAGTCTTGTCCCCAGCAAACCCTAAACACCATTGTCCCTTTTGTGTGGTCCCCACTTCAGAGTCAATCCCACACATGCAGAGGATGGCTTTCCGCTGGCCAGAGCCTCAAGGGGGTATCTGGAGAGGGACGGGAAGCAGCAGCTGGCCTTAGGGACCGGAAAGGCTGACCTTAGAGTATGCTCCACCTCTGTGCCTGGCCTTCTACCCCTACACCCCTCCTTAGCCAAGAATAGTTTCTATGAAGCTACCCATGAAATGCCACGAGTTAGCACTTCGTTTGGTTTGAACCTTCCAAAAACACCCAGCAGGGATGGAGGCATTAAAACCATGACCATAATTTAAGACGCAGTTTTGGCCCTTTCTTATCAAACTTGGGGGGGTTCATAGTCTGTGCCCCAACAAGCTAGGTTCAGCCACCTGTCTGCCACTAAACCACTTACAAGAGCCAAATTAATAATGAAAAGCAGGAAAGGGGGCTGAAGAGATGGCTCAGAGGTTAAGAGCACTGGCTGCTCTTCCAGAGGTCCTGAGTTCAATTCCCAGGAACCACATGGTGGCTCACAACCATCTATAATAAGATCTGGTGCCTTCTTCTGGTGTACAGGCAGAACACTATTCACATAATAAATAAATAAATCTTTAAAAAAAAGAAGAAAAGCAGAAAAAGGAAGATTTGTTCATTGTGGCAATATTGAGATTACATACACAGACATAGACATAGACATAGACACACACCACAGATACACACACACATACATCTTCAGGGTAAGGTTTAAATAGAAGGTTAGAAGGTGACAGATAGGGGGAGCAGAAAGGAGATGGGATAGGGGGTTGGTGTGGGGCAGGAGAGGAGGGGAGGAAGAGGGAACTGGGATTGACATGTAAAACAAGCTTGTTTCTAATTTAAATTTAAAAAAAAAAAAAAGGAGGTAACAGACAGGCACACCTGAGCAGTCCTAGCCGTGGTGTGACCCTCCCGTACTGGCCCATCCTGCACTTCAGTTTCACACTGTAAGGTGGTCAACTTTGTAAATCTCTGGAGATAAGTATTCGCTTCCTGGGGAAATTCCCATTCCCTGTTTTAAGAGTCTGATGGTCAGAGTAAAAGACAAGTGTCTTCTTGGGCAGTGGTGGCATAAGCCTTTAATCCCATGTCCCATGCCGGTGATGTTAACAAATTTCCCGGGTTTCGGCACCAGATGTCCCGCGCGCTATGTTCTCGCCGGCAAGAATCACGCAGGACACTCGGATCCTTCTGCAGGAAAGCTTTAATGCATCTTGAGAGTGGGAGAGCATAAGCTTACCAGAGCGGAGACCCCGAGCCAAGAATCCCATCCCCTAATAAAGGCTGGCAGCGGCCACCTGGGACGTGTCACCCTATGAATGGCTTCAGCTCCTCAGACCATATGAGCCACGGGATAGGCAGAGATCAAAGAAATGGAGAATTACCCAGCGCCTGCGAAATAATTTACATTCAGTGCCTGCAGGCACCATCATTGTAATGGAGAATGCAGGGACGGCTCCCTACAATCCCAGAACTAAGAAGGCAGAGGCAGGCAGATCTCTGTGAATGTGAGGCCAGCCTGGTCTACAGAGTGAGTTCCAGGACAGCCTCCAAAGCTACAGAGGAAACCCCTGTCTCAAAAAACAAAGCAAAGAAAAAAGAAAGACAAGTGTCTCTTTAAAATATCTTCATTATGGGGCTGGAGAGATGGATCAGCAGTTAAGAGCACTGACTGCTCTTCCAGAGGACCTGGGTTCAATTCCCAGCCTCCACATGGCAGCTCACAGCTGTCTGTAACTCCAGTCCCAGGGTATCCAACACCCTCATGCAGACAAATATGTAGTCGAAACTTTTTAAAAATTGTTCTAGCACTCGGGAGGCAGAGGCAGGTGGATCTCTGTGAGTTTGAGGCCAGCCTGATCTACAGAGCGAGTGCCAGGACAACCTCCAAAGCAATACAGAGAAACCCTGTCTTGAAAAACAACATATATGTATGTATGTATGTATGTATGTATGTATGTATGTATGTATGTATGTATATGTATGTATGTATATGTATGAAAGTCTATTCTATCACACCTCATTAAAAAAAAGAATAGCTTCATTCCTGTTACACCTCTAGAGGGTGTGGTGTCCAGGTGACCCAGGAACAATTAAAGGGACCATCTGTCTTGGATGCTCCAGATGACTCTTGCCGTCAGTGTGGCCCCTGTATTTGTAGGTGGGCAGACCCCTCTCCAAACAGAGTGCGTACATGGAGTCTGAGGCTTCCTGCTTTGAAATGACAGTGTTTGAGGGGCAGGGGCTCTGAATGGGTGTCCTGGAAAAAGTGGGTGCAAAGTAGTGTGGCTTGGAGTTCCCCAAGCCTCTCGTGCCCTGAAGCTATCAGGAAGAAAAAGTGGCCTTCCTTCTCATTGTTGGTATGAGTGGCCCTCTGGGTGGACTGCAGCTCCCAGCTCCTCTGTGATGGACTCTAAGATGGTGTAAACACAGGGAGGAACTTCAAAGACTTCCGTGGAGCCCATGAGAAAGTATGTTGGTGATGACAGTTGGTTTCACTTATGAATAATGTCCTGGATCCCATCACGAATAAGATCTGGTGTGGTGGTTATGGTTATGCCTGTAAACCCAACATCCAGAGAGGTGTAGAGGCACAAGGATTAGGAGTTCAAGCTAACCTTAGTTGCATAGGAAGTTTGAGGACAGTTTAGGATAAAGAGGCCATCTCTATGTGCAGTGGTGGCACACACCTTTAATCCCAGCATGCTGGAGGCAGAGGCAGGGGGATCTCTGAGTTTGAGGCTAGGCTAGTCTATAGAGTAAGCTCCAGGACAGCCAGAGATGCTACACAGAGAAACTCAGTTCTGAAAAATCAAAATAATAATAATAATTTTGTAAAGGGCTGAGACTGTAGTTCAGTTGGTAGAGTGCTTGCCTAGTGTGCATGAAGCCTTGAGTTCAGTTAGTACATGAACCTGTAAACCCAATCCTTGAGAGGTGGAAGTCCAGATATCAGAAGTTCAAAGTCATTCTTAGGTTACGTATTGAGATTGAAGCCAGCCTAAGATACATGAGACTGACTATGTGTTGTCTCCGCCCATGGGGAATTGAAAGCCAGGAATAACATATCTCCATATCTCTGTGTTGGAGTGTTTAGCCAGAATCCATAGGGCACTGGATTTCACCCCCAGTATATATAATAGTAAGATGGGTGATTTACAGCATGACTGGTTCCTTGGGAGAGACTGTCCCAGGTCGCCTGTCCTCTGGGGGCTAATGACCTGTGTGCTTCTTTTATCTATAGGAACATCATCCATCTCTGCCACTGTACACAAGTCTGTGTCCACACTTCTCCCCATATACAAGGTCACCAGTCCTTTTAAGATAGGGCCCTGATGCCAGGCGTTGGTGGTGCACGCCTTTAATCCCAGCCCTCAGGAGGCAGAGGCAGGTGGGTATCTGTGAGTTTGAGGCCAGCCTGGTCTCCAGAGCGAGTGCCAGGATAGGCTCCAAAGCTACACAGAGAAACCTTGTCTCGAAAAACAAACAAACAAAAGATAGGGCTCTGAGTCTTCATGGGTCACATGCTGAGGAGCATGGTGAGGGGGGCATGTCTCTGCCTATCACACAGACAGCAGATGCAGCCCTCAGTGGGATCTTCTGGAGTGGCGGGTTTCTTGATCACTGCCCTCTTTTTATCTCCTCTGTCTATCTGCTTCTGGAAGCAGGCTCTTTACAGCTGTCATGCCCATGGTGGCAGCCGGATTGATCCTTGACGACCCCACGTTGCAGCCTGTGCGAAGACTCGTGTCCCTTGTAGGCACTGTCTGTGTTTGGGGTTTTTTGTTTTTCTTTTTTTGCTGTGCCTTTAGAATGGCTGTGGTGGCTGCTGCCAGCCTGTCCCTTCTGACCACTTCAGTTGCATGGCCGTCACCTGCTTGTTGGCATCTCAAGTGGGTATGGAGTGTGATTGCCACTGTTGCCCTTGACCTCCACAAGTGCAGCCAGGAATGTCACCGATAATTCTTTTTGTCTCTTCTGTTTTCACTCTAAAAACCACCTTGTTCATGATCCAGTAAAGAAGATCCTTTAGGTGACGGGTCAGTAACCAGTGCCCCCTGGGGATCCGAGTGTGACACTAACTGCTTCTCTGTCTCCAGCTTTCTAAATAGCTTTGTCTTGGCAGCTGTTTGGTTTGGTGCAGAAAAGTGGGGGAAGGGAGGGAGCTGGTATCTGCAGGTGGCTTCCCTGAGTCAGGCTGAGTCTGCAGTGGTGGTTGAGCTAACTCAATGCCTGCTGTGTGAGAACGAGCCCTCCCCTGATGAATGTGAGGCCTCTGCCTCCACTTGCTCACACTTGCCCTTTAAAGCCCTAGAGAATTTCCCCAGGTGAACTTGGCTTGAGGATGAAAGAGCATTCTATCCCTGCTAGAAAGGGAGTGTAGCTCCAGTAGCCCTGGAAGGGCAACATCCTCTTCATTAGACTTGATCATAACAAAACCCCTGGGACTGGGGATTCAGCAGATGTGAGGACCTGAGTTCAAATCTCCTGGACCCATGTAAAGTCAGATCCCAGAGCATGTTCCTAGAACCCCAGCTCTCCTAGTGAGGGACAGGAGGAGAGAGGTGATGGCAAGAGTGGGGGTAAACAAGAGACCAGTCTCAAAGTTTAGGGGGCTTGCAGGATGGCTCTGCAGGCAAAAGTGCTTCCTGCCCAGCATGACCACTGAGGTTGGCATAGGAGGATCACAAATTAAAAGTCAGCCTGGGCAATTTGGCAAAGTCTTGTAAGATTAATATCAATGGGCTGAGGGTTGGTGAGATGGCTTATGGAGTAAGCATGCATGCAATGAAGTCTGTGGACCTAGGTTCAATAACTGGGACCTAAGATAGAGTGGATGGAGAGAGAATTGCTTTCCTCAAGTTGACTTTAGACCTACACACACACACAGTAATTGTGGTTGGTTCCGTGGTTGAACACTAGTCACACCTAGCATGTGTGACTACGAGGGCTGGCAAGATGGCTCAGTAGATTAAGGCACTTGCCACCAAGACTGAGAACCTGAGTTCAACCTCTGGGACCCACATAGTGTAGGAAGAGAACTCCTACTATTTGTCCTCTGGCGTCTATATAGGAGCCATGTCACTTGACTGCCCACACTCTCATACATACACATGAATGAATGAATGAATGAATGAATGAATGAATGAATATTAAGAGTGGGTTTGTCTCAGAATCCTCTTCCTCACAACTTTCAGGTTCTTTCAAAGCATCATTAGATTCATTAGAGAAATTTCTAGGCTGGAGCTGGGCTCAATAGGTAGAGTGCTTGCCTAGCATGCACAAGGCCCAGGATTTGACCGAAGCCCCGGTGCTTTGTAGAATTCTGCTGACTGCATCTCCCATACTGAGAGTGGATCTGCTTCCCTCGGTGTTTGTGCCTGTGTGTCCTAGCCTTGAACTAGGTGGAGCGGCAGAGGATAACCACTTACTTCCATCTTTGTTTTTCTTTTCCCCTTCCAAAAGGTTTAGCTTTTTTTCCCGGGACAAGAAGCGCCTGACCAACACACAGAGACCCACGCACATCCATGAGTCCTTTGGCCAGTGGGCAAATACTCACCGAGATGATGGGTACACAGAACAAGGACAGGAAGCCCTACAGCACCTGTGACTGTGCCCCCCTCCTGGACCGCCTACCACCTACTCTGGGTGGCTGCCTCAACATTGACCCCTCAAACGAACTGTCTGCTTTGAGGGTGATGAAAACCTGATGCCAAAATCTAAAGAAGTGTCTATTTATCTGCAGGGCTATCCAGTTTATATTCAAGGCCTCTGACCCCTTAGGACCTATATTTAATAAGACAAGGATCTGAAGCCAGACCTTGTTGATTTTAATAACAAGCCTCCTAAGCTGAATACATCACTTACCACTATCATGGCTGTTTGACTCCTAGGTTTAGTTTTTTGTTGTTGTTTTGTTTGCTCATGGCCTTTGTCATGTTAGTGAGAGGCAGTGGAATGGGAATTTTATATTATGCAGTTGCCCTGGAGGTAGCAGGTTGTAGAAGATGTATGGATCAGCCAGGCGGAGCCTCTAGTCATAGGAAGAGCCACCCGACTTGGACAGTACACAACAGAAAGTCATCACAGTCCTTCCAGCCACAGGATGGAAACAACCTTGGGGTTGTCACTTGCTGCTCCCGGTAAGGCTAGAGGCCCAAACAGCCTGTCCAAGGTGGTGTGCCTTGATTCTGCTGTGAGCTACACAGTACTAACCAAACAAAGTTGTCTAGGAGACATCGATGTGTTTCCTGTGTGCGTTTTTCCTGTCATCTTTGTTCCTTGTGTGAAATTCTGGGTCCTATGCAAAGAAGACAATGCCTTAAAGGAGCCTGGGTGATGTGATATGGCTGATGAGGAAGACAGATGTATGGGTGGAAGGGCATCGGGTAAGCAGGGCCTTGGGCACCACATGCTTAGCTGACCCATGGTTGCCATGGCCACTGGAGGCTGGCCCATGGACTGCTGTTGATGCAGAGCACTGGGGATTCAGGGCTTCAGAGGGCAGCAGTTCCTAAGATCATATGATGGATTGGACCATCGTGTATTGTACTTATTTTTGCTAAGAAACTGAGTGAAAGTTGGGCGTTGGTGGCGCACACCTTTAATCCCAGCACTCGGGAGGCAGAGGCAGGTGGATCTCTGTGAGTTCAAGACCAGCCTGGTCTACAAGAGCTAGTTCCAGGACAGCCTCTAAAGCCAGAGAAACCCTGTCTTGAGAAAAAAAAAAAAAAAAAAAAAGAAAGAAAGAAAGAAACTGAGTGAAGCTGAGCATGGGGGTGCATGCCTATAGTCACACTGTGGCTCCCATGTAAGTGACATCAGAAGTTCTAGCCACTTTCTGACAGTAAGGAGATGGAAAATTCAGTGGCAACTTTTTTTTTGTGGGTGGGAGTGTGGGAGCTAGGACTTGTTATATGGCCCTAAGTGGCCTCAGACTTTTTTTTTTTTTTTAAGACAGGCTTTCTCTGTGCAGCTTTGGAGCCTATCCAGGAACTCGCTCTGTAGACTAGGCTGGCCTGAAACTCACAGAGATCCACCTGCCTCTATCTACCCCCTAGTGCTGAAACTAAAGGCGTACACCACCACTGCACTCCGGAGGCAGAGGCAGGTGCATCTCTGTGAGTTTGAGGCCAGCATGATCTACAAAGCTACACAGAGAAACCCTGTCAAAAGGGGGGGGGTTGACTTTATTGTTTTATTATGTGTTTATATGAATGCCTCCATGTGTATATGTGAGGCCTAAAGCCAGAAGAGAGTATCAGATGCCCTAGAACTGGAATGACAGACATTTATATGTGGTGCTGGGAACCAAGCCCAGGTCATTGCAAGAACAGCAAGTGATCTTGGATGCTGACCATCTATCTCTCCAGTTCATGTAGCATGTACTGTGCTCTGAGCTGTCTGCTAGCTCCCCAGTAGCAATGTTTATTGATTAAAACAGTGCACAGGATTTCAAACAGACCAAACTGCCTGCACCTGCCTTCCGGCTAAACACTGGTTCGCTGAACCCCAGATGCCCAGCAAACCAGAATCCAGATAATCAGAAAAAGAGAACGCCAACCCTTTGGCCCAGCTGCAGGTCATCAGGGATCGCATCCCTCCCATTCTTTCATCTCACCTTCTGTTTCCTCCCAAAGGGCTGCAAATCGCAGATCACAGCCCTGCAATACTAATTTCATTGTAAATGCCAGTCAAGGGAAAGCAGGCAGTCAGCATTTTTACAGGGAGCAGGACTTGAGCAGCTGCCTGCTGACCCAGATGCTTGACCTGCTGTCTGGTTATCACAGACTGGACAATTCTCCTTGGCCTTGACTTTTCTAGCCTGTTTTTATGTCAATTCAGCAAACATGAAGATGGAAAAGACAACGCATCCCACGAGTCAATGTCAGTGTTACGTCTAATTTTTGTAGGTTATTGAAACAGGGTCTTATTTTGTAACCTAGGCAAACTTCAAACTCTGAGTCCTCCTGCCTCAGCCTCCCCAGTGCTGGGATGAGGGTGTATGCCACCACACCAGGCTATTGAAGGGCTTTAAACCACTATCCCCTCTGCCACAATGAACCTTACATCAAAGGGTATGAGAAAGTAAAGACAAATTCTTTATTATCCCCTCTTGTTGATACTCCTGCCTCTGTCTCCCAAAGCGCTGGGATGACAAACATTTTCTATGTCCATATGAGCCGGGTGACTTCTTATGCAGTTGTTTCTCCCTCCCATCATCTTGCAGGGGAGCCCTTGCCTAGCATGCTTTCTTGTGCTCTCCAGCTCAAGCCTCAATACTGCAAAAGGATGACCTGTCTGAGGTCTGCACTGGAAAGGGAACTGCCCCAGGCTGATGATGGCCCGTCCAAGGGCCTCTGGGTAAGCCTCAGCTGGCTGCCTTTGGCTTTACTTACTTCTGTCCCTCTTGTCCCTGCCTTTGGCCCTGTCCTCCCTGAACTCCCTCTCTCTTTCCCGATCGTTCTCAGGCCACACCCTGGCCATCTCCCTCTCTTGCCAGCGTTTCTCTAGGCCCCTGTCATGGTTCCGCTCCCTGGGCCTGGGGTCCCAGTGTCTGTCCCGGGATCGAGAGCGCTCCCTCCTCTCTCTTTTCCCTTCTCTGTGCGGCTCATTCTTGACAACTGGCAAATTGATGGGCTTTCGGAAAGGCCGATCCCGGCCCCCGAACCTCAGTTGTCCAGATTCCTTTTTCCCACCCAGCCCACCACCTAGCCGCCGAGGGATCCAGCCACGTAGGGTGCGCTCCAGCTCATAGTCCACGAATATCTCATGCTGGTCAATGACCAGTCCATCAGCATCACGGTAGGCCTTCAGCAGGGCCCGCTCTTCCTTGTACTCAATGAAGGCGTAGCCCTTGGAGAAGCCAGTCACCAGGTCCCGAACCAGCCGTAGCCTCCGGATGTCACCATAGCGGGAGAAGACCTCCTTTAACTTTTCCTCTTTGGTCTGCAAGTTCAGTCGTGCCACAAACAGGGTAAGGAGGGGGTCTCCAGTAACGCCTTTGTTGGGTACGTAGCGGGCCAACATGGCCCTCCACACAGCCCGGTCATGTGGATCCTCATCTGTCCCATCAATGCTGCCGGCCTTAAGCGGGTCATATTCCTTGGCAATGGGCATCCAGTCACTCATGTTCTAGAACAGTAACAGCAAACCAGTGTGAAGCGCTATCTTCTCCACCTTCACCACAGCTGTGGAAAGCAGTGTCATCTACCCCTTTGATGAAGCATGAGTTTCACTATATAGGGGCTTATTTATAGCCCCAAGCTGGCCCTAAACTCGTGGTAATCCTCCTGCCTCACCCTCCTGAGTGATGGGATTGCAGGCACACGCCACCAACTCCACTGCCCATGAGAACAGTGGGCTCAGGACTAGGGGCTTTCTTCTCAGCTCCCAACCTGATGATCTATTCAGGCTGGGCATGAGAATAACTGTACTGAGCCTCACTGTAGCTCATTTGTGCTGACACATGAAATTAACTCACACTCTAGAAAGTTTGTGACTGCCCACTAATTCTTTGAACACAAAGCTGAAAACTTCTGCTTACAACTGGGAGCCTGAGAAACACTGAAGGCAACTCCTAACAGCATCTTTCCACATCCCTAAAAAACAGTATTCATACCTGGCCATGATAATGTGCACATGTAGTCCTAGCACTCAGGAGGCTGAGGCAGGAGGATTACCACGAGTTGGAGGCCAGTCTGGGCTACCTGTCTCAAAAAACAAAGAGCTAGGGACTGGAGAGATGGCTCAGCAGTTAAAAGGGCTGGCTGCTCTTGCAGAGGACCCAGGTTTGGTTCCCAGTACCCACATGATGGCTCACAGCTGTCTGTAATTCCAGTTCCAGGGGATCTGAACCCCTCTTCTGACCTCTGAACACCAGGCATGCATAAACATACATGCAGGCAAAATACCCACACACAATAATAATAATAATAAATTGGGCATGGTAGCCCACACTTGTCATCCCCAACACCTAGGGAGCAGAGGAGAAAATATGAAGGCCATCCTGGGCTAGTTCAAAGCTGAACATTGCACAGCCTTCTACTGAGTTATAAAAACCAGGATGATACCAACTTGTCAGTCACAAGCAACAAAGCTGCCTCCCTGGTGTCCTTATCAGTAAAAGGATGGCACACAGCCAGACAACAGAAGGACCACAGTGACAGTTAGGCTTCCCTGGTTCTGGCTTTCTTTCCATTTGTGATCTTTTCCTCCCTAATTTGGGGAGTTTCTTCAGGTGAAAACCAGAAGCATGTTGTTACCACCATCTCTCCCTGCTCTGGTAGTCTATGGAGATTCCTTTGTGCTGAGCCATGAATTCTTGGTAGAATTGAGCTCTCCTTCCATTGTAGGGTAGCTAGTAGAGCACTCACTGTGGGAGACCCAGAAGCTTGTACCCAGCACTCCGGTTTTACCACTATGTGTTGTGCTGAGCTCCTAGCTCTCACCTGGCAGCAATACAGAGTGGAGATGGAGGGCCACTACAGTCACTTCTGATGAGGAGGGTCAGACACCAAAAGGTTCTCTGATCCTAAAACTAAGAAGTACACCAGAAGGGAAGTCAAACCAGGGACTGCGAGTCTACTCTTCACCGCTCCCTCGGTTGCTCTCATAAAATACAAGGCTGTATTGAGGTGGGGTGCTGCACATCTATATAGTCCCAGCACTCAGATCATGAGGCCGGCCTTGGGTTTCAGAGGGAGACCCAAGTCATCCTGGTCTACCTACTGAGTCACTATCTCAAAAAGAAAACATGCAGGCTGGCCTCGAACTCAAGAGATACACCTGCCTCTGCCTCCCAAGTGCTGGGGTTAAAGGCATGCCTTGTTACACCAGGCAGCACTTTTTCTCTTCCTACTTAAGGAGCTGCCAGTAATTTCAGCTTTATGCTCTGTTTGTTTGTTTATTTACTTATTTAACTCAAACAAAACTACCCTGGAATTTAAAACGAAAGGGAGACAATACCTCACACAGCCCAGGCTAACTTTGACATTCCTATATAATTAAGGATCCTCAACTCCTGATCTTCCTGCAGACACATCAAGTTTAATGGGTGCTGGAGACAGAACCCAAGGCTTCTTGCACGTGAGATAACCAAAGGAGCCACATCCCAGCCCTTCACTTAACTGTGGGGCGGAGTCTCTTATTTATAATTAGTTATAGCACACCAATTATAGTTTCGGGGGTTATTTTATGTTGTTTTGTTTTCTGAGACAGGGTCTCACTATGTAGTCCTGGTGTCCTGGAAATCTCTATATACAGTAGGGTGGCCTCGAATTCCGAGAAACCCGCCTGCCTCTGCCTCTCAAACACTGGAATTAAAGGCGGGTTTTGTTGGTGTTTAGGGCTAAAGCAGCCCGGGCAGGCGGGGCGTGGTGGCGCCCGCCAGTGATTCCTGTCCTAGAGAGACTCGTCTGGGGTTCAGGCTCATCCTTTATCACTTACTGAGTTGGAGACCAGCCTGGGATACGTGAGCTCTCCACCTTTAAAAAGAAAAAGTGTGTCCTCACCGGAGGTGGGTAGGTCTCAGGACCAGCAAAGGCTCCGCACAGAAAACCCGCGGAAAAGCGAAACCAACAGTGGCGTCAATCAACCCATCCCAGGCATGCGCAGTGGCTCTGAAGAAGCCAGGGCGGAAGTGCCGGCAGGAATCTGGTACCGTGATCCCCAGGCTCCGGCTAGGCCCTGACGAGCCCCGGAGGCTGGCTCGCCCGCCGCTCCCCCGAGGCCCGACCTCCCACCAACCCTCAGTCCCGCTCCCACCTCCGGGCCTCCTCCTCTGCCAGGCTTCAACATGGCGTCGCGGGCGTGGCGCCCCGCACGGACCGCTGGCCTAATCTCTCCGCCTCCTCGCGTTGACCCTGTTCCCTCCGAGCTTTTTGTACTCACCTCAGCAAGTCCCAGGCTCTTTCCACGCCGACACGAGACCGGCCGCTCCCAAGGCCCGTCTGCCAGCAACGACTCGGGATCGCTTACGCCGACCTCTACCGGAACTCGTTATTGGCAGCAGCAGATTCGCTACAGACCTGGAGCTGTTTTATTTGTTTTGCTTTCAGAGACAGGGACACAGTGTGTAGCCCTGGCTGTCCTGGAACTCACTCGTGGACCAGGCTGGCCTCGAACTCAGAAAAATCAGCCTGCCCTTGCCTCCTGAGTCCTGGGATTAAAGGCGTGGCCCTTCTCCCGGCTCTTGAATTACTTTAAGAAAAATTATATACATTCAGCATAGGAAGTGGACTTCGGGTTTTGTTTTTGTTTTTGCTTTTTTTTTGTTTTTCGAGACAGGTTTTCTCTGTGGCTTTGGAGGCTGTCCTGGAACTACCTCTTTTAGACCAGGCTGGTCTCGAACTCACTGAGATCCACCTGTCTCTGCCTCCCGAGTGCTGGGATTAAAGGCGTGTGCCACCACCGCCAGAACGCCCAGCCGGTTTGTTTTTCATGGTGATAAAAAAATTAAATTTAGTTGGTTCTATCGAATGTGCAGTTAGTTTTCAGGGACCAGTTTACCCTGCGAATCTGTTTACATTTACTTCTAGAAAATGTTGGTCATCTTAATGTGAACTTATTTCTTACATTCCCATGGTTTTGCCAATCTCTAGATTTAATAACTTCACTTTTAGTATTGGGCGTGGTGGGCACACCTGTAATCTCAGCACTTGAGAGTTTGAGGCAGGAGGATTGACAGTTACAGGCCACATAATGAAACTGTTTCAAAGAACAGGAAGGAAAGTTGGTTCAGCGAGTAAGAGCTGGCTGCTGTTACAGAGGACCGGGATTCGCTTCCCAGCACCCACATAGTCGCTGACAGCAGTCTGTAATTTCAGTTCCTGACAGTCTAACGCCCTCTCTGATTTCCCAGGGCACTGCAAGCATAAATAAATTAATCTATGAAAAAGACAATCAAAAGAAAAGTATCTTTCAGCCTCATTCCCTCCCTTTTTTCTTAGCAATTCTTCTTCAGTCTCATAAGTCTTAGTGGTTGACCTGAGCATTTTTGTTTGTTTTTTTTCCAGACAGGGTTTCTCTGTGTAGCACTGGCTATCCTAGAACTTACTCTGTAGAGCAGGCTGGCCTCAAACTCACAGAGATCCTCCTGCCTCTGCCTCCTGAGAGTGTGCACCACCACCACCGGGCTGCCTGGTGGGTGGTTCTTTATTAACTGTTGGACTGGGACCACCTGGCCGAGATCACAGAGATTTAAAAACAAAACAATTGCCAGGCATAGGGGCACATGGCCCTAATCCCAGCACTCAGGAGGCAGAGACAGGTGATTCTCTGAGTTCCAGATCAACCTAGTCTACAAAGTGATTCCCTGGACAGCCAGGGCTACACAGAGAAACCCTGTCTTTGAAACAAAGCAAAAACAAAAAAGGAAAAAGAAAAAAAAAAGCCAGTTACTACTGATGTACGGAGACACAAAACAAGTGCTCCAGACAACATCTGGATCCTCCCCTAAGAGCTTAACTAAAGAAGGACTCCACAGTCTAAGAAAGTTCCACAATCCTGGCCATATGAACATGATGTATAGAACCCAGAAAAGCAGCTCTGAAGGAGCCACACAGGAAAGAGCTGGTGTTGGAGAGTCAGGGCACCTGAGCAATACACCCACTGCTGGTGGATGGAATGTTCCTGTTTATGGGTGTCAGGACCCACACTCTATAGTGTCATCTCCAGTTCCACTTTGATCATGGGTGACCCCCACCCACTTACTTGTAATTTCTGTTTCAACCTTTTTCCTGTCTTAACTCTCAAGGGGATAGTGGTTTTGAAATTCAACATCAACAACAAAAAAAGCAAAGTAACTGAATTTCTGAAGGACAGTAGGGTATATGGGGGGAGGAGAGAGAATTGGTTGGGCTGGGAAAGGAAAGTACACACCCAAGAATGGTGTGGACTTCTCAAGAGGGAGGGTTGCCTTGAAATTAGTGTGTTTCATTTTATTTATTTGTTTGCTTGTTTGTTGATGAGACAGGATTTAAACATATTTCCTGGAACTCACTGTATAGACCAGGGGGCCTCAAACTCAGAGATCCACCTGCCTTTGCCTCCCAAGTGCTGGGCTTAAAGGCATGGGCCATTATGCCCAGCTGTTACAGACATACTGTATGTGTGCTTGTTTGTTGCATTTGATTTGTTTTGTGGCACTGGGATTGACCCCAAGACCTTGCCTGGTGGGTGTTCTGCTATTTAACTACATCCCAAGCTCTGTTGTTTGACTTTTTATTTCAGGAGAGGATCTCACTTAGTTGCCCAGGCTATACTCAAACAAACTCTATAGCCCAGTAAGGCTTTGAAGTTGGAATCCTCCTGCCTCAGCCTGCCAGGTGCCTGAGGCTTTAAGTCTGGACCACCAAACCTTGTAATGCAGGCTTTATTTGTTTGTTTATTCTTCTATGTCTGTTATTGATCCAGTTGTTATTGCCTTAGTAGTAAATAATTACATAGAGTTGAAATTTTTCTTTTTTTCTTCTATTTAGCGATGAAAATAGCTTATGGTTACAATAACACTGGTCATCCAGGCAGTGGTGGCTTACAACTTTAATCCAGCTGAGGCAGGTGGATCTCTGAGTTTGAAGCCAGTCTAGACTACAGAGCAAGTTCCAGGACAGCCAGGGCTACACAGAGAAACCCTGTCTCAAAAACCCAAAAATAAAATAACACTGGTTGAATACCTCATCTCTGTCATATGTGCCCTCAACAATCCACAAAAATCTTCTAAAACATCCTTATTCCAGTTTTACAGTTGGGAAAACTGAGCCCCTAAGTCAGAAGTAATGTTCTTACCTGACTTCAACACAGCCCACAAGTAGCAAAGCCAAGTTTTGAACCCTTGCACTCTGCTCTAGACCCCACTGTCTGGATGGATGCACCATCAGTATAGATTCCAAATATTGCCCTGTGTAGTGGCTCATACTTGTAAGACCAACAACTCTCAAGAAGATGAGGCAGGAGGAGTGCCATGAGTTTCAGAATAGGGTGGCTAAATAGTGAATCCCAGGCCCCAGAGAAGTTACAGAATGAGACTATCTAAATAAAAACAAATAAACAAATGATTGAGCAAGAACAAAAACTGGTGTTACCCAGAGGGCTTTTAGATGAAAACACTGCTGTGGCAGCCTTGGTGTTTCTGAATCAGTGCATGGAGAAATTTGCATCCAGGGCTCTGGTGCTGAAGACCAGACCTAGGACTCTGCATACTCATGTGTTACTCTGTAGTGCTCGATCACACACTAGGCTACCTTTACTTTCTCACAATTTCCATTTCTAAACGGTTCCTAGGGGCTTGGGGGATGCTTCAGTTGGTAAAAACACTTGAGATCCCTGAACTGACATAAAAACCAGGTGTTTTGGTGGTGTCCCACTCTGTAATCCCAATTCCCCTGGGGAGGACAGGAGACAGGCAACAGAATCTGCAAAAGCTTGCTGGCCAGCTAACGTGACCTATGCCATACAAAACCAAGAGCCCTTCTTTTTGTTTTTTGGTTTTTGTTTTGTTTTGTTTTGTTTTTTGGGGGGGCGGCGGGGTGGGTTCATTACAGCTTTTGAGGCTATCCTGGAACTAGCTCTTATAGACCTGGCTGGTCTTGAACTCACAGAGAGCCACTTGCCTCTGCCTCCCGAGTGCTGGGATCTTATTTCACTCTTGAGGAAGCTCCTCTCTAAGCTTTAAAGGGAACAAGCCTTTACTTTTAAGGCCCGGTCCTGTTTAGAACTTTGTCACAGACTGTCTAATAATGCTCTCCCTCCCACCTCGAGGTCTGATCCCGGCCTTGGGGCCCTTTCTTAGAACACATCTTATTGAATGGAGCCGTGTGAGCTGTGTGAGCAGTGTGTCAGCTTCTGATGCGGACCGAGTGTTGCAGCTTTTCTTTTGCTTCTTTTTAATAACAGAAAGCTGATTGCCCTTCCCTGCCCAGGAAATCCTCTATACTGACGTTTCCTAGAAAAGAAGTCGTGTGTGTGTGTGTACGGAGCTTTTTGCACCGGCGTCTTTACCTTTAGCAGCCGGTTTTTCAAGGTCCTTTCACGGTGCAGGGGAGTCGGCTCTCTGCATTTTCTTGCTCACATGTATTGAAATATAACGGAGTAGCCAACAAGATAGCTAGCTGAGTGCTAGAGGCCCCTGAGTGCTAAGTTGCCATGCTCCACCGACGCCCAGCTCAACCGCTGCCTGCTTGCGGGTTTGCTACACAATTTAAAAAAAAAAAAAAAAAAAAAAAAAAAAAAAAAAACTTCAATAGAGACCTGGATTTCCCCTCCGGTGGCATGCAAATTCGATAGCTGGAAAGCTCCAGTTTGCAAAGTGAAAAGTTGTGAGTTTTTTTTTTTTTTTTTTTTTTTTTTAACCCTCTTTCCATGACCACCCTGGAAAATCCGCCCCCGTCTCTATGGAAACCAGGCTTCTCACGCGCCCGTCACCAAGGGCGGAGCAACGAGCGGCTCCTCCCCCGTGGACTAGCAGGCCTCTCTCTGGTCCTCTCTCGCTGCTTTTCTTCCCGCGGACCCTGCTCCGTGTCTCCTACATCTGGCGCACGGCTGTGCAGCTGCGCGTGCTTTTCCGTGGTGCGGTGCTTCCCGCGACTCCGAGCTTTCTTCCGGGGCCACCCAGACTGCATACGGCGTGGACTGCGCCCAGCGCTAAGTTTTCTTGACCCAAAGCCAGTGGACGTGTAGGTGACAGCAGTCCCGGAGGTCGCCAAAGTCGGGGGCACCATGGAGGAGGCCCCTGTGCGGGAGGAGGAGGACGGGGAGGACGACGAAGGCGCCCTGGCCAAGAGTCCCCTGCAGCTGACCACCGACGACGTGTACGACATCTCCTACGAGGTGGGCCGCGAGCTGATGGCCCTGGGCAGCGACCCCCGCGTCACCCGGCTGCAATTCAAGATCGTACGTGTGATGGAGATGCTGGAGGCGCTGGTGAACGAGGGCAGCCTGGTGGCCGAGGAGCTGAGGATGGAGAGGGACAACCTCAGGCAGGAGGTGGAGGGGCTGCGGAGAGCCGGTGTATCCGGAGGCCAGGTGAGCAAAACCCAAGCCTCAGTTTGGAAGTTTTCCCACAGTTAACATTTATTGAGTACCTACTAAGTGTCTGACCCTGCAGTGTTCCATGTCAGTAGCCTACTGCTTAGGTTTTAAAAATTATTTTAACCTGTGTGTGTGTGTGTGTGTGTGTGTGTGTGTGTGTGTGTGTGTGTGTTTTGCTTTGCTGCACTTCTGTGTGCCACATGCGTGCAGTGCCCGGAAAGGCCAGAAGAGGGCATTGAATCGCCCACCATGGATTTATGGATGGTTGTAAGCTGCCATGTGGGTGCTGGGAATTGAACCCAGGTCTTCTGCAAGAACAACCACTGCTGTTAGTCACAGAATTATCACTCCAGCCTTGATTTACTCCCTGCCCCCCAGACAGGGTTTCTCTGTGAATCTTTGGCTGTCCTGGAAGTCTCTTCGTATACCAGGCTGGCCTCGAACTCCAGGATAGCTAGGGCTACACAGAGAAACCCTGTCTCAAAAAAACAAAAAACAAAAAAAAAAAAAAAAAGGAAAATTATTAATGTGTGCACATGTCCCTGAGTGTGTGTGTATGTGTGTCAGGGGACAAGTTTGTGAGGCACTATAACCCAGAGTTGCTAGACTTAGTGGGGCTTAACTGAAGAGGGATCTAAGATGCTATGTGGGGTGGTTTTTTGTTTCTGTGGATTAAGGTTGAAATATTGGGCAGTGGAATGGCCTGAATATGCTGAGGTAAGTAGCACACTCCTTACTTTATTAATTTTTGTTTATGAGAGAAGTTCTCTCTTTTTTTTCTTTCTTCTTTTTTAAAACAGGGTCTCGGCCGGGGTTGGTGGCACACGCCTTTAATCCCAGCACTCGGGAGGCAGAGGCAGGCCAATTTCTGTGAGTTCAAGGCCAGCCTGGTCTCCAGAGCCAGTGCTAGGATAGGCTCCAAAGCTACACAGAGAAACCCTGTCTCAAAAAACCAAAAAACCACGGTCTCATTAAGTAGCCCTCACTTGCCTGGAACTTTCTGTGTAGACCAGACTAGACTCAAACTCAGAGGTCCTCTAACAGAAGCATCCACATCCAGAGTACAGAGGTGGCAAGCATGAGATGCTGTGCCCAGCTTAAACAACTATTCTAAGAAAGGACTTCCTATAACTTCACTCTCTCTCTGTCTCTGTCTCTCTGTCTCTCCCATCCGTGGGCATGTATTTCTTCCCTGATCTATTATTTCTTTCATTTCACTTACTACTTCCTTGTTTTGTATTACTTAATGCAGTGTCTCATTGTGTAGCTCAGGCTGGCTTGGAACTCATGGTAATCTTCTCGGCTCAGTTTGTGTGTTGGAAGCAAGGGTCTGAACCACTACCACCACCACTACTGGCATATTTCACCGGCTTCTAAGTGACAGTGATGACTGTATTTGCATGACTCTTTTACCATGTCCAAGCTGCATGATGGCCAAGAACCTCTATGGTATCCTGACCTTGGAGATTCAAGAAATTTAATCACTTCTCTTGCCTGATTGCTCTGCCATATTCATGCTATTTGGTGCATATGGCCTTCAGGCACATGGAAATGGAGGAAGCTGCATTATGGCCTGGGAACTGTAGTTTGCATGGGGCCCAGTGATTTCCCCCATGGGGCAGAGGAAACAAGTGTCACAGGCACCAGATGAGGTAGCATATTTTCTTCCTTAAATACAGTCTCAAGTCAGGGTGTGGGAAGCCTGGGGGTGTGGAGCCGGATGTGGTGATACATGTCTATCATACCTTCTTGGGCGGCAAGATGGTTGGGAGTTTGAGGCCAGCCTGGGCTATATGGCAAGATCCTGACTCAGAGAAGAAAAAAAGAAGGAAAGAAAGAGCATAAAATAATAATAATAAAAAATGTTCACTCGAAACACAGTTTATTAAAATATCCTCTTCTTTTTATTACTTTTTTATAATTTTTAAATTATTTTGACTTGTGGTCAAATACATGTAACATGAAACTCATTTACTGTCTTCAGTTTATTTTTGAGACAAAATTTCACTGTGGCCTGAAACTCACCATGTAGATGTCAAACTGGCCTGGAACTCACAGAAATCAGCCTCTGCCTCTCTAGTGCTGGATTTATTGGTTTACTCAACAAATGATTTTTTAGATTTATTGTTGTACACTGTATATGCCTGTTAGGTCCCCTGATCTGGGCTTACTTATGGCTATGAACCATCATGTGGGTGCTAGGAACGTAACTGGGGTCCCCTGCAAGAGCCATGGCTCTAACTGCTGGGTTGAAGAGTGTGTATCACCGCATCTGCCTACTTTTTATTTGTATCTTTTTAAGTTTTTTTTTTTTTTTTTTTTTTTTTTAAACCATAGCGGGATGGACCTCAGGGCTTGGCTGTCACTGGGCAAATGTGCTCTACCATTGTGTGGCTTCCCCAACCCTCCTTTACCATGTTCAGGTTAATTGTTCAGGGCACTAAGTTCATTCACATAATCTTTTTTTTTCTACACTTTTATTTTTTTGAGGTGGGGGGGCTACACAGAGAAACCCTGTTTGAAAAACAAACACCCCTCCCCCCCAAGAAAACCTGGGTTTTTGTTTGTTTGTTTGTTTGTTTTCCTTTATTCTCTAGGTAGGCTAGTGATTGGCAGAGCACACTGCTTTCCTAATCCCCTCCCCCATTTTGGTTGTTTTTGTTTGTCTTTCGAGGTTAGTTCTTTCTGTGTAGCCCTGGCTGTCTTGGAACTCACTTTGTAGAACAGAGATCCATCTGCCTCTGTCTCACTATTGCTGGGATTAAAAGGGTGGGCTACCACCCCTGGCTTTGTTTTTGTTTATTCCCTAGATTCAGGATGAGTGAAACCCTTCAGCCATCCACAGCTACCCAGGGAGTGACTCAAGAAGTCCTGAGTCAGCATTCTATCAAAAAAAAAAAGTTTGAGGAATGTCTTTGTTTTTTAATGATTTTGGAAAAATTCCACTGTCCTGTTATCAGCCGTGAGAGGTCTGAACTGGGTGTACCATGACGCACTAATACTGAGACAATGGAACATAGATGGTGAGACTTGAAACACAGCCCCAGTGTGACTGTGTCCCATGGGAGTCATGTGAATCTTATTACATAACACATGTAACTTGTGACTGTCTTGGTTCAGTATATTTTCATGGGTGTTTTTTGGTGCTGGGGATGGAACCCTGGCTACACACATGTGAGGTAGGTGTTTGCCTCTGTCTTCTTCCTTTGTTTTTTTTGTTTTTTTTTTTTTTGTCTTCTTGCTTTGTAATGCATTGATTTTTATTTCATGTGTATGGGTGTTTTGCTTGTGTGCATGTGCATGTATGTATGTGCACCACACGTGTGTGCCTAATACATTTAGAGGCCAGAAGAGGGTGTTGGATCCTCTAGAACTGGAGTTAGTTATAGATGGTTGTGAGTAGCCTTGTGGGTGCTAGGTACCCAATCTGGGTCCTCTGCAAGAGCAGCAATTACACTTAACTGGGGAGCCATCTCACCAGCCCTGTACTCTGGCTTTCATTGATAAATTCCATTCCTTCTTGTTATCTGTCATTTCGATACTCAAGTCCTCAGTTTGAGCAACAGGACCTTCAAATTTTCATTTAATCATCTCCATTCCTCTGTTAATGTGATGTACTCATTGGTCATAAGCCCTCTGCTCCAGTCCTGGAATCAGCTGCTCAGAGGAACCCTGGGAATGCTCTCAGGGAATGGTGCTTTACCTGACCTCCAGGCAAGCCACGTCTCAGCTCACAGGGCACCACAGAGCCGACCTTTCCTATCAGGGGTGGGTGTAGTAGCTGACCCTGTTGGCATGTTGTCTTTCAGGTGAACCTTGGACCGGACAAAATGGTAGTGGATCTGACCGACCCCAACAGGCCCCGCTTCACTCTGCAGGAGCTGAGGGACGTGCTGCAGGAGCGCAATAAACTCAAGTCGCAGCTGTTGCTGGTGCAGGAAGAACTGCAGTGCTACAGGAGGTGGGCTCCCTGCAGCAGCCTAGGGTGCTCCCGCATTCACTCACCCAGTTTACTGGACACCCACTATGTGCCAGGCATCGAGTGCATAGCTGCACAGCACTGGATAGTGAGCCCCTTGGTAGCAAAAAACCCTTGGTAGTTTAATAGGGAGACATGACCATGAGAAGTCCAGGCAAGTCGCCAGGTGGTGGCAGCAGTGTTGCACACCTTTAATCCCAGTGCTCTGAGAGGCAGAGGCAATGGGATCTCTATGAGTTCAAAGCCAACCTGGTCCACAGAGAGATTTCTAGGAAAGGATCCAAAGCTACACAGAGAAACCCTGTCTTGAAAACAAAAACAAAAACAAAAACAAAACAAACAAAAAAGGAAGTCCAGGTTGTGTGTGGTGATACATGCCTATAATCCCTGTGCTCCAGAGGTGGAGGCTGGGGATTATAAATTCAGAGGCTAGTCTGTGCTACATGAGACCTTCTCTGTACAAACATAAAGAAGTTCATCCATGTGTGGTCATACATACCTGTAATCCCAGTAAGCCTGGACGACCATGAGTTAGTTCAAGGCAGCCTGGGCTGCATAGTGAGACCCTGATTGGAAACAACAGTGGTCAGGTTGGTAGAACACCCCTTTAATCCCAGCACTTAAGGGGCAGAGGCAAGATGATCTCTCTAAATTTAAGGCCAGCCTGGTCTACAGAGTGAAACCTTGTCTCAAAGCACAACAACAACATATACCTTATTTTACTTATTTTTGGTGTCAGTGGTGGAGTCCGAGGCTAGCTATGTACTTAAGCATGTGCTGTACCACTGAACTAAAACTCCAGAAAGAGATCCACAGTACAACTATTTCCTTCTTCTCTCCCATTTTCCCAGTGGCCTGCTTCCATCCAGAGAAGCTCCAGGAGGAAGAAGAAGAGAGAAGGATGCTGTGGTTACCATGGGCACCAGAGAGAAGGAAGAAAGGACCATCATGAAGAAGCTGTGAGTCACCCAGATGCCCCCATGACCACTAGATCATGACTGTGGGATGTTGTGGGAAGCTGGCCAGCCCTAGGATGGGAGGTTCTCCTCTCCTGGGATGTGGCTGCAGCCAGTAGGAAAGTTTCATGCCATTTAGTTATAACTGTAACCAATTTGAGGAAGAAGTCTGAGCCTGGGACACATCCTGGCAATGTGTGGGACAGAGTCTGCCCCTTGAATGAGAATCTATCTGACTCAAGAACTTTGAGCCATAATGTTATTAATGTCATTACAATTATTCATAGGGTTACTTTCCAAGATTTCACATAGGCATGGACAACCAGGATCCAAAATAGTTAATGGAATATTCCAGAAATAATGAGGTTCCAGGAGGATATGGTGGTGTATACCTTTAGTCTCAGCACTCAGGAGGCAGAAGCAGATAGAGCTCTGTGAGTTTGAGGCCAGCCTGGTCTACAGAGCAAGTTCCAGGACAGCCAGAGCTACGTAGAGAAACTCTGTCTCTAGGGAAAAGACAAAGAAAATGAAAGAAATAGTGTATTCCAAATTTCCAATTGCATGCTGTTCTAAGCAGTGTGATGAAATATTTTGCCTCCCACCATGTCCAGTCTGGGATATGTTTCATATGATTATCTTTTTTCAAGCCCAGTCATTGGTCAAGGGTGGCAGCCCAGCAGGGTCTATGTTCTAGTGAACCTCCTATTAATAGTGGCTTCAAGGCAGGGGAGTCTTTGCTGGCAACTTGGTATGCCAAGGAGAATCTATTGATAAATTATTTCTCTTAAACATAAAGAGGAAAGTTGGAGGGGTGGGGCTGGAGAGGTGGCTCAGAGGTTAAGAGCACTGGCTGCTCTTCCAGAGGTTCTGAGTTCAATTCCCAGCAACCACATGGTGGCTCACAACCATCTGTAATGAGAGCTGTTGCCTTCTTCTGGTGTACAAGCATACATGCAGGCAAAACACTGTATACATAATAAATAAATAAATAAGAAACTAGGGGCTGGAGAGAGGGCTGGCAATTATGAGCACTTGTTGCTCTTATACTCTGGCAGGGTGTTGTATATAGGGTTTCTGTTCTGGGGATGAAATACTGTGAGCAAAGACAATTTGGGGAAGGAAGTGTTTATTTACTCCCATTTCCAATAACAGTTCATCATCAAAGCAATTAGGCCAGTGTTGTGTGAGACAGTTTTTACTGGGGAGAGGAAACACAGGGCTACTCACTCTGGATAGGGAACCCATGGCAGACCAAAGTACAGATACCACCAAAGTCCAGCTTGGTGAACCATGAGTCTTATTGGGGTTACTTACAGGAATATGGGTGAGGGATTACTTACAGAAGCAGAAATGACTCAAAGGTAGCTGCATCACCAAAGCCTACCCCCACGTGGTGACAGCTCACAAAGCTGGGAACCTGGAGCCCCTGCAGGCAGGCCAACAGGTTGGAGAGTGTCCTTTCCAGGTGCCTCAGTTAAACTCCTTCCACACAGCTCAGCTGGTTTCTGCTTCTTTCAGCTTAAAGGGACTTTCACTTTTACTGCTTACTCAGGCAGGGAAGGACCTAGTGAATATGGTCAGTTTTGGGGACTTCCTGAAGCTATTTTGAGTTGTTTACCTTCCTGCTTAAGGAACTTCCCAGCAGGATGGAACCTGGAACTCAAAACATGGCAGGAGCTGATGCAGAAACCATGGAGGGCTGGGGCTTACTGGCTTACTGGCTTGCTTCTCATGCCTTGCTTAGTCTGCATTTTTTTGTTTGTTTCTTGAGACAGGGTTTCTCTGTAGCTTTAGAGGATGTCCTGGAACTTGCTCAGTAGACCAGGCTGGCCTTAAACTCACAGAGATCCACCTGTCTCTCCCTCCCGAGTATATGGATTAAAGGCATGTGCCACCACTGCCCGGCCTTCAGCTTACTTTCTTATAGAACACAGGACCACCAGCCCAGCAATACCACCACCCACAGTGGCTGCACCATCCCACATCAATCACAAATTAAGAAAATGTCCTACAGGCTTGCCTTATGGAACCAATTTCTCACTAGAAGTTCACTCCTCGGCTAACTCTAGCTTGTGTCAAGTTGATATAGAACTTCGCACATAGGGAATATGTTTAATCAGCAGATTCCCTGAATTATACACAGTCACCAGCCCTGTGTGTACTATATAGTCCCTAGAATTTCTAATTCAAGCAGAATCCTTCCCCTTTCAGATGTTGAAACCCATTTCTTCCTCGTGTCTAATGGCAGTGCTAGTATCCCAAGCTTTACCTCCTAAGGTTACGACCCCGTAAATTCCCTGAAGCCTATGTTTCCCAACATGTAAAATGAGGATAATAGAACTTGCCTCCTTAGATCACAGGGAACTAAGTGATCATACATCCCCACCCCTTTCTCTCTCTCTCTCTCCAGACAAGGTTTCTCTCTCTAGCTTTGGAGCCTGTCCTAGAACTTGCTCAGTAGACCAGGCTGACTTCAAACTCACAGAGATCCGCCTGCCTCTGCCTCCGCCTCCCAAGTGTTTTTGTGACAAGCTCTTACTGACATTTACTGTGTAGACTTGCCTGGCCTTGAACTCTTGCCTACTCAGGAGACTGTCCTGAGTGCTGGGATAAAGACATGCATACATCACCATATTTTTTTTTTGTTGTTGTTGTTTTTGTTTTTCAAGACAGGGTTTCTCTGTGGCTTTGGAGGCAGTCCTGGAACTAGCTCTTGTAGACCAGGCTGGTCTCGATCCGCCTGCCTCTGCCTCCCGAGTGCTGGAATTAAAGGCATGCGCCACCACCACCCAGCCATATTTTGTTTTTAACAATATTTTTTTTAATTAAAATCTATTCTCCTTTCCCTTTCCATCCTTTGATCCTTCTCATGTGCACCCCCCCCCTCAATTTCATGGCCTCAATTTTTTTGTTTTTCGAGACAGGGTTTCTCTGTGGCTTTGAGGCTGTCCTGGAACTAGCTCTTGTAGACCAGGCTGGTCTCAAACTCACAGAGATCCTCCTGTCTCTGCCTCCCAAGTGCTGGGATTAAAGGCATGAACCACCAACGCCCGGCCACCATGCACAAATTTATTTTGAACTTATTTGGTTGTTTATGGGTTCTCATGCCACAGTACTTGTGCAGGTCCAACGTTAAATTATAATAGATTCTCTTCTTCCATTATGTGGGTCCCAGGGTGTCAGGCTTGGGACAGATGTCTTTACCCACTTTAACATCACACAGGCTTCTTTCGTCCACAGTCTGCAAGAGTGGATTTTACCATGCTCTCCTCCTTTTTCCCTCTACCCAGGTTTTTTTTCCGGTCAGGGAAGCACACCTAGATTGAAGGTCATGACCAAGGTGGTGACACCCTCTGACTTGAGAAGACAATTGCCAAGATGTCTTCTGGAATGCTCTGGGCTGGTGCACTCGTTCCCCCCTCAGAGTAGTCAAAGGAAGATGTTCTCTGCTCACTTGCTCCTTGGGGACAGACCTGGACACCCATCACGCTTTGGCCAGGACAAGTGAGGTAACACCAAGAATTTCAGAAAGTAAAGGAGCACAGGGCACAGCCACATCGAGCTTCCACTGATGGAGAAGACTCTGGCCTATTCCAGCCTCTGAGATAGTCTGGTCATTAACATGTGGGAAAACACGGAATTGACTTTGCTGATACTCGGTGAATACATGATTTTTCTCATGCAACTTTATATGACTTTTGTATTAAATAAAATGGCCTTTATACTTTGTATTATTAGTGTTTTGGAGTGGCCTCCTACTAAAGGTGGTTCATGTGCCTGCGGGCATACAAGGCATGCATGTTTCATGGAACCCAAGTGAGGTGTCAGCCAGGGAGACTTTAAGTCTCTGCAGACTGAAAGAGATGCCAAAGATCTGACTAAAAAGGGACTAAGGCTTTTGAGCTTAATGAGAAGTAGTACTTCTTATTTTATTACTGAAGCAAGAAAAATAATTATTAGAGACTGTGGTGAGCTGCCATGTGGCTGCTGGAAATTGAACCAGGATCCTTGGGAAGAGCAGGGTCAGTGCTTTTAACTGCTGAGCCACCTTCCCAGTCCTCAGTGGACAACTTTAGAGTTGTTTCTGGACTTCTACCTTGTTGAGGTGGAGTCTTCCTTCTTTCTAATTTGCTATGTACTCCAGGATTGCTGGCTCTGGAGCTTCTGGGGAATTCTTCCGTCTCTGCTTTCATCTCCCTGACAGAGTCCTTCCTTACATAGCCCTGGCTGGCTTGGAATTCATAGATGCAGCTGCCTTTGTGTCCCAAGTACTGGGGTCAGAGGTATGTGCCCACACCTAGTTTTCTGTGTGTGTTTCAGGGATTGAACTTGAGTCATCAGGCTTGGTGCAGCTAGTGTTGGATATCCCTGGCTGACCTGGAACTACATAGAGCAGGCTGGACTTGAACTAATAGAAATCTTGACGAGTTGTAGGATTAAGGGTGGCAGTTAATGCTTTTAACAGAGAGCTCTACATCCAGCTTAAAATATCATCAGAACTGGGAAGCCTTCACTAGCTATCAGGCTTGGGAAGCATGAAACTATTTTTACTCTTACAGATAATCTGCATTGATTATCATGTGCAAAGCACTAGTCCAAGGGCCTTTTTAGTATCAATGCATCAAATCTGCCCTTAGTACTCCTACTGCATCAGTGTTGGGCAGGAAGAAGCTGACATGTGACCACTAGGCCACAGAGTCCTCTACAATGGACTCTGTGACAATGCCAAATGGGTGAGTCTTTGCAACACCCCTTGAAGGCAACGGGCAGGCTGTCCTTAAGACAGATACAATGTCTAAACCACCTAGTCCCAAAAGGTCACAAATACTGAAATAACAAAGATAGTTGACATAACATGGGACTGGGACAGATGCAGCTCATAAGAGTCAAATCTACAGCCAAGATGGTGGTGCACACCTTTAATCCCAGTATCCAAAGAGGCAGAGGTGGGGGATCTTGAGTTCCAGGCGGCCAGGGTTATTACCTGTTTCCCCTGTCTTGGAAAACAAAGTCAAATCTACTGAATTTGAAAGGACTGGAGCTGGTGTGGGGATACACATCTGAGATTTCAGCACTAGGGAGATGGAGGCATAAATACCAGGTTCAGGGTTATACCTGACTATACAGCAGTTCCAGGGCAGCCTGGGACAGGTCCCAAATCAAGACAATAATGGCAATCACACTTGCTACCATTTAGGGGATTTGCTACATGCTACTCATTACCCAGAGGCCCCACACACATCAAGAACCTTCCCAAGAGCCCTCTGAACCTGCCCTTTATAGAAGTTAAAAATTCTAAACAACATGCTTGAATTCTGTCTAGGACAAACCTCAAAGTTGTATCTCCGTAGGATGTTAGAGTCCAATGTCTTTTTTTATATTTCTTTATACACCACAGTATGTGTAAAGTTCAAAATATAATTGAGGATTGTTCTCTCCTTCTGGGGTCGGGGGAAGGCCTGGATCAAACTCAGAACTGAGGTAGCCAGGCCTGAGGGCAAGAACCTTCACAGGCCAGACATGGTGGCACACACCTTTAATCCCAGCACCTGGGAGGCAGTACTCAGTTCCAGGACAGCCAGTGCTGCTACACAGAGAAACCCTGTCTCTAAAAGCCAATATACAAACAAACAAACAAACAAATAAGGAGAAAAGCCTGGGCTGTCAGTGGTGGCGCACTTTGGAGGCAGAGGCAGGTGGATCTCTGAGTTCGAGGCCAGCGTGGTCTACCCAGTTGCACGACAGGCTCCAAAACAAAGAAAAAAAGCCTTTTCAGGTTGAACCTGCCATCCCCATTGAAAGGTTCAGGCATTATGCTGGCCTGCCCCTGTTACCTGGGGGAATCCACTCAGGCAGAACCCTGGTCAGCCCAAGGTTCCATGGGAACTAAGTCTGCACGCAGGTGCAGAGGACCCCTTTAAAAGATAGGCCCCTGCCCATTTACGCCCTCTGTTTCTCTGTCCCGCTCTGTCTCTCTATGGTGACCGGCCATGGCGGTCAGCCATTTACCCCTGTTCCTCTTAGTCTCCCCATTCTGCCGGGCCTTATAATAAACTTATAGTCATATGTCTGTCTCAGCATTTCTCCTTCTTTTTAAACAAAAGAACACCCATCCCCTCCTATTTTAGTCTATCCCTACCTCATAAAAAAAGAACAACACATAGGTGGCCTTGCCTGGCAATAAATATTTTAATTTTTTTGCTTTATTTTTATGATGACAAATAATTTTCAAGTTTATTTCCTTTTTTGTTTGCTATTTAAATACAAAGCTAAGCCACAAACAGGTACAACCAAGACATTTTATCTCACAGTTACACCCTCCTTTCGGATCCTCCTCCAAGTCTGACCACTGACCAGGCTAGCAAGGGGTGTGGGGAAGACTTTCTTAGGTAGCACCATCATGAGGCTGGGGGCTAGGGGGAGGTGTTGGGGACAAGGGTAGGTTCTCATACCTGGCTCCAGAGCCCCAGCCCCTAGACTAAAGGTGAATGGCGAGAACTAGTCCTTCCCAGGGAGAAGAAAGTCACCTACCTCTGCTATCACAGGTTAAGAACTTAACTATCATCCTGGTCCTCTGGCTGCCAGCATCTTCATGGGATACTCAGCAGGTAGAGAACTTTCCACGCAGCAGAATCGGGGTTGTGGATGGGGTGGGTGGGGTACAGGCTTAGTAATTTCTGGTCCCACTACAAAACCTTACTTTTGATTAGAATAAAGTACCATCTCAAATATTCTCTACACAAATCAGCCAGCCAAGCCAAAAAGATAAAAATAAAGGAACCCCAGAAAAAAAAAAAAGCAAAAACAAAAAACAAATCAAAAACAAAAAAAGCAGTCATTTCACTCCCTTCAAACCCTATATACATATAAGTTGTTTTCTGTGGTTTTTTTTTTTCATTTTTTTCTTTTTTTTTGATTTTTTTTTAAAATGTTTTGGTTTTTTATTATTTTTTTTCTTTAAAATAAATTCAGTGTTCACATTTCTATAAAGAATTAATGCAGTTTCAGGAGACCTGCCCCATTGGGGCAGGAGAACAGTGCTTTTCCCGACCTGCCTCTAGTCTGACTGCCCACCCTGATGCTTCGAGGTGCCTGGAAAAGCCAAAAGCATGTGAAGAGGTCTGTTCCCGGCCGGGCCTCCAAACCCCGGGCTCAGTAAGCTTTGGAGAAAGCAGAGGGGAAGACTAGCTTACTGTGAAACCTTTGTAAAAAATATTCATACACGTCAATGTGTATGCCTATCAAGACGATGAGGAGAACAAGAGCTTGGAGACATCCCGTCCAGGCTGTGCATGGGTGGTGGCAGCACCCTCACACCCGCCTGTCCTTGGATGTGGGGTGTGGGGGAGTCCTGGCTTTCATCTTGGGCAGAGCCCGGCTTCCTAGTTCATGTTCGACTCCATTCTCTAAAACCACCTGTGCCAAGTCCTAGACTGCTCGGGAAGCACAAACGTTCAACTTGTATGCAAAAAGGTACAAAAACAACTAGAATATAAAAGTTTTGGTAATATAAGGCCATCTGTTCAAGTCCACCTTGGAAACCTGTAACAGATATTTAAATACTACATGAAAAGGCATCTTTAATATACTTTTTAAAAACATTTGAAGTAATTAGCTAAGAGTAAGTGTGTAAAAAAAAATCATTTCCCTTTGAGGGCACTTTGTCCTTTGAAGGAGGCAGGGTGGCAGGGAGGCAGGGAGGCCACATGGTTAATGCTTCAGCCAAGGGTAGGCTTCGATGGAGGCTTTGCTGCGGTCGCCGTAGTCATACAGGAGTTCCTCCCCAGCTGCAATGTCTCGGGAGGCGATGAGGATGAGGTGAGGCACGCCGTCGATGTCATGCAGTTTGGTCTGGCAATTCCCACACTTACTGTGGTTGATCAGCCTCCCCAGGCGGTTAGTTTCTCGAGTGGCATCCACACTGGTGTGATGGGAGAGCGAGAGGGGATTACACTGGTAAAGAAGCTTTTAACCTTGCTGGGGATCTTGATCCACACCACTCTAGTGGGATGTGGACTGACAGCCTCATGTGAAGAAAGTTTACTTCCAAAGGCTACTTTGGAGAATCCATAGAGTTCTGCATGGAGAGCTTGGAGACAGACCCCAAAGACCTCTCTATGGAGGTGAGGTATGTTTAGTGTTTCAAAATATATAAATGGATGAAATCAGCTTCCCTGACCCCAGCCTAAGAAGCAATTACCATTCTGTAGAGCTACTGGGGCAAATGCCCAGAGGGAGAGAGGCCTTGGGAGCTGCCTAGCAGGCTTGTAGGCGACAAGTCCCCTCCCGCCTAAGCATAGTTCCAATCCCAAAAACTAACTGGAGAGGTGAAAGGAGCCCATCTCACTGGACATGGTGCTTCACGATTGCAATCCTAGCACTCAGGAGGCTGAGGCAGGAGTCTGATGAGTTTGAGGCCAGCCAGGGCTACATAGAGAGATCTGATCTAATCATAACAAGTAAGGAAACTGATCAAAGACTCAGGAGTGGCCCCAGGGCCACTCACAGAGTACTCACCAGTAGGTTTTGCTCAGATATTGAAAATAGTACATGTAGCAGCCTGTGGAGGGGTCTTGTGCATACAGAGCCTCCCGCTTCTTAGCATCGGTGATCTCAATGAGGTCCCCATGGTATTCTACCACAAAGTCTCCCCGAGAGAACTGCTTGGTGGCAATCACACCTCTGCCTTTTCCATCAATGAGATCAATCTGTCAGTGGGTAACAAGACCATAAGAGTTCAGGTGTCACCAGGCATAGTGTCTTTCAGGAAGTGTGGAATACATTTTTTAAACTAACTCTACTGGATGGGCTTCAATAAAAATAAAGCCCATGTTGGCGGCAGTGGTAGCACTTGCCTTTAATCTCAGTACTCAGGAGGCAGAGGCAGGTAGATCTCTGTGAGCTGGAGACCGGCCCAGTCTATAGAGCAAGTTCCAGGACAGCCAGGACTGTTACACAGAGAAACACTGTCTCAAGAAACAAAAATAACAACAAAAAGCAATAATAAAAACAAAATAAAAATAAAACCTATCCACACTGTGTAATGGTTTAACAGCTTTTACTAAAAGTACTGGGTCTAGCTTCAGGTCACTCCCATCCTACCATGTAAAAGAGCTCCTTTACGTCCATTATAAAGTGCATTTCATATTTAGGCTCCCAGCCAAAATCTGCTAAGTGGGCAAAATACCATTCTGTAGATTAAAAAAATGAGGGTTGGAAAGGCAGACTCATGTGTCCAAGACCACACAGCTAGCAAATGGTGATACTGGGGGCTCTGGTTCATGAGGTTCTCTGCTTATTGGGGGAGGAGCAAAGTCCAGCGATCTGAATCTCTCATGATCCATCAATACCTCTGGTGTTTCTCCTTACACTGGTTACAAATGGAGTGATAGAACTGATGGTTGCTCAAGGGGCCCAGGACTAAATTTGAGAGTCTAGGTTATGGGTGAAAGGGAAGTTTTTCAACCCGACTCCTAAGCCAGATCCACCTGCCAGCACACCCTGGAGAGCTACTTCCCCTAACCCATACCACATGTGTATACAACACCCCGAGAGCCTGAGTGGGGCTCTGGGACTTGGCACATGCTCAGCATGCACAGTGCTGGGTTCAATCCCCAGCACCAACACAAAACAAGACCCATCAGGAGAAAAGCAAGGACCCGAGACCTCACCAGGGGACAACAGTTTAGGATAAACTCAATCTTCTCTTCATATTTTGTTTGTTACTTTTTTTTAGCAGGTGAGGGTTAGGGATTGAATGCAGGGTTCTGCCCGTGCTAGAAAGCATTCTATCACCCAGCTATTGAAACCGACTCCATATCTTAGACAAGATTTGATCTTAAGACTGGCCTACCTCAGCCTCCTAAGTAGCTGGGATAACAGCCTTTGCCACCATCCCACTGCACCTTTCTTTTTTCATAGCTACTTAGTGAGAGAGTCACTGCCTAAAACACAACAAAGAAACCAAACCAGAACTGGGGCTGGAGAGATGGCTCAACAGTCAGGAGCACTTGCCGAGGACCCGTTTCAGTTCCCAGCACCCACACCAGTGTATTATACTGGGCAGCTTACAACCACTCTAACTCCAAAATTTCTGACACCCTCTTCTGGAGTCTGTGGGCAACCCCACCCCATTTGCACAAAATAGGAAGATATACACACGTATATATAATAAAAATAAATCCTTTGTAAATATTACATCTAAAAATGGGGCTGAGAGGCCAGGCGTTGGTGGCACACACCTTTAATCCCAGCACTCGGGAGGCAGAGGCAGGCGGATCTCTGTGAGTTCGAGGCCAGCCTGGTCTCCAGAGCGAGTGCCAGGACAGGCTCTAAAGCTACACAGAGAAACCCTGTCTCAAAACAAACAAACAAACAAACAAACAAACAAACAAATAAATAAAAATGGTGCTGAGTGATAGTGCAGTGATTAAGAGCACTTATTCTTCATAGAATCCAGGACCATTTCTCAGCATCTACATGGTGGATCACAACCATCCACCATGCAACTCCAGTTGTAGTGCACAGACATACATGCCAGCAAAAGCACTCATTACACAGAAAAATAAAATCAATAAAAGTGTATGTTCTACCATGGACATCTCCTCACAATTAAGAAGACGATGCCTCTGTGCTCCCTTCCTGACATGCATGCTTCACAGGAGTTTTTGTATGTGGCTCTTTAACACCTAAAGGGGTGCTACTCCCAGTGACCATGTGTAGTCAAGGCAGCCTTGGGGATGGTCTCAGCCATGTGCTGGGTGGCGAGGTCATCACCACAGTGCAATCATGTTGTGGCCTTACTTACCTTCATGCCTTCTTCCTTCCCGCTCTCAATCAGCTCATCAATTTTTTTCCTTTCTTCAGACTGGGTGGAATGGAAATAAAAGAACAGTGTTAGCATTGACTTACCAAGTTCTGGCCAACCTTTGAGCCCTAAGCATACCTCTCCTCACCAATCTGCAATGAGCAATCCATCATCTAGTTACGCCTGGGACAGGAAGGACACAGTTCTGGCCTGTTATGCTTTAAGCCTTTGTTTCTGTTGGTTTCTGAGACAGGGAATCATTGTGTAAGCCCAGTCTGGCTGTGAACTCATAATCCTCCTGCCCCAGGCTCCAGACTGTGGGATTATTATAGGTAGACATCAGCAGACCATGCTAGTCTGGATCTTAAGTGTCTCCCAGAGGCCCTTGTGAGAAATGCATGGTCTGTCCTGTGGTGCTACAGCGAGGCACTGAAACCATTAAGAGGTGGAACCTAGTGGGGGTCACTGGGGATGTACCCTGTATGGGACAGTGGAGCTCCTGCCTACTGTCTCATTTTCAGCAATGAGGCAAGTGGTTTTGTCCCATGTGCTCCTCCTCCATGATATGCTGCCTACCCAATACAACAGGGTCAGCTCATGAACTGAAACCTTTAAGAACAGTAACAGAGAATAAATCTTTATCATTTATTACCTCACGTATTTGTTACACAGCCTTAAACATGCTGTTTGTCCTGTACAGTACTTTTGAAAAATGTTTAATTCACCAGGATCTAAAAATCAGGACTTTAGAGCTGGCAAGATAGCTCAATGGGCAAAGGCATTTGCTGCCAATCCTGACCACCTGAATTTGATTCCCAGAACCCATACAGTAGGAGGAGGGAACCAACTCCCTTAAAGTTGTCCTGTCTGACCACCACACCCAAACCATGGCACACGAATGCCACAAATCTAAGTAAATAAGTAAACAGAAATTATGGATTCTGACTTAATTTAAACGACCATCACCCATGAACTAGGTTTAGTGGCCTATGTCCATAATCCCAGCTACTCAGGAGGCTGAGGTAGGACGTTCAAACATTTGAGGGTAACCTGGGTTACATAGGAAGTTCTGGGCCAGCATAGGACAATCTGTTGGTGCACACCTTTAATCCCAGGACTCAGTAGGCAGAGGCAGGTGGATCTCTGGGAGTTAGAGGACAGCCTGGTCTACAGAGTGAATTCCAGGACAGGATCCAAAAGCTACAGAAAAACCCTGTTCTCTGTTATCATTGTTGTTGTTATTTTTTAAACACAGGATCTCTCTATGTAATTCTGACTGTCCTGGAATTTGCTATGTAGGCCAGGCTGGGCTCAGAGATCTGCCTGCCTTTGTCTCCCAAGTATAGGGATTAAAGTTGTGCACACCAAAACCAGTCCTTTTGGAAACAGAAAAGAAGTCACCTCATTGCAGAGTGCTCACCTAACAGCATCAATACTGCTTCCCTGGTAGTGACAAATTCACAGAATGACTCAAGATGTTAATGATAAAACATGTCTCCGAGAAGTATCAGTATTGCTTCTGTAATTTTTCCATGAAATTTTAGAATTAGGGTTTTACTATGCACTATATGGAGGACTCCCAGGTGATGAGACTATAGAAGCATACCACCATGCTCACCTGGATGCTGCTTTAGCCTATACCTTTCCACCATTACCCCATTACCTTTTTCTGTTTTGAGATCATTTAGGCCTCCAAGTCACAGAGATCCACCTGCCTGTGCCTCCCAAGTGCTGGGATTAAAGACTTGGGTCACCATGCCAGCCCTTTTTATTTTTCGAGACAGGGTTTCTCTGTGTAGCTTTGTAGACCAGGCTGGCCTCGAACTTACATAGGACATCCTGCCTCTGCCTCCTGAGTGCTGGGAATAAAGGCGTGCGCCACCGCGGCTGGCCCAGACTTATTATGTAGGCACAAGATTATGTATCTTATGTACAAGGTACAAGCCTCACCACCCCACCTCCCCCACCGCCTAATCTACCCCCTCCACCAGCTACAGAGCCGGCTCTTCCAGAAGGCCAGGTCTCCCGCCTCTAGGCCTTTGAGCAGCTGTCCTTCCTGCCTAGAGTGACCTTTTCCCTCATCCATCTGCCTGCTTGTTTCCTCCTTTGCTGCAGTGTCAAGACACATTTTGAGAGAAACTGTAGACTCCTGGGGACAGAGGAACCTTAGACTCCCCACTCTCCACACTATTCTAGCTCTCTAAGGTAATATCCAAAGGTATGCAAGGTTAGTTTGTCTTCCTGGCAGTACCAGTGACTGCAACTAGGGCTCCAAGCACGGAGACAAGGCTCTAGTGCATCTCTTCAGCTCCAGCTGCCTAAGTACCTAGTTCATGAGTTCAGGGGATTGAGACTCTTCACCACAGAAAATCCTAGCAGGACAGAGGTCAGGAGTGAGTTTTGGACAGACATACACCTCATGGCAGTTAATCATCCCAGTGTGTAGAGTAAGAACAAGAGCTGGAAGAGGCATGGATATAACCCAGGTGGGCACCTGGGGAGCTTCCTGCTGGGGCTGAATATGGCTTGGAGGAACTGAGCTGAGGAGGTAGGCCAGGAGTTTGAAGCTTACCCAGTCAGCCTTGGGTTCCTCAGGGTAATTTAGGCACAGCCAAAACAGGCCAGAATGCAGATGGAGTGGTTAGACAAGGCCTGAGTGAAGGTGGACAGAAGTAGGAAGGGTTCCTTATAGTCCTCGGGAGGTATCACAAGGGAGAAGGAGGCCAGGACACTGCCAGTCATAGTTCTTACTATAGTGTGGTTGCCACCCACCAATGGGCAGGCCAGCCAGCCAGCCATGGGGCTGAAGGCATCTCTCTATTGCCTGCTCTGTGCTCAAACCCTACAACCCAAATCCCTTCCTCCTGCTTTGAACTCTGGACCTGACTTGGCCCAGCCAGGCTTTTTCTTCAACTCCATGAGGTGCCCCAGAACTTGGGACTTTGATTTCACTCTTGGCCATTTGGTCAAGTATGGTATCTTTTGGCCCACCAACTCAGCCCCCAGCCTAGCCTAGTTAGGTTAGGAAGAATCACAACTCTCTGACAGCTGTTATGCCCTCCAGCTTTCTCTGCAGTCAGGAGAACACAGACACTGCCAACAACAGTCACATCCACATCGCCCAGGGCAGCTGTCACTTCACTGCCATAGCCAACAGCAGGGGCACAGTGATCTTTCAGCAGTGCCAAGACAAACAGCAAGGGGCACAATGTGGCTCTTGCTTGTACTGGTTCCTGGTCTAATAACAGGGCACACTTTTCCTGCCTGCAGTTTATCTGCTGCGGTAAGTAGGTGACCTGCAGTCACACAAGTCCCTCTGCAGCCTTCTGTGCTCCAGGTACAAGAGTCCGGCTTTGCTTTAGCACACCGCCTTAGGTGCCCCCACCCAACAGCTCCCCTGCCCTCCTGTGGGGTCTGCCATGGCTCATGCCTGGCTGGGATGAACTCTGGGCTCTTGTGGTGCAGAGGCTCTGCACCTCCACTCTGCAGCGCCACCCGCCTCTGACAGTGACCTAGCACAGCCTCCCACTGCTGGCGGGCATTTATAACAACTCATTCTTGGCCAAAAGACACTGCCATTCACAAGAAATGAAGCCAAAGCTATTAAGGAAGTGGGGAAGGAGGGGGAGGCAGACCACCCCACTTTCGGCTTTGCATCAATTAAAAGAGAGGATGGCTGAGCTCTGTAGCTCCGTCCATGTATCTGCTGTCTCTGATGCTGCAGGAACCTCTGCAGCAGATGAAATGATTGAACCGCCTGGACCAGTGCCCTCTTTCCTGTGCAGAGGTGACCTGGTGACCTGGAGTTTCAGAGTTAGACAGATGTGCAGCAGATTGAGAAGTTGACCCTGACACTCTGTGTGGGAGCAAGGAGGCCTCTGGCCATAACCTGGGGGTTCAGAACAGAGACGCAATAACCACACCCCACTGCACCAAATATTGACAAACTGCTGTACTAGGTACTGTACACATAGGTGTGGGCCACACAGGCTGGCTATCTTGCTGCCTACAAACTACTTGACATTCAGCTGGAAATAGGCACATAGGATACCTAGGAACTGACCATACTTGAAAACAAGGGTGTGTTTGTCTGTCTGTTCTTGTGACTCAGCTAATTGCTGTTTTCACTCCCACATCATCATAGAACAGAAGGGTCTCATGTAGCCCAGAATGACCTCAAGTTCTTTATGTAACCTAGCTTTCTAATCTTTTTGTTTGTTTGATTCTTGAGATAGGGTTTCTGTACGTAGCCCTGGTTATTGGGAACTCACTATGTAGACTAGACTGGCCACAAAGAGTGACTGGGATTAAAGGCATGCACTACCACACTCCTCTTGGCCTTGAACTCTTGGTATTTCACTTCCTCAGCGATGGGATTATAGACAAGAGCCACCATCTCCAGTTTATAAAGTGCTGGAAATCGTGAGCTTCCAGAAGCACATTAAACAAGGACTCCAACTGGGCTACATGTCTAGCTCCAGGAAGTCATTTTATTTGTGCATTTTGCTTTGACACAGATTTTTACTATGTAGCCAACAGTTACCTCAAACAGGAGCTCTCCCAAGTGTTGGGATCCACTTACATCTATTTCTTTAATCTTTATAACAACTCACCAGCAACAATTTCTCTTTTTTCTTTTTGAGGCAGGCACTTGCTACATAGCCCTGCCTGGCCTGGAACTTGCTGTACAAACCAGGCTGCTCTCCTGAGAACTTACATCAGTTCTCCCAACTCTGTCCTGAATACTGGGATTATGTGTGTGTCTTCACACCTGGCCTTTACTGTCCTATTTTACAGAAAGGAGAGTGTACTATACCAATGTGTCTGGCTTGAGCTCAGCAATCAGTAAGTACTCCAAGCTACCGGTCTTTAGAAACTTCTAGATGGCAGACAAAAAAAGCTCCTGAAAGAATAGGCAGCTTCCCCCACGATCCCAGGTTCAAATGCCCTGCCAACACACCCTGGAAAAGCCAATCTGGTTTTCTTTGCCATAAGGTACAGGCTCCAAAGCTCCCCAGAGGGGTCTTAAACAAGCCTCCTACTCCTCCAGGAAGCCAAAGGGAGCTGAGGATGATCTCTGCTAGAGAAAGAACAAAAGATACAGACCAGGCTCCATCTACACAAGTTCAATAAAACCCACAGGCCACCTCCTTCCTCCCAGCTGCAGGTGACCAGACCCTACCTGCAGCTCAGCTTTGCTCTTCCTAGAGCTCCTTCGCACCGGGTAGAAATCTGTCAATTTTCTATTCTGCTGTGTTTTCCCTTGAGACCTGGGTGAGAGGGGAAGGAAGTAAATAAACATAAGGCCCACTTCTTGCACAGACCCAGGAGGCAACACCCTGTAAGTGTTGTTCAAACACCCGTGTGCACTGGGACCTGAATGCCCATCTGCTCACCTATCCAGGTGGGCCCCAGTTTCAAGGAAAACTCATCACTCCTCTCTCTGGGGAAGAGCCAGGGAGGGAGGCCTTGACCTCTGGACCCATCACACAGAAACAGGGAAACACCAGGAAGTGTGATGACTCAGGGGAGAGGCCTGGCAGTGGACTACTCAACCACAATGGCTGCCTGAGTCAGGCCACAGGACTAAATGCTCTGTTAGGAGAGGGCTCTGGACACTTACTTTTTCCGAGGGGCCTGCTTGCCCTTGAGGGGCTTTTTCAAGGCCTGCTTGGCAACCACTGTATTCGTAGGATCACATGACTGGGGTGGAGTTTTTGGAGGTTCTGCTGCTTCAGATTTTTGGTTTGGAAAAGGTGCCAGGGGACCTCTCCTGGCGTCTTTGATCTTCTGTTCATCGGACTTCACAGAGCTTCGGATCGTACTCCCACCATTTCTTTTCTCTGCAGCAGGGGCGGGGCGGGGCGGGGCGGGGGACAGGGATTTACTCTATGCACTGGAATCATTAGTGTTCTAAGACAGGCTAAGAACAGCATCATGGGACTGTCACGAAGCCAGTGTCCACTAAGGCCAAGCAGGCAAAAGTACTTGGATCTATGTTGTGACTGAAACACTGGAGAGAGGAAGTGATCCTCCGTATGTGAAGTACTGTGGGTGATCACGTTGGCCTGAGTGCTCAGCCACCAGCTTTTAGACACTCGGCTGCACAACCAAGGAAATAAGCTCTGTTCGTAAAGCAAGAGTCACGTAGCACTGATGGGCAGAGTGAGCGGACACAGCCAAGACTCCTTTCCCCACTCACTGCCTGGCATGTTTCACTTCAGGTTCTTACCCAAACAAGCCCTCCTTCTAAAAAGGTTGAAGCTCCCAGAGTTTCTTAGAATGCCAGTCTCATGGACAGACTGGCATGTATCCTGTCATGGGGCACACATCCAATGGCCTTACTGATACTACTGATAACATTGTACAAGCAATCCCTGTGCTGATGAACTATGCTATTTTTAAAAAACAGATCCAATAATTTACTTTTTAAAGTAACTAATGTAACAACCAGAGAAATAGATGGCACAGCAATTTTGGAAAACAAAATTAAACATATAATTGCCATATGACCCAGTAATTCTACACTCAAGACATCTAACTCAAGATGATTAAAAACACATGTCTATGCAAAAATCTATACATGAAACGAGGTGGTTAATGCACATTAGCCAAGTAAACAACCCATGAGAGGGTGATAGTTAAACAAAATGTGGTCTGTCCACACAAGGGAAATGATTATGATTCAGCCATAAAAGGCATCAAATGTTGACACACACACACTACATACAACATAGACAGACTATGGAAAACATCATGCTGAAGTGAAAAGGCCAGACACAAAAGGCTACATACATATCCTATGACTTCATTTGCATGAAATGTCCGCAGCAGGCAAAACTGCAGACCCAGAAAGGAGTTTCAGAGCTGCCTAGAGCTGGGGGGATGGGGAGTACAAAATAAGTCTTGTTTGCTTTTTTGGGACACGGTTTCTCTGGGTACATCTGGCTGTCCTGGAACTAGCTCTGTAGACCAGACTTGCCTCAAACTCAGAGATCTGCCTGCCTCTGTCTCTGGAGTGCTGGGATTTAAAGGCCTGTGCCACCACCACCCAGCAGCAAAGTAAGTCTTAATGGGTGTGTTCTTTGTGTAATCATGAAAACATTCGGGACTTAAGAGGTAGAGGTTGCATAATTCTGCAAACACTAAAAACCACTCAAGTGCACACTTTGGAGCTGAGGTTGTAGCTAACTAGGTAATAGTAAAACCCTGTCTGGTGGCACATGCCTGTATTCCCAGCACACTTGGGAGGTGGAGGTAAAACACAAGTTAAAAGTCATTATTAGCTGCATGGGAAGTTTGAGGCCAGCCTGACTACAGATCTTGTCTTGGGGAGAGGTGGCAGAATGGGACTTGGGTTAGGATGTAGCCCAGTGGTAGAGCGTCTGCCTATATGCTCAAGTCTCTGGGTTCTACCCCTATCTCTACAAAATAAGCAAATAAACTTTGATAACTGAATTATAGCTCAATAAACAAAAGAGGAAAAATAAATGCATCAAAATTATCCAGGAAGCTGGATGTGGAGAGCAGGAGAGATGGCAGTCATTAAAGTGACTGCCACACAGGCATGAGGCTGAGTTCAGATCCCAGTACAGGTTAAAAAAGCTGAGGAAGGGGTGGAGGGGAGGGTATGAGACAGCTTAGTAGGTAAATGCACTTGGCACCAAGCCTATTTACCTGAAATCCATCCCCAGGACCTTCATGGTAGGAGAAAACTGACTCCTGTGAGCCTTCCTCTGAACCTGACATGTACACAGCAGCACAGAAACATCCACCCACATGCATGCACACATACAAAGCAAATAAATGTAACTAGAACAGAAACCCTAAAAGCAGATCAGTCGCACTCCCCTCCATCCTCTCTTCTTGACAAGAAGCAGGTGTAATCCTGGGAGTACAGTGTCTATTAACACCTGTAACATGTGTCTGTGCCACAGCACATCTGGGTGAGAGCCTGACCTTTCTCAGAAACCCAATGTACATTTGACCCCAAACTCCGATGACGGTCATTTAGCAGCACTAGGACCAGTGAGCTGGCTTGTGAGCCCCCGTCATCATGTGGACATATGGATAGTATTCACTCTGTTCAATTTTGGAAGAGACATAAGGCGGCTATGGACTCAGACAGAGTCCTCTGCCCACGCCCGGATGGTAGATGCCCTCCTAATAGCTTCAGGCATAAGGGTGCAGAAAGATGTGGTGATGGCAGTTTGGCCGAGCTGGCAGCTGCAACATCAAAGGCCCTTCTACACACACGCTGTAACTTACTCCCCCAAACAGCCCAACTGACAGATATGACAATTGGGGCTCACAAAAGAGCTGCAGCTTGCCCAAGCCTCCTCCTTCCTTCTAAGTGGCAGTTACAGTTAGAATCTAAGCTATTTTAAGGCTGATTCAGACAACATAGTCCTGTGCATGGGGGTGGGGGAAAAAAAATCAAGCCGAGGGTCAGCTTGGAAAATAGGCACAGGGCTCCCCCACATTAGTTCTCAAACATAGCCCTAGAGCTAGGGCGTTAGCACTTCTGACAAGTTTCTGTTAGGGAATACACAGCTTTCTCCTATAAAGGGGGAGGAGGGGACGGGCCCCGGCGGTGGCGCTGCTCTGTCTGGCAGGATTCACCTATCAGGAATGAGGTGTGGGGGTAGACAGGAGCCTCAGACTCCCCATTAGAGCTTTAAAAGGGACTATCTGGAAGAAAGTAAGACTCTTGGAGGGTTCACCCTGTTCATAGGACTAAGTGGAATTTTCTTTTTGTGGTGTTAGGAGTTGAGCCTAGGGCTTTACACTTGCTAGGCAAGCATTATACCACTGAGCTACATCCCTGCCCTTCTTATTCTGGGCAGTGAGGTGGGACAAAATCTCATACTATAGTCCAGGCTTTGAAATCATTGCAATTCTGATTTGGCTTTCATCCCTCCTCCCCTTCCTTTTTTGTAAAGTGCTCAGGATCAAATCCAGGGTCTCAAATGCCAGATGAGTATTTCACCACTGAAGCCCTGCCACCAGCCTACATCCAATATTTAACTCCAGATCTCACGCACGGCTCGTGCTGCTTTGGAAAATAACGCAGATCACTTGAATGGAAAGACACTGTAGAAATGGGGTCAGGGCCCGCCATACAAGGTAAGTTAGCTGATACCGAGTTCACATCACACTGCACTCACCTGCTCTGCACAACCTGGACTCGATTTTCCTGCATTCTTAACAATCATGAGCCTCTAAAATCGCAGGTCGGGTGTGTTATTTTTGCAATGTGGCAAGACACGCCTGAAGGATATGCTAACTCTTGTCAAGGTTGGAAAAACCTGTCAGACCACAGGACATACACCCTGACACATCTTACTCTTTTCCACCTGTGTTTGCTTCTCACTAGTGAGAAGGAATATGGTTCATATCACCCTCACACCTGGCCCTGGAAAGGTGTGTGTGTGGGGGGGGAGGGGGCAAACTGAGCAGCTGAAGGCAGAAAGGGGCCATGTCAGGGCTTACCTTCTCGCTTCTTGTAGATTCCAGCTAATGGTTTCCCCTGGCATTTGACCTCGTGATGTGCAACTGAGTTCTCTTCCTGAAGAGGGGAGCGCATTCCAGAGCATTTGTTGGGACTCATGTAGGCATAGATCTTTGACTGCCCAGCAAACACGTTCTCCTAGAAAGACAAACACATATTCTCAAAGAGGCTTGAAAACGACAATCTCACAGCACTTGACAGGAAGAAGGGAACAGAAGAATACAAAAGACAGATGGCATCACCATTCCAGGACAGACCAACCCAGAGATGCCAGCCCCAGGAGAGCTCTCTCAGGAGACCACTGGCAGATTTTGCAGCCCCAGCCCAAGGTTTCCAAACACATGTACTCTCTAAATCTGGTACCTAAAGGAAATCCGGCCAGTGGAGGACAAGACAGTACATGAAGGTCCAGTCCGTTTAAGGAAAGAGCGAACTTATCAGCAGCAGGGAGGTCAGAATGACCGAGAGAAAACCGGATCTGAAGGGCTGGGCTGAGTCAGGGGTTAACTCCCCAGGCTAGGGAGTCAGCCACTAGCATAGAAACAGGCCTAAGGGAACCTGATTAGCCACTTGGTGCTGAGGCCAGCTGGGAGGACTTGTGCACTGCCTGAACCTTCTGCGCCAGGCCTGGCCTCTCTCAAGCCACTGCAGCTCGGCGCCTCCCAGGACTGTGGCTGAGTGATGGGGAGGCCAATGAGAGCTCAGGCTCTGGGCCAGCGCATTTAGGGCGGTCACTCCACTGCAAACCGCACCTTGGCTCACACTGGGGCAGGCTGGGGGGTGGGAGGGGGGGAGGGAGGGTTGTCGGTACAAGTCACTCGTGTGCTGGTGTCTTTGGGTGTGGGGCTTCTACTGGAGTGACCACACACAGGAGAGCTTTCCCAGAAACAACGCAGGGCCTGGCTGCCTGGTAAGCCACTAAATACCAAATCAGACACTACTAACTCTTGAGGGACGAAAGCAGGCCCTCCACGCCCTTGGAAGGCATCCACCTCCTGGGACCCTAGGTCTCCGGAGGGACTGAAAGCTCCACAAGGCCACAGTCAAACTTTTCGAGGTTAGTCACTGCCAGTGTCACGTTGGAGCTAGATGGCCACTCCTAACCAAGCAGTAGATAAGGAAGCTGCCCCAAGCCGGTCTCACCGGCGAGCGCCGAAGGGGGGGGCCCCCCTCGCTGCGCCCACGTGCGCGAGGCCCGGGCCCGGTTGGCGCTGCTCAGTGCGGGGAGGGAGCCTGCTTACCCCGTCGCTGCGGGGCCTCCCCGGGCCCCTCTGCTCCACCATCTCCGGGCCCGGGGCCGTCGCCGCCGCCACCGCCGCCGCTGCCGCCTCCACCGCGCGGGGCTTGCACATCTTCCTGCCTGGAGAGGGGGGACCCGGGGGAAGCGGGGGAGGGGCGCTCAGGGCGCGGCGGCGCGGGCAGCGGGACCGCGGGGCTCGCCGCAGCCATGTCTCCAAGCCCGCACGCAGGGGGCCCGGCTGCGCCGTCCCGGGGCCCGAGCCCTCGCCGCGGCGCCCTCCCACCCGGCCCGTCCTGGGGCCCCCTGCGCCCGCCCCAGCCCGCGCACCCGGCCCGACACACCCACCTGCAGCCCAGCTAGGCCCATGGCGGCGCGGCCGGCGCCCTCGCCCTCGCCGCGGCCCGGCCACCAGCGCTGCCGCCGCCGTTGCTGCTGCTGTTGCCGCCGCCACCAGCGCCGCCGCGGCGCCCCGGGAAATGGCCGGCGGCGCCCCACGGCGCCCGCTTCGCCCATGGCCCGCAGCAGGCCGGGCGCCCGCGCGCGCCGCAGCCGGGGCCCGGAGCGAAGCCGGGGACGGCGCGGGCAGGGGCGGCGCTGCCTGGCGCCTGCGGGGCGGGCGCGAGGGCGCGCGGCGGCCAATCCCGGCTCAGCGCGCCCCCTTGCGCGCGCGCCCCCGGCCACTCCGCGTGGAAACTGCACGGCTCCCTGAGCCCGCCACGAGGCCGCGTCTGCATGCGTGGGATGTTCACGCGAGCCCCGGCGTCCACCCTGTGGGCATCCCGGTGGAAGGTGGGGAGTATCTAGGGGGGGCACAGAACCAGGAAGAGATGGGCCCTCCTCCTAACCGGCGTTCTGCCTGTGGCCGGTAGGAGGCCCAGAGGAGCAGGAGAGCCCTGCCTGGCCTTGATAAGTTTGCTGGAGTGCTTCTGCCATGCTATCTTGTTCACACCTCAGAACAACCCGAAGAAGACAGAGACCGTTATTACCTCTTTCCTAAAAATGGGGAAACTGAGGCTCATAGAAGCGAGGGACCTGGCCAAGTTCTTGCAACCCAGTTTCCGGCGCAGGCCAACAGATCAGAGAGGACTGCACTGGTAGCCACAACTATCCGTTACAGATGAAGAAATTGAGAGTGGGAGGGGCAAACCGTGTGGCAGGGGGTTTAGCAGATTACCCACCTTTTGCTCCTGCGGCCCTCCCTGTAAGAAAAGTGCCTTAGGCAGGCAGGGTTCCAGGCACTCTGGTGTCTGTCAGCTTTACTTACTGCCTTGTGCAGCTGTGAAGTGCCTCTGTTAGGGCATGCGGGCTCACAGCCAAAGATTCACTGTATTTGTGCAAAGTCATTGAGGCAAACAAGACACTTGAAGGTACCCAGCTCCTGCCTTACAAACCACAGCTAAGTGACTTTCCAAGTCTGGCCTTCTATGTCTTGGTAGCTAAGCCCACAAAGCCTGTGTTCCATAACCTACCCGAGGGATCTTCCAAATTCTACAACAAAGGGCTGTTTGGGGGCCACCTCTTCACGTTACCTCCTATTAAAAGGCCTAATACTGAGAAGGATTGCAGGATTAGGGTTAGCCGTTCTCAGAACATTAACAATGCATCAGCTTGCTTTAATAAACAGCTTTCAAAGTTAGAGGCCTACTCCAGCTTCTAACTTCCCATCCCTTTGCAGGGCCTACCACTCTAGAATACTGGAAACTATCGGGAAGTAGAAGATTCCAAAGTGACACTCAAACACCCAGGTTAAACCAAGCAGACGTGCCTCCACAGCTGAGGTCACACAAGATTTATAATTTGAAGTACATCAACCCTTCCAGCTCAGTTGCTACTTTAACTCCATGCTCTTGCTGCATGCCAGCACTTAGAAACAGGCTATGGATACTATGAAAACCACTCGATACAGAGGCCACCCTTTGCTTGCACCTGTATATAATAAACATCCTATCAACAAACAGCTAAGGATATGACTCAGTGGTAGAACACATGCCTACGCCTAGCACACACAAAGCCCTGAGTTCAATCCCCAATTCTGCAAGTAACAACAGCAAACAAACAACATGAACTATCCCACGCCTCTAGTCTCCACTTGGCAAGCTGAGGCAGAAGGATGCAAGTTTGAAGCCTCTCTGAGGTATAAAGTAAAATACTGTTTCAAAAAAAATAAAAAAAAAACAAGAGAGAAATACAAACTCTACTGTTGCCTAGGATTTCAGAGAACCATAACCTGAAGACAATATCATCAATAACTAAAATAGCCTGAGTGCAGTGTGTCAGGTCCTTTAATATGGCATCACCATGTAGTTAAAACCGGATTATTAATACACTATCACTCCTCTTTCACAGCTACTGAAATAGGCTCAGAGCAGATGACTGATTTGCCTGAGAATACTGTGACAAGGAAGAAATGGGATCAGAACCCACTTCTGCTATATAATCACATTTTTACCATAAAGAATGGGTACTGCTTCTCTTGAATTCAAATGCCAGCATAAGTATACAAATCCATTTACCAAACATTTACTGAATACATATTTTGTTCCAGCCCATGTATACATAGCAGTGAACATAAAAAGAATGGAGGGCAGCTGGGCGATGGTGGTGCACACCTTTAGTACCAACACTCGGGAGGCAGAGGCAGGTGGATCTCTGTGAATTCGAGGCCAGCCTGGTCTACAGAGTGAGTTCCAGGACAGCTAGGGCTGTTACACAAAGAAACTCTGTCTTGAAAAAACAAAAAAAACAAAATGATGGAGGGCAATTAGGTGGGGAATGGGAGTGAGAAGAGGTGGGTCTTGTAGGCCATAGAAACTATTATGGAGTTGCTCCTAGGAGAAAAGGGAGAACAGGAAAGTAAAAGTCATGTTATAAAATTTTGTATTCTTGGAGCTGGAGATATGGCTCAGAAGTTAAGAGCACTAGCTGCTCTTTCAGAGGTCCTGAGTTCAATTCCCAGCAACCACATGGTGGCTCACAAACCATCTATAATGCGATCTGGTGCCCTCTTCTGGCAGAACACTGTATACATAATAAATAAATAGATCTCTACAAGAAATCTGTATTCTTTAGCTGCTGAGGGATGATGACGTAAAACATGTGGAGATGATGAAAGTGGAAGAAAGAGGAACAATTTTAAAAGGGCAGAAGAGATGGAGAAGAGTAGATGAGCTGACCGTCCTCAAAATAAAGCATACAGTGGCTCACTCCTGTAAGCCAAGCCAAGAGAGTGTATTTGGGCTGTAAATGCCTTCCTGACTCCAAAGTTACACAACAAATAAAACAACAATCCAAAACAACAAGTTACTCTTCAAAGTCAGAGAGAGGCTACCCAGCACGTACTTTGTTCAAATGCCATACATACATAGTTGGACCCTCATTGTGTCATGAACATCTCTATTTTCTTTCCTCGGCCTCTTCTTTTTTGGGGGTTGAGGCTGGGAGTCTCACACTGTGGCCTGGGCTGGCCTCCAACTCTCAGGAATTTCCAGCCCCAGTGTCCAAACTTCTGAGACTGTAGGTGTATCACCACACCTGGTCAAGGATGGACTTTCTAGGGGCTAAGGATGAAGCTCAATGGTACAGCGCTGACTTAGCATGCACCAGGCCCCGCTTTTCATCTCCAGAATCTTAAAAAACAAACAACCTCCCCCAGAGTGATTTTCAGGAGGAAAAACCATGGTCTTTTCATTTGATGTACCATAAAGGATGTGATATTTATACCTATTAGTATCTAATTCAATGATACACAAGAGTAAGGTAGATTCACCAGGCCTCCAAGTGCCCTGATTGGTACCCAGCTACTTAAGAAGCTGAGGCAAGAGGACTGCCTGAATTCTAGGCCAGCCTGAGCTAAAAAGTGAGTCTCTGCCTGAAATCAAAACCAAACCCAGACTTGGGACAGGTGTCATAGTATATATTCTTACTTCGGCACTCCAGAGGCAGAGACAGGCAGGTCTCTGTATGAGGCTAGCCTGGTCTGCAGTGAGTTCCAGGCCAGCCAAGGCTACACAGCAAGACCCTATCTCAAAAAAAAAGGGGGGGGGGAGATTAGAAAGTGGAAGAGTGCTTGCATAACAAGTGTGAGGCTCTAGGATTCAATATCAATAAAGCAAACACACACACACACACACACACACACACACACACACACACACACACTGATGAGGGTCATAAACCTTACTAAATAGAAACTGGACAACTTTGCCCCTTAGCTTTGGCTCGGAAAGGGAGGAGGCAGCAGCACGTCAAAAGTCTTCAACTAAAGACTTCACCTCTGAAGAACAAAATGAAATAATTTACATAGATTAACTGAGATAATAAAATGTTTGGATTTCAATAATAATTATTCCCATATTTCAATAATAGTTTTCTTTCTATAATTTAAATCATGGGTTATGTTGTTGTTTTACTTTTTTGAAACAAGGTTTCTCCTTGGTGTAGCCCTGGCTGTCTTGGAACTTGCTTTGTTGACCAGGCTGGCCTCAAACTCAGAGATCTAACTACAGTGCTGGGATTAAAGGCTGTTGCCACCCTACACACAACTCAATCAAATCAAATTTTACTTGCACTCACACACTACTTCATTTTTTTAATGTACGGGTGTTTTGCCTGCATGTACGCCGGTGTACTACACGTGTACACTGCCCTTGGAGATCAGAATGGTTTTCTGTGAGAGCATAGAGTTGGCTCAGTGGTTTAGAGCACTTGCTGCCCTTCTAGAGAACTCAGATTTGATGCCCAGCACCCACATGTCTGTTCACAACCTTCTGTAGCTCCAGTTTCAGTGTGACCTGACACCCTAAAAGACCTGGTCTCTGTTGTCACCAGGCACACGTAGTGCACAGACACATATGCACACCCATAAACATTAAGTGAAAATAATGAAATTTTAAAAGTAAAAAAAGTCGGTCATTGGTGGCACACGCCTTTAATCCCAGCACTCGGGAGGCAGAGGCAGGCGGATCTCTGTGAGTTCAAGGCCAGCCTGGTCTCCAGAGCGAGTGCCAGGATAGGCTCCAAAGTTACACAGAGAAACCCTGTCTTGTTTCGAAAAAACAAAACAAATAAATAAATAAAATAAAAAAGTAAAAAAAGGGGGGTTAGGTTGTGGTAATAGGAAAAGAGAAGTAGGAAATCAAATGTGTTTAGATGCTTACTTTTTTTTTTTTTTTAAGAAAAATGTAGGGTAAGGGGAGGGAGAGGGAGAGGGAGAAGGGACTTGAAACAACCTTGTTCCCTAACTAGAACTAATAAACAAATTAAAAAAAAAAGAAAAATGTAGTGTTAAACTGGGTGTGGTGGTATATGCCTGTAATCCCTGAACTTGAGGGGTAAAGACAAGAGGATCGTTGCAAGTTGGATGCCTGCTTGGTCTACATAACGAGCTCCATTTCTCTCGGAGCTATATAGTGAGACTCTCTCAAAATAACGAAAAGGAAAAGGTGCTGGAGTTAAGCTAGGAGATAGAGGCGGGAGGACGAGACTAGTGTTAAATTTCTCTGTCAACCGGATTATGAAACACTTAAACGTGGCTCACTATGCCTCATTTCTGGTTAGCATCCGAGAAGTCAAGACCTTATAGGAATGCTGGGAGAATAAATGATGCAATAGGGTTCAGAGTATGCAAAGGGGGCCAATAAATATTCTCTTAATGAGTGGAGATTTAATCTATGATTATTACTATACAGAACACATTGCATTAAGGGAGATTCCCACTAACACGTTAGGTCTTGCCATTTAAATAAAAACGCAATACTCCAACTTAAAACAACACAACACTCCGCTCACGCTCAAGTTTTGGGTTCTTTCGCTTGAGACAGAGTGACTAGAGATAACCAGTCGCTTTTCCTGGTAGCAAATGGTGTCTTTAAAGATGGGACTTGCCTCGCGCGGCCGCACCAGTCCACCCACGCATCCCCTGTGGGCTGAAGTACTACAACCCAGATACGGGATGAAGGGCTGCTCCGCCAGGCACTAGGAGGACCCGGGATTCACCCCGAAATGGACCACTTGATTCCCAACTTGACCCCGCCGCACAGAGCTGACTCAGGGGAGCTCCCTGCCTCGGATACAGGTCAGCAATCTGCGCCCTGCCTCGGGGTCACCTCCTCCGTCGGCCAGGCTCGCGGCTTCAATAACAACCGTTCCCTGGAGGGGCGCTGCGCTCAAGTTTCCAAAGAGCGTTGACACAGGGACACACCAGCTCCGGGGAGACTGGCTGAACCGCAGGCGCCCACTTGTCCAGACCGGACAGCGCTGTCCGACCCGGGGAACGGTCTCCGGGAGCATCCAGGGTCCCGTGTCCCTCCGGGTCCCCGCGCTCCACCGTAGGTGGATGCTTGCGAGCCGCCGCTCCCGCGCCGAGCGCTCCGTGCAGTGCGGCTTCCCGCCAGGCAGTCCCCTTGCGCCGGCCACCCTAGCAAATACCTCTAGCCATGGCCCCGCTCTGTCACCGCCTGGAATCTCCCGGGAAACCCAGCTTTCGGAAAAAGTTGCAACAACTGTAGCCAACTGCTCCGCAAGTCCGCGGCTGCAGGTGCTGATTGGTGCGACCTCCCGCCCTTTCGCAGGCTTCCCGCTGTGATTGGTACGCTCGAGGCCAGGGCCCGCCCTTCTCCCCGCCTCTCTGCAGGGCCCGGGCCTTCGGCCAGGTTGGGGGTGAGGGCTTTAAATTTGATCATCTCCTAGCACTGATTGGCTGAGCTAGAAAGACTCATCGGCTGCTATTGGGAGGGCGGGGCCTTAAGCTCCTCCTTCTTAGGGCTGAAGCTCCGCCTCGAGTTTTCAATCTCCAGTAGGAGAACCAGGTTTGGAGGGCGGGGACCTGAACAGGAACTTCCGGTTTGCGGAAGGCTTGACCGGAAACGAGACCTTTGACCTGTCGACCTCTCCATTTGTTTTTGAGCCGCCTAACGCGTTCAGAAGTTTGTCATCTCCTCCACCTTGACGTCCACTCTCAGTTTGGCTCGTTCATTCGAATTCCTACGTTGCAAAGGCTTACTGCGAAAAGTATGTTCTTCCAATATGTAAACTGTGGGTACAGCTCCGAACTGGGTCAGTGGGTAAACGCAGAACCTCAAAATTACAGCCCAAATCACCTGCCTGTTTTACACATGGGGTAATAGACTATCCAGGGCAGTTTTGTTGTTGTTGTTGTTGTTTCGTTTTGTTTTGTTTTTCGAGACAGGGTTTCTCTGTGTAGACTTGGCTGCCTTGGAACTCACTTTGTAGACCAGGCTGGCCTCAAAGGCGTTGGTGGTGCACGCCTTTAATCCCAGCACTTGGAGGCAGAGGCAGGAGGATTTCTGTGAGGTCTCCAGAGTGAGTGCCAGGATAGGCTCCAAAGCTACACAGAGAAACCCTGTGTCGAAAAACAAACAAACAAACAAAAAGTCTGCCTGACTCTGCCTCCCAAGTACTGGGACTAAAGGCGGGCACCACCACCGCAAGGCTGACTATCCGGGAAATTTATGTATTGCCCAGGATCACCCAACAGTTTCCCTTCAGGGCCAGGGTGAAATATCAGGACTGACAGTCTGCTACATACCTCCCTTAACTCCAGGAAAGCAACTCATCCAAGGTCTCAGATAAGCACAGGTGTCCTGAGTGTTCTTGGCTTTAGACAAAAGGAAGGTGTCACTACCTATTTTCTTTGTGGACTAAGAACATTTTGTTTATTCCACCATTGTCAAGGATCTGGACACTGCATAGGGATAGCAGAAAAGCAAAACTAAGTGTTATGTATGGGATCCAGGCATGTGCCTAGGACACACAAGGCACTGAGCATGATCTTCCTCCAACACCAAAAAAAAAGTGAGCTGGTATAAGTGAAAACACTTGGCAAAGGAGAAAGTGACATTTTCTCACCACCTCACTGTTTCCCTATAATGGCGCACAGTCAGCCCTCTGGCTCTCGATTCTCTTTACAAGGATAGATTCTTTTGTCTCACCTACTCTTGGACATGGAGTAAAATGACAAATTTAGACCTCCCTGGGCTACAGAGTGAGTTCAAGAGTAATCCAGAGATATTGGTCTGACGCTAAAAAGAAAGACGGCTGAAGTTGTTAGCACATTGGTGGAGTATTTGCTTAGCAGGGTCAAGCCACTAGTTTAACCACAAGTACCACCACCACCCAAAAATAAAAACATTAAACTGCAAGTTCCCAAGGATCCTTCCAACTTCCATAAATATATAGAGGTTCTATAAATTTTATTAACTCAGATCTGGGTGTGATGGCTCATATCTGTAATCCTAAAACTTGGGTGGCTGAAGCAGAATTGCTGAGTGTTTAAGGTCAGCCTGGGCTATAGTGTGAGACCCCATTTTAAAAAAAAAACAAAAAAACAGACCAGGCAGTGGCCTTTAATACCAGCACTCAGGAGACAGAGGCAGACAGAGTTTGAAGCCAGCCTGTTCTACAGAATGAGTTCTGGGACAGGCTCCAAGGCTACACAGAGAAACCCTGTCTCAAAAAAACAAAACAAACAAAATCCAGGGTGCTCACAGGGTTTTCTTTCTTTCTTTGTTCTAAAGGCTTCCACTCATCTGCACAATGCACACACATAAATGTGTGCACCCAGACACACATACATACATATAATGAAAAAAATGATAAAAATATATTTTAAGAGAAAAAACAAAAGCTAGGTAGTTGTGAATGTCTCACACTCAGGAGGCAGAGGCAGGCAGATCTTTGACTTCTTGGCCATCCTGGTTTATATAGTGAGTTCCAGGACAGCCAGGGCTACACAGAGAAACCCTGTTTCAAAAAAGCCAAATTAAAAAAGAAAAGAAAATAACAACAAAAACAAGATCACAGTGGGTTGTGGTGGTGGTGGTACATGTCTTTGATCCCAGCCCTAGAGAGACAGAGGCAGATAAATTTCTGAGTTAGAGTCCAGCCTGTTAATAGTGAGACCCTGTCTCAAAACAAAACAAACAAAAAACCCAGCTGGGATGGAGAGATAGTCTCTTAGGGTTACTAGTGCTGTGACAGAAAACCATGACTAAAGTAAGTTGGAGAAGAAATGGCGTATTTAGTTTACACTTGCTTGCATATCACTATCATTAAAGCTTCGAAGTCAGACCAAGCAGTGGCGGCACACACCTTTAAACCCAGCACCTGGGAGGCAGAGGCAGGCGGATCTCTGATTTCGAGCCCAGCCTGGTCTACAGAGTGAGTTCCAGGACAGACTCCAAAGCTATACAGAGAAACCCTGCCTGGAAAAAACAACAACAACAAAAAAGAATAAAAAATAAAATAAGGAAGTCAGAACAGAAACTCAAACAAGGCAGGAACCTGGAGGCAGGAACTGATTGATGCAGAGGCCATAGAAGGGAGCTGCTTACTGGCTTGCTCCTCATGGTTTGCTCAACCTGCTTTCTTAGAGAATCTAGAACCACCAGTGCAGATATGGAGCCACCCACAATGGGCTGGGCCTTCCCATATCAGTCACTAATTGAGAAAATGCTCTATAGGCTTGCCTACAGCTTGATGTATGGATGCTTTTTCTCAACTGAGGCTCCCTTTTCTCAGATAACTCTCCAGCATGTGCAAAGTTGATATAAAACTAACCAGGAAAGATGGAGAGATGGCTCAATGGTTAAGATCACTGACTCCTCTTCCAGAGGACCCTGGTTAAATTCCCAGCACCCACCTGGGAGCAACAGCTGTATGTAACTCCAAGATCTACACCCTCACACAGACATACATGTAGACAAGACACCAATGTACTCTTCTGGCCTCTGTGAAAACTAAGCATTTAAGTGGTACATAGACATACAAGCAGAAATAAAAACCCACATTCAATAAGATTGGGGATGTTGCTCAGTTGGAATGTATGTCTAGTGCATCTAATGCCTTGAATTTGATCCTAAACACAGCATAAACCCAGTGTAATGGTATATGGCTGTAATTCCAGCACTGGAGGTAGAGGTTCAAGATCCTCCTGGTCCAGCTGAAGTTGCTTTAACCAACTCTAGGGTGAGGGCCTCCTTTCCTGCCCTGGTCACTTAATCTGTCCAGTCTGTCTTGCCTCACTTCAGCACTCCCGGAATTCTGACTGCTGACACAGATGCTCTCTTTGGGAGTATAGAAAGAACCTGAAGAGAGTGATTGCCACTGACGGGGACAGGCAGGTCAGGAAGGAGCAAGCAGGCTCCATGGAGGCCCTTCTCTAGCTGTTGCACAGCTCGCCCATGTCCCCCTGACAGAACACGTGCAGGGTAACAAGGAGTCAGGACATGACCTGTCTGGTGTGACAGAGCTGAAGTAAGAACTTGAAGGATTTGTGAGATAATGCAGAGTAAAGGGTAAAGGTGTTTGCTGAAAACCTATAACCAGAGTAAAATCCTTGGGACCCACTTGATGGAAAAAGAGAACATATATCTACAAGTTGACCTCTAACTTCCACACAGGCTCTTTGGCATTGGCACACATACACATACTCACAGAGCAAAAATTACAAGTAAATTTGAACTGAAAATCCAGCACAGTTCTTCAAGGACCTCGATGGTGTACCCTGTTTGCTTTTCTGGCCTCATCTCAATTCCCTCAATCATCCATTCAATCCCAATTACAAAGCTTGTTTGTTCTTTTAATTTCCCCCAAACCTTGTAGTGTTTGTATTTACTTTTCCCTGTCCCAAGTTGGGTGGGAACTGACTGAGGCCTTTGTTATGCTATGAAAGGGTGCCACCCCTGAACTATGTCTTCAGCCCTTCTTTTGGAGCTTTCTTGTTTATACTGTAAATTAAATTTCCAAATTTTCTTTGGGTTAGGGGTGGTTGAGGGATGGTCTCTCATAGCCCAGACAATGTGGGAAACCATTTGAACTCCTGAGCCGCCTCCTCTACTAACTGAGCTCTGTGAATACAACTTTATGCCATCTGGTCTACCAATGCTGCTGGATTAAAAGTCAATTTCCCTAATTTCATCAATATAAAGAAGCTCAGGACACTGTGTGGTGGCACCTGCCTTTAATCCCAGCACACGGGAGGCACGGGCAGGTGGATCTCTGAGTTTGAGACAAGCCTGGTCTACAGAGTTACAGGATAGCCAGAAAAGAATTCCAGCACACAGGATAGGTGTAACAGCATACACTTTAATCCTAGCACTTTGGGAGGCAAAGGAAAGCAAATTGTAATGAATTCAAAGCTAGTCTGGACTACAGAGTAAATTCCAGACCATAGTCAAATCTTGAGATGTCTCAGTAGTTAAGAGCACTTGCTGCTTTTCCAGGAGAGCAGGGTTTGGTTCCCAGCACCCACATGGCAGCTCGCAATTACCTGTAAATCACACTCCAGGCAATCTGGTGTGTTACAAAACCTGGCGAGAGCTGGTGGTGCCCGCCTTTAATCCCAGCAGTGGAAATAGAGGCAGGCAGATCTCTCCAAGACCAGCCAGGTCTACAAGAGCTAGTTCCAAGACAACCTCCAAAGCCACAGAGAAACCCTGTCTCAAAAAACCAAAACCCAGGGGTGGAGAGATGGCTCAGCGGATAAGAGCACTGCCTGCTCTTCCAAAGGTCCTGAGTTCAATTCCCAGCAACCACATGGTGGCTCACAACCATCTGTAATGAGATTTGGTGCCGAACATGGTACATATAATAAATAAACAAATCTTAAAAAAAAAAAAAACCTGGGGAGAAGTAGCACACATATTTACTCACTTCAGGTAGGGAACCCATGGCAGACTAAAGTATAGATACCACCACAGTCCAGCGTGGTTTTATTGTGGTTACAGGAATATGGGTGAAGGGTTACTTACAGGAGCAGAAATGGCTCAAGAACAGCTGCATCACCAAAGTGCACCCCAGCGTGGGTGACAAGTCACAAAGTTTCTGCTTCTTCCAGGCAGCTGAGCTGGTCTTGGAGTTTGCTTTGCAGCTTCTCTCCACTTCTTCCATCTCCTTTCTTCTTTCTTTTTCCAGACGAGGTTTCTCTGTGTAGCCCTGGCTGTCCTAGAACTCACTCACAGCCTGTAGACCAGGCTGGCCTTGAATTCCAGCCTTAAAGTCTGGCCTGCCTGGTGTGAGCCTCTACCACCCTGGCTTCTCATCAGGGAGTTCTTGAAGCTATTTTTTAATTGTTTAACTCCCTGATTAAGGAGCACACCCCCCCACCCTCCCTCCCACCCCCACTCCCTCCACTCCCCAAGGATGGGATATTTTGATCTCTGGTGAAACTGTTACCGAACAGGATCTGACTGAATCTTCTAGTCTCCATGGGCACTGCATGCATGTGGTACCCTTACACACATATAGTTAAAAACACTCACATAAAAACAAAGAATTTTAAAAAATTCCAGTCCAACTAACAAAATTTTCTGTGAAGGTTAAGACATTATTCTTTGTGTGTGCGTGCATGTGTGTGTGTGTGTGTGTGTGTGTGTGTGTGTGTGTGTGTGTGTGTGTGTGTGTCTCTGCTCATGGGAAAGTGTGCAGGTGGAGTCAGATGACAATATTCACTGTCAGGGCCCTCTGAGAGAACTCAGGGCACCAGGCTTACAAAGCATACCTTTCTCCCTTTCTGTAATTTTCCAAGAATCTATCAGTAACCTCTGCTAGTGTATAAGCTGTATGACTGCTACTTTTACTTTATCAGATTTCAATTCTATGCAAGGAAACTTCAAAGCCACATAAAACCTCACTTTTCAAAGCAAGGAAAAGAGATGAGGAGTGGTTGCTGGGTGTGGTGACACACATCTTTAACCCTAGAACTTCAGACAGAGGCTGGTGGACCTTCATGAGAAGGAATCTGGTTTACTTATCTAGTTCCAGGCCAGCCAGGACTTTAGAGAGACTTAGAAACCATTTGACTTAGCCGGGTGGTAGTGGCACATGCCTTTAATCCCAATAATTGGGAGGCAGAGGCAAGGGGATCTCTGTGAGTTCAAGGCCAGACTGGAAAAAAAAAAAAAAAAAGGAAGGAAGAAAGAAAGAAACCATTTGACTTCAAAGTGAGACCCTGTCTGGGGTGGGGTTATGGTCCTAGAGACCCTTTGAACAATGTTTCCAAGGCCTCCAAGACCCTGTATGCCGCTACTGCTAAAAACATAGGAGCACAGTTCTGACATTAGAAGCTGAAAACACTGGTCTTTGCTTGAAGACCTTGCTTTCTGTTCACTCCCATGCTTAAACTTTCATCTTCATAAATACCGACTCTTTAGCTGGACACAGTGGTACACGAACACCTTTGATCCCAGTACTTGCTGGGCAGAGGCAAGCAGATTACTATGAGTTCAAGGCCAGCTTGGTCTATACATAGTGAGTTCCAGGACAGCAATAGTTATACCCAAAGAGGCTCATCCTGGAATTTTCTTCTGTAACCAAGTAAAGCCCTAGCTTAGGGGTGGTGAGTGGGTTCAGTGGGTACAGGCACCAGCCACCAAGCCTTAAGACCCAAGTGTTATCCCTGAGATCCACATGGTAAAAGGGAGAACTGACTCCTGCAGGTAGTCCTCGGGCTTCTACACATACAGATACATGTAGACACAAAATAAGAATTTTAAATGTAATAAGATTAAAAGAAGATTCCAAGCTAAGGAAGTCTCTGAAAAGAATTGAGAGTGGCAGCATGGGAGTATATCTCAGGCCTGAAGTCCCACCGCTTGTGATGGAAGGGCCTTGGACAACCTGGCAGTGCCCTTTTCTTAGGGCAGTGGTTCTCAACCTTACTAATGTTGTGACCCTTTGATACAGTTCCTCATGTTGTGCTGACCTTCAACCATAAAATTATTTCTGTTGCCTCTTTGTAACTGTAATTGTGCTAGTGTTATGAATTGTAGATATCTGATATGTGACCCCCCAAAGGGTCTCAGACCACAGAATATCTGCCTTTCCTGGGACTCCTCTACCGCATGCTCTCCTCCTCCAGCCTGCTAGGTGGAATCTGCTCCCAGTGTATCATTTCAAATTCCCTCCACGCTCTCTTTTTACTTTTCAGCCCTCTGAGCTGGGTGTGGAGGCTCACACCTTAAGTCCACTCCTGAGATACAAGCAAGGCTGTCAAGAGTCTGAGATCCACATGGCGGCATATAAACACCAGTTCAAGGAAATCTCATGCCCTCTTCTGGCCTCCAAGGCAAAACACCCATACACATAAAATAATTTTTTTAATTAAAGAGAAACAGAATTGCAATGCATGGTAGCACACATCTTTAATCCCAGCACTCATGAGGCAGAGACAGGTGGATTTCCAGGAATTCCAGGCCATCCTTGTCTACAGAGGTCTACAGAGAGAGTTCTAGGACAGCCAAGGCTACACAAAGAAACCCTGTCTGGAAAATACCAACCAAACAAATAAAAGAATTTGAGGCCATTTTATGTGCATATGTACAGGATAATAATTAAAGTTACTTTTCAAGACAGTTTCTCTATGTAGCCCTGGCTGTGCTGGATTGAGATATGTAGCCCAAGATAGCCTGGAACTCAAGAGATCTGCTAGTTTCTGCATCTCAGGTACATGTACCACCATACTCTGCTTTGTTTTGTTTTTTGGGACAACATCTCAGCGTATAATCCTACTTGGCTGGCCTGGAGCTTGCTTTGAGGACCAAGCTGGACTTGAACTCACAGAAATCTGCCTGCCTCTGCTTCTCAAGTAGTGGGATTAAAGGACTTGTACATCATACCCAGTTTAATTTAGAAATGGTTTTAGAAAGCTGGAGAGATGGCTGAGCCAGCAGTTATGAGCACTTGTTGCTCTTCCAGAGGACTAGGGTTAAATTCCTAGTACCCAAATGACAGCTCACAATGGTCCATTAACTCCAATTTCAGGGTATCCAATACCCTCTTTGGGCTTCCATGGGCACTTCATGTATGTGGTGCACAGACATATGCAGGCAAAACACCCATACACATAAAAAAAACCTAAAATATTATTAAAAATAATAATGTGGGCATGGTGGCAAATTTCTATAATTTTGATAAATGGGAAACTGAGGCGAGAATTGAGAGTTCAGTGCCAGCCTGGCATACATGGACTTGGTCCTTTCCTCAAACTAACAACAAAAAAAAAACCCTATATAGATATGGTAAATTATATAGAAAGATGTAAAATGGGCATTAACAGATTAAATATGAGAATTAAGAATTCCTGGAGACTTTCCATGTGTGCACAGGTGCACGTGTGTGTGCAGGTGAAGGCAAAAGACATAAGCTTTTTGGATGTTGTTCCTCAGGTCCCATCCACAGGGTCTTTTCCTGACACGGAGCTGAACAAGGGAACCTTAGGGACCTGCCCATTTTCATCTCCCCAGTTTTGGGGTTACAAGCATGTATCACAATACCCAGCTCCAAAAGGGGAGGTGGCCTAGGGATCAAATTTAGGTCCTTATTTGCAAGCACATTTCCACCTGAACATCCCTTCCCAGCCCACCCCTTTTCTTTTTTGATACAGAGTGTCACTGTAGTCCTGGATGGCTTGCACCTCACTATGTAAATTACATATATCCCTCTGTCCTCCTGAGTCCTAGAATTGCTGGTGTGGGCTGCCACACCCAGGTATCTTTTGTTCTTTATTCTGTTTTTACCTTTATGGTCATGCAAAGTTGCTAACACTTCAAAATAAATAGGGGAGTTTAATATCCTCAAATGTAGGTATTCTGGAGCCAGGTACTGGGGCCAGCCCTGTGGACATAGAGGGAATGCCTTCCACATGTCCCATTGTCAAAGTCTTCAAAGAACTGATAGGAAAGCTGGAAGAATGGCTCAGTGGTTAAGATTCTGCATGACACCCAGGAGTTAGTGGTACATGCCTTTAATCCAGCACTTGGGAGGCAGAGGCAGGCGGATCTCTGGGAGTTCAAGGCCAGCCTGGTCTACCAAGCAAGTTCCAGGACAGGCTCCAAAACAATTCAGAGAAATTTTGTCTCGAAAAAAACAAAACAAAACAAAACAAAAGATTCAGTATGACTCTTCCAGAAGAGTACAGCCCGATTCTCAGAACCTATGCCTGTCAGGTGTCTGACAACTGCCTGTAACTGACCTCTAGAGTATCTGATGCCTGTGGCCTCTGTAGGTACCCCCACACACATGAGCCATGAACCATACACTTATATAAACACATACACAATTAATAAACAAAATTTTTAAAAACTGATGCTAGCCAGTCATTGGTGGTGCACGCCTTTAATCCCAGCACTCGGGAGGCAGAAGCAGATGGATCTCTGTGAGTTTGAAACCAGCCTGGTCTACAAGAGCTAGTTCCAGGACATCAGCCTCCAAAGCCACAGAGAAACCCTGTCTCGAAAAACAAAACAACAACAACAAAAACTGATGCTAGCATGACATTTGCCATAACAAATGCCCAGAGTGAATATGAACACAAAAGTTACCTGAGGGTAGGGAAGCCACTATCAGGCAGCCATCCTAAGGAACGGTAGATGGCTCAGTGGTTAAGAGTGCTCGATGCTCTTTCAGAGGTCTAGGTTTTGGTTCCCAGTACCCACATTGGGCAGCTTATAACTGCCTGTTAATCCACCTCCAGGGGATTTTATATACATACATCCATAGATACAAGCAAATCACATACATAAAACAACAATAAATAAATCTTAAAAGTAAAAGGAGGATGTCAGGTGTGGTGCACATCTTTAATCCTAGCACTCGGGAGGCAGAGGTGGTCAGATCTCTGAGTTTGAGGCCAGCCTGGTCTATGAAGTGAGTTCCAGGATAAGTAAGGACTGTTACACACAGAAACCCTGTTTGAAAATAAATGAATAAACAAATAAATAAGTAGAGGAGGAAGAGGATGAGAAGAGGAGGAAAGCTCTATTGCCAGGCATGGTGGCACACAGACATCTAAGTTCAGAGCTGAGAGGCAAAGTCAGGAACGTGGAAGTCAAAGCTAAGTTGAGCTATACAGTGAAACACTGTGTCAAGGAAAACACCCTGAACAGTGTGCCAGCTTTTTGCTGTGATATTATAATTATGCTTTTACTTTTTGCTGGATGAATGCTCATTAGACTATCATTATAGTCATTGATCTCAACAACAGAGGAACCCCTTGGTTTTTAGCCCATGAATGACTTCCTACTAACATATAAGTGTGCCTGCAGACAAAGAATGAAGTAAGAGGGCTTGGTATAGGTCAGCACTATGCCAATGTAGGATTCCCAATCATCTGCTTTCAGAGGCATCTCTGTGCTGGGCGTGCCCTAAGTAAGTATTCTCCCTGCAAAGAACCTCCCAGTATCTCAGTTGCTATACCCTAATAACAATTGTTAATTACATTATCTTTCCATGTACATGCAAAGAAATCACACACACACAAACACATCCACATATACACATGAACACAAATGCAGAGGCATCATTCTTTGAATAATTGCTACCAGAGTTGAGAAAAGCAATCATTTTTCAATGACCTTTAGTTTCCTATCTTTTCCTTGTACCAATCTTGCTGCAATGGGTAAGCCTGTCCTTAAAGCTTGTGTGTATAAGCAGCTCCTGAAATGTCACCTTTCAGATGTATTCAAAAGGTAAAGATTATGAGAGAAAAGCACCAGGCATCTGGGTGGATGCTTACAAGTGTGGCAAAGGGTGAGAGCACCCTGGTCAATTCTTGCTGTCAAAACTAGTACTCATCTGGTCCCAGAGTGCAACAAGAGTTGGCGGCCACTTGGAAAGTGAATGCTACTTAATGCTGAAGATCCTTGTGTGAACTTCATTTTGGACAGATTTGAAAAAACGTCTTTCTCCTTAGAGTACACCAGTAACAAACCAAAGTATGGTGCCTTCCAAGTCCAACTTAGGAAACTGGTGTGTTTATTGGGCTTACTTACAGTCACAGGTGACCTAAAAGCAGCTGTCCCACTGGAAAGTGTCTCCCCAGCACCAACTTCCCCTTAGCTGCAGCCTTCCATCTTCTATGCATTCCAGCACCTCTGGAGATCACCAGGCCACATACAATTAGGGAAGAACTGCATACAGCGGGCTGGGAGGTGCAGGAGGGAACAAGTAGAATTTTAGGCCAGGGTCCAGTGACCCTCCACACACACCCCTTTGAAAGACTCTCAGGAATCAACAGACTTGAAGGTGTCAGTTTCCACTAGTCACAGCTGCTTTGATGAAGGTGATGGCTGTAACCCATGGAGGATAGCACTCCAACAGCATCAATGGATTAAACACAGTCCCTCAGATGTCTTCACTGTAGGTCTGCATCTTCCTTCTTTCTTTCTTTCTTTCTCTCTCTCTCCCTCCCTCCCTCCCCTCCTCCCTTCCCTTCCTTCCTTCCTTCCTTCCTTCCTTCCTTCCTTCCTTTCTTTCTTTCTTTCTTTCTTTCTTTCTTTCTTTCTTTCTTTCTTTCTTTTCCTCCTTGTTTTTTGACACAGGATGCCACTCCATAATGCAGGCTGACCTTCAACTCTGGATCCTTAATGCTGGGGTGACAGGCAAGCAGCACTGTATTCTGTTCCTTTCAGATAGCTATCTGCAGGGCTGGAGAAATGGCTCAGCAGTTAAGAGCACTGACTGTTTGCCAGCTCCCACATGACAGCTCACAACTCTCTGTAATTCCAGTTTCAGGGGATCTGACACCTTTACACCAATGCACATAAAATGAATTTAAATAGATTATTAAAAAAAGAAATTGTAGATAGCTATCTGCTTGCTTGACATGACAGATTTCTGTCTGCTTGCTGTGTTGTGCACTACAGCTTAAGCTACCCAGTGAATATCAATGGAAAAATTTTTGTATTATTTTGTTTTTTTACAAATTTTTATTTTTATTAAAACGTTGCTGGGCAGTGGTGACACATGCCTTTAATCCCATCACTCTGGAGCCAGAGGCAGGTAGAAGATCTCTGTGAGTTCACGACCAGCCTGGTCTATGGATTGAGTTCCAGGACAGTCAAGGGTACACAAACCCAATCTTGAAAAAACAAACAAAAAAAGCACCCACATGGCATCTCAAAACCATCTATAACTCCAGTTCTAAGGGATCCCACACCTCTCTTTTGGCCTCCAAGGACACTGAAACACTCATACACATAAAAGTAAATCTTTTTTTTTTTTTTTTGGCTTTTTGAGACTGGCACTCACTCTGTAGACCAGGCTGGCCTCGAATTCACAGAGATCTGCCTGCCTCTGCCTCCCAAGTGCTGGGATTAAAGGTGTGAGCCACCAACGCCAGATTCTTAAGGGTGGATATAGTAGTACGTGCCTTTAATCTTAGCACTCGGGGAAGCAGAGGCAGAGGCAGGAGGATCTCTGGGAGTTTGGGGACAGCCAGGGCTATATAGAGAAATCCTATCTCCAAAAAAATTTCTTATTTTTATTTTAACTTGGAAATCTTTACTAGGGGAAGGGAAGGGTGTAGGAAAGGGAAGGAAGAGAGACTCAGAGAAATGGCAAAAGACAAAAAAAATGTTTGTTTTTTTTTTCCCCTGAGATAGGATTTCTTTGTGTAACTGCTCTGGAACTCTAGACTGCTCTAGACCAGGCTGGCCTCAAACTCATAGAGATCCACTTGCCTCTTTTCTTCTTTTCTTTCTTTCTTTCTTTCTTTCTTTCTTTTTTTGGTTTTTTGAGACAGGGTTTCTCTGTGTAGCTTTGGAGCCTGTCCTGAAACTCACTCTGTAGACCAGGCTGGCCTCAAACTCACAGAGATCTGCCTGCCTCTGCTTCCTGAGTTCTGGGATTAAAGGTGTGCGCCACCACTGCCCGGCGACATTTATTGATTTACTTATTGGTGTGTGTGTATGTATATGTGTATATATGTTTGTGCACGTGTGCTATGACACATGTGGAGGTCAGAGGACAACTTGCAAGAGTTGCTTCTCTTTCTTTGTAGGTTCTGAGGCTCAAACTCAGGTCTATCAGGCTTGGTGGCAAGTGCTTTTGCCAGCTTGGACTATCTCACTGGCCTTGTCTTTTATGTTCATAGGGTTTTTTTTTTTTCTAAATATGTCTGAGGAACCCTCTATACCTTACTATAGGTAAAAATTTCCATAACGGATCAAAGACTCAAACATAAGACCACAAACTGTGAAACTGTTAGAAGAAAATGGAATATTCAGGACATTCGTTTAGACAACTGATTTTTGGGTATGAGTTCAATACATGGGTCACAAAAGAAATGGTCAAATGGGATCATGTTTAATTAGAAAGCTTCCATGTAGCAAAGGAAATAATTAACAGAATGAAGAGATGTCTGCCATGGGGATAATGTCTGTGCAAAGTATTCATCCAATATATAAGAAGCTCAAGCTATTATAGCAAAGTTATATAACAGAATCAGATTTAAATTGTGCAAATAGCCTTACAGGCTTCTTTGTTTTTGTGTGTAGTTGTTTTAAGCAGGGTATGACTGGAAACTTCTTATGTAGACAAGGTTGGCCTCAAATTCAAAGATACACCTGCCTCTACTTTCCAAGTGCTGAGATTAAAGGCATGTACCACCACTCCTGCTCTGAATAGATATTCCTTTAAAAAATGATCTGTGTGGTACTGGCCAGGCCTTTAATCCCACCACTGGGAGGGGTTGTAGAAGAAGGTGGATTTCTTCAAACTCAAGGCCAACAGATATGTGGGGGAAAAAAGCACAATCACATTGCAAGGGGAATAAAAATTCAAAATACAAATGTCATCTCACCCCAGTCTGAAAGGCTATTGTAAGAGAAAAGAAAAAAAGACAAAACAAAATAATTGTGGCCAGGCAGCCGGGCGATGGCAGTGGTGCACGCCTTTAATCCCAGCACTCAGGAGGCAGAGGGAGCCAGATCTCTGTGAGTTCAAGACGAGCCTGGTCTACAAGAGCTAGTTCCAGTACAGGCTCCAAAGCTAAGCAGGGAAACCCTGTCTCAAAAAGAAAAAAAAAAATTACAGCCAGGCATGGTGGTGCATGCTCGAGAGGCACAGAGGCAGGCAGAGCTCTGTGAGTTCAAGGCCAGCCACGGATACACAGAGAAACCCTGTGTCAAAAAACAAAACTAAAAACAACAACAACAACAAAAATCCCTCATTTACAATGCTGGCAAGGATACAGGGAAAGGGACTTGTTTTGGTCACTTTTCTCATTGCTGTGAGAAATACCAACAAGAAGCAAGTTTTGGGAGAAAGGGTGGACTGTGACTCACAGTTGGAAGAGACGTAGTTCATCATGGTAGGGCAGGCATGGCAGCAGGAGCAGGAGGCTTATTGGCTAGTCACACTGCATGCACAGTCAGGTAGCAGAAACTGATGAGTGTTTTTGCATAGTAGCTTTTTCTCTTCAATGTGATCCAGGACCTCAGCCAATGGAATGGTGAAGCCCATATCTAATGTGGGTTTTCCATCACAGTTAATCTAATCTATATCCTTCATATACTATTTGTTGTTGTTGTTGTTTTTCAAGACAGGGTTTCTCTGTGTACCTTTGGAGACTATCCTGGCACTTGCTCTGTAGACCAGGCTGGCCTAGAACTCACAGAGACCCGCCTGCCTCTGCCTCCAGAGTGCTGGGATTAAAGGCATGCGCCACTACCATCCGGCCCTTTCATACACTGTTGATAGGAATATAAAACCATATAGACATTATGTGAGTCTACATAAGTATGGAGGTTCCTCAAAAAAGTAGTAGTACAATCCTAAGGCCCAGCAAGTCCATGACAAGGGTCTAGACAAAGAAACTGAAGTCTTTTGAACAGACATCTGCACTGGGATGCTTATTATTATACTATTAACTAAATCCAAGATGTGGAATTAAGTTAGGGGTTCACCAGTGGATGAATGGACAATGAAAACATGGTGTAACCAAGTGAAGGGGTGCACACCTGCTATCTCTGCCACTTGGCAGGTGGAGGCAGTTGGATCAAGAGTTCAAGGTCACCCATCGGTACAAGGAGAGTTTGTGACCAGCCTAGGCCATTTGAGTCACTATCTAAAAAAACAAAACAAAAGGAATACTGTTCAGCCATAAAAGGATTACACTTGTGTCATTTGAAATAACATGAGACAAACTGGAAGTGAAACAAACGAGGCACACAATGGTTAATACCATGTGTTCTCATTCATACACAAGCTAAGAAGCTGACCTGAAGGAACACAGAGCCAGGGCAGGCATGGTGGCACATGTGGCCTTAGTCCTAGCATTTGGGAAGCAGAGGCAAACAGATCTCTATGAGATCAAAGACATCTGGGACTAGAAACCCTGTTTTGAAAAGCCAAAAACAAAACAAAATGTACAGAAGTACAGAGCCAGGTTTGGTTGGTGTATTCCTGTCATTGCAGCTACTTAGTTTAATGGAGGAAGAGGATTGCAAGTTCAAGGCCTGTCTGATCTTGAGTTCAATGCCGGAAAGGGCAAGTTACTGAAACCTTGTCTTCAAATAAAAAGAGAATGACTTAGCAGACTGGGGCAGGATAGTTGCAAGTTTAAGACCAGCCTAGGATACAGAGTGACTTCGAAGTTAACCTGTCATACTTAGTGAAAATGTGTCTGAAATTTGTGTAAAAAGAGGGGGACTGGAGATAATGGCTCAGCAGTCAGCAGCATACACGGCTTTCCCAGAGGGCTTGAGTTCAGTAACTAGTACCCATGCCAGGCATCTCACAACGACCCGGGACTTCTGATGCCTCTGAAGGCACCTACACTCTGTGCACATTAGTCTTCCCTCAGTAAGCATAATTAAAAACAATGACTCTTAGCTGGTCGGTGGTGGTACACTCCGGAGGCAAAGGCAGGTGGATCTCGGTGAGTTCCAGACCAGCATGGTCTACAAAAGTTAGTTCCAGGACAGTCTCCAAAGTTACATAGAGAAACCCTGCCTTGAAATACCCTCCAAAAAGCCGCCCCCCCCCCACTGGAGATATGGCTCAGAGTTTAAGACCACTGACTGCTCTTCCAGAGGCCTGAGTTCAATTCCCAACAACCACATGGTGGCTCACAACCATCCGTTATGAGATCTGGTGCCCTCTTCTAGTGTGCAAGCATGCATGCAGATAACTGTATACATCATAAATACATCATAAATAAATAAAAAAATCTTTAAAAAATAAGAGGAGCTAGAGAATTGTAGTGGTTAAGAGCACTTGTTACTCTTTTAGAGGACCTAGGTTCAGTTCTAGGTTTTGCCACCATACCTGGCCTTAAAATTCTTCTGTTCTTATAGATAAGAACACAAATATAGAGGCCTGGCAGTGGTGACCCAGACCTTTAATCCCAACACTTGGGAGGCAGAGTCAGGTGAATCTCTGAGTTTGAGGCTAGCCTGATCTACAGAACAAGCTCCAAGACAGCCAGGGCAGTGAAACCCTGTCTCAGACAACCAAAAACCAAAGAAAACCAAAACCAAAAACACAGATATAATACATATGTATGCATACAAAGTTAGAATCCATATTATTGCTGTATGTACATTCCCCACTGTCAGTTTTTGCTAACCTGACTAAACCCAGACATACTTAGCAAAAAAGGACAATCTCAGTTGAGGATTTGAGTCCAGCACAGTGGTCTATAATTGGGGCAGGAGAGACCAGCCCACCGTAGGTCTGGGCTGTAGACGAAAGCAAGCCGGTAAGCAGCTGAACTCTTCAGTTTCTCCTTCCAGAAACTGCCTTTGCCTGCATAGATGATGAACTGTAAAATGTAAGATGAAATAAACCCTTTTTTCTCCTAGTCGGTTTTGGTGATTGTTTTATCATGGCAACAGAAAAGCAAACCAGAACACAATACCAATAATTGTCTGGAAGAGCTCTCATATTTTTCTCTCTGTAGCCTGTCCTAGAACTTCTTTGTAGACCACGTTGGCCAGGAACTCAGAGTTCAGCCTTCCTCTGCTTCTCAAGTGCTGGTATTAAAAGCATGCATCACCACTGCCTGGCTGAGTTCACACACTTTAACCTCAACTGTCAAAACAAGAGTGCACCGTTTGTTTTCAGCACAGGGCAAACAGATGCTAAGCGTCCAGTGGAGGTAAGAATCATCCAGGCGTGCCTATCACCTAAGTAACAGAGTCAAGCGCATTCTCAGAAAGACTTTACAAAAGGGTGACCAAGAAGTTGTGTTAGTCTAGTAGGTCATTTAAGAATAATGAAAATTAAAAAAAAAAAGAAATTTAACAAGGGAAAAGCTACGGGGAAGCCCTGGTATGCAGTAATCGTTAATGGAGAGCCACGGGGGGTGCAGGTGTCTGGGCATGTGTTTAGAGTCTAGGATAGGGACCTGTGTTCTACAGGAGATAATGACCATGGACCAGCCCGCAGGCTCACTGCGGTTTTCGAGTCAATGAAGTTCAATAAAGCTCAAGCGAGCTTCAAAGCAATGACTACGTTAATATTTCTTCTAGCATGCTCAATGAAGAGCTCATCCGTCAAGTGACAGAAACCCCGCAAGGGCTCGACGGACCTTGACTACCCAATGCCAAGATTCTGAAAATAGCTGTGGGGCCCTAGGAGCCCGACTACCACTGCAGGCGGGGGGCGCATGCGCGCAGACACACATGCTGACCTCCTGGTGGCACCCAGGAGAAAGCGACCTTCTTCCCGACAGCCCGCGGAAAAGACGGGTGGGGAAACGGTATTCTCGCGAGGTCTCGACTAGCGGCGGCGGAAGCATCGGACACGTGACTGTCCTAGGCCGCCTTCGCTTGCCCCCTCCCCCTTCTCGGAAACCCGGCCCCCTCACCCTTCGCCCACCCCGGAGCCGCGGTAATGGACCGGTTGGGTTCCGGAATTCTCTTGGATCCCATAACTGGTACCAGGGTAGCGGGACTTGGCGGAGTCCGGTTTTGGTGGCGAAGGCAGAGGGGGCGGTCAAGATGGGGGGGGATCAGCTTCCTTCACCTAGGAAGGAGGCGGGGCGGAGAAGGGGGGGGGGGGAAGTCACGTGGGGCGTGGCGCGCGCTGCGTGCGCGCGGCACCTGACCCGTCGCCCCGCCCCCTCTTCCTGCGGGGCGGGGGGTCGGGAGGAGGGGCGTCAAGATGGCGGCGGGGAGGTAGGCAGAGCCGGACGCTGCTTCTGCCGTCGCCACCTCCGCCGCCGCCGCCGCCGCCTCCGCTCCTGTTGCCTCCGGCTCCTCACGCGCTCACCGACCGGGAGAAGCTGTTCTGGCGTAGGGTTTGCTGGGGAAAGTAAGTCCTCCCCTCAGCCCTTTTCTCCTTCCACGCTCGTCGGTCCAAACAGCCTCCCACTCCCACCAGCGCTCCTCGGGGTCCGTGTGAGGCCGGTTGTGGGGGGAGGCGGCTACTTCACGACTATCTGGGCCTCGCTCGCCCGCTGCCCGTTCTCAATTCGCCGGCCGCCCCGTTGGTTCCGGTGTCTTCCGCCAGGCAGCGCCGGCTCTGTGGGAGTCCCGCTGTCCCGAGCCGGATAAGCAGCTCTGAGGCCGGGCAGCCCTGCCCTGCGAACGCCGGCTCCACGGGGATCGCCTCCTTCTCCTTCTTCCTTCTCCTAGACCTGAGACGGGAGGCGAGAGTGAGGCGGAGACCCTGCTCGGGTCTCTCCGACCTATTGCTCTCGGTTTCGGGAGCGGGAGGGAGGCGCCTGGACAACCTTCCTGAACCTCGGTTCCCGGCGAGTGGGGTGCGTGGGACACGTGGGGGACATCTTCACTCCTCTTCGTGCCGTGTTTAGCTCTCCCTGAAGTGACTGAGTGCAGCTTCAGACCCCGAGCTCAGTCCATGAGGAGGGCGATGGCGGTTGGGCATCTGCTCACCTTACCTTGGCAGCATTGGATGTAGTGAGCACCCAAGTTCCTCAAAGAGGTGTCTGCTGGTGTTTTCCCGGGAGTGGCGTGGGATGGGCTCCACCGCTTCCAAGCCTTGGATTTGTCCAGACCCGTGTGATTGTTGTTTTACTGACCCCGGCATCCAGCTCCTCCCCTTTCTATCCCGGCTTTGTGCTTCAGTTTGGTTAATGTTTTCGGACCACTAACTTGATGCTCCTATATAGAAAGCCCTTTTTGTGTGATTGCTCTGCTTACTGTGGGATGCTTTTGTTTGGGGGAGTTGCTGGTTGAGAAATGTGCGCGCGACGGGGGAAGCTTGGAAATAAAATGAGAGCCCAAGAAAGCATCGTTTTAATCCATTGAATTGCGCAGCCAATTGTAGCCTCACCCGGAAGTTTGTGCTGAACACGTGTTGAGGGAAGGTTAAAAAACGGGTCCCCTTTGACCTTTAAACGTCGATTGTTTGTCGTGTATGTTGAGTAAAATGTTCATATTCTCTAGACCATGACAATTAAAGGTGGGAGACGACTTGTAAAGAATCATCCGCTAGGGTCCAGCGAACTGTCAAACCCAAAGTGTCCTAGAGCCAGTCAACTTATTTAGCATTTACATAGAGTTCTACCGGTTAACAGTCTAAATGCCCCCAAGTCAGGGTTGGTTTTCGTAACCATTGGGGAAAGAATCATTGTGCAAACTATGTATTTACACAGAATTTCTAGGATTAAACGGCATTTGCTGCTGGTGACTTCAGTGGGACATTAATTTTGATAGTTCAGGAACGTTAGTTTCCATCTTTATATAAAGTTGTTTTCCAGCTGATAGTAGAAGACTTTCTTCTGGCTTCTGCTTGCAGTTTAACTTCACTCTCTGCAACTATCTTCAGAATTTTAGATTCAGTTTCACTTCAGTTACTGTATAAATATTGAAAAAGCCTATACTTACTGGTTCATTGAAGAATGTTGTTAGGCACATTTATATGTCTATTTAAAAATGGCCAATGTGATGTGGGTCATGTTCCCCCCCCCTTTTTTTTTTTTTTTTTGAGATAGTTTCTGTGCTTGTACCTGGCTGGCCTGGCACTCACTTGGTATACCAGATTGTCTGTGAACTCACAGAGATCACCTGTCTCTGTCTTCCAGTGCTGGGATTATAGTAGAGTGCCACCATCATCCAGCTGAAACTGGTGATTCCTTTTTTTGTTTGTTTGTTTGTTAGTTTTGTTTTTCCAGACAGGGTTTATCTGTGGCTTTGGAGGCTGTCCTGGAACTAGCTCTTGTAGACCAGGCTGGTCTCAAACTCAGAGATCTGCCTTCGTCTGCTGGGATTGCCAGCCTGAGCTGTATCATGTCCAGTCTTTTATATGCTTCAGAAAAGTTGTGCTCTGCTAGGCAGTGGTGGCTGCGCCTTTAATTCCAGCACTCAGGAGGCAGAGGCAGGTGGATCTCTGAGTTTGAGCGAGTTCCAGGGCAGCCAAAGCTACACATAGAAACTCAGTTTCCCCAAAACAAACAAAAAACAAAAACAAAAACAAAAAAACAGAAAGAAAAAAGGTGTGTTTCAAAGCCCTCATCTGTGTGTAGATGTGTTTTTGGTGTTTAAGTTGAACTTCTGTGTTTTGTTTTCTGTTTCTCGAGACAGACTGTGTGACTGTCCTAGCTGTTTTGGATCTGTCTCTGTAGACTAGGCTGGCCTTGAACTCATATCCCCCTGCCACTCCTTCCCAAGTTCTGGGATTAAAGGTGTGTGCCACCACCATTCAGCTAAATTGAACTTGAGTTGAGGCTTGCCACCTACAAAAGGCAAGAAATCCACTGATCTGGTCCTACCAAGTAGACTCTCATAAGGTACAGTAGGCCCCCAAGCTTCTCTAACTGACATTAAAAGTTCATCTAAAGAGGCCAGTGAGCTGGCATAGCTGGTTAAAACAATTGCTACTAAGTCTGACTACCTGAATTTGATTCCTGAGGTTCACATGGTAGAAGGAGAGAACAAACTGTCCTCTAACCTCCACACATGGGAGCCATAGCACTGCACACCTCCTCCAATGAATGCAATTATTATTATTTGGGTTTTTGTTGTTGTTGAGGCAGGGTTTCACTATGTAGCTCTGGCTACACTATGTAGTCCTGGACCTCACTGTGTAGACCAGATTGACCTTGAACACACACTCTGTCTGCCGGATGCCTCTTGAGTGCTGAGTTTGAAGGTTTGCACATCTATGCCTGGCAATATAATAATTTTTTGTTTTGTTTTTCGAGACAGGGTTCTCGGTGTAGCTTTGGAGCCTATCCTGGTACCCTCATCTGCGTGTAGATGTGTTTTTGGTGTTTAAATTGAACTTCTGTGTTTTGTTTTCTGTTTTTTGAGACAGACACACTCTGTGTGACAGTCCTAGCTGTTTTGGATCTGTTTTGGAACTCACAGAAATCCGCCTGCCTCTGCCTCTCCAGTGCTGGGATTAAAGGCGTGGGCCACCACCTGGCTATAATAGTTTTTTAATGTTCATGTAAAGACAGTTTCTGAGTGTTTTTGCTTTTAAATAGACAGCTAATATATAAAATGACTGGGTTTTTATATGCTAATTGACAGATCCACTTTTTTTGTGGGTAGGTTGGAGGTGGTTTGAGACAGAGTTTCTGTGTAACATCTCTGGTTGACCATGGGTCTCAGTATACCAGTCTGACCTTGAACTCTGACTGCCTCTACCTCCCAAGTGCTGGGATTAAAGGCGTGAGCCACCATTGCCCAGCTAATGGAAGGGTTCTTGAAGAGCAGGAAGTAAGTAAAAGATGGCTCAAAATATATCAAATAAACTTACTTGTTGGGGTATAACCAAGTAGAAAAGTTTTCCAGTCGATTTTATTTTAATTTTGTTATTCAAGACAGAGTTTCTGTGTGTAACATTCCTGGCTGTCTCGGAACTAGCTCTTGTAGACCAGGCTGGCCTTGAACTCACAGAGATCTGCCTGCCTCTGTCGTCCTCCCCCCCCCCAAGTGCTGAGATTAAAGGTGTGTGCTACCACTGCCTGGCCTGTGGGTTTTATTATATCCTATGGTAAGAAATGCTTGCGATTTAATGCTAGTGCATAAAACACAAAATATTCTGAAATGTTTGCTCCTGATACCTGTGTATTTTGGAATGGTTTTCTGTACTGAAATATTTGATTATGTTGGCCATAATACTGAAAGCTACTTTTACAGCCCTCTATTAAATTGTCAGCCACAGATAGAAAACACTAGTGCAGTGTAGCCTCTTGGCATCTATAGGGGATCAGTTCAAGACCCAGGAAAATAGCACGTCTATAGGCTCTTAAGTCCCATTTGTAGTAGTGTCACCTTTGCATGTAAGGTAGGTACTACTACTGCCCAGCTTCTCTAGATTTTTCTTCTCTCTCTCTCTCTCTCTCTCTCTCCCCTTCTCCCCCCCCACCCCTTTTTTTTAAGACAGGGTCTCTACATAGCCCTGGCTGTCCTAGAACTCACTGTGTAGACCAAGGCTGGCCCTAAACTCAAAAAGATAGATCAACATGCCTCTGCCTCTTGAGTGCTGAGGTTAAAAGTGTGAATGTACGCCCTTGCTTGCAAGTAATTTTATTTGTTTCTTTGAGGCAAGATTTCTCTGTAATAGCCTTGGCTGTCCTAGAACTCACTTTGTTGACTAGTCTGGCTTTGAACTCAAGAGATTACCTGTCCTGGGGCTGAAGAGATGGCTCGGGGGGTTAAGAGCAACGCTCGTTCTTCCAGAGGTCCTGAGTTCAATTCCCAGCAACCACATGGTGGCTCACAACCATCTGTTAAGTATTCTGGTTCCTTTTCTGGTCTGCAGTGATACATACAGGCAGAACACTGTATACATAACAAATAAATAAATCTTTACAAAAAATAATTTTTTAAAAAAAGATTACCTGTCTCTGCCTCCTGAGTGCAGGGATTAAAGTTGTGTACTATGAGGCCTGGCTGTTTATGTTTTGCAGGGACACATGTGCCTCAGGTTAGACATCAACTCCTTATATAGTTGAACATTACCTTGGAAGTCTTGTCCTTTTACCTCCATTTTGTAAGTGCTGGGATTGCAGCCTTCAAAATTTTCTTTTTCTTTTTAAGATTTATTAAGTATACAGTGTTCATGCCTACAGGCCAGAAGAGGGCACCAGATCTCATTATAATGGTTGTGGTTGCTGGGAATTGAACTCAGGACCTTTGGAAGAGCATCCAGGGCTCTTTAACTGCCGAGCCATCTCACCAACGCCCTTAGATGTAGAACTGAAACTGAGTCTTGAATCAGGCATGCTTTGGAGGTGGAGTGTGTCTCTGTCATTCTTTGTCTCTCTGTGATTTGAATTTAGGAACTTGGGCCATGCTAGCCAGCTTCATGGTGCCCACAGACTTCTGTGTATTTTGAAAGAGGCTTTTACTTAAACATGCAGGTTGTCCTGAACTCTATAGCTTAGCATGGTTTGAATAGGTCATCTGTCTGCCTCGGCATCTTGAATAGCTAAGGGACCTAGGCTTGTGCTACCAGGTGCCCCTATGCTATTTATGAATAAGAGTTTCAAAACAAAAATCAGGTTGTTTTAGAGACAGGGTGCTTCTAGCCCCAGTGTCCTGGAACTCTGCAGACCAGGCTAGCCTTGAATTCAAAGATCCACCTGCCTCTGCCTCTTGAGTGATGGGCTAAAGCCATGCCTGGCTTGTTTTGTTATTCATTCAGGCAAAAGTACTTGCTAAATGATAGTATCTATGTACATTTGGAAATGACTGTCAGTTGCCTTTAGATCTGAGTATCTCCACAAACTAGACACCTTAGTATTTTATAGAACTATTTTTCAAAAAGCTTTTGTTTGTTTTGGTTTTGGTTTTTCAAGACAGGGTTTTTCCACCAGGTGGTGTTGGCAAACGCCGTTAATCCCAGCCCTCATGAGGCAGAGGCAGGTGGATCTCTGTGAGGCCAGCCTGATCTATAGATCAAGTTGCAGGACAGGCTCCAAAAGCTACACAGAGAAACCCTGTTTCAAAAAACAAAACAAAAAAAGGTAGGGTTTCTCTGTGTAGCTCTGGCTGTCCTGGAATTCACTCTGTAAACCAGGATGGACTTGAACTTACAGAGATCTACCTGGCTAAAAGGACTAAAGATTTATTACTTTATGTGTATGGGTATTTGCCTGCATATATGTATTATGTATACCACATTCATACTTGGAGCCCTAGGAGGCTAGAAGAAGGTGTTGAGCCCCCGGAACTGGAGTTACAGTTGGTTGTGAGCCACTGTGTGGGTGCTGGGAATCAAACCCCAGGTCCTCTGCAAGAGCAGTTAGTGATCTTAACTACTAATAAATCTCTGCAGCCTTTTGTAGAATGTGGTAGTTTGAATGTAATTGACCTCCATAAGCTCATAGGGAGTAGCACTATTAGGAGGTATGGCTTTTTTTTGCAACAGCCTTACTAGAGGAAGTGTGTCACCAGGGGAGGGAGGCCTTTGAGGTTCCCTATGCTCAGGATACTGCCCGGTGTCTCAGTTGACTTTGTTGCCTGCAATATGTAGGATCTCAGCTACCTCTCCAATACCATGTATTGCCTGCACACCTCCATGTCACGATGGTAATGGACTGAACCTCTGAAACCAAGCTACCCCAGTTAAATGTTTCCTTTGTAAGAGTTGCCGTAGTGATGGCTCAGAGGTTAAGAGCACTGGCTGCTCTTCCAGAGGTCCTGAGTTCAATTCCCAGCAACCACATGGTGACTCACAACCATCTAGAATGAGATCTGGTGCCTTCTCCTGGTGTGCAGGTATACATGCAGACAGAACACTGTATACATAATAAATATTTTTTAAAAAGTTGCCTTGGTCACAGTAATAGAAACTCTTCACAGTAACAGAAACCCTAACTAAGACAGATGGATTGCTGTCATTAAAAGTTTGTAGTCTGGGAAGTACAGTGGTACAGCAGTTATACAAAAGAAAAGGGATCTTTTTGTATACTCAGGTTTATCAAAATAATAGGTTAGAGGGATGGGCTGCAAAAGCCTGAAATTGATCCCACTGTAAAGGTAACAGCTGACTCCACAGTCTTCCTTTACTTCCACACATGTGCCCTGCAGGTCCCCTACCATCTGTGTGTGTTTGTGTGTGTGTGTGTGTGTGTGTGTGTGTGTGTGGGTGCACATACACTTTTTTTGTGTGTGTGGCAAGGTGTTTGGCTAGCATGGAACTCGAGATTGGCCTGCTTCTGCCTGCTAAGTGCTAGGATTGATAAAAGGCTCTTACCACTATGCCTTGCAATTCATACCAAAAAAAAAAAAAAAAAAAAATTGAGCCTGGCCTTGATGGTGCATGCCTTTAATCCCAGCACTTGGGAGGCAGAGGCAGGTGGATCTCTGTGAGTTCAAGATCAGCCTGGTCTACAAAGAGCGAGTTCCAGGACATCCTCCAAAGCCACAGAGAAACCCTGTCTCTCGAAAAACCAAAAAAGAAAAAAAAGGTACTGTTTTTTTTTTGAGACAGGATTTCTCTGTGTAACAGCCCTGGCTCACCTGGAACTCGTTTTGTGCACCAGACTGCCTTCAAACTCACAGAAATCTGCCTGTCTCTGCCTTCTGGATGCTGGGATTAAAGCATTAATAAAAAATTTTAAGACATAGTACATATCACAGTATGCAGGAGGATTTAGTCTAGTCTAGACTTCAAGACCAGACTAGACTATATAGGGAGACTATGTCAAAAGAAAAGACAACAAAACAGGGAAAAGGCAGCTGCAAACATTCACTGTGGGTATTATTGCTCTCGCTCTTCCTCTTCTCTTTCTCTTTCTCTCTCATACTCACATATTCAACACAAAACCCCCAGAAGTTAGTTGTTCTTAGTCCTGAGACTGAGTTGAGTGTTTTAAACTTGACTATATTAGAGCACTAATGGGTGATGAGCCCAGTGTTTGAACCTCTGTTCTTTCTGATCTCTTGCCTTGCAGATGATGTCCCTTGTATCTTCTCAGAGCCATGGAGAGAGCACTAGGTCTTCTCTGTCTTCTCATGTCTGCTGTTAAAGAGTTGGTTGTTGGTGTTATGGTTGATGTACTTTGTGCTCTTTTGGATGACAGAGCTTCTCAGGATTCTCTGCCAAAGTGGTACACAGTTTCTACATAGGCTCCTTGCTCCAGCCTCTCCATGAATACTTTCAGATGTGCTTTTGGCAAAAGTGAAACTTTTTGATGTCCATTTGCAGTTGTCGATTCTGTGGTAGTTGTTGGGCTTGTTAGATTGCTGCATGGCAGCTGTCACCTGAAGTGTGAACTTCTTGGTAGGCACAATGATAGTTCCCTACATGCAGCAGCATTTTGGATTTATATTGTGACAGTGTCCTTCCTGTGCAATGAGGGTCCCTCCCCTCCAAAAAATCAAAAACAAAGCAGAAAAAACCTGCTTTTATAAAACCAGGAGATTGGCCAGTGCAACTTTCAAGGGCTTTCTCCATTCAGCACTGAAGTTCTGTGTTACATACAGAATATGATTAAATATTAAGAGTTGCTTAATGCAGTTAGAGAATGGGGTAAGTGCTCTGTCTTGATCTCCTGATTCCTGCAGAACAGAACGACGAACTGCCTGGAAAGCTCCATAGATAGATCCCTGTGTGAGAAAGATACATCTAACATTCAAATCATATTAAGTACCTAGTGAGGTCAAAATAGGACCTTCCTATTTTGTTGTTTTTTTTCAGTGCTGGGCCAGGACTTTTAGGGTTTTTTTTTTTGACAGTGTTTGTCTTTGTAGCCCTGACTGTCCTTGAACTCTGTAGTCCAGGCTGGCCTCGATCTCAAGAGATCCACCTGTCTCTCAGCCTCCTCAGTGGAGTGTCAGGCCTTATTTATGTATGCTAAATATCACCTCTGAACTTTATCCTCAAGTCTACTTAATTTTAGTTGACAGTTTTAAAAAGTTGCAAATGTAGGTTTTTTGATGCACAGCCTTTGGAATGGCTGAAACACTGTGATCTCCAAAGTGCAGGTTGAGATGACCTCTGATCATGTGCTGTGTAGCTCTGGGAACTTTTCCTTGTATGAATATCAAAAAAATCTTCCCTCCCACATTTTTGTACTTTTAATTTTTATTGTTAAGAAAACAGTTTAAAAAGGGCTGGAGAGATCGCTTAGAGGTTAAGAGTACTGGCTGCTCTTCCAGAGGTCCAGCGTTCAATTCCCAGCAACCAGATGGTGACTCAACCATCCGTAATGAGATCTGGTGCCCTCTTCTGGCCTGCAGGCATACGTGGAGACAGAATATTATATACATAATAAATAAAATCTTTAAAAAAGAAAACAGTTAAAAAACTCAGTGAGGCCAGATGTGGTTGTGTACTTCTTTAATCCTGGCATCATGTGGGTGCTGAGAGCCAAGCCCTCTGCCAAAGCAACAAGTACTCTGAGCCATCTCTCCAGCCCTAGTTCCTTCTTATTTTGAGTCAGGGTCTAGGTGTGCAGCCTATTCTGGCCGGGACTTCAACTCACATTTCTTTTTACTTCAGCTTCCCTCCCTCCTTCCTTCCTTCCTTTTCATTTTACTTCAGGCGTCTAGCGTTCATCCCAAGGCAGAGCATTAAAACTTGGTGTCAGTTTCTGTCTCCTAGCTGGATAGAGCGAGTACCCATGGGCTTTGGGAGTTTGCACTGTCTGAACTCTAATCTTGGGTCACTTTGTTTATGTAAACTTGAGTTCTAATTTGTAAGTTACATCACATGCTGGACAGGTTGCTGTGAGCTTAGGTGCTATGGAATGTGAAAAGCCTGACTTTGGCAGATAGGGGGCTTACCCACTGTCTTTCCTTAACCCTTCCTCTCTACTGCTCAAGATGTTTTTCTGTCTCAGACTTCCTTTCCTTTCTCTGGAAATTTTTGTAGAGAACTTTGTTGATCTGGTCTTCACTTTCAGTGAGGATATCCATCTGACACGCTAGAATACCTTACATCTAAATGTCATGGATGCATCATTACATCACACAGTTGAGGTACTGCTTATATAACACAGATTTGTTTCCTGAGAAAAAACTTCTCACAAGAATGTATGTATAATGTAGAAACTTTTAAACTGGAAGTATTTAAAAATTTTTTTAAATTAATGTATGTGTATAGGTGTTTTCCCTACATGTATGTGGGTGCACCATGTTGGTGCATTGCTCTGGGAAGCCAGAAGAGGGTGTTGGATCCCCTATAACTGGAGATACATTTGTGAGCAGTGATGTGGGTGTTGGTAATTGAATCTAGGTCCTCTAGAAGAGTGGCAAGTGCTCTTAACCCTGAGCCATCTTTCTAGCACCTGGATTTTAATTTTAAACTATCTCTTTGCTCAATACTTTGGAACACATTTGTCGTCGTCTCCCAGCCCCTGCAGTCCCAGTGCCTGTTGCAGTGGATATCTTTGAGTCTGCTTTACTCCAGTTCCCTTCATTCTGCTTTTATATTGCTGTCAGTAATCTTTCCACATAAGAAATTACTGTGCCAAGCTGTCGTGCATCTGAAAACTGTAGTGGCCTGTATCTCTGTAGAAGGATGAGTAACCTTCTCACATGTGGGCCCCTGGTGTGTGAACTTAAAATTCATTGGAGTGCACTGTTTAGAAGACATTTGTCTTCTTGATTATTTCTCCCTCTGAACCCAATATTGTCATATACCTAGAACCTGTGCACAGTTCACTTTTGCCTCCTTTGATATTGTAGTATGTTTTTATTTTATGTTCTGAAACTCACTGTGTAGACGAGGCTGGACTCAGACTCAAAAGAGAGCAGCCTGCCTCTGCTGCCTCCTGAGTGCTCCCATGCATGTTTTAGGCATGAACTCTTAACTTGGTCTTAGTCCAAAGTCCAGGGAGTAAGATTCTTTGCGCTGAATGCTGTGTGTCTGTGTCCTTTCATTTAGTGTGTGAGGGTTCTGGGATCAAAGACTCTCTATCCAGCATGTAACAGTTTCTTCCTACGTACTGAATGACCAGCTCTGATAGGCAGTGTTGGGTTGTTTGTGTTTAGAGGAGAGTTAATATTTTTCATTTTGTTCTGAAGATGGTGGAACCAGGGCAAGATTTACTGCTTGCTGCCTTGAGCGAGAGTGGGATTAGTCCGAACGACCTCTTTGATGTTGATGGAGGAGATGCCGGGCTTGCAACTCCTACTCCCCCTTCAGTTCAACAGGTAACAGTTTTCAAAATCCCCTTGAATTTCTTGTTTTGTTTTTCGAGACAGGGTTTCTCTGTGGCTTTGAGGCTGTCCTGGAACTAGCTCTTGTAGACCAGGCTGGTCTCAAACTCACAGAGATCTGCCTGCCTCTGCCTCCCAAGTGCTGGGATTAAAGGCGTGCACCACCAACGCCTGGCTCGAATTTCTTCTTAATTTGGAATTTCCATTGTCATTTATCATTAGCAGTAGTTTTTTTCCTGTTTGTGATGTTGGGGATTGAACCCTGCGATTTGTGTTGCTAGGCAGGCACTTAACTGCTGGTGTACATTTTCATCTCCTTAATTTACATTTTAGAAAAAGATATTAAATGAACTTTTGTTTTTTCTAAACAGGGTTTCTTTGTGTAGCCCTGGCTGTCCTGAAACTTGCTTTGTAGATGAGGCTGGCCTGGAACTCACAGAGATTCACTTGCCTCTGCCTCCTGATATGAATTTTTTTAGTGTTTTTATTAATGAAGTAGGTATTTGTATCAAAATCAAGATATTGCTTTTCCTGTTGCTTAGCATTCATATAGGAAGAGCATTAATTTCATTTAAGTTGCCTTTGGTCTTTATTGGGACCTTTTTTTGTGTGATTTCTCTATTTACATTTGCAAAAATAAAGTTCTGATATTAGTTCAGTTTTGTGGAGATTTTATGTTGACAAATATTATTCTGGTTTAACTGCTGTAGTGATTGTAAGTCCTATTTGATTGGTACACCCTGACTTTGTGTGTGTGGTGCTGGGGTCTAAGCCAAGGATTCTGCAGGCTAGGCAAGTGCTCTACCTCTTAAGTAGAATCCAGCTCTGAAGTTTTTGTTTTGTTTTTAAATAAAATAAATGCAACTCTTGTTCTTGAAACAGAATTCACTGCTGTCCGTCTTTTCTCTGTTATTTTCTCTCCAGTCGATGCCACTTAGTGCATTAGAACTAGGTTTGGAGACAGAAGCAGCAGTTCCTGTTAAACAAGAACCAGAGACAATGTCTACTCCTGCACTGTTAAATGTGAGGGTAAGAGCCACTTAGATTTGGTATTATTTCTAAATGGTTTGGGGTGGTAGCAAAAAAAAAATTATTTGTTCATTGGTTTTTCAAGACAGGCTTTCCCTCTGTAATAGTACTGTCTATCCTGGAATTCTATTTGTAGACCAATCTGCCTCGAACTCACTTGAGACCTGCCTGCCTCTGCCTCTGGAGTGCTGTGATTAAAGGTGTGTGTCATCACCACCTGGCTAACTATTTATTTTAAATAATATCTTTAGCCCTGGCTAGCTTGATTTCCCTATGTACCAAAGGATACTAGTGTATTGTAAGTCATTAAAGACAACAACAAAAAAATTAGAATGAAGATTGAATGTACACATTATCTCACCATTTTCAGTGTTTGGTGCCTTGGCTTTGTCAGTTGTTTTGCTATAACTTTTAATTGGGCTTTACATATAGAGTTCCTCTTACCTTATCTCAGATATAGCCAATATCAACAAACTCCAAAGATTATAAAATTGTTTGAACTGGCTAAAATTTGTCAGTGTGTATTAGTTTAAAAGTGGTATGTAGCAGTCTAGAAGAATTTTATTGAAAGAGTTATGGGAGGGGGCTAGAGTTGTAGCTTAGTGGTAGATGGCTTTCCTTGCAGGTGCCAGGCCCTGGGATGATCCCAAACACAACAAGGACAAACATATACACCAATGATACACAGAAATACTCAGTGACCTTAAAGTCACAGACTTAGCATTTTCCAAATTGGATTACTTTTTTAAAAATTTTATTTATTTATTTATTTATTTATTTATTTATTTATTTATTATGTATACAGTCTTGTGCCTGCATGCCAGCAGAGGGGACCAGATCTCATTCAAGGTGGTTGTGAGCCACCATGTGGTTGCTGGGAATTGAACTCAGGACCTCTGGAAGAACAGTCAGTGCTCTTAACTGCTGAGCCATCTCTCTAGCCCCCCAAAATTGGATTAATTTTTTTATATATATTTTATTTATTATGTATACAGTTATCTGCATGTATGCTTGCACACAAGAAGAGGGCACCAGATCTCATTACAGATGGCTGTGAGCCACCATGTGGTTGCTGGGAATTGAAGTCAGATCCTCTGGAAGAGCAGTCAGTGCTCTTAACCTCTGAGCCATATCTCTCCAGCCCCCAATTTTTACTTCATTTTTAATGAAATAAATAAGATGCACAGTAGATAGGCTCTTATGTAGACCATGTTGGCCCTGGATTCATTCTGTACATTCTCTGTCTGTTTGCCATATGTGGCTCTCACAGTCCTGAGTCACTGCACTTAACTTTTTCTTTTTTATTCCCCACTGTTTTCTTTTCACTTCTAAGTGCTGGGAGTAAAGATGTTTGCCATCATCTTGGTGACTATAGAAACCTTAAAAAACAAGGGGAAATTGAACCCAAGAAAACCTAGGTCTTCGGTAGTTTTCTGCTAGGTTGGCAGTGTTGGGGCTAGAATTTTTTAGTCCTATTAGTGTTACTATAAGTCACAGCTAGCTTGGGACAGCTTTCCATTATGGTTTATATCCTTTATGCTTGTATAGAGTGTCAAAATACTACCACACCCTTTCCTGATTGTTTTTAATCTGATAATTTTTAGCTAATTATTAAATTAGTCATAAAGAGCCAGGTAGTGGTGGTGCATGTCTTTAATATCAGCTCTTGGAAGGCAGAGGCAGGCTGATCTCTGAGTTCAAGGCCAGCCTGGTCTACAAAGTTCCAGGACAGGCTCTAAAGCTACAGAGAAACCCTGTCTCAACCCCCCCCTCCCGTAGTAATAAAGTACTATTAGTTAAGCAAGAATAGAATAAAGCTTACATTATGTGTATGTTGACTGGGCTCGTATATGACCCACTTTTCACCTCTTTGGAGACAGTGTTTCTCTCTAACTCCCATGTCACTGTTGGAGCTGGCGTTACAGATGTGCATGACTGATTGATGGACATGCATTCTGTGTTCTGGAGATTCAAGGTTTTGATACCTGCGGGTTTCCCTTTTGAGCCCTCTATCCATCTAGTTTTAGATGTCATGGCTTATTGGGTTTATGAATATAGACTGTCAAAATCATATTGAGTGTGTGAAGTGTTTTTTCTTTTCTAGCAGCAGCCTCCATCCACTACAACTTTTGTGCTGAATCAAATAAATCAACTTCCAACCTTGGGATCTACAATTGTAATGACTAAAACACCACCTGCAACGACCAATAGGCAAACCATCACTTTAACAAAGTTTATCCAGACCACGGCAAACACACGCCCTTCAGTCTCAGCACCAGCAGTAAGAAATGCTATGCCCCCTGCTCCTTCAAAAGACCAGGTTCAGTTGAAGGATTTACTGAAAAACAATAGTCTAAATGAACTCATGAAACTGAAGCCACCTGCTAACATTGCTCAACCAGTTGCAACTGCAGCTAGTAAGTTGTTTTCAGGTTTTTGAACTTCCTGCCTTTCACAAACTCTGTGTGTGTGTGTGTGTGTGTGTGTGTGTGTGTGTGTGTGTGTGTGTGTGTTTCACATGTGATTTGGGGTGTTTAATTTTTATTTTTTTCTGAGTGTTTCTTGAGTGTTTGTATCTGTATCTTAACGCATGAAGTACCCATGGAGGCCAGAAGAGGGCATCAGATTTCACTGGAACTGGAGTTAGCTTCTTGTGAGCTGCCTTGTGGATGCTGGGAAATGAACCTTGGTCCTTTGCAAGAGCAGTAAGCTGTCTTAACTGCTGAGCCCTTTCTCCAGCTCTGCTTTTGGTTTGATTTGGTTTGATTTGGTTTTTGGTCCCAAACTCCCACCCCCAAGATGGGTTCTCTTGTGTAGCCCTGGCTGTCTTGGAACTTAACTGTAGATCGGGCTGCCTCTGCTTCCCAAGTGCTGGAATTAAAGGTGCTCACCACCACCATCACCCAGATTAAGAATGTGGGTTTTTAGAGTTTGAAACATCTTTTGTTGCTCATTCCGTAAGTATCTGGTCAGTGTATTGTGCCAGCTCCCTTCTGTGCTTTTAGATGTTGCTGGGGAAAAAACTTGAAACCAGTGCTCTCCAGGAGTACATGTTATACTGAAGAAAGATAAATCATGACTATGTTGTATTTCTGAGAAGGGCTAGGGCTGTGAAGATAAGTGAAAGGTACATGGTAGAGCAGGCACAAGCCTCTCACTGTGCCTGTGTCTGCCTTGTCCACAAGCACCCCTCTCCCATGGGAGGTGGGTGTTTCCCACTGTCCTTTATGGAACTCATCAGAAGACAGGCTAGGCTAGTCTGGCTACCAGTGAGTTTCAGGGATCCTCTTGTCACCTCCATATTCAGCTTTTTGGGTTGTTTGTTTGTTTGTTTTGAGCCAGGATTTCTTGGCTGTCCTGGAACTCGGGTCTGTAGACCAGGGCCTTGAACTCACAGAGATCCACCTGCCTTTGAGTTTTGGGATTAAAGGCATGAGCCTCCGTTGTCAAGCAGATATTGTTTGCTTTTTGAAATGAATAAACTGAATTTTTAAACTAGAGGAAAAGAAATTGAGACTTGTAAAATTTAATCCTCTTGTCTTTCTGCAGCTGATGTCAGTAATGGTGCAGTAAAAAAAGAATCTTCTAATAAAGAAGTTGCAAGGATATGGATAAATGACATGAAAATGAGAAGTTTTTCTCCCACTATGGTGAGTTTTAAATAGTTACATTGATATATCTATGTAATATAGAAGTTACTTGGCTAAAATTACTTTTAAGAAAGTCCTCAGTGGACGTAGGCTAATTAATTATAAAAACTTACAAGTGCTAAACTTGCATCTTTCTTTCATGGGTAGTGGTTTTGTGCAGGGCTGACTTTTTAAAGATTTTATTTATTATGTATACAGCATTCTGCTTCCATGTATATCTGCATAAGAAGAGGGCACCAGATCTCATAAACGGATGGTTGTGAGCTACCATGTGGTTGCTGGGAATTGAACTCAGGACCCCTGGAAGAGCAGTCGGTGCTCTTAACCTCTGAGCCATCTCTCCAGCCCAGGGCTGACCTTTTTTATTCATCTATCTGGTCAGGAAAAATGACAGCATGGATTTAGCCGTAAACAGTTGATAACTTGGTAGAACCCGAATAAATGGTCAGATAGGAGCTATGTGATCATACAGAGATCTGGTTGAGGTTTTTGTTTGTTTGTCTGTTTGTTTGTTTGTTTGTTTGGTTTTGGTTTTTCAAGACAGGGTTTCTCTGTGTAGCTTTAGAGCCTATCCTGGCACTCGCTCTGGAGACCAGGCTGGCCTCGAACTCACAGAGATCCGCCTGCCTCTGCCTCCCGAGTGCTGGGATTAAAGGCGTGTGCCACCAACGCCCAGCCTGGATGAGTTTTTAAAATAATTTTTTCCCATAACTGTGGGAACCTTAGGTCAGGTTCTTCAGAAAATGTTTCTGGATGGCAGTGTGTCTGTGCATTGCAAGTCTGAAAGGACTTCCCTTCATGTGTTCTCTTTCAGTAAACATAATATTTGGCACCATCTAGATATAAGGAATTGTATAAGGGACATCAAAAGGTGCAATGTGGAACAGATGTGGTGGCACACACTTTTAAAACCAAGAAGAAAGTGCACCAAAGGCTCTGGGTTGTGAGGAAGGGACACCATCTGTGATTCCTCATGCTTTATGGAGGAGTGTGATGGACTGTGACAGGGATTCAGAAGGAAGCATAAATGCTAAGGCTTGGCTAGCTCAGTTAGTAGCATGAGACTCTAGAACACTAATAGGCACTGAGGAGCTGATGGCTCTGCTTACAGGTCAGTGAGTTAGGGCGTACAGAAGACACTGCAGTCAATGAAAGAAGGAGTTCTATGGAGGGATTAAGTTATAAATACACACTAGAGGAAGAAATGCCTGGTAGTAGTTTAAGTTAGGTAGGATGATTTGAGGCATATTTAAAATGGGAAAGAAAATTTGTCGATGTTATTTTTGTTAATATTTGTATATTCTCTAAAATCTTGGTTTGAAAGCTTGTGCATTGGGGTGTCCCACTTTTTGTCTCCACACTTGTTCTTTCAAGTCCTCTATTGAAGAAGAGGCTGAAGTTGGGAAGAGATTATGAGCATTGATGGGCAGAGTAGTTCTAGATTGTAGCTGAAGGGAGTAGAACTCTGTTGGCTCATTTGCTGTTATTGCTGTTCTCTTTTAGACAAGCAGGCGAAAACTGAAATTTTACAGAATGTGCAGTTGGTACCTTGTATTGGCAGGTTGAAAAAGGTCCCATAGATTCTGGCCCTTCATCTCTGGCCCTTCATTGATTGCACTTTTGTGTTACAGAAGGTTCCTGTTGTGAAAGAGGAAGATGAACCAGAGGAAGAAGATGAGGAAGAAATGGGTCATGCAGAGACCTATGCAGAGTACATGCCAATAAAATGTACGTCTTTAGGTTTTGTCAGAATGAAAGCTTGGGTTCCTCTCAAACTTGGTTGTCTCTTAAATAATTAAGATATTAATTAGTATTGCCTCATCCCTCATGGTAGATGAAACTAGAAGTGTCCAAACCTATCCAGCTAAGTTTGGGTGTGTAGGGTTTGGCCTGGAACACAGACCTGCCTGCCTCTGCTCCTGAGTGGGGTCTGCTTTAAACTAGATTATTTCATCATGAGTTTCTAAACTGTGTGGTTAGGTCATTTTACTCAAATGTGAGTAGTACATTATAGTTAGTAATTTATATATAAGCTCAAAGTGAATAGTTACTATTTTCTCTGTCATAAGACAGATTTTGTACTATCTTGTAATAAGATCTGAAGTGTTACTAAAATAACTTTAAACATTCTAAAATTTTGTTTAGTGAAAATTGGCCTTCGTCACCCTGATGCAGTAGTGGAGACTAGCTCTTTGTCCAGTGTCACTCCTCCTGATGTTTGGTACAAAACATCCATCTCTGAAGAGACGATTGATAATGGCTGGCTCTCAGCTTTGCAGCTTGAGGCAGTTACCTACGCAGCCCAGGTAATCTTAGTTGAGTTTGATGGTTTATCTTGTTATGTAAAATACTACTTTTTGTTTAAATATATTTTCATACAAAGTCTCTGTATATATCTCTGGCTATCCTGGAACGATGTGTAGACTATGCTGGCCCCAAACTCACAGAGATCCACCTGCTTTGGCCTCCTGAGTGTTGGGATCAAAGGTGTGTGCCACAATACCTGGCTCATTTTATTATTTATTTGTACATATGTATGTGTGTGTCTTACGAGTGTATTACATGTGTGTTAGGTAATGACAGAGGCCTGAAGAGGAAGTTGGCTCCTTTCTACTCCCAAGGTAGAGCTAACAGGCAGTTGTAAATTACTTGATCTGGGTGCTGGAAATCAAATTTTAGGTATTCTGGAGGTAAATGTTTAAGGTAAATGCCCTTAAACCACTGAGTCATAATACAATTTTAGCAAAGGTAAATTTTTCTTGCCAGAAAAACTTGAAAATGGGATTTTTTAAAAAATTCTATATTAACTAGATAGTGGTGGCACACACTTTTAATCTCAGGCAGATCTCTGAGTTCACAGCAAGCCTGGTTTACAGAGTGAGTTCCACAACAGCCAGGAACAGAGAAACTCTGTCTTTAAAAAAAAAAGAAAAAGAAAGAATGAAAAAAGAAAAGAAAAAAATAGATATATAGTAGGAAGAGAAGAGGTATGGTAGGAATCTTAAGAATGCCTTTTAGTAGAAATGAAAAGTCATGGCCTGGAATTTTATGTGGTAATATTAATAGGAAAACTGCATTTATCTTTTATCCAAGGTTTCTACTTTTATAGGAATCCGAGGAATATGTAAGAATGTTGTTTGTTGTTCCCCGCTGGGCAGTGGTGGCACTCGCCTTTAGCCCCAGCACACTCGAGGCAGAGGCAGGCTGATCTCTGTGAGTTTGAGACCAGCCTGGTCTACAAGAGCTAGTTCCAGGACAGCCTCCAAAGCCACAGAGAAACCCTGTCTCGAAAAACAGAAAAGAAGGAAAAAAAAATGTATTTCCACATTGAAAAGATTTGAGTGCCAATACTGTTAAGGTAGTTAGTAAACTGCACTATTGATAATTATACCATGTGAGTGGGTTCGCTCCAGTTTGTCTTGTGTTTCGCCTGCCTCTGAGGGTTCACTTCAGTTATGCTTGAAGAGATTTTTTTTAACTCCATTTCTGTAGGATAAGCAGTGCTGGGAGTGGCCAACTGTCCCCATGATTACATATCATGTGAAAGTTGGCATATTTTCAGGTCGGTGTGCAAAGGGAAACTACCTTGTCTTTGCTGCTCAGTGCATGGCATGCTGGAAGGAAATGGTGTAGTGCCTATAGAGAGAGAATATCCATGCTAGGTCACTCTATGTGCATAAAGGGTCATGACAAGTTTCTGTGATTATTTTAATAGGTTAGGAGTTTATTTACTAAAGCATGAACAATTTATCAGTTACCTTGATGAGAAAATGACACCAGTTCTTCGACCTTTTCCCTTTTTAGCAACATGAAACATTCCTCCCGAATGGAGACCGTGCTGGCTTCTTAATAGGTGATGGTGCTGGTGTGGGCAAAGGCCGGACGATAGCAGGGATCATATATGAAAACTATTTGTTGAGTAGAAAAAGAGCATTGTGGTAAGTTCCAAGGGGTTGGCTGACTGAGGAACCTTTTTTTTTGGGGGGGGGGGTAATGTCGAGGTGACTTTATTCCTTAGTTCTATGAATAAATTCAGTTCAAGTTTAATTTGGTTTGCCATCCTTTTTTTTTTTTTTTTTTTTTTCAGGTTTAGTGTATCAAATGACTTAAAATACGATGCTGAAAGAGATTTAAAGGATATTGGAGCAAAAAACATTTTGGTCCATTCATTAAATAAGGTATGGAGGCCTCCCTGTTCAATGGGGTTATCAGTGCATGTGGATTCATCTATGAGAATGGGACAATTGTTTTTTTTCTTACAAGGACTAAATGAGCTATTCCACACAGTACACATGCTAGGCTGTGGCAGACAAAGTGGGCATGGTCCCTGGTATAATGGAGTTTATTTTCTTGGTCTCCAGTGTTGTATTTGTCTTAGTTTCTAGAGAGCTCTGTATGCCTGTCCATGTGCAGTGTGGAGAAGTAGTGCAGCCTAGAGAGAGCCGTTCTATTTACAAACTTTAACTAGCAGAGTTGAAGGACTTTACTTGTCTTGGTATGGAAGCAAGAAAGTGAGCATGTGTATCTAAAACACATTTTAACATGATTAGAATTTAAATGATTGCCTAGTACATTCTTTTGTTTTAAGACAGGGTCTTACCACATAGGCCATGCTGATGTCTAACTCACAGCAATCCTCCTGTCTCAGTGTCTCCCTAGTGCTGAGATTAAGCATATGAGGTGTCTTGCCTGGCACAAATCTTGCTTTTGTTTGTTTGAGTCACAGTCTCATTATGTATACCTGGCTGTCCTGGAACTTGCTTTGTGGACCAGGCTGGCCTCAAACTTGTAGAGATCTGCCTGCCTATGCCTCCTGAGTGCTTGGCTTAAAGGTAGGTGCCACCAAGTCTAGCCTCCTGGCACAAATTTTAAAGTGTACTACATGCCTTTGGTTTAGAAGGATCTAATTTTATAAATTAAAAAAAAAAAATTTAAAGCGATGCTATGCCACAGAGTTCAAACTGTGTTTTTTTTTTGTTTTGTTTTTTCAATTAAGGGAACGGGATTGTAGAAAGGGTGGAGACTAGCCTCCGGGGACAGGAGCAGCTGGAGACAGAAAAGAGACAGAGGGAGAGAAAAGGGCAGACAGAGAGAGATAAAGACAAGGTATGGGAGGTAGGCAGGGCCCTTTTTTGAAAGGGAACATAATGAATAGTCACAGGTCATGCTCTTAGTGGCAGCCGCTGAGGGTATATCCTGTCAGAACCCCAAAGGCAGACCAATACAAATGCCTAAATATTTACTAGTCTTGATAATAGCTATAAATCCACTTTTCATGTTTTTTTCTGTTAGAACCCTGATTCTCACTGACTTTTCCTTTGATAGGTCAGTGAGTTTTCTGGTTAGGTTGTCTTTAATTGGCTATATATATAGTTAATGTGCTTTGTTTTGAATGATTGCAAAACTAAAACGCAAGAACTGATATCTAGATAAAGGGTTTTTTTTTTTGTTGTTTTGTTTTTGTATACAGCCTTTTGCCTGCATGTATCCCTGCAAGCCAGAAGAGGGCACCAGATCTCATTCTAGATGGTTGTGAGCCACCATGTGGGTGCTGGGAATTGAACTCAGGACCTCTGGAAGAGCAGTCAGTGCTCTTAACCTCTGAGCCATCTCTCCAGCCCTAGATAAGGTTTATTTCTGAGCAGTGTAACCAAGAGGCACATTACTTAGAATTCTGCGTTTGGGGTGCTGCAGATAGAGCCCAGGTGTTAGGCATGCTAGGCCAAGGGCTCTACCACTAAATCACACCCCGGGTTTATTTGCTGACACTTCCCCTGCTGATGTCTTCTATTCCTCAGTCATAGTGCTCTGTAGTAGTCAATGCTGTAATTTCCACAGGGAAGTTGATTTGATTCATCTTTGTAGTGTTTTTTGGTATGTTCTCATTTATGTATTGTAAGTTTTATGTGTCTGGATTTTTTGGAGTCTGTCATGAACCTAAGTTGACTCTTCATAAGTTTAAGGTAGGTACTTTTGAGAAGAGGATGTACTAATTAAATTTTTTTTTTTTTAGTTTAAATATGGAAAAATTTCTTCCAAACACAATGGGAGTGTGAAAAAGGGTGTTATTTTTGCTACCTATTCTTCTCTTATTGGTGAAAGCCAGTCTGGTGGTAAATATAAGACCAGGTTAAAACAGCTTCTGCATTGGTGCGGTGACGACTTCGATGGAGTGGTATCCTTTAACAGAGATTTTTTTTGTTTGTTTTGTTTTGTTTTGTTTTTTTTAAAGATTTATTTATTATGTGTACAGAGTTCTGCCTTCATGTATGCCTGCAGGCCATTAGAGAGAACCAGATCTCGTTACAGATGGTTGTGAGCCACACCATGTGGTTGCTGGGAATTGAACTTACGACCTCTGAAAGAACAGTCAGTGATCTTAATCTCTGAGCAATCTCTCCAACCCCATTGTGTTGATTTTTTTTTTTTTTAAACTATGGGCTAACTTTTTTTTTGTTGTTAAGATTTTATTTATTTATTATGTGTACAACATTCTGCTTCCATGTATATCTGCACACCAGAAGAGGGCACCAGATCTCATAACGGATGGTTGTGAGCCACCATGTGGTTGCTGGGAATTGAACTCAGGACCTCTGGAAGAACAGTCAGTGCTTTTAACCTTTGAGCCATCTCGCCAGCCCCATTGTGTTGATTTTTAATGGCATAAAACTTATGTGCAGGCTGAGCAGTGGTAGCGTATCCCTGAGGCAGGCAGATCTCCTAGTTCAGGGACAGCCAGGGCTACACAAAGAAACCCTGTCTTGAAAAACAAACAAAAAAGCCTGCTATTAAAAAAATTCTGTGTAGATTTTTGAAAAAATATTCAGTAAGTGGATATTTTAGGGTGAGTCCTTAGAGCCTGGAAAGTCAGTTCTTTTGTATGTGTCAGATGTGAGGAGTGCTACATCCTGTTCCCCACTGCCTGTTCCATGGAGTGCTTGAGAGTCAGGAAGCATTGCTCACTTATTTCCTCTTAGCATAGCTTCTGCTGTCCTGATGAGGTACCCCAAGTTCTGAAATAGTATTTTATGTTAGTTGCCAGTTATTCTACAGTTTACTGAAATTCTCACTGTAGTGGATAGTTCTAGCCTCAGTGAATTACTTCCTGCATTATTTTTAGTTTTTCAAGACAGGATTTCTCTGTGGCTTTGGAGGCTGTCCTGGAACCAGCTCTTGTAGATCAGGCTTGTCTCAAACTCACACGGATCCACCTGCTTCTGCCTCCCAAGTTCTGGGATTAAAGGCGTATGGCACCACCACCTGACCCTTCCTGCATTCTTAAAAGAAAGAAGTTGCTTTGAGCCAGGGCCCACTGACTGGAGGCTGGAGAGCTCCAATGGCAAGATTGCATCATAGAGATCAAAGGAGGAGGAGGCTGGCAAGATCTGAAAACTGGCTCTGGCACTGTAAATAGTCACCACAGCCCAATGACCCTGTATATTTCTTTACTGGATGCAACTCACCTTTTGTAGTTAAAATTTCTGTTGTTTGACCCTAGCTGTGAGTTTCTAGAGTTGTTGACAAGCTACAGGACAAGGGGAAGGAATGGAGATGAGGCACAGAGGGAGTCTTGGGGAAAATACATGTAGGATCTAGGGTCATAGACGACACTCTTGGTTTTTCGAGACAGGGTTTCTCTGTAGCTTTGGAGCCTGTCCTGGAACTCTGATTTGTAGACCAGGCTGTAGATGACACTCTTGAATAGACAGTTTCTGCTTTTGATATTTTCCTTAGTGCCTCCTTACAGATAGTATTTGATGAATGTCACAAAGCAAAAAACCTATGTCCTGTTGGTTCCTCAAAGCCGACCAAGACAGGCTTGGCTGTTTTAGAGCTTCAGAACAAGTTGCCAAAAGCCAGAGTTGTTTATGCCAGTGCCACTGGTAAGTATACACTTGATCAGAAAGATACGTGCACATTACTCTTGCAGCTATAATATTTTGGGTTTTTTCAGGTGCTTCTGAACCACGTAACATGGCTTATATGAACCGTCTTGGAATATGGGGTGAGGGAACTCCATTCAGAGAATTCAGTGATTTTATTCAAGCAGTGGAACGAAGGTAATAAGGCTCGTGGCACTGTTTGCCAGAAGCATTGCTGTGTGGAAAGTGCTGTTTTGTTTATTGATAGTTACTGTGTATTTTAATTTTGTTCAGAGGTGTTGGTGCCATGGAAATAGTTGCTATGGATATGAAGCTTAGAGGAATGTACATTGCACGACAGCTGAGCTTTACTGGAGTGACCTTCAAAATTGAGGAAGTTCTTCTTTCTCAGAGCTATGTTAAAATGTATAACAAAGCAGTCAAGCTGGTGAGAAATGTTTTGTCAGTATTTTTAATGTACCTGATAATTTTTTTAAATTAGTTTTATCCGCTGAAACATTTTCAACATAGAATGTGTTTGGTCTGTAAAACAGCAGATAATGATCACAGTTGTTTATTTGACCTATAACCTTATTTTCCATGTTTTTATTTTTTTATGGTATTTCATAAAAGACAGCTATTTCCGTTAAATCAAATTCACAATTGCAGTGTAACCATGTCCTAAAATGATGTCTTTAGATGGTATACATTTTGAGATATTTATGTATGAGTATTCTAAAATTTGTCCAGAGATTCCCAAGTGACTGCAGATTATTTTGGTTGAAGGAGTTACTTTTCATTTTTATGGAGAGGGAGGGGGTCTTACACTGTGTCATTGTGGCTGTTCTGGAACTCCCTGTTATGTCTAGGCCTGGCTACCCTTGAACTCACAGTTTCTAGTCTACTGAGTGCTACGATTAAAGACATGCCTGAGTAAAGGGATTACTTTTTGTTTTTTCCAGACAGGGTTTCTCTGTAGCTTTGGAGCCTGTCCTGTAGACCAGGCTGGGATTAAAGGCATTCACGACCACCACCTGGCTAAATGGGTTACTTGTGTGAATGGTGTTTAAATGTGTATTTAAGATGTTGCCTATGTATTTCCAGTGGGTCATCGCTAGAGAGCGATTTCAGCAAGCTGCAGATTTGATTGATGCTGAGCAAAGAATGAAGAAATCTATGTGGGGTCAATTCTGGTCTGCTCATCAGAGGTTTTTTAAGTACCTGTGCATAGCATCCAAAGTGAAAAGGGTAGTACAACTGGCCCGGGAGGAAATAAAAAATGGGAAGGTAAGTTGGAAAACATCTAGTGCAGTCTGTGTTCAGCTATATAGTCCTTGTCTAATGAGGCCTTCTGTTTGGAGTAGTCTTGTTTGTTTTGTATTTGTTTTTTCCAGACTGGGTGCCACTATGTGGCCTGGTTGTCCTGGAACTCACTCTGTAAATCAAGCTGGCTTTTGGTTTTTTTGAGACAGGGTTTCTCTGTGGATTTGGAGACTGTCCTGGAACTAGCTCTTGTAGACCAGGCTGGTCTCAAAACTCACAGAGATCCGCCTGCCCCTGCCTCCCGAGTGCTGGGATTAAAGGCGTTCACCACCAATGCCCAGCTCGGATTTCCTTTTTTTTTTTTTTTTCTTCCTTTTTTGGTTTTTCAAGACAGGGTTTCTCTGTGGTTTTATAGGTCATCCTGGAACTAGCTCTTGTAGACCAGGCTGGTCTCGAACTCACATAGATCCACCTGCCTCTGCCTCCCGAGTGCTGGGATTAAAGGCGTGCGCCACCAACGCCTGGCTTTTGGATTTCTTCTTAATTTGGAATTTCCATTGTCATTTATCATTAGCAGTAGGGTTTCTCTTTGTAGCTTTGTAGACCAGGCTGGTCTCAAACTCACAGAGATCCACCTGCCTCTGCCTCCCAAGTGCTGGGATTAAAGGCATGTGTCACCACCCAGCTTAACTACCACCCAGCTTAATTTTTTTTTTTCATTAGATGTTTGACATATTCCTTGAGAAGGCACATGTGAGAGAAGCCACAGCATGTTATTTATTTTTGGTTGTGAGCCTAGCCTGTAATGGCTGAGCGATCTCTCCAGCCCAGCATGTTATTTATAATTGTGTATTTTGTGTTTTCCAGTGTGTGGTAATTGGTCTGCAGTCTACAGGAGAAGCTAGAACTTTGGAGGCCTTGGAAGAGGGTGGAGGAGAACTAAATGATTTTGTTTCGACTGCCAAGTAATTTTTTAAAATTTATTTTTGAATATTTAATTAGATGAAATATAATCATTTCCTTTTTTTTAAGCCTGTCATCTTTAAAAGTTGTCTGTATCTGAGTTTTTACAGTTCTGTGCTTTCCTTCTTTATAGTAAATTGGAATTGCAACTTCAGAAAGTTTCAACAATATTAAAAATTATTGAGGGAGGTGGTGAGATGGCTCAGAGTTTAAGAGCTCTCAACTGGCTGCTCTTGCAGTGGACCTACCTCCACGTGGTTACCTGCAATTCCAGTTCCAGGGCATCTGATGCCCTCTTCTGGCCTCTGAGGGCACTGGTCATTGCATGTTCATAGACATAACATAGGGGCAAAGAAACCATACATATAAATTTAAAAATTTATTTTTTTCAAATCTTAGAAAATATTAACTGATTGTAATAAAGCCAACACAATAGCTTTGAGGCTGTGCTTCTGCTCCCCTTTAGGGACACATCCAGTGCTTGAAAGACTCCTGTCATTGAAAACGAGTCATAAGAGCAAAATTTGAAGTACTTTTCTGTTTTGAATCATTGGGAAAGTGCCACTTGTCATATGTGAAGCTACTAAGCAATTGAAATGACTGAGTGGGTGCATTTATGTCGTTAATGTGAAACACACTAGATTTAAAAGACACGTAATAAAAATGTAAGAAAGCCAGGTGGTGGTGCACACCTTTAATCCCAGCACTCGGGAGACAGAGGCAATTGGGTCTCTGCAGCCTCCAAAGCCACAGAGAAACCCTGCCCCAATAGATAGATAGGTAGGTAGGTAGGTAGGTAGGTAGGTAGGTAGGTAGGTAATCTTACTGATTATACATTGAAGCATCATGTTGTGGTAAATACCTCTTTGTTCAGTTTGTTTTATGTAAGGGTCTTCCTATATTTCCCAAGCCAATTTTGAACTTATGGACTTAAGCCATCTCCTGCCTAAGCCTCCCTCAGTAGTTATGATCACAGGCAAGTACTGTTCCCTCCCCCTACCTTTTTTCCTCCTAGAGAGAGGGTTTCTCTGTCTACTCTGTAGACCAGGTTGGCCTCAAACTCAGAGATTCACCTACCTTTCCTGAGTGCTCAGGCTAAAGGCATGTGTAATCACACCCAGTTTATAAGCTCTCGAGCATCTATTGTACATTGAAATAAGTTTTCCATGCATGCTCCTGTGTACAGACTTGTAGGTAGCAGAGTATTGTGTCTTCTGTTGCTTTCTCTGTCTTTCCTGAGAGAGGGTTTCTGAAGTGAAGCCCTGCCATTTCAGCTCGACTGACTTGCTAGTGAGCTCTCAGGATCTACTTGTCTCCATCTTCAGTGCTTGGATTACAGGCTTATGCAGCCATGCTAAGCTTTTAATGTGTTTGCTAGGGATTTGAATTCAGGTTTTCATGCTTATTGCAGAGCAGGCCCTTACCCAATGAGCCATTTCCCCCGTCCCTGCCCTACTCTTTAATGTAAGTACTAGAAAGCATAAAAGAATGGTGGTGTCTTGCTTAATGCTACTGGACAGGCTTCTCTTAAAATTCACTTGAGCTGAGTTGCAAATATTTCTTTTTTGGTTTTTCAAAATAGGATTTCTCTGTGTAGTGCTGGCTATCTTGGAACCACTTTGTAGATCAGGCTGGCCTCAGACCCACAGAGATCCTCCAGGCTCTGCCTTTCAAATGCTGGGATAAAGGCATGTGCCACCACAGCCCAGCCAGAAATATTTTTTTCTTTGTTCTTTTTTTGTTGTTTGTTTTTGCACATTTTTATTTAGTTTTTTACATATCAATCCCAGTCCCTCTTCTCCCCCCCCCCCAAATCTCCGTCCTACCCCTCTCCCCATCCACTCCAAAGAAAGGGTAAGGCCTCCCCAGGTGGTCATTAAATTTTTCACATCACCATGTTGAGGCAGGACCAAGGACCTCCCCCGAGTCTAGGCTGAGCAAGGTGTCTCTCTATAGGGAATGGGCTCCAAAAAGCCAGTTCATACACTAGGGATAGGTTTTCCTCCCACTGCCAGTGGCCTCACAATCTGCCCAAACCACACCATTGTCACCTGCATTCAGGGGGCCTAGTTGGGTCCTCTGCAGGTTTTCCAGCTGTCAGTCTGGAGTCTGTGAGCTCCCACTAGCTCAGGTCAGCTGTTACTGTTGGTTTCCCCATCATGGCCTTGATCCCTTTGCTCATATTATCACACCTCCCTCCCTTCGACTGCACTCCGATAGCTTGGCCCAGTGATTAGTTGTGGATCTCTGCATGTTTCCATCAGTTGATTCTAGATGACAATTAAGGAAGTCCTCAGTCTAATTATGGGGGAAGGCCAGTTCAGGCACTCGCTTCCACTATTGCTTAGAACCTTATCTGGGGTCGTTCCTTTGTATTTCTTAAGATTGAAGAAAATGTATATCTAGTAAGATTTTACAGGTGTCACACGAAGTAATAAGGTTCACTGCTTTTTTCCTACAGAGGGGTATTGCAGTCACTCATTGAAAAACACTTCCCTGCTCCAGACAGGAAGAAACTTTATAGTTTGCTAGGAATCGATTTGACAGCTCCGAGTAACAACAGTTCACCAAGAGATAGCCCTTGTAAAGAAAACAAAATAAAGAAGCGGAAAGGTGAGTGCTTTTCTTTAAGTAGTTGATGGTGGCAGTGCTGATAATCTGAGTTTTGAAGTCACTGTTTGTGATTGAGCCTACCTACCCTCCTTTAGTGGGAAGGGGCTGGTGCTTTCCTTGGACTCAGGAATACACAAGTGGCCCCACTTACTTTAATTAGCTGGATACTCTGTCCAGTACTTAGGAAATTAGAGTTAAGATTGTCTTAAGTACACTTAGTCTTTGTGTTGTCAGAGCTGCTGTTTAACAAACATGGAGCTGGCTGGTCAGTGCACCATCACTTCAAACCCCCTTTTTTGGCACTACTGGGTAATGCTTGCCTTCTTCCTGCTTCAGTTTCTGGAGCAGCTGGGTTACAGGCATTATGTTCGCCTTGCTGGTTATGGCTAAAGAGGCTTTGGTTGGTGTAGGTACTAATTTTAATTGAATAGCACATGAAGTAATGGTGTCTTACAGTCAACAGTGTGGTAGAGTAACTGACCGTCTCCCCATGTCTCAAGTTAGGTTTCCTCAGGTCCATTAATAAAAGATTTTAGTTTTTGAGCTTTCCCAATCTTTTTTCTTAATATTAGGTAATAAACGAATCACCTATTTACCTTTAAAAATGAGATTTTTATAAGTCAGTATGTCTGTTCCTTGCCCTACCTTCAAGACAGAGTCTCATTAGATAGTCCTAGTGCACCTAGAACTCAATCTGTAGACTAGGCAGGCTTTGAACTCAACAGAGACCTGTCTGTGTCTACTTCCCAAGTGCTGGGATTAGATACTACCATACCTGACTTATACATTAATTTTTCTAGGTATTTTATGCCTAGTTACTAATGCCCTTTTCGATACTACTTAACAGTCATGACTGTGACTTAGGTCCTTTTTGCATTCAGTCTTGAATTTGTGTTTGGTTTTGACAATTTCATGCATGTAATGTGCTTTGATCCAGCCCCTCATTTTCTTTCCATCAGTCTAGAGTATTTATTTGTAAAGACATCAAGAATGAGTTATTAGAAATAAAAGAAGTGCCGGGTGGTGGTGGTGCACAGCTTTAATCCCAGCACTTGGGAGGCAGAGGCAGGTGGATCTCTGTGAGTTCAGAGGCCAGCCTGGTCTTCAAAGAGAGTTCCAGGACAGCCTCCAAACCTACAGAGAAACAACAACAAAAGTATACTCTTGCTGTCTGCAGTTCTCACTAGACTCAACTCGTAATCTAAAACCTAACAACCATAGGTCTTTAGAAACATTGAATTTCCAGCTGACTTTTGTTTGTGGCTTGAGGGTAGGTGAAGAAATAACTCGAGAAGCAAAAAAAGCACGAAAAGTTGGGGGCCTTACTGGTAGCAGCTCTGATGACAGTGGAAGTGAGTCTGATGTCTCTGACAATGAAGAAAGCGACTATGAGAGCTCTAAAAACATGAGCTCTGGTGATGATGACGATTTCAATCCCTTCAGAGATGAGTCCAGTGAAGACAATGAAGACGGTGAGTTCACAAAACTGTTGCATGAGAACAAAAGGGGACTTAGCTGCTAGGCTCTGTGTGTGTGTGGCTTTAAACCCAGCATTAGGGGTGTAGAGGCAGGAGGATCTGTTGCTGTGAGTTTCAGGTCAACCAGAGTTACATAGTGGGACCCTGTCTCAAAAACAGACAAAAGATACAATTTTCTCAGTGCTAGAGAGATGGCTCCATGATTAAGAGAATCTGAGTTGTGTTTCTAGCATCTGGTGAGCTCATAACTTCCTAAACATTGGATTTCTATAGACATGTGTACTGTGTACACAAACCTATATACAGATACACACACGTACCTATAGTTAAAAATCAGCTGGGCAGTTTTGGCACAAACCTTTTGCCCAGCTATTAGGAGGAAAATGCAGGTGGGCTCTCTGAGTTAGAGGCCAGCCTGGTCTACAGAGGAAGTTCCAGGACAGCCAGAGCTACACAGAATTCCCTGTCTCAAAGAGGGTGGGGAACTGTATTTTTCTAACAAATTATTTGATACATATTTGCCTTATGTTTTAGATCCTTGGCTAATTAGAAAAGAGCACAAGAAAAGCAAAGATAAAAAAAAGAAGAAAAGTATAGATCCAGATTCCATTCAAAGTGCCTTGTTAGCATCAGGTCTGGGTTCAAAGCGTCCTAGTTTCTCCTCTGCACCAGTCATCTCACCTGCTCCCAACAGTGCACCAGGTACTGTGCAGAAAGTCCTATTTTGGAAATGTGCTATAATGGAAATTGGCTATTGAAGTTTCACTGATTAACAATGTTCTTTATCAGCTAACAGTAACACCAACAGTAACAATAGCCTTATAACGAGCCAGGATGCTGTGGAAAGGGCACAGCAGATGAAGAAAGACCTGCTTGATAAACTAGACAAATTGGCTGAAGACCTCCCTCCTAACACCTTGGATGAACTTATTGATGACCTTGGTGGTCCTGAAAATGTGGCTGAGGTAAATAGGTGTGGTTTGTACTGTGATCTTTCTTGTTATTATTTTCTTCTCTTTTTAAATGTTGTGATGTGAGTGTCCTGTTCTCTGAACACAACTTAGAACCTTGTTCTGGTTTAGTTCTCAGAACCTTGTTCTGCTTTAGTTCTCAGGCTTTGACTACAGAAGTCTGTCCTCAGTGTCTGAGGTTTGTCCTGAGCCTGGTTCCTGTACTATTGTGCAGCTTTTGTGAAGGTTGCCATGTACCAGTTTTTCATGTTGCAACATTCTTTTGTCCCAGTACCAGCTTGTATCATCCCATGTTTCAATCTCCCAGCCAATTTCCTTAAAGCTCTGTGTTGATGCTTACCTCTCTCTCAGATGACTGGACGCAAGGGACGTGTGGTGAGCAATGATGATGGAAGCATATCTTACGAGTCAAGGACTGAGATTGATGTGCCTGTGGAAATTCTAAACATCACGGAGAAGCAAAGGTTTATGGATGGAAAGAAGGTATGTTTTCCTGGGGTGCTTTTCAGTAGAAGGCATCTGCCTATATGTTCAGCTTTAGAAGGGTTTGCCCTTCATCCCTCAACACCCTCAGACTGTTAATATACTTGTTGAATAGTTTATCTTTATTAGTGACTGTAAAGTGAATGTAGTGTAGATTCTGTATGGTGCACAAGAGCAATGTTCTTGGCATTTAGAACTCTTGAATACTAAAACCAGGTCAGACGGTGCTTTTGAAGGTAGAGGCAGGAGGATCGGGAGCTCAGGCTTCTTGGCTAAAGTGTACCAGCCAGGTTTACATGATGCCTTGCCTGAAAAATTAGAGAGTTTGAGGGGTGCAGGGATATGAAAATAGTGACTCATTATAGTGATTTCTTTGATCTCTCTTTTCCCTCCCTCCTTAGTTACTTTTGCATAGCTGCCAATGGATATCCAACAGTTACTTAGGACTGAAAGTTAATCTTGGCGCATGATTTCATACTTTTAGCCTATTGTGTGATGTGACTGAATGGAAATAAAAGGGGAGACAGAGCCCAAAGGATTTGTCTCATGTAACTCCTTGTTTCAACTAGACCCCACTTCCTGCCCTCCATTACCTTTAATTACCACTATGTTATGAATCTAGCAAGAGAATAATCTGTTGATGGAAGTAAAGTCCTCCAGATTTAATTGTCTGTGTTTCAGTAATCATACGAATGCTTATCAGTTGACAATGAAAATTAGCTGTTAGTCAGCATAATGTATGGCACTTAGTGTCATTTAATTTTGAATCTAGAACAGTGTTCACAAATACTGCTGGTAGGTGTTGATGACAGAGGCAAGTGGATATCTTGAGTTTAAGGCCAGCTTGATCTAGAGAGTGAGTTCCAGGTCAGCCAGAGCTACACAGTGTAACCCTGTCTTGAAACCCTCTACCCCACAAAAAAAATATATATATTTTTTTTGTATAGGTGTGGCTATATGTGTCTACATGTGCTCAGAGAGGCCATAAAAGGGTGTTGGATCCCCTGGAACTGGAGTTAATAGATTGTTGTGAGCCATTGTGTAGGTGCTAGGAATTAAGCTGGAGTCTCCTGCAAGAGCATGCGCCCCTAACCACCAAGTCACCTCTCCAGCCCCAGGAAAGAAATTGCTTTAGGTTGTGGGTGGGCTTCAGGAAAGGGTATTTCTGTGAAACAGTTTGCCTGCCTTGGAACTCACTCTATAGACCAGGATATCCTGAAACTCACAGAGATCCACCTGCTTCTGCCAAGAGCTGGGATTAAACGTGTGTAGCCACCACCAATTGGCAAGAAATTGCTTCCTTTTTTTTTGTTTGTTTGTTTGTTTTTTGTTTTTGTTTTTCGAGGCAGGGTTTCTCTGTGGCTTTGGAGCCTGTCCTGGAACTAGCTCTTGTAGATGAGGCTGGTCTCAAAATCACAGAGACCCGCCTTCCTCTGCCTCCCAAATGCTGGCATTAAAGGCGTGCGCCACCACCACCTGCCGTTAAATCATAATTTTCAAAGTTACTACATTTATTTATTGTATGGATGTATGTTTGTGAGTAGGCATGCTATGGCTTTTGGGTGGCGATCAGAGGATAACTGATGGGAGTTTGTTCTCTCCCTCTGCCATGTTGGATCCTGGGGATTAAATTCTGGTTATAAGACTCTGAGACGTTGCTTTTACCTACTTATGGCTCACACAAGACACTTCTTTCATGTATTTCTTAGTTATGGTTTTTTTGCTGTGAAGACCACAGCAACTCTTATAAAGGAAAACAATGCCAGGCGGTGGTTGGTGGCACACACCTTCAATCCCAGCACTCAGGAGGCAGAGGCAGGTTCATGTCTTTTGGTTTGAGGCCGGCCTGGTCTACAGAGCCGGTTGTAGGACAGGCTCCAGAGCTACACAGAGAAACCCTGTCTTGAAAAACCAAATAAATGAATGAATGAATACATGAATAAAAACATTTAATTGAGGTGGCAGCTTATAGTTCAGAGGTTTAGTCCATTACCATGGTGGGGAGCATGGCTGTGTGCGGGTAGACATGGAGAGGTGCCTGGCCAGCAACTCCCAAATAAATACACTGAGATTTACATTAATTATAAATAAATGCTCAGCCAGTAGCTCAGGCTGGTTACCAGCTAACTCTGACATTTAAATTAACCCATGTTTCTTATCTATGCTTTGCAACATAGTATGGTACATTTTCTCAGTTTGGCATGTCTATCTTGCTTCTCTCTTTGTCTCTGCCCTTCTCCTTCCAAGCATTCTCAGTTTGGCTCTCCCGCTTAACCAGCTTGTGCTGTTCAACTATTGGCTAGTCAGCTTGTTTATTAAACCAACATCAGGGACAAATCCTCACACTGTACAAAGAGAGTGTAATGTGGTAGTTTGGATGTAATTTCCCCCCATGAGCTCATAGAGAATGGTGCTGTTAGGTGTGGCTTGGTTGAAGTGGATATGGCCTTGTTAGAGGAATTGTATCACTATAGAAGGAGGCTTTGAGGTTTCTTACGCTCAGGAACCTGTCTACTATCTCATTGGACTTCCTGTTGCCTGTAAGATGTAGGACTTTCAGCTGCTTGTCCAGCACCATGTCGCCCTGCACACTGCCATGCTTCCCAACATGATGATGATAATGGACTGAACCTCTGAAACTATAAGTGAACAACCCTAATTAAAGTTTCCTTATAAAAGTTGCTGTGGTAATGGGGTCTCTTCACGGCAATATAAACCCTAACTAGGACAATGGACACGTTTATGCGTTGGCTAAAAGTGTGGTAGCATGTGCCTATAATTTTAGAACTTTTGAGGCTGAGGCAGGTGGATCCTGAGCTTTACACTAGTTTGGCCTACATAGGAGACTTTGTCTCAAAGAATTTTTTTAAAGGAGAAAAATAAATTAATGCTGTCTTACAACTTTCTCTGCCATTCCTCTTTTCCCTCTCTCTCTGTCTACTCCCTTCCCTGAGATAGGACTTTGTGGTTCTACCTAGGCTGCGATCCTTATGCCTTAGCCTCTGGAGTAGATGAGACCACTACTATCGGTTTTTGTTTTTGTTTTTGTTTTTTGTGTCTGGGTCTTGCTATACAACCCAGGATGTCTTTGGACTCATTTTTCCCTCCTGCCTCAACCTTCTGCATACTGGAATTGCAAGTGTGCACCACCATGCCTGCACCCTAGAACTTAAACTGAGGGTCTTGTGCCTGTTGGTTAAGTGCTCCTGTGAGCTCCATCCCTAGCACCCCCCACCCCAAGTTACAGTTGGTGATTATGATAAGGCCTACCTATATGCATCAAGCACTTGAAAACTTCAGGACATACTGCCTGAACTTAAAATAACATTTTTTGGACATTATATCTACCACCTATAACTTACTGGCTGCAGCTTGCCTGTGTGTTCATGCTTAGTATTAAAGGAGACTAGGGCAGCTAATCTCAACTCTGGGCAAGTACATGCCATGCTGACATCAGGACATCTTACTTCTTTGAAAAGAGAATAGATTACATATTGGGGGCCATCTCTGTTCAATAAAGGAAGTTCTCTAGGCATTGACACTCCCTGTCTTTGCTAAGAGGTAATTTTTTGTTTCCTTTTCCAATTTGATATAGAATATTGCTATTATCTCAGAAGCTGCTAGCTCAGGTATTTCATTACAAGCGGATCGGAGAGCTCAGAATCAAAGGCGAAGAGTTCATATGACTTTGGAGTTACCCTGGAGTGCTGATCGGGCCATTCAGCAATTTGGTAAGTGTCTGCACTGGATCCCTCTGGGAGGAAAAGTGTTTCTGGAGACATGCTTACATGTCTGTATGAAACACCATAATAAGCATATGGAATTCTCAGATTCTACATTGGTAGTGTGTTCTCTATATACTGTGATGTGTAGTGGATTATGAATTCCATTTTGCCTGTATTGACATGTGTGATAGGATTGCACAGGGTCCCTGGTCTCCAAGAACAGGCTTCCTTGAAAGTATTTTTATTGTAGATTTGTACAGTATGTGGGTCTTTTAGAGCAGCCAGCTATATCCATGTTGGTTTCAGGTCTTAGCAGCTGCATGTTCCTTTTCCTGTGATCTGGTGACCCACATATAAAACCCAGATTGGCTGTGCAGCAGCACTGGTTAACCAAATGGTGGCACTGCTTTGATGTTTACTCAGGTTCTGATGCTTGAGTAGTGATGACAGTTATGTTTAGTTACATTGCTGTTCAGGGGAGCTATGAGTATTATCTTTAATCTTTTTTTCAAGGGTATTTTGGTTAGATCATGCCAGCTTAGCTAGGCTTGATACACAGGCTTGTAATCTTAGCACTTGGTTGGTGGAAGCAGAAGCACCAGGTGTTTAAGGTCTGATTCTGTAGTGTGTGGGACCTTTTCTTTATACCTGTTCAATGTTAAATGGTAGGACTCAGATCTCAGAATCTGAGCCTTCCCTACCTATTGAACTGTACACATGTTGTTACAGGAAGAACACACAGGTCAAACCAAGTAACTGCTCCAGAGTATGTCTTTTTGATATCGGAACTAGCTGGAGAGCAGAGATTTGCATCTATTGTTGCTAAGAGACTCGAGAGTTTGGTAAGTTTTTGAGTTGTGTTAGGTGAATGTCACAGATGATCTGTGTTAGCTAACTTCTGGGAGGGATTGATGATGACTTGACCGGGAATTTTGTGTTTTGCCAGGGGGCACTTACACATGGTGACAGAAGAGCAACAGAATCTAGAGATCTGAGCAGGTTCAACTTTGACAATAAGGTACATTTCAGCATCTCTATAACATTGAGGATGTTTGTGGTTTGTGCAGTTGCAGAAAAGGAAATTGATTGATATTGAAAAAATAAACGCTCTAATTGCACACATCATTGGATCTAAAACACATCTTTTGTCCCTTTTCGGAAACACTACTAGAGTATTTATTTGTAAAGACATCAAGAATGAGTTATTAGAAATAAAAGAAGTTGCCTTTAATCCCAGCACTTGAGAGGCAGAGGCAGGCAGATCTCTGTGAGTTCAACACCAGCCTGGTCTACAAGAACAAGTTCCAGGATAGCCTTCAAAGACAGAGAAACTCTGTCTCGAAAAACCAAAAAAGAAAGAAATAAAATAAGTCATTAATGTATTGAATATCTGCTGTCTGTAATGGCACAGAATAGGCAATCCTAAAAGTATGTGGCATTTAAGTGGTTTAAAAAAAAATATCCAAATGTTGAAGCTGCTTAAAACATTTTTTTTTTCAATTACAGTATGGAAGAAATGCTTTGGAAATTGTCATGAAATCCATTGTAAACTTGGATTCTCCTATGGTATCACCACCTCCAGACTACCCTGGAGAATTCTTTAAAGGTAATTTAAAAATGATCATAGCTGGGAATAAAGATGATACTCAGTTGATACACTGCTTTTCTTGGGTGTGTCAAAGCTTGGGGTTACATCCCCAGTATCAAACTAGACATGCTAGTGTATTCCAGTAATGAAACTCAGCATGATGAGGCAGAAGAATATTGAGTTCAGGGCCAACTTGTGTAGTAAGACCATGTATATAAAAAACCGGCATAAGCCGGGAGTTGGTGGTGCATGCCTTTAATCCCAGCACTCGGGAGGCAGACAGAGGCAGGCGGATCTCTGTGAGTTCAAGGCCAGCCTCGTCTCCAGGGCAAGTACCAGGATAGGCTCCAAAGCTACACAGGGAAACCCTGTTTCGAAAAACCAAAAATAAAAATAAAAAAACAGGCATAAAACCAGGGGCTAATAATAGCTCAGCAGAGAGGAACATTAGCTGCTTTTGTAGAAGTCCTGGATTTGGGTCTCAACACCTAGTTAGTAGCTCACAATCATCTCTAACCCCAGTTCCAGGGTATCCAAAACCCTCCTCTGGCCTCTGTAAGAACTGCACACGTGATACCCAGATAGGCAAAACACTCATGCCCATAAAATAAATCTTGAGGGGAGAGATGGCTCAGAGGTTAAGTGCACTGACTACTCTTCAGAGGTCCTGAGTTCAATTCCCTTCAATCACATGGTGGCTCACACCATCTACAATAAGATCTAGTGCCCTCTTCTGTGTATATAATAAATAAATGAATTTAAACAAACAAATAAATCTTGAAAGCCTAGTGTAGCAGCACATCGCTTTAATCTCAGCACTCAGGAGGCAGAGGCAGGTGAGTCTGTGAGTTGAAGGCTAGCCTAGTCTACAAAGTGTGAGCTCCAGGACATCCAGGGTTACATGAAAAAACCCAGTCTTGGGAAGAGTGAGAAGAGCTCTGTGAAGTCTCTTGGGGCATGTTGACTGCTTGTTCAACATTTACCTTTTGCAGTACTTTGCCAGTAGTTCTAGATAAGACCTGAATGAAAACATTATGGGTTCCTTATGTAATTAATCAGGTAATAGCCTAGTTGTACAAAATTGTTGCAATTTTCTGGGTATTTAGATAAATGGTCTCAATAATATACAGGGCTTTCTTGTAAAAAGATAAGATTTGACCTGCGTGTGTGTGTGGGGGGGGGGGTGTTTTTTTTTTTTTTTTTTTTGGTTTTTCAAGACAGGGTTTTTCTGTAGCTTTGGAGGCTGTCCTGGAACTAGCTCTTGTAGACCAGGCTGGTCTGGAACTCACAGAGACCCGGCTGCCTCTTCCTCCTGAGTGCTGGGATTAAAGGTGTGCGCCACCAATGCCTGGCTTGTGTTTTAATTATTTTGAGGGGGTGGTATGGTGAATGTTTACAGCATGTGTGGAGGTCAGAGGACAACTTTTGGGAGTTTTTTCCCTATTACCATTGTAGATTCCAGGAATTGGACTTCATCCTTCCTTACTGACCCATCTTGAAAGCTCTAGTTTCTATAGATCAGGCTAAACCTTGAACTCATGGAGATCCTGCCTCTGCTTCCCTTATGTTGGGATTTTAGGTATGCACCATCACCTGGGTAAATTTTTGTTTACTTATTCTTTCATTCATTTACTGAGACAGGGTTTCTCTGATTAGCGCTGGCTGTCCTGGAACTAGCTCTAGATCTGTAGACCAGGCTAGCCTCGACTCAGAAGGGATGAAACTGCCTCTGCCTTCCCAGTGCTGGGATTAAAGGTGTATACCAACACTACCTGTCTGATAATAAAGGTGTTTCAATGAAGGACTAGGGACAATTTTAGTGCCAGCATCCTAGGGTTCATTCTCCAGCACTACCAAAAACACTAGAAACCAAACAAACCAGACACACAGTGTGAGGTTTGGTGACTTAGGGTTTTGCAGTGGATAGAGATTATTGGGTATTTTGTTTAACAATTCAGTTCAGGTGATTGGAAAGGAGCAAGATACATAGTTTATATCTTAATGCTATAACTTAATCTTATTTAATTAACAGCTCATTGAGTCATTTGGATTTTGAACATTTTTCATAATTTTTTTTCTTATAGATGTTCGGCAAGGACTGATCGGAGTGGGCCTGATTAATGTAGAAGATCGGTCAGGAATTCTTACTCTTGATAAAGGTAATATCACTGTGTGTGCATGTAACTTGTATTAATGGAACCTCCTATAGACTGTTGTGCACTAAAGCCTTACCTCAACTCTGTGAGGGGGCATGCTTATAAAAGTGTGAGTATTAGCCGGGCATTGGTGGCACACGTCTTTAATCCCAGCCACTCGGGAGGCAGAGGCAGACTGATCTCTGTGAGTTCAAGGACAGCCTCCAAAGCCACAGAGAAACCCTGTCTCGAAAAACCAAAAAAAGTGTGAGTACTATTGCTTATTTTTGAAAGCCAGAAGATGACTTTGGAGAACTCTGGTTCTTCCACCTTGCTTTTGAGACAGAGTCTGTTTTAGCTTCTATACTGACTAAGCCAGCTGGCTTGCAAATTTCTGGGTGTGTCTTCTTTGTCTGCTGCCCCTTCCACTGTAGAATTGCTTAAATTAAGATAGCCACTACATCTGGCATTTTTTACTTGTTGGTTCTGGTGATCCAACTGATCAGCTGTGAGTGGCAAATCACTTCTATCAATTGAATCATTGAACTAGCTGTCATATTGTAGTTTTTGTGTGTGTGACACAGCCTAGATTGACCAGACTCAGGCAATGCTTTTTCCTTAGCTATTCTAGTGCTGGGATTATAGGTGGTTCTAGATTGGAACCCAGAGCCTATACTAACTAGTAAAGTGTTATTCCACTGAGTTATCTGAAGCTCTCTTTGTTGTTTATTTGCTCATTTATTTGAGCAGCCAGTGCTCTTAACCTCTGAGATATCTCTCCTAGTGTTTCTCTTTATTTCTGAGATATTGTCTTACTACATGGGCCAGGTTTACTTTTACTTACTCTGTATGGAATTTAGGCCTTGAACCTCTTGCCTTAAACATCTAAATAACCAGGTAAGCTGCATCTGTGTAGCCCTAGCTGTCTTGGAACTAGCTCTGTATATCAGGCTAGCCTTAAGCCCACAGAAATCTGCCTGCCTCCGCCAACCAAGTGCCCTGCATAGGTCTTTGTATATATGAGGGTGTGTGTACATGGAAACCAACCTCACCCAGATTCTCTGTAAGCTCTTAACTGCTGAGTATCTCTGGCTCCAAATCTTTTTTGAGACACAGTCTTCATCCTGTTTCAACTTCCCCAATGCTGGGCTTGATTATAGGCTTACACACTAAGTTTCCTAGCATTAAATTTTAACCCCAAGTTCATCTGCTAAGTTGTGACTCTCAGCCCTGAACACAAAACTAGAATGCCCCCAGCACTGGGGAGGCAGAGGCAGGTGGATTTCTGAGTTCTAAACCAACTTGGTCTACAAAGTGTGTTCTAGGACAGCCAGGACTGGTGCACAGAGAAACCCTGTCTTGGAGGAGAAGGGGGTAAAAAGTCAATAAGTAAATGTAATAGAATATTTGATATTGGTGAACCAATATTCTTACGTGCTTGTGAGCTTGTGTTGCAACTGCTGGTGGCCAAAGGTCGAAAGTGGCAGGTTGCAATAGTGCAGAACCCTTTGTAAGGGCAGTTTAAAAGTTGAGAGGAGGACTAGACCTGAAAGTTTGACTTTGAAGGTTTGCCTAGATAAAGGATAAATTTTTAATTTACCATGGGAATTCATGGAATTTTTCATATAATTTTGTCATTGCAGACTATAACAATATAGGAAAATTCTTAAACAGAATTCTGGGCATGGAGGTGCACCAGCAGAATGCGTTGTTTCAGTATTTTGCAGACACTCTTACTGCAGTTGTTCAGAATGCCAAGAAGAATGGAAGATATGACATGGGAATCCTAGGTGAGTGGGGACAGTTATGTACACTCTGTGCTCCTGGTTCCAGAGTATCTCCCCATTTATATACATCCTGTTTCTTTCTGAAGATCTGGGTTCTGGAGATGAGAAGGTGAGGAAGAGTGATGTGAAGAAGTTTCTGACTCCAGGATATTCAACCTCTGGCCACGTAGAGCTATACACAGTAAGTTTGCAAAGTGGGTGTTGCTTTGCAGTGTCCACACAGGAACTGCATTTAAATCTCTGTGTCTTTCACAGATTAGCGTGGAGAGGGGAATGTCCTGGGAGGAAGCAACCAAGATTTGGGCAGAGCTGACAGGACCAGATGATGGCTTTTACTTATCATTGCAAGTAAGAATTGAATTTTCTTCAAAGTGTTATCAGGAAAAGCATGCTTTTTCTTGGTTTCTTACTTATTTTTATGGCTTCAGAGTTTTGAATTTTTGGGGGTTTTGTTTGTTTTGTTTTGTTTTTCCTTTTTGAGACAGATCTCACTATGTTGCCCTGGCTTGTCCTAGAAAACTCTTGTCACTTAGACTGGCCTTGAATTCACAGAGATCACCATTCCTCTGCCTCTGGAGTGCGCACTCATGCCTGGCTCACCTTAGCCATTAAATTATTTGTTTATTTATTTATCTATTTATTTGTTATTGTGTATAGGTGCACATGCCATTTCAGGCTTAATTTAATTTTGTATGTATAGCATGTTTTGCTTACATGAGCATCTGTATATGGATTTTTTGTTTGGTACTCACAAAGGCCAGGAAGAGCATCAGATCCCCCAGGAACTGGAGTGCAGACAGTTCTGAGCTACCATGTGAGTGCTGGTAACCAACATGGGTCCTCTCCAGTGTTCTTAACCAGTGAGCCATCTTTTAGTCCCACATATCCTGATTTTAAAAACAGTTGTATTTCTGTATTATGGAAGCATTGGGTAGTTATTAGAGTATACTCTGGAGCCTGTCATCTTACTCCTGTGGTCTCTTCTGATCAGTCACCAGTGGGTCGTGACTGCCTGCCTTTTATTTGTTTGTGTGCCTCGTGTTTATTTTATGAAGGCCTCTGTGAACTTGGCTGCTGTTGAGTTTGTGCTTTTGGTACCTCAGAGACATTAGTTGGCACAGATGAAAGCAACAGCAGTACATTTTCTCAGGTTCTAGATATGGAGCCCATCTCCAGCTTATCACTGTGCATCAAGGCTAGCCTTATATGTACATCAGTCTCCAGAGTGCCAGTGCTACAGGCATGTACCACCCACCACACATGGCCAGCTTTTTCCAGTAGCCAGCTTTTTGAAATAATATATTGCTCTTATATTTTTTAATGGTAGTACTATTTGTCTGTATGTTAAAGTAGTTCTACTTGCTGGGCACTGGTGGCGCACGCTTTTAATCGCAGTGCTCAGGAGGCAGAGGTGGGCCAATTTCTGTGAATTGGAGGCCAGCTTGGTCTACAGAGTGAGTTGCAGGACAGCCAGGGCTACCCAGAAAAACCCTGTCTCAAAAAAAAAAAAAAAAAATAGTGGGTTTTTTTTGTTTTTTTTTTTGTTTGTTTTTGTTTTTTTTTTTTGAGATTTCTTTGCTGTAATTCCATGTATAAGAAACAGAAGAACACTTATTCTGAAGGGATCTGTGAAGGTTGGGAACGGGCTCACAAGGTCACACCTGTAGCCAGGAGCTGGAGGAAGGGGCAAATTTTTCTTTGTGGAGTAGCAACTGATGGGGTGTTGACACTAGATAGCCCCACACTTACACGTTGGGGTGCATGATTGGACTCTGGCTGAAAGCAGAGGTCTATGGAGGTCTAGGGAGAATAAGGGTGACTATAATCAAAATACATTTATACATGTATGAAATGCTCAGTAAAAGCCAGTCAGTGTTGGCACACACCTTTAATCCCAGCACTCTGAAGGCAGAGCCTGGCAGATCTCTGTGAGTTTGAGGCCAGCCTAATCTACAGAGCAGGTTCTAGGGCAACCAAAGCTACACAGAGAAACCCATTCTGGAAGGGGGGAAAAAAAAGAAAGAAAAATTCTCAAAAGTAAATAAAGAAGCACACACATACATACATAGACATTACCTACTGAAGGAATGAATGAATGAATGAATGAATGTATGTTTTTAAAAAGTAAATAAACTAGAAAATAGAAACTCATCTAAAAGGGGCGGAGGTGCTGGAGAGATGTCTCGGTGGTTAAGAGCACTGGATGTTCAAACCTGGCTTCGATTCTTAGCACACAAATGGCACCTTACAATTATGTCTGTAACTCTAGTTCCAGGAGATCTGATACCTTCACACCAATGCACATAAAATTGTACTTAACTTTTTAAGTAAATTATTATATATATGCATATATAATAAAGGATTATTATTTATTTATTTTGGTTTTCGAGACAGGGTTTCTCTGTATTGTTTAGGAACCTGTCCTTGGTAGACCAGGCTGGCCTCAAACTCATAGAGATCCACCTGCCTCTGCCCAAGTGCTGGGTTTGAAGGCCTGCAGGACTACCCACCCTGCATGGTGTTGTCTTTTGAATTACTGAATTTGTTGCTGTGATATTGTAATAGAATAATTTTAATTGTGTAGAATCAAATGTTTACATATTTTTTCAATTGTTCTTTTAATAGATAAGAAACAACAAAAAGACTGCAATCTTGGTTAAAGAAGTCAACCCTAAGAAGAAACTATTTTTAATTTACCGACCAAACACTGGGAAACAACTTAAACTAGAAATTTATGCTGATCTGAAAAAGAAATATAAGAAGGTATTTTCTCACACACAGTAATGTGTGAATGCTTGCTTCATGATAGGAAACTATATTAGCTACAATTCCTGGGTTCAAGGATGGTCATTTTACTACAATAGCAAGTTTTCTTTTACACTGCTGGTGCAGTTTTGATGTTACTGCCCATTGAGACAAGATGAGCTTGTGGCTCTCCATGGCCAGATCACAGTGCAATGGTTTGGTACAGGGATGTCCTTCCTACCAGCCTTTGATTTGTGATGAGCATGCCATATGTTTTTATCCTACAGATTTCCAGAAAATAGTTAATTCCTGTTCTTCCAACATTATGTGTATACTTTCTAAAAGTATTGCCTTAACTTTCTGGAAGTAACTGTATTCAACTAGCTCTCTGCAAGGCTTCCCAAGAGGCGCCTCAGTTACCTGTGGTATTTACATTCTGCTAGTAGTGGAAGCTAGGCTTTCTGATGAAGATGGTTTTGTTGTTGTTGACTGCTTATGGAATTAGTAACCAGGTTAGGTGTTCAATTGTTGCAATGGGGTTTTGCTTTGTCTTGCAGGTCGTCTCTGATGACGCTTTGGTACACTGGCTGGATCAATATAATTCCTCTGCAGATACCTGTACTCATGCATACTGGTTGGTGCTTCCATGTTGCTTCAGTGTGTGTGTGTGTGTGTGTGTGTGTGTGTGTGTGTGTGTGTGTGTGTGTAATTTACCTGACACAATGCAGATAGAACACCCACACACACATAAGGAAAATCTTAAAAACTAACTACATAATTGATGTGTATACATACTTGTATGATATTCTTGTGAGGCACACATGTGGCAGTCAGAGTACAACTCTATTAAAGTCGGTTCTCTCCTTCTGCCCTTTAGAGTCCAGGAATCAAGTTCAGGTCCCTGGGCAGCTAGTGCCTGTTCTGGAAGAGCTACCTCTCCACCCATTTTGTTTTTTCTTGTATTAAATTTATTTTAATTTGATAATTTAGATACCTCTGTCAGTGAATTCAGAAACATTTTGACTGTACTGTAACTGCTTTTTCTCAGTTCTTACATTTATTTGTGGTACTTGTACTCCACTTGCTTCAAGTCAGACTTGAAGCAGGGACTGGCGGGTGGTTTTCATAACAAGCACTGTGAAACAGGGTATTGAAGTGTCAGAAATGTGTAGATAGTAACCAAGTATGTAGGAAGGCCATCCTCGGGCATAGCTGAACTTGCAGAATTGGGACACCTTAGATTTGGAAAGGATAAACTAGTAAGCACTAGGGATGTCCTAGGAAAAAGTCATGGAACTATTTTCCTTTTTAAGTATGGCTAGGCTTTGCAAGTGTATGCATGTTTCTATATATATTTTTCTTTCTGTGTTTCTTAGGCGTGGCAATTGCAAAAAAGCAAGCTTAGGATTGGTATGTGAGATAGGTCTCCGTTGCCGCACATACTACGTGTTATGCGGCTCAGTGCTGAGTGTCTGGACAAAAGTGGAAGGTGTTCTGGCCTCTGTCAGTGGCACAAATGTGAAAATGCAGATAGTGCGACTAAGAACTGAAGATGGACAGCGGATTGTAGGTGAGCTGCTTTTTTGTTTTGGTTGTGGTGGGGAGTGAGATCCTTCCCTATTATTACTATTATTATTATTCACTTCTAACATCTTAAGATTTGTTGCATATTTATCTCCTATCAGTTCTAGTAGTGGGCACAGAACATCAGAACATGCTGTCCATTCTACAAGGTTGAGAGCAGTTCAGCCTGGTTTATGCCTTCAGATCCTCGGGTGCTGGGATCACAGACAGGCACCACCATAATCACTTGTACTTGATCCTTGTGTTAGGTATTGTGATCTGTCAGTAGTTGTCTCTGACACCACTCTCAACTTGTCTTGACCATTACCCTCTGCTAGTCTCTCCTCTGGTTATGACCTACTCTTTCTCAGGTGCTGCATTCAGTCATGCAGGCTAGGTCAGAGCACTGTGGTCAGCTATAGATGTCCTACACCGATCCTTGCTGACAACCCTTTTTATGTAGTGAGAAAACTGCTTGCCAGTTAGTAAACTTTTTTTCCCTTCAGGTAGTTGTGGTTGTAAAAGTTTCATATAAATGAGTTTGTAGCTGCTGGTTTCTTAAAAAAGGAAAAGCATACACACTTCAGAGGCAGATGGATCTCTTGAGTTCGGAGGCCAGCCTGGTCTACAGAGCAAGTTCCAGGACAGCAAGGACTGTTTGTTACACAGGAAAACCTTATTGGGGGAGGGGAACACACTCAGCTGCTACATTGGGTTCAGAGTCCCCACCGGGTAGAACTGAAATTCCCTTTGCTGGGACCTCTGCCTCCACTTGCCTTGTGCTCTTCTGTGTCCATCTCTGCTGATGACTAAGGTACATTTTCACCCTCTATCTTAGAGTAATTTTACACCTTATTGACTGGCAGAAGGAAGGCATTGTGCCTGCAGGGACTATGAAGTTATGAAGTGGTTGATGGGAAAGTGCTGCACTGCACACTTGAGTTTCTTCCTCAGGAGATGTTGTTACACTGGGCACGTGCGTGCGCATGCCTCCATAGTGAGGCATCTGGGAGTCTCCCAGGAACAGCTTGAGTCCAGTTCTGACCACCTGTCTGGTTTCTGAAGGAGGCTGGTTTGCAATCCTTTGTGAAGATGTGCTAATATACAGTACCTTCTGCTGGATCCTACTTCATAGATTCTCCTTGCTAATTACAGGTTTGATCATCCCGGCAAATTGCGTGTCTCCTCTTGTAAATCTCCTGTCAACTTCAGATCAGTCTCAGCAGCTCGCAGTCCAACAAAAACAGCTGTGGCAGCAGCATCACCCACAGAGCATCACCAACTTGAGCAACTCGTAAACAGCAGCAGCTTCCACGTGGTGTTGAATGCTGTGAGAGCATACCACTTGCATAAAAATCAGGGACAGTTTCCAAAGAATTATTTTTTTTTTCCAGTTGTGCTCTCTAGTTAATTTGGGGGGTTAAGGACAAACCTGGAATAGGCAGCAACGCTGACAGCAAATGGAGTGGAGGGGACACGTGTCTTTCCTCTTGCTTCCTTGGGCTGCCTGTGCTCTTTTACTTTGGGTGAACAGAGCGGATGTGTGTGTGCGCGCGTGTATGTTTCAGTCTGTGAGTTTGTTAAATGCTACAAGACCACAGTTGGTTGAAAATGCTTGGAACTTCCCATACTGGCTTTACTTTTCCTTTCTACAGTGCTCAGGGTTAACACAGTACATCCTTGTCGTTACTGTGGGAGTTCCCCGGATGCATGTGTTCCAAGTCTCTAAATACAGAATATATATATATTGGTTTCTTTTCCAACTTAAACAATGTTTCCTACAGCATGAAGTGAAGGGTTGCGTGCCATGCATTCAGGTTCTTTTGTAGCTTTTGTTGGCAGTGCATGTCTTTGAAAGCATGTGTAATCAAGATTACCACAGAAGTCACGTGTGGAGAGAAGCATTGGAGATGTACAGCATTGGGTATTGCATTTCTAGTGTTGATACCTGAGTGTTGCTTCTAACCCTCAGCCCTGCCCACTCTTCCCTGTCCCAAGTTTCTTGTCAAAGTAGTAAGTACATACATTTTTTTTTTTTTTGTGATAAGACTCTTTAAAAGTTTATTTTAATGTGTTAATAGTATTCCTAATTTGTGCTACAAAAAATGGCTGTGACCCTTTTCAATAGTTACATTTTCCTTAACTTAAACATAGTTTTAGGAAGAATTGTAATTGGCTTCCATCTTGCACACAATCTTTTTTACTTCATTATCTGAATCTGCTTGGTCATTCAAACCGGAAACCGTACCTGAGTTGTAAACTAGACAGTGAGAAAACACTTGGCTTCTGCTGTATGTTGTTGTTGTTGTTGTTGTTACCCAGTAACTTGAATATTGTTTAATGTGCTATAAGACATTGTAGAGATTATCTCCAGCTGTTAAAAATGGTAATGTACAAATGTGAATAGACACTTATCTATAACATGGGTAAGTTTTGTTTCGCCTATAATAGATGTTTATAAAAAAAAAAAAAAAAACAGTGAGGGGACAATTGGTCTTTTTGTTTTTTCTCCCAGCCTCCCCTCCCCCCATTTTTTCTACCCTTTTTTTGCTTGCACAGGTTGCACTATTGAAAAATTGAGATTGTATAAATCTGGTTAAAAGCTACAAGATATGAAAATCTTGTAGATGTTGAATAAAAAGTTATTGTACTAATGAAGTGGACTCTTGTTTAGGCCCTCACTGGGGACTCCAGGCCTAGGTAGCAGGGCTCTGTAGAACTCGGCGTGGCCTTAGCCTTCCAGGTAGCCTTAGAGTCTGACTGAAATCTGAGGTGATCTTAAGGACGGGGTAAATGATGGTACTTTTGAATGTTTTTCAAGTTGAATCGTTCTCTTTGTAGCTTTTTAAACTTCTCAAAGTATTGGGTGAGGTGTGTGTAGTGACAGAAACCTGATGGAGCACTTGGGGCTCTCATTCTCTCAAGTTTCTTTGGTTAAGTTTACCGTAATATTGTTTCAGATTTATTTATTCTTAGTGCCTCAAAGAACAAGTGGAGAATGGTTTTTGTTCTTGGTCACATTTTGCCCAGTGGATGCAACTTTTATCCTCATTCCGTGTATCTCAGGCTGTGATCTCATGAGCATCAAGCAGGATCTCTTTGTGGCCTAGGTCCAGTTGGCCACTAAGAGTAGAATTGTGTCCCCCTTCACAAAACCTTTGAGCTTTTGTTTTTGAACTGGTGGACCATTCATCTTTCTTTGGAATGTTAAGAAAAAGGCCTAAGGAAGGGCTTGGCTTAACTCACTTTCTCCGTGAGACCAAATCGCAGAGGTTGGGACAGATGCCATGTTCTAAGCTGTTGGTGCCACCCTCTTTGCATGTGCAGATGTCTGTTTTGGTGGGTCCTGGCTTTTCTGATGCTTTTAAAGCAACACCTACAGGATTTCTCTAGCAAGTGGTTAGTGAGCACCTCACCCAGTGGTGATGCTGTGACATGTGCTCTTGGAGTAGCCCAGTCTTGGTAAGGGGTCTGCTTGTGTTCTGTTCCTGATTTTTGTTGTTTAATAAGAAAGGCCCACGAATACTAGGCATCTGGAGGCCCTTTCAAAGCAGACTTGAAAAGGCAAGTGGTGTGGGAGGGCAGAAGCTGAGTCACCTTTGACCAGTTGAATGTGTGTGACACCTGGGGTTGATGCCCAACCCCTCTTGAAGAGATGAGCATGTGCTATCTGCACTGTGCCCAGCATACAAGGGTTTCTTGTGTCATAATCTAAGTCTTCTCAGCCACTGTCACATAAAGTAGGTCCAGTCTCCCAGTGGATCTGAATGCCATGTCTGCATCCTGGGGCGTCACTTAACTCTACCCACCATAAGTCCTTGGCCTCTGTGATGCCTTTTCTCCCACTTAAGCAATACAGCTCTGAGCAGCAGATCCTATTGTTGGTCCCATCAGTGTTTTCAGAGTTTACAGTCCCGATTGTGCTGAAAATCACTCCAGGTTCCATGCTGCTCAGGTATGCTTGCTAGGGAGGTTGTGTCTCCCTCCCCTAGCAACCTCTGTGCCACAGGCTTGCCTTGTTTGTGGTCAAGTTAGAGAGCTGTCAGTGGTGCAGAGTCAGAGAAGTATTAAAAGTGTTTATGTAAACATAAGTTATCAGAAAGCTAGGCAGGCTAAGCAGTTTTCTCTTTTTCTACTAAATTGCAGATCTGCTTTGAGTGTTTGCTTTTTCCTGTATGTATAGATTAGCAAGAACTTGTATCCAAAGCACTGTAGTAGCTGTAGGTGTGTACATATGTGTATTTATTCTTACTCAGCACTTAAGAACCTTTTTGAGTTGCAACAATAAAACTTGTAATTTGTTCTGTCTGTGGAAAGAAAAGTTCTAGATTACCAAACTCCAGAGGAGTTTGGCTGTAGCCTTTATTTGCTGATCTCCATGCCATGATGTTAGAACAACTTCTAAGAAACCAGAGAAGGGGAAGGAAGACATCCATGTACAATTCTCATCCTGTCCTCCACTTTCCATATTAGCACAGGGGCTGCTGTGGCTCACTTGAATGCAGGTGGAAACATTCTCATCCCATGAGACCTTATCCAGGGATCCTGATTTTATAGAGGGACCTTTATGGGCTCTGGCACTTGCTAGGAATGGTGTCCCAGAAAAGCTGTCCTTGGGCCAGGATCCACACAATGAGTGTTTAGTTAGTTGAGGAATACCCATGGCAAAAGAAACACTGTGTTGGTGTGTTTGTTAAATGTCCTTCTGATGTATGTGGACTCTGATGAAAACATACATATACACACACACCTCATAGGTAGGTGCTTTGGCACAGTGTACTGAAATGAGCCAAGCATTCCATGTCATGGATGCAGCTTGTCAGAAACCATTTGCAAGAAAATCTCTCAACAAGGCTAGCTATCTAAAGCAAGAGTGCCCACCCTCTGTTGTATGCTGTACATAATACATGTGTACATAATAAGTGTATAGGGAAGTGTGAGTTCTTCTACATGTCAAGTGTAAATCTTGTAAATCAGGGCCCCGTTTACTTGTTCTTATGCCTCCTCTTCCTTTCCCTCCTATTTATTCTTTTATGGACTCCCATATGGAGCATCTTATTATTATTATTTTTTTTTTTTAATTTAGGAAACTGTGGAAAGCTTCTTAGCTGAGTCAGTAATTGTGTTTAGAGTTCATCTTTGTCTCCTGGTTGTAGGAGTCCTCTTGCCCACGTTGCCCACACACCTGGCTGTGCTGTCTTAGGATGCACCTGAGCACTGCTCCTGACCTGTCACCATGTGACTGGTTGTGCTCATTTTTGTTATCTGGAAGCTATAGTGAGCCTGATGCTTTTATATTTAAGGAGAAGCTTCTCTAGATCTCTCTTGAGCTCCTTTAACATCTTCAGTGTGTCTGCAGCCAGCTGCAAGCTCAGTAGAAGCCTGACATGACTGACTCTTGCCTTTATTGAGTCCTGCTCCAGTCCCTCAGTCCCTGCCACCTGCCTGACAGGAAGACGTTGCAGATAGTTCATTGGCTCATGACTTGGCTGCAAGTTTCCTGTGTATAAGAAGTTGGATTTTTGTGGCCCCACAGATGACAAGCAGATTACTTTATGACAAACACAGTAATCTGATTATAACTGGTCACAAATATTTCTTAGTACATGACAGATGACCTTAGAGAACAGCTGTCATCCATTCTACAATAGTTCTACTGTAGAAGCTGGCACAACCTTCAGCACACAAGACTGTTCAGTGTTAGGGTCTCACACCTGGCGGGATGAGCTTTAAGCAGAGATGCTGAGTTCTGGGGCATTGATGTTGGTGCTGAAGGCCCGGTGAGGTCATGGAGATGGTGCTGAACCTCACCTAGGGCACAGGAGTGGGGTTTTATTTACAGGCCTTTGTACCCTCAAAAAACACCCTCTGTAATTCTCAGGAAAGTTTTCAGTGAACATTCAGCTTGGTAGACTTGATGACACTTTGAAAATTGCCTACATTTGGCTAAGTCTTTGGAACTTAGTTGTCATGATTGAAGGTCTGTCACAGATTGCTCCAGCAGGAATACCTCCACCCCATCTCCCTTCCTTTGTGTCCTGCAGCAGCAGCCAGCCATCTGTAGAAATCTAGCAGGGCACAGATAGGCCAGGAGTTCTACAGCAAACAAATACACCTTTTAGTGTGGAGAGAGAAGAGGTGGCGGGTACATTTGGGTTTTGGGTTTGGGTTTTTTTGTTTTTTAACTTCAGGCCGCCTTGGGGTTGAGTAACAGCGTGCAAGTCCCTTGGGGAGAGTTAATCTGGCCTTTCTGCTTCTGGTCCTCTAACCCAGACCCTACCCAAAGGGCCTTGTAAGCTTGTGCTGTGCAGATAGGTGGGGTGACACTGAGGAAGGTAAAGAAACTTGAGCTGTTCCTCTGGCTCTACCTACTTATGAGACTGAGGGGTCTTTTTACATTTTTCTTAACATAGCACAGTGCAGCCTCACCACTAAAAAAAAAAAAAAAAAAAAGAAAGTTCACCCTGTTAATAGTTTTTACTGAATTTGCAAACTATTACTGCTTTTCAATAACCACTTTATCATCAGCCATGAGAGGTGGGAGAGGTGTACTGTGTCTCTGCAATAAAACTTGTGCCAGGTTCTACCTCCTTGCGCAAAGGGTATTTTGTATGTAGGCACTGGTCTTCCTCATCTGACACGGTGCATCTGGGAACATCTGAAGGAGTCCAAAGACCTGAAACAGAGTCTCATGTGAACTCTCGGTGGCTTCTGGTTTCCTCAGTCCTGTTTGTATTGCTGCTCTGCACAGGAGTGTCCATCTGAAGGAATGCTACATGCTGTTCCCACGATGCCACATTGCTGCCTTCAGCCTCTCCTGGGAACCTGCTCCCAAGTGTCCAGACCCAGTGCTGCCGTCATTTTGATGTGTAACTTTCAAGTTCAGTCTCATGCAATACAAGTGTGTCGGCTTCACTGAGCAGGGTCCTTTCACCCTCAAGTAGAAACACTCAATCTTCACACTGAAAGTACTCTGTATCTAGGTTTTGGTTGTGGTTTTTTCGTTTTTTGTTTGGATTTTGTTTTCTGTTTTGTAAAATTCTTAAATAAAATGAAACAGTTAAATATCCTTTTCATTCTGGTGTTGTGATGTGGTTTTATGGCACCTGTCACCCTGTGTCATTAACCTCCCTCACCTCAAAGTCTTGTCCCTTGGCAAGGGTTGAAGATTTTATGTTGGTGGTTTGAAAGGGTTTCTGGAGGTCTGGCTAGGCATAGACCGGTGTGTGATAGAATACTTATTTTGTGTGTGCAAGGAAGGTTTTTGGCCCCATTACCATAGAGGCTAAATCATGGAAGACACTATAAGGTAGGCATGGGGTTCTCAAGGTTGTCTTCTGACCTCTGCACATGTGGCATTGGACACAAAGATGCACCAAAATAGCAAAATAGACATAAAGATAGCTGACTTGCCTGTGTGACCATATTGGTTGACTCTGTAGGCCTGGGCTGTGGCTTGACATTGGCTGCAAAGGCAAGTGTGGTGTTTAGGGAAATCTAATCTGTCACATACATGTCACAGCGTTAATTGAACACTATAAAAGGAATATTAATTTTTTTACTCAAAACTTGACTAAATAATACTGTTTGAAGACAGGAAAGAAATTCTAGTGTAAAATTGTTTATTATGTTTTGTGTGTAGTTCAGAAAATACCATGTAGGAGTTGGGGTTCTGGGTGGCTCAACAGGCTGGGCATATTTGCCCACATCTTTAATTCTACCCAAGTAGGTAGATTTTGGTGAGGTTTAGACCAGCCTAGTCTACATAGCTAGTTCAAGCCACCGAGGGCTGCTAATGAGACTGTTCTTAGTAAAGCCAAGGATGGCTCATCAGGTAAAGGTGCATGCTACCGAATCTCCAGAGACTCATCCTCTGTCCATGTATACATCAGTGCACATGGTCAAACGATAATATAATTCTTAAACAGTTTAAAATGTGATGCTGGAGAGATTGATCAAGGCCAAGAATGCTAATTGCTCTTGTAGAGGACCTGGGTTTGGTTCCCAGCACCCACATGGTAGCTCACAACCACCTGTAACTTCTGTGCCAGGGAACCCAATTCCCTCTTCTGACCTGAGGCTACCAGATGTGTACTGGTGCACTTACACACATGCAAGCAAAACACTCATACATGTAAAAACAAAAACAAACAAAAAAAAAAAGTTTTTTTTTTTGAGACAGGGTTTTGCTGTCTAGTCCCATCTGTCCTGGAACTTATTCTGTAACCAGACTTGCCTCAAACTCAAAGAGATCCACCTTCCTCTGCCTCCTGAGTGCTGGTATTAAAATCATGTGCCACCACTGCCCATAATAAAATAAACCTTTGAAAAATTTTTTAAAAGTTAAATTTTGTGGGCCTGGTGAAATGGTCCCACAGATAAGTCACTGCCAACAACCTTGACAACCTGAGTTCAGTTCCTGAACCTATCTATGTAAAGGTGGAGAGAGAGCCTACTGCATTCACATGTATGGACATGGTATGCATGGGACCACATAGAGACTTTGTTTTTTGAGATAGGTTTTCTCTGTATTGCTTTGGAGGCTGTCCTGGAACTGGATCTGTAGACCAGGCTGGCCTCAAACTCAAAGAGATCCACCTGCCTCTGCCTCCCAAGTGCTGGAATTAAAGGCGGTCACCACGAACGCCAGGCAGAAAGACATTTTTTAAGGTAGCTAATAGATTTGATGCCTTAATTCATGCCAAAAAGGTAGGAGGAATAATTGTACAAAGGTTTTCACCTCCCAGCCTAGCTGCTTGTTGAGCTGCTCACTCTGCTCTACTTAGGAAAGCAAACTGTTCCCCCTTCTCTCTTTTATAAGCATGTTTCCCGGGTACTTGGAGCTCCACTGTTTTGTGAAAGCTCCCCTTCACCATTTGGCTAAACAGCATGACTTTCTTTCCTGTTTCCCCATTGAGGCGCACTTCCAAGCAGCTGCAGAGTTTGACAGCTTGATTACTTGGGGTGTTTCTTTGAAATACTAATAAAAAAGTAACAATTGCACATGGAGTTTGGGAGGTCAAAGCAGGAGGATCTCCAGTTGGAATTTAGTCTGGGCTACATATAATGAAATCAAAGGTAGCCTAGGCTACATAAAAAGCCCTGCGTAAAAAATAATAAAAATAAAAATTTGAGTATCTTGCCGGGCGTTAGTGGCAAATGCCTTTAATCCCAGCACTCGGGAGGCAGAGGCAGGTGGATCTCTGTGAGTTCCAGGCCAGCCTGGTCTCCAGAGCGAGTGCCAGGATAGGCTCCAAAGCTACACAGAGAAACCCTGTCTCGAAAAAACAAACAAAAAAATTTGAGTATCTCAGTGTTTGAGTGCTTGTTTAGCATATTTGAAGTCCTGGTTTCAACCCCAAATACCACCAAAAAGATACATAATGGTAATTAGTTGAACTTTTTTTTTTTAAATAACTAGCCCAGTCTTCATAAAGAACCTCCTCCATCTTTGTGTTTTCTCCTGCTTGTTCACTTTGACTTCATTCTTTGTAGCATTTTTTGTGTCCCACATCTACTTTTAACCTCACTCTAGTTGCCCTGGCCTGGGTACCATTACTGACTATGATCATTCTTGGTGATGGTGGCCAACCTGGGGATTGTGGGATGTTCAGCAGCTTGCCTGGCCTGCACTGGTCCTGTAGCAGGAGCGACACACTTCTTCAGCCCCAGCTGTAAAAGCCCAGAATATCCATAGACATCGCCAGATGTCCTCTAAGGGACAAGATCACCCTTGCTTGTGAAATTTCCTTGCCCTGGAAAATTAGCCATGAAGAAGCAAGAGTGTGTGTGTGTGTCAGTGCGCGTTCGCGCGCGTGCAAGCACTTATGGGTGTGCATTCACAGAGAGCAAGCCTTCTGAACAAAGGGCACCACCCTGAGAGACAAAATAAAACAAATGGTAACTCTGCCAAGGGTTGGAATATGTACAATACGATTTCCATAAGTATGAATATTTATCAGCTAGTCATTTGAGAGCATGATGTAAAGAAGCCATCTGTGGAGGCCTTTATGGAGAGAAAAGAAGCTAAAAGAAATGTGCAAAATACTTATTTTTAGAGTCCAGTTCTCTGAAAGCTGCCCACTCTGGGTGGTGCGTGCTCTCTGGGTTAGATGTGAGCCCACCATTGGCCCCAGAGAGGCCACTGAGTTAGAGAATGGTGTTAAATATCACCAAGAATCAAGATAAGATGGCTAGGCAAGTCTTCAGTTAGTCTTGACTATTGGATTTTTTTTTTTTTTTTGATTGGTTGGATATGTGTGTACAGGTTCACCTGTGTGGGCATGTGGTGAGGGGGTTTATGGAAGTCAGATGTTGGCAATGGGTGTCTTTCCATTGCTCTCCACCTATGGAGGGAGAGTCCCTAACTGAACCCAGCTGGCCCTGAGATCCCCTCTCTACTTACCATGTGCTAGAATTACAGGTGAGTTGTCACACCCACACAGCATTTTTTTTTTTCATGGATCCTGGGAATTCAAATACTGGCCCACAACCTTGCAAACAAGTGTTTTTTATATGGATTCATCCTCCAATCCTTATTCATGATAGATGACAAGCAGATGAGAACACACAGGGAAGTGGCTTCTCTTTAGGCTCCTGCCGCCAAACCCTTGTTCCCCTGACCATGCTGACATTCCGCTTTCTGCAGTAGCTTCTGGGGGTGGGGGTATAGGTGTTACAAACACTCATTCCTGACAGCCTGGTCCCACAAACACGTCAACCCCAAATGAACACTCGGAGACTTGTGAATCTGTCATCTGATGACAAGGGCTTCTTATGGCTAGCTCTGTCTTAATTGCTAACCCATTTCTATTAATCTAAGTATTTCCACATGGTCTTGTCTTACTGGAGAAAGGTTCAGGGACCTGTTACTCCTCTGGGGTCCTACATGGCGAATGCCCTCTGCCTACCTCTCTCAGAATCCTCCACATCTAGACCTGCCTATCTTGCTGCCCTATAGGCCACAGTGCTTTATTCATCAATAAGAGAAACATAATTACAGAAGACATCCCCATCAGGTAGGTTTTGATATGACACAGAAATGCTCTATCTGATCCCTGGTCACCTTTGGTTCCAGATAAGATTGGATTTCACAAAAATTGACATGTGAGCCATAAGTCACCAGATAAACCCACAATAGGATAATTAGTTGTAGGAAGTCAGGAAATGCCAGTGTGAACCTGGAGTCGGGTGAGAGAGACACCAGCTAGGAGTACTGGCTGCTCTTCCAGAGGACCTGAGTTGGGTTCACAGCACCTACATCTGGAGGCTTACAGCTGCCTGTAACTCCAGCTTGAAGACATCCAATGCCTCTGGCCACCCAGACACAAGACCATACACTTAATAGAAAACAAGTCTTAAAAAAGAGAGAGAGAGAGAGATGGAGGAGCTGGAGAGATGGCTTAGAGGTTAAGAGCACTGGCTGTTCTTCCAGAGGTCCTGAGTTCAATTCCCAGTAACCACATGGTGGCTCACAACCATCTTTAGTGAGATATGGTGCCCTATTCTGGTGTGCAGGCATAAATGGAGGCATAATGCTGAATATGTAATAAATCTTTTTAAAAAAGAGAGAGATGGAGAGGTCAGTATGCAGTCCTACCTTTGGTGCTGTGCCCTGCCCTGTGATCTAGAGACCTGGAAGTAGGCCTTGGTTCTCACAGCTACCACCTTTGGTTATTCCTTTCTCCCTCAAGTCCTCTTTGCTATTCCCTGTGCTAGGCTGGCACCATCAACTGTTCTTGAAGGTTGCTTCATACTAAGAATGGTTCCAAATGATAGGAAGGCCTTTCTGGGCTGTTTGCTTTATTCCAAAGATACTTAAAATTTTTTAGGGGGGGGCATTGGATTTTGAGACAGGGTTTCCCTGTGGCTTTGGAGGCCGTCCTGGAACTATCTCTTGTAGACCAGGCTGGCCTCGAACTCACAGATCCGCCTGCCTCTGCCTCCCAAGTGCTGGGATTAAAGGCATTTGCCACCAATGCCCGGAAGATACTTAATTTTTATCTTTCATTATGTATATATGTGGGTGTCTATGTTCATGCAAATGCAGTGCCCACTGAGGTCCGCTCCAGTCGCCTGGAGCTGAAACTACAGATTGCAAGCTTTGTGAGCTGGGTGCTGGGAAGTAAACCCAGGTCCTCTGGAAGAGCAGGAGGTACAGAGTCACCAAGCCATCTCTCCAGCTTCAAGGCTCAAGTTTTCACTGAGGAAAAAAAGAGGCAAATATGTCTGATTTGGTGCAGTGAGTCCAGAGAATCCTTAGAAATCTGTCTTGTAGAGGGGAAGATCAAAGCCGGGCGTTGGTGGCGCACACCTTTAATCCCAACACTCGGGAGGCAGAGGCAGGCAGATCTCTGTGAGTTCGAGACCAGGCTGGTCTACAAGAGCTAGTTCCAGGATAGCCTCCAAAGCCACAGAGAAACCCTGTCTCGAAAAACAAAAAAAAAAAAAAAAAGAAAAAGAAAAGATTCTACAAGAGGGGAAACTCATGATGTCTCAACCCTATAGGAAGAACTCCAGGGGTGTTCCAGGACATGGAGTGGGGAATGGTTCTCAGGTTCCCCAGGGAAGAGCATACCAATTGGATATGGATTGGTAAGAGGTAAGATGTGGGGCTGGAGAGCGGTTAAGAGCACTGACTGTTCTTCCAGAGGTCCTGAGTTCAATTCCCAGCAACCACATGGTAACTCAAAACCACCTTGAATCATATCTGGTGCCCTCTGCTGGCCTACAGGCAGAAGACTGTATACATAATAAATAAAATCTTTAAGGGAAAAAAAAAAAAAAAGGTAAGATGTGCCCCAGAGTCAAAGCAGCAGCGTGAGCTCTTAAGAGCTATTTTGAGGCGGGCGATGGTGGGGCACGCCTTTAACCCCAGCACTCAGGAGGCAGAGGCAGGTAGATCTCTTGTCAGTTCGAGGTCAGCCTGGTCCACAAAGCTACACAGAGAAACCCTGTCTCTCGAAAAACAAAACCAACCAAAAGGCTGAAGTTGAGATCAGAGTAGCATGTTCACAAACCAAGAACATCTGGAGCAACCAGAAGTTGAAGGAGGCAGAGCTGCTTCCCAGAAGCCTCATAAAAGGCCTGGTCTGCCAACCCCGAGAACAGAGTGCTGGCTTCTAAAGCTGTGAGGAAATACTACTTACCAAGGCTGTAGTGATGTTAGGACAGCCCTAATGATGCAGAACCAGTGTGTGATGTGGAAAGCCCTTGTAACAAGGAAAAGGGAGAAAAAGGGCTGGAGAGACTGCTTGGTCGTCCTGCATCCACAGCAGGTCACACACAACCACCTGTGACTCCAGTGCCAGAGGTTCTGGTCTCTGACCAGCTGCATTCACTCCATGCACAGACCCACATGCAGGTAGACAGGCGCAAATCATTTTTAAGAAAATGGAGGGAACTAGTGTCCCCCAAAGAGGTATTCTCAACCATACTCGGAGGCTGTTTCTGGAATATTATGTGTCTGATGAGCCCCGCATGTATGAATATCCACAGAGAAGCCTACTTTAAGAGCTAATGATAATAATATTTCCCCAAAGAACTAAGAGTCAATAAAACGGCTTCACTGGTAAAGGCATTTGCCATGCAGGCTGACAATTTGAGTCTTGTAGGCAGAACCTAGATAAAAATCTGTGGTGGCTCTGTTTTGTAGTCCTAGTCCTCCTGGGAGGACTGGGAGGCACAGATGGGAGAATTGACCTGAAGCTCATGTACCAGGTAGCCTTAAGTATGCAACACCACAGAGGCAACAGGAGACACCATTACCAGGTAGAAGGCCGAACAGTAAGATGAGGTGGCACAGCAGTGTGAGGGCATTTGGAGCCAAGTTTAGGACCTGAGTTTAATGCCTGGGATCTACATAGAAGAAGAGAACCAACTCCTACAAGTTTTCCTTCATTACAGAGTATTTGTGCACTGTATAAGATGCATTACTGTGATTGACATAATAAAAAGCTGAACACCAATGGGTAAGCAGGAGTGGAAAGGTGGGATTTCTGGAAAGAGAAAGGAAGAGAGGGAATCTAGGCATAGGCGACTCCAGAGAGATACTGAAGAGGTCAGACATACAGTGCAGAGAAGTAACTGAGCCATTCGGCAGAACATAGATTACTAAAACAGGTTAATTTAAGTTATAAGAGTTTGTGGGGCAAGCCCAAGCTGATGACCAAGTTTTCATAAGTCTCCATGAAATGTTTGGGTGCTGGCAGTCCCACAAAGTAAAGTCCAACTACATTTGAGAAAGCTTGTAACAGTCCTCTGACCTCCAACATGAGTACTGTGGTACCCATCCACACACTCCCCTCAATAAATAAAAACAAAAAACATGGAGGGGCTGTGAAAATAGCTTGTGGTTAAGATCACCTGCAGCTCTTCAAGAGGAGGTGAGTTTTGTTTCTAGCACCTAAGGGGCTCACAGGTGATCTGATGCCTCTTCTGGCCTCTAGGGGTAACTGCATCTGTGTGTACATACTCTCCCTACCCCCAAAGAAATACACACTCATAATTAAAAATAGTTTTTTGAAATAGATGGAAGGTAAGAATCCACACATACACTGTGGCACACAGATGGACATTCTCAAAGAAAAAGAAGTGAGCAGGTAGTGGCTCACACCTTAATAGTACTCAGGAGGCAGAGGCAGGCGGATGGCTGAGTTCAAGGTCAGCCTGGTCTACAGAGCAAGTTCTAGGACAGGCTCCAAAGCTACAGAGAAACCCTGTCTTGAAAAACTCCCCTCCCCCAAAAGTAAAAACTATTCTCACAGCACATGTTCTTTTTTTTTTTTTTCCCAAACAGGGTTTCTCTGTGTAGCTTTGGAGCCTATCCTGGCACTCGCTCTGGAGACCAGGCTGGCCTCGAACTTACAGAAATCTGCCTGCCTCTGCCTCCCGAGTGCTGGGTTTAAAGGCGTGCGCCACCAACGCCTGGCTCCCTAAACCTTTTTTTTTTTTCTTTTTTTATTAAATTATTAATATTTTCACATATACTTTCCCTCTCCCTCTCCCTCCCCACCCCCATTCCTTCTCCCCCACCTCCAACCTACCCCCCACCCCATCCACCCGCCACTCCCCAGGCAGGGTAGGGCCCCCAACCAGGGTTCCACCAAGTCCACCAAATCTTCCTGTGCTGGGCCTAGGCCCCTCCCCATGTGTTCAGAGACAGAGCGAATCCCTTCAAGTGGGATGGGCTCTCGAAGTCCCTCCCACCCACCAGGGCAAAACGCCAGTCCACCCCCTAAACCTTTTTTTAAAATTAGTTTTACTTTGGTTTATATGTGCAGGCGTTTGTCTGCATGTATATAAAGTTGCCACCTATGTGCAGCACCAATGGAGACCAGAAGAGGGCATTAGATTTCCAGGAACTGGATTTAAAGATGGTTGTGAGCCACCATGTGGGTGCTGGGAATCACATCTTGTTTTTTTACAAGAGCAGCCAGTGCTCTTAACCACTAAGCTATCTCCAGTGCAAAAATAACTCTTATAAAGAAAAGATGATTCCACTTATAATATCAGAAGGGAAATACTAAGTGGGTGTGGTTCTGTGGTGTCCAGCCCACTGCTCAGAAGAGGCTTGAGGTCAGGAATTTGAGGCCGCCCTGGGAAACACAATGAGACGTTGTCTCAACAACAACAATTAACAACAAAACAAAACAGAACAATAGTGGCTGGGGAGCTGACTCAGTGGTTAAAAGCACCTTCTGCTCTTGCGGAGGACTGGAGTTTGGTTCCCAGCACCCATGTCAGACAGCTCACAACTGCCTGTCACTCCAGCTTCAAGGGTATCCAACCCTCCTGGCTTGCATGATATCTGCTCCTATGTACACACATTCATATACATATACAACACACAAACATACACAAAGATAAATAGTTAAAAATACTTAAACCTTTAGATGTAAAGACAAAACTCTTTAAGATGAAAGGAATTCAGTTGGAGATAAATGAAAAGGCATCTTTGCCAGATGTGGCTCATATCTATAATCCAGCACTCAGGAGGCTGAGGCAGGAGGGTTGTGAGTTTGAAACCATCCGGGGCTATATATATAATTCCAAGCCAACTTGTGCTAAAATGAAAATCATGCCTCAAAATAAACTGAAATAGCTGAGCTGAGTGCTGTAATCTCAACATTTAGGAAGGAGAAGCAGGAGGAGTGATATAAATTCAAGGAGAGCTTGGGAGATCTCATATATATATATATATATATATATATATATATATATATATATATACACCACACACACACACACACACACACATATGTATGAGTGAGAGAGAAACCCTTCCTCAAAAAGGAAAAGAAGCCGGACAGTAGTGGCACACACCTTTAATCCCAGCCTTCTGGAGTTCAGGAGGCAGAGGCAGGCAGATCTCTGTGAGTTTGAGGCCAGCCAGGGCTACATAGTGAGACCCCCGTCTCACAACAACTAATAAATGGGGCTGGAGAGATGGTTCAGTGTTTGGGAGCACTGGCTGTTTTTCCAGAAGATCTGGGTTCAATTCTCAGCATCTGCATGACAGCTCACAACTGTCTGTGACTCCAGTTACAGGGCATCTGACACTCTCACACTGACATACTTGCAGGCAAACCACCAATGCACATAAAATTAAAAATAAAACCCTAAAATGTTTATTTCTGTGATGTGTATGTGCCTGAGTATCTGTGTGTGCACTATGAGCATACAAGTGCCTTTGGAGGCTAGAAGAGGGAGTTAGAACTCCTGGATCTTACACGAGAGCTGTCAGCTAGGTGATGTAGATGCTGGGAACTAAACTCAGATCCTCTCCTATAAATCATCTCTCCAGGCCCAGACTCAACACTTGTATTACCATATAGTTACAGAACCTGGAAGAGTGTGATGCTAGCAGAGGAATAAACACATAGAACAATGAACCAGATAGAATTTAGAGTCCAGGAACAAAACCTCATGTGGGGAAAAGAATATTCTTTTTTTTACAAATGCTACTGGGGCCAGTAACTGGAGTACATAAATTCAAAATTGCCTTATACCATACATCAAAAATAGTTAAACTTGCCGGGTGGTGGTGGCACACACCTTTAATCTCAACACTCAGGAGGCAGAGGCAGGTGGATCTCTGTGAGTCAGAGACCAGCCTGGTCTACAGAGTTAGTTTCAGGACATCTAAGTCTGTTTACACAGAGAAACCCTGTGTTGAAAAAAACAAACAAACAAACAAACAAGTTAAATTTAGATACATAGATGAATGAAATAGATGTAAGATAACAGTCTTTTAGGACTTTAAAAAAAAACACAGGGTGGAGCTCCTTGAGATCTTGGCTAGATATTCCAGAAGTACAAGTTATTAAAGGAAAAATAATTGAACTTCATAAAAACTGAAAACTTGGTACAGGGCTGGGCGTTGGTGGTGCCAGTTCCAGGATATTCAGAGGTACACAAAAATCCTGTCTCAAAACAAACAAACAAAACAACAACAAAAACCAGCCCTAAGCAATTTAAGGAGAGGGCTCTGTGGGTAAGAGTTCACCATGCAATTTAAAGGCCTGAGTTGGATTTCACCGCCAGGTAAAAGCTTCATGTTCTTGGATCTCTAGCTCTGGGGAACAGAAACAAGTGGATCCTAGAGGCTAGATGACTAGCCAGCCTATTGCAAAGTCTAGCTCAATGAGGGACTCAGTTAAAGGAATCAGGTGTACAGGGATAAAGCAACACTCCCACTGTCCTCTGTGGGTCTCTGTAGGCACAGGCACAGGCACAGGCACAGGAATGCATGTTCTTGCATACATATACATTACACATACACTCAAGAAAATCTTGGGGTCTAAGGATGTGACTCAGGGGAGTGCTTGTCTATGCCGTGGGTCCCATTTCCAGGACCATGTCGTTATAATCTTAACATTTCAGAGATGAATACAGGAGAATCCCAAGGTTCAAGGTCATTTTCAGTTATACAACTGAGCTTGAGAACATCCTGGGATACTGTGTCTCAAAATTAAAAATAAAGAAACAGGGACCGAAGAGATGGCTCAGCAGTTAAGAGCACTGGCTACTCTTTCAGAGGACCTGGGTTCAATTCCAGCACCTACATGACAGCTCACAACTAACTGTCTGTAACTCCAGTTTCATGGAATCCAACACCCTCACACAGACATACACGTAGACAAGACACCAATGTACATAAAATAAATAACATTTAAAAATAAACAGCAAAGTCAGGATGGTGTAGTTTAGTGTTCCTCCTACATGTGTGAAGCTCTGGGTTCAATCCCAACACTACCAAAGAAAAAATATTTTAAAAACTTCTTTTTGGCTGGGCGGTAGTGGCACATGCCTTTAATCCCAGCACTCTTGAGGCAGAGGCAGGCAGATTTCTGTGAGTTTGAGACCAGCCTGGTCTCTAGAGCGAGTGCCAGGACAGCCTCCAAAGGCACAGAGAAACCCTGTCTCAAAAAACAAAACAAAACAAAACAAAAAGCAAAATAAAACAAACAAAAACCCCCTTTTTGTGTATTTGAATTAAAGAACATGAGACTATGAATCTGAGCAGAATGACTGAGGCAGGGGGATTGCTCCAAGTTCCAGGCAAACATAAGGAAAAAAAAAGCCAGGCAAATGATATTTGGTATTTTGGTACATGCTTGCTGTTTCTACTACTTGGGAGTTTGAAATAGGAGGACGACCAGAGCCCAGAAATTTAAGGCTAGCCAGGGAAACATAACAACAACAAACCAGGCCAGGCATTGTGGCTCAAGCCTTTAATCCCTGCCCCCCTGGAAGGTAGAAGCAGGTGGATCTTTGTGAGTTCCAGGCCAGCATAGTTTACATATTAAGCTAGCTAGGGATACATTGTGAGATCCTGTTTAAAAAAAAAAAAAAAAAGTCAAGAATCTTACTGATGAATTTCTGTGTATTCATTCATTATGAATTGAAATTGTCCTGTTGTGGATCCGGTCGTTTAAATACATTATTGGAATTAATTTTATGCCATGTTCTGCTTTCAAAAATTGACTACTAAAACGTTTAAAATATATATATTTTATATATATTATTTTATAATATATATATATATATCGTCTTATATCAGCCATTGTAGAATGGGTTGCATTCATTTCTTTATAAGATAAAATGTCACCAAGAAGCCTTTGACAGAGCAATTCTAAGGATGCTAGCAGGGGTGTTGGTGGAGCGGGGGTGGGAGGGGAAGAGGCGGTCCCCTCCCCTGCACCTTTAGTCCCAAAGGGAAAGGGAGAGTAAGACCCCGGTGGTGGTGCCTTTTTTTTGTCTAGCAGAGAAGCTGACGCCGTTGTCAACAGATTCACAGATCATGTCTAAATATGACTAATTAAAAACAAACAAACAAACATCAAAAAAGCCCAACCAACCTGCAAACCATGGCGATTAAAAACAACAGAAAAGGGTGGGCGTTTTATGTAATTTGATGAGCATTACTATTCAGGCAGAACTCCAAAATATAGTACCTTCGGAAGGTTATTCATCAAATCCCAAATACGTTTGGTGATGACGTTTCAGTCAGTTCCTAGGATGGGTGGGAGTGTGTATGGGGTGGGGTGGGGAAGGGGGGGTGTCTAAAACATGGAGTGTAAACTCCGGGGAGTCGAAACTTTGCCAAGTTCATTCTTGAATCCTTAGCGTCTAGAGCCGTGTCTGACACACAGTAGGTGCTCCCTTGAAAAATCCCAAAGAGTTCCTGTGCCAAATGCTGTGGATGCTGCGAGGGCGAATTTGCTGGAGGAGGAGGCGTCTCTTCATCCAGCTTTTGTCAGTCTCAAAGGAATCTTGGGTTCCCAAAGGGTTAAAAAAAAAAAAAAAAAGCCCACTTAATCCAGGCAGAGACATGACATTTTTTTTTTTTTCGAAATAAATGTCAAGAACGGGTTATTCTAATTCTGGGACAGAGCCAGACATGGACATCTGGAATGATCTACGTCCAAGTAAAAATAAATAAATAAAAAAAATAAGACAAACCACCAAAAAAAAAAAAAACCCGAAAACCCAATCGCCACCATTTTCTCCAGGTAATTTTCCATCCCTGCCCCCACAGTCAAGAGACACAGGAAAAAAAAGTACTTCTTCCATCCAGCCTGGCTGTTTAAGAAAGAGGAAGGAGCGGGCCAATGAGCGGCGCGCGGGAGGCTGGGGCGCCGCGGGGGCGCCGCGGGGACCGCAGCCCCCCAAACTTTGGCAAGTTGCGGGCGGCGCGCTGCGCGGGGCGCGGCCGCGGGGAGGCCGCCCCCTCGACGCCCGCCGCCCCCTCCCGGTTCGGGGCCGGGCCCAGCACCGGCTGGGCTCAAAGTTTGCGGCCGCCCCTGCGCCGCGCGCCCGATGTATGGGTGATATACTGCGGCGGCGGCAGGGTGAGGGACGGCCATATTTGCCGGCGCGGCCCGAGCCGGCGACAACAAAAAGTGCGCGGGCGCCCGGTGGGCGCTCGGACGGGCGCGGGGACGTGGGGCCGCCCGGCCCGGGCCTCGGCCTCGCCGTCGCCGCCGCCGCCGCGCTCGCGCCTGGCCCGGCTCTGCCCGGGCGCGCCCGGCCGCCCGCGGGGATGTCGTACAAGCCGAACTTGACCCGCGCACAATGCCCCGCCGCCGCCCTCAACGCCGGTGAGTGGGCGCGGCCGCGCGCGCGCGCAAAGTGCCGCCAAGTTGGGGGCTCGCGCTGCCGGCCTCGGCCCGGGGCTCCCCGAGTCGCGCGGCGCCTGAAGGCCGGCGAGCTGCCCGCGGGTGGCGGTGGTGGTTGGGGATGTCCGCGGGCCGGGGCAGCGCGGCGCGCCGCCTCAGCCGCCGCGCCGCCCATGATTCCCGCCGCCCGTGCCGCAAAGTTTCGCGGTGCGCCGGAGCTCGGCGGGGCTGCGCGCTCGGGCCCGGGTGCGAGCGGCCACGGATGGCGGGGGAAGCAAGGAACTCGGGCGGCCGGCCGGCGGGGCGAAGAAGGCTTTTTTCCTCAGCCCCCCCTTTTTTTTTCTTTCCTTAGGATTTTTGGGCGGCTCGGCGAGGGGCCCCTGCCGGCGGGAGGCGGGAGCGGCCGGCTGCGCGGGGAGCGAGGCGCGGGGCGCCGAGGGTCGGTGGAGCGGGACAGGCCAGGGCCGGGCCGCGTGGCCGCGGGCCCCAGGAGGGAGCCTGGCCCGGGTCGCGGGCGGCGGGTGGGCAGGGGACCGCAGCCTGGGGGTGGGAGCGGCTCCTGGCTCCCCATCCCCCACGCCCTCGGGAGGTCCCTGGAAAGAAGTTGGAGTGTCCGGGCCTCGTGGGCACTGCGGGCGGCGTGCTGGGTCCCGCGGGTCTCCATCTCGGAGTCCCCACGTGGGTACGCGCCCCAAGGGCCGCTCTGCAGAAGCCCGGGGGACCCGGTCTCCCTTCCCCGCTGGGGCTGGCGCCTCCGGGAAACTCCTGCAAAGTTCCTAGACAGCTTTCGGCTGTGCAGGGGCTAGTCCCGAACCCCGAGGGAACCGGGGCGAGGGGTGTGAAACCGTGGCGCTCATAGGTCACCGGTCTTGTGTCCCCTCTAGTAACCCCCTAGACATTTGGCTGTGAACAGACCACCCCCTGAAACAGACGCGAGATAACGGGGTGCCAGGAGAGCTAAGGCCTTCTGTGGGAGTTGGGGTCCGAGTTGGTTATGGTCGCTGTGTCAAACATACTACCCATGTCGGCACTTACAACTTGGGGGTGGTCTTGTGTTGAAATGTTGATTCTAGAACTCCAAAAATCCTCTAGAGGACCTCGAAAAGCCCTGGACATGTGTTTTTAAACTTCTTGGACACTGGCTGCTCTTTGGGATTTACGGTGCCAGCTTGGGAGAGTTGAAACACGTGGGCACAGAGCCCCCCAAAGCATGCAGCCACTGTATCACCCCAGATGGTGCCACCCCCTTTGGGTGACAGGCTTTGTTGGCAGGTAGGATTTTTGTCTCCCAGCCTTCTTGGTCAGTGCCTGGGATGGAAGGTTAGTGGGTTGCGTTGTCAGGCTGTGGGAAGCCAGAGACAGGCTTGATCTGGGGTAGTTGCCCCAGGGTCAAAAATTGGGACCTTTTGGGGTTGTGGGTCACAGTGGCAGGCAGCCCCTGGGACTCTGAAGCCCTGTTCTGGGCTTGCTAGCACCTGTATTCAGCTCAAGTTCTTTTTCTAATGACGAATGCCAGAGGCGGAGCGGGGTCTTAAGGTGTCCGGCATTTTGGTGGGGCCCGCCCGCCCGCTTGCCAGTATTACTTTGCAGAAAGCCCTGCTCTCCCCTGCCATCTGCATCCAAGATGGACTCTCACAGTGGCTCCTCCGCCTTCCCTGTCATCATCCCTCACGCCCTCCAGCCCTGCCTCCTGCTCACTGAGTTGCCAAGCTGCGGCCTGGCCGGCGGTGGCAGTGGCGGAGTTAGACAAAGCCCCCGCCTCCCCCGCCCGAGAGCCCCCCCCAGGCGCCCCAAGTGGCGGGAAGGCCGCCAGCTCCCCAGGCCCAGGCCGCTCTTTGTCTGGCGTGGGGGCGGGGAGCTGCGCCTGGCCCCAGGAGCTTCCTGGCCTCTGCCAAGCCCTCCCGGCTCTCTGCACACTGCGCTCATTGTCTGAGATGCTCCACACCGGCTGTGCTGACGTGGAGCTGCCTCCCTGGCCTCCCTCAGCCCAGGTGCCAATATCTTAGGGAAGGAGAGGGCTTGAGTGGTGCGGAAGACCCTTCCACCACGACTTCAGGGGTGCGGAGGGGGGGCGGGCTGATATCTTCCCCAACACTGAATATGGGCCTGGCTTTGACATAATCAGTCAGGCACATCTCCACTCCTCCAGGGTGGTGGGAAAGCAAGCTCTGAGATCCTCCACCCATGTTGTGGTGTTTCTCATTCCTCCTCTACACCCCCAGCCCCCTAATCCCATCCCCAAAGTCATTAAAATGTGGGATAACTCAACTATTGGGAAGTTTCTCAAAGATGGAGAAACAGAGGCCCACAAGGGCCTTGACAGAGCTCCCACAGCCAGGAGTGGAGTGGCACTGCTGGGACAGACCCCCAAGTCCAGGAGAGAAGATGTGTCAGGGAGGTGAGAAATAGCAAAAAGCGTGGGAAGCACACGAGGTGCCCCTGGTGCTTCAAGGATGACCTTGTATGTGGTGCTGGAATCCTCTAAAGGCCTCAAATGCTCTATCATCACACACACACACACACACACACACACACACACACACACACAGACACAGACACACTCACACTCGAGCGCTCGGGGTCTATCTGAGCCTAGAAAGGGCTCGACAACCTGTAGTGGGCAGGATTGGAACTCACCTCCACTCCTGTAAAGCAGCCATCTCTGAAGACTGGGGAAATAGAATTTGACCATGGTGGTGAAGAAGCTAGGGGTTGCTCAAGTCCCTAGTGTGCTTTGGTCAGGGACCACATACATACTTGGTGCCTGAAGGTGGGTATACACTCTATACCTAGGAAAACTCTTCCAGTGCTGTTCCTGCTTGTGGATGGAGATAGGTGTTGGCGTTGCCAGCTTGCTGCTTAGCTGCTTCCCATTCAGTGTGGCTCACCCTGCAGCCAGGCCCTGGGATTCACTGCTCCTCCCAGCTCCAGCAAACCCAGCTCCTGAACTTCCTCCTGCCCCTCCCCTCGCCCACACCAAGTGAGCAGCTGGTGACTTGGCCAGCCTGGCACCAGCTGTCCGTCCCTGGGGCCAAGTCTGCAAAGCCCGCTGTGTGCGTGAGCGACAATTTGGCTCTGGGGGCGGTGGTCAGGCAGCTGCTGAGGAGAACTAGGTAAATTCTCCATGGTTACTGTTGTTTGTAATTCGAAGGACATCCTTTACCCGCCTAATGGCCACTTGGTTGCCATTATGGGTCTGCATGCTCCAGCCAGGGGCCTCCTCATTCCACATCCAGGGGAGGACATTCTGTGCCGGGCTCTGGGCCCTGCTTTGTTCTGACTGCTGCACCTGGATAGTGTTCTCAAGTGCTAGATTCCATACGGGGGTCTTATGCCCCTCTTTTTGGAGTGTGGAGTGTGTGTGTGTGTTTTGCATCGACAGCCGGAAGATCTTTCTTTGGAGAGGGGATGAGAAGCCCAGAAGGGTTGAGGGGCTTGTCTGAGGCACAAAGGCCACTCTTCAGACCCTTCTGTGTGTGCTTGCACGGCACCTATCACTCTCTGGGGCTCTGTGCTTTGAGGCCTTTTCGGGTCTTCCTTGCTGTATTTGTCCAGCAGAGATGGGTGCATAGGAACACAGAGGTGGCCATGTTTAAGAAATTCTAGCTCAGGTTAGACCAACCTTGGTAGTTGGCAGCAAGGATTAGCCTGGACACAGCTGTTAGCTTCAATTTTGATAGTGGTCTCTCCTTTGGAGTCATGTGCATGGACTAGGGAAGGCTATGTCTTGTGAGGTACTAGGTCTGTGGGTCATGACCATTAGAGGTTGAGCTGAGGTCTCTGTCCTATAAATCAAAGTTCACAGGTGAGGGCCTGGGTGGGGGGGGGACTTAGTATTGCAGTACTCAGTGCCCTTTGGTACAGCTATCTGAGGCTGGGGTTCTCTAACTTCTCCCTCCTTTTTGTTGCAGGAAGTGTCCACTCGCCTTCTACTAGCATGGCGACATCCTCCCAATATCGCCAGCTGCTGAGTGACTATGGGCCACCGTCACTAGGCTACACCCAGGTATAGTAGTTTCAGTGATGGGAGGGCCCTGGGAGCAGCCGGAACACTGAAGGGGGTGAGGACAGCTTCTGGTAGGATGGATTGAGGGGACAAAGGTGGATCAGAGCAGTCCCCATGTTCTCCTGTGTTTCCTTAGCCCTGGCTGGGCTAAGGGATCAGAATGCAGGGCAGCTGGACTGTTTCAGGGGGACATGCAGGGTGGGGGACAAGGAAAGGGTCAGTGGTCACTGAGCTGCTCAAGCCACCAGATGCATGTCTCTGTGGGTTGCTTTATTTCCTAGGCAAGTAAGGTTCAACTGATATTGGACCTCTATGCTGTGACAGAGGAGTTGGGAACAGCATATTTGGAGCTGGTGGTGAATGTGGTCCCAAGTCATCTGCTTGGTTTATAACTGGTTCTATCCTTTGTGAGACCATGACCCTCTTGGAGGCCCAGATCTCTTATCAATCCATTGTGGTGACCCCAGGGTCATGCTCAGGAGTCAACTAGCTGCTACTCTTATCTTCAGATAGAATCTGAAAGGGACATGCTATGCATGAAAACATTTTTTTTTTTTTTTGCAACCGTGGTTGCCAACAGAAAAATTCTTTCTGTGGGCCACACTCCAGCCAGTGTTCCGGGGTTGCCATGGAGGTCTCTCCTTGGCTAAGGAGGCCGTGTACAACCTCCAGCCATGCCCCGACAGCCTATCCTATCCCAAGAGGAGAAGGAGGCACGGGCCCGGGAGCGGGACAGGCTGAAAAAGCGGAGGAGGAGGGAGGATGGGCTACGGCGAAGCTTGGAGCGGCAGCGCAATGCCCTGGCCATGCGGCGTCGACGCTGGGAGAAGCGGGAGGCCAGGAGGCGAATGTGCCAGGAGGCGGAGCTCCAAGGCCTGGCCTGCAGGCTGGGTGGCCAGGCTTGGGAGTGGAGGCAGCAGAGGCGAGAGGAGCAGGTCAAATCCCTGGACAGAGAGCTGGCCACCATGGTCCATCTGCGGCAGGAAGAGGAGAGGCCCGAGCCAGGACCCTCACTGATCTGGGTGCTTGCTTGGGCCATAGTCTGGAGACAAAAGCTGTCTGTGGGGAGGATGCCCCATTCTGGGTCCTTAGTGATTGTTGAGATCCTCCAGTGGTGATCTCGTCTCACTCAATGTGGATGCTTGATTCCGAGGAGGCACCCCTTTCTGCCTTATGGATTGAGGTGTTCCCTGTCACTTGTTACTTTGATAGCCAGATCTTTTTTCCTGTGTGCATGGTAAAATGGTTTTCTGGATGGGACATGCTCCAGCTGGGGCAGCCCTGGAAGCGCAAGGCTAGGTCACTTTCCCTTTACCCATGTATGGCTGCTGGGGTGGGTCAGTCCATCTAAGCCCTTGTTTTCTGGTTCTAGGGAACTGGAAATAGCCAGGTGCCTCAGAGTAAATACGCAGAACTGCTGGCCATCATTGAAGAGTTGGGGAAAGAGATCAGACCCACTTATGCAGGGAGCAAGAGCGCCATGGAAAGACTAAAACGAGGTAAGCTAGGGACATGGTTAGGGGTCTCAAGGTTGCCTATCACTGTTGAAGGACTTTGTGAAGTTGAGTATGCTGGTGGGGTACCTGTACTCCCAGCTGCTTGGGAGGCTGAGGCAAGAAGATGACTTGAGCCCAGGAAGTAGAGACTAAGAGGTTTTCCTAGAGGAAGCAGTAGAGGTGTCCAGGGAAGGTCCCTTGACCCATGGGTTAATGCTGCAGCTGTGTGTGCTGTTGTAGCTGCTGGGGCAACTATAGATGTGGCAGTTGGGTTTGGAGTGGGGGGCTTATGGGGTTTCTAAGAAGGGCAGCCTGGCAGTGGCCATTCCTCAATCCTGTACCTTACCAGAGAGGCTCCTGAAGCTGTCTCCCCATCTGTGCTCCTGTGGGGTCACACTGTAAGCCCCTTGGCAGTTGTGGCTACAGAGGCTATATCGTCTGATCTGGGTAGGAGCAGCTTGAGAGTTCCTTTTTTGTATTTGTTTTTGTTTCTTCAAGACAGGATTTCTCTGTGTAGTTGTGGCTGTCCTGAGTACTCACTCTGTAGACCAAGCTGGCCTCGTACTCACTGAGATCTACCTGCCTCTGCCTCCTGAGTGCTGGGATTAAAGGCATGTGCCACCACTGCCTGACTGGATTTTTTTTTTTTTCTTTTTAAAATTGTGGTAAAATATATGTAACATACAATTTAACATTTAAACAATTGAAGTTCGTTCATATTATTGTATAGCCATCACAGTTTGTATCCAGAATTTTTTCTTGTCTTAAAAATTTGAAACTGTGGTGGGCGTTGGTGGCGCATGCCTTTAATCCCGCACTCAGGAGGCAGAGGCAGGCAGATCTCTGGGAGTTCGAGGCCAGCCTGGTGTATAGAGCAAGTTCCAGGACAGCCTCCAAAGCCACAGAGAAACCTTGTCTTGGGGAAAAGAGAATTGAAACTGTGCTCATTACTCATTAAGTCATACTGCCCACATCACCCTTGAGATTCTTCAGTGATTAAAAAGAGAGGGTGATGTCACAGAAAGCAAGGGACTCAGGTGTGAGGTGTGAAGGATGCTGACCAGCGTGCTACCTCATGACAAAGCTGCTGAGGAGAGAGGAGTTCTATTTTAGAAGTTACCAGAGGAGCCAGGACTGCAGGTTCATTCATGACCAGGAGGGACTAGGCTGATAAAAGAAAACATTACAGATGAATGTGAGAGGGATGGAGCTGACCTGCACCTGAGACGGCCCCTGATCTGTGGCAGGAGGCCGCACTGAAATCACACTTCTCAGCCATAGCCAGGCCAGCTCTGGGACAGGCTGTAGCTGAAAGCCAGACTTGGCCTGAGTTCTGTAAGGAGGTGACTTGACTGAAGCTAGACTGGGCACAAATGGAGACAGGACTGGAGATGGCCACTGGCAGAAGGAAGTGAGGTAATTCTGGGAACTGGAGAGCTGGCTCCATGTAGAGATTCCTGGGGAGTTGTTAATTTACATTCACCCCCAAAGCCAGTGAACTGAATTATATATGGATGTACCTAAGTGGCCATTGCCACAGTACATCCTGAGGGAGCTACTGGCCCTACAAGAATAAGGAAGACTTCCTGTCACCCTAGCCAACTGCTGAACTCATTCAAGCATGTGTGAAAAGATTTGAAGCTGTCCTCAAACTCAACAGTCTTGATTCTTGAGAGTACTAGGATTGCAGTGTGAGCAACCATCCTGGGCATAGCATTGTGTTTATTTATTAAAGAGGGGGAAAACTGTATGTTGCTGACCTTTGAACTCCTAGGTTCAGATCTTCTCCCATCACAGCCTCCTGAGCAGCCTGTCCTGTCCAGGTGTTTGGATGTAGACCCTCTATTCCCCTCCAAAACGAGGACTGTGACTGGGTGTTTTTGTTTTTGTTTGTTTCTTTTTTTTTTTTTTTTTTTTTTTTTTTTTTTTGTTTTTGTTTTGTTTTTCGAGACGGGGTTTCTCTGTGTAGCTTTGGAGCCTATCCTGGCACTGGCTCTGGAGATCAGGCTGGCCTCAAACTCACAGAGATCTGCCTACCTCTGCCTCCTGAGTGCTGGGATTAAAGGTGTGCGCCACCAATGCCCGGTGTGTTTTTGTTTTTTTTGAGACAGGGTTTCTTTGTGGCTTAGGAGGATGTCCTGGAACTAACCCTTGTAGACCACCAGGCTGGTCTGGAACTCAAAGAGATCTGCCTGCCTCTGCCTCCCGAGTGCTGGGATTAAAGGCGTGTGCCACCAATGCCCAGCATGTGACTGGGGTTTAACCAGTGGGTTTTCTTCCTGCTCAGTGAATGGACTGATGTCCGTCTCTGTTTCTCTTGCAGGCATCATTCATGCCCGAAGCCTGGTTCGGGAGTGCTTGGCTGAAACGGAACGTAATGCCAGGTCCTAGCCCCTGGCCAGTCTGAAGGCCCATCTCGATACCCTGTGGAGATGAGAGGCTTTGTTCAAAATGGCAGTAGTTTTCCTGCCATGGTCATTAAGCTCTGAACCTACATTCAAAAGATTGGGAAGACATTTTGCAGTTATTGATGATGTGCATTTTAAGTAGTTAGGAACGATCCAGCTCTTTTTTTCTTTCCAAGCATTGATCTGAAAGATGTTTGTGAAGCCACTTCACAGCAAGCTATTGTTTGCCCCCAGATACCAGTGTCCCCTTTAATCTCCTTTTGGATATATTTGCTATTTGCATCACCCCAGTTGACTTCCTTTCCATGAGCTCACCTGCCTCTGAGGACTTGAGTGCAAACCACAGCACGTTTGCTTAGTAGCTGGCCCGCCTGTGTACAGTGTAGACCCTGCTTCACGGAGCTTCTCTGCTTAAGTGTTTGCATGATTGAGTGCTTTGAAGTCAATCTTAAAAATGCACAAGTTATAAATACAGAAGAAAGAACAATCTCCCCAACCTACCAAGCGCCCTGCAAATGTCCATCCTGAGACTGTAGATCTCAGTTCCGTGTTTACTGTGAGACGATCACAACATCTGGAAGAAAACAACTGAAACCGTTGCATCTTTGTATTTATTACTTGATGTAATAAAGCTTATTTTCATTAACAGTTTGTATTAAGATATAGGAGCCTTGAGGTCTTAAGTTTGTCTTTGAGGAGGACAGTCTTGTTAATTATAGTGACACTGGCTTCGAATTCACAATCTTTGCCTTGGTTTCCCCAGTGGTGTTAGGGTCACTGTTGAAGCTCATGAGGGAGGGCTTGGAGATATCTGCTAAGGGCATTTCCTATACCACTAGCATAGCTGGCTGTGAATTGTGTGCTTAAACCTCAAGGATAACAGAGACCCACATTGTGGAATTTGAAGTGTGTACCGCGATGACAGCAGGTAGGTAGGTGCTCCAAGGATCTCCTTTTGCAGGACACTGTGGCTCACTCCTTGTAGTCCTAGAACTTGGGAGACAGAGGCAGGAGGATCACATACTTTGTGCCAACCAGGGCTACATAGTGAGGCAGTGATTAAAAGAAGAGTATTTTTCACAATGTGACATACTCTGGTGCATGGAAAGCAAGTCGTGCTTGGATGTACTGAGATATTTACCAGGGCTTGGGAGTTTTTGCTGTGTGAAAACTGACCCTGTACCAGGCTTTGCTCTGAGCTGGATGAAGACAAGTATCAGATGTTCAGTCAGTGTTGCAGGTGAGCCCAGTCATAAGGAGTTCAAAGGCTGTCTGAGGGTGCCATGTGCTTCACTGCATCTCCATGACAGAGCACCAGTGTGTAAAAGGAGACAAATGGAAGCTGCTTTTCCTGCCTTCTGTTATAAATTTGCCTTCCTGTGAGTTTCTTTTGACCCTTTTCATAACTCCCTGTTGAAGGGAGCCTAGAGATTCCCGCTTGGAGTGTTCCACGCATCAGCTTCCAGATGTATGTAATACAGAGTATGTCCAGCCTTGAACAGCTTGATGAACTGTGCCCCCCCCCAGGCCCCTCCCCCCCACACAGGAGAAGCAGGTAACAGTGAGCCTCATCTCTCAGTATTTTTCCTATCTGGATAGAATTTTCCCTCCTTGAGATGGTCTCACTGTGTCTTGGAACTCACTATGTAGGCCAGGCTGGCCTCAAACTCACAGAGATGAGGCCTGCCTCTGCCTTCTAACAGCTGGGATTAAAGACGTGGACCACCTGTGGAATTCTAACAGGAAGAGCAAATGGAACAAATGAAAAACAACCTGTAGCCTTGTGTGGTGGTGCACCCCAGTAATCCTTGAAACTGGAGAGGCAGAGAGAGGAGGATGAGGAGTTTAAGACCACCCTTGGCTATGTGAGACTTTGACTTTGAAAAGACAGTCCACTGGGTGTTGATGAAAACATAAGTCAGGTTCTGGGACCTCATCTCTAAAACATCTATGTGGTCATGTTCAAGGAGTGACAAGCTTTCAACTCAACTGGCAAGTCCCATATATATTTCTGTTGCTGTGGTAAAATACCCTGGCAGAAAGCAACTTCTGGCTGTGCAGTGGCACTTGCCTTTAATCCCAGCACTTAGGAGGTAGAAGGATTTCTGAGTTCCAGGCCAACCTGGTCTACAAAGTGAGTTCCAGGACAGTCAGGGCTGTTACACAGAGAAACCCTGTCTTAAAAAACAAAACAACAAAAATGATAAAAAAAAAAAAAAAAAAACTTATGAAAGGCATTTATTTAGCTTGCTCTTTCAAGTTTTACAGTTCATTTTAGGGAAGTCAAGGCAGGACCTTCAAGCATTGTCATGTCACATTCACAGTTGAGGGAATGAAAGCGGTGTTGCTCTTTCTTAGCTTGTATTGTTCTGGGTTTCTGCTTAGGGAATGATGCTGCCCACAATGGGGGTGGGGGGGGCTCCAACTTCAATTAACAATAAAGACAATTCCCACAGACATCCTTGTAATTTCTCACTAAGACACTTCCCTGTGTTCTAGGTTGTCTGTGTGAAGTTGAGTGTTAAAACTAGTAAGCACAGCAGATATCTTAGTAACATTTCACCGACATTTTCTCTTTACCAAAAACTCAAATAATATATTAAGGCAGCTCAGCAGTGGCCCTGGAGTTGACAGGATACTAGTAAATGCTAATGTTTGATTCAACTTGCCATAAAGGTGGGCTTAGCTAATAATGATACTTTTTCAAATTGTTTGTATCTTAACCTTCATTGCTTATTTCTGTGTGTGACAAGTGTGGGCATACATGTCACAGCATATGTCAGGAGGTCAGAGGACTACTTTGTGGAATCAGTTCTGATCCTCCACCCTTACGTGGATTCTTCTGGGACAAATGCTCTACCCAAGCATGAGCCTTCCCAAGTGCCAGGACTGCAGCATACACCACCATGCCTACTTCCAGGATGTGCCGAGTATTACCACATTATTCCCGGGAGCCCCCGGGCACACCATCAGCATTGCTCCTTTTCTCAGGGATGTTTTGACTTGCTTCCCATAGTTCTTTCAACAACTTCTTTTTTTCAAGTGTCTCCTTTGCTCTCTTCTTTCTTTCTCGTTTTCTCCTCTCACCCTCAAGCTTCTCTTTGTGGACAGGGCTGTTTTCACCATTGTAGAAAACATCCACTTTCTCCTGGAGGATTTTCCGAGCTATCTTTCTGTTTTGATCCACAGATCGTGTTTGGTGGCACTGCAAGAGATCATAGGCAGGAATGTGAAACCATGGGTGTGAGATAGGCAGGACCCCAGAAGCCCTACTCCCTCAGTCCACCCATCTTTCCCATCCCAGAGGGAAAGGCCAGGAGAGCAAAGGCAGGAACCCCTTTGAGTCAGCCATGTGGGTGCTGGGAATCAAACCTGGGTCTTCTGGAAGAGCAGCCAGTGCTCTTAACCACTGGACAGTCTTTCCAGCCCCACAACAGCTTTCAACTAATTTAAGCAGTTTCCAAGAAATTCTAGAAGCACTGACTGGCCAGGGAGCAACCCTGCAAAATTTATATGCCGTTCACAAGTGTAGATCCATCTAGAGGACAAGGGTGCATCTTTATTAATAGCTTACCACAACATTCAGTATGGGAAACTGATGGCAGCCAGGGCCTAGTGAAGTTGGTGGGCAGAGGAAATACTGTGGCTTGAGGGAGAGATTTCCAAAACAAGTTCAACAACAAATAATGCTTTTGGAATTTTGTTATAAGTGAGGTTCTCAAGGAGGAAAAGAAAGAAACTGAGGGTTTTAAGTTATGTCTTCTTGGCTCAAGAAACTGGCCTGGCCATAAAGCTGCTACTGGACTTCCCTTTTGAAGGACTCTGGGCAAGTTCCTTGTCTGCTTCGGGCAGTAAGCACATGTTTCCAGGACTCAAAGAGTTAACATAACAGAGTGCCCCTAGTCGTGTGAAGTATCTGCTGTTAGGTTGGTTGTATCTGGGAAAATGTGTGCTCTGCCTTCTGGCTCCTTCAAGGCGATGTGTGCTGCTCTGGGGCCCTCTATTGATGTACACTTGGCTGGCAGCTCTACTGGTCTGGCTCTTATTTCAGAGGCAGTAGGTCTGCTAGCACTCCGAGCTAAAAATCACTTGGCCACTTCCTACATATGCCGTTTGTTGGGAGCTGGTGCAGACCTTGGCCAGAGACAGCCTTCTTTAAGGAAGACACTAGTAGCTGTGCCCTGCTTCCGCCCCACCTTGTTCTCTCCTAGGAAGGACATGTGTAAGAGACATATGACAAAGCAGGGCAGAGGGACCTGGAGGAGATATCCTACCAACTGAGGACTGAGCTAACCCAAAGCACAATCCATCAGTTCCATGCTGTTGGCCAGGGGTGGCTTTGGGAGCAGCAGGCTTCAGCAGATCTGCCTTATAGCATCCTTTCATGGTGACACACAGCCAAATTCAAGGACAGCAGCAAAGCCCCGGCTCCATAAGATTCTGGCACCAGGCTTCTGAGTCTGGGCAGGAGGGTCATTTCCAGAGGGACAGCTCAGGGCTTGGGTACACCTGCAGTACCCTGACTACTGGGTTTGCAGTGTGTCAGTGCATGCCTTTCAGTCAAACTTGATGTGGCTGCAGACCTGGACTCCTCTCATCTACCCGACCCTCCACTGTCTACCTTGACCACAATGCCGGAGGGCACATGTTTGAGCACTACACAGTTGTTGGTTTTGTTGGTGGCCTGGCCCCCTGGACCATGTCCTTTCACAAACTGTTCTTCAAGCTCACTCTCGTGCAGGGGAAGCAGAGCAGGATAGTCCTTCCTGCCTGCCACCTGTACCACAGCAGCAGCCATTCCTGGGAAGAGCAGTGCTGGCTTCTGAAGCCCAAATACCCAGTTCCCTGAGCATATCCTGATCAGTGGTGCAGGAAAACGGAGCAAAGCCCAGGTGCTCATCAAGGACACAGCTCGCTGTGGCAGAACCTGGGATGGAGAGAGAATGAGGCCATCTTTTTACTTTGCTCTCAAGATGACAGACTTCAAACAGCTTCTTATACAATCTCAGGGACAGTCCATGCCCAGGGCATGTAGGGGACAAGCAAAGACAGGTGACCGGGAAGGCACATCTCTCTGGACTGGAGTTGCCCAGAGTTCTGACCATGTTCTACCAGCTAATACATACTTCCTTTCTTCCTTTTTTAAGCCTACAACACGGGGTATTCCCATCCAAGTACTGACCAGGACTGATCCTGTTTAGCGTCTGAGATCAGTGTATTTAGGGTGGTATGGCCACTGCACATTTTCTTAAAACACACCAAAAATAACCTTCAGAGCACCCAGAGGTGCTATCCCCTTAAGAAAGAGGTATTGAGTGTGACATTAAAGGAGCAGGCACACTAAAGAGCATTCTGAGGAAGAATTAGAACCTGAGTCAGGGGACAATATTTAAATGTAAATCTATATTTGTGCAAGGATGACAGCATCAGTCTATTTTATAGCTGAGCTTAAAGTCTGACACAGTAAACTTCACTATCAATCAGTGCCCTGACTGTTGGTTTGTAATGCTGGCAGTTTCATGGATTTGAATGGGAACATCTGTTCCCTGGGATGCACTGCCAACAATACAATCCAACTGGTCTTTTTGTTTGTTTGTTTGTTTTTTGAGACAGGGTTTCTCTGTGTAGCTTTGGAGCCTATTCTGGCACTCGCTCTGGAGACCAGGCTGGCCTCAAACTCACAGAGATCCGCCTGCCTCTGCCTCCCGAGTGCTGGGATTAAAGGCATGCGCCACCAACACCCGACCCCAACTGGTCGTCTTGTTACAAAATCAAGCAGTTTTTACTAAGGAGCCTGTTAGGCTTAAACAGCACAAAGGATGTGTGAATGATGTCAAGATGAAAGAGCTGGGCTGGGTGTTGGTGGCACACGCCTTTAATCCTAGCACTCGGGAGGCAGAGGCAGGCGGATGGATCTCTGTGAGTTCAAAGCCGGCCTGGTCAACAAAGCTACACAGAGAAACCCTGTTTCAAAAACAAAGCAAAACAAAACAAAAAGCGGGGGTGGGGGGGTGGGGGGGTGGGGTGGCGAGATCAAAGAGCTGGACCCATGAGCTAGCCAGAGAAGACACTCAAGACTGCATGACTTTAGTTTTTTTGTTTTGTTTTGTTTTTTGAGACAGGGTTTCTCTGTGGCTTTGGAGGCTGTCCTGGAACTAGCTCTTGTAGACTTGTAGACCAGGCTGGTCTGGAACTCACAGAGATCCGTCTGCCTCTGCCTCCCGAGTGCTGGGATTAAAGGCATGTGCCACCACCGCCCGGCATTTTTTTTTTTTTTTTCAATCCACTCTTAATAAGCTACACCCCCAGGTTCAGAAGTCTTTGCTGTTAAACAATGAAATATTTAAATGAAGCTGGGTGTGGTCACCCATGCTGTAATCCTAGCACTCAGGAGGCTGAGGAAGGAGGACTGCCAGGAATTTGAGACTACCCTAGGTTATAAGACCCAGTCTCAAAATCTAAAAAGATTTAACTGATGACTCAAGATCCAGCATAGCACTGTAATCGCTTAGCTGGCACAAGAGTTGGGCAGGGAATTGTAGCTACAAGGACATGGTTATCCCACAGGCTTCTGAGGTTTTCAAGGGGTCAAAGGTGAACATGGTCTGATAGGACTCCTTGTGAAAGAGTCACATCACAAGCAGGTCTGACTCATCAACTGGGAAGTTGGTGAGCTTGCTTTTCTCCATCCAGCTCACATTTCAGAGAAAAGGTCAGAGAGAAAAGTATTCTCGGGATGGATGGCTCTGTCATGACTTCTGGGGCTCAGGACTGTATCTTGGGGACCCGCTTGGCAGCCAGGTAATCACAGAACCACAGCTTAGTTGTGGACTGCTAAGGGTGTGCAGGAACTAAGCATGGGGGTGCTAGTTTCACACTGCTCCCGAGGCTCTCAACAGCAGCAGAAACCAGGTGACAGAGTCCTGGCAGTTGGTCTGTGACATAGGGAGGAGCTATCAGCTTCTGAGACAGAACTACTCAGGTTTTCGTTCAACTTGCTTATTACCCCTAATCCATTGTCACCCGTGACTGCTGATATCTGCTGTGTTTAACAGGTGAGTACTGGGGCAGACCTTTGATGAAGGCACACTGTAAGAGGTGCTTTATTTTTCATTTTGTTTATTTTGGGTTTTTGAGACAGGGTTTCTTTGTAGTCCAGGCTGTCCTGGAATTTGCTGTGTAAACCAGGCTGGCTGGAACTCGAGAGATCCACCTTCCTCTGCCTCTCCAGTGCTGGGATTACAGATGTTGCCACCACTGCCAGATGGTTAATTTTTTGTTTGTTTGTTTATCGAGACAGGTTTTCTCTGTATTGCTTTGGAGGTTGTCTTGGAACTCACTCTGTAGACCAGGCTGGCCTCGAACTCAGAGATCTGCCTGCCTCTGCCTCCGGAGTGCTGGGATTAAATGTGTGACCCTCCAATGCCCGGCCAGCTTGTTAGTTTTTTAAACTTATTATTTAGGTTTTTAAAACTTACTTCATCTTCATCGTTGTTGAGACAGGATCTCTATTATGTAGCTCTGGCTGTCCTGGAACTTGCTGTATAGACCAGACTGGCCTCAAATCACAGAGATTTGTCTGTTTCTGCCTCCCAAGTGTTGGGATTAAAGAGTGCACCACCATGCCCTTTTAAAATTTTCTGTATTTGGTGTTTTGCCTTCATGTATGTATTTGCATCATGGGCATGTCTGGTGCCACAGAGGCTGATCCCCTGATACTGAGGTGACAGACAGTTGTGAGTCACCCCAGATCTTCTGTAAGAACAGAAAATGTTCTTAACTGAGCCATCTCTCAAGCCCCTGGTTTTTTTTTTTTTTTACAGGACTCGACCAGTCCAGTCTCACCCTCCTGCCTCCACTTCCCTCTCTCCCTCCTCTCCGTTCCATCTGTCCTTCCTTATTTTCATTATGCAGCCCTAGCTGGCCTGGCATTCTGTAGACCTAGGACTAAATGCCTGAGTTTCCTATTGTTTTAAACAAAAGCTCCTGAGTAGCCAGAAGAGTTGGCAACTGCAATGATGCTGGGCATCTCTGAACCTCTTTCTATGGGAAATGAATACGATGAACTAATACATACGTTCTTCTCAAGTCTTGCTACTTGCTTTCAAGTTTACGACAGTATGGTTTAAAACCCATGTCTTCTTTTTGTGCCATTCAATGTGTCCTGACATACTGATGGTGATAGTAAAGACAACAGTGGAAGGTGCTCTTGTGGAAGGTGTGTATCAAATGAAAATGGTGTTTTAAAACTACCTTTGCGGGGGAGGAGGATGGAGAAATGGCTCAGTGTTAAGAGTGCATATTCTTCCTACAGAGGACATGAGTTCAGTTCCCAGTACCCACACTGGATCGCTCCTTATAACTCCAGTTCCAGGGGATCCAATGTGCTCTTCTGGCCTCTGATGGCATTGCACATACACGGGGTGCGCACACACATACACGGGGTGCGCACACACATACACACACACACACACACACACACACACACACACACACACACACCTATACCCAATAAATAAAACCAAGTGTGATGACGTGAGTTTGGTCCTGGGACTCTTGGTAGGAACTAATTCCTAAAAGTTACTGTCTTCTACATGAGCACTGTGGAATACACAGACACATTTTTTCGTTAAGTACTAATAAAAATACTGGTTTTGTTCAATGAGTGTGAAATATTTTAGAATTATCCTTAAGAATATCCTTAAGTGAGCTGTGTGGTGGTGGTGGCTGTGCACATCTTTAATCTCAACATTTGTGAGGCAGAGAGGCAGGTGGATCCCTGTGAGTTCAAGGCCAGCCTGATCTACACAGAAACCCTGCCTCAAAATAAATAAGTAAATAAATAAGAATATAAAGGAAAACATAAGTGAAAAAAGGGAAAAATGGTAAGTGATCAAGATGTGGTGGTCCCATACATGTACTCCCAGAATTTGGGAGGCAGAAGCAAAAGGACCAGGTCAGGAGTCAGAAGATTTCTGTCTCCATAGAACAACAGTCAACAGTAGTTAAGATGGCTGACTCAGTGGGTAAAGACACTTTGTCACCAAACCTGATGGCCTAGTTTCTATCTGAGGAACCCACAAGATGAGAGAACCAGCCCCTTAAACTTGTCCTCTGACCCCCAGATATGTGTTGTGGCAAGCACCTCTTCTCTGACAAAATAAAATATAATTCAAAACAAAACAACCCCAAATAAACACAAAAGAAAATGTGATGAACCCAGACACTATAAACTGGGGCTAAGTTAATGTCCAAAATGGCCCTTTTCTTATTTCTGCATTCTATGTACAGAATTCCTTTGTGTAGCAAAAGGCTCCAAGTCCCTGAGGACTTGGTCCCAGGAATATGAGCCCAGGGTCCCTTTTGAGTGTCTCTTCCGCCAGTTAGTGAGCAGACCGGACAGAGCAGTGATAATACAGTGCCGTGACAAAGACAGGAAGCGAGTCTGGCACAGGCCAGACTCCCAGACAAAGGACAGCAGGGACAGTGCTTTCATCAGCAGCTGTCACAGCCACCAGCTCAGTCTCTGCCCTTCTGTTTTAGTTCAGAGCCGACAGACACCCTGGAAGAGCTCCCACCCAACTGAGTTCAAGGAGGTCCCCAGTGTTCAATGACTGACTGCTTTGTTTAATGGCTAATTCCAGCAGCCAATCAGACAATGCTAGACACTTCTAGCATCTCCTGGAGCTTTGGACCTACTCCAGTGACTGCTAAAAATGACAAACACACCCATGGCTCTGCTTCCCCAAAGCCTAGAGAAGAATACAGACTGGATTTCAGGTTTTGTGATACCACAGTGCAACCTGGAGTCTTTGGGTACAAAAACGTCTCAAATTCTAGCTCATTGTGACATTTAAAAAATACAAGAGAAAATCACAAAAAGGACAAAAAGTGCTAGTAAGAGGAAACCAGCAGCCGGCAGCTCTGCCCTAATTCCTTTCTGGGAATGCAGGCTTTAATTTAGGGCTGGCTCTCTGTACCTCACTTCCCTGGCCTTCCTTTTTCTTTGATAATGACCAGTTATTCATGAGCAGATGAAGTTAGGTTAAAGCCTATCATTGTCTGAGTTTTGACTCAGTCTAATGTAGAGAGAATAGGTCTGCCAGACCTTCCAAAAGGGAGTGTGAATTTGTCCTATGGAAAATCCAGTTAAATATCTACTAAGCATTAGGCAAAGGTCTCAAGGAGCATCAGCAGTTTGCCCATCACAAAGATGTGAAGATGTGTATGAATACAAGCAATGCTATAGCCCAGGCTGTGACAGAGGTAGGCCCCAGATGACCCACTGCACCCCTGTCAGGATTTGGAACTTGCAATCAGTTTATGCCTCTTGTTACCATTCCTGGTTCACAAACATTGTTTCCTCCAGCTTCCCGAATCACCCCAATCTGGGAGGATGCAGCTGCAGGGATGGCCTGCTCAACTGCATCAAGGCCTGGGACAGAGCCATCCCAGGGTCAAATGAGATGCAAGAGGCCATGCTGTGTTCCAGCAGCCCCAGTGCTGTGGATGGGGCAGAGGGCTGTTTTTATGTCTCTTGAGAAACATGAAGAGTTGAGCTGGGAGTACTGTGCAGTGGTAGAGAGTTACGCTTGCTTGGCCTGGCCCTGGGTTTTATTTCCCAGCATTGTGATAACTAAGTAAAGTTGCAGATAATTAAAATCAACAATAGGACTAGTGATCTGGCTTGGCATGTAAAGATGTAAAGGAGTTTGCCACTAAGTCTGAAGACCTATATTCATTACTGGAACCCACATAATGACTTTTACAAAATGTATGTGTGGGCCCCGCCCCCGACATGTAATGAAAACAACCCAAGACGGATAATTTTGTTTGAGTTCAATAATTTTCCCAACTGGGTGGTGGTAGCACACGCCTTAAATCCCAGTACTCGGGAGGCAGTGTCAGGCAGATCTCTAAATTCAAGGTCAGCTTGGTCTACAGAGTTCCAGGACTGGCTCCATAGCTACCGAGAAACCCTGTCTCAAACAAAAAACAAAAAACAAAAAGAGGGTGGTCCAGCATTCAGTGACTGACTGCTTTGTTTAATGGTTAACTCCAGCAGACTTATTCTCTACATTTGACTAAGTTAGGACTCCGACAGTGAGAGGTTTTAACCCAAAATTCAGTGGCTTAGAACTTTTTACTTCTTGTTATTACACCTAGATCAGGTAAGGGAATTTGATTTTAATCTCATTTTAGGAAAGCCCAGGTGTCTCTGTCTAGAATTGTTTCTTTAAAAATGTACTGCTTAGTGTTTCTTTAAAGGTACTGAGTACAGTTTTCCCTAGCCACAACTTTCATGGTGCATCAGCCTTGTAGAAACTTTATTAAAACTAAGCAGAGAGAACCCATATGGAGAGACCTCCAGAGGGCAGTTTAGGAGAGACACTCTCGGCAGGTCTGGTCATCCCTCAGCAAGTACACCGCACACCCAGAATCTTAAGTCTGATGCTTGCACCTGAATCTCTGCTTTTTGTTATTGTTTTTGAAACAGGCCCTTTCTATGTAAGTCCCAGGCTGGCCTTGAACTCAAAGAACACCGAGACCTGACTCTGCCTCTGAGTACTGGAATTTAAAGATGTATGCCCTACGGCTGGCAGATTTTTTTTGTAACTAGCCCCTAGGTAAGGCTGTTATTATTGGTGCAGGGACCACACTTTGAGTGGTCTTTGAGCAGTTTTGCCTACATCCTGACACTAAGGATGGCAAGACTATTTAATGAGAGGCTTGGAATCATGATGGCAATGATGGAGATAAAGGAGTGTGATGGGAGGGCAAGGAGGTCCTCGAGATCAGTGGTTCCCAACCTCCTAATGCTGCAACCCCTTAATACAGTTCCTCATGTTGTAGTAACCCTCAACCATAAAATTATTTTGCTGCTACGTCATGAGGCTCTGGATCTATCCCCAGCACAGCATACACCAGGCTTGGTGGTCCATGTTTATAAACCCTCACTAGAGAGGTGGAAGCAGGAGGAGCACACAGTCAGGGCCGTCCTCAGTTTGACAGCAAGTTTGAAGTCCACCCAGGATACACAACCCTGCTTTTTTTTTTTTTTTTTTTCTTTTTTTTTGAGACAGGGTTTCTCTGTGGCTTTGGAGGCTGTCCTGGAACTAGCTCTTGTAGACCAGGCTGGTCTCGAACTCACAAGGATCCGCCTGCCTCTGCCTCCCAAGTGCTGGGATTAAAGGAGTGCGCCACCAACGCCCAGCTCCTACTCATTTTTTTATAGTAGAAACTTTCAATGCATGGAGGATTATGCCTAGTCCTTTTTTTGGGGGGGGGGTTTGAGGCAGGATTTCTCTGTGGCTTTGGAGGCTGTCCTGGAACTAGCTCTTGTAGACCAGGCTGGTCTTGAACTCACAGAGATCTGCCTGCCTCTGCCTCCCCAGGGCTGGGATTAGAGGTATGCGCCACCAACGCCTGGCTAGCCCAGGCTATCTTTAATCTCATGACCCTGTTGCTTCAGCATCCCAGATTCTGGGATTACAGGTCTGTGCTACCATGAAGGGTAAGTGTGACCTCTGTAGTACTCATATCTAGAGCTGTGATTTATTTACTCTACAACCACGGTCATATTTCCTCATGTGGAAAAGGAAGTTCTTACCATATAGGGTGAGGACAAAGCCATGTATGTTGCCACAGACATAAAACTTTTTTTTTTTTTTTTTTTGGTTTTTTGAGACAGGGTTTCTCTGTGGAGCTTTGGAGCCTATCCTGGCACTCGCTCTGGAGACCAGGCTGGCCTCGAACTCACAGAGATCTGCCTGCCTCTGCCTCCCCAGGGCTGGGATTAAAGGCGTGTGCCACCAACATCCGGCCCAGCTCTTTCATCTTGACATCATTCACACATCCTTTGTGCTGTTTAAGCCTAACAGGCGCCTTAGTAAAAAACTGCTTGATTTGGTAACAAGAAGACCAGTTGGGGCCGGGGTAGACATACAACTTTTAATGCATGTTAGGTGGTAGCATGCCATCCCCTAAATTGTACAACTGAGGAATTTTTGACACACAACTACCTAAGTCGTGTCTGATGACATAAGGCCAGCCCGAAAAACAACTATTTCATGGGTATTTTAAAGCTAAAAGTGAAAAGGAATCTAGAAGAGTGACCTGAAAATGATTTGGATTGATACCTGGAGCCGGGCAGTGGTGGTGCACACCTTAATCCTAGCACTTGGGAGGCAGAGGCAGGCGGATCTCTGGTCTATAGAGTTCCAGGACAGCCAGAACTACACAGAGAAACCCTGTTTCAAAAAACAACAACAACAACAAAAAACAAAACAAAACAAACAAAAGATACTTGGTACCATGAGAATACCAAAGAGGTGCTATTTGCTCAGATCATAATTCTGGTCTATGAAATCAGGCGCCAAGGAGATCATTATGATGCCAAAATTACAGCCTGACTTCTCAGCAGGTTCACACTGACAGACCCAGCTGCCTTGACTGAACCAAGCATGGCTGAAACAACCTTAGGAAGTATGGACTGTAGTAGAAAAAAACCATAAAAAAAAAGTTTAAAAACAGTGTTGGAAATACAACCGTATGGCAAAATAACTGCTTAGCTGTGGAGTTTTAGCACCACAAACATGAAACAAAACACAAATTAAACCTGACAATTTTCCGTGTTTACTAGGTAAGCTGGATTTGGTTTTATTGCTTGTTATTTTTTTGCTGTGAAGGATGCCCCCTTCCCAGACAAACTGTTTCCTTTAAAACATCAATGACACAAAGTAACACCCTGAAGCAAGTCACACCATACAACAAGAGGGAGAGCTAGTTCCAGCACCAGAGTGCCAGGAGTTCTAGGCCAGCAAAAGAACGAACGAATGAATGAATGAGACTTCACCAAAAAGTTTAACCTAAGGTAAGAAACATGCCATGGACAACCATACCTGTGTCAATGAACAAAATAACAACAGTTTAGTTCCTGAACATCTGACATAACACATCAACAAATTAAAAAGGGATTCTCTAAAAATTATGTAAAAATAAAATACTGAAGCTGTGGTGGGGCACGACGATTGGTCAACCCAACATCTGTGAGGTAAAGGCCGGAAGATCAATTGATCAAGGCTGGCCTTGGTTACAAGACTGAGTGTCTGGTTAGTCAGGGATATAAGAGAGACCTTCTTTCAAAAACCAAAACAGAACTCAACAAAAATGATACTACTCAAAATGATACTATGAAAACATTACAACAACAAAAACCTCTCCCAAACTTATAGAGCATTTCTGGTTTTGTGGCCATGACTTCTGTATGGTTAGTAGCTAGTTGTAGCTGCCGCCTTTGGATTTAATATTCACCTGTAGGAGGAACACAGCTTTCTCTGACTGAAGTTGTTTGAGGAATTCATGATTCTCATTTATTTAAATGCAGGATTACAGAGTTTTTAATTATTAGTCAAATAGATTAAATCTGAGTTAACTAAGTGAGAAAACATTTTGAAATATGAGGTCACTGAAAACATCTGTGCACTTAAAAAATCCGATTTTGGTTTGGTATGTGGGCATTATAATGATGGGTGGATGAAATTATGGAAGTTTTGATCTATTTAAGCTTTAGATCTGTCATATACCCGTAAGTTTGGGATCGCTACTAAATTTCAGTTGAAAAATATCTGTATGGTCAGGCTTGAAAACCATAGGCCTTTAATCCCAGCCCCTGGGGACAGAAGCAAGTGGATTTCAGTGAGTTCAAGGCCAGCCTGATCTACAATGAGTTCCAGGGCAGATAGGGTATTATAGTGAGACTGTCTAAAATAATAATAATAATAAAAACGAGTGGTGGGGATTTTAAAGAGAGGATGAGATGGGATGTTTCTTTGTAGGTTTGCCATTTCAAGGGCAAATACATCTCCCGCGTCCTGACTTCGCAGTAGCAACCCTGCACACTTAAATGACAGTGCTCAAGCACCTGCATGGGACACCACGATATGCTTGTTACTCCTAGTTCTGCACTTGCGGTAAGACCTGATGCACTGAATAAGTAGATGAGTATCGATTCGTTCCTCCTTGGAACTATCTCCTCTTTAGAGAAGTGCTCGGAGAGACCCACAGCTGATCTCCCTAAATTTAGAGTAAACTGAGTCCCGACAATTTGGCTCAGGAGTCAGGCCGAGAACGACCTCAAGTAAGTTAGGTGCCGCAAGTCGGAAGTAGGTCAGGAGTTCCAGCTTCAAAGTTTCATCCCAGGGCCTGTGACAGTAGTAACCAACCCTCATCCGAGCCTGGCCTTACAGACGCTTACCTGTCTTAGCACCGGCCGCCAGCCGGAAACATTCACCAACAATCTAAACCACGAAGGACCAAGGACCGCAGTCTGCGTTTTTGGCTTTTTTTTTTTTTTCCCCCAGGTCTGCGCATGCGTCCTACTTCGGCGGCTTCCCTAGCCTGGCAGAGGCTCATTCTCAGCAACTACGCATGTGAGAAACCGAGGCGTCTTTCCCGCAGTTTCTAGAGAACCAATCGGCAGAGGTTTTGACCTCAAGCCCCACCCTCCCGCCTCCGGCGTCGCCCTGCCCTCTTTGGCGACGGCTGCGTCAGGGAGAAGGGGGGCGTCTGTCTGCGGCGGCTCGGCCCTCTTCTGGGCGGCCAATCGCGGGTGAGACGCCGGGCGCGCACGCTCCTTGGAGTTTAACGGTCGCGTGAGGCCAATTTCTCGACCCTGACCAGACAGAGGCGAGGAGGCCAGGTAAGCGGTCGCGGCTTTTGGGGAGCTGCGTGCCGCGAGGGCTGCGGATCGAGTCCTAGACGATCCCATCGGAGGGGACCCCCTTGGGTGCGTTGACAGGCTAGGGTGAGCTTGCCGGATCCCGCCGGCGTGTGCGGGTCTGCTGGTGCGTGCGCCTTTTCTAGACTCGTGCCCTTGAGTGACATCAGCGAGGCCCAATCGGAGAGCGGCCTTTGCAAGGGGCGTGAGTGCCTCCTTCCCCCCCTCCCCACTTTCCCATGGGTAGTGGTACCCGGCTTCCTTTGGAAATCACAGTGGCAGTGAGTGACTCTCCATCATCCCTGCTGCCTTGTATGCTCTCGCCTCTGGTCCTGAACCGATAGCCGCTACCAGCGACTAGGGTCTGGCTTCAACGCCTGCAAACCAACTCGAACTGGTTCCTTTTCAGCCTCCCCGCAAAGAGGAAGCTCTGTGAATTTTCAGATTGTTAATGCTACTCCATCACTCCTGCCTCCGACCCCAAAGGGTTGTAGGATGAAGTACAGAACCATCGTTTTTTGGTTCTGGAAATTACATATTTTAAAATGTGTGTTCCTATATTCATTTTCTGTCAAGCTTATTCTGAGGTCCACAGCAGATTTCCCCTTTTCTCCTCGCCCTTTCCCGTGCCGGGAGAGGTGTCATTGAATTTCCAGAGGTGTTTCTGTCTGTATCTTCGGCATCAGGATTACCTCAGTGGAGGTGGAGGTGGAGGTGGGGGCGGGGTGGGGGACGGGGCCTGTGAGAAGAGATGGGGCTGTGTAGATCCACCTCTGTGGAGAACTTGCGGCCATTTGAATCCAGGTATTTTCTTTGCCAGATGGAAGAGGCTGCGCCTGACTTTTTCAATGTCCCATTTGTCGTTGGTGATGGGCCAGTAGTCAAGTCCATTTAGTTAGGTCTGGTCATCCTTTGCCTCTGTATCTGTCCTGGAGGAAATGCTTCTTTAACTTCAACGAACCGATTGTGTTCTTCAAGACCTGGGAAGTGAGAGTTAGGTGGAACAGAAATATGAGAAAGTTCTTCCGATGAGGTCTCTAGTCTTCTCATTTTATAAGCAGCATGTGATTGTTTTTTTTTTTTTCCCCCTTGTCTTCTCTTCCCCCGTCTTTTTTAAATCAATGGATTCTGGAAGGATGAGGTATATGGTTGGGCATATAACAGCAACTTTATCTTTGTATATCCAGATTCAGTGTAATTTTAGTTAATTTATGCAGAGTAAAAAGGCTCTATAGTGAGAATTGTATATTCAGCCATTTTTAACAGTTAAATAGCCTTTAAGCACCAATTTAAAGTGACTACATAAGTTAGCAAAGACTTCTGCAACACAGGACTTATTAAATAAGTGAACCAGGCCTGGAAGTATTCCATTTATTACATAATAGAGTGCACCTAGAACCTTGATTATTAAGCTCTGAAATATTGCCTGTGGGAGATCATGTGATTCTTACAAGTTACCTTAAACAGACATATGATTCCTATTCATAAGCTCCATCCTGTTGAAAACGTGATTTATGGGTTTTACAGAGAAAAAAAAAGCTAATTCTAAAACTTTTCATCAGCCCAAGATGAAAAGTGTCTACACAGAAGTATAAATGAGGTCATAGAATAGTGTTTTTTTGTTTTTGTTTTTGTTTTTTTCTTAGAGACAGGGTTTCTCTGTGTAGCCCTGTCTGTCCTGGAACTCACTCTGTAGACCTGGTTGGCCTCAAACTCAGAGATCCACCTGCCTCTGCCTCCTGAGTGCTGGAACTAAAGGCATTGGTCCCCACTCCCCAGCTTGAATAGTGGTCTTTTTTTGTTTGTTTGTTTGTTTTAATGGTTGTTTTTTAAACTTAGCCTAATGTTTTCTGTAGTTTCTCTATAGTAGCACAACTCTCTTGTGGACTAGTATATTCCATCACATGGATGTACCATGTTGCTATGTTTCTTTGTCTGCAAAGGGACATTGGGGTTGTTTCTACACTCTGGCAATTGTGAATACTATTGCTATTCTTTTTACATTTTGTTAAATTTAATTTGTGTGTGTGTGTGTGTGTGTGTGTGTGTGTGTGTGTGTGTGTGTGTTCTGTGTACTACATGAAGGACAGAGGAGTCCATTCCCACTTTCCGTCATGGGTTCTGGAGCTTGAGTTTATGTGGGTTGGGCTTCCTGGCAAATGCTCTTAGCCATCGAGCCCTAATATTGCTGTTCTTTTTGTTTGTTTGTTTTTTCCAGAAAGGATTTCTTTGTGTAGCTTTGGAGCCTGTTGTAGAACTTGCTGTGTTCTTGAGAACCAAGCTGGCCTCAAATTCACAGAGATTCACCTGCCTCTGCCTCCCAAGTACTGGGATTAAAGGCTTTCACCACCATATCCAGCTGCTGTTTTTTTTTTTAAATAATTTATTTAAATTTATTTCATGTGCATTGGTGTGCAGGTGTCAGATCCCCTGGAACTGGAATTACAGAAAGTTGTGAGCTGCCATGTGGGTGTTGGGAACTGAACCCAAGTCCTCTGGAAGAGCAGCCAGTACTCTTAACTGATGAGCCATCTCTCCAGCCCCTGGGCTGCTGTTCTTAATGTAAATGAATTTGATAGGTTTCCAAAGCCATGAAAATAGTGGGTAAACTTAATGGCCTTTTCAGTAGTTTTTCCCCATTCATTTTCAGACTCTTTGGAAGTGTAGCAGACTTCACAGTTCTGAATGTCAGCTGCTGAGGATGCTGGTAGATGATGAAGCAGCTGAAGAGGACTCGGAATCAGTCTCCTTCAGGAGAAGCAAGAGTGTTTCCAGATGACAGAGCTTAACAATTTTTGTACAATATGGAGGATTTTGATTTGGTGGAAACTTTACAAAAAATTTCACCTTCTGTAGACTCTGACATCAGAAGTACTCCCCATTCTCTTGGGTTGAGCTTGTGTACTAATAGGTAAGAATTGTTAGATACTATTTTTCTTCTTTCGAGACAGGGTTTCTCAGTGTAATAATCCTGACTGTCCTGGGACTTCCTTTTGTGGACCAGGCAGGCCTTGAACTCATAGAGATCTGCCTGCCTCTGAACTCCCAAGTGCTGGGATCAAAGTGTGCACCACCACCACTCACCAGAGAGTCAGATAGCTTTAAATGTAAAGATTTTTTTGACAGATTTGTGTATTATAAATAAACTGCTTTAAAAATTGTTCATTTTGTGCCTTTCTTGTGAGGAATTTGAAGTGGCTTTAAGAGTGTATGTTATCACATGGCATAAGGTAGTAAGAGAGAAACATGTAAAAGCCTGAGAAATGGCCCAGAAGAAATGTCTGATGCAGTGCTCTGCGTTGAAAGCTCAACTCTGGTCCACATTTTACCTTTTGTCTTATTTGGTGGTCCCTCTGAAATCTACTTGTAGAAGGAATTCCCTTTAATGCTTGAATTGCCTTTGCTTTTCTCATGAAGTTTGTCATTGAACTTGTATTCCTTTTCTTTGTGACTGGCACTTAAACCACCACGTTGAAACTAGATCATTGCAACTCTGTAAAGTCCTTATGGACAACATATATTTTAGAGTTTACTATATTCTTGCTCTTGAATTTTTACTGATTCTTTTTCTGGTCCTAACTTTATTATTTTAATATTTTCATTTTTGTTGTGTGTGTGTGAAACAAAGAGGTCTACTCAGTAAGTAAATAAAATTGTCCAGGGACTGGGAATGTAGCTCCTTTGGTTGAATCCTTGTCTGGCATGCAGCAAGCCGTGGGTTCCGTTTCTTACACAGCACAGATCAGTAATCATGGCTCATGCCTCCAATTCCCGCACTTGGGAGGAAAAGGCAGGAAGAACAGCCGTTCAAGGTCATCCTCTCCTACATAGTGGATTTGAGGCCAGCCTAGCATACATGTGGCTGAAAAAAATAATTACACTAAACTGGGGGAGAGATGGCTCAGTGGTTAAGAGCACAGGCTCTTCTTCTGAAGGACCTGGGTCCAATTCCCAGCACCCCACATGGTAGCTAACAACTGCCTGTAACTCTAGTTCCAGGGTATCCAACACCCTCATAAAGGCATATATGTAGGTAAAACACCAGTACACATAAGATAAAAATAATTAAATTATTTTAAAAATCCCAAAAATTTGTTAAAAAAAAACAATAAAACTAAAAATGTCCTGAGTTGTGCTTAAGGAGTTTATAAACAAGTCTGAAGTCATTCCACAATTGGAAGTCTTCTGGAAAGTATTAGTGCTCCATTATACACCACACAGGCTCAATAAATCCTGTCTACTGGCTGCTAATTGACTTGGCAGAACTTTCATTTAAAGACAATCTGGCGGTCAGCACAAGCTTATCACATGAAATCTGAGGGTCTAGTTACTAGGATTGACTGTTCTGGGCAGCGAGAGATACTCCTTAGTGCACAATGGAGGGCTGTTGTTAAAGTGGGCCAAATGACTCTCTAGAATAATTCAGAGAAGCTGGGACGTCCCCCTGAAGTTTCTGCTGGGTCTTTGGGGAGTTCCCTCAGTGCTGGAGGAGATCTCTGTGGTGCTCATAAAGAAGTGAGTGAGTGCTGTTGTCCTGTGTTGGCTTCCCTTTGTGATCAGATTTTTCAAAGGAGGTGCCATTAGGAGGATTAGGTATCAGTGGTTGTATACCGCTCTGTAGATTTTGAACTGCTGAATTATTCAACACTTGGGTTGAATGAAGAAAACCATCTGAATTATTTATGTTTCAACAGAAGTAGTCCCCACCTTAGTACAAATGGGGTATCCTCTTTCTCAGGGAAGACCGGGCCACCTGTCATTCAAGGCACAGTCGAAGTCCTCACCGCTTTAACACAAGAGCTGCAGAACAGTGGCTGGACTGACTCAGAACTTTGGAAGAACTGTGAGGTATCTTGTTTTGTTTTATTTGGGGGTTCTTGAAAAGAATTCCATTTAAATATTATATAAATGGGGCTCTTAGAAATTTATGTCTATAAAAGCATGATATTTAACTTTAGGGCTAAAGTCAAATGACCAGCATATTAACCAGGAACTGATATCAAAGGAACAAGAGGAAGGAGACAGGGGACATTGTGGCCTCAGTAGATGCAGATTTGAATATTCCCTTTGAACTGAAGTCTTTGTCCCGAGCACCCTTAGATTGTTACAATTGTTACTAATTACAGTCTTCTAAGTGACTCCTCAAGTTGTCCCAGTTTTGAAAAATCTTAATCTACTTTGCTTGCAGTATATTGAATGCTCTGATGATAGATTAAGGCCTCTCTATCTGTTGCCTAACACATTCTTCTGATGCGCTGAGCTGTCTGCTTTTCATGGCACTGATTTTTTTGGTTCAACTGTGATGGAACTTTAATTCTTATCAACATCTCAGAGTTGAAGCTTGGTGTGGAAGGAAGCTGGTGGTGGTGTGCTCACCTAGCACTGTAAACAAGCAGGGGAAAAAGGGAAAATCACAGAAACAAACTTGGTCTAGACGGACACATAAGAGGATGCTTACAAAGTTTGTTTTGGAAAATAATATTCAAGATGGCCTTTTCTTAATTGTTTTTTTTTGTTTGTTTGTTTGGAGACAGGGTCTCATTATGTAGATCTGGCTGGCCTGGAACTCACTGTGTAGACCAGGCTGGCTTTAGTCTCAGTGATTTGCCTGACTCTGCCTCCTAAGTGCTGGGACTAAAGGTGTGTGTGCTACCATGCCAGGCCTCTTTGCTTTTTAGACTACGTAAGAGGTTGTAATGCTTTATAGAAATGCAAATATAATTATCAAACTGTGGGCTGTAGATTTTGTTTAACATTAATTGTATTTTTAGAACCATAACTTGTATTTTTAGATTATAAAATGGAAAGATTTCCTGATTTAAGAATTCAGTAGCAGCCACCCCAAGTGTAGTCACTTTAAAGAATTTGCATTTAAAATGGACTTATACTAAAAATAAGCTTTTCAGGTTTTTGGGAGGTGGTGGTAGTTTGAAGCAGGGTCTCACTCTAGCTTAGGATGCTTGAATTCGTTCTGTAACCCAGCCTGGCCTTCAGTTCATGGTAGTTAGTCTTCCTGCCTTACCCTTCCAAGTGCTGGGATTTGGCGTTTGAGCCACCGGAGTTGGCAACTTATTAGTTTTCTCACTTGGTTTTTATGTTCTTCCACCTAACAATCACTGTGAGCTAATGAGGAAGACCCATAAAATGTCCTTGTGGCATGATGCTGTTGGATGACACAGGATGGCCTGGTCTGGGGATGTAGCTCAGTGGCATGGTGCATATTTAGCGTGCACGAAACCCTGGGTTCTAATCCGGCATGGAGGAAAACAAGTTTAATGAACTGTTTTTCCTGTGTGTCTGTCTTTTCATTTGCTTGTGACCAGTAACATGTAAGAAAGACCCAGAGCAACTACCACAGCACTGTTTATTTCCGACAACTTGTGTTTATTAGAAATTGTTACTCTAATACTTTGAATCAGCACCTGATGTCAGAGACAGACTGTATTTGTGGGTGTAATGTATTGATGTAAGAAAATGATTGCACCTGGATTTCCCTGTGGATGATCTTCTTCAGGCTGCATTGGTTCCAGGCTCATAGCCTGGCCTGGGCTCTTATTTACAGGCTCAGCTTACCTTGGTGCAGGGTCAATGGATGTCTGAGGAGGAAGGAGAGGGGGCTGGAGTTTTAGAAGCCTGTTTCTGCTTGTGTGTCTTCACTGATGTAACGTTTTATTTTACTGTGTTTTGTGAATGCCCACCTGATTCTGTGAGGTTGACTACTCAGTGAAGAGCCTCCTGCTGCTTCTTCAGAAAGGGCAGTGCACTCACTCTCTGGTCACTTCCCTAGAATTTCCTGGTTTTATTTAACATACTTTCTAGTGTGTGAGAACAGTAGAAACCGCTAATGTTGTACTGTTTTGGGAACAGAAACGTCAGGTGTTGTGTAAGCCTTAGTCTGATGGTTTTCCCCGAGTTTCTGGTTTCATGTCCCTTCTGGAATAAGATCTTTTGATTCCTGTCACTCAAAAGGGACTAATCTACTTTGCTAAACACAAAATCTTCCTTATTCTGAGTGGGCAGAGTGACAATATCCTTAGTTTGCTTTAGCTAGAACTTGTTAGCATTTTAGCACTTTGGATTATGTATACAACAATAACAGTTATAGAATGAAAATAAATGTTTACAGTTTATTGTCTCTTTGCCAGGTAGTACACTAGACACTTGTTTGTAGCACTCACTCTGGAGGCCTCTCTAGAGCAGTTTTTTTTTTTTTTTTAAGTAAAGCAGTTCATATTATTCTGAAGTGAAATTTACAGGTAAAATAACATTTGTACTAACTTTTAAAAATTAGTATAGGTGGTGTTGTAGGCCTTTAGTCCCAGCACTTGGGAGGTAGAGGCAGGCAGATCTGTGTTAGTTCAACTATAGGTAGCAGAGTGCTTGCTTATTATTCACCTAATAATAAGGTCAGTCTGCAGCCATGCATGCCTGCTAATGTGCATGGACACACTCACATACACCCCTCCCTACCTGTGATATGAAGGAAATGGAAATTGTTATAGCAAAACAATATTACCTTATGTACGTGCTACATCTGTGTTCATAGCATGTCTGTGAAGTTCTCTGGTGTCTCTGTAGTTTATAGACCCCCTGTGAGGGGAGCAGCTAAAGAAGGAATGTACTATTGATACTCTGATGACTGAAATTAGAGTAATGTTCTCTTCTGAGCAAGGGACCAGATTCATTTCTGAAATGAATTGTTTGGGGCAATATGCACAAAACTGCACAAAAATAGTTACTGTTTTTCTAATATAAAACAGGCACAAGGTAAGAAAGAGAGAAATGCTTGGGATGGTGGAAGGAGATGTTCTGGGGTTGTGGGTTGGGAGGACGGCAGTGTGTATGAAGAGCTGGGCAGAGAGCTCCCAAAGCTGGGAGGTGGAAGGCATTTCTACATGCCCAAAGATCAGGAAGAGGCTGGTGTGTGGTGAACAAGAGATACAGAGGTGGTGTGGCGTTGGGAGGAGTGTAGCAGCCAAGCAGTACAAGGCAGTAAACAGTGATAGGGTGGAAAGCCTGGAAGGTTTTAAACAGCAAGTCTGGTTTTCAGAATGGCTCCTCATGATACTGTGTGTCACTTGCATACCGTCTATTGTTGAGCAGGTAATTACCAGACTTAAGATGGGATTTATCCTGGAGAATGTGTGCCCCTGGCTTGTTTTGTGTCTCTAAGGGAAGTGCTTACTGCTCTTGGTAGTCAGGAGGAATCATGACCTTAATGGCTCTGAAGGGAAGTTGAGGCCAGTTCCACGGGACTCTGGGGAATTAGCTCTTCATTCCTTGCACTTTGAGCTCCACACTGTTTGGAACACTTTAGTTAAAGTAAAAGTATTCTACTATTTCTGTTTTAGGATGTGATACTCTTCTGGGTACATTTCAGTACATAAGGAAATTGTTAGCTTTTATGAGGGGTAAGAATGAAGAACTGCAGACAAATCTAGAGGCTGGGGAGATGGCCTGGTTAACAAAGTGCTTGCCAAATAAGCATGGAAACCTGACTTTGATTCCTAGTGTCCACAGAAAAAGCTGGGGAGGGCAGTGGCTCTTGTAGTCCTAATGTTCTAGAGGTAGAGCTGGGACTCCTGGGCTAGCTAGCTTTTCAACATTGGCAAGTCTCAGATCCTGTCTCAAAAAACAAGGTGGGTAGCTCCTGAGGAATGACAATTGAGGCTCATTTCTGTCTGGTTTCCATACATGTTCACGCATGTATGGGTGCATACACACACATATACAGATGCACAGCCAAGGTGCAACTATTAGGAGGTCTTTTGTCTCCACGTATAGTCTAAGCCAGTCTCCCTCCTGCCCCAGCTTACTGAGTGCTGGGACAATAGGTATATGCTGTTGTACCTGGTTCTGTCTAGTATTTTATTAATCAGAAATAAAAGGGCCAGTGAGATGGCTCAGTAGTTAAGGATGCTTGTCTCCAGGCCTGAATACCTGGGTTCACCCCATGGACACCACATGGTAGAAGGAAAGAACTGCCTTCTATGAGAAATTCTTAACAATAGAGCTGGAGATGGCTCAGTGGCTAAGAGCACTCACTGGCTGTTCTTCCAGAGGACCTGGGATCAATTCCCAGCACACACGTGGCAGCTCACAACTGTCTGTAACTCCAGGGAAGTTGGCACCTTCACACAGATATATGTGCAGGCAAAACACCATGTGCATAAAATAAAAAAAATATTAAAAACGATTCCATCTGAAAATAAGGCACAGATTATTAAAAATAAGATGTTCAGATTGGCTGGGCGTTGGTGGCGCACGCCTTTAATCCCAGCACTAAGGAGGCAGAAGCAGGCGGATCTCTGTGAGTTTGAGACCACCCTGGTCTACAACTTTGGAGGACAGCCTCCAAAGCCACAGAGAAACCATGTCTCGAATAACAAACAAACAAAAGACTTGCAGATTTACCCAGATTTCAGTTACATTAAAAAAAAAAAAAACTTTTTTTTTTTTTGTCCTGGAACTAGCTCTTGTAGAACAGACTGGCCTCAAATTTACAGAGATCCACCTGCCTCTGCCTCTCGAGAGCTGGGATTAAAAGTGTGCGCCGCCACTGTCCAGCCTAAAAAAGATACTTAGCCTCTGCCTTTGTAGTGTTGCACTAAATATAAATTTTGAGCTATTTAAACTGGCCTGTAAATTTCACACTAAATAATAATTTAAAAAGAGTTTTTTTCAGCCGGGCATTGGTGGTGCATGCCTTTAATCCCAGCACTCGGGAGGGAGGCAGAGTCAGGCGGAGCTCTGTGAGTTTGAGGCCAGCCTGGTCTACTGAGTGAGTGCCAGGATAGGCTCCAAAGCTACACAGAGAAACCCTGTCTCACAAAACCAAAAAAGAAAAAAAAGAGTTTTTTTTTTCCAGGTTTTGTGCCTGTAATTCCAGAACATAGGAGGCTAGGCAGGTGGATTGCTGTGAGGTTGAGCCCAGACTGGGCTACATAGTGGGTTTCAGGCCAGTCTGGGCTACAGAGTGAGAGACCCTGTCTTAGAAAAATCAGACAAAGATTCTCACTAGAGCATTTTTCTTGTGATGTCTTAGGTTAAAGTTATGTTCAGTAAAGATTCTTTGTAATTTTTTAGGCCAGGTGGTTGCAGCTGTTCAGTGTGGTTGAGCGACGATGCCAGGAGCAGGTTGTCGCCCAGCAGGAGCAGTTCCACAGGCAGATCCAGGTGAGTTGCCTTGAGCATTGATGCTGTTTATTTGTGAGATTTTCAGACAAAGCAGCTCACACATTGATTTTATTCATGAAGATAAGACATCACATTTAGAGCAATAGTATTAAAAATGTTTAATGGACTTCTTTCCCCTGTCTGTTCTCAGCGCATCCAGGAGGAGATAAGGAAGTTAGTGAGACTGCAGCTCAGCAGTGCTCCCCGGCCGTCCTGTAGCAGCAGCTCTGTGAGGGAGCAGGCGTCCTCAGAAAACCAAATGGGCTTCTTTTCTGAAAACAGCAAAAGAAATGAGTCTGCTCTCAGTTACCCAGAGTCCAAGGAGCCTAAGACACAGCCAGATTCATCCACATTCCATCCAGACTGCAATGTGGACAGCAGCTCAGTGAGTAGTGGCTACGGCACCTTCTGCATCCTGGAGATGAACACCCACAAGGCTAAGGAGCCCATGGAGCCTGAGGCAGCTTCCCAGGGGCAGCGCACAGCCCCTGCGGTGCAGACACATGCCCCTGTGGGTGATACAGCAGCCATAAACTTTTTTGCACAGACCCCTGAAGAGCTTTGTGCATCTCTAAAGGAAGATGTCTCCACTTTTCCTGGTGAATTTGAACATAATTTTCTTGGTGAAAACAAGATTTCAGAAGTATACAGTGGAAAAGCAAATAGGTAAATCGAATTCCTCTAACTTGACGGGGCTTCTACTTGTTTATTAATGACATTTAGAATGTAGTAAATACTTCTTTTTGTTTGGTCCACAGTAGAATAACAGGTATTTGGATACGAATCAGTTTTATCATTAAAACCTGAGTCTAACATTTGAGTTGCATGTGGAGAACTGAAATCAACAAGCCCAGTGTATAACAACTCCTGACTCTTCCTCTGTGCAGTGATTTAAGAGTGTTAAATGTGGCCGGGCGGTGGTGGCGCACGACTTTAATCCCAACACTCGGGAGGCAGAGGCAGGCGGATCTCTGTGAGTTCAAGACCAGCCTGGTCTACAAGAGCTAGTTTCAGGAGAGCCTCCAAAGCCACAGAGAAAGTTAAATGTGGGGATGGAGAGAGGGCTTGGTAGTTAAGAGCTCTGGCTGCTCTTTTACAGGACCTGAGTTCTGTTCCCAGCACACACATGGTGGCTAACAATTATAATTGCAGTTCTAGTTGATCTAACACCCTCTCCTGACCCCCTTGGGCACACTACACACATGTAGTGCACATATATAGCTTGCAGGCAAAATACCCATACACAAAATCAACCTTTAAAAAAGACTCTTAAACTTAGGCTGTGTATGGTGGTGCTTGAGAGGCAGAGGCAGGAGGATCTCTGAGTTGGAGGCCAGCCTGGTATATTAGAGTGAGTTCTAGGACATTCAGGACCATCCCCAAAAGAAAAGAAAAAGCAAAAATCAGAAATATCCCAAAGGAAAAAAAAAAACCCAAAACAAAAAACAAATCTTAGGAAATTTTGTTGTTTACTCTAAGTTTTCAGTTTTACACATCTGAAATGTTTTTTATGAGCTGGGCATGGTGGTACATGCCTTTAATCCCAGCAGAAGCAGGTATATCTCTGTGAGTTCGAGGCCAGCCTGGTTTATATAGAAAGTTCCAGTACAACCAGGGCTATATATAATAGAGAGACCCTGTCTCAAAAAGAAAAAAAAAAGGAAGAAAGAGAGTTAGGAGAATCAGGGTCAGTGGAATGGCTCTGTATAAAGGTGCTTGCCATGCAAGTTTGATGACCTGAGTTCTATCCTCAGAACCCATGGTGGAAAGAGATAATTGATTTCACAGAGTTGTTCTCTGACCTGTATGTGTACACTGTGACATGCATACATTATGTGCATATGCAATAAATGAATGAATGAATGAATAACACTTTAAGAAAATGAAATTTTCAGTTGGAGAGATGCTCAGTGGTTTAAGAGTGCTTGCTGCTGTTACAGAGGACCTGAGTCTGGTTTCCAGCATCCACAGTGGCTCACAATGACCTGTAACTCCAAGTGTGGGGTACTAATGTCCTCTTCTGCCCCTGCAGGCACCAGACATTCATGCAATACACATACATACATCTAGGCAGAACATTCATACACATATGTTTTTGCTTTTTAATTTTACGTGTGTTGGTGTTTTGTGAGATTATCAGATCACCTGGAGCTGGAGTTACAGATAGTATATGCTGCCGTGTGGGTTCTGGGAATTGAACCAGGTCCTCTTAACCCCTAAGCCATCTTTCCAGCCCCAGTATAAATAAATCTTTAAAATAAGAAAGAGATTTAGGAGAATCAGTAAAACATAATTCTTTTTTTTTTTTTTTTTTTTTTAAAGACATGGTTTCTCTATATAGTCCTGTCTATCCCAGAACATGCTGTATACACTAGTCTGGTCTCAGACTTATGAGATCTGCTGCCTTTGCCTCCTGAGTGCTGGAATCAAGATATGCACCATTGTACCTGCCTCTTTTTACTAGTAGAAAAGCAAAACACTGCCCCCTGAAGCACTAGCAACTGTGCTGACTAAATGCTTTTAAAGAAAGTAATCTTATTTTCCTCTTTTTAAATAGTAAGTCTATAACATCATGGGCACAAAAGCTGAAGCAGAACCAGCCAAAGCAAGCACATACAGAAGATGGCTACTCAAGACCTAAGCCAGGGATCGAGTCAAACTGGAAGCCTCCAGTTGAAACAGTAGGTGATGAGTGGCTCTTCTAGCATGCTGTGGCTTCTGATGGTCACACTGGGATTGCTGTGTTTTTAAAAGTCCTTTGTTTATTACAAATATGCACACATGTATATTTTTTAATTCTGGCACGGGGTTTTTCTATGTCCTATTTTTCTGGCTGTCCTGGAACTTGCTCTGTAGACCAGAACTCATAGAGATCTGCCTGCTTCTTCCTCCTGGCCCTGGGATTAAAGGTGTATACCACCACCACCTGGCTTTTTTTTTTTTTCTAAAGACTTATTTAATTTCATATGTATGAATGTTTGCTTGCATGTATGTGTATGCACCATGTGCATGCAATGCCTTTGGAGGCCAGAAGAGGGCATGGGATCCTGTGGCTTTACTGGTGGTTATGAGTCACCATGTGGGTGCTGGGAACCAAGCCCCTGTTCTCTGTAAGAGCAGCTAGTACTCCTAATTGCTGAGCCTTGAATTTCACATATCTTTTCTTTCTTTCTTTCTTTCTTTCTTCTTTTTTTTTTTTTTTGGTTTTTTTTTTTGGTTTTTTGAGACAGGATTTCTCTGTGTAGCTTTGGAGCCTATCCTGGCACTCTCTCTCTGGAGACCAGGCTGGTCTTGAACTCACAGAGATCCACCTGCCTCTGCCTCCTGAGTGCTGGGATTAAAGGCGTGCGCCACTAACGCCCGGCCACATATCTTTTTTGGTTCCAGGATTAACTGTGATTTACTGTAAATCCAGCTTCTTTAGTAGGCTGGACATTAAAGCTGATGAAGGACAAAATTCTACAAAAATGAAGAATGAGAGATGGTTAAAAATGATGGCTGCCTTCTAGAGGACCTGAGTTCAATTCCTAGCACCCAATGGCGACTCACAACAGTGTGTACTCAAGTTCCAGGGGATCTGATGCCCTTTTCTGGCCTCCACAAGTACTGCACCCACATGCATAGACATACATGCAGGCATAACATCCATATAAAAATATAAACATACAAAATTAGAAAAGGGTGGCTTATAGAGCTCCTATTCTCTTTGTATGAAATGTTTGCATTTAGCAAGAAAGTAATCCATTGGAAAAAAAATACCAGTGGGCAGGAGAGATGGCTCAGAGGTCCTGAGTTCAATTCCTGACAACCACATGGTGGCTCACAACCACCTGTAATGAGATTTGGAACCCTCTTCTGGCCTACAGGGATAAATTGCTGGCAGAACACTGTACACATAATGAATAAATAAATCTTAAAAAAAAAAACAAAACAAAAATACCAGTTTGCTGGGTGGTGGTGGTACACACCTTTAATTCTAGCACTCAGGAAGTAGAGGCAGGCGGATCTCTGAGTTCCAGGCCAGTCTGGTCTACAGACTGAGTTCCAAGACAGCCAAAGCTATATAGAGAAACCCTGTCCTGAAAAACCAAAAGTAAATAAACAAATTAAAAGCTTCTTTAAAAAAACATTTATTTATTTATTTATTTATTTATTTAATGTACACTGGGGTTTTGCTTGTATATACTCTGTGTGAGGATGTCAGATACCCTGGCACTGGAGTTACAGACAGTTGTGAGCTGCCATGTGGGTACTGGGAATTGAACCCGGGTCCTCTGGAAGAACAGCCAGGTCTCTTAACTGCTGAGCCATCTCTCCAGCCCCAAATTAAAAACTTTGACTCGGGCATAGCGCAGTGGTAGAGTACTTGTCTGATGTGTGCACATGAGCCTCTAGTATTGTTCTCCAGCACAGCAAAGTAGACGTTCAACTAGCATATATTAGTACGTTGCAACAAGTAGTACTGTGTGTGCCAAGTACTTTGAAATACCTTTCTTAGGATTGCTGAAATTTGGACAATTCTGATTTTATAATCTGAATTGCAAATTGGTAATAGATTAAATTCATTTTCTTGTGGCTGGGTTTGCTATATAGCCCAGGCTGCCTCCTCCACCTGACTGCCAGCTTCCTGATTAGCAGGATTTTGGTAGGTAGCAAGATGAAATGTTTACACTCTGTGGAGATTTTGCTGACCCAGTAACTCCATTTATTAAAGGGTCATAGACACCAAGTTGCAGTATGTGTGTGATGCCACCATGGCCTAAACTCTAATGGGATAGCACTGCTTAGTGCCATACATGCAGGTTCCAAAATAAGTTCTTGAACAAGCTGAGAGGCTTAGTGCCTTTGGAATGGGGTGTGTCCTGATCATCATGAACATGGGCTTGCTATTATCTTAGGGAAAATGTCTAATAAAAAAGTTATATTTCCTCAGTCTTTTTTGTTTGTTTGTTTTTGAGACAGTGTTTCTCTGTATTGTTTTGGAGCCTATCCTGGCACTCGCTCTGTAGACCAGGCTGGCCTCGAACTCACAGAGATCTGCCTGCCTCTGCCTCCCGAGTGCTGGGATTAAAGGCTTGTGCCACCAACGCCTGGTTTATGTTCCTCAGTCTTGATTTTTGTTTTTGCATTTATCTACTTACTTACTTTTTATTTACTTGGGTGTGAGTGTATACACTAAGCCCCCATGTGAAAGTCAGTGGACAGCTTAGGAGAATCAGGCTCTGGAGATGGAACTCAGGTTGTCAGGCACGGCAAAAAGCACCTGTATTCTCCCTTGGCCTTTTTTTAAATTTTAAATTTTAGTTTTATTTTTTGAGACTGGGTCTCATTGTGTAGCCCTGGCTAGCTGGAACTCACTATGTTGACCAGGCTGGCTAAAACTCAGTATGTAGACCAGGCTGGCTGGAACTCACTATGTTGACCAGGCTGGCCTGGAACTCACAGTGATCCACATGTCTCTGCTTTCTGAGTGCTGAGATTAAAGGTGTGCACCACCATGCCCGGCTTCCCTCAGACTTTTAAAGGAACTGTTTGTTCTCTTTTAGCTGTGCCCCCCTTTCTTTTTTTGAGGCACAGTGCCACACTGTAGCCCAGGTAACATTGAATGTATATTAATCCTCTTGCCTCAGTGTTTGAGGCACCACATTTGATACATTTTCTCTTTCAGCTTGTACTGTGTAGGCTTCCTAATGTTATAGTTCGTGGAACTCTCCAGGTTGGTGTTGAAGAGGAAGGGGGTGAAGGTGAAGCTTCATGAACCACAGATGTTCTCCCTGCAGTGTGGTCTGGAAAGGCCCATTAGTGTTCTGGAATCAGGCTCTCACTTTGAGCTACCGTGCCACCAATAGTGGGGTATCATTTTTTTGGAATGGTAGTCTGAAACTATTTGGAGATTAGGTTAGAAAATTGCTACTTTCTTTGTGGTTGTTTGACATAAAGTGAGAACATTCTCCTACATAATAGTTTCTTCTGTTTTGTAAAACTTAACACTGAAATGCCATCTCACTCTCCACCCCCCCCCCCCACACACAGAGATAGGGTCTCCCTATATAGATCTGGCTGGCCTCCAACTTGTGATCCTCCTGTCTCTGCCTTCTGACTTCTAGGGTTCCTTGGGTACATAAGCCCTGTATCATGCCCACCCTCCTTCTCTGTGTGTGTACATGTTGAGTGCCTGTCTCCTGCCACACCTTCAGCCCCAAGACTTTTCTGCTGCTGGTTTGTGGTTTTACTCCTGGTGGAGTCGGTGGGTTCTCATAGAGATCTATGTTTGTGACTCACTCTGTATTTGGTGTTGCCTCATGGTTCCCAGACTTCACTGTATGTTGGAGTCACCTGAGATTTAAAAGTGCACTCATGTTGGCTGCTTGTGTTAGGTGTTCTGACTTCTGGGGTTATGGGTCTGCCTGTTGCAGAGTTTTATATTCATGGGTATTGGTGTGGTGTGTAATAGCCTCTAAAAGGTAGTCCCAGGGTGATTTGGTTATGTGGTGTGTCTGGAATAGATTTGTCCGGTTGTCCTCATCAGGTCTACAGAGAATCAGACCAGCAGCCACCACCCTTGAACTCCTTGCAGCTAATCTACCCTGAGTGCCAGCAGGGTAGCCAAAGGAGGGGTGGTTTCTTCTACCATACCGTGGGCAATGTTAATTGTTTCTTATGGAGGATGTGTTTGGCATTAAATCATTTGGGGAAACTAAGTTTCTTTGGTGTCACTGAACTTTAAGTGATTTTGAGGTGATACTGGCCAATGACTAGGGATGACATACCTAATGCATTTCTTTGTTGGAGAATTCTGGATTCACAGAAGTTGGAACTTTACTTGAGCTTTTCTCTGTGCCCAGTGTTTTCAGTTTCATCCCACAATAGGACTGCTTAGCAGAATTCTCCTCTGATGGGCTTTTTCTCTTGCAAAGTGCTGGTTATTCTGGTAAATAGCTACTTTGAAGTCTGTCTTGACTTTGTGGATTGTTTGACACAAGCATTTTCCAGGGCTAAGTTGTTCTTTGTTTCTTTGGTCCTTTGTTTCCATTTCATGCACTTGGGTTTCTTTGTTGGGCTGTTAGGTTATACTTCTCAGTAGGTCCTTGAGCTGGGCTTAGGCCAGCATCTTTGTCGAAGAGCGCTTATGTTTAGATCACTTTTGTTGAATCATGCTATTACTTTATTTCAAGTGGCCCTTTTCTTCAGTGGATGTCCTTTTAAGGTAGTGTGGGTGTGGGGAGGGGAGTTTCATTTGCCCAGAGAGCTTGCAGTCAGCTGTTGTGTATAGCAGCATTCTAGTGCATGGAGTGCATTTGCTCTTGGCCTGAATATCGAACCTTAGCAGTATGAGGTCTAAATATTTTACTTGGGAGTATTTGACTTGGTCCTCAATCATCGCTTTCCCAGACTGGAACAGTCAAGTGTTCTAAGAAACAAATGGTGACTTAGGGTAGAAAGAGGTGGAGTGGTACCCTTTGCAGCAGACTTGAGATTAGCTTGTTCCTTCCAATAAAGTGCTGCCCAGCTCCTCTGGCTTATGGAGGATGGAAAGGAGGAGCACCTAGTAAGAATCGAGGAAAGTGTTGCGGAGTGTGGTGGCATGTACCTTTAATCCCAGCATTCTGGAGGCAGAGGCTGGCAGATAACTGACTTGCTAGTTCTAGGACTGCCTGAGATACACAGAGAAATTCTGTTTCGAAAAACCAGAAATAAAAGAGAAGAAGAAGAAGAAGAAGAAGAAGAAGAAGAAGAAGAAGAAGAAGAAGAAGAAGAAGAAGAAGAAGAAGAAGAAGAAAGAGAGAGAGAGAGAGAGAGAGAGAGAGAGAGAGAGAGAGAGAGAGAGAAATGCCCCTGCTACACATCTCTGTTTGAGATAGCTTTTCTTTTCTTTGTAGTGGTGATCATGAAACCAACAAAGGCCGTTTGTGTGCAGCAAGCATTCCACTGTGCTATGTCCATTCCAGGAAAGTGTGTGTGTGTGTGTGTGTGTGTGTGTGTGTGTTCCTGTACCTGTAGGCACCTATGGAGGGCAGAAGATGGCATTGGATCCCCTGAAGCTGGAGGAGTTAGAGGTGGTTGTGAATCATCTGATGTGAGTGAGGGCTGTGAACTGAGCCAGAGTCCTTTGCAAGAGAAGTACTTGCTCCTAACTCTTAGCCACCTCTTCAACACCTTGTTTTGTTTTTGTTTGTTTGTTTGTTTGGTCCTTTGTTTTTTGTTTTTTGTTTTTTGCTTTTTGTTTTTTCGAGACAGGGTTTCTCTGTGGCTTTGGAGGCCGTTTTGGAACTAGCTCTTGTAGACCAGGCTGGTCTCGAACTCACAGAGATCCACCTGCCTCTGCCTCCTTGTTTTTTAATTAGCATGGGTAATAAGCACTTTTGGAACTAGCAGCCACTGTTTGTATATGAGAAGTAACAGGCTGAGAGCTTGGTGGTATACACCTGCAATCCTAGCACTTAGGGACTAGAGGGCAGGATGACAATGAATCCAAAGCCAGTCTGGACTTCATAGTGAACTCTAGACCAGCTTGGGCTATGTAGTAAGACCCTGTATCAAAAAACCAAGGACTGGGGGCTGGAGAGATGGCTCAGTGGTTAAGAGCACAAGCTGTTCTTCTAGAGGATCTGGGTTCAATTCCCAACATTCATGGCTCATCTGTAACTTTAGACTCAGGTGACCAGATACCATCTTCTGGGATCCATGGGCACCAAGCACAGAAGTGGTACACAGGCAAACAGGCAGGCAAAATACCCAAACATATAATGATGGTGATGATAAAAAATTAAAACCCCAGCCAGGCATTGGTGGTTCAAGCCTTTAATTACATCACTTGGGAGGCAGAGGCAGGTGGATCTCTGTGAGTTCAAGGCCAGCCTGGTCTCCAGAGCGAGTGCCAGGATAGGCTCCAAAGCTACACAGAGAAACCCTGTCTCGAAAAACAAACAAACAAACAAAAAACCAAAAAACAAACAACCAAAAAAATTAGAACCCCCAAGCCAATGGCTAAGGAATGTAGCTTATGGCAAAGTGTGTTTCTAGCATGTTCAGTGACCTGGGTTTGATCTCTAGCACCAACAAACTCAGAAAGGAATTTGTTATTGGGGGTGTGGAGATGATGAATTTTAATTTTAGGTCATCCTGGGCTACATAGCAAGGCCCTATCTCAAAGAAACAGAAAGAAGGGCTAGATTGTCACTTAGTGGTAGAGCATTTTGCCTAGTGAGCCTGGGTTTAATGTTATTCACAAACAACTCAAAAGTAATTTATTATTTGAGGTTCATTTTGATTTGTGTGTGTGTGTTTCTTTTTTGGTTCTTTCAAGTCAGGGTTTCTCTGTGGCTTTGGAGGCTGTCCTGGCACTCACTCTGTAGACCATGCTGGTCTCCAACTCACAGAGATCCTCCTGCCTCTGCCTCCCTAGTGCTGGAATTAAAGGCAACCAACGCCCGGCTAATTTTTTTACTAAGTGACTAATTCTAGATTTTTCAAATTACTGTGAGAAATCGATATCAGACTGTAAATACAGTTCAGTTCTGAACTCAGATCACGCTTGCCCTCTGCTTTCTAGTTCCTTGTAACAATCCTCTAGCTCCACCATGACCAAAAAAAAGAGCTTTGACAGATGGTGCAGTGAAGAAGCAGCCCACACTGTTGGTGTACTCCTGGGTCAGCAGTGTGTGCCTAATGCATTTAGCTGCCCACCAATTATACTCTGTCCTCTCTTGCAGTCCAACCTTTCTGCTGCCGCCACTCATCCTTGTGCCTTTTACCTCAGTAAACCAACTGAAAGCCCAAGTTCTTGCATGTCTGATTCAGGAACAGGTATGAAACTTAAATTATCTTTTACATTTTTAAAAAATTAATTAATTTTTAAAATTATATGTGCATTGGTGTTTTGCCATGGATGTCGGATTCCCTGGAACTGGAGTTAGACAGCTGTGAGCTGAGATGTGGGTGCTGGGAATTGAACCCTGGTCCTCCTGAAGAGCAGTCAGTGCTCTTAATCACTGAGCCATCTCTCCAGCCCCCCTCTATTAAATTTGTTTTGAGACAGGTCTCACTATATAGTCTTGACTGTCTTGGAACTCAATATGTAGACTAGTCTGGCCTTTAACTCAGAGAGCCTCCTGCTTCTGCCTCCCTAGTGCTAGTTTTAAAGGCGTGTGCCAGCATATGGTCTGAAACTTAAATTTAAAATAAAAATTCTAATCTTTATTTTAATTTATGTATATGAGTGTTTTGCTCACACATGTGACCATGCACTATGTCCGTGCCTGGTACCCTGGGAGGCCAGAAAAGGGTGTTGAATTCTCTGACCTGAAATTACAGCTGTGAGCCACTATTCGAGTGCTGGGAATTGAGCCTGGGTCCTCTGGAAGAGCATCAAGTGCTCTTATCTACCAAGCTCTCTCTCCAACCCCTGAACTTAGTTTATTTTACCCCCAGCTTGTTTTCATTTCCCATTGTGATATGAGAAGTGTGAGCAGTACCTGACTTTTCCAAAGGCACCATGTGCGGCCTATCCTCCCTTTCCACAACTTTCCCATTTGCCTTGGTTTGTGTTACAAATTCCACAAGAATAGGATGAAACAGCATCTCCACAATGGTTCTAGACAGCTGCAGAAATCATCACAGCCATTTTCTGTTGTTCCACAAGAGTTCAACCCCTCTGCAAGCCATGGCCAGCTGTTCTGTCTTCCTGGCTTTATGTGCGACTTGCCTATTTTAGCACCCTTTCTCATATGGCATGTCCACTTACCAGTTTGACTTAACTTTGATTGAACAGAAGCTGGAATTAACCATCTCTTCCTGTTTCCACTGCTCCCACAGCTGTGCAACTCCCTGTCGGTCACCTTCTGACCTGCCTCCCTGCCATCATTCGGACCTCAGCCTTCAGTCTGTTGGCAACATAATAGCCCAAGTGCTTCTTCTGTACATGGGACTCCTTCACTCAAAACTCTGCCAGGGTTCCCATATCCTCAGAATAGCTGCCAGCATCCTTACAGAACCCCACATGGCTCAGTAGGATGGAGCTGATTGCCACTCCTCCTTGTGGGGAGACTCTGCTCACTTTTGCCAGAGGTTCAAGACTTTGCCTGGCTGCCTCCTCCACACAAATGTTTCCTACTGGTGGGAGAAACTCTTCCTAGGAGTTGCTCTCTCACTGAACCAGCCCTCACTATCCTGTCCCCAGAACCCCTCCTTTTATGTGAACCTTGTTTCTTTCTGAAAAGGTCTTATGTAGTCCAGGTGGCCCAGTTGCTATTTAACTGATGAGGACTTGAACTCCAGTTCCTCCTTCCTCTCCCTCTCCAAGTGCTGGGATTCCAGCAGTGTGCCAGCATGCCGGCTTTATGCTACTCTAGTTCCAGAGCTCAGGGCTTCATGCATGCTAGACAAGCACTGTCCCAGCTGATCTGCATCCTTAGCCCTACTCCTTTGAGTGGGTATGGGTGTTCTGATACATGCATGTTCATGCATGTGGGGGCACACAAGCACATGCGTGTGCATGCTCGTTGAGGTTAGTCTCGTTGAGGGTGTTGGTTGTTAGGAACTCTCTAAATTCTTTTGAGACAGTCTCACTATGTAGCCTTGGCTGGCCTGGAACTCACTATGTAGAATAGGCTATCTTCAGATTTATGGTGACTCTCTTGCCTCTGCCTTCTAAGTGCTAGAATTACAAATGTATGTCACTATACCCAGAATTAATGGAGAATTTGAACTCTGTCTATTGATTATGTGGAAGTCTGTATTTGTAAATAAAATTCTCTTTAAAAGACATTTTTAGCTATTACTAATTTTAGTTGTTTATATTTTTGAAACTTTTTTTATTACATTTATTTATTTATTTATTTGGGAGAGGGGTACAAAACATATATGGGCTGGGTGGTGGTGGCGCATGCCTTTAATCCCAGCACTCGGGAGGCAGAGGCAGGTGGATCACTGTGAGTTCGAGACTAGCCTGGTCTACAAGAGCTAGTTCCAGGACAGCCTCCAAAGCCACAGGGAAACCCTGTCTCGAAAAACAAAAAAAAAAAAAAAAAAAAAAAAAAAAAAAAAAAAAGACATATATGGAGTTCTTTCCTTCCATCATGTGAATTCCTGGGCTAGAACTCAGGTCATTAGCCTTGGAAGCAAGAATCTTTAGTCTGCTGAGCCCTGTCACTGACCCGTGATGGAATTGTCTGTTTAGAACCTTTCCTTACTCCTTTCTGTTCTCTGTTTTGCACATTAGGGCTGACTTACTGGAAGTTGGAGGAGAAGGACATGTATCACTCTTTGCCTGAAACTTTGGAGAAGACGTTTGTACCGTCCTCCCCAGAAAGGCCACTAAGCCAGGTAATGCAGAGTACCCTGTGTGTGTATGTGCTTGTGTTTTATGATTGTAGGTAACTTTGCCATCATAGATTTTTGCATTGTTTCAACTTCTGAAATGCTGGAGAAAGCATAGAATTGAGAGTCAGACTTACTTTCCAATTATATCTCATCTCATTGTCAATATAATCTTAAAAAGATCACTTTAAAATGGAATTAAGCTAGGTGTAGTAGTAGTACATTTCCTTTGTCTTAGCACTGAGTATGCTGAGGCAGGTGGATCACTGTGAGTTGGAAGCCACCTTGGCCTACATAGTGAGACTCTATCTCAAGAAAACACAACAACAAACAGATATCCAGGCTGGGGAGAGAACTTAGTCAGTACATTGTTTGTCTTGCGGTCACGATAGTCCCTGAGTTTCATCCCCATAGTCTGTCTATGAAAAGCCTTGAGTGGTGGCATGTAGTCCTCACAATGCTCTGGGAAAGAGAAGCTGGAGCCAAGCAGGCTCAGTCCATCTGTCAGTCAGTCTCTGGGGCAGGATGGTCAGTCCATCCAACACAACAAAGACACCACCACCCCCCCCAAAAAAAAAAAAAACAAGAAAATATGACAAGAAAGTAAACACACAACAGTGAGAGAAATAAAATAAAACTCAAATTAAAAAAAAAAAAAAGCTGTGTGTGGAAATAAGCTATTCTAGCTTACTTGACAGAATTGTAGCACAGTGAGAGACCCTATCTCAAACAAAAGGTGGAAGATGCTTAAGGAATGACACCAGAGGTTGTCTTTGATTTATACACTAGCGTGCGTGCGCGTGGGTGCACCTACACACACACACACACACACACACACACACACACACACACACACACACAAACATGAACACATACACAGATACTGATTTCTGGTAAATTGTGTGTATTAGTGCATGCTGTAGCACTAGCTAACTGCTTGGGTGGCTACAGTGGGAAGATCACATAATCTGAGAGTTTGAGACCAGTCTAGGCAGCAGAGAGACCTAGTCCACACCCCCAACCAAAAAATCAATGGTGTCTTTGTGGGATTTAGTGGAGTCCCAAGTTTAAAACACATGGTGGGTAGTGGCACACAGGGCTGGAGAGATGGCTCAGAGGTTAAGAGCACTGACTGCTCTTCCAGAGGTCCTGAATTCAATTCCCAGCAACCACATGGTGGCTCACAACCATCCGCTATGAGATCTGGTGCCCTCTTCTGGTGTGCAGATATACATGGAAGCAGAATGTTGTATACATAATAAAAAACAAAAACAAAACAAAACCACATGGTGGTTGGGAAGATGGCTCAGCAAGTAAAGGTACCTGCCATCAAGCCTGACAACGTGAATTCATTTTCTGGGTCCCATATGGTAGAAGGAGAGAACTAAGTTTTCAGGTTGCCCTGGCACATCCCTGTGACTGGACACACATATACACATAAATAAATATATAAACATAATACAGATTTAAAGTTCTTATAAATACCTGTGTGTGTGTGTGTGTGTGTGTGTGTGTGAGAGAGAGAGAGAGAGAGAGAGAGAGAGAGAGAGAGAGAGAGAAACAGAGAGAAACAGAGAGAAACAGAAACAGAGAAAGAGAGAGAGAATGCACGCATGACTGTGCCTTTTTTGTGCCATTGTGGTTCTAGGGGCCTATGGAGGCCACAAAAAGGTTATGGGTAGTTGTGAACTGTCATGTGGTTCTGGGAACTGAAGCCTGGTTCTCTATAAGAACAAGTACTTTTACCTTTGGAACTATCTTGCCAGCCTCTGTTCTTGTTTTATTGAGACAGGGTCTCATATGGTCTGTTCTGGCCTGGCACTCAGTATGTAGCTGAACATGACCTTGATTATCCTGATCTTCCTGTCCCCACTGTCCTTGTTCTTTTCTGGGGCTACAGGTTTTGCTCAGCTAAAACTTGGTATTTTTAAAAATACAGTAATTTTGGCTGGAAAGATGGCTCAGAGTACTGACTACTATTCCAGAGGACCAGGTATAACTCCTAGCATCTACATGTCAACTTATAACTGTGTAACTCCAGTTCTAGGGGATCTGATGTTGCCTCTACAAGGGCACCAAGGATGCCAGTGGTACCCAGTCTTATATGCAGGCAAAACACCCATACACATTAGAAAAAAAAAAAAAAGCCCACACACGATAGGGTTCTATAATAGCAGCCAGTGCTCTTAACTGCTGAGCCACCTCTCCAGCCCTCAAACACTGGTTCTTTTGAGCAGGGAGACTATTAGTTTTCCATTGCTGTGAGAGAATGTGTAAAATAAACAATGTAAAGGACAAGAAGCTTATTGTGGCTCATGGTTTCAAGGTTTCAGTCCATTGTCACTTGGTCAAATTGCTTTTGGGTTTGTGGTGAGGCTGAAGAAGGTTATGGACAGAACAGAGAAAGACTGTTCTGTGAAGTGGAGGCTGTGCAGTAAAGAAAATGAGAGAAAAAAAACCAGGGTTCTAGTGTCCTTCAAGGACATGCCCCTGGTGACTGAACTTTCTTCTACTGGGCCCCACCTCTTCAAGGGTCCAGTGTTTTCTGCTGTCATTGTCAGTTGGGATACAGACCATGTCAGGGACCACTTAGGATTGTATTTGTGTACTGCTTGCCAGGTTCCAATTTCCCGTTCATCCCTGCTGTTAGGAGGTAAGAAAGTTTCCATTCTGAAGGAGACATCACTGGAAAGGTCCTCAAAGCTGTTATTAATTTAACAGTCTAGATTTAAAATCTTCCACAGAATTTTTTTTAAGGTGCCAATTTTGATGTCAGATTTTTTCATTGTTAATAATACCATTTAAATGATTTTGTTTTGCATCTTTAAATTTAATGCTAGTAATGAGATAAAGTGATTGTCACTGTCCTATCCTAGAAAACAAAGTAAAAGCAAGAATTTCTTGAGGGGGGACCTTACCCTTGTTTCCAACCCCAGTTATCTGTTGACTGTCAGTAGGATGTTCTTTTTAGCCTCATCTGCCCTGGAGAACTAAAGCCCACTTTCCTGACAGCCATTGAGTCAGCTTGCATGCCAAGGCCTCAACTTGATGCTTGTCAATCTTATTTCTAGGCCCTGACTCTGGATCCAACCATACACATGAAGCCAAAGGAGCAGGTTGCGGGGATTCGGTCCCATGGCTTTTTGAATACTGTTGATGACAGAATATCCTTTTCACCAGACTTTGTTCTGGAGCCAAGCCTGTCTAGTCACTCTGACATTGACTCGTTTTCACAAGCAAGTCATAATGCTTCTCAGGTATCTGGGTTCCCCAAATACCCTTCGACTATGAATGCATCACCTGTGGACACTTGGAAAAACCATGCATTCCAAAGGGACAGTAGGACAAGTTCCACGATCCCTTCACTCTACACCATCACTAGCAACGATACCTCAGTCAAAACTGTAGACGAAGAAAACACTCTCACAGTGGCTTCTGTCTCAGTCAGTCAGTCCCAGCTTCCAGGTACAGCCAACAGTGTCCCAGAATGCATTTCATTGACTTCCTTGGAAGATCCTGTGATGTTGTCTAAGTATGTATTTCAGCGACTGGCTTATACTGCTAATAGACTTGTGATGTCTGATTGAATGATGAAAGTGATTTTCTATTGGGCCATAGTGAAATATCAAATGACGTATAACTAGTGTGTGTTTTTCAATGTTGACAACTGTGTTGAAGTGAAAGATAAGATGTTGACAAAGGCCGGGTATGGTGGCACATGCCTGTAATCCTGGTACTTTTGAGGTAGAGGCATGTGGATCCCTGTGAGTTCAAGGCCAGCCTGGTCTGCATATTGAGTTCCAGGCCAATCAGGGCTACACATTGCGACCCTGTCTCAAAATATAAAGCAGAGGTGCTGACAGAAGCACCCTGTAAATGGTAGCTAATCAGAATGCTTCTATGTCTAGAGCTAATGGGGCTTCTGTTGTGTTTTCCGGGAACAGTTTGTACTCTGGCTATGAGAATGACTGGAGTGTGTGGTAACTATTTTCTCATCACTGTGACCAAATACCTGGCAAAAGCATCTTAAGGAAGGAAGGGTTTATTTGGCTCACAGTTTGAGGAGACACAGTTCATCACCATGAGAAGTAGGGATGGCGGGGTGGCAGGCATGTGGTAGCTGGTCATACCATGTCTGCAATCAGGAGGTACAGAGAGATGACACTGATGCTCAGTTCACTTTATCTTCTTTGTTCTTTTTATTTAGTCTGGGTCCCCAGTCTATGGACTGGTGCCCTTCTTACTTTCAGGAAGGTCAGTTAATCCTCTCTGGAAACACTGTAACAGACACACCTGTGTCTCCTAGGTGATTGCTGTCAAGATGACAGTGAAGATTAGCTGCCACAGGTCCACCCCTTTCAGTTAGCTCTGAGTCATGTGACTTGAATGTCTTGCTGGGTAGAGGATACACTGTCCTAAGAACGTCTTTCCCTCTTATCGGCAGAATCAGGCAGAGCCTCAAGGAGAAGCAAGCACGGCATATAGCAGATCTTCGAGCTTATTATGAATCAGAGATCAGTAGTTTGAAACAGAAACTGGAGGCAAAGGACAACTCTGCCATTGAAGAGTGGAAGAAGAAAAATGAAATTCTTGCAGACAGGTGAGAATACCATGGAACTAGTGCTTCTCCGACTTGGGTAGATTGCATCCACAAAGTATATCATCCTGTGGTATAAAATGCCATAAAAAATGTGTGCTTTGCATCTGAAAACTTACCATAAGACATGTAAACTAGGACATGTCTAGAGACACGAGGGATTAGTTTTAGAGATTTGAACTAACCTCCTTTATTCTCTCTAACTGATGCAAGATGCAAGCCATGCCTTTTTGTTATTTTGGCTTTTTTTTTTTTTTTTTTTTTTTTTTTTGAGCTTAGGACCAAACCCAGGGCATTCACTGAGCTAAATCCCCAACCCAACCCCAAGCCATGCCTTTTATGTAGATAAAATTCTGAAGGAAGTGGAGTTAGCAAATAAAGAGTAATATCATTTGTACGATATTATTATATTATTATAATGTTATTATACTGTCGAGCTCTGGGAAAAGGAAGAATTCTGGGGTATGGGCTGGTGAGGCAGCTAAACAGGGAACACACTTCTCACCAAGCTGGGTGAGCCAAGCTTGATCCTTGGGACTCACATGGTGGAGGGGGAAAACTGACTCAAAAGTTGTCTTCTGATCTCTACACACACTGTATGCACTCACATACACACATAGACATGCACACACAAAATAACAATTCTAGCTGGGCAGTGGTTTGGTGCATGCCTTTAATCCTATACAGACCTCAGGAGGCATAGGGAGGAGGATCTCTGTGAGTTTGAGGCCAGCCTGGTCTGTAGAGTGCTAGGGCTACACAGAGAAACCCTGTGGGGGGGGGGCGGGGGAATGAAGAATTCTGGGACTTTGGGGGCTGGGAGTGTAGCTTATTGGTAGAATATTGGGCTTAGTGCCATGAGACCTTGTGTTTTAACCCTAGTTTTATAACAAAAGAAAAAAAAAAGAGATAATGCAGACCTTTGTGTATGTGGCAGTTCTAAATTTATTTTTTTATATTCTTGTCATGAATAACTTTACTACTGTTCTCTTAAGTCTACAGAGGCAACTTTGCCTCTCAAAAAGGGAGATGGACTTGAACTTGCCTCAGGACTGCTCTGCTCACTCTTCTATGTGGTCATACTCACTGCTTTACTCCTTAGAACACTGTTTAGTATTAATGACCAAGTGCTTCCAACTTCTTAGAACTGAGTGGGATGTAAACAGGTGGAGGTTTAGGTGAGCAATGAATGCCTAAGGCAAAAGAAAAAAGGTACTCCTTGAAAAGAGGATATAGGGGACCACAAACCTTGTCTAGTGAGTAGCTTGGCTTTCAGAAGTTAAGAAAAAGTAGGCTTTATACTAAATAGCTACTAGCTGCTGTGTTTGTTAACATGGCTGTTTGAGGGGCTAGAGAGTGGGCTCAGTGGTTGAGGGTACCTGCTGAGCTGTCATATTTGTTTTCTGAGGTGTGAGTTGTAGTGTTTTGAAATGCACAGGGACTCTGGAGATGGGCTTCTTGGCTTAAAATCCCACTGAAGGACTGGGAATGTAGTTCAGTAACTGTGTATGCTTTGTACGAAGGAGCTCTATCATCAGCACCCGAAGCAAAACAAGATTTACCTCCTGTGGTACTTAACTCTGGTTTTGTTTAATTCACAGAGCTGTGAAGCTGATTAGTGGGTCACAAAGTAAAACAAAAGGCAGGAATGTAGGAGGGGTAGCTGTGGGAGGGATGGCAGAGTGGAGAGGCAGGAGACAAGGGGCGGGTAAACAGATTGTACCATATACATGTATGGTATAGTCAAAGAACAAATTTAACCATTAGGACACACAAAAGAGAGTGGGCTAAGTGGTTAAGAGTGCATGCATACTGCTCGGCCAGGCGTTGGTGGCGCATGCCTTTAATCCCAACACTTAGGAGGCAGAGGCAGGAGGATCTCTGTGAGTTCGAGGCCAGCCTGGTCTCCAGAGCAAGTGCCAGGATAGGCTCCAAAGCTACACAGAGAAACCCTGTCTTGAAAAACTAAATCAAAACAAAACAAAAAGAATGCATACTGCTCTTCCAGAGGACCTGAGTTCAATTCCCAGCACTGAGGTCAGGTGGCTCCTAGTTGTCTTTAACTCCAGTTCCAGGGAATAATGATCAGCAGAGATATCATTCAGACACAGTGTAGTCAGTTGAAAGTCTTTATTCCAGCTGGCTGGGACTACATCCAAGTGTTCATGGATCTAGGTGTGGCCCCGAGTGTTCAGAACATGGTTTTAAGGGCAGAGACCTCATCTTGACATCTCTCTTGGCAGCCGCAGAGTAAGCAGTTTTCACAGAAGCTAAGATAAGCAGTTAGCTGGAGGAGGTTTTATACAAACAAGCAGTTTTAACAAAGGCTAAGATAAGTTAGCTAGGACATCTTGAGCTTTGATTCCTAGAACTGAATTGGGTAGTTTTCCATGGGATTCTGGCTAAACCTGGAAATGGCCTCAGGAAGAATAAATATAAGATGGAGGAACCTCTGCACTGCCTTGTCCCATCACAATCTGGTGCCCTCTTCTGGACTCTGGACACACATGTGCCCCATACCCCAAAACAGCATTTTAAAAGAAAGATTGTGAGGCTGAATGTAAAATGCTTAACATAGACCTGGCATGTAATCAGTGTTAACCTGTTCTTCATAATTTACTACTTACCATTAAAAACTGAGTCAGATGGTGACTGAATGTTTGAACCTTGTTGAGGTCTGCGATAACTTGCAAAGGAATTCTTCATAAAAATCCTAATTTAGGGGCTGGAGAGATGGCTCAGCAGTTAAGAGCATATATTTCTCTTCCAGAAGGATCCAAGTTCACTTCTCAGTACCCATGTCAGGCAGCACATAGTTGCCTGTAACTTTAGCTCCCAGGAATCCACTGCCACTGATGGTATTCACACACACACACACACACACACACACACACACACACACACACACACACACCATATATACATAAATACACATGATTAAAAATAAAATAAACCATGGGGCTAGAGATGGCTTAGCAGTTCAGAGCACTGGCTGTTCTTTCAGGAAACTCTCATAGCAGCTACTCACTGTCTGTAATTCTAGTCTCAGGAGATCCAGTGCAATGCGGTACCTATATGGAAAACATGATATTCATGCAGGCAAAACACCCACACACAAAAATAAAATCTCAGCTGGGTAGTGGTAGTGCACTTCTTTAATCCTAGCACTCGTGAAGTAGAGTCAGGCAGATCTCTGTAAATTCACGGCCAACCTGGTTTACAGTGAGTTCCAGGACAGCCAAGGCTGTTACACAGAGAAACCCTGTCTTGAAAAACCAAAAAATAAAATAAATAAAAACAAACAAATAATAAAATCTCAAAAGAGAATAGTTAAAAAATAAATGCTGGGCCTGGGTACACCTCTAAACCCAGATTGGAAAGGCAGAGGCAGGTGGATCTCTGAGTTTGAGGTCAGCCTGGTCTACACAGTGAGAAAGTGAGTTCCAGAACAGCCAGGGATGTTACACAAAGAAACCCTTTCTCAAAAACAAACAAACAAAATCATACTTCAGGGCTGGGGAGATGGTTCAGTTGGCAAAGCACTTGAATTGTAACTGTGAGGACATGGGATTGATCCCATGGCCCATGTACAAAAGAGCCTGGCATGGCTGTGCAATTGTAATTCCAGTGCCATGGAGGAGAAGACAAAAGCATTCCAGGGCTCACTGGCTAGCCCATCTAGCCTAATTGGTGAGCTCCAGGCCAAAGAGAGACTTTTTCTGAGAGGAGGTAGGTGTCGTTCTTGCAGATGACAACTGATCGCTCCAGCTTCTACACACATGTATACATTTAATAAAAAGAACAGTGCATTAATGTTGAGTTTAAAACAGCTCAGAATGGTGCTGGGCCCTGACTCCAAATAGCCTAGCTCTTTATATCCTGGACATGCATGTGTTCAGACAGATTTTTCCACACTAACATCAAGCTATTTTGTACAGTTTTCTCTATTTTAAAAATATAAAATTTAAATATCAAATTATGTATAACAAATTCACTGTTTTAAGTGTGCAGTTCAGTGGCTGAGCTATATTAACATTATTGTGTAGCCATCAAGTACCATCCATCTTCAGAAACATTTTCCACTTGCAAAGCAAACTCTGGTAAAGGTGCCTGTTGCCATGCCTGGCCACCTGAATTTGTCTCCTGGAATCTTCATGGAGGAAGGAGAGACGAGATTTCTGCTAGTTGCCTTTACACACACACACACACACACACATACTCTCTCTCTCTCTCTCTCTCTTTCTCTCTCTCTCTCTCTTTCTCTCTCTCACTAAATAAATAAGTAGGGGAAAAACCAACCCTGAAATTGAGGTCTGGGGACATAGCTTGGTTGGTAGAGAGCTTGCCTGGCATGTGTGAAGTGCTGCGTTCAATCCCCAGCAGGCACTCTCCCACTCAATGTCAATAGATAAATGCTGGAAAAAGAATGAAAAATAAAAAGCAATTAAGAACTGAAGCCCTGTTCTCTGTAGACCATTATCCCCATTCCACCCCTTTCCCCTGACACTGGTTACCGCTATCCTGTTTGTCCCTGAATTTGAACACCTCTGCATGTGGAATCACAGTATTTCTTTGTTCTTGTTATTTTGGTGCTGGGAATGGAACCCAGGCTTTTGCAGAGGCTGAGGATATGCTTTGTTACTGACATGCAGTGGCAGGCTTATTTCACTCAGCACATCCTCAAGACTGGTCCATGGTATTAGAATTCCCTCTTCTCTGCCAGTGGTTGTGACGCACGCCTTTAATCCCAGCACCTGGGAGGCAGAGGCAGGTGGATCTCTGTGAGTAGACCAAGGCCAGCCTGGACAGTTCCAGGACAGGCTCCAAAGCTACACAGAGAAACCCCATCTCGAAAAACCAAACCAACCAAACAAACAAAAATCCCTCTTCTTTAGGGCCTTGTAATCTTCATTTTACACAAATGCCACATTTGGGTTTCTGCTGAGGGAAACATGTCTGCCCACCTTTTCATATTGCTGTTGGGAATGCATCATATCTGTTCAAATCTTAATGTTTCAACTTTTTTCTTTGGTGCTGATAATTGAACTCAAGTCTCATGCTGTGTTATAAACTAAATTCCTTCCTCTTGGTATTTCTTAGGGATCTTTTTGATCATTGTTTTGCTAGGTTATCTTTAGATACTAGATTATCTGGGATACACTTATACAAAAGCAGTATCCTGGGCCTTAGCTAACATCTGGGAATTTGCTTATACTCCATGTGGGCAAACCTGGTAGATTTGTTGAATGCTCTCAAGAGAAATCATTTTGTTTTCTAACTGATTCTAAATTTGCTTTTCTTAGATGTAGCCAGTTGGATAGTGCATTGAATGAAGCTACTAGTCGTGTGCGAACACTTGAAAATAAGAATAATTTACTAGAAATAGAAGCGGTAAGTGCTTGATTTTTGGAGCTGGTTCAGTTCTAATGCCGTAATGTCTAAAAGGTATACATCACTGCAATTCTTTTTTTTTTTTTAAAGATTTATTTATTTATTATGCATACAGTGTTCTGCTGGCAAGCCAGAAGAGGGAATCAGATCTCATTATAGATGGTTGTGAGCCACCATGTGGTTGCTGGGACTTGAACTCAGGACCTCTGTAAGAGCTGCCAATTCTCTTAACCTCTGAGCCACCTCTCCAGCCTGCAATTCTTAATTCTATTTACTGGGTGTATACACAGGAGTGAAGAAACATTTTTTAAAAAAGCTTTTGCCGGGCAGTGGTGATGCACACCTTTAATCCCAGCACTCGGGTAGCAGAGGCAGGCGGATCTCTGAGAGTTTGAGACCAGCCTGGTCTATAAGAGCTAGTTCCAGGACAGCCTCCAAAGCCACAGAGAAACCCTGTCTCAAAAAACAACAAAACAAGACAAAACAAAACAAAACAAAAAACAAAACAGAGAGAGAGAGAGAGAGAGAGAGAGAGAGAGAGAGACATGCACTACTACGCCTGCTTAAACTTTTATATTATTTCTTTTCTCCTCCTGTATTATGCTTTATTTTATTTTATTGTTTTTTTAAGACAGGGTTTCTCTGTGTGTAATCCTGGCTGTCCTGGAACTTGCTCTGTAGACCAGGCTGGCCTGGAACTCACAGAGATCCACCTGCCTCCCAATTGCTGGGATTAAAGGTGTGCTCCACCACCACATGTCAATGTTTTATTCTTTATATATTACCTTATAAGCAAAATTTTGGTGGAAAATGCTTGTTTTGTTCTATACATTGTGTCTGCTTTAATGCCCAGCCCTTTTCTGGATGGAATTCTGATCCTCACCAAGGCTGGCCAGTTTCTAACTGTGTCACCCCAGTCCTGTGTTGGCTTCATCTAAATGATGAACTCCACCACAAAGTTAGGGGTTATCATCTTGTTAATCTTCCTTTCTGATGCTTTGTATAGGGATGGGGTCTTGCTATGTTCTAGCTGAGGGTGGTCTTGGATTTGTGAGTATAAGCAGCCTTTGTAGTTCAGCCTTCCAAATCAGTTAGAATGCCGGCGAGAGGCATTTCGTCCAGCTTTAATCTTACATCTTAGCATCCTGTGGCCTGGCACCTATATGGTATTCCAGAAATCACCATTGAATGAATGTTAACACTGAGATAAATTTTTAATTTTGTGTTTTCATAGAGTATGATGAAGAAGCCCAGCGCCCAACATATTAATGTGAGACAGTGTATTCCAGTCACCATTTCCGAACTCCTCTGATGTTTGTGGCTATTTTTCTTCATTAGGTTGATCTACAGACAGTACTGTTTATTCGAGTCCTGGAATAATTGTCCCCCTATATACTTGTGTTCTGTCTCTACCTTTGACTAATCTCATGGAGTAGTTCCATTAGAGTGGTCCTCTCTAGACTCTGTCCTGGGACACAACAAAATGTCAAAGTAGCCTATTTCCACTTGTATCTTTTTAAATTTATTTTAATGTCCATAACTTATTAGCTAATACTGAGGTACTGTTTTCCCTTGGGATGATTTGTCTCTGTTTTTACTACATAGAACGATTTGAGAGAACGATTCAATGCAGCCAGCAGTGCCTCCAAAATTCTGCAGGAACGAATTGAGGAAATGAGAACTAGCAATAAAGAAAAAGATAACACCATCACTCGGCTAAAGTGTCGGCTGCAGGATCTGGAAGAAGCATTTGAGAATGCTTACAAACTCTCCGATGATAAAGAAGCAAGACTGAAGCAAGAAAACAAAATGTTTCAGGATGTGAGTACCCAGCTCAGTAGCTTAGCACTGTGGCTGCCATTTGAGTTCCTCTGACAAAAGCAGCTTGAGGGAGAAAGGGTTGGTTTTGGCTTACAGCTCCACAGGGATAGTCTGTCATGGTGGGAAAGCCATGGCTGTAGGCAGCAAAGTGTGGTGACAGGAGTAGGACGCTGCATGGTCACACTGCTTCCACAGGCAAGAAGCAGAGAGGGAGGGAACAGGGAGTTCTTCTAGGCCATAAAAGTTCAAGGCCCAGTCCATGTGACTCAGTTTCTCTATAAGTCTCCACAACCATCCTAAACAATGCCAACAACTTGGGGACCAAGTCTTCAAACAGAAGCCTATGGGGACCATTTCACAGACCAACTACAGCTGGCCATAAATAACATCTGTAGCTAATATACTCTGTGAAGCTACATGACTTTCTGTGTATTTTTTTTTTTTTTTGTTTTTTGTTTTTTTGTTTTTTGTTTTTCGAGACAGGGTTTCTCTGTGTAGCTTTGGAGCCTATCCTGGCAGTCGCTCTGGAGACCAGGCTGGTCTCGAACTCACAGAGATCTGTCTGCCTCCGCCTCCCGAGTGCTGGGATTAAAGGCGTGTGCCACCAATGCCCGGCTCCTCGATGACTTCCTAGGTGCATTTTGGTCTAAGGTAACTGCTCCTAGCTCCGCATACCCTCTTGGTGGAAATGGTCACTGTCATCTTGCAGCAGGAAGTCAGAGCTGTAGAAAGATGGCTGAACTCGCTTACTTCTCTGTTTCTAGTGTGTCAACTTTTGTGTTGTCATAACATCTGTGTCTCTGGCAGGGTAAAATGATGTAAGCCAGATTCAGGGCAGGGCCTTTTAGAGAGGAGGGGTCTTGCCATATAGCCCAGGCTAGTCTTGAATTTTTTTTTTTTTTAAGATTTTATTTATTTATTTATGTATACAACATTCTGCTTCCATGTATATCTGCACACCAGAAGAGGGCACCAGATCTCATAACGGATGGTTGTGAGCCACCATGTGGTTGCTGGGAATTGAACTCAGGACCTCTGGAAGAGCAGTCAGTACTCTTAACCTCTGAGCCATCTCTCTAGCCTGGTCTTGAACTCTTGATTCCCTTGCCTCGGTCTCTTGAGTGCATAGGAATAGGTGTTCATTCCTATGTCTGACTGTTTGCTATTGTCGTTTTTGTGTGTTGCCAGCCCCCTCCCCAAATCCCATTCTGCAGATAGAATCTAGGACTCTAATGGTATCATTGCGTGTGTGTGTGTGTGTGTGTGTGTGTGTGTGTGTGTGTGTGCTGTCTGTGATGTGTCAATGTGTCATCATCATCCATTCTCCAGTCCCTGCCCTGGGTGCAATGGAAAGAGTCCAGAACACTGTTCAAGCGGTGCTGCCAATAGAGCTGCCAGTAGATGTCTATGGTTTTAGATAGAAAGACAGGTTTTTGTTTTTGTTTTTTGAGACAAGGTTTCTCTGTGTAGTCCTGACTGTTCTAGAACTGGCTCTGTAGACCAGGTTGGTCACAAACTCAGAGATCTGCCTATGTTTGCCTCCTGAGTGCTAGGATTAAAGATGTATAGCACGATTGCCCGGTTCTGTTAGATTCGCCTTTTGTTTGTTTGTTTGTTTATTTATTTGTTGGTTGGTTTTTTGAGACAGGGTTTCTCTGTATTGATTTAGAGCCTGTCCTGGAACTCACTCTGTAGACCAGGATGGCCTTGAACTCACAGAGATCCACCTGCCTCTGCCTCCCGAGTGTTAGGATTAAAGGTGTGTGCCTCCACCGCCTGGCTGCAGTTTGATTATTTAAACTTTATTATGTGTCTGTATGTGCATGTTGGCACATGTGTGTGGAGGTCAGAGGACAACTGTCAAGAGTTGGTTCTTCCACTGTGGCTTCCAAGGATTGAACTCAGACTTACACATCAAAAGCTTCTGTCCCCTGAGCTGTATGGTCAGCTCAAGTTTGAATTTTATTTAAGATTTATTTTTATTTTGTGTGTATAAGTGTTTTGCCTGCATGTATGTGCACTGTGTGCATGCTTAATATATAAAGAAGCCAGAAGAGGGCATCAGATTCCTTGCAACTGCAGTTAGATTGTTGTAAGCTGCTGGATGGGTGTAGAGACATGAACCTAGGCCTTCCGGAAGAGCAACCATTGTTCTTAGCCACTGAGCTAGGTCTCTAGACCATAGGTTTGAATTTTTTTTTATGTTGATTTAATGTCCCTTAAAATTGGATTAATAAAACATTTGATACTGGACTGGGTTCCAGGTTGTATATTTTTCATATGGTTTTTTTTTACATTTTATGTATTTGTATATGTGTGTGTACATGCATGCACATATACCATGGCATACGTGTAGAGGAAAACTTGTGGGTTCTGGGAATCAAAGTCAGGTGGTTGCTTTTAGGCAGGGGCCTTCACCTGCCATCTTGCTGCCTAAAATTGTTGTTGGTGTTGTTATTATTGTCATTATTAATACCTGGATTCTTTTTGTTTGTTTGTTTGTTTTTGAGACAGGATTTCTCTGTGTAACAACCCTAGCTGTTCTGGAACTAGTTCTGTAGACTAGGCTGGCTTCGAACTCACAGAGATCCGCCTGCCTCTGTCTCCTGAGTGCTAGGATTAAAGGCGTGGGCCACCAATGCCCAGAATGTTTTTGTTATTTTAAGAACCATTTTCATACTCTCTGCCATAGCAGTGTGTTCTGTCCTCATCCTGGTCCTTTCTGGGGCTCTCACTGTGTAGGTCTGGCTGGCCTCAAAGTTGCCATCCTTCTGCTGTGGCCCCGAATACTGGGATTACAGGGTGTACCACCGTACATATTTCTAAATAATACTAGGTTTTTTTTGTCATTGTATTTTTATGCAATAGGAAAACTGTAGGAAAATATAATATAAATTTTATGTAACAAAAAATTTAAAAAGGCAGTACAAATACATTTTACTATTATGTTGAAGGTTTGTATTTCTGTTGTTCTGTTTTGCTTTTAAAATGGTTTCATACATAAAAAGCCTTCAAACATTTTATCAGGGACTGTCCCATTCCTTTTTCCAGAACTGCTGGTTCAGTGTTGGCCTTTCTTTCCTGACATTGGCAGCTTGAAGTTGTTTTGTTACCTGTTTAGTTCTGTGTTATAACTCTGTTTTCTTTGCAGCTCCTAGGAGAGTACGAATCCCTTGGGAAAGAGCATGGTCGTGTAAAGGTAAAGGGTGGGGCTCTGTCCTGGGATTTCTGTAAGGGCAAACGGCTGCCGCTTTCCCTATCCCTCCATCTAGAGCTGTTTGAACCAGTCTATGCCTTTACCCTTCTTCCTGTGTTTATATCTTTATTTCCAAATGTCTGCTCTACTTGACTGACACCTTTGTGAGATCTGCTAATTTACCAAATGCTATTGGATGGCTCTTGCATTGGATGTGGGTTGAAATGAAACTAGGCAGGAGAATTTATGTTACACACAGGTCCAGACAACCACCTGGTCCCTGGACATGTAAAGTTAACATTTTCAAAGTATTACTTTATGAAGTAGTAAGAGTTTATCCATCGTGTCTGAAATCGTAACTGAAGCACCATTTTCAGTTACATTTCTGAACTCAGTGAAGCCCCACAGTAAGTAAGCTGTCAGTAGTTCCAGCTGTTCTAATGCATACAGTAGGGATTATAGATTTATAAGGTTAGTGGAAAGGCCTGTGAACTACAGCTAAGACTGGGTTCAGAAATAAACCACAGTATCTGAAGCATCACTGAAGGTTTTCGCTCTGCCATTCTGCTAAGCCTTCAGTCACGTTTGTAGCTAAAATGGATCCATCCTAATGTGGCGTTGCTTCTAGTTTAGCAGGCAACGGGATGCATTTGTTAGAGCCCCGGGTATAGGCCGGTGTTTATGCTGTTGCTCTTCCCTTGAGTTGCCTGGATTGGTTCCACGCTGATGCCATCCTTCCTGAGTTCCATGGTAATTAACAACAGGCTGTTTAGCCTTACATTAGCTTTATATCACACATTTTTTTTTTTTTTTTTTTTTTCTGAGACAGGGTTTCTCTGTGTAGCTTTGGAGTCTGTCCTGGCACTCGCTCTGGAGACCAGGCTGACCTCGAATTCACAGAGATCCGCCTGCCTCTGCCTCCCAAGTGCTAGGATTAAAGGCATGCACCACCAATGCCTGGCTATATCACACATTTTAAAGTAAAGGTTTCTGTCTACAAGCTTATCTTCAGTTATGTAAATTCTTTCTCTCTTTAGGATACATTAAACACAACTGAGAACAAATTGCTCGATGCACACACTCAGATTTCTGATTTGAAAAGGTAAGTGTCCACTAATAAAACATGCTGCTAATTGTCCTTTGTGTTTGTCTTGACAGGAAAATATACTCTCTCCTGAGGTCATTTAAAATAGAGAAGTAGTGTTATTCTAATCCTTGGTCATGGAAATAAATTACATCTTAGCCTAGGAGATTATTAAGTGATTAGAATATATTGGTGGTTGAGCCTCAGGTGCATGCATTTTCCAGACATTATGCATTTTCTTGGAATAATGAGAAATCTGAATGATAACTACTAGAAGGAATTGGAAGGAGCAGTCTAGTTCACTGAGTTATTATTGTGCTCCAGAAGAAAATGAAATTCTCAAGATGTGTGCAGGAATCTACTTCCTTAAAGACCTGGTTTGGATCAGGTGTAGTAGCACACATCTCTAATCACAGCACTCAGGAGGCAGAGGCAATGGATCTCTTGGAAGTTCAAGGCCAGTGTGGTCTACATAGTGAGTTTCAGGACAACGAGGGCTACACAGAGAAACCCTGTCTCAAAACAAAAACAAACAAAGACCCGGCTTGGAGACTGTTAATGATCTTATCTGACTTGCTTAACCTAGTTAGCAGCAATTATAAATGATCTATATTGCAAATGATTAGAGATATCTAAGTTAGGGCTGGAGAGATGGCTCAGTGGTTAAGAGTGCACACCACTCTTCCAGAGCACCTGAGTTTGGTTCTCAGCATCCATGTCAGGTGGATTACAGCCTCCTGTAACTCCAGCTCCAGGGAATCCAGCTTCCTCTAGTAGCCTTTGTGCTTGCACCTGTGAGCACATGCTTGCACATAGACATTTACATCTACACATTATTAAGACTAAATCTTTTAAAAAAAAGGAATATCTAAATTAGTTTCTTTAATAGTTGTAACTATTAAACAATACCCCAAGTTTAGAAATTCACTGCAATCTGAAGGATTTACACAGAGAAGAACAGGAACTTGTCTAGATTTGCCATCTGCCTGATCTATTTGGGATTATCTGTCATGTTAGAGCTATTCCTTCTCAAGCTTGGTAGCAAGTCCCTTTTCCCTCTGAGCCATCTCGCTGGCCCCATACACAGAGTTTAAAGAAAGGACAGAAGGGCAGATGAGTACTTTTGTACAAGCCTGGTGACTTGGGTTTGATCCCCAGATCCCACAAGTCGGCAGGAGAGAACTGACTCCTGAGAGTTGGCGTCTGACTTCCACATATCCACAGTGCCTGGTTTATACTTTCATACTTGAGCATGAGCATGTATGAGTGCGCGCACGTGTACACACACACACACACACACACACACACACACACACAAAAACTGAAATAAATGAAGCAAATTAATGTATTAAAAGAAGGAGCCAGGCGTTGGTGGTGCATGCCTTTAATCCCAGCACTTGGGAGGCAGAGGCAGGTGGATCTCTGTGAGTTTCAGACCAGCCTGGTCTACAAAGTGAGTTCTAGGACAGCCTCCAAAGCCACAGAGAAACCCTGTCTTGAAAAAAATAACAACAAAAAAAGGATGCTGTTTTTGTTTTTTTTTATTGAATTTCTGTCCTGCATCCCTTTTTTTCTTTAGTAGTCCATGAAATGCTGCTTTGCAGAGCCCAATGTACTCGCTGTCCTGCTTATTTTCCCTGTTTTTGTTTTTTTTCCCTTTTTCTTTTAGCTTTTCAAGGTTTAATGGTGCCATTTTACTATGAAGGAAGTTTCTGGGCAGCAGGCTGTCATTGCCTTCCTAAAGAGGGAAGATTAAGTATCATCTGATAGTTTTTCTGTGTTTTCAATCTGTGGCATTGTGTTTAATTTGTCTCACTGCTTTTGACCCAGGATGATCTCCAAACTCGAAGCTCAGGTGAAACAAGTAGAGCACGAGAATATGCTGAGTGTTCGTCACAGCGCTAAAGCTCCCATGAGGCCATCCCGGGCCAAGTAAGTGACTTTCACGTAGTGTCCTTGCAACAAGAAATAGTGCCCTCTGTTAATTAGGAAGCCAGGGCTAAATATCCTGTGGGCTTAGATGTGCATTAAAGTCACAATCTCTTGGTGTCATTCACATCCCTACAAAGAAGCATTTTTGAGGCTAAGAAAAGCATAGAGTCAGGTGGGTGTTGTGTTCTTCACTGTTCTCCTCGTGACCATAAGCATTTCCCTTACTTTTTTATTTTTATTTTTATTTATTATGTATACAACATTCTGCTTCCATGTATATCTGCACACCAGAAGAGGGCACCAGATCTCATAACGGATGGTTGTGAGCCACCATGTGGTTGCTGGGAATTGAACTCAGGACCTCTGGAAGAGCAGTCAATGCTCTTAACCTCTGAGCCATCTCTCCAGCCCCTTCTCTTACTTTTTTTTTTGAGATGGGGTTTCTCTGTGTAGCTTTGGAGCCTATCCTGGCACTCGCTCTGGAGACCAAGCTGGCCTTGAACTCACAGAGATCCTCCTGCCTCTGCCTCCGGAGTTCTGGGATTAAAGGTGTATGCCACCAACGCCCAGCCCTTCTCTTACTTTTTAAAAGGCCTTTTTTTTTTCATGTAGGCAACTTGTAAAAAAAAGATTTATTTTTATTGTTTTTAATTATATGTCTGTACGGGTTTGTGCACTTGAGTTCAGAAGCAGGTGACAGATTCCTGGAGCTGGAGTTCCTGGAAGCTGTGAGCCACCTGACATGGGTCCTAGGATCTAAACTCGGATCCTCTGCAAGAGCAATGAGCACTCTTAACCTCTGAACCATTTCTCCAGCCCTAAGCAATTTTTAATGATAATTTTATATATATTACTTTGTTTATATGTCTTTTCAAGTGTTTCTTCCTCATATTTGCCATTATTTTTCTGCTTGGTGAGATTTGGCTTTTTATTCCAGAATCTTTTTTGTTCTTTGTTCCTTTGCTGAGGTAAACGCCCATATGGACAGTTGTGCCATTAACTTTTCTTCATTGTCCCTGTTCAGTGTGGATGACAGCCAGGCAGGGTGGAACATGCCTTTAATCTCAGCATGTAGAGGCAGAAGCAGATTGATCTCTGAGTTTGAGGCTATCCTGGTCAACAAAGCAATTTTCATGCCTGCAGGGCTACATAGAGATACCCTGTCTCAAAAAGAAAACAACAAACACCAGTGCAAACAGCATATTTCTTTCTGTAAACTCCATTGATTTGCTGGTCTGCTGAACTTTGTAGTGTCCTCCCACAACTTGAACCCCATCATCCTTTCTGATAGGTGTAGATGACATCCTCTGTGTCCTGATCTTTGAAAAGAAGAGAAATAGTCTGGAGTGGTAGCAAACACCTTTAATACTAGCACTTGGGAGGCAGACATAGGTAGATCTCTGTGAGTTCAAGGCTAGCCTGGTCTACATAGTGAGACCCTGTCTCAGAAAAAAAAAAAAAAGCAAAGAAAAGGAAACAAAACATCTAGTGTGGGAAGCAGCCTTGATTTGTTTATGGTTCCTGCTTCAGTCAGAATTGCAAAGGGGTGGAACTTCATTTTGGCAGTTGCCTCTCCAGTGACAGCTGCAGAGGGAACACATTTTATTACCTGTAAGAACAAGGACACTGGACTGGAGAGTATTTTAAAGCCTTAGCACTAAACCCCACACGTTTTTCTTCTGTTAATGGAAAGAAAGACCTTTGAGGGTGGATCTGTATTAAGCTGTGGTTTTCTGTTTTAGTTCTTTTAGAATTAGCTTTACTGTGATCTTTGGTTTAGTTTTCATGTTTGGAACAGTCCCACTATGTACCCCTGGTTGGCCCTACACTCACTTTGTAGCTCAGGCTGGCCTCATGCTTGCAGTGGTCCTTTTCTCTTCCCTCTGCCTCCACATGCTAAGATTACAGGAATCAGGAATGTGCTGCCCTGCACAGGGTTACCTGGATGACACATTTACAGAAGAATTTGGTTTTTAATTATGATTTTTGTGTTAAGTATATTAATAATTAGATTATTATTTCATAATGATATCTGTCAGAAAGAAATTGTGAATTCTATCCTAAGCTGTAATTGTCAAAACATTTTTTAGAACTTTGCTGAGTAATTATAATAGAATATAATGGACTCTTGTATTTAAAAGAAAAGTTAGGTACTGGAGAGATGACATAGTAATTAAGGGCACTCACAGCTCCAGAGAACCTGGGTTCTTCTCAGTATCTATGTTGGCAGCAAACAGTGGCTTGTAACTTCAGCTTTGGGGGATATGACACCTCCTTCTGAACTATGGGAAGTGCACTCATGTACACAAGCCCACACTCACAAACACGCAAGCACCTACAATTAAAAAATAAAATAAAATGTATTTTTACAATCTTTTTTATAAAGAAACGTGGTATGTCTCAGTAGGTAAAGATATTTGCCACAAAGTGTTATGACCTGAGCTTGAAACCACATAGTGGAAGGAAAGAACCAACTCCTAAAAGTTTCTTTCTGACCTTCACATATGAACCATGACATACATGTATACCTACCCCCCCACACAATAAAAAAAAATTTAATAAGTCTTAAAAATGAGCTAGATGTGGTGGTGAATACTATAACTTGTAGTTCCAGCTCTTGGGAATTGGATAAAGGAAGATGAGCAGCTCAGGGTCATCCTTACTTCCACTGTCTGGGCTATGTAAGACCTCAAACAAATAAAATCATAAACCAAACCAAACAAAAGGGACCAAAGGTAAAAACTGAATTTCTGAGATGAAGCAAAAGAAGAGGCATAAGGTTGGGGGATGGGGAGTCCTTCTGTGGGTTGGGATGCAAGGTGCCAGGATTGTAAGGGCACCGCTCATTCATATTGTTATAGGCAGGAAGCAGAGTGAGTGTATGACGTCCAAAGGCCTGATCCCAGTGACCTCTTCCCACCAGCTAGGCCCCATACCCTTAAGGTTCCATAATCTCCCAAACAGTACTAGTGTCTCAGGATCAGCTGTCAAAGCACATGAGCCTGTAGGGGATGTTGACATTTACACTGTGATACATGACCTGGATAGTCACGGCAGGAAGTTATGCAACCTGAGGTGAAATTGTGGATTGATTATACATGGCTTTCTAAGTCTTAGGTAGGCATTTGGATTTTGCCCTAAGTCCATTGAGAATGCTCTCAATTTTCGATTTTTTGGGGCAGGGTCTGTCTGTGTAGCCCTGGTTTTATAGACCAGCAGGCTGGCCTCAGTCTGATTTTCTTGCTTCTTTTTCTTGAGTGCTAGAATTAAAGGCATGTGCCATTGTGTCTGGCAAAGATTTTAAAGATCTGTATTATTCGTGTGTGTGTGTGTGTGTGTGTGTGTGTGTGTGTGTGTGCGCGCGCGTGCGTGCGAGCAATGTCCATTTGCCATTGTATACATGCAGGCTTGAGGATAACTTTCTGGAATCAGTTCTTTGCTTCTACCTTTAAATGGATTCCAGAGTTCAAACCCAGGCCATTAGTCTTTTAAGATTAAGTTATACACAGAGCAGTCTCCCTGGCCCTGAAAATTTCTGTATAAAAAATAATGCCATCTGACTTTTACTTTTTTAAAATTCTTGCCATGAGAAAGGGATGAAATGGGAAAGCATGGAAGCAATGAAATGAGTTAGGCCATTTCCGTGCAGGGAGAGCAGGTTTCTGGGTATCTGGTCTCTCCAAGACTGAGGCCAAGGAGGTAGCTCCATGTACAAAGGTGCTTGTCACCAGGTCTCATATCCTCATGGTGGAAGAAGAGAGCCAGCTTCTAAGACTTGTACTCTTACTTCTACATACACTGTGGCATGTCTGTGCACATACAAAATAAACAAACGTAATAAGAATAATTTTTTTTAAAAAATGCAAGAAAGAATTTGAAAGGTTATGGAGATGGAATCCACAGAACATTGTTGTGTCTTGGCTGGTGAGGCAAGGGAGCAAGAACACTAAAAGCCACCATGTGTTGAACTAAGGAAGAGATCAGGGCGCCTGGCATTGGAATTTTTGCTTGGGATTCATACGGACTGGGCAATTGTAAATTTAGGCGTGGAGATCAAAACTCCTAGGTTGGAGTTACATCATTGGAGCCAGTTATTTGCCAGTAGTTCGTACAGCTACAAGACTGATAGGAATTGCGTGTCAGTGAGAGTGTGTGCAGGACGGAGCTCTCAGGAAACCTGCTTCTGTGTTGGGTAGAGAAGTTTGGCAAAGGAGACTGTGCAACAGCTGCTAGAATTGAGGAGGGAAACTGAAGCAGACACCGGGCGGGCGAGGACTGAAAAGGCCTGTTGGGTTTGCAAGCTGGAGGCGGGTAGTGAGAGGTGTTTGAGGCGTATTGAAGACAGCCTACACATTGAGCTGCTGGAGATGCATATGTTGTGATATCCTTATTCATGGTGGCCATGTGTGAAAGGAAAGAAAGGCTTGGCAGGCTTAGCCTTTAGGCCAAAGCCATGCTACACCATCATTTTTTGTGATGTGTATGACTGAGGAATTTTAAATGTTTGAGCAGGGCTGGGCTTGGCTAGTGTGGCTCAGTTGGTAAAGCACTTGCTTTACAAGCTCAAGAACCTGAGTTCTGAGTCCTAGAGCCTGCATGAAAATGCTAGATGTCGGCTGGAGAGATGGCTCAGCAGTTAAGAGCACTGGCTGCCCTTCCAGAGGACCCGGGCTCACAACTATTTGTAATTCCAGTTCTCAGGGAGCCGACACACTTTTCTTGCCTCCAGGGGCACCTGGCATGCATGTGGCACACAGATATACATGCAGGCAAAACAGTCATATGTATAAAATAAAACAATAAAGTTAAAAATGCCAGATGTGAGAAGGTCTCTTTTAATCCTAGCACTGGGAAGCTGGTGATAGGAGGATCCCTGGCACTCACTGGCCATCAGTTTAGCCTTATTGGTGAATTCTAAGCCAATGAACGGCCCTGTTTGAAAGGAGGTAGATATACAGCCTTTTGGAGGATGACTTCTGAGGTTGTCCTTTGGTATCCAGTAATATCCATGTCAACATACACACATAAGAAATATTTGGGGCTGAATGTGGAGGTGCACAACTTTAATCCCAGCACTCAAGAGGCAAAGACAGGCTGATCTCTGAATTCAAGGCTAGCCTGATCTATATAAGTGAGTGCCAGACCAGCCAGGGCTAAAGGGCTGTATTTTGTTGATTTAAGGAAGAAAAAAAATCAAAGGAAATTGATTCAATTATGTATCTTCCTGCTTTTCATGACAATAATGAAATCGAGTCATTGGTGATGAATATTGTTTGCCCTGTAAAACCTAAAATACTATTTTTTTTATTCTTTTGCCCTTTGTAGAAAAAGGTATTATAAATGTCTCATCTGGACTGACAATTTGTATTAATTTTAAGAGTATAATATAGAGCAATAAAGAACTAGTTGAGGAAGAAATAGAATATTTTTTTTTTCTTTTCAAAGTGATGGTGACTGGGGCCGGCGAGATGGCTCAGTGGGTAAAGGCCCTTGCCGCCAAGCCTGAAATGAGTTCAAACCCCGGACCTGAGTGGTGGAAGGAGAAAAAAAAAAAACAACTCCTGCAAGTTGTGCTCTGAGCTTTACAATTGCTCCATGGCCTGTGCATTCCCCTACCAACACATACACACATAAAGCAAATTTCTGAAAAAGCAAATCCACAAGTATTTATTTGGGAAATGCAGTTTACTGGGGTCTTCGTTTGTCAATGATCCTTCCACATTGTAAGATAACCACATGTTCTTTTAAGTCTATATCAAGTCAAGCTGATGTGCTTTCCAGGTAGGCCATTACAGTTTCTTCTATTATTAGTAAAGTAACCTGAAAATATTGCAACAGAATCGTTAAAGTACTGGTGATGAGACCCAGGGTCTTGAAAATAATTGATAAACAGTTTTACTAATGAGCTACATCTTCCTGACCCCTGATAGGAAATGTCTGATACCAGCTATAGCATGTACAATAGTTCTGAGTATCTCTTGGGATCTTACAAATGTAATCAGTCTTAAAATTGTGTGCAGGAATGCTAAGCACGAGTTGAGAATAATGGCTTCAGGGAACTATAGGACTGACGAGGCTCAGCAGGGCTTTAATTGTATTTGTAGTGAAAAATCTAAGGGCTGTAGAACAGAGAGTGAAGACCATGCCCAGTATCAATCATTGAGCATTATCTGTGTATCCGTCTGTACATGCTTGAAACCTTTAAAAGAAATTTGTACACTTTGAATTGTGTGTGCGTGAATGTGCACTTGGCACTGCTTATGTGTGGAGATCAGAGGACCACTTTCAGAGGTCAGTTCTCTCCCTCCACCCTGTGGTTCTGGGGATCAGACTCGAGTCTCAGGGTTGGTGCAAAGCACTCTTACCCACTGAGTGATCTCACTGGCGTGTGTGTGTCTGTCTGTCTGTCTGTCTGTCTGTGATTTTTACTTTAATGAACAGGAAAAATAAAGGGTGAGTATTTAGAATACAAAGAATCTTTGACAACTCAGTAGGAAGGAGACAGTTTCTTCCATAGGAAATGGTAAAGGGATGTGAAGCTGCAAAGAAAACAGCCAATAGCAACGAAGAGATGCTCATTGTCCTGAGAAGTCAGGACAATGCCAATTAAAATAATAGTATGTACCATTCCCATCATCAGACAGGCTAGACTTAATTTGTTCCCAAGTTTGGCAAAGGTGAAGAAAAGAACTCAAAGACCAATGGCCGATTGCAGACCATAGGGCTCACCTAGCAGCTGATTTGCCAGAAGACTGAAGGTGTGCCCCACATTTCATGGTGGTTTTTAGAAATTTAGGTCAGTTCTTGTACATGTTAATCGTAGGATTGTTGAAACAGCACCTACCATCAGGAGGCAGGATTAGTGCAAAGCAATGAGTGACAGCCCTGCACATAAACATGAATAAATCATGAGCATACTGTTGTGGAGAAGACGTACTGAAGGGTGTGGATAGCATGCCCTTGTTTAATAAACACAGCTATACATATGTATACAATGTTATGTCTCACAATTAAAAACAAATATGGCCAAGATCTAAGCATCTGTTAAAACCAAGAGTAGGTAGGTGGGTGCTTGTTGTAGTATTCTGTGTAATTTTCTAAGAATGTTAGAAATGTTTCTTAACTTAAAAATTGAGGGAAAGGGGCTGGGGTTTTGCTGTGGCAGAGAGCCTGTTGAGTAGTGCATGGGGCTCTGGGGCAGGTCCTGGCTCATTGAAAGGTCTTTTTTGAAAGGACAAGAGTGACCTGGGTCGAAGTGAAAATGGAGGGAGGACTCCTAGCAGGTTATGTATGAAAGGAGTAGAGGAAGGCAGTGCATTCTCTTAAGAGTCTTGCTTTCTCTCTGAAGTCGGTTATCCCGACTGAAGGCCGCCATGCAGGACTGTTGTAGAAGTAGAGCTTGCTCATCAAGGGGAGGGCCTGTCCACTGAGGATGGGGTTGCTGGGTAGGGCACAGTTAGATGGCTTTTCCAGCAAAGCTCAGCCATGAGAGTGTGGACAGGAAGTAAGGTCGCTGTGGTCAGTCAAGTGGGGGATATCGCTGCTGGTCAGATGTGAGAGTTGGAGTCAGGGTTAAGGCAGCTGTGTGTGCCAGGGTGGACAGAGGAGCTGGTGAAGCTAGGATTGCTGGGTGAGTGGGGGCCATGGGCTTGCTGGCTGGTTGCTGGGACGGTGCTTGGCAGCAACGGGAACAGAAGGTGGGAGAGCTATAGGGGTGTCAGTTTCCTTAGAACTGTGATCTCTGATTATGACAGAATCTAGCTGTGTCCTTTGAGGTAGATGACAGAGTAGACTGAGTTATTAGGTCTAGAGGTCAAGGATAGCTCTTGAGGTTCCTAGTGTGGTGGTGACAGCAGGTCTGGAGTGAGATAGGTTCATGCTGGTTAATTTTGTCAGCTTGACACAAACTGGAGTCATCTGGAATCAGGAACCTCAACTGAAAAACTACCTCTATTAGATTGGCCTCTAAGCAAGTCTGCAGAGCATTTTCTGATTGACATTCATGTGGGAGAGCCCAGCCTACTGTGGGTGGTGTCCCCTCTGGGCAGGTGAACCTGGGGTATTTCAAAAAACTGGCTGAACCTGAGCCTGGAGAGCAAGCCAGGAAGGAAGCATCAATCATTTCCTGCCTCCAGATTACTCCTTGAGTTCTTACTCTAAGTAGACCAGACTGGCTTGGAGCTCAGAGACCCTTCTCTGCCTCCAGAGAATGCTGGAGTTTAAGGCATAGGCTCCCACACTCTGCACTGGTTCAAATTCTAGTTCCACTAGATGTAAACCTTGGCAAGCTGGATTTCTAATTATTGTCATTTACATTTATTCATTTGTTTGTTTGCTTGAGTAAGTAAGTAATGTGAACCTTGGGGAAGCTAGATTTTAAAAAATATTATCAGGCCAGGTGGTAGTGGTGCATGCCTTTAAATCCCAGCTCTCAGGATGCAGAGACAGGCGGACCTCTGAGTTCAAGGCCAGCCTGGTCTACAGAGTGAGTTCCAGGATAGCCAGCACTACACACAGAAACCCTGTCTCAAAAAAACGAACAAAACAAAGCTTTTAAGTTACTGCCAGGTGCCGGGCAGTGGTGATATATGCCTTTAATCCCAGCACTCAAGAGGCAGAGGCAGGTGGATCTCTGTGAGTTCTACAGCCTGGTCTACAAGAGCTAGTTCCAGGACAGGCTCCAAAACCACAGAGAAACCCTGTCTTGAACTCCCCACCCCCACCAAAAACAAACAAACAAACAAACAAACAAAAACAACTTGGAAATGGGTTGTTCTGACATAAACGTTCTAAGTTGAAGTGCAAGGGACTTGAAAAATGGATCTCTGTGGTTAAGAGCACTGGTTGCTTTTCCAGAAGACCTGAGTTCAATTCCCAGCACCTACATGGTGGCTCATAGTTAATCTGTAACTCCAACCCCAGGGCATCTGATGCCCTCTTCTGGTCTTGTTGGGTACCACACACAGAGACAAAACATTCACCCATGCTTTATATACATAAATTTTCTTTAAATTGAAGTGCAAACTTTGTCATGGCATGGAATGTTTCTTATCTCTATAGCACATTAGCGACCTCGGATGTCAGCAGGAGGAAGTGGCTGATTCCAGGAGCAGAGTACTCCATCTTTACTGGGCAGCCTCTGGACACTGGGGACAGGAAGATAGATAACCAGCTGGAGGAAACCCTTGTTCCTGGGTGAGATAACTGCTGAGGAGTGCTTTCATAGAGATGCAGCTGTTTCCTGTAGAGGAACTAGTCGAAAGTTGGGCTGTGAGGGTTGGGGGGTGGGGAGAAGAGACAGTTCTTGTTTGGGGGGTTTCTACCTTCTCTTTGAAGTTAGACCTGAGGTTCTTCCTGGATTGTGAAAGCCAGGATGGGGCTGGAGGAGAGTGGACAGGGTGTGAATCTTTCAGAAGTGGGCCTTGCCTGTTATGGGAAGGTGAAGCCACTCAAGATGGTGTTGATGAGTAAATGCAGCTGGGTGACTGTCTTCTGGCTAAGCTCAGCTGTGAGTGTGGACAGGATCCCTTGATCACACTCCTGATCCTCTGCATTTCACCCCCATGTGTGGGATACTAGGCAGGTGCCGTTACATCCAGCCTGATAATGTTTTGCTATCTTAACTTGCATAGAAAGGATAGCAGTGGCTCCATTTCCCTAGCCCTTCATAGGCTCTGCAGTGCTGCTCTGCCTGTGCTCGGGGCACAGTGCAGGTTTGTTAGGACAGTCGGATAATCTCACTCTTGGCATAGCCCGAGCAAGCTCAGCCATGTACTCTGGGTACCATACAGATAGAAATTTCTGCATATGCTAGGGCGTATAAAGGTTTAAGAAACACTGGCTTGCTATGTGCAGGTTCAGTTTTAATTATTTGCATTATACCATACAAATGGAGACTAATTGTCAACTCTCCTGTTATTCCCCTGACTGTCCTAGTAAACTTAGCATGGTTTGCTATAACAAGTTAACATAGACTAAAGACTTACATACATTTATGGATTTCTCCAGTTCAGGAGCCAGCATGGCAGAGGTCTTAGAGAAGGCCCTCTTCCTTGCTGTGTTTCACAAGGCCTGCTCTTAATGTGCACCAGACAGAGTGCTCTTTAAGAGGCCAGAGTTTTGGGGTTTTTGTTGTTGTTGCTGTTTGTTTGTTTTGTTTTTTAGCTAGTTTTGCTGTGTGTCCCAGGCTGACCTGGAAATCTTGACCATCCTCCTGCCTCAGCCTCCTGAATGCTGGGGTTACAGGCATGTGTGCACTGTCAGGCCTGTCTTCCTCCCTCTTTTTATAAAAACCTTCAAGCCTGTTGTGGGTTCCTCTCTCATGTCCTGTCTAATCTTCATTCCTTTTAAAAGACCCTCAGCTCCAAATACTTCCAGCTAAGGTTAGGCTGTTATTTGTATGTTATGGGGTAGGGGACATGCAAATGTTCAGCCCACAGCAGTTACAATTGCAGCTACTGTTTTAGATACCGTTCTCCTCCAGAAAAGGACTCTTCACTTGGACGTTCACCAGCAAGCTTATTGATTAAAAAGCAGAGGGACACTCCAGACACACCAGTCATGAAAGCTTTAAAGGAACTTGATGAAGAAAGAATATTTAAGAATTGGGAGACACAGACAGAGAAAGAGGATTCCTCATGTGGTAAGTTTTTTTTTTTTTTAATTTTAAGATTTATTGATTTTATTTTATGTCTGTGAGTGTTTTCCCTGCATGTATGAGTGTGTACCACATGTGAACCTGGTGCCCATGAAGTAATCAGATCCCCTGGAACTGGGGTTATGAATGTTTGTGAGCCGCTGTGTGGGTGCTGAGAACTGATCCCAAGCCCTCTGCAAGAACAGTAAGTACTCTTTAACTGATGAGCTGTCTTTCTAACCCCTCTAAGTAGTATTTTTTTTTTAAAAAAAGATTTTATTTATTTATTATGTATACAGTCTTCTGCCCGAATGCCACCAGAGGGTATCAGATCTCATTCAAGGTGGTTGTGAGCCACCATGTGGTTGCTGGGAATTGAACTCAGGACCTCTGGAAGAGCTCTCAGTGCTCTTAACCGCTGAGCCATCTCTCCAGTCCTCTAAGTAGTATTTTATTCCTTGTTTGATGTTGACGAAAGAAAGAGGTGTCTTTCCTTTTCATTATTATTATTATTATTATTATTATTATTATTATTATTATTGTTTGTTCTTCAAGATGGGGTTTCTCTGGGCAGCTCTGGCTGTCCTGGAACTCACTCTGTAAACCAGGCTGGCCTTGAACTCACTGAGATCCATCTACCTCTGCCTCCTGAGTGATGGGAGTAAAGGTGTTTCCTTAGTTTATGTTATAGTCTTTAAAATTATATTTTCAGCCAGGCATGTCTTTAATCCCAGCACTCTAAAGCCAGAGGCAGGAGTTTGAGGCTATTCTAGTCCACACAGAGTGTCCCATGCTTGTCAGAGCTACAGAGTAATAATCTGCCTCAAAAAAATATAATAAGATAAAATTCTCAGATAATGAAATGAAGTCCTAACCTATGATACTGCTCCAGCCCCATTTCTTAGATAACTGACTCTGAATAACGATTTATCTTTGTCTTGGCATAGCATGTACCTTTCATATGAAGCAAACTGCATATTGTATTCTGATTATTTAGAAGGCCTATACTGAGATGGCTCAGTGGTTAGCTATACCTGTTCTTGCAGAAGACCTGGGTTCAGTTCCTAGCATCTACATGGTAGCTTGCAACTGTCTGTTAACTCCAGTTCCAGGGGATCTGAAGCCTTTAATCTCTCTAGGCACCTGCAGTCATTTGCACATACCCATATGTAGACAGACACAATAATTAAAAATAATAAAGTAAGAAGAAAAAAAAGGTCTGCATGAGCTGGGCCATTCAGGCATATAACCCCACTTATATGTGCTAAGATAGGGGGATTGAAATCACAGCCTGCCTGGGCTATGGGATGAGTTTGTCTACATCTGTTTGTCTTACTTGCACATGTTGGAAAATTGCAGCAGTCATTTGATGTTCATAAAACAAGGAATAAGATGGTGTGTGTGTGGGGGTACATGCCCATTGTCCCAGCACTCAGAGGCTGAGGCAACAGAATCTGGAATGACAAAAAATACAGAAAAACAATTTTTTTTTCCTATTTTCATGGTTACTGAACATCTATAGAGAGGAAGAGGAATATCTTTCAAGGAATTCTTTCCCCCAAGACTAGGCACTTTTCTCTGTCTCTGCCTTCCATCCCTATCTCTCTATCCTACATATTTTTCTCTTGGCCCTCCATGCCTCGCTCTTTTTGAGACAAGATCTCACGTAGCCCAGGCTGGCCTGGGACTCGCTATGTTGCTGAGGGTGACGTTGATGTCTGATCTTCTGCCTCTACTCCTCGGTGCTGGGCTGACAGGTGTTCACCATGTGCCTTGCTCCTTTGCTCCTTCTACTTCCTGCCATGCTTACTTCTCAGACCTGCCAGGCACACCTCAGATCTGTGGCACTGCATCCCACAGCAGCATCTCCTAGTAAATAAATTAGTAATCTGCTTCCTAAAAATAAACTCTGTAAGCACTCACCTTGAATGCCAGTTGTAACAGGAAGCCAGGGTTTATTCATTATAAACTCCCTCCCAAGCATTTTTTTATCATCATAATGCAGTACATTTGCAAATCATTATTACAGCCTAAATAGAAGATGGGCTTTGAGCAGAGCATGCACTCTGTGGAGGCCCTGTGCAGTGACAGCTGTGGTAAAGCAGATGGTAGAAAGCAGGTCTGCCTTATTTTTTTCTGTGTTTTTCTGATACAGAATTAGTGAATCCTCGGCAAACTGAACCTTCAGTCAATACAGGGCGTTCCCCAGAGAAATGTGGCCACCAGAGACCAAAGAGACAGAGTTCAGCTTCACAAAGATCATCGTCTCTCCCACCCTCCAGTCGTAAAGCCAGTACTCCAAGTAAGAGATGTGTGTGTCTTGAGCTGGGAAGAGTGAGTTTTCCCATTTCATTTTGCTCTCAGCCCCAACAGAGGATGCTGAACACAGGGTCCCTGAGAAGAACCAGAAAATGAAATTGTCTGAGTGCACAGATGTTTACAAACATAATCTAAGAAACCTCATTTTATGCCAGGCCTGTGGTGGAGGTCTGCCATCCCAGCTACCTGGGAGGCTAAGGATCGAGGTTCAAGGCCTGCCTGAGCTACAGTGTGAGTGGTTCAAGGCTAGCCTGCAACTTAGCAAGACCCTACCTTAAAATGAAAGGTAAAAAGGGCTTGGAATGTAGCTCAATGGTAGCACCCTAGCCTAGCATGGACAGGGTCCTAAGTACCGTAAGAAGTTGCTTTTGAAAGTTTAGAGCACGTTGATATCTTCACCCACTAATTGAGACAGATAGAGGGGTTGGAGAAGATGCTTCCTACATATCTGATCTGTGTTGTCTTCCCTAGCCTTTCCTCCCCACAGTTCCAGGCTGTTCTGAAGCTTAAGCACTGAGTTTTCTTGTCCATTTTCTCAAGGAAGTCTGTATCTCCTGTGTTCAGAGCAGTCACTACTGCACTGCATTTCTGTCTTATTTCCACTTGACTTCTAAAATCTTGAAAAACCAGTTTTGAGTTAGAGTTGCTGAGACTATAGTCTGGTATACTAAAGCGTCAGCAGGGATTGCCTGTAGACATTAGAGTTATGGGTTTTATTTTTACTTTTGTGTCCTCTTCAATACCATCAAGTTTTGCTATGAAATTTCTTGCTTCCTTTTTTTTGTTGTTGTTTTTTGTTTTTTGTTTTTTGTTCTTTGAGACAGGGTTTCTCTTTGTAACCCTGGCTGTCTTAGGACTTGCTCTGTAGACCAGACCGGCCTCAAATTTACAGAGATCTGCTTGCCTCTCTGCCTCTTGAGTGCTGGGGTTAAAGGCCTGTCCAACCACCACCCAGAAAATTTCTTTCTTTTTTTTTTTTTTTTTTGGTTTTTTGAGACATGGTTTCTCTGTAGCTTTGGTGCCTATCCTGGCACTCGCTCTGTAGACCAGGCTGGCCTCGAACTCACAGAGATCCGCCTGCCTCTGTCTCCTGAGTGCTGGGATTAAAGGCGTGTGCCACCAACGCCCAGCTAAATTTCATTATTTTTAAAATTAGGAATAAGTTCTGCCAGCACACATATAGACGAAAATCATATTTCTTCTTTGTTTTCCTCTTTAGCAAAAAGAGAGATTATGTTAACACCAGTGACTGTGGCTTATAGTCCTAAGAGGTCCCCTAAAGAAAATTTGTCCCCAGGATTTAGCCATCTGCTTAGCAAAAATGAAGGCAGTCCAGTTCGGTAAGTTCTGTAAAAAATTGTAGAATTTTAAAAATTATTGGTTTTCAAAACATTTTATTGATTTATTGTTTGCATGTGTGCACATCAGAGGACAACTTGTGGGAGTTGATTTTCTCCTTCCAACATGTGGGTTTCAGGTATTGAACTCAGGTCATCAGGTTTGGAGGCAGGCGCCTTTACCTACTGAGTCATCTTACTGGCCCCATTAATTGATTTTAAACCATCAAGATGGCTTTAGCTATTACTGATTTTCAATTGAAAATCAGTGGGGCTCTGTGGCGTTAGGTCATTTATGTGAATATCATATGTAACATTAAGTATTATATAATACTTTGTTTGTTTGTTTGAGACATGGTCTCTCTGTGTTGCCTCGGCTGTCCTGGAACTTTCTCTGTAGACTCGGCTGACCTTGAATGTGAAAAGACCCGCTTACCTCTGCCTCACCAGTGCTGGGATTAAAGGTGTACACTACCGTTGCCCAGCAAAAATAGTTTTTAACTATGGAAACTTGCTACTGCTAGTTCTTAAATGCTGCCTCAGCATTTCATCAGATTTTAGATGCAGAAGAGGTTCTTTGTGCTCCTGACAAAGCATGTGATACAGGGACATTTTGGTGCCATTACAGTGGGTTTGAGGATGGCAGGGGCCTGTCTCTAGATGCGGTGAACCCATTCCATCCGTGAGTGACAGCTAGGAAGGACTTTGCCTCCTGGTTCTAGACCTAGTGGCCTAAGCACAGCCAGTCTCACTTTCCCCATCAGAGCACCTCCCATACCTGTTCCAGAAGCTTCTTAGAGAGGTCAGATATGGCATGACAGCCAATGCTTTAAGTTTCTAATGTAGAAATAGAACTTTGTGTCAGGAAAAGTCACATTCAGTTTCAGTTTTGAAAATCATACAAATAGCTTTCTTTTAAGAAAATAGGTGACAGCCTGGCAGGGGTGGTGTACACCTTTAATCCCAGCACTCAAGGGTTTGAGGATAGCCTGGTCTACAGAGTGAGTTCCAGGACAGCTACACAGAGAAACCCTATCTCAAAAAAAAAAAAAAAAAAAAAGAAAGAAAAAGAAAGAAAGAAAGAAAGAAAATGTGACTACATGAGTTCCTGGGTTGCAGCTCAGCTCTCTAGTAAAATAGAAAGCTTACTTCATGTTTTTCTCACAAGTAACTTGCTTCATTCACTAGATTTGATATCCTTTTGGATGATTTAGATATTGTTCCTGTGTCCACATTACAACGAACCAATCCAAGGAAACAGCTCCAGTTCCTTCCTCTGGATGACTCGAAAGGTATCTTTTCCTAAAAATTACTAGTTAGAGTTAGAGGCATTTGTTTTCCAAGATTTGGGTGTCTTTGCAAGGCTCTGAAGATGCCTTCTGCCTGAGCGTTCACAATGTGTTTGCTGTATGTGTGTTCATGGGCAGGTTGGGAAGCAGAGGTGTAGGATGCTGGTTGTCGTCATCAGGATGATGTTGTACAGTGCCCCCTGACACTGTGCAGTTGTGGGTAATTTTCATTTAACAACTTTTTGTACCGATAAATCTTTCAGCCAGTCATCCAAGTTCCGCCCGCTGCCATGTTAAGGTCCCAAGTAACACACAGAGACTTATATTAGGTACAATGCTGCTGGCCAATGACTAGGATTTCTTACTTGCTAGCTCAGCCTTTTTTTTTTTTTTTGGTTTTTTTTTTTTTTTTTTTTTTTTTTTTTTTTTTTTGATTTTTTGAGACAGGGTTTCTCTGTGTAGCTTTGGAGCCTATCCTGGCACTCGCTCTGGAGACCAGGCTGGCCTCGAACTCACAGAGATCCACCTGCCTCTGCCTCCTGAGTGCTGGGATTAAAGGTGCGCGCCACCAACGCCCAGCTGCTAGCTCAGTCTTAATTATCAACCATAATTATTAAAATATATATTATAAAACTTATCAAGATTGCTGGCGGAATGCATCCTCTCATGTTGGGCTCACATGGCTGCTCCAGAGAAGAGAGGAGGAGGAAGAGGAAGAGGAAGAGGAAGAGAGCTATTTCCTGTTTGTCCCTGCTTATATTCTGAGTCTTCCTGCTATGTCACTTCCTGCCTGGATCACAAGACTTCTTTTTACTACATTTCCCAGAACCCTCCTTCACTCCTAGTCCCACCTGTCTTTCTGCCTCATTGGCCAAACAATGCTTTATTCAGCAACCAATAAGATAAACATATACAGAAGGACCTTCCCCATCATCTCCTCTTTTCTGTCTAAATAAAAAGAAGGGTTTTACCATTAACATAGTAAAATATATAACAAAACAGTTATCAAGTAAGAACTATAGTTACAATATTTAGTTCATTAACATTTAGCAAGATTTAAAAAAATATTCTATCATCTATCCTATCTTTGTATGTAGCTTATCTTTTTTTTTATTAATTTATTATGTATAAAGTGTTCTGTCTGCATGTATCCCTGCAGGTCAGAAGAGGGCAACAGATCCCATTACAGTTGGTTGTGAGCCACCATGTGGTTGCTGGGAATTGAACTCAGGACCTCTGGATGAGCAGCCAATGCTCTTAACCTCTGAGCCATCTCTCCAGCCCGTAGCTTATCTTTTATAATAACTAAATAAAACTATAACCATAACTGTCTGTCTTCAACTCCATCAAAGACCACAGAAGGACAATATATAAACTCTAGAATTGACAGAGACATCTGGCTACCTGGACAGTCACCCAAAGTTCCTCTGTAACGTTGGGGCATCCATCTTCAGCCTATAGGCCAGGCCACAGTGTGTCTGGCAGACTCTCCATGAAGCAGGAACCCTTTAGTACTGTCTTGTTTTGCAAGTTCAGCACTCACTTTCCTGTGGGACCTGCATGTCCAGTTTATCAAACATTCCAGGCAAGAGCAGTTTCTTGCCCAAATGGCTAATCTTGGCATATTGAAGGGAAACTCCATATTGAGTTTCCTCGATGCCCATCCTCCTTTCTGACATAATTGGTGTGCTAGGAGCAGTTGTGTCTCACTTTCATGAAAACCCTAAACCATTTAAATGCCATATATTCTGTAGGTCTTTGAGCGGTTTCAAGAATATCCATCTCAAATACATTTCTGTATATCTAGAAAACCTAACCTAATTATAAGTTCTGACTATTATAGGTGACTATATAATCTGTATTTAATTGTGCATTATGTTTTAAAAGATCTGTATAAACACAATACCTAAACAAGAGGAGACATAATGCATATCACAAAATTGCCCTTAAAGTTGTATCAATAAATGAAAATCCATTCCAATGCAAAGTATTCATTTCCATATCCTATTTCCCTTTTTTTTTCCTTCAAAAAGAGATTGACTGTGATCATTACCATTTATAACCAACCCCATTTAAATGAAAACAAACATTTAGAAACAATATTTGGGAATTTGGGCATCGTTCATTCCAAACTGCTTCCTGTTGGTTGGGGGTAATGTCCACACCATGGGGATCATGATAAAACACAGAAATTCTGGCTGTAGTCGTCTATGACTGCATCGTCTCAGCTGTTTTGTATGTAGGATCAGCCACTGCTTCAGGAGGTCATGGGTCATTGTCCTACCCAGACAGGTTGATCTGTAAGCCACTTTAAGGGGAGGGCCTTTGGCTTCTCTGAAGGTTTATCATTTGTACGTTGTTTCTGTACAGCCTGGATGGTTGGTAACTGTTGTGAAGCCTGGAATAAATTTATAAGGTATGTGAAGTCACTTGGGTAGGTCCTAATAATGTTAACTGTACATATTCCACCTGGTGTGGCAGGTCACATCTTTTATTCTGGCACACAGGTGGCTGCAGCAGGAGGATTGCTATGACTTCAAGGCCGTTTTTGGGCTACTTAGTGAGTTGCAGAGCAGTCTGGATGAGTGTGAGACTGTCTGAAGAAACTGGCATGGAGAAGACAGACAAGATGTTTCTTTTCTCATTACACTTTAGGCCATACAGCAGTTCCTTTCAGGAAGTGAGGCTGAGCAAGATGTTTACTATGTATTAAGTCTATTAGAAACACAAGAAATTTCTTTCTTTTCTGACAGAAAAAAAGTATTCAGAAAAAGCCAGTGACAACCCTGATAATCATAGTTCTTGTCCTGAAACCTTGCCAAACGGAGTGAAGAAAGTGTCTGCGAGACAAGCCTGGGAGAAGAGTAAATCAGTTAGCCTTGAGCAATGTAAGCCACTGTCAGCAGCACCTCAGGGGAATGATTTTGAATATACAGCAAAAATTAGGACCCTAGCTGAAACGGAGCGATTCTTTGATGAACTTACAAAAGAAAAAGACCAGGTAAACAAAATATTAAAAAAAAATTTTTTCTGAACCTAATGTTTCTGTCTAGGGAATGGTCAGAAGGGAATTACTGAGCTGGACATGGTGGCATGTGCCTGTGTCTCAGCCCTTGAGGGTGAGGCAGGAGGACCACAAGTTGTAAGCCAGCTTGGGCTGTATGTTGAGACCCTGTCTCTAAAACAACAACAAATTAAACAGACAACTACAAACCACTAACAGAAAAAAGTAAAAATTAGGAAGGATGTCCTAGTCACTGTTCAATTGCTGTGAAGAGACACCATGACCAATGCAACTCTGATAAAAGAAAACAATTGGGGCTTGCTTAAGGCTTAGTCCATTATTGTGGCAGAATGGCAGCAGGGAAGGGGGAGGAGGGGCAGGCAGGCAGACATGGCACTGGAGAAGTAACTGGGAGTTCTATATCTGGATCTGCAGGCAGCAGGAAGAGACTCTGGGCTTGGCTTGGGCTTTTGAAACCACAAAGCCCACCCCTGGTGACACACATCCTCCAAAAAGACCACAACCCCTAATCCTTCTCAAGTACTTCCACTTCTGATGACTAAGCACTCAAATATGTGAGCCTGTGGGGGCCATTCTTACTCAGAGCACCACAGAAGACATCATTGTGTCAGACTTGTCATAGAGAATTAGCCTTGGGTACAGCATCTGGGACACCAAACTGCACTAGAAATGTTCTTGAGCCACACTATTGTTATTAACTGAGGGAACTTATGTTTAGCAAAAATGGTCAAGAAAATGCAAAGCTGAAATCTTTTCCTTCCCTTCTGTCAGAAAGCTCTCTGCCAGTGATTGGAATTCCTTTGTTTTTATTTGAATACTTTTTCTCATTAACAGATTGAGGCAGCATTAAGCCGGATGCCTTCCCCTGGAGGAAGAATCACTTTACAGACAAGACTAAATCAGGTGAGACAGCTTAACTGGGAGCTGTATTAGAGGCTGGATAGAGTCTGTGATCTAGGAAGCATCTGAGAGCATGACCACTGTGTTAGCCGCTTTTGTAGTGCTGTGGTAAAATACCATGACCAAGGCAATTTACAGTTCAGGGTGTTAGTCTGTGATGGCTGAGAGCTCACGTCTCAATCACTAAACAGGAAGTAGAGTGTGCAGTGGGGATGGCAAGAAGCTTTTGCAGCTTCATGGCTCTTGTCCTCCATGACATACCTCCTCCAACAAGGCCATGCCTCCTGATCCTTTTCACACAGTTCCACCAACTGTTGAGCAAATGGTCAAATGTATGAGCGTATGGGGGCCATTCTCATTCAAACCACCATAACTACTGAAGCAGCAGTCAAAACTACTGGCCTTTGCAGTCAGGATTTGATGATTATAGTTATCTCATAACTACATGTTTGCTGTCGGAAATAAAATTAATTTTTGCCTTTAGACTTCAAGAAAATAGTGTTCTAGCTGGGTGTTGGTGGAACACACCTTTTTCCCCCAGCTCTCAGAAGGCAGAGGCAGGCAGGTCTCTTGAGTTCAAGGCGAGCCTGGTCTACAGAGTGAGTTCCAAAACAGCCAGGAATACACAGAGAAACCTTGACTTGAAAACACACACACACACACACACACACACACACACACACAAAACAAACAAACAAACAACAACAAAAAAACCAAACCAAAAAAAAAAAAAAAGAAGAAGAAAAGAAAATGGTGTTCATGGTAGCAAATAGCATACCTTTTGTTGTTTGTTTGGTAAGATGCTAATGATAAAACCCAGGGCCTGGGGCACACTAGAGAAGCGCTCCACCATGGGGCTCTACCCTCAGCACAGCAGAATACCTGTGACAGATTTTACATTGCTGAGTTAAGTGCTACTTCCTTTGTGTGATTGTTTGTTTGTCCTCCTCCACCACCATCTGTTAATGACTTCTGAACCCCTTTCCATCTAATAAGTACCTGAAAACAGTTGTGCTTTGCAAGTAGAATGACTGTAGAGGTTGGAAAGGCAGCTAGAGAGATGGGTACCATATTCAGCAGCAGATGGTCAGGTGACATGGCCTGTGTACATTTTTTTCTGTTTTTTTTTTTTTCTTTTTAAAATTAGTTTAAAAAATTGTGTTTTATGTGATGTTCGCCTGCATGTGTGTGTGTGTGTGTGTGTGCGTGCGCGCGCGCGCGCCTGCCTACCTGCCTGCCTGCCTGCCTGCCTGCCTGCCTGCCTGCCTGCCTGGTGTCTGTGGAGGTCAAGTCAATTCCCAGCACCCACATGGCATTGCTCTTAACCTGTGCCATTTCTCCAGCTTCCTAACAAAATTGCTTTTGAGAGCTTGTTTGGAGGCTCTGGTAGGGGAGCTTCAGGTACTCATAACCTGGATGGAACACCCATCCTGTTGTTAAGAATCACACACTGAAGTGGAGGTGTGGTTCACCACATGCCATCCCTGCGCTTTGTAGGCTGAGACAGTAGGATCCCAATTTGGAAGCCAGGCTAGGCTGTTAGATCCTATCTCATAAGATAAAATGGGTTGAGGATATAGCTGGGTTAGTAGATACTTGCCTGTTATATAAAGCCCTGGATTCCATCCCTAGTACCACACAAAAACTGGGTATAAGGCTGAAGGTGTGGCCCAGTGATGGCAGTACATGTCCTAGCATATGAAGGCCCATTGTTCAATCCCCAGTCACAGACACACACACACACACACACACACACACACACACACACACACACAATTAAAAACTGAAAAATTGGATGTGGTAATGCACATATATGGTCCCAATATTTGAGAGATGGAGGCAAGATCAGAAGTTTAAGGTCATCATCAGCCATATATTGCATTCAACATTGGCATGGACTACTTGAGACTTGTCTTTATTTATTTTTAATCCTTTAAAAATTATTTCATATTTATGAGTGTTTTGCCTTCATGTATGCCTGTGCACTACATGTGTGCTTAGTACTTAAGGAGGCCTGAAGAGGGTGTCATATCCCCTGGAACTAGAGTTATAGCCCATTGTGAGCCAACATGTGGGTGCTAGGAATTAAACCCAGGTCCTCTGCAACAGCAGGAAATGCTCTTAACTGCAGAGACATTTCTCCAGCCCCTACAGAGACTTGTGCTAATGAGAAGAGAGAAAAATAAAATAACCTGCTAATACAATTTTTAAAGTCTTCTTTTCTTTTTTCCCCTCTAACTATGTTAGCAGGTTTAGTTTTTGAGGCAGGTCCTAGGCTTCTGTCTCAGCTTCACTAGTTCTGGGATTAACCATGCACCACCATGTCCAATTATCAGGTGTTTTGCTTTGTTTTTTAAAAAAACAGCTCATAATGTAGACAATGCAGATGCAAGTAGACATCATCACAGACTTTCTGGATGCAAAATTTATTTTGCATTTCTTTGAACCAATGCACTTCTTTTTTTTTTCTGTCTGCCAGTAATTGCAAAGATGTTGTAGTATTTATAGATACTGCAAAGAGATATGTTTAAGAAATGTACTGCGGCCTTATTTATAGTGTCCAAAATTAGAAGCAACCTAAATTTCTACTGAAAGATTCCTGGTGAAACGTGTTACTTGTGAAGGAATATTGTACATTAATTTAGGAGGATACTGTCGAAAGATACTTTGTAATACACCAAGAAAGTTTGAAGGAAACAATATTTGAAACGTTCTATTCTGGGTTTTTCCTTTCTAAGAGGATATGCATATATGCAAGAGAAACAGGGAAGAGGGTGATGGTCCTTCCCTTTGCTCCTCTGTCTCTCTACAGTGGACATTAAATCCTTTTACTAAAATTGTTAAATACAAAAATTTCAAGTACATGCCTTTAATCCTAGCACTTGTGAGGCAGAGGCAGGTGGATCTCTTTGAGTTTGAGGCCAGCCTGGTCTACAGAGTTCCAGGACAGCCAGAGCTACACAGAGGTGGGGTGGTGGTGGTGGTCGTGGTGGGGCACCAAGTTCTGTTTCTATGTTTGAGTTAATATAGAATAAATTATCAAGAATGGTAAATATAGGTGGCCTGCCAGGTGGGTTTCAAAAAATCAAAACAAAAAAATAGAATAGTAAATATATATTCTAGGTATCATTAACTCTATTTCTACTTCTTCATTGTAATTGTGAAATCTTTTTTCCTGAATTTCCACTAATTTTCTCTCTCTCTCTCTCTCTCTCTCTCTCTCTCTCTCTCTCTGTCTCTCTTCTGAGACAGGATTTCCCTGTGGCTTTGGAGGCTGTCCTGGAACTAGCTCTTGTAGACCAGGCTGGTCTCGAACTCACAGAGATCCGCCTGCCTCTGCCTCACGAGTGCTGGGATTAAAGGCGTGCATCACCACTGCCTGGTGTCTTTTTTTGTTTGTTTGTTTGTTTGTTTGAGACAGGGTTTTTCTGTGTAGCTCTGATTGTCCTGGAATTTAGATCAGACTGGCATCAAACTCACAATCCACTTGCCTTTGCCTCCTGAATGCTGGGATTAAAGGCCTGTGCTGAGCCATCATGCCCAGCTCTGATAATTTTTTAAAATTATTTATTATGTGTCCAGTGTTCTGCCTGCATGTCTGCTTACAGGCCAGAAGGGGGCACCAGATCTCATTGTAGATGGTTGTGAGCCACCATGTGGTTGCTGGGAATTGAACTCAGGACCCCTGGAAGAGCAGCCAGTGTTCTTAACCTCTGAGCCATCTCTCCAGTCCCCTCTGATAATGTTTTTAAGGGAGAAGTTTTTGTCAGGTAATTTGGAATATGTATACATGTCTACAGCTGATCCAATATGCACATTTCTTTGGTGACCTGTGTATAGCACATTTAGGCTCTAAAATAGTGACCTCAGGTCATCACCACCACCACCACTTATGACTACACTGCTGTGCAGAATTCTCACATGCCAAGAGTGCCCAACAGACCCAGGATACTTAAAGTGCCCTGCTTATTTAGAAGGGTTGAGAAGCCGATTCATTGTTCAGTGTAATAATGTTGGCCAGGAGGTGGTGGCTCACGCTTTTAATCCCAGCACTCGGGAGGCAGAGGCAGGGGGATCTCTGTGAGTTTGAGGTCAGCCTGGTCTACAGAGTGAGTTCCAGAACAGCTAGGAATACACAGAGAAATCCTGTCTCGAAACAAACAAAAAGGAAAATAGTGTCAATAGGATGATTTATGTGGAAAATGAAGTCTGCCATCTTGATGTTTGTGCTTTCTCTCATGCTGCACCCCAAAGGTCTGTAGCTGGCTGCAGACCAGGAGGCCTGGGTGTGGATTCTCACGACACCTTTCCCATTACTCTTACCTAGGAAGCCTTGGAAGACCGTTTGGAAAGGATCAACCGTGAACTGGGTTCAGTTCGAATGACACTCAAGAAGTTTCATGTCTTGCGCAGCTCTGCAAACCTTTGAGATTGGTAGCCATTAAAGTTAAGACACCTTTGTTTGCACTGATGTACAGTTATGCACTCAGAAAAGGCAAGCTCTTTTGTACTGTTTATAAGACTTCAAACAGTAGTTTTACAGTCATGTTATTCTTACACTTGCTATTTTATACTTCAAATGGCCACATATTTTCAAGATATTTTTGTTATGCTCAGGAACCTCTTGTATATTTTACTATTTAAAAAGCATTATTTTTAAATAGAGTATGTCTTCAATTTCTATCAACAATAAGGAAATGTAAACAGGAGGTGGCTTGTTGCTAAGGAAATAGTGTTATCCTTTTACAATGAACTTTGCACACCAATTTTATAAATGTGTTCTACATTGTAAATATAATTCATTTTTTAAAATTAATACTTAACAGCTTCCATAAGGATAGACTAACACGCTGAATATTAAAAAATAGTATATTTTGCATTTAAATTCTGTAGAAGCTTTTTAGAAGTGATAGCACAATTCCTATGTGAAACATATGCCTTGTAGTGAATAGTAGAACAATTAGGCCAGCAAGAGAGCTCAGCAGGCAAAAGTGCTTGCCACCAAGCCTTGTGAGAAAGGAGAAATGACTCCCACAAGTTGTCTTCTGACCTCTACATATACACTTCGGCATGTTCACACCCCAATAAGTAATTAAACATGAAAAATTAGTAAGACTTGAGCATTAGAGAGTTTAAAAGCTACACAAGTTCAACTTGTTTGATTTCCCTAAAATATTTGTATTGGTAAGGGAAGAAAACAACTAGAGATGGAAAGCAGCAGTGGAAAGCTGGAGTTTTCTGCCTATCATCAGGGTTTAAGTTGTGTTATAACTTGGACAGTTTCCAGGGTAGCTCCAATTTCTGTGAAGCATAAAAAGCTTTCGCTCCCAAAGTCATCATCCCCCTATTTTCACCTTCTTAACCTCACCTGACCTACCATTCCACCCTTGCCAAAAAGAAAAATACTTGCATAGTAGCTGCTATAATAACTGTTGGTCTAGGCTCAGACCACTCTACTCTACCTGATAAAGGACAGGGGATGTGTCCAGATAGAGCCTGGTGTCTTTCCCAGAGCCCTGCTGCAGACTATAGCCTACCACATGGGTGACATTCCCTAGCTCTGTCTAAGAGCACTATGTGGGCAGGAGAAGCTGTTCTGATCTAGGAGCAGCAAGTAACCTGTTTCTGTTGGGACTGTTGGTATGTCTGCACTGCTCACCCACTCATTTTCTGGTGACCACTCTGAACCCAACAGCCATGTATTTGAGATTGGAATCTGCAATAGACTCATCTGAGCTCTCCTGGTTGATTTCCAGGGCTAGTGGCTCAGGGTTTTGATTTTGGTTTGCCTTTGAGTTTGTTCTGTGTACATAGCTCTTCATATTTTTTTACAACAAACTAATACATCCCAGCAGTTCCATTAAGGTGTGTATGCCTCAGCAGGATTTCAGGTGGTCTCTGAACATTTTCTCACCAAAGCTTTACCTGGCAATAGGTCTGGGCCCTGTCCTACTTGTGGGGACTCCTAGGTAGGAGGAGACCCTTGGGATAGGACTGAACCTTTACATTCACATTTCAGTAACCAGATGAAGACTTAATCAGGATTTCTTATCATTAGAAGCAAGTGCCTTTATTCTTGATTTTTCTTTTTGCCTTTTAAAAATTATGTTACAGAAAAGCAAGGTTCATTTTAATCAAGTTCCTGTACAACTTGTGTCTAGAGCTTACAAGGGGATAGACTATTTTTTAAGATGCCCTGTATTGATATGCAGAACTAACAAGCTGGGAGTATAATATGTCCAGTGGTGGAGTCTTGCCTTGCATGTGAGGGCACAGGTTCTGTCCCAGCGCCAAAAAACAAGACAACTTGAACAAGCTAACAGTGTTTTTGTATATCTCATTGTTCCCTCCTTTTATTGTACAGTCTACTACATTCTCAAGAAGCAGGAAATTGCCACTTCAGAAGAGGTGGTAGCTTTATCTTGCCAAGGAGTTATCTTCTTAGGTGCCTATAATTGGCTTATTCCAAAAAAGGCATTAAGTTCCATCAAAACATCTTCTGTGCTTCTCAGAAAGCATATGCTTTGGTTTTTGAAGTGTGTAATAGATTTAAACTATCAATTACTTATTTGAAAAAGAAATTTTATTCTTCATAACTATGAAGAAAGGCACAAGGAAAATTCTTGCAGCTGCCTCTCCCCTTAATAATGCATATCTTACGAACACTAAAAATCAAGTTAGCTTAAAAGTAGGGAAGGTAGCAGTCTTAAAGACCATCTGCTACCCAAGGGAGGCAAACTGTTTCTGTGCTGAGGTTATGCTGCAGCTAGAAAAAAACAAAAAACAAAAACGTCAGTGAGTCTGAATCTGCAGCCTCTGGGAAGTGCCTTTTAAAATGTACATAAATAGTAAACTCTCCCACTGTGGAGATCTGCCCCTTCCTTCTCACAATACCTGTCTCAGGAGCTCCAAGGGATGGCTGTAGGTGAGGCATTAGTTTTAGATAATGTGCCCCTGCTGGGGAAGGGAGACTCTCAGTAGAGGAGGCCAATAGGCCAGTGCTAGTGTGCACCAAACAGCATGTTTCAGATTCATCAGCTACTGGGAGTGTGAGATACTGATTTTTTTTTTTTTTTAATGGCATATGAGGGCCTTGTACTTCCAGAGGACTCCACCACTGAGCTATATTCCCAACCCAGTGATTTCTTTTGAAAGTTGATGATTTTGTTCCAGTCACTACATTGGGTTGTCATTTGTGTTAGGTGGTATATGTTGTCTTTGCTCTTTGATAAAATCAAGGGTTTTCTTGGTTTTTAAATTAATTTCCTTAATGTTATTTATTTACTGGCTGACTAAAAGTTGTAAAAGGTTAACCCATCAAATGTGAATTCCAAAAGCATTTTCATCTAATGGGTGGAAGGAAATGATGGGGCATAAATATTGGCTTCTTTCCATTATAGTTTATTGTTAGTTTAACCAAAATAATTTTCCCCTCAAATGTTTCATGATTAGACCTCCAAGGAGGATGGTCCACCTGGAAGAGGTGCCTGCCACTGAGCCTTAGTTTATATGGATTTACAGCCATCGAGAGACTAGTGGAATCCTTTTAACCTAGAAAAGCCAGGTGCTTTTCCAAATGCTGCTTGTCCTTTGAAGCCTGCACCCAAATATGTAGTGAAATCAGACATTTTCATGTCTTAAATTTCATGTGACTCAAGATAGTAAAGTAAGTGGCATGCTGGGCAGTGGCAGCATACATTTCTAATCCCAGCACTCAGGAGGCAGAGGCAGGTGGATCTCTGTGAGTTCCAGGACAGCCTGGTCTACAGAGTGAGTTCCAGGATAGCCAAGGCTACACAGAGAAACCCTGTCTCAAAAGACAAACAAAACAAAAATGTAAATGATGCATAGAGACCTTTAGGAGTCATACAGGGAGATCATTCATCAACGGGTCATGCATACTTTTGGATGTTGCACGTCTGGCTAAACCCCTGGTATTGCACAGATTTTTGCCAGAAATTATTTCCTGCCCTGCCAAGAGCAATATGGAAGTTTAATACCTTGTCAAACTAGTCTAGTGCTCTTCAGAGCTCACTAAAAGCTGTTCCGCATCTGATTTGACCTTTATTTCACCGGAGACCTCAGATACATGAGGATATCAAGCCATAACTTTGCATTTACTGAACATCACCTACCATGCCTTCACTATGACTAAAATTTTATTGGATACTTCTACTGTAACAGTGACCCATAATGTGAAAAACAGTTGCTTATATAGTGCTGCTGCTGGTCAGGCAAGTGCTTGTTGTAGTTGTTTTTAAAATCGCGTCAAACACTGGGGTGAGAAGTTGTAAGCTCCTTGAGAGCAGGGACCAGGTCATCTTCCATCTCATCTAGGCACTCAATAAATATTTGTGGAAATGAGCTGTCTTGTGGTATTTGTGATTTATTCATACTGATAGTGAGAGCCAGCCTTTAATGATGGTCTTCAAGTCCCAAGAGTTGCCTGTTTGTTTAACAGTAATGGAAATACTTAGTGGAAAAAATTAATAAAGGAAGTCAATTCCAAGCAACCAATAGCATGTGTGTGTGTGCGCACGCGTCTAAAAAGCACCTCAGGGCACCTGTTTGGTGACTCCAGAGTTGGAGTATTTATCTGATGGACACCTTCACTTGCCTGGTGTGGGCATCCATGTTCTGTAAACTGCCTTTCTTAGCCCTCACAGTCTCTACCTGTCTCAGGAGACGAATACCTGGCGTGGTCCTCTGCTCCTCGGCTTTATCGGGACACTGACGTGGGGCAGTGTCAAGGGGAGCACTGGGCTCCTCTCTTGCCCGTATGGACAGCAATCACTAGGTGTTAGGTGTGGGTTTTTTTTTTTTTTTTTTTTTTTTAAGTTCCAGGACTTGAAGTTTTGAGAAACAAGGCTGCCCTTGTGCAACCCACAAAAACTCTTAACCTACCTTGTCTTTGACTCTCACCAAGTATCCTCTTGGTCTGGGTCTGTTAATGTGGCAACCGGAGCCTCCTATGGGAGAGGTGCATCAAGATGAAGCTATTTCTGGACCGGATCCTGCTTCCCTGGGAGGTGGGGAACCTGAGCTGCACACGCTGTCAGGTGGACACTACTCCCTCTGCTGATGGCCAATAGGCCTCTTTACTTTTTCCCGCCCGCCCGGAGTCCTGAGCAAAGGACTCGACGGCTGTAGGCAAAGACCACGGGTTTCCGCACGGCCTCGGCGCGGGGCCTGCCCGAGTATTCCCAGCGCCCCGTGGCCTTCGCCACAGCCCGTTTCTTAAGTGTGTCGTCTGAATACTAAGGAGTTCAATCAAAAACAAAGCCCCGAAGCCTCTAGCTACCGGGCCGCTCCCCGAGCTCGGTCGCCTCTGGCCCTTCCGCGCGGCGGGCCCGGCGGTGCGGGGCCAGAGTCGGAGCGGCTCTTCCGGCGCAGGCGGCAGCCCGGCTCCTCCGCGCCGCGCCCCCGCCGCTCCCCGCGCGGCCTGAGGAGGCGCCGCCCGCCCGCCGCCGCCGCGCGACTGAGGGAATGCGAGCCGGGCGGCGCGCGCGGAGGCAGCGGCCGCTGAGGCGCGTGGGGCACGGCGGCGCCGCGGCTCAGAGCGCTCCAGCCGGCCCGGCCCGCGGTCCCCTCAGCCGGCGCTCACAAGAGGCCACAGCAGCCGGCTGCCCGACTCCCGCGCCAGCACGTGTGCGGCCGCCGACGGCCCGGAGCATGCCAGCCGCCCGTTCGGACGCTCGCGCGGGGCCAGCTGGCGGCGGGGGCGCGCGGGGCCACGGGGTGCAGCCGGCCGGGGGGCCGCGGGCCCGCGCTAGCCGGGACGCGGCTTGAGGCGGCGGCTGAGGAACCCGGAGTGCAGCCGGCCGAGCGGGTGAGTGAGAGGGTGGCGGGCGGACGGCGGCCCTTCCGGGGCCGGGGGAGCCCGCAGTGCCCGGCAGCTGTGCGCGCGGCCTGCTATCGGGCCCTTGGGACGCCCCGTGGGAGAACCGTGTGAAGCGCGGGACCCCCGCCTCGGGCATCGCTTGGTGACCACCTCCTCCGCATTCGTAGTATTAATGCTGATTTCTAAATTCGTCGGTTGTGGAGGGACCCCTCCCCCCGTCCCCCGTGACAAGTGTCACGACAGGTCAAGGAGCAGGTGTGTTTGCAGTGCAGGGCTTGCCCTAGGAGACCACCACTCTCTGGGGCTGGCAGTAAGTGCAGAGCAGAGACGTTTCTGGGTTTCTCCCGCATCCACATAGCAGGACATCCCTGCAGTCTTGTTTGGCTGGGTGGGCACTGGGGCCTAAGGATGGGGTGTGGCCCCTCTCCATCCCATAGCTCTTTTTCCCGATGTCCTGAGAGATGCTAGATTCTTAAGGTGTGTGTGTGTGGGGGGGAATGTTGGGGGAGCTCCTCTTCCACCCACCTCATATTCTTTCCCACCAGTGGAGAGACTGATGGGGAGCTTGCCAGAGGGAAACTTAATGGCCCCTTCCCCAGTGTACATAACCATCTCTCCCCATCCTAAATGCTTATCTCAAGTAAAATCTCTGTACAAATGTCATTTCAAGCAAGGCCTCTACCTTTGTCCCCTTTTAAAGTAGCCTTGCTGCTTCTGTCTTGAAATCCTGGATTCTTCCCTTTATTTCCCACTCTATCGCTGAAACACTTGGCCTACTTATCTTCCAATTCTAGATTCCTCAAGAGACCACAGCTAAGCATCATCCTTTGTCCACTGCCAGGTCTCACCTTGGCCCCAGCTGAGAACCCCTCCCGCAGGTAGTGAATGTGTCTCTTCATCTGTATGGCAGCCACCACCCAGCCCCTGGGCTCTTCCCTCTGCTGTCAACCCACTACTGCACTTTCATCTGCGTGGCTCTTGTCACTGTGTGCCTTACCAGATACTTTTGTGCTTAGCCTATCTCCCACGCCGGTTCCTGGGCTCCCACTCTGATCAGCCCCACTGTGTGCAGCCAGCGTCCCTCCGACACAGCAGAATTCCTTCTGACACTTGCCTCTCTGACTGACCCTGGGCTGCTGTAGTCAAATTCTTTTTCTCCTGTGAAGAGACTCTGTTCTGGGAATGGAATAGATGCCCAGACCCCTCCCACTGCAGAGAAACACAATGACTTGGAAGGGCTGATCATGGAGGGAGTGACTTTGCCAAATGTCTGGGACAGCACATTCCCTGCTGTGGAGATGACCAAGGCCTGGCTGCCCATTCTCCAGGTGGGGAATGTTGCATGGGCAGCTAGCTCTCTTCCCTCCATTTCCTGCCTGTGAGTACTTCACAGGCACTAAAGGAAGAGAATGGGAGTTGAGGAGCCCAGAGGTCTGGATTCCATGCTTGGCTTTCCATGAATTTGCTGTGTGAGTTAAAAAGTTGAATGGCTTTTCTTGGTCTTGATTGTTTCTTATGGAATCTAAAATTCCTCAGCATATACAAGACTCTGGGGCATCTGGGTCCTATTTATCCCAACTCTCCTCTCTGACATGTCAGTCCTCACACTCCAGCCTTCTAGATTCCCTTGAGTGCTTCCTGGTCTCTGTGTGCCTTTTTACCTCTTCCCGGCAGGAGGCTGTTTTCCCTGGTCTTGGCTGGAGGCGATCCCTTCCCTCCAGCTTTGCCTTGACCTAATCTGATTTACCGAATGAAATGAGGCTTCTGTTTCCACAGGCTAGACTGTAGCTTCCAGATGGTCAGGGCTAAATCCTGTTTCTCAGTCCCTAGTGCTTCACACCCAGTAGGCACTTAGGAAAAATATTGTCTTGATGGGGAGAGAGTGACTGGTAAAGAGCCCTCCTTTGTTATAGTTCACGTTGGCCCCAATGTCCAGGGGCCTGTTTACCTACCAGGCAGATTTCCTAAACAGCCCACTGGTCAAGGCTTCCCATCATAATCTTTAAGAGGAGCCAGCCATGAAGTATGTGTAGTTATATGTAGAGATCAGTGGGAAGTATCTGTTGCTTGAGATCGCTGCCTTGTTGCTTTGGGAAGAGCCCAGGAGCCATGTGCTCCTGTGTGAAAGGGCAATGATAGACACCTGAGCAGCTCCATTTGCCACCGGCAGGGGAGGCTGATGTTGATGACCAGGCAGGCCACCCAAGGGAGCCATCAGGTATTAACAGGCCAGTTCTTAGCTTTGTGCACAGTAACTCTGAAACTGCTTCATAGTACCCCAGCCTCTAGGCCCCCAACAACTAGGTGGTCTTTGCACAGCTTCTCTTTAGGTTGTGTGGTTGATGTTTATTAAACTTTTGCTGAATACTCAGGTTGTTTTTCAATAGAGCCAGGGCAGATTCTTATCTGATTTGTTCTAAAACTTAATGTTAGGTATTGACAGCTTCTTACAGTGTTTCACATGGAAAATAAAGTGTGTAGTTCTTTTTATTTTTCTTTTCTTTCTTTTCTTTTTCTTTTTGGTTCTTCCAGACAGGGTTTCTCTGTACTGTTTTGGAGGCTGTCCTGGAACTCACTCTGTAGACCAGGCTGGCCTCGAACTCACAGAGATCGACCTGCCTCTGCCTCCCGGAGTGCTGGGATTAAAGGCGTGCGCCACCAACGCCCGGCGGTGTAGTTCTTTTTCAAAGATGTATTTAAGTTATTTCATGTGTATGGGTGTTTTGCCTGCATGCATATCTGTTTGCTGTATGCATGCCCTGTGCCCACTGAGGCCAGAAGAGAATGTTGAATCCCCTGGAACTAAAGTTATAGATGGTTTTGAGCTACCATGTGGGTGCTGGGAATTGAACCTGGGTCTCTGGAAGAGCAGACAGTGCTCTTAACTGCTGAACCATCTTTCTAACCCCTGTGGATTTGTTTGTTTTTGTTTCTTTAGAATTTATGGACAGTACACTTTGTCTTCCCTGGGAAACTAGGCTGCTTTTTTGTTGATAACAAGGAGAGTGGGTAAAGCAGTATTGTACTGTTTATATCCTCTGCACCACACTATATACACAGGGCTCACACACAAACTGCACACTACCTGCTATTCTCCCCCAATTTTCCCAGAGAAAGAAATTGAGAAATAGAGAGATCAGTTGATTTGATCAGATTATGTCTGAATTTGTATCATCTGGCTTTGTTCTTGCTTTTTCTCTTCTTGGCCAGAGACTTGCAAAGTAAGTTGGACTGGCTGGCCTAGTGAGCCCTAGAGCTTCCCACTGTCTCTGCCTCTCCAGTGCTGGCATTACAAGCATATACCACCAAGCTTGGCTTTTTATATGGGATCTGGAGATTAAACATAGGTCCTTATATGTACATGGAAAACTGTAAGCCAAGTGGGCTATCTCTAACCCCCTGTTTTTATTTTGTTTTCTGGAGACAAATTCTTACTGTGTAGCCTGGGCTGATCTCAAAATCCTCTTGCTCCAGCCTACTAAACGCTGGGATTAAAGGTTTGCACCATCACATCTGCATTATCTATAGTCTTTTTTTTGTTTGTTTGCCTATTCATTTTTTTGTTTTTTTGAGACAGAGTTTCTCTCTGTGTTGTCCTGGCTCTTCTGGAATTTGATTTGTAGACAGCCTGGGCTTGAACTCACAGAGATCTGCCTGCTTCTGCCTCCCGAGTGCTGGGATTGAAAGCATGTGCCATCACTGCCTGACACATATTTATATTTATCTATATTTTATATGAGTCATCACAATAAGTTTCTCCAAAACAGTGGACAGGTATGAATTGAATATAAGTAACATTTCACCTAATGCTTATGCTGACTCACAGTGTGGTTAGAAGTCCTCAGGATGACTTCCAGGAAGAATGGAATTTGAAGATTTTTTTTTTTTTTGAGAAATGAAAGATTTACTTAGGCTTATAGTTTAGAGGATTCATTCCATTCTGGTAGGAAAGGTGGGGGGAACAGAGAGGTCCTGTCACGGTGGGCCAGGAACAGAGAGGGAATAATGGTTAGGCAGAATTTTGACCAGCCATAGCAGTGATAAAGATACATAGGTCTTTGTTTAAACTGTGGAAGTTACCATGACCCACCTGAGCAGGGTTTCTGGGGCAGGGAGGTGGATATTGCTCCGAAACCTGCTTGGGGAGGCTGGTGAAAACTTCATTTGACAGTGTTGGAGTTGGGTTAGGGGCTGCTGTTAGGATTGAGAGGCAGGGGATGTTGGAAAGAACTGATTTGCCCCAAGGCTACACTGCCAGCCTAGAGCCAAGGTCCTCAAGGCCACACTGCCAGCCTAGAGCCAAGGTCCCCAAGGCCACACTGCCAGCATAGAGCCAAGGTCTTCAAGGCCACACTGTCAACCTAGAGCCAAGGTCCCCAAGGCCACACTGCCAGCCTAGAGCCAAGGTCCCCAAGGCCACACTGCCAGCCTAGAGCCAAGGTCCCCAAGGCCACACTGCCAGCCTAGAGCCAAGGTCCCCAAGGCCACACTGCCAACCTAGAGCCAAGGTCCCTGTTTGCCAGTGAGTCAGTCTGCAGTAGAACTTACACTGCTTCTTTTGGCTGTAATGAGTATAAGGTGCTGATGTCCTTAGGCCCAGCCCAGTAAACACTGAGATACCTCTGCTAAACCTTTATGGTGTGGACACAAAGAACTGTGAGGAGGAGCAGGCTGTCATTCTCTGAAATTTCTCATATCCACAGTTGTCCTTGCCAGAGGACAAAATGGAAGTTAACCAGCAGGCAAGAATCCGGTAACAGACAATGGAAACCCCAAGCCACAACCTTGGGGAAAAAACATTGACAAATCAGTGCCATAGCACCTGCTCCTTACCAAAGTCCTGCTTGCTCCACGCTGCTTTCCCTGGAGTGGCCTTGCCCCCTTGCCCCACCTCTCTATTGTGGAGAGCAGAAGTTGAAATCAGAGGGAACCAGGAGCCATGGGTGGGGTACAGCAGGAGAGACCCAGAGGCTGATTCTGAACTTGGCAGAAGCTTGCAGCTCTCACTCCCTGTTGGATGTACTGACCACCAGCAGGCATAGGAGCAGTGACCCTACAGAATGAACACTGCTGTAAGAGTTTACTCACCATGTCATGGTTACATGGACAGTGGGTTGTCCTATTCAGAGTACATTTGTTGGAAAGTCGCATTGTAAGCAGAACTGGGGGACATTGAGCCTAGGGGAATAAAAGGGTAGGTTCCTGGGAGCCCCTGGTGATGGTATTTTAACCAACTGATCAACACATTCCCTTATTTTATGTGTATTTCTGTTAGAAGACATGGTGCTTAAAAATGTATTATTGGTTCACGGACATTCAGCTCACTGCAGCTCTGGCCTGAAGGGAACTCATCTGACACCTATTTTCTTTACATGTCATATAGCCTGTGCTCAGGGACACTAGACAGCACTTCATCACTGTGCTGGGGGCATTTTAAACAATGCAATTAACAAAACTCACAGACATGCAAGAAAATGTGGCATTAAACCAAACCAACCCCTGAAGGGCACTTGTTTACAACATGAGAGCGGAAACAGAAGGTGGAACATCATCCTGTTCTTCCTCAGTGGGGAACCTGCACATCAGGTGACCCACATCTGCCATCTGCAGAAGTTTGTAAAGGACCCAGAAGACACAGGAGCCTTGATTAGGAGTTACAAGTAGATCTTTCTCTTAAAAAAAAAAAAAAAAAGTCTAGTGTTTGTGTGCATTTGTGTGAGCATATGCCACATGTATGCTGTGCCTGAGGAGGCCAGAAGAGGGCTTTGGGAGTGGAGTTAGACGTAGTTTTGAGCCAAGGGAAATAACATGGCTGTTGGAAACCTGACCTGGGTCTTTGGAGCCATCTTTCCCACCTGAAAAGTAGGTCTTAGTGACTACATGCATTCGAAAGTATGAGGTCCCCCAGTAATAGTGGCCCTGCCACCTTAGACATCTGTCCACCTCAGGGAATCTTGCTGCCTGCTATTCAGCCTTTGCTTAGTAAATGAATGTAGAAGTCCAGCACCTGGCTGGTGCAGACTCTCATGTTTGCTTTTCACTGAAGATGCTAAAGAAGGGAGACTTCTCCTCCTGTAGCTTCTTCCAGAGTGTCCAGCTTCCTGCTGACACTATTTTCCTGTTTTCCCTGTCTGAAAGCAGAGAGGGACCAGGTCCTCACATAGTGTCTGCCTAGGACATAATTGGCCCTTACTGCAAGCTGCTGAGGGAAGGCTTTCAGCGGAAGGAGTGGTCTTCCTGAGGAGGTGTTTGGACCGAGCTGGAGCCTCTGCAGCTCAGATTCACGGCAGTCTTCCCAAAGACGTCCCTGTGGATTCCTATTACAAGTTCATGGGTTTCCTCCAGGTCATGCCTGCTGCTACTCCAGGGCTCGGTAGCTCACTTTGAGAGTGGCTCTTAGCAGGGGCTTTCCTGCCTGGGTCTGCCCCAGAAAACTGTTCCTTTCCTACCCTTTTCCTCCTAGGATTGGGTGTTAGGCCCTAATATCTTCCTGGGCCCCTGAGGAGGACCTAAGGAGGACATGAGTGGCCTCTCAGCAGTGGGCATTGGGTAGTACTGGGTGGCCATTCCTGTGTCCTTCAAGAGGAACAGGTTCCCTTGGCCTAGGGGTAGGGCTACCCCATGGTCAGGCCCACTCTTATCTCTCCTGAGGACAGCACATACTTCCTTTTCTCTGTCCAAGGACATAATTGCTTTTCTTGCCACTTTGTAAGAACTGACTCTTCACTTGCATTTTTTTTTTTCAATGAGGGAGAAAAACCAAACATTTTTTGCAATTAGACTTTTCCTCACTTGGGTAATCACACTGAAAAAAAGCATTTAAGTCTTTTGAAAACCACACATGAGTGAGTCTGGCGGGGTGGATGGTGGGGAGGCACATTGCATCAGCAGGGCCAGCCAGACACGCAGGCGACTCGGTGGGCTATAGCACAAGGAAACAATGATTTCACATTTATTTGGGGTTTGCTCTTTGTAGCATATTTCAATTAGTTCGTCAGTGTTGTGCATCTGACAGGCCAAACGTTTATTGTGGTTGGACCATCTGGGAGGTGGGAGGCCTACAGTCTTCCCTGTGGCTGTCAGTAACTACCAGTCTAAGGAAATTTGTTTGATGTGTTTAAGAAGCCAACACTAAAACACCATTAATAACAAAAGCCTCCAGAGTTCCACAACACACTCTCCCTTGCTCAACAGTCAATTGGACATGCATCACCTGAGACTTCATCCACCCCCCCCCCATGCTTGACATTTTCCAGCACAGCCAAGCAGAATCCCAAAGTTGCTTATTTAATTGGCCCAGAGCACGATTTGTATTAATGTAGCAAAGAGCTTGCTAATTTACACTCTGCCACAGAGCCTGAACATTGGCTGCTTGGGGTAGCAAGGGATGTGTGTCACAGATTCCTGCCATTAGCAAGCAGCTGAGCTTCAGCCCAGACAGTTACTGAGAGCTCTAGATCGATGTCCGTTCCCAGCCTTAGGTGACTCATGGGAGCACCGTGAGTTCATGGTGCCAATTGCTGGCCTGTGCTGCTTGTCCTGCTCTCCTTGGGTAGCAGGGCATCATGCTTCCTGAAACTACTCACTTTTTTTTTTTTTTTTTTTTTTTTTTTCTGTGCCTTGGTTATTCCCACTCCACCACGTCTTTTCCTGGAGGATGTTCTGTCTGACTTTCCAGCGGGAGGCCAGGGGAGAGGAGGAATTTAGAATCAAACAGGAGAGCCAGAAGGAACACTGGGAAAATACAAGAGTTCGACCTTTCCACCAGGAGCAATGCCATTCCCTGTCCCAGAAACTCTGGGATCATAGGGCTGGGCACCGGACAGTGGAGTGGGATTAGCACTCAAGGACTGAAGTAGAGGTCAGCTCATAAAATCTAAGATGTCCTGTTCACTAGAGGCTGTGCTGGTAGCCTGGGGTAGTGTGACTGCTACTTGGGTACATGCTAGTAGTATCCTGCCCATATCCCACAAGGCTCCCCTGGGCTCTAGATTTCCTGCTACAGAGTCCTAGGAGGCTGCTTTTTTTCCTGGGAACCTTCCAACCACCAGGTACCCAAGTCTTACATGCACACTGCCTCTACCACCACTGCACATATTTCGAGGGTCTGTAACTTGTTTGTCTTGGCATTTCCAGCTCCTGGAAGAGTGGCTTGGTGCTGACTTGGTGTCTTGGGCCTGTCTGGGAGGCAGAGGTAAGGAGCTGCTTGCCATTTGCCTTTGTGTTGTGCTTCAGCCCCTAGTACTGTGCTTGATTCGAAACTATAACAAGGCCAGTGGACAGCCTGAAGGGACCAAGGTCACAATTGGTAGCCTTTTGTGTTTTACCCATGCTGTTTCCCAGATGGGACCCTGTGGCTCAGATTCCAGGCCTCTGGAGTTCCCTGATTCCTCATGTGCCTGTTTCTGTTGAGTCACATTGCTGTACGTGACCACACTATGGGTTACGCTGCTATTGCTTTTAATCCATCAGTGTTTCCTGATTTGGTTGTGTCTAAATGGTAAAAGAACTTTCAAGTCGGAGTTTGTGTGTGTTGTTTTCTTGTTGTTTCTAGAGGGAAATAGATTCCTCTTCTATTTGTTCTGAAGCCTTTGCTTTCTAAAAAGAGGCCAAAGGCCCTGCAGACTGACAGCAGATTCCCTGAGATAGAATTGCATGCCGGATCCAATCTATTTATGTAGTTTTGAGGCCAGTCCTGATCCTGTTGTCTAGTCCTCCAGCCATGCACCACTGGAGGTCAGAGGTCAGAGGTCAGGCACAGGGGTGTGGGTCTAGAGGTCCTAGGAGGTGAGTTAATTGGGAGTAGGTTTTTTTTTTTTTTTTTGACCTTGGGAGCCAGGCTCCTCTGTCCCCATCATTCTCCTGCATGTGTTTCATCTTCTTGGTCTCAGAGGAAGTGCCAGACCCAGGGTGTTGTGGAGATGGAATGGAAGCCAGCCAGGAGAGGAGGCAGAGGCTGGAGCCAGCTTCTTGGTGGCTGTTGAGATGAGGAGCTCAGGGTCTATGGCTGAGAAACAGAAGGTGACATGGTTCGCCCAGTTTAGGAACCTTGGACTCAGGCCCTGAATTGTTTAGCTTTTTGTCAATTTGATACAAGCTAGAGTTGTCTGAGAAGAGAGAATCTCAGTTGAGGAATTACCTCCTTCATCAGACTGGCCTATAGGCAAGTTGGGGTGGGGGCATTTTCTGGAAGGGCCAATCCGTAATGAGCAGTGCCATCCCAGGGGCAGGTGGTCCCTGGGTATATAAGAAAGCTAGCAGAGCAAGCCAGAAGGAGCAAGCCTGTAAGTAGCATTCTTCCATGGACTTTGCTTCAGTTCCTACTTCCTGGTTCCTGCTTGCATTCCTGCCCTGAATTTCCTTCATGATGGACTTGCAAGCTCTAAGTGGAAATAAACCCTTCCCTCCCTGTCCTAGTCACTGTTCTATTGCTGTGAAGAGACACCATGACCAATGCAACCTCTTTAAGAGAAATCATTTAATTGGGAGTTTGCTTATAGTCCACTGTCATCATGGTGAGGAGTATGGAGGCATGCAGGCAGGTGCTGGAACAGTAGCTGAGAGCTACATCCTGATCTGTAAGCAGAGGGGTGGGGGACTGATATTCAAAAGCCCAATCCCAGTGAAAGACTTACAACAAGGCCACACTTTCTAATCCTTCTAATCCTTTCAAATAGTGCCAATCCCTGGTGACTAAACATTCAAATATGAACCTATGGGGGCCATTCTTATTCAAACCACTGTTAGTACTCAGGCATCTATACTGGCCTGTCCTTGGGGTTCTGACAGGATGCATCTTCAGCTGCTGCCACTAAGAGCACTACCTGTGCCTATTCACTGTGTTCCCCATTTGAAAGGGCCCTGCCCACCTCCCATCCTTCCCAGATCTCTCTATCTCTCTCTCCCCCTCAATCCTCTTTCTCCCCCTCTTTCCTCTCTCCTCTCACTCCTGTCTCTGGAGGCCAGTCTCTCCCTTCTCCTTTCCCCTTTTATGATCCCTTTCCCTAATAAAAACCCTCTGCTTGAACCCTGTCTCATGGCATCTTCCTCTCGGGCACTGCTTTTCTTAAATTACAACAACCACCACATTCCCCAAGTTGCTTTTGTTCATGCTATATATCACAATAGAAAGCAAATTAAGACAGGCCCCTTACGCAGGAGTTGGGTGTTTCCCTGGATGCCCAGGCAGTGTGTTCAGAGCAGTAGAACCTGCTTAGGGGGCAGATACCCTATTGAGGTTTCCCTCACCATCAGAAGTCACACTTGCATTACTGGCCTCCTGCTTTAGCTCTTGGGGCCCAAGTGTCCAGTCAGATACAGGCTGATTTATTGCTTTTGGAGTTCCCCGAGTGCCTAGGCTGCTTCTGAACTTGGAGAAGAAGTTAGTTAAATCTCTGAGTGAAAGAAAACTTGGGGGACACGTTAGGGGGTGTTGGAATAATAAGTTATACATGGAGAAGGGAGAGGCCCTGAGAACTTCTGGAAAGCCACACTAGGGTCTCAGGACTGGGCCCACTTGTTCTCACAGGTTGTGGATTGCCAGCTTCCTCTTTTTCCCCCCTATATCTTGATAGAACACTTAAAATCATCCAGGATCCCAGCCTTTGGACATAGAGAAGGTGGAGTGGGCTCCAGCATAAGGCAAAAGTGTGTAGAGCTCAAGAAAGAGCTAGGAAGGAAACAGAGAAGAGAGGCAGTAGGTTCCCTTCCACACACAGGTGAGTATGGCAGTGTGAGGGTATCCTCTTTCTTACTCAGGTGTGTTGTGTAACTACAAGATCTTTCTGAGGTCATACCTAATCACATCCTCTTATTCAGGGAGTGGGGAGGCCCAGGGTGTACTGCTGCTGATGGTGTTCAGAAGCCTTCAGGGGGTCTTCCTCCACACTGGAAGGATAACTTGGGGGGAGATGGTGGTCTTTGGGGTAGCCGCCACCACTGCCCATTCAGACTCTTCAGTGGCGCACCTTTTTGTTAGTGGTCCGTGCAGCAGGTAGTGTCGTTGCCCAGGTGACTTCTCACTGGAGCATCTTTGAGTCATCCACAATCTTCTGAATAACCCCTGTGGTTGCATTGGTCCACCAAGCTGGATTATGTGGACGCCTTTGGCACCTTCTCTGGGTGGGGAGAATAGATATCTCTTTACATTTTTCCACAATGCATGTTGGCATTCAGAGTGTAAAAAACTAAACACTTGAAATGTACAACTTGGTGACATTTAGTACATTCACAGTGGCATGCATCTACCCTCTTTCTCATTCTAGAACATTCTACCCCTCCGAAGGGGAACCCCATACCCATTGGCAGTCCCCTATCTTCCTCCAGCCCCTTGGCAACAATGAATGGGGCTTTTTGTTTCCATAGTCATCTAATTCTGGACATTTTCTGTAAACAGAATCCCATAACATGTGACCTTTTGTCTGGCTTCTTTGTCACTCAGCATCATGCTTTTAGCGGCCGCCAGGTTGTACATATATGTCAGTGCTTCTTTCCTCTTTTTCTGTGATAGACTACACACAGTATAGAATCCATCACTTAGACCATTTTACGTGCCCTTGAAAGCCTTAAGTACACTCAGGTGGCTGTTCAGCCATTCCCACTATGCATCCACAAAACTCTTTCATCTTTCCATGCTGAAACTCTGTCTCCATTAAACATTTCCCCTCTGTCCTCCTCAGCCCCTGGCAACCATTCTTCTACTTCCTGCTTTTATGAATTTGATTTCTGTGTGGATGTCATATTGGTGGCATCATACCTCATTTTGGGACTGGCCTTTTTCACTTTGTGTCATGGCCTCAGGGGTCAGAATTGTCTGCCTTTTTAGGGGTGAACAACATTGTATAGATAGGCCACATTTTGTTTGGCTGTTTCTGGGTCAGGGAGGTTTTGGCTTTGGTCTACTTCTAGTTGAAAATGATACTGGACCAGGTGACTGAGAGCTTCCCTGTTCCTTGGCTTCTGTATCCACCTCTGGGGCTGCTGGGCAGGAAATGGTCTGTAAGGGTAGCTTTGCACACACACAATCATCCTGGTTGGGTGTATACTGGGTTTTCATGTCACAGGTATGAATATTGGTAGGTCTCAGTCTTGCTGTCAGGGCATTCTGGGAGGCTCAGTTGGGACTTGGACCTATGAAGGCTCCTTCTCTTACTGAGGACCTGGAGCAGGTGCAGAAAGAGGCAGGTGTCCTGGCTCTCAGTGGCCTGAGTTTTCATTGATTCCCACTAGATAATGGTAAGGAACAGGGGGGACACATATCCTCTGGGTCACTGTCCTTTGTTACTCCAGGAAGGGTAGCCAGGAGAATGACATGACATCACCAGCCTCCAGGGTAGCTGAGTGAGAACAGGAAGTAAGTCTGGAATTCACAAAGTCACACTTGCCATCATTACCCTAATTAACTTTCTATGTGCCCGAGGAGCAAGTGACTTGGAATGTCCATTATCAGTGGCCAGTGAGGCCAGTTGTGTTTCCCATTCATGATTAAGGATACTTAATGATTAACTCAGGCCGCTAATTGTACTCACCATGCTCTACTGGAGAATTGTAAGGCTGTTTATAGATTTGCCATACATGATCATGCTAGGAATCCATGTTAGAGACTGCAGAGACGATGAGGAGGAGGGCAGCTCTGTTCCAGGTCACACAGACAGAGTTGTAGGTTGAGACTGAGGGAGGAGGTATTCAAGAGAGAGGAGAAAGTGGCCTTTCTCTAGTCCTAGGTTAAATTTGTATTTGTTTTCCTAGTTTTAAAAGCTTTCAGGGCTGGAGAGATGGCTTAGTGGTTAAGAGTATCCACATCCACTTTACACAACTGCCTGTAAGTCCAACCGCAGGAGGGTCAATCACCTCTGCCTTCTCTGGGCGCCTACACTTACGTACACACACACACACACACACACACACACACACACACACACACACACACACAGCACCATTAAAATAAATCCAAGTCGTATATGTTCATGGTAAATTAACAAAGACCGTCTAAAAGTGAGATAGTTTCACAAAGTCTGTCACTAGATGAGATGTGTATATTCGCAGAGGTGATGTACATGCAGTATAGGACAGTGCAGATTAACTTTGAGGTCATTATGCTAAGTGAAGCAGGTGAGTCACGAAAAGTACTGCATGATTCCACCAAGGTGAGGCACTGAGAGAGGCCAGGCTTGGAGAACCAGAGTGGAATGGTGATTGCAGGTGGGGGCCGGGTGGGGTTGGGGTAGAGGTGATGGAGAAGTGTTCATAGCAGGCAGAAGACGTTCATGACATAGAACCTGAAGTCTATAATATATTACACATGTGTGAATCTCAGGTGACAGAGCCCATGTGAAGTGGTCTCACTTTGAGAATGTTTCTCAGTCACTTAAAAAAAGACTTTAAATCAGGCTGGAGAGAGGGCTCAGCAGTAAGCACTGGTTGTTCTTCCAGAGGACCCAGCTTTGATTCCTAGCACCCACATGGCGGTTTGTCACCACTGTAACTCCAATCACAGGGTATCTGATGCCCTCTTCTCAACTCGCTTTAGAATATATAAATGAAAAGTGGTATTCCCTGGTTATGAACACTTAAAAAGCTTTCCTTCCCCACAGTGCTGAGGATGGAGAAGGGCACTGGCCATGCTAGGCAAGTGCACTGCTAGGCTTTATACCTACCTGTTTGTTTTTTAGTGACATCCAAAGCTGTTGGTGTGTTCCTGACACTTGCAAAGCTTCTGTGCTCTTCCTAGCCATCCCTGTTTCCCCTTTGGCGTCTTCTGTGTGTGTGAGGTACTGGCTGATGTGGCAGTGTCTAGCTGACACCACATAAACAGCTGTTTCATGTAGAAATGTCTATTCACAGAGGTTTCCAGGCTAGCCCACTATGGCAACATACCCTCTTTTAGTCCCGCCAGGCATGGTTCCGTGTGCTTTTTTGTGGCATTCGTTCTATACCATGTTGTCGCTTTATCAAATAGCTGCCCTTTGAAGTCAGCCTATTGTAGAGGAAAAAATGCTGAGGCCAAGGAGAAGGCGGTGTCCTCAAGTTCTGTGCCTCCTGGTCTCAGATGCTGGGGCCAAGGAGAAGGCAGTGTCCTCAAGTTCTGTGCCTCCTGGTCTCAGATTCTGGCCACCTGGCCCTGAGGTCTGCACTGACCTACTGTTTTGGACACCTTACCACCTCATGTACCCATTCTGGGGTTGAGCAGATGTGAGGTTACCTACTAAGTAGTCTGCTGGCTTCCTTTCGGGTGGGATCTGACCTGAGCAGTGTGTGAGCTATGTGGAGGCTGAGAGGAGCTCCTTCAGCTGGCCTTCTGGGAAGGGGGTTTTGCCTGCACAAGAGTAGGAACACTGGTGACTGCAGGCCTTCCAGGGCCACCCACACAGAGCCCATTAGCTCAAGACCTCGCCTGAGCTGCCCTCCTGGATGAGCTGAGTCTACCGTCACCCTTCTGATGGCCCAAGGGCCTCTCTTGTTGAGATCTTGGTCCCCAAGCTTTTCAGCGTCCCACGCAGCTGGAACTGGACAGACAGGGCTTTCATCAGGTAGAGGTTCTATTTTTAGCCCCATTGCCTGTGTCACTCTGTCACTATGGAGATGCCAGCTAGTGGCCCATAAGGATGCATGCCTCCACTAGCAGTGAGGAAGGGGGGGGGTCCTGCTTCCTTCCTGAGACTTCTCAGTCAGGACCCTGGTCAGCATGAACTCTCTATCTATCTATCTATCTATCTATCTATCTATCTATCTATCTATCTATCTCCCTCTCCCCCCTCCCTCTTTCTCCCTCTCTCTCTCCCTCTCTGGAAGAGAGGGAAAGAGAAAGATAAAGCACTTAATACACCACAGAGACAGGGGCAGAGTTATAGAGTAATGGCAGCAGGGATATCTCTGCTCTGTGGCCCTGTGTGTAGACAGTGCCCATGGCTATCTCTTGTATTGGCTAGACTGGTTCTTGTCTAAGAGAGTGGGGACACCATTTGAGGGGTGCTGTATGAATTTGGGTGTTGCTTTACCTCTTTAGACCTTCATGTCTTCACAGTAAGGATCCTGCTTGGATCTAATAATGTGATTGGGCAAACTGAATTTGTGATGAGGGGTGAGTGTCATATGGGCTGTTCATGGATGTGTGTGTATGTGTGTATATATATGTGTGTGTAAGCATATGTGTATGTGGTATGTATGTGAGCATGTGGGAGTGTATGTGTGTATGAGCATGTGTGTGTGTCTGTGTGTGTGTGGTATGTGTATGTGAGTATGTGTTAGTGTATGTGTATGCATGTGGTATGTGCGTGTGTTGCTAAGATTGTCCTCAGGAGAACATCTAGATTATCCCATTCCTTGTTTTTCTTTTCTTTTTGTCATCTCATTTGAAGGCAGAGAAGGTTGAAGAGAAAATATTCTAGCCCTTTTCACACTTTATTGTAAAAGATAAGGCAAGGAAGGAGGAAACAATCCCATCCTATAGATTTTATGTTAAGACTCTAGAGTCAGTCACAGCCCTGCTCCAGGGGGATGTGACACTTGCCATATGAGCTCCTTTCCCACAGTGGGAATAACTGAGGGTCAGTGAGCCCTAACACAGGAACCTGAAATGAATCCTCCTGAATACACCAACATTGTCCTGTGCTGAGTACTTACCAGTCTAAAGTGGATACCTGGCCACTGTGGGCCGTGGAACCATATCCTGTGGGTTGTATCTGTTCAGAGTCTTGGGCTTGTCTATGACCTTAAGCTGTTAAAAATAAAGTAAAATGAGTGTCAGAGAGGATGTGGAGGAGGTGGTGGGATGTAAAATGCTGCGGCAGCTGTGGAGAGCAGTCCAGCAGCCCCTCAGATAGTTATCTGCAGTTACCACATGACCAGTGGGTCCACGGGATCGGCTGTTCCTGACCTAAGAGATGTGAAAGCAGAGGCTGCAGCCAGCAGTTTTTCCTCCTGTGTTCACAGCAGGACTGCAGGTCTTTGCCAAAAGGGAGAACAGCTCGAACTTCCAGCACCAGATAAACAGACACAGATAAACAGACACGGTCTGTGCATATAGCAGGGCCTTTAGCCATAAAAAGGAATGAAGCGTTAACACACCACACAGGGACTGAGCTTTGAAAGTCTCTGCTGAATGAAAGAAGACAGCCACATGAGGTCATGTGACGCAACTCAACTGTCAGCCCCCAGACTAGAGATGGAAAAGAGAATGGTAGTTAGCAGGGGTCGGTGTGGAGGGAAGCTGAGAACTGTTGTTCAGTGGGATGATGAAATGTTCTAGAATAGCAGCAGTGGCTGCACAACCTTGTGCTTGTACTAAAGGCTGATGGAGAAAGAGAAAGAAAGAAAGAAAGAAAGAAAGAAAGAAAGAAAATAGAAATCTCAAGCTTGTGGGTTTGGCACAGATATTCTTTTCTTAGAACCTGTGGTGCTCATGGGGCTCGATGCCTCGCCATGTTTATGGAGGCATGGGGACAGTGTTCACATCTGTGGCCTGCCTGAGACCTCCTACACAACAGGGCCCCAGGATCTTCCGCAAGGGCAGTCCTGGCAGTTAACAGCCTCACGCACGTGTGAACAACATCTGTCTCTGTGGAGCACTTCTGCACCTGACATTGGGCATGTCCTTTTATGGCTTTCGTTTGCTCTCTGCAAGTGGAAAGATAAATACCTTTTCAAAGAGCAGATGCCAGCTGCCCACAGTCCCTACCTCGGTCCCCAGCTGCAGAGTGGGTGGGAGATAGCACTGCTGGGGGCACAGGATGCTGGCTGGGACATTGGATGTTGGTGATGTAGACAGCTTGGGGAATCTTGCTGCAGACCTTCTGGGGGACCTTGTTGCAGACCTACTTGGGAATCTTACTGCAGACCTCCTGGGTACCTTGCTACAGACCTCCTGGGAGACCTTGCTGCAGACCACTGGAGAATCTTGCTACAGACCTACTGGGGAATCTTTCTGCAGACCTACTGGTAGGGCTTGAATGGGTCCTGTGCTCCCTCAGAACCTCTGTGTTCACTCCTGCTTCTGGCTGGGCCTAAGGCTTAAAGAAGCAAGTGTGCAAGTAACCAGCTGGGCCTAGCCAGGCCACCAATCTTTCTGTGAGTGATCGCAGTCGACTGAGTCTTCTTTTCTAACCAGAACCTCAAGTACAGAAAAGACAAGACTGGCATCAGGAAGAGGATCATTGATCATGGCAGGGGAAGGGTCACCACATGGAACCAGACTCTCTCTGTATCTTAGAGCCCTTAAAGGGCAAACTATAGAGGCTAATCTCTCTTGTGTCTTTTTGTTAGTATCTCAGAGCATCATAACTAAGTACTAAGAACTGGGTGACTTCCAGCACCCAGAATTCATTCCACACAGTCAGAACTCCAAATGCTGGATGAACTGTGCCCTTCTTGAAGCTTCAGGAAGAATCTGCCCCAGGCCTCTTCCTACCTCTGCTAATGGCTGGCACCTGCAGACTCGTGGCCACACTGTGTCTTGTCATCACATGGATTGCTCCCTTTGTGTCATTCTTCTTTCATCATTTTAAACTTTATTTATTGTGTATGAATGTGTACATATGCATGTGCATTCCACAACACGCATGTGGAGGTCAGATGACAACTTATGGGAGTTGATTCTTCTCATCCTGGGGACCAAGCCCAGGTCATCAATTTTGGTGCAAGTCCCTTTACCTGGTGACCATCTTGCCAGCTCAAAAGCTGGTTTTATTTGTTGGCAGTACTGGGGGATGAACCTAGGAGCTCATGCATGCTAGGCATGTGTTCTACAACTAGAATGAGACCAAGCAAGCCCCCTCACTGTTTTTTCATAGGAACTAAATCCGGTCACACTTGGTTAGGACCCACCCTACTTCACTGTGACCTCACCTTAGCTAGTTATGTCTTCAAAGACCCTGTGTCCAAAGCAGTGTTTCTGAGAACATGAACTTGGGGCGACACTATTCAACTCTGTAGTTGTTAAAGGATGACCAAATGAGCGTGAGCAGATACCCTTGCACAGCTATCTGTGTGTTCGTATGCAGGATGTCTCTCTTGACCTAGGTGTAAGGTGGGGTGGTCCAGGCTCCCCCCTTCTTTCCCTCCTCCACTGCTCTGAGCCTAGCGTAATGACCACTTTCAGACTCAGTCTCTTTTCTAGCTGGGAGCCCTGATTGTTATTTCAGGGAATCATGACTTATGGGGTGTTCTTTTCCTTTTAGCTCATGACCTCAGAGTCTTGCTAGTTTCTCTCCCCTTCCCCTTGGAGCCAAGAGGGAGATCGGAATGGCTTTGTGACTTTGGGCAGATCAGCTCCCTCTTGGAATTTCAGTATCAGCCTACAAATGGAGTCTGATTGGTTGCTGCCCACTGTCTCCTTCAGTTTGTAATTAGTTCCAGTTTTCCAGCTGAGAAAATTGTAGACAAGAAGTATGCCTTGGAGCTTATGAGACTGGACTCCAGTCCAGAGACTGTCTTTCTTGCCTCTTTGCACAATTCTCTGTGCCACCTCCTGCAGGAAACCCTCTGTGACTAGCTTGATATGTGTGAGGGTCCTTACTGTGCCCTGTGTATGGTGCATTGACTCACAAGGGCTAGCTGGCTGTCCCCATGGTGTGCAGGCATGTGCATGTTTGTGTGCCTGCTGTGGTTTCCCTGCCCTTTTTTCCTCTTGCTCTCTAACACAGGCAGGAACTCTTCTTTTCTTTGCATCTCTCTTCTCCATGTTTCCCAAGTAGAATGCCCAGCCTAGGACTTGTTCCAACATCATAAAAATAAAAGATGATTAAATACTAGGTGACCTACCAAATGGGAAAAAAAGGGGTATGTGTACCAGAACCACAAAGATGATTTTGGTAAGTGATAGCAAGGCATTTGATGAAGTTTATTGGTTTTATTCTGAAAGACAGAAACTGAGGGACAGGTAAAGCCTTCTGTGTGATAATTATCACCCACCAGCACTCACTGCCCCTTATGAACTAGCCAAAAGTTCAAGTTCAGATTCCAAATCAGGCCTGAGGAGCCCACTGCTCTTGGGCATTACAGCAAGACAGGTGGGGTCCCAGAACCAAGTGCAGCTAGAGACATGAAATGTCAAGGCAAACACTTCTCTCTGTAAGTCACTGGTCTACAATACAATGGTCTGGAACAGAAAAGTATACATAAGTCTTAGAAAGGCGGTTTTAAAAATTAATTAAAAATTAATGTTTTGAGTGGATACACTTGTCTTAGGTTTGTAAAGTAGACAAGCTGGAAAATGATCATCGATATAGTAACCAGACAATATGGTGGCCAGTTAGAAGATAAGTAAACAACTGCCATCACCTTCCATTGTGTCAGTGGAAACTGGTTGGTGACCTTGGTGGGGAAGAGACCTCTGACACCTGTTTGCTTGGGTGTTAGAAGATGGGGTCCACATTTTTCAGTTAATAAATGTGACACTCAGGCAGTTCGGGCAGCTGCCTCCCTGGGACCCAGCATCTCAGGAGACAGAGGGTCAGTAATGTGCAGGGTATATTGCAGAGTGCTCCAGATCTCCCAATGGAGTTGTTCTGATGAGTCTCCCAGGATGTTCCAGAACATATTTGGGCACCATTAAGTCATCATCACAGAAGCCAGATGTCCATTATCTCAGTCCTGAATGATGACTGCAATTCTGGGAAAGACAAACCATGCTCTATCCCAGAGTAGGTCTCAGGATGTCCCATTGGCTATGAGGTCCCCTCCTTGACATCCCAATGCCGCTGTGTAGACTGGAAAGTTGTACCGTGTATGCAGGAGAGGTACTACCTCCTGCCAGAAAGCAGAGCTCAGCTCCTGCCCCTGCATCATCTACAGGAGAGCACCTGGCAAGGCAGCCCATCACATTTCTTAAGCATTTTCCTTATCTTTCAGTTCAGTTGATGACTGGATCACATGACTGAAGGAAGCTATGGGATGATAGATAATAGCCTCATCACAGACTAGGCTCTTCTCTGAGACCACGGATGAGTGATGACTGTGTGTCCTCTAGGGCTTTCAGGCTGATGCCATTGGAACCCCATACTTACTTTCTCAATGGCCTTGCCTTCCCCTGGTTCTTTGGTTTTGTGATTTCTCACCTTTACCTTATTTCATGAAAGGAGGCTTCTTGCCACCCTAAGGGGGCTAGTTTGGTTGCCATAGTGTAACACGAATATATCACCACACCATAGGACTAAGATCCTGCACCATAGCTTTTCTCCAATCCATATGGTGACTGGCTAGTCAGCCTAGTAGGGGCTGCTGCCATCCTGCTTGGCCAGCCTGTGAGTATGACAGAGTTGGAGGTGAATATACGGGAGTTCTCCAACTAGGCATTCAGTAATCCTGGGAGAGTTCAGAATTGAGTCAGCTCATGGAAGAGTTTGGTGGTTTTGTTAGTTCTGTTTTCTTAGTCCTTTGGATCATTGAATGAGGTTTGCAGAATTAGTTCATAATTGTTCTAAAATTGTATTTTAAAGTTATTTGAACCACTCATTATTTTCTTTGCATTTTGTTCCTACCCCATTCCCATTCCCTCACCTTCCCTCCCTTCCTTCTCCCTAGATGGGGGTTGGGGGTTGAAATAGGGTTTCATGTAGCTCAGGCTGGCCCCAAACTTGCTAGATAGCTTAGCCTGGTCTTCAGTTCTTGATTCTTCTCCCTCCACCTCCCAACTAGGATTACAGGTGTGTGCTTTTTGTTCTGCTATTTCAAAACAAGCGTCAGATATCATCATTTTAAGATAATTATTAAAAATCTGATGCTGTAAAGGTCAATTAATTGCGCCATCAGTGGTATGTGTCACCTTTAATATCCTGAATCTTATTTGTGCCTCAGAATCCATCCCAGTTTTGTAACCACTCAAGACTTAGAGTTTTCTTGTATCCAAAGAACATGATTTTTCAATGTTTTTCTTTACTATTCATTAATCATTTGCTCACTCATTCATTTTTGAAAAACATATGGCAAAACATTGAAAAAATTGCGTATGGCACATAACTAAAGATAAATTTGATTATGTCTGTGATTTATGGCACTAAAACATAGTCAGGAAGGCCTGATGTGTTTTTTTCTAAAATTCCTTGGATAAACAATGCATTTTATATTTGATAGCAACTTGAGAAGGGTCTGTGTACAAAACCAGACTTCTCTTCTTGCCATCCTTGTTTTCAATGTCTTAGTTTTCCTCTCCAGGGACAATGATGGCAGTGTGTTTGTGTGGTGTGTGTGTGAGTGTGAGTGTGTGTATGTGTGTGTGTCTGTATATATGTTTGTTTGTGTATGTTTATGTGTATAGGTGTGTTTATGTGTCTGTATTTTTATATGTGTTTGTGTGTTTATGTGTATGTATGTGTGTTTGTACTTATTGTGTATGCATATATGTGTATGTATACATGTTTGTATGTGTATATCTGTGTTTGTGTTTGACTGTGTGTGTATGTATGTGTTTTTATGTGTGATTATGTATATGTGTGTGCTCTCCAAGACATTCTCTGCATATATCAATATATATTGTTTTAAAGAACAGAAATAGCTGCCTACTGTTACGCACTGCATTTTGAACTCATGAAGTTTAAGTTGCCGAGGGAGCTCCTTCCTGTTGGTACATTGAGCATTGTCAGATCCCTCATATGATTAACTTTGTGTTCTGCAGATGGGCCCTACTCGGGATGAGTGTCGGTGGAGTACAGTGTGTTGTTAGAAGATGGGAGGCCAGGGTACTACACCAGGATGCTGGCTATCACAGCTGTTCAGGGTGGTGTTAGAAGATGGGAGGCCAGGGTACTACATCAGGGTGCTGGCTATCATGGTTCTCATGTAGATATCCTATCAGCTGTGGAACACAGTTATGGAGGCTGCATGGCCAAGGTGGTGGGGTGTTTTCCTTCTACTTGGGACCATTGTGACTGGATTGCATCACAGCATATGGCATGTGAATGTGAGGGGTTGGTTTTTAACCTCAAAACCCCAGGCAAGGAAAGAGGTTTTAACTAAAATGAAAATCTGAAACAAGTCTGGGCTGAAAGGCTTGTCCACCTCAGAAGGCAGGCTGCAGCCAGCAGTCAAGAACTGCCCTGATCATTAGGCCCCTGTGTGCACAACAGAGGTCCCTGGTGCTCAGGAGCCTTGTCTTCAGACTAGCCTGGAAGCTTCCTTCCTAGTAGGAGGCAAGGAAGGGGCTTCCTTGGCCTTGCCTCTCCTGTCAGTTTTTCCATCACAGGGTATCTAAGAAACAACTGGAACTTTCTGGGTCCCCAGTGGTCTGGCCTGATAAAAAGTTTTCTTTCAGGAAAGCATGTTTTGTACCTGGGAGGACCTTCAACAAGCTTGGGTTGCACAGGCCTGTAAAATTAAAACTAATTTTCCAAGTAAGGACATTGTAAGGTACTACAGTTGTTCACAGAAGTAAGGGGCTGGGGCTAGGGGTGGATGGTTAGTTTGTGTTTAGTAAGGACAGAGTTCAGAGGATGAAGACACTGGATGGAGGTGGAGGCAGCAATGGCTGCACAAAATAAATTTATTGCCACTGCTCTGTATGCTTGAAAATGGTCAATGCAGTGACTGTCCCATCTGTGTAAAGCACACATGAAAGCCACATCTCACTAGTGCCTTCCTCTTATGACCAAAAGGACAGGAAGAAATAGAAAAGCCCAATCTAAAGAGGAGGCACAGAGAGCTGTCTTAGCATGGCCCACTAGCTGGTAGTTCTTGGCCCATCTTGATTGGTGAGAGCTTGGCCAGCCCTGGAACTCACTTACTCCCTGGGGTCTGGCTTGGGAGCTAGAGTGATTGAGCCAGCTGGCTTGAGGTCCTGTGCCCTACCAGGGAAACAAGCTGCCTAATTCTACTATGTTTGCAGCTATGGCTCCAGCCTGACACAAGTGAAACTCCTAATGACCTGGGTATAGTCCTCCATGATTTTCCTGTTTTCTGAGGGGCTTGGATAACATTTGTAAAAAAGCATTTGCCTGGCTCTTCTACATGCAGCTGGGCAGAGCAGGTGTCTGTTTAGAACCTAGCAATGGCTTAGAGCAGCTGCTCATGGGTACTCCCCTCTGCTGGGCTCAAGGTTCCAAGCTGCAGGGAGAAGCTTCTTGGAGATATATTGGCCCCTCACAGCTGCCAACCCTGCTGAGGTGCTAGGTGTTCTGTCAGTGAAAACCTTTACCCACACTGGACTTGTTCTCAGAGGGGGGCGGGGGTGGGGTGGGGAGGGAGGCAGGAGGACAGCGCCATTGAGCCTCAGTGCTGTGCCATGGCCAGCTACAGTGTACTCATTCAGGATGGACAGCAATTGTCCCAAATATGAATGGGACTCTACACCTATGGCAAGGGCTCTGACTTCAGTCGTGGTCCTCTGTCTACAGGGGAGGTTTATGGACCCCACCCACTGCAAAGAGAAAAGCAAAGGGAAGACTAGTGATTTTCCCTGGGGTGTTTGGACACAGAAAGACTCCTGATCTGAGTTTGCTCATCCCAGTACCCAGGAAGTAGTTAGAACAATATGATCATTTTATAGCCAAAACAGATACCTGGAAGCTGGTACCATCCAAACTTGTACAACCTATTGGGAGGGAGCGGGGTCAGAGCTGTCAGACTACAGTGCATTTATTTTCTGGGTCTCACAACATTCTGTTGGGAGTGTTTGTTTCATCATTTTTGAGACAGGGTGTTGCTCTATTCCAGGCTAGCCTGGAACGCACTGTCTCAGACTGGCTTTAACTGGAGATCTTCTTGCCTCAGTCTCTGGAGTGCTGGGAATACAAGCATGAACCACCATGTCTGGGCTTATTTTATGGTTTTTTTTTTTTTTTTTTTTTTTTTTTTTTTTGGTTTTTCGAGATAGGGTTTCTCTGTGGCTTTGGAGGCTGTCCTGGAACTAGCTCTTGTAGACCAGGCTGGTCTCAAACTCACAACCTGGTGGGAGTTTCTGTGTTTCAAGACTGAATTGAGGACTCTGTTTCCTGACTACCCCTGAAGAGCAGACCCAGCCCTGGAGATCATTCCCTGTCCCTTCAGACTGTAGTTTTCTTTTGCTTTTTTGTTCTGTTTGAGATAGTGTCTCACTGCTTAGCTTAGGCTGGCTCTGGGAACTCATTGTGCAGCCCTGGCTGGCCTTGACCCCTGTTCTGTTTCAGCCTCCTAAGTGCTAGGATTGTAATAGGATATCACCACTTCTAGCTTCGTGGGGGGGGGGTGTCACTTGAGATTGTAGGTAGAACAAGTTTTGCTTTGGGCTCATATGTGAAGAAGCACGGCCAGGCCTTCCCTGCTAGTACACCCTGGGGAAGCCCATGCCAGTGACTGAGTAAACCCCAGCTGGCCGCGTGGGGCATGGACAAGCAGCTCCCCTTGACTCACCAGCTGTCAGGGAGGTAACATGACTTGCTGCATTCTCGGGGCAATGTGATCAGCACTGATACAGCCTCCTCACGTGGGTGGCAAGCATGTGCTCCTCATTAAGAAAATTGCTACTTTAGAACAGGCTCTGAAAAGAACTTTTTTTGCCTTTACTAAAATTAAGAAAATAATAATAAAACAACCCACCCAACACTCTAAACTTAAAAAGAAAAAATACGTGACGTCAACCCAGAAAAAAAAAAAAAAAAAAAAAAAAAAAACTATCAAGGTCCAGTATGGAGTTAGAACTAGGCAGAGACTCGGACAGAGGAAAGGACATTCTTACTGGGCAAGGCTAACACCACCATCCTCCACAAGCTGCAGTTGTAAAGCCTGAGCCATGCTGGAGAGCGACAGAAACAGCTTTCAGATAGACAACTGAATTGATTTGCTCTGAGACTTCCCAGCCATCCCCTGCAGTCATTCTGCTGACTAGCCACATGAAACCTGGTTTGGAACACTTGACTACTGAAGAGACCCTTAACTGGAACTTGATTGTGAATGCTGAGCTCAGTTACATCTGGGGTGGCAACCACCTTCTTGGGGCCCTACTCCCAAGCCACAGGTGACCGAGGCTGCCTGTGGGCATAAGCTACAGAGACATAAATAGGAGATGGCCTCTTTGGTTCTCTATGGAAGAGAGAGAGGTGGGCTGCCATTTCAGTCTCTATGGTCCGGCCTCCAGCACAGTGAGTGTTCTTGGAAGGGCCATGTGTTTGACAATACTTTACATTTCCAGTAGCCAGATGGTCCAAACAACCCATCAGTGGTGTGGTATGTAAATATTTCCCATCATTACCACAGTGCTGCTGTGTTGACACTAGCAGGGATGAAGAGTAATTGTGTGGAGCTCCTGATAGCCAGTCAGGCCACAGGCAGGCCTGCAAAGCCACCTCTAACACCCTGGAGGCTTCAGGCAAGCATGGCCTCTGGCTATTCCTCCCCAAATACTCAAGCCCTAAGAGGCACCACGCTCCCCTCAACTCTTCACCAACACAAGGTTCCCTTCTCAGGGGCCACTGCTTCCAGCTTGCAAGAACTCTGTGGCCCAGCTGTTTCCCACTTTGCTTTGTTTACTAAGAAGCACATAGCTAAGTTTTTTTTTTTTTTTTTTTTTTTTTTTATTCACTTGATTACAGATTGCCTGCCACTAGGAATCTGGGTATAGATGGTTGTTTTCATCTCATGTAGTGAATATCATGGATAAAGCTCCTAGTATGATTACCACCTGCCAGTTGTTCTGTGTCAGATCTCGTGGATTATCAACACAGATATGATCAACAATAGACCTTCTAGTCTTATTTGCTTTTCACAGTAAAGGGGTGTATGTTTGTGTGTGTGTGTGTGTGTGTGTGTGTGTGTGTTCGTGTGTATTCATGTGTGTTGGTGTGTTTGTGTGTGTGTGTGTGTGTGTGTGCTTGTATGTATGTGTGTGTGTGTGTGTGTGTGTGTGTGTGTGTGTGTATGCGTATGTGGGGGAGGGTAGCTCACTGTGTAGCTTACACTGGGCTCAAATTTACCATCCTCTTAACTTCACTCTCTCAGCTAGCATTATGGGCATTTATCCCCATGCCCAGATTTATTATCATTCCTGTTCATCATCAAATTGGATGCTGGTTTCCATGCAGCGAATTAGGGACCTGTGGTTCTTTCATATTGTTCTGCCATCCCCTAGGGCTCTGTTGGAGTTCTCTGGAGCTGTCTATCAGTAAGCTGGCTGGTTAGTTGGGGCTGAAAGGGCGAATGTGCCGTACCATGCATGCCCTAATCTCATGGCCTCACCTGCAGTCTGCTTGGTCATGCATCCACACTCCCTTCTGTGGAATTGCAGGACTGTGGGATGCTGGAGCTGAGTGGGGATGCTTTTTAGAGAGTATTTAGGTCACATTTACACTGAGAAGATGAGGAAGCCAAGTCTCAAACAGTAGGGCTGACTGACGCAGACTCTCCAGCTGGGACTGTGGTCTCAACCCCACACTAAGATTACCTGTTATATAATAAATCCCACCAGTGTCACTCTCCAACTATGTTCAAGTCCTCACTCTGGACGGTGTAATACATGAGTTGGAACTAGTCAGCGGATGGCCTGGCTGCTCCACCGGTCATTAGAGAAGTTCTTAGCTTCAGCGCAGCTATGGGACCTCGGCACCCACCCCGCTGGGATACCGAGAGTGGAAAGTCATTCTCTTCCCAAGCCTCACTGAAGCACTGGCTCCTCGTAATGACTCGTGTGTGGAAGAGGAGGAAAGGCCCTTCTAGTCTCCCTTTAGGAACAGAAGTCTCTGCAAATCCCTCAGCTACACCACAGTTGCCTATTGCTGCCTGACAGTGGCCCCAGACTCTGGTGTTAGCCTCTTGTGTGTTAGCCTCTCATGCATTTCTTTCTGAGTGGCAGTTTGTGCAGGACCTAGTGATAGCAACACCTTTGCTCACTGGTGTCACCTGTAACAGCTTGACTTGGGCCCAGCTCATGTGACAGAGAGGCCATGTCAGTGCTTGGCAGCACCATCAGGGGCTCCCTGCATGTGTCCGATTCCTATGTCTAGGCCAGGCTTCTCCCAGCTCAGTGACTACCAGGGAGCTGGTTTCCTAAGTGGCTGCTGCTTTCCCCAAAGCACAAACTCTGGGCTGTTGCGTCTATTTCCTCCTTTTCTTATTTTTCCATTGTGATAGTATATATGAAACATGCTATTGAACATTTCACTGCTCTAAAATGTGCAGTGCTAGGCAGTGGTGGTGCACGCCTTTAATGCCAGCACTTGGGAGGCAGAGGCAGGTGGTGAGTGGCCAGTCTGGTCTACAGAGCGAGTGAGTTCCAGGACAGCTAGGGCTGTTACACAGAGAAACCCTGTCTTGAAAAACCAGAAAAGAAAGGAAGGAAGGAAGGAGGGAGGGAGGGAGGGAGGGAGGGAGGGAGGGAGGGAGGGAGGGAGGGAAGGAAGGAAGGCTATTCTAAAGTGTGCAAAAGAGTGGCATTAAATTATATCGTTGTTGTTGGGCACCCATTCACCCATGGGACAGTCTCATGTGAAACGGAAACTCACTGATCACATCTGTCCATTTCTCCCCTTTTAGCTCCTGGACCCCATTCTGCTTTCCCTCTCTACCAGTCTGGCCACCCTAGTTGTCTCTTAACATGGGTGATAGGTATTCTCTTGGGACAGGTTTAATTCACTTGGCAGAATGTTTTCAGGATTGTAGACTGTATCTGAATTCCCCTCCTCCTTTACAGTGAATATGCACTGTATTAATGACCACATTTTGCCTATTTGGATTTCCCCCCTTGGATACTGGGGTTCCTCCCACCCTCTGACTGTTGGACAGAGTCCTGCCATGAATCTAGGTAGACACACACCTATTTGCACACCTGCCTTCAGTTTTTAGCTAGGTTTCCCAAGATGGAGGTTCAAACCTGACTCAGAGTCACTTCCAACCTACTCTGTTGGTTACACCAGGTCAAAGGGCCATTCAAAGGAAAGGGATACCACAAGGCCCTGACTTCTTGAAGGCCATTAAAGTTGCAATCTGTCATAACCACTCTGGGGAAGGTTTTGTGGACCTATTCAAGAGCTGACACTGTTGGCTGTTGCCTCTGGAGCACACAGATGCCCATAGGTAGGCTCTCTGACACAGAGTCCTGGTGGATCATGCCAGGCCATCCCTAAGTGGTTCCTTTTGGAGACGGCCACAGTCTCCCACTGGCAATGTTTTGTGTTGCTGAAGGCTGTGCCTCTCATTACATAATCTGTTATTCTGTGCTGCACCAGGCCCTGGTTACTTGTCAGAAGTTTCTAAAAGCCAGCTGAATCAGCTCCAGGCAACTGGGGGTGCTGCCTCTCCCTCATAGTATTAGTCACTCTGTACTTAGCTAAATTTAACTTTTTATCATCCAAATGATATTTTTGTAGGCTTGGGATTTTACATAATGCTACCAACTGCTGCAGGCTAAGAATTTCTCTTTTTCTGCTCTCTCTCTCTCTCTCTCTCTCTCTCTCTCTCTCTGTGTGTGTGTGTGTGTGTGTGTGTGTGTGTGTGTATACCGGGTTTTTCCCCTATGAACTCTTGCACTCTCAAGGAAACATTGCTGGATTCCTTTTCCTTGGCTCTGCTTTCCCAGCTCCTGGTATCATGCCTCAGCCCTGCACTCACTGTCCGCCTGTTGGGAGGAGAAGAGATCCTCATGACTTCCCAATGGCTCCACTCATGCTTCTGTCTGTGCTTGAGGGTTCTCCACTCTGAAAATCTTGAGAGTCCCCACTGTCTGCATGCAGCATGCTGGGCCTGAGAAAGAGCAGCTCAACTGAGAAGTGTGGTGTGTGAGCACATACAGAAGATGAAGCTACAAGAGGCAAGCAGTGAGATGCTCAGCCAATCTGCCCAGACATGGGGTCCCAGAGGCAGGCTCTTCCTGGTCTCAGGTGGGAGAACACAGAGAACTAGCTTTCAAAAGAGAGCTGTGGCATGGTGGCACCCACCTTTAATCCCAGCACTCAGGAGGTAGAAGCAGGATGATCCCTGTGAGTTAGTGGCCAGCTTCATCTACATAATGAGTTCAAAGCCAGCCAGACCCTATCTCAAGGGTGGGGGAAAATAAGTAGAGCTGGAATGGCATGTGGGGAACTGGGCATAGAGCTCAGACCCCTGACTGCCTGAGCCCCCCTGCCCAGAATTGGCTGTGTGGTGGGCCCTCACCTTAGGGTCTGATGTGCACCCATGTGTCTACAAAATAGTGAAGGTAGCAGTGGTATGGTCCCAGGAAGATGCTAATTCATTTCTCTCACAGACTCACTTTTGGAGATGTGTGAAGTCTGTATTAGTGTCCATTCTCTCAGATAAGAAAACCAAGTTCCAGAGCATCTTAGCAGCAAACTGGGCCTCAGAGCCTGACTTGAGAGCCCATCTGTCTACAGTCCTCCCCCAGAGAGCAGTTTGGTTCCATTGCTTCTTCTAAGCTAAGTGCAGCCCAGAGTAGAGTACCCACGTGGGACTTATACTTAGTCCTGTGTACTTACTATCCCTGGCCTGATTTGGTCACCCAGTTCCTACCAGACATTTTGGGTAGAGGAAAGAGGTTCAGGTTGTAGGACCAAGAGAGGAACTCATCTCATTCAGTACCCAATCTGTGTCCAGTTTTGATAGTCTTCAAAATGCAGATGTGTTTTTTTTCCTTGGTGTAAATTAAGTGACTGATGTTGGCCTGGAGATATAGCCTAGTGGTGAGCATTTGCCTAGCATGCATGAGGCCCTAGGTTTAATACCCAGTGCAACAACAGAGAAGCAAACTAAATTATATATTTTATTTAGAGATTAAGAAAGATTGAAAATATGTCCACACAGAAACTTGTCCACAAGTATTCACAGCAGCTTCTCACAATTGCCAGCACTGTCCAGATGTCAAAAGGCAGATGAACAGAAGCAAACGTGTTCTCTCCCTCTCAGCAGACGGTTGCTCAGTTATAAGAAGGAACCAAGTAAGCTGGGAATATGGCTCAGAGGCAGAGAGCTTGCCTAGCATTTGTGAGACTTTGAGTTCAGTCACCGGTACTGCAAAAAAAATTACATTAAAAATTAAGACATTAAAAAAGGAATTGCATACTGCAACTTGCTGTGGTTTCTGAAAACACAGCCCTAAGAAAAGAAGCCAGACATGAAAGGGCTGTATACTATATGACTCCACTGATGCGAGATGTCTAAAATAGGCAAATCTATATAGACAGAAAGCAAATTAGTGGTCCCCAGGGGCTGGGAGGGATGAGAGAATGAGGAGTGACTCTCATGGGTACTGGGTTTCTTTGAAGGGTGACAAAAATGTTGCAGACTAAAATAACATGATGTCTGCACAACCTTGTAAGTAGACTAATAAGCACTAATGATAATAACTGCTTTGTGGCATTGTAGGGTATATGTAAATTTTTTTTAAAATGCTTTTTCATGGCACTCCAAGTTCATGTACAGTTTGCTTTGGTGCCACCTGCCTCAATCTCCATGTCAACTAGGGTGGAGACAGCAGGGCTGGGTCCAGTCTCACTACCCACCCGTTGCTGTTTCCAGCCGGGGCCAGCTTGAGGCATGCGGACATCTGGGCAAGGGAGCTACTTGGAGCCCCACCAACCCAGTATGCTTTAAGTGTTTGTCTGACATTTATTTAGTGGGGATGAGGAGAGACTGATATTCTATTAATGGAAACCATATAGAGAAACAGATTCGCTTACCAATTCACTTCCACTGTCTGAAACAGCATTGGGGATCTGAAAACTTTTTAGGAAAGTTCCCACTCTTGCTGTTCTTGTCTCTCAAGCTTTAGGTTTAGTTTGGTTTTATTTTTTTTCTCCCATGCAATTCTCCATATCTTTGAGGGGCATTCTAGAGATTCAAGTTTAGCACTTAAGGTAGCAAAATGTTTTCTTCCTACTCCTAGGAATAGCAGCACACACTATTACCCACATGTGGAGGAGGCATGCAACGGATTTCAGCAAGGAGATGCCTCACTTCTCCCCGTGTATATTGCAGGTCGTTGAAGGGAACTTGGGTTGACCAGTGCTATATTTTTATTTCATTCTAACAGGGTTCTGTGCACCTATCCTTAGCTCTGATCTGCAAGTGGCTGTCACGAGACCTGCTATTTAACCTGTTACTGCGTGCATCTCAGATCTTCAGTGGATTTGGTCAGGGACAGAAGTTCCCACAGCACCCCTCTTTGCTTTTTTGGTCCCAGAATGCTTCTTTCCCCTAGTCTCTGCAGAAGTGATTCTGCTGGGTGTGAGTCACCACTGACCTTTTCTCTCATGGGGAGGCTAGGCATGTAGAATGGAGCGACTTGCCTGACAAAACTGGCTCACCACTGACCAAAGTGTTACCATGGCAAACCCTCAACCCTCCTCACAGTTTCCCTTATCTCCATTGTAGGGACACTAAATGATGACCTCATAGCCCTTGAGAGATGTGGTGTGAAAGCTAAGAATCAGGATGCTGTGGTTGTGTGGAGCTGGGGAAGCTGCAGCACCAGTGCATGTAAAGTGAACTGCAAGGTCCGGGCAGCTGCCCCCACTGGGCTGTGGGGAGCCTGGGATGCTCTGCTGGCTCACACAGGGGTCAGAGGCAGGACTGCCAAGGAGCCAGTCCCCAGAAGTTGCTTGCTCCCTCACCACGGTGTTCCCTAGGGTGTAGGATGGGCAGTGTGGGTGGTGTGTGAAGAGAGCCGACGTTCCCTGCAGCCACACCTCCCACTATGTGCATCACTAGTCCCTCTTTCTCTCCCCTGGCTCTGCTGGCTGTGCTGCTCACTGGCAGCTGATCACTTTGTCATCCTGCCCTTCCATTAAGTGCCCTTGGTGTTTTATGCTTACCACTGTCCAGACTGCTCTGACAGGACCGCTGTCTTACTGGTTCTGGGGTTGACATCACCCTTTGACATAGGACTCTTCTGGACTTGGTTATTGGTCCCTGAAATACTCCAGTGTCTAACTTGCTGGGGAACTGCAGGGGAGGTCATTGGAGGGCCTCTTAGATAGCTGTCTATTCCTAGACATAGTACAGGTGCAGGGTAGTGGGACTCCTAAATGTGTCTGACAGATAAGGACTAGTGCTGAGCTGTGATGTGGACATGGACATGTCTCAGGTTCTTGTGGCAGCCCTAGGCTGAGCAGTGGCTTCATTGGTACTTGTGGATATTTGTTTTCTGTAAGGCCAGTTGGACCTGGGACTCCCTGAAAATCCAGTTCTCTCTTTTTTTATCTTATTTTGTGAGCTTAGCTTTGCCCTCTGGGTACTTAGTAGAAGTGGGCATCTATCCCTGCGGTGTCTAGAGAAAGGATCTTAGAGGCTTACTGGCAAGGCTGGAGGCTGCCTGCATCTTCCAACAAAATGTTCAGCCAGGTGTCTCCCGACTCCTTCCTGCTTTGCCTAGTTTTCCAGCTGTACCCACCCCACCCCACCCCATGGCTTGACATCCTCCAATCCCAACAGGGTCCTGAGTGAAACCCTTAGGCTGGAAGCCAAGAGTTCTGGTCATTTATAAGAAGGCAGATTTGTAGTTTTCCTAACTGGACAATGTGGAGGTATATTCATAACTTCTTTTGAGTTAGGTGTTTCCTCCCTGAATGCATTTATCAGGATTTGCAAAATGGATACCTCCCTGTCATCCACACCCCTCTGGCCTTCTTGCTCCGCTAAGGCTTTGGCTCTGATACTGCTCAGGCTGAGGCTGGCAATTTCCCTGTTGATTGGTATAGAGTAATGAGGCGCTCAGGTGACTCATGTCTTCTCTCTTTGGATCTCTCCCTGCAGGATGCTGGCACATGTGTCCTGGTCCCAATTCCCTTCTGTGGACAAACTGATCATTCCTCCTTCTGTGGTGGAGACATCAACAGAGCCGCTGAGATCCACAGGTAAAGACCAACTACCTAGGCAGTGACTCTGCCTTCCTGCCCAGCCTTTAAACTTGGGGGTGCAGGCTATTGGAGCCTTTGGCATTTCACTATTCCCTTCTGACTGCTGTGGTAAACGGTGATCTGTTGATTAAGTGAAAATATCTTCATTAATTGGAAAGGTTTTCTGTCTCTGGTAGCCACTCTTGGTCCCCCACATACAGAGCACAACAAGGGGATTCTTTGCTGTTTGCTCTCAATACTCATTCTGGGCCCTCTCTTCCAGGTGACAGACAAGATATAGGACAGGGTACACAGGAATTTTGATGTGAAGGTGACTTCTTCCTGGCTGGGTACTTCAGTGACCCTCTGGTCTCTTCGAAGAGCCAAGACTGGCCTGCTGGCTTGCCCTGTTGGCCACAAGCTGTAGCAGTGACCTAGAAAGTAGCCTTCATGGGTTTCCTTAGACTTGCTTTGTCTCTCTGAACCCACTCTGCTTCTTGTCCATTTTGTTTCCTAGACAACATCTCCTCTGCCCTGCTGTTTCACATGAAAGCCTCTAGTAGGTAGGACAGGTGGTGAAGTGACTCTTCCTTTCCTCCCTAACTTCCCATGGACACTCGTCAGAGGGGAGGAGGGCTGACTGGCTCCAACCTCTGCTGTGGCCAGTGGACTTCATCTTGCTCCAGGGAGCAGAAGCCTCGGGTGTTAGACTCAGTCTCATTGCTGGCCAGCAGCAGGCTTAGGTTCAGATCTAAGTCCAGACCCGGAGCACACAGCCCAGCTTTCCAAATGTGATGCCTGAGCCTTTGGGTTCCACCCTGACTTGTTCTTGGTTCCTTCCCTCTGGGCCCCTTCCTCACTGGGAAGCTCCCAGGGCATAGGGCTGCCTGGGCTGCCTCTGGCTTCTGCTTATAGGCTGGCACCAAGAGCTGTTCTTTTCTCTAATTGCTCATTTGCTTCACTTGCCAAGAAAAGGCCTCCAAGTGCTAAGGAGAGAGCTGCTGCGTTATGTTTTTTGTTTTGTTTTGTTTTACTTCACTTTCCAAGGTGTCTTTGCACAGGAGGGGTTATGGGAATAGTGACATCAGAGCACTCAGCCCCACCCATGGCTTGGTGGTCAAGTCTGAGCCCCATGGTTGGACATGTGCTAGTAGAATTGGCTTCCAACATTAGGGAGGGACCCTAGAGAACCCTACCCCGCAGGATCTGAATGTTGATGTCACCTTCTGGTGCTCACAGGGACCCTGCCCCTGCTTTGGCTTGGGGCCTCCACTTCCTGTTTCCTTTCTCACAGGAAGGGGCTCTTTCCTGCTTAGCAGCTGCCATCAGTGAATTTGCAAAGGTGAAAGCCTCACAGCCCGCCTACCCAAGGCCCTCAGTGATTTCCCTACGTCACTCTTGTATCCTGCAAACACTTATCAAATGCTTGGTATACATTAGGTGTATTGTGTGTGTTGTGCCAGCCTATAAACGCAGTAGAGGGGGTACTATTCCAGGTGCCTGGTGTGCAGTTGTGAACAAAGCAGACAGAAGCTCCCACGTGAGCAGTTAGCATCCTGGTGCACTCTGTGCTGTGCCGGTGCCCTGAAGTCTCCTCTACTTACTCTGTTTGCTAACTTCCTGTCTTCCCTGCCAAGCCCACTTCAAGTCCTTCCTTGTAAGCCCCCAACCCATGCTAACCCACCTTTTCTTTTCATATTGTCTGCTGTACCTCTGATAGTATTGTCACCATAAGCTCTGAAGTCTTTGTGCTGTCAAAGGGCCTTTTAATGGGTGAGACTTTGTACCTCTCTTACTGCCTCAGCTTTTCCTGTAAACTCAGATCTGGAGCACAACAGGCCGGAATGGGACAATAGCATTTGCTCGCTGTAGGCCTCTGAGCTGCCCTGGAAGTGTATAGTAACACGATGGGTATAGAACTCTGAGTAGAAGGCAAGTCTCTGGATGGAGAGCAGCTCTGTCAGGGATGACTGAGAACAGGAATGCACCCCCTGCCCTCGTCTGCCAGGGTGAGGAAGGAAAGGGACCAACAGTGTATTTTTAGAGAAGCTTCTTGTTCCAGAGGAATGCCAAGCTCTTAACTTTCATAAGGGTAGTGGGCTGGGTGGCCCAGCAAGATATCTGGCTTGTTTCTCAGCAGCCTGGCATCTTCTGCATTTGCCTGGCCCAGAGGCAGGGCATCATAGTCTGCCCCAAAGAGGGTCCCAGTTAGGGAGAGCATTTGCCCTCAGCAAGTTAAACACACTTCATTCTGAGTGACGTAGTCGGCTTCTTAGCCTTGACTGCATCTCAGTGTCCTTGAGGCTGGAGTACAGCAAGGAGGGTCCCCCGGCACAGGCCTTCTTGGCTTCCTTCCGACTTCCTGGTGTAGGCTCAGGCTGGGAGGGGTACTTCCTGCCATTGTCTGTGTGACAGGCCTCTGCAAGGTCACTGTCTCCTCCAGAGGAAGAAGGCCTGGGTAGGGCCTCAGCACAGCAGTATGGACACAGACTCTGGGTGCCTGCCTGCCTCCCTTATCTGTTTCTGGACCTGAGCTAAAGTCAGGACCTAGGTGGCTGTGTCACTTGGGCAGCTGAGCCTCTGAGCCACAGTTTCTCATCTCTCTTTATGGTCAGCCTTGTCCCTGTGTGAAAAAGTCAGCCAGTTTATTCCCTTGGGTCTAGGCCACATCACAGCCCAGAAGAGGAAAGGACAAAGTGGAAAGGGCTAAATGACATGACATGGAGTGAATGTGCCACCCTGAGGTCCCTGAGGGTCAAGAGCTTGTCCTCAGCTCTTGCTTTCCCCACAGTGCTGGTGGAAGAGCTGGGTGACATCTGATGGCAGCCATGCTGGGGCCAGGTCCATACTTTGCTCCTGCTGGCTCATCTTATTGGTCTTCTTGTGGTCTGATGGACAGTCCTTTTTGCTCTCCTTGGGTCCTGTCTGCTTAGGCAGAGCCCTGCTTCCTGCAGATTTGCTTTCTGTCCAACCAGGTGGCAGAGTGGGGCTGGTGCTTCTCTCTCTACACTCAGGATCGCCTGCTGAAGATGCTTTGTGTTAGCCAGCTTTCTGTTACAAGGTAATTGGACTATCATGCAGAAAGGTTTTGGGTTGGCTGATGATCTTAGAGGCTCCAGTCCTGACTGGTTGTTCCTGTTGCTTTTAGGCCTATGCTAGGCCCTACATCATGGTGCTGCATGTGGTATAGCAGAGCTCTTCCCTCAAGAATGAAAGGAATGAAAGACAGGAGAAGAGAAAGGGGGCGGGGCCTTTTTCCACTTTGAAGGCAAGTCCCTAGTGTTCTTTTTGTTTGTTTGTTTGGTTGGTTGGTTTTTCCGAGACAGGGTTTCTCTGTGTAGCTTTGGAGCCTATCCTGGCACTCGCTCTGGAGACCAGGCTGGCCTCGAACTCACAGAGATCTGCCTGGCTCTGCCTCCTGAGTGCTGGGATTAAAGGGATGTGCCACCACTGCCCAGCTCCCCAGTGTTCTAAGACCTCCCATTAGGCCCCACCTCTTAAATATATCTAACATCTCTCAATAATAATGCAAAAGCACAGTTGTTCAAGATGTTCAACACACTGGAAAGTGAAGCCTGGGAATATAGCTTAATGGTAGAGCATGCCTAGCATGTGTGAGGCCCTGTACACATGCTAGGCATGTGGGGAGGGGGGACTCTGAGAGAGACTGTCAGAGAGTGAGCAAAGGGAAGGATTTGGGGGTCAGAGAATGAGGAGGGCATGGCCCAATAGGTTGGTGTTAAGGCCTTGACCTTGACTTTGAGTGACATGAAGCCATGAAAGCATTTGGACACTTGAGGACCAGGATCAGCCTGTGACTGCTGTGTCATGAACAGGCTGGAGGAAGGAGGGAAGGAGCATAGGAACAACTGCAGTAATGGAGGTGGTGGGTGCTTGGACCTAGGAGTGGCTGCTGAACTCTGATCTGTCTTCAAGTAGACGTGGAAGGACTCTTTGAGGCTTTACTCCACAGTTAAAAGGTTCTTGTAGCCTTGGAGGACCCAGGAGACCTTCTGATCTGATGTTTAATGCAACCTGTGGGGAAACAGAAGCCCAATAAAGGAAGTTCTGTGTCCAAAGTCAAGTAGGTTAGTGACAGAGCCAAGAAGAGTTGGGATTCTGGAATCTAAGTCCAGTAGTTTGCCACTGAGCTGGGTGGTCCCTTGGAGAAGGCTTGTGTAGGCATATGAGCCACAGGCAAAAGGACTGGCCCCACATGGCTACAGCTGAGCAGTGGGACCTGGCAGTGCCCGCAACACCGTGGGTGGCAGCCTCTGCTATTGGCAGGGCCCAAGGCTTAACATGCTGAAGGTTCTTGGTACTCCAGGCCTTCAGCAGCTCACTCTGGGCCACTGCCCAAGATTTTGACTCTAGTTGGACTGCAGTATGTGTGATATCTGAGGCCTTGGGCAAATCAAAGCCACAGATCAGGGTGCTCTTCATTCAGCTTTTACTGAGCTTCTGCTGAAGGAAGGGCAGAGGCCAGGGAGAGATCTTTGTGCCCTCTAGGAGCTGACAGGTCCACCAAGGTGTGTGTGGTTGAGGTGGGGCAAAATGTCCATGTTTGAGGCATGTGCATAACTGGCCAAGGTCAGGGGATCATAGGTATGAAACAGCCTCCATAGCCCCCAAATATCCCAGTGTGCACTGCCAGAGCTCATGTCTACCATGGCGGCCCTCTTCAATTTGTGGTTTCACCTGTGGTGATAAAGGGACACAGGAGCCAGCTGTGTCACTGAGAATGGACATCACTTACAACCAGGAGGACCTGCTGGATTCTTGACACCATTACTCTTCTGTGTTTCTTTGGAAGGGGCTATGGTTGGTCACTGTGTTTCTAATGACAGCCTTTAAGTGCTCTCTAGCTGGTAGATAGAAGAGGCCTGTGCTGTCCCCCAGGTCTGAAAACTAGGCCCTGGTGAACAACCTGGCAGTCACAGGACATGGCCAAGAACATGATACCATAGGCAGAGCAACGGGACCAGGTACCGGGTGTTGGGGAGCCTGCCCAGACTCCAGGCATCTGTGTACAACAAGCCTCTGGAAAGCTGGTTACTGGCATCTTCCCGAGGGTAGAGAGTCAGGGCAACAAAGCACCCAGAGACACTTTCTGCTCTGAGAATGTAACCACTATGAAGCTGAGCACAGTGGTATAGGGTTGTAACTGTACTCAGGAGGCTGAACTAAGAGAATTTCAAGTTCAGTGCCAACATGGACTACTCTGTCTCCAAACAAAGCAAAATAAAACCCCAGGAAACAAAACCCAAAGGACTGTGGGGCTGTGAAGACACACCCTCTAGCTCCCTCTGAATCCTCCTCCAGGCTGCAGCCCCCTGCCCAGCCTCCTCTAGTGCTGGCCTATAGCATCTGATTCGCTTTGCCCAGTGGTCCTCTGCCATTTCTGCTGGGACTCTCAGATACAGACTGCTATCCCTGTGACTGTCTGGGACCCCCAAGGCTGGGTGCTATCTCCCACATTGTGATAGCTTCAGGACTTACCCTTCTCTTGGCTTTTGTCTCCCTATGAAAAGGGGGTTGCTGATTTACTCCTGGATTGAGGAGTGGCCTCAGTAAGCCAATCATCAGACCAGCATGAATTAAAGTGTTCTGTGCTGGAGCTGTGCCAGGGTAAAAAGAAGCCAAGGCTGTGTTGTGTGGGGCTCAAGGGGAGCCATTCTCTACTCTCTCTGGAGAATGCTTCCCCTCAGGATCTGAGCTCCCTTAGACCCCTTCCCCCTTCACATAAGCATTGTTCTTCCTCACTTATCATTCAGAGGTCAGATGACCTAGGTCATGGTCATTTTTGGTACTTCACTGTGGAGGAGTTCATTAAAGCACCAGTCAGGAGTGCTTTGGTGGTATCTCAGCAGGAGACCTTCTGCATCACCAGCCACCCAGAGGTGGCCCATCAGATGTCCCCCTCAAGGTACATCTGATGTCACAGGTGCCCTTTTAAAAACTTCTGATTTTTAATTAGCTCACAAAGGAATAGCTTCCCATATACACTTCATTTTGGTTGATTTTCCCCTTTCCCGGACTCCCCTTCAGCTCCCTACCCTTCTTTCTCATCTGTATCTTTTACCCAGAATTTTTCCTTTCCACTAGAAATAATAAGCTTGATGGGGGGGCATGGACAGGTACAGTTTTTGAACAGCTAGGAAAGATACCCCTAAGGATAGTTTGGACTTAAAAAAGATGGTGACAAAGGAAAACCAGAACTCTAGCCTGGAGCCTGCAGTGTCAGGCCTTTAGCAAGTACACTGCTAAGAACCTTCCTTCACACAGTTTTCTGGCTGATCTTGGTTGAGCTGCCTTGGCAGGCCCCCTCAGCTATGTGCCTCACTTTCCCCATCTGTGAGATGAGGCAGTATCGGGACTTACTGTGAGTCTCTGTGAGCGTTGAGCAGGTGATCATCTGTGAAGCCCTGGGACCAAACTGTATACATGTCAGCTGCTGTGATCATTCAGGCCCTGCCTGCCTGTGTTCCTTACAGAGTCAGCCTTTAGGGAGCCGCCTTCCTTCCTCCCTTCCTCCCTCCCTCCCTCCCTTCCTTTTTTTTTTTTTTTTTTTTTTTTTTTTTTGTCAAGGCCTCACCAAGGCCTGGAATTCTCTTCATAGATCAGGCTAGCCTTGAACTCACAGAGATCTTCCTGCCTTTTCCTCTCACATGCTGGGATTAAAGACACACACTAACATTCCTGGCCTGTAAATACATTTTTAAAGGAAAAAAAGAAAAAGAAAAACAAAAGGAAGGAAGAAAGAAAAAGCCTCATGGGAAGCCCCAGCTCTATAGGTATGGCTGCCAGCCTACAAGCAGGAAGATGGGTCTCCTCCCTTGCTGCTGGCTCTGTTGACAGATCCCAGCAGTGCAGCGGCTTCCCTACCAAGCAGCACTGGCAAGGCATATTGAGAGAGCACCCAGATCTGCCTTTGTCCTGGGCACCACCCTGTGTGTTGTTGTTGTATAATGACAGCTCTAGGTGAACATCGGGGGCAGAATTAGTTCATTCTCTCATCTGGCCAGGCAGTGGGATCCAGTGAGGTAGAATATTCCCTCTGGGATGAAGGGACAGATGTAGTTAGAGTTTGTGAGTCATGGCTGGAGAGGCCAGTAGTGCAGCTGGAACAATGAGAAGACAAGAATTTGCTGCCGAATGGGGGAGGGTCTCTTAGGAGAGAGAACAATTCAGCTGGGCTTTGAAGAGTGCAGATGAGTTTACTGGGAGAGAAGAGGAAGAGCAGGAACTCAAAGTTCCTGTTGAGTTTGGAGTCCCGGGAAGTGCCAGGTTGCTGAAGTATAAGGTTGGAGGATGGTCACACAGCACAGGTGTCAGTAGAGACTTTGATACCATGGGATTCAAGGAACTTACTGTCCTTGTGGCTATTTCTGTGGTCCTTGTGTGCTTGCTACCAGCAAGGAGGAGCCTCACTTCTCCATTCAGATGTTTCTGACCTTGCCCTGGCTTTCCACTGTGATAGGGCTGCTGACACCCTGCCCTGCCTGCATCTTTAGCTCCTGGTTATGGTTCTGACATACCCCTGAAGCTCTTCTTGGCCTATTCCAGGCCTCTTCTGCACCCGGAGCCCAGTTTCTCAGAGAGTACTGTAGACTAGCCCTTTCTCCCTATGGAAGAACAGCATTTGTTCTTTCCTGGAAGAACCCAGAATACAGTGCCATTAGGTTCTGACCCCAGTGTCAGCCTTAACATTTTTTTGGCTGAAGATGTTAGACCTTCAGAATGCTGAGCCTTACCTATCATGCCATTGATGGTGGGGTAGGGGCTTGTCTCCAAACTGAAGGCCGAGTCCTTTGGACACTTTATTTCCAACTGGGAGGGGCTTAGCTCAACACTGAGGTTCAAGAAGAGGAGCAGGGTCCTCAGGCTTTGACTAGTAGGGCTGTCCATGCATCTTCTTTCCACTTGAGGTTGAAAGGTGTTGGGTGCACAGGAAGTAGGACCTGGTCCCTCCCCCACCCCCAGGCACATGCCAGGTTCAATTTGAGGGTCAAGCAGGAGGGCTGTTCCCCAGGGTGGCAGTGACCTGATTTCCATGAGCCTTAGTTCTCCTCTCCTTCCTGAGCTGGAAGGTCTGCTCCGATTAGCACACTGACGTCAAGAAAGCGTGTCACTTTCGGTCTCCCCTCAGCCTGGCAGTTGTGATATATCAGTTCGGACATGTCCCCTGCTTCACTACAGAGGGCCAAGGCCAGCAGGGGAAGAGGGATTATGTTGTTCCCATCTGTCTGTAACTGTCTGCCCGGCCCCATCCAGCTGTTCCCCATTCCCTACTGCCAAGAGGCAGATGTTGGGGTGAGGTCAGCCTGGGATCTGGGGACCTGCCCATCAGCTTCACGTGAATGTCTTCAAAGCTATTTCTGGCCTTGCCATTATCCCAACGGCTTCAAGTGATAAATATAGACACAGATTGAAAAGCCCCAGTGGCAGGCAGGCAGGCAGGCAGCATCGGGGGAGCATGTGGACGGGGGCTCAGCTATAAATAAGTCTGCTGGAACACCTCCCCAGCCATGCCACCACTGCTGCTGCCAGGCAAGCATGCTTGCATGTGTGCACTCCTCAGCTCCCTGCCTGAGCACACTTGTTACTGCAGGGTCATGTGTAGAGGAGGTTCTTCTAGGGAGAGGGAAGAAAAAGAGTGCTGTATGTTGGGAGCTTTAGATAGCAGGGTGGACTGCTAAGGTCTTAAATGGCAAGTGACCCACCAAGAGAGTCCTGGGGACAGCCACATGGCATGGGAAGTATTTTATGCTAAGAATGGTGACCCCTGTTCATACAGCCTTCAGTCCTCTCAGTCTCTCTTGGTGTAGCAGAGCTGGGAAGGAAGAGGCTGGCCTGGAGGATCCTAGGGTCCTGGACAGTGCTCCTGTTGGAGGCTTTCATGTGCCTCATGTGGTGTCCTTTTTTCTGTTTTGCCCTTCCCAAATAAGTCCTCTTTGTGAGAGCACAGCTTTGTGCTCCCCCCCCCACCTACCCCCCATGTTTTCACTGCCAGACCCCAGGCCAGCTCACCAGGTGGCCCTAGTTTGGGCTGGGCTCGAACAGGCAGAAATTCCAGATGTTCTCTGACCTGTGGCTGTGTGCCCCCCTGCCCCCACCCAATGCTTGTCTCCATCTTCCTGCCATTCTTGGTCTCCTGTGGTTTCTCTCCTTCCCTTCCCTGTCTTTTTCCTCCTCTGCCTCCTCTCAGCCAGAAGCAATTACCTGGGGCTTGCTGGATGGGGAGTTATGCTGCACTCAAGAGATGCTTCTCTTGTGGAAAGGATAAAAGTCTACAGTAAGCTGGCAAGACCCTGGGAGCTCACCATGAAGAAAGTACCATGGCCATGTAGTCACCAATCATGGGAAGTGACGCCCTGGGAGCCCACTCTATGGCCTCATTTAACAAGGGCTGCACATTGGAGCATGCAAGCTGGACCTGGAGAGAAGTGACATGTATTAATGTTGTATAAATAAATGATGCCCTGGGTTCTTCCAGATTGAAGGTGAAGAGTAGGCTGTCTTGTATGAGAGTGGCTTTGAGGGAGAGAACCATGTCCCCTTTCCCTGTGTATTCCCTGTGCTGTAGGGCTTCAGGAGACAAAGGAAAACACAGGACCATTTTGGCCTATTAAGTGGGTAGCATGTGCAAGGACTTGCTGCTTAGTCCTAAGTGTGCACTCTGTGCTCTCAGTGCCACTGCCAGGATGAACTAGGTCTGGCTCTTGGTTTCAAGGCACTCTTGAACTATAGGAGGGGACAAAGGTATATGCTTTTGTGATACCCATGCGAATGACAACCACACTCTTGAGAGCTGGGGGCTTCTGCTCTTATGGTGCTGACATCTGAACTGGGCCATAGAGAAGGCTATGTTTGCTGAACACAGATGTGGGGTTGGGTATGCAAGGGCAGGCCTCCTAGGTGGAGGGAATGGCTGTGAGAGGCACTGTGGGACCCACACGTCTGTTATGAACAGCCTGGAATTCTGGTTGTGGTGCCTGGTCAGGACTGTGCTGGAGCAGATGGACATGGTGAAGTTTAGATGTCATCTGGGAGTGTAGAAGAGTGTAGAGGGGCTTTAACTAGAGGAATGCCAGGTGCTGATATGTATTTTAGAACTTGCATTTGACTTTCTGTGAGTGACAGATTGGAGGCAGGGGATGGGGAGGGGTCAGACTGGTGACATTACATTGTCTGTAATGTTGAGTACCTGGAAAGTTTTTCTTTCCTCTTCTTTTCTTTATTTCTTTTCATGGGGGCCTGTACAACTAGTGTGTGCTCATGGGTGCATGTCCAAGAGATAGTTGTTTCTGAAGATGGCAGCGCTGAGTGGCCATGAGCTGAGGCTTACAGAAGCTTGTGACAAGCACAGAGCCGTCGGTTCCAATTTGCTTAGCTGTCTTCTTCAGGGGTGACTTTGTCCAGCAAGCTTGGCCCAAGCCAGTAGCCAGGCCTTCAGCAAAGATAACCAGTCCCCCCAGGGACTGGCCTAGAGCTCCCATGACAAGCTCCCAGATCCCAAAGTTGCACAGGCTACTTCTAGCACAGCCTGCCAACTGGATCCATCCAGCCCTGTGGTGTTGCAGAGGGCAGAACTTCAGCCTCCCAAGAAAAGTGAATGAAGAAAGCATGCTGTGTGAGGAACAGATAAACACATCTTCTCAGGGACCACAGAACCCTGAGTCCAGCCCAGACTGCACTCTCATGATGTAAATACTGGTGTGCATGTGTGTGTGTGTGTGGTTTTGCCCGTGTGGACTGACAAATAGGGTGATGAAAGGAGACTGGAGTTGGTCATAGTCAGAGGCTGGGGATGGAGCTGGTGTTTGTGAAGGGCTGGTAGAGGAGAAATCAGCAGCTCTGCTGTTCCTACACAGACTCTCTATTGGACCCTTCAGTTCTAGGCTTCTTCTCAGATGGGGAAACTCACCCAGGATGGGGAGGGGCACATACCAGGTAGCCACAGAGGACCTAGGCTATCCTGGTACCTGTGGCTATTGTTTTCCCCCTGAGCAGGGAGGTGGGAAGCTCATGAAGTTGCTGGGGTATGAAGGAACCCCAGAGGCTTTCTAGAACTCTCTCTGTCTTGCTCAATCTCCTTCCTAGCCAATGGTCATGCTACATCTTGCTGTACAGTCCTGGCTGCCTTATCAAGCTGATTGTCGTCTACATCTGCCTCCCATGTCTAGGAAAACAGGTCAATGTTTGCCGAAGGTCCCGAGTTTCAGCCTGAAAGAAGGCTACTCTGTGCCCTTGGGCAGTCTGGCACTGTCCCTCTTAAGCTTCCACTTGCTGTGCTATAAAATGGGAATCCTAAAATGTCACCCACCTGATGTGTGTGCAGTTTTATATGAAATAGGCCAGGTCAGGTCAGAGGGAGACTCTGAGGCTCAGGAAGGCTGTGATTGGTGAAAGCAAAGGAGTTGGTACCTGCTCTTGCCTGCTCAAGTCCCCATCTCTTTCCCTGGGGTGTGGTAGAGCAGCTAAGAAGAGGGTTAACAGGGAACAGATCTCTGGACAGAGATCAGGATCCAGCCAGATGACCTTGAGCAAGTCACACCAGGCTCAGTTTCTTGGTCTGCACAAGAGGCTGAGCACACAGCACACAATCTAAGCAGTTTCTGCTGGCATTGAGTGGGTGACTGCTGCTTCATTCTTCCTTCCCTCTCTGGGCACTCAGGGTTAGTGTGGTGCTAGCACCAGAAGGTTGGGCAGACTGCGAAACCTTTTTTTTTCCTTTCCTTTCTTTGGCCTGACCCCGGCTGGCCCAGGTTTAACGATAGAGCTGGGAGGAACTTGTTTTAGACTGGAACAGGTCTGGATGAAGTGTGGACACATCTACAAGCTGCCATTCTCCTCCTCAACTGTCTGGAAGATGGCTGGCCTGAGGACTCCAGGGTCCTGGCCTAGGCTTTGACAGAGCTCTGTCTGGCCAGTGCAGATGGAGGGTGGTGATTTATAGGGCTGTGAGGGAGAAGAACTCTTCCAATTATCAGCTTCCACAATTCCTTGCTTTATGGCCAGAGTGGAAGGCAGCTGTTTGGATAATGTCTCCAGAGCACTTAAGCTGGCTTTCCTGGGCCAGAGAAGACAATAGAGACCTCAGTGTCATCGTGTGTGAGCCAGATGCACCAGATTTCAAGCTTTGGGGGCAAACACAGGCTTTGGCCAGCTGCCCTGCAGGCATAAGTCAGGATGCAGGGTCCCAGACTGGGGCCAGTCAGGGTTGCCTCCCCTGGGAAGCCACCTCTGAGCTTTCTGAGCATCCAGACTTATCTCAGGGGTTCAGATCCCCTGGACCACTTTCGTCTGTCCCCTCCAGACTAAGCTGCCTAGGCCACCACCTCTATGTCTGTGGTTCCCCTGGGATGAGGAGTATCAAATGAGACAAGTACTCTGAAGAGCACTGCCTGCTTCTACTGTAGCTCCACCACAGACAGTCGGGCACCCCAGGATGTGGCAGAAATAGCTCCATAGCCCCCATGCTTTCCACACTGGGCCAGCCCACAGCAGTCTCTAGCAGATGTCTAGAGAAGAGAGCCTTTGTCTTTGAGTTGAGGAGCTGGTCCCAGGAAAGCAGGTAGGACTGCCTCTGGCCAGAGCATTCCGACAGTGTCAGCCCAGCTTAGGCCTGCTGGCTCTGTGTCATCTTACACTTTGTCCTAAGCCCCACTGGCCCTGCCCGCCCAGCTTCTGAGACTCAAGTGGAGTCAGGATATAGCTGAGCCTGAGGAGTACCAATAACTAACTGTACGAGTCATGTCTCTGTCATTTCTTCACAAAGAGTTGGTCAGCACTGTTCATTGGCACTCCAGCTGTATGCAGGGTAGGAGGAACCACATTCTGTCTGCTGGGTCTCTGGACTCCACCTGGATCATCCCACATAGCTGATATCTCTGTGTTCTCTAGCTCTAGCCCTAGGTAGGTGCATCTGAGAGGGAGGTGTGAGCTGCTTACCCAAGGGCAAGAGGAGAGAAGACGTAGGAGTGAGGGTCTCTACCCAGAGTCACCTCCAGCAGCTGCCCTGAATTTGTAAATAGTTGTCTGGGGTTAGTTTGTTAATTTCTGCATTTTAAAATAAGCATTCTAAATTAAATTATTTATCTAAAATAAATATTTAAAAATATTGAGATACAGTCTCATAACATTCAGTCTACCCATTAAAAGTACCAATCCAGGCAGGCATTGTTTAAAATGTTCTGAATTGTGTAACTCTCACCAGAGTCAACTTAAAAACATTTCCATCACCTCACAAATCCCCCGTTTCTCTTCAGACCCTCTTCCCTAGGCAACCACTAGTCTGCATCTGTCTCTGTCAGCTTGCCTGTCCTGGATGTTGCTCAGGAATAGAATCCTATAGTCTTGACCTCTTACTCTGGTACCTGCCACTGAACATGGTGTTTTCAAGTTTATCTTTGTGGCACGAATGAGTACATCATTCCTTATTTATGGTGGAGTCATATTCCATCATATGAACAAACCTCAATTGGTGGCTCATGAGTTTTTTAAAGGATGGCTCTACTTCTTACTACAGTTCTGAGTTGGTGAGGGGACAGGGGGAAGGGGACACTGGTAGGGAATGTAAACAGAAGCAGCTTCCCAGAGGCCCTTGGGGGATCAAATTAGAGGCTGAGCCTGACACTATGTCTGACATCCTTTCTTACACAGCTGGTTGTCAGGAAACACGGATGAGGCCTGTAAGGATGGGGTCTCTCAAATTGCCTGAAGGTTCTCATTTTCTCTTTCCAAGACTCAGGGAGATCATGCAGGTAGTGAGGACAGGGTTCATCCAAGGCAGACACAGCTGTGCCTAAGGAGGCCACTGCAGGAGGCTGGAGGCCTGGGGCCTCTTCACTTTCTTCTTTGAGGAGGCCCTGCTTTTGAGGAGCAGATCTGAGGCCTGGAGGGGCCTTGCAGGCAGACCTGGAAATTGAACCAAGATTAGAACCAGTGTGATAACAACCTAGGGGATTAGAGGAAGGGCAGTTAAATATTTGTTTAATCTTGCTCTGATTGTCTTTTCAAATAGTGGTTACTAACCATGTTTACTCCCTGTAGCAATGCTTTCTGGAGAATGGGTTCCTTTTATTCAAAGGAAGAGCCCTTTCTTCTAGTGCTTAGGTCCAGAGGTACCATAGGTGTCTCAGACATAGCCCTCAGCTTCAAGGAGTAACCTATCTATATCACCTTCCATACAAGGGGGGGACCCTCAGCCTCCAAAACGAAGTGAAAGAACAAGGACATCAGAAGTGCCTCAAGGAGTGGCTCTCCCTGGCTAGTGCCTCACAGGAACGATTACTTGCAGCATTGAGTTCCCCTTGCAATCCATCCACCCGCAAGATGAGTGAGAGAAGAGGACACTGCCATGTATGTGACCTCACAGGTTGTAAGTGGACAGGACAGTTTAACTCTCCAAAGTCATGGAGTAGCCCAAATGGTGTCTTATCTTCTGTGAGAAACTTGAGGCCCAGTAGCCAGGCTTCTGTGGGCTTGGACAATAGGAAGGTGCATTCCTGTGTGAGTCAGCATAGCCCACCTAGTGCTTGCTTTGCATGTGGCAAATCTGGGTTCCCGTCTCAGAAGCTAGAGCTGGTTCCCTTGGGTGAATGGCATGCCAGCTTCTGTCTCATTGACCTCAGCCGATGCTCACCACGCAGGTAGAGTTACTTGCACCCTGAACAATGGAGCTCTCTGGATGGAGAAGTTAGATATATAGATCCAGTTGCTTTTTTCTTCTCATGAGTGGTGTAAGAACAAAGTGAGGAAAATGGATAAGCCTCAGCTATGTTTTCCTGTGAGACCAGGCGGCTCTGGCAGCTGGCAGGGCCAATGCATTTGTCACCTGGGTACTGTACCTCTGTGCAGCTGTAAATTGCACACCCCATGAGGTAGCACCTGCTACCGCAGGTCACTCAGGCACCTCAAGCAGGTGGCCTCCTAATGAAGTGGCTGTGGGACAGGGACCCTGCTGTGAAGCCAGGCACCTCCGCAGGGGTGGGGTGGTCAAATAGAGAGAGGAGATGCTCCTGGCTGTTTCTGTAATGCCACCTGCGGCTGGGCATCCAGGCCCAGGCAGCAAGGGAATGACTGTGAGTGCTCCAAGCCCTTGCTGCTTCTCAGTCACTAGTGTGCTGTACACTCATGGTCGTCACACCCTAGCTCACTACTAGGTGTCTCTTGCCCAAGGAGGCTGGGCAGGGGACAACAGGAGTCTTGACAGTCATGGAGGATGGAGGCAAATCAAGAAAGATACTTAGAGCAGTTGCTGGTTCTTTTTAAAATATTTATTAATTTTTGTATGTTTGTACATGTGTATGGGGGAGTGCACAGTCCATGGCACATGTGTGGAGTCAGTTCTTTCCTATCATGTGGGCCAAAGGGGTTACACTCAGATCTTTAGGCTTAGTGGCAAGCACCCTTACTGCTGAGCCATCTCATTTGCCCCGAACTACTGGTTCTTGAGGAGCAATCCTGTAACATTGCTGTATTTCTGGCCAGGCCTCTGGGTCCCTTTGGAGACTAAGTTGCCCAGAGGAACTAGCCAGACAGGACCAGACACTGGCTGGCCTTTAGTGGCCAGGGGGCTCAGGCAGTTAGTTTTGTGTCTGTGTCTGTAAATAGAGATAAAATGCCGCCTTCAAGGGCTGCCGGGGAAGATGAAAGGAGACAGGTAGGATCAAAGGTCAGAGCACAGTGGGGGGCCATGCAGGTAGCCTCCAGGATCCTGCCTCCTGCCTCCATGGTCATACCCATATGTTGTCCCCTCCTACATTGAGGGGCTGACCCGTGTATCTAGTAGAGTGTTGCAAGTGACACATGTCACTTTTATGGCAAAATTGTAAAAGACACCAGCTTCCACTGTTCTTTCTCTTGTGTCATTTGTTTCTGGATGCGGCTATCTTGTGAGGACTTTTGGGAAGGTCTCTGGAAAGTTCTGGAATTATGGTGAGGTGCAGAAGTAGAATTCTGGCCCTCAGCCTATACCTGATGTTAGTCACATGAGTGGATTCTTCAGAAGTGGCCCTTCTAGCCCTAGCCAAGCTTTCAGATGACCATAGGCCCTGCCCTGGTCAACTTCATTGTGACCTCTGAATGACCCAGACAAAGCACAGCCACTAGCCAAGCCACTCTGGGCTTCTTAACAAAAAGCAGAAGGTGGTGAATGGTCATTGTCTGAACCATTATTTGGAGGTGGGTGCTGTTTCACACAGCCACAGACCTTGACCAGGACTCCATGCCTACCAGCTGAGATGGCTTTGTTTCCAGGGCAAAACAGTTTTATCTGCTGCAAAGGTGCCTCTCGCTGGCTCTCATGTGATCTGCAGTTCTTGATGGCCACAGCAGGGGTTTCAATAGAGCCATGCTTTGCTATACCCACGGTCTGGAAGGTCACAGAGATGCTCCTGCTTCATGGAACTGTCAACCTTTGGTCTGCATCCAATTCTGATGAGGGTGTGAAGGACTCAGCCTAGTCCTAGAGCAGTGATGATAGGGACTTCTCCGACTTACCTGATAAATGGCTGTAGTTGGGGGTGAAGCAGGGATGTCTAGACCCCTGTGAATGTGGAGGGAAAAGTCTGTCCTCTTCCACTCCCTGTGTTCTCCTCCCTCTCTCTCAGCTCAGCCTGTAGGCCGCTTGAGATGCCAGCCTCACTTCCTTGTTTCTCACTTTGTTCTCCAGCCCCCATCAGGAGGAAGAAAGACCACAAATTGAGCTTCATAAAGAAGTAGACAGCTGGATAGATGTGCCCTCACTGGGGAGGAGGTGTGACTTCTGTTGGTCAACTTCTTACTCACAGGAGGAGCCTGAGAAAGACAAACTCTAACGTTCTCATCTTCCCCAAGGCCCTGTCACCTGCGCTCACCACATGTGTTTAAGGATGGCTTAGAACCAGCCAACCAAGGAACTGTGGCCCATGTACCCACAGCAGCAGCTCTTAAAGGCTTCTCTAAGTGTCAACTGCCTTGAGCCTTTCATATGTACTGTGCACTTTCTTAACCATGCCTGAATACCTGCTGTGTTTTCAGGCATTGGGGAGATCCGGACAGAGGAGATATAATTCCTGTTCTGTTTTTTAATTAGCTAGAAATGGACACATAAACAATGTGTCCAACAGTGGCTGACATTTGTAGAATACCCACCTTGTGCTTTAGTGATCAGGGTGATGGAAAGTGATGGGGGAGGGAAACAAAGGAAAAGAACACAGAGGCCAGATAGCGAAACCTTTCCCCTGAGTTTTTCAGGGGTTTGTTAGGATCATCTGCAAAACTTTGTAGTCTTGGTGCCTTTTTGAGGGTGGTGGTAGCAGAGAAAATCTTAGTTCACCATTTATGTTACATTTGCTTATTTTAACTCTATATTTCTCTTTCACCCAGAAGCACCTGTCTCTCCCACATTAAACCTACTTCCCGTCCACCTTCTAAAACCTAGCCAACTTCTTTGATGCCACTGGTGTGTTAGGTGTATTTTGGGCACTGGGGATTGATCAGGAAGCCACATGAAATCCCTCCCTAAAATATACTCTTTGATCACTGTGGAGGTCTAAATGAGAAAGGCCCCAAAGCTCATATATTTGAATGTTTGGTCCCTAGTTGGTAGAACTGTTTTGGGAAGGATTAGGAGATGTGGCCTTGTTGGAGGAGGTGTGTCACTAGGTGTGGCCTTTGAGCTTTTAAAAGCCAAGGTAGGCTCTCTGTCTCTGTCTCTGTCTCTCTGTGTGTGTCTCCAACTTGTGAATAAGATGTAAGCTCTCAGCCTACTTACTGCCATCGTCCCCACCATGATCATAATGGACTCATCCTCTGAAACTGTAAGTGAGCCCCCAATTAAATGCTTTCTTCTATAAGTTGCCGTGGTCATGATGTCTCTTCACAGCAATGGAACAGCAACTAAGACAACAGTGTAAATGTAGGAAGGAAAAACCAGCAAGGGAAGGGAGTCGATAGAGGCTTCAGATCGGGTGGCTGGAAAGTGCATCTCTAGAAACCTATATAAATGCGAGGAGAAAGTTGTTTGATAGCCAGGAAAGCAGCAGTACAGGGGCAATGGTCCTGGGGTAGAAGCATGTTTATCAAGTTTGAGAAACTTGGTAGGTTGGGTTTTTTGTTTGTTTGTTTTTTGAGACAGGATTTCTCTGTGTAATCTTGGCTCTCCTTGAACTCAGAGATCCACTGCCTCTGCCTCCCGAATGCTGGGATTAAAGGCATGTGCCACTACCACCCAGTGAAGGGAGTCCTGGGAGGCTTTTGAGACAATGCCATCATTTCCTGTATGTCTACATCTTAACTTGCTCATTGTGGGCCCCTGGAGCAAGAGGGTTAGCAGGACCAGTTCTGTTTCTAGTGGCCTGTGCTGGGAGTTTTCTAGGTATTTCTAGGGACTACCCTGGAGGTCAGCCTAGCACCATCCCATCAAGTTGGAAGCAGCTTCCTCTCCTATTGTGTACATAGAATCTTCCACTTGTGTGAAAGACCCCCATGTCCCTGGATATCTGGGGTCTTGGAAGACCTCAAAAGCTAGAGGTTTGGAGATCTTCCCTCAGCACCTAGTCCTGGCTCTGAGGGAGTTAACTGTATGCTATGTTAACCTAAGCAGCTAGCCTAGAAGAATACAGTATGGAGCTCTCAGTCCTGACCCTGGGGAGACTCAAGGTGCACCAGGCCTGTCCCACCATCCTTTGGGGTTCCCAAGAGACATGCGCTGAGACCTTTCCCTCAGGCTTCCCCAGGTTCATGCAATCCCCATGTCAGATTTACGGAAGCAGTTGGGGTCAGCCTCTACCTGCTCCAGGCTCCTCTGGCCCTCCTTCCTTGCTTCTCTGAACATACACCATGGAACAACATTGACCAGCTTGAGCCTGGAGGAGTGGGGCAGAGTTTGAATCCGGCTTCATCACCTTCTAGCTGTGTGACATGAGAGCAAATTACTAACCTCTTTGGAATTTGGTTTCCCCACACCTAAAATGTAGAGCAAAGGGTCAAATCTGTTCATCTGCATTTTGGGAGCCTTAGTAGTGTGGCCCAGGGTGGCCCCTGCCCCTGGCCAGCCTTGAGTGATTAGTGTTACATGGTGGCTGTCTTGAGCTTGAGCTTCCTGGGATGGCTGCCCTGATCCTCTTAAGAAGAACATTCTGCATGATGGGGAGATTACAGTCATAATCCATTTGTCCTTAACCATTTATAACTTGACCAGGGCCCTGCCATATGCTAAATACTATTTGTGCATCATTTATGTAGTCCATGGAAAAGCCTGAGAGCTATGTACTATGAACTCCCCAATAGTGTAAAGAAAACCGGAGCCTCAGAGGGATGAGGGGACTTGGCAAGGCCCTCTAGCAGGTTAACCATAGTGCCAGCCCTTGGCACAGCTCTAAACTGCTTCCCTCCAGTCAGGAAGAGCCACCGGGCTGGGTGCTTGTCAGGGACAGGCTAGGATCTGGGTCTCCTGTCCTTGCTCTTGGCACCCCTCCCTGGCCTCAGTGACCCTCTCTGCCTCTCTGTAGCTGGTCAGAGAGGAGCTTTCTGTAAAAACACAAATAAACAAAAAGAAGCAAATTATGTAACATCTGGGGCTATGCATTCCAGAGAGAGGAGATGGCTAGTACACAGGCCCCTGGGTCCCTCTCAGAGAAGGTGTCCCCTGGGCCTTTCCAGCCCTTGCCTGCCCTCTGGCATTTGGTATGCCATAAGCTATCAGAGAAACAGGGAATCTTGGCCCAGGGACACTGGGCCAGTCCTTAGTAAGAGAGGATCCTGCAACAGTCATCATGGAGTGGCTGTCCACTCTTGTGTTTCCAAATGTCATTTGAGAAGTGGCCTTCTGTTGTCTTGTATTTTTACAAGACATTTTTACACATAATGTAAACTTTTCCACAGTAGCCATTTGTAAGCATACAACCTCAGTCACATGGATTGCATTCACCATGCTGTGTGGCATTACTCTGACTGTTTTCAGAATTTTTTATCTTTACAACAGATAGTCTACACATTAAGAAATGCTGTACCTTCCCACACTGTGCTTGTGGATGTCCCTCTGCTGGACAAGCCACATGAGTGGCTCATAGGATACATGGCCTTTTGAATTTGGCTTCTACCACTAGGCAACATGTTTTAAGGGCTCATCCATGTTGTTGGAGTAGACATTTTAAAACAAGCAGGATATCTAAGCTATGTTGCTAAGTGCTGCAGGTAAAGTCCTGCCATGTGTACAATAGGTGGCAGTAACTCACTCTGTCCCTGCTTGGGCTCCTTGGCTCTGGGTTCTAGTCAGGAGCACCTGGAAATCCACAGACCCTGCTCCACACTCCCACAGTGTGTTCCATGCTCCACAACGTCCTCAGGTGTGTGCTTAAGTGCTTCTCATCTCTGCCTTGCCTCCCATTTGTGAAATGGAAAGAGTTCTCTGTGGCCTGACTCAGCCAAGGGCCAGCCCTATATGGCAGTGTGAAGGGAGGGGGGTTGGGAAAGGCTGGTGGTGAGTCTTACACTGTGATTGTCTTATTTATTAAAAATTAATTGAGGGGCCTTGATGCATCCGGACTTGAGAGAAGCTGACAGGTCATGTGGTCTCTGAAAGCACAGGACTGGTAATCCATTTTAAAAAACATTTTCTTCTTCTTTTTAATTTAATGGAGGAAATCATTAGCTGGGAGATTGGTAGCACTGATTTATTTCTGTTTTGGGAGGGGGTGCAGGAGAGAAGATCGCCTTTAATTGCCACTTGTTCTAGAAATACGCCAGCCAGACATTCCCATCGGCTGGGACTGCTGGGTGGAGGTAGGGATTGCATCACATCTTCTCCCCTTCAGACCCCTGGAGTGGCAAGTGGCTCTCAGGGTGCAGGTGGGTGGCCCTGCTGTCAGCAGCAGATCTTCACAATGGTAGCAAAGCTGCTCTTGGTGAACAGGTCCCTCAAGTGAGCCTGAGCCGAGTACATTGTGTAATGCTGGGGGCGGGCCCCCTAGATAGCCTGTGTTCAAGACTTCATTCCCAGGGAAAGAGGAGCAGGACCCCCCATCTGGGAAAAAGGACTACGTGCCTCCTCTGGGGCTTCATCCGGTTCCAAGGGGAGGCAACTGGGTTCACCCTAAAAATAACCAAAGATGCAAACAGCCACAGAGTGCAAATGTTTTTCATATCTGTGGGCCAGATCATTTAAAGGTACAGCTGTTCTTCCACTGTCACAATATGTTCGGTTCTCCTAGAGCAGAGAGTAACTTTGAGGTGACCTGGGCTTTATGGGATCCCCATCTTCTAGCTCCTCAAGTTGAGGTCTGCCTGGGCTGCTGCATGGGTGCCTCCTCCCTGGGGCCACCACACACCTGGCAGAAGATGAGCCACTTGGGACCCTCACAGGCCTGTACCCCTTGTCTTGTGAGGACCCATCACAAGACAAGGGTGGGCAGACCCAGCCAAGTGCCGCCACATCATGAAGCCTCCTGGATATGAAGGTGGGGTCCTCCTGACTTGAATGTACAAGTGCATCCAGCTCAGGGAAAAAAAAAAAAAAAAGGTAAATAGTTTTCAGAGAGAGGATGGCTATAAATAGCTAGGCAGGATGTGGAAAAGGTGAGAGGCGAATTGCCACTGAGGTTGTGGGCCCAGCTGCAGAGCAGGGCTGAGGGTGTAGCCCTCAGTCTACCCTGCTGTTGCCCTGGCCTCCGCAGGCTCGGCTCCTTGGGTGGAATGTGTGTGTGTTCCAGGAACTTCCTGGCCTTCCACTCTCTTCTCTACCCGTACCCTGTACTACTGGCTGCCACCTGAGGCTCCTAAGCACCTTTACATAGTAGCTAGGAGTCCTGCTTGGTGGCACAAGACTTTAATCCTAGCACTTGGGAGACAGAGACAGGAGTCAGCCAGCCAGGGCTATAGGGTGGGACTCTTCAGAAACAAAACAAATAAACATTGTAACTAGGAATTCTTAGAAAATTCTCCCTGGATATGCCACATCTGAGGAGAATACCCTAAAGGGGCTAACCATATGAGAAAAGCCATAGTGAAGTTTTGGGGAGAGTCCTGCCACACTGAATATGGCCACACCTTAGGGGTGGTGGGCTTGGGCTTCAGGGCAAGCGGCTATGTCATTGTGTGGGACTAGGAATTAAGTCTGCATATAGCTCTGGGCCTGACACAGGTCTGTGAAATGAGGTACTAATTCTGCAGCTTCTCCATCTATCTACCTGTCATTCATTCAGCCATCCAGTCATCCATCCGTTTCCCGCTCACCTATCTGTCCATTCACTCATCCATCTGCCTGGGTACTCACCCATTATTCACCCATTCAAACCATTTGCTCAATGCCTGCTGTTTACCAGGTATTCTTACACACATACCCTGGGATACAACCGTGGATACAACTGCCCTAGAAGCCACCATTCTAGTAAGTGAGACACACAGTTGGTGTTTTGTTGTTGTTTGGGGGGGACCTTGGTTTTTTGGGGGGTTGGTTTTTGTTTTTTTCCGAGACAGGGTTTCTCTGTGTAGCCCTTGATCTGTAGACCAAGCTGGCTTCGAACTAACAGAGATCCACCTTCTAGATTAAATCCAAAGTGCTGAGAACAAAGGCATGTGCTACCCTGCCCAGCATGACAGACAGTTTTAGAAAGGAACATGCTGCAGTCGGGATGAACTGCTAAGTGAAAGAAGTCGAGGGTAGAAGGACAGTGGTGTAGTTCCATGCTGTGATGATGCTACCAAGTGGACACTGACATCAGAGCCATAGAGACAGATGTCAAATGGAGGGTACCAGAATGGGGTGGGAGGGAGTTAGTGTTCATGAGTGTAGATTTGGTGTAGGAGATGGAAAGGTTATAGAAATAATGTGAGGGCTGCATAGCCATGTTCAATGTCCTTAATGCCCCAGAACCAAGCACTTACAAGCTATAACATTGTTACAAGGATAACAACTGTCAACAGTTACCACCAATTGGAAAATAAAACAGCAAAAAGTACATCCTATATTAGGTAAGGATTGATACTGTTTTAAAAAAATGATAAAGATCAAGGGAATGCCACGACAGGAGTCAGGGTTAACTAAGTAAGTGGTCAGAAGGCCTGAGTAAAATGGACTTGAGCAGAGGCTACCAGGAGGACACTGTGGGGACACAAATGTCATGTGGGAAGAGATGGACCCCAGTCTGGACAGCAGGGATAAGGCAGGGAGGCCACTTGGGGTTTTGAGCTATGGGAGCAAGATTCCCCTGTAGGTTTGTGGTAGGTCCCCTGGGCCTTCTGCTACAGGAAGGGAACAGGCCTGTCCTCAGCAGCACCTGCCAGCTCAGGATAGGACAACAGGAGTCAGTGCTTGACAGTCACCCCACAGTGTCTGAAGGCATTGGTTCTACCAGTGTGCCAGCCCCTCTCTAGAAGGCAGAGTACTGCATGTGACCTGCGCATGTCCTCCTGGACCTTAACTCACCCCTCTAGGTTATTTGTACTGCTGAGTACTCTATAGAGCTGTGTGAGGAACTTTTACACTAACCCATTCCCATAAAGAGCTGTCCCACTGCACCATTCAGGGGATAATGGCAAGACAGGCGTCTGCACATACGAAGTACAGACATGATTCTTTTTCCTCAATATTTTTCATTTCAGTCTGTGATCGGTTGAATCTCTGACAGTGGAAACCGCAGAGATTGAGGCCAACTGTGCTTGTGACTATGTTTAAATTTGCCCCATTTGTTGGAGTCTTCATGGCTACCTTATTGTCATCCCACATATACTAGGCAGGTTCAAGTGACTAGGGACAGGAGAGCAACTCTTGTTTCTCATCTTTGCTATCTGGACTTTGGGACAAATATCTCTCTCTTTGCCTAGCCAGCACTGAAGGTCCCAGGAGAGTGAACTTGTGCAACTCTCCATGCCTGGGTGGCCATGGGCCAGGGACCAGCCTTGCTGGCAGAGCTTGGGAAAGCCACTTCACCTTCTGAGTGTGTCCTTATGTATCTGCAGAGGGAGAAGGCAGGATCAGGGTGTGGTCTGGGATCCTGTGAGACCATCCATGCACCAGGAGTCTCGAGAGCAGCTGTGTTGGGGGGATGTTTCCCTGAGCACCTGAGCCTCAGCCTAGCCTGGAACCAAGATTCTCTACACAACCACACAGGATTCTGCCACTGCATGGAGATGGTGGGGCCATTCCAATCCCGCAGCCCCTGCCCAGACATTCCGGGGATGACCTCAGGAGTTGCTGGGGGAGACGAGGGAAGGAGTGGTTCTAGAACAGGGCAGAAAGGAGGATCCAGATCTGAGGTTCAGAGACTCTTGTCATTATGGAGTCTAAGGACCCTACTCACCAGCTGCTATCTGTTTGGTTCCCTGAGAGCCCCACCACCTACCCGCTGTCCTTCTAGATAGTCCCTGACCCAGGCTGCAGACAGGTGCCGCCCCACACCCAGACAGCTGAGGTAAGTAGAGAGAGGAAAGGGAAAGATGATAGAGGTCAAGGAACTAGGCCATTTGTTTCTTTTACCCTTACAGCTGTCCTGTCCCTGGCAATCACCACAGCTCCATGTGAATCTCTAAATCTGTAAATAAAAGTGAAACAAAAGGAAAAGTTCCATTTCCCACTGATAGTAGCCACATTTTGAGTCTCAGTGGCCACCTAGGCCTGTGGGGTAGCAACAGCTGCCCCAGCTGGTGGAAGGATAGAGTATGGCCATCTTCATGGAGAGTTCTATTAGGCAGCCCTGGCCTAGTCTCTGAAGCAACCCTATGAGATAGAGCCCTGAGAAGCTAAAAAGGGGAATGCTCACCCGTTTACAGCCAGGAATGCTAGTGGCACTGGAACCTGACTTTATCTGTCAGAGGGTATGGAGTGGGGGTACACGTGAGTCCTCCTGCCCAGCTGGCAGCTCCCCTGAGACAGAGGAGACTGAGCCTGTTTGGAGTCTTCTGCCTTCGTTCTTAAATCAGATATGGGTGAGCTTTGCTTTTTGGGAAGACAAGTGGCTAAACATTCAGTTTAGGATATCAGGGGCTTGCAGCTTGGAGACTAAATGCCCAGAACACTTCCTTGGGTTCTGGGGAGGGGGGAATAAGAGGAAAACACAAATGGAGAAATAATCCACATGTCCATCCTGTGAAGAGTAGATATATACAATGAGGTCTATCTAATCAGTAGAATATTATTCTGTTATGAAGGAATGAAGCAACTATATAGGTTAGGACATTTATGAACTTTGAGAACATGATGTTAAGTGAAAGAAGGCACTCCCAAAAGGTTGCATATGCTTTGTAATTCTGTGTGTATGAAACATCCAAAACAAGCATGTCTGTGAACAGTAGATTAGTGGTAGGCAGGGACTAGAGAGAAGAGGTAATGGAATGGCTCTCCCTTGTGTCTCCTTTTGGGTGATCAGATGTCTGCCACTAGATAGAGGTGGTGGTTGTACCACATTGTGAATATACTTCATTCCACTGAGTGTATGCTCTGAATTGATAAAAATGGTAAATTCTGTGTTGTATATATTTACAATAGAAAAGTGAGAGGAAAAAGTAGAAATCTGGGTAGTGAATATATATATATATATATATATATATATATATATAATATGCGCTCTTTATAACATTTTTCTGACGTATTCTTATACAGGGACATTTTCTTAACAAATTGTTGTGGGGGGCGGCCATGAAGAAAAAAATGTTTCCTTGGCTACAAGCTTCAGAGGCAAGGTTGGGTATGGTAGCCCTCAGATGTTCCCTCAAGAGCAACAGGCCTGGCGACACCGCTATTGACTCCAGGTTCTGTCCTAAGGTTTGCTAGCCCAGTGCTCAAGGGGAGGCAGGGCATTGGATGCTGTCCCCATGCTTCCAAATGGAACAGGAAGGGACACAGCATCCACAGCCTCAGCCTTCCATAAGTCTGCCAGCATCACAGTGCCCCAGAAGTGCATCTTGGTAGAGAAAAATGGTCTTGTCTCAGTTTGTACCAAGGAAATGAAAGCACAGAGATGTGACCAGACTTGCAATGGCCCTGTGAGCTCCAAAGGGAGAAAGAAACTCCAGCCCAGACTCCTGTGCTCCCCCAGCCAACTCTGCAGCACAGAGCCTGTGTGAGGTAGGGGGTAAAGCCAACCCTGCAGTGGGGTTTGCACAGCAATTGCAAGGTTGGTAGTGTGCAGGTGGGAGATACAGCCCAACATAGGCTTGGTCCAGGGTGCCCATGATATGGTCCCTTCTTTAACCAGCAGGTACCCAGCAATCTCCCATCTTGGCTTCCTGCCTAGGTGGCTCTGGGCCACAGAAGCCTTCCTGTGGGTGGGCATCCCCTCCTTCCTGAGGGTGGGAAACTATGACTCAGGGTTTGGTGGCTGAGTTTTAGAAACAGGAGGCAAGGATAGAGAGGCAATGCTTCTAAAAGGCCTGGGGAGGGGACCGGGGCTCTGTTCCTGGGACTTTGACCTTGGGTTCTGAGTGAGCAGCATGACATTAAAGACATGAAGAGGCGGGTCCAGGGTCCCAGCTGAAGGGTAGATGAGCAATCTGAGAGAGGGGGGAGTCTTTCTGGGCTTCCCTTTTCCTCAGGGTGGTTGGGGTGGAGGGCTGTTTTTGCCCACCGTCCAGCCATGCCCCACCCTGCCTTGGTGGGCAGGCCAAGGCCTGTTTGGGGAGGTTGCCACAGCAGAACTGTGGGATTGGCTCTGCTGATGCCTTCCCCTGGCATATGGCTCCTCCACCCGCCTCAAGCTCTGCCAGCGGCTCCCCTTTCTCCATGGCAACTTAGCTCAGTGGTCCCAGTGGAGGAGAGAGAATCAATTCTCCCTCCTTCCCGCCCTCCCGCTCCACTCTCCACCCTTTCCTCTCCTGCTTGCCTTCCTCTTTGCCTCCGTTGTCCCTGCCTGGTGGCTTCTCCTACAGCCAGGGGACTGCGTGCTGGCAGTTTCAAGCATGAGCTGCCTGTAGTGCTGCGGGCTGGGGGCGGCTCTCTGGGACCTGCACATGGGCAGCCAGCAGAGACTTCAGGATGGGGCTGCTGAGCGGGGCCCCAGCCAGCTCGTGCTGTGCAAGGCTCCAGCCCTGGTGCTTTGTGCCCCCCTCCCTTACCTCACATTGGCTTCCTGAAAGGTAATTTTCTGCTTCTTCTTGAACATGCCTCAGCCTTAGGCTAGGTTTATTAGCGAGGAAGGCTCCATCTGGTCAAGGATCTGTTTGCTTTCTCTCGGAAAAGCTGGGATAGTGGGAGAGCTGGAGGAAGAGGCCTGGCCTTCCTGAGCACTGCCCAAGCACTGCCCAAGCAGAGTTGGGTACACAGCTCCTCTCCTGAATAGCCCAGCTCCTGTCTTCCTCTGGGGGCTAGGGACAGTGTGCTGCTGTATTTCCAATTTTGCCTGTGATTGCTAGAGAATAGTCTGTTTTCCTAGAGTGTGGTCGCACCAAGGAAAGGAGGAAATTTAAAGATGCTCACGTGCCCCCCAGCGGGCAGAGCTCTGGCAACAGGCTGCCTGGCTTTCTGACTGACTAGTCCTTAGACCTCTGAAAATGGGCATTCTGTGGAGATGTTTTGTCCCTCCACCAAGATTTCAAGAGGATGATGTCAAGAGACTCATCTCTCAGCTGGCTTCAGGTGGACTGGTCCTGCGGGCGTGTCTTGTGTCCATCTTCAGACACCCCTGTTGGCTCGGGACTACCACTCAGCACAGCTGGTTTCAAATGGGATTCTAAGAATGGTAGGTGCGCATTCTCCAGCTCTTCCCACCCTGGCAATGCTACTCAGAGTGGGAGTTGGTGTTGTTGACCCCTCCACAGCCCAGCCCACGGGGCAGGCAGCTCCCCCCTTACCCCTCCTTCCTGTGCAGCTGGCAGTGGAAAAAAGAATCCTTGGTTGTCAACAAGAGCATCTCTTGTGTTGATGGAAAGTGAGGGCCGAAGATACCGGATTTAGCACCCAGTTCTTAGAAGCTACAGGCTTGAATGGTGTCTGCGTGTAAGCCCTGTCTGATCTTTAAATAGAAAAACGCACACGAAGTAGCCCTGTCTGACTCACGGGGAGCATCAAAGTTTGGTGTGGAATCAGAGACTCCATATCCAACTCTGAAAGAGGTACACAGCTCAGGGGGCTGCCTGCAAAGGAGTTGAGCCATTCAGGTGTGGACCTGAGTTGACAGGTGTTATGAGGCTGAAGTTGAGATATACATTACCTCTCCAAGTGAATAGAGGATAGTAGACTCAAGATCGTGCTGATAAGCCAGGCCGTGGCCACCTGTGCTTTATTTTTGATTCTGCATTCTCCCTGAAAGATTGCTTTAATAATGGCATCAGAACCTCGGCAGCAGCTCAAGACCTGTGCAGCTCTGTGGTTGGGTGTATCTCTCCCAAGACCCCTTTCTTTAAAACTTCACGGGAGCTGCCATAGACTCTGTTTCTAGTTCTTGTCTCTGAGGAGTAAAACAGCACTGATGGGCAGGGTAAAAAGTCTGTGTGTCTGCAGACACAGCAGAGCTTCCAGGCTCTGCACTCACCAAGACCCTCTTGGCATCTGGTGCTGTGCAGGCTTCTTAATGGCACAACCCATGTCTGGGTTTGTTGGCTGGCTGTGAATTCTGATGGGTTTACGAGCTGATGATGCTGGGGAGGCTGTGTGCTGGTTTGTTTTGTTTGTCTGAGAACGGAAAATGCGATGTGACAAGCAAAGGCAAGCCCTCAAGTACAGCTCCTTTCTCATCTCTGCTCTTAGCTTCTGTGGGAGGCTGCTCCAGTACTGCCACTGCCACTGCTGTCCTGGAGTCTTTCATGCTCCCCCAGGACCAGAGAAGCACCCATTCAGATCATTCAGTTGGCAAACCCAGAAAGGATAGCCAGAGCTGAGCTCAGAAGGAGAGGCAGGCTCCACCTCCAACTGCTTGTATCCCAGGTAGACCCTGAGTGCCGCCCTCCAGTCCTGCCTCCTCCCACCCAAGTCCTTGCTTAGTGGATGCTCCCAAGTGTAATTGTGATTGCAAGATTGCACATAGTGCTGACTTACTTGAAAGCATCTTGAGGAGCTGCAGAGGGTGTGAGAGCAGCTTGGAGAGGTGGGATCCCTGGCTGCCGATGGCTTCAGCCAGCGAGAGTGTGGAAGGCTCATTCCAGGAAAAGTGGAATAATCACCGTATTGGCTGGCTTTCAGGCGGTGAGTGGTTCTTTCTTTTATTTGACAGGAGCACCAGGATTCGGGGAAGGGATGGCGGGAAGCTGGGGAGCCTGTGGTTCACACAGACCTCATGAAGCCCTGGTGCTGTAAGAGGGAAGCTTGATGCATTTCTCCCATGCTAGGTTGACCACCCAGGCTATGCCCGGGCAAGACAGGCAGCTCTGCCCCTGTTCAGGGATTCTGGGACTTAGGACAGCATCTATCTGGGAGGTTGAAGCTCTGACCCCCTCTAGCGGGGGTCGGCTCTTAAAAAGTCTGTTGGGGGTATTAACTGAATGACCTCAGCTTTGCAGGAAGAAGGAAGCTCATGAGTTAAACATTCCCCTGTGCTCTTGTGATTTCCTTGGGCATACATGTGCATGCACACATGCTCACATCCTTGTGCACGCATGCACATGTATGCAAGCACACACATACGTGTTCATGTGCATATCCACATGTGAACGAGCCTGAACCACACACAAACATGTGTGTGTGGCCCTTCCACTAGCAGACGCTCTCATCTCTGTTGACATTCTGCTCAAGCTCGGGTGATCTTAGTCACTGTTGGCAGCACTGCCAGGGTCATGCAGTTGTGCCTTCACTCATTTCTTTTCAGCTCACTGTCTCACCTGAGTAAGACGGATTGTCCTTGTTCACTTCTAGAAAGAGAGCTTCTTTCCTCTCTCCTTATCCTGTGTGACAGTGTTTGGGGAATTACAGAGATTGGCAGATTGGCATGTTCTTCTGCAAGAGAAGCATGCAGATGCTCACTCATTGAAGATCTCCAGCCCCAAGGGGAGGGGGTTATCAGAGAGATTGATAAGCTTAGGGTGTGCTGAGATGAAAGCCTCTGTATATACAACTGCCTGGTACATGTACATTTGTACTGTTTGTGAATCTGAGAATGCATTGCACAAACGGTTTATGATGTGTGTATAAATGGGCATGTGCTTGCATATGTGGTTTTTGTGTATAGCTGTGCATGTAAGTGTGTAACCCATGAAATGTTCACATTGTGTGTGGGTGCATACATTTATTTGTGTGCAAATGTATAGTCTGTGTAAAACTGTGCATGTAAGTGTGTATTTAGCCTGTGAAATGTTTGTATTATGTGTGTGGGTGCATACATTTATTTGTGTGCATATGTCTGGTCTGTGTATGTGTGTAAATTCATGCAAGTGTGTGTGTGTGTTACCTGTGATGTGAATGATTGGGACTGTGTGCATGTGTATATTTGGTATTTGTATGACTGTAGTATGTTATGTGGTATGTTCCTGTATATTTGTATCATGTGTTACTTGTTTGCATGTGAGCAATGTTTAAGGTGTTTGTATAGTACATTCATTGTATTTGTAATATATGTGTAGTATGTATATCTATAGGGCTCTGTGAAAATATATTGTTTGTGGTGTTATGTGTTTGAATGTGAGGGTACAAATGTACATATGTATAGTATGTATGTGGTTTGCTATATGTAAGAATGTATATAATTATATATGTGGTATGTGTATATGTGGTATACATGTATGTAGGGTGTTGGTGTTCTGTGCATGTAAGTGGTGTACTGATGTGTATATGTGTGATATGCTATGGGTGGTGTGCTTGTGTGTGCACTGGGATATGTGCAAGCATATGTATATATACTCATACATTATAGTGTTCTATGAGCATTTGGATATTTGTTTGGTGATCCATCTATGTCTGCTTGGGGGGTGTTTTGTGTTATATGTAATGTGTGTGTGTGTGTTTTCTGTGTGTACATGTGTGTCTATGTGTACATCTACATTGCTCATTTTTGGATGTCTGGGCACCCCAGCTTCCCACCCTTTTTCCATTTACTGGCTCAGCTTCCAGAGAAGCTCTGGGCAGATGTTTTTGATGTAACTGTCCTGGAGTCTTATTGACCATTGCATGGGTACCTTCAGCATTCCATCTCCTTGGATGCTATGCAGACACCCCATTTTACATGCTCACAAGGCATCTCGGGGTTTGAGCAGCCTGTGCCATGAGAACATAGCCAGAACTCTGCTTTGTGGACTAGCTTGTTCATCATTTATTTACACATGTAGTTGCTCTGTATAGCAGGCCCTTGGCTCTAGATGAACACCAGACCTGGCTCTTGCCTTGGGAGGAAGCCTGCATGGGAGCAGGCCAAGTGAGCAGAAGGGCAGCCCAAGAAAGCAGTGCTTGTCCCACCTGGCCTTCCTTTCCTCTACCCCAGCTGTCTGAGGAGGAGGCTTGGGAGTAACAGGGGAGGAAGCCCTGTCCCCAGCCCAGCCTCTCACTCCTGGCCGCTGCCCAGGCTGCAGTACAAGATTATTTCAACTATGAAGTAGAGAGCACAGCACACCCAGATACTGCTCCCTCCACCCCATCACTTTGATTCTGCTGTGACCCAGCATGATTCTCCTTTAAAAGTTATCCCACAGTCTGGAAGACTGCATTGCAAAGTCTGCTTATCTTATGCTAGGGTCTTAGATATCAATGGCTTATGTGGTAGGAGGGGCTGTGTACACCACAGGACCTATGACTCCGTTTCCTGTCTGTAACACGAAGATAACATTGTCTTCTTCACATGCCTAACATTCAGAACAGACGTCAAGTGCTTGGAAATGGGTCGTGTGCATCAGCGGTGGTGGCGGTGGCAGGGCTGTTGTAGACAAATCATTCCATTTAGACACACACAAAGGGAGAGGGCACAGACAGAAAGCAGACAGTACAAAAAGACAGTCATCAGCAATTCTTGCTTCTTGTTTTTGTTTTATATTTTTTCTGAAAGTTGGAGATTATGAAGAAAGGTTTTTTTTTGTTTGTTTGTTTTGTTTTTAAAGCCTTAGACATAGCTGGACGTTGGTGGTGCAAGCTTTTAATCCCAGCACTCGGGAGGCAGAGGCAGGTGGATCTCTGTGAATTCGAGGCCAGCCTGGTCTACAGAGCGAGTGCCAGGATAGACTCCAAAGCTACACAGAGAAACCCTGTCTTGAAAAAACAAAAATAAATAAATAAATAAATAAATAGATAAATAAATAAAATAAAGCCTTAGATAATTGAATACTCTTCCTAAAAGGTTGATGATAATATACAGGGTAACACACGTGCTCTCACCTTAAAGAACCCATTAGAAGTTAAATGTATAAAAAAAACTGTAGGTGTCCATGCGGCCCTGGGATGAGGTGAGGGAGCCATGGAGGACAGGAACTGCATCTTCTAGGTTACCAGCCTGAGGAGATTTCTCCTAAACATGGTTGGGATCCAGGGTCTGGCCTCAGGAGTCAGATTCTATTGCCCAGGGTGGCCCTTTCTTGTGCTAGATGAGAAAAGGCTGCATCTTATACTGGTGTCAGGACTGGGCACTTTTTTTTTTTTTAAATTAGTTTGTTTACTTTGGTTTTTTGGGAGGTCCATTATGCAGTAGTGGGTTCCCCTGTAAGCAACATGCAGTAATGAGGTCCCCTGTAAGTGAGGTGAGCTTTGTTTTCCATTCACTTCTGTGAGCTCCTATCACATAAATGACCCACCTTAGAGCCCTAGTGTCACACAAATGAGTACTAAGCCCACAGCTCGAGAGTCTGAAGCCCCTGCTCTGTTCCATGGGAACTTCTCTGAGCTGCTACTGTTCCTTGGCAAAACCAGGCTTGGTTGGTGGAAATGAATGGATGGACTGTGCAAAATATTGGGGTAGGGGTGTTGGGAGAGGGAAGGAAAGGGACACTTAGCAGTGTAACTCAGTGTTTGTATTTTAAGCAGCTACCATTCTTTGCCTCAGTTTTCCCACCCTGTTGCCATAGCAACCATACCCCTCAATAGTTCTGAAAGCAAGTCCAAAGGCCCTGTCCTTGTCCCCACTCTGCCATCAGCCTGCTCATGAGGTCCTGGAGATTCCCTTGGCCTCTCTGAGCCGCTTTCCTGGTTTTCACGATAGTGACGGGCACCCTTGTAAGCCTGTAGTGGACAAGAGGCACAGCGTTTCTGCGGCAGCATACTTTCTTCCATGTTAGTGCCCTTTTTGCCTGGTGTCTTGTGCCCTTGTAAAGTACTTCACAGCTTTCTAGGTGTGGGCACACCCCTGATGGCAGCCTATGGCTGTGAGCAGGCTGTGTCAAGGATGCTCAGGCAGGGAGTAGGGATTAGTTAATTTTAAAACATTCTTGCTACCTTGTTTCATTTACTTGGCGTGTGATGTGCTGTTACTTGCTGAAGTCCTATCTCTAGGACTGGGCTCCTGGGATAGAGGGGATAGGGACTGGGTTGCTTGGGGAAGGGACCGCCCTCAGACAGTGGGAAGCACCAAGTGGCATCTACAAGGACCCAGGTTTGAATCCTAGCTGTGTGACTCATGGGACCTGCTGAATCCTATTGTACCTTAGCTTCTTGACATGTACAGCAGGGCAGTTGTCCCCATTGTCTCTTACTTTGTATGCAACTCCAACTCTCTAATGACCATAAGGGGGCACAGGACAGGTTATCATTTCACAGGGCCTGTCTCCAAATGTCCATGCTGTATCAAAGTTTGTCCTACTATAGAGGCCAGGACAGGTCCTTCAAATGATCTGTACCTTACCAGACTCCAGTGTGTTCCCTAGATCAGGCTTGCCTTGGGGTGAGGGACAGCATTGTCACTCACCAACCCTCAGGTTTTTCTGGCTGTCCCTCCATCACAGGATCCAGAGAGCAGCTCTGTGTATCATTGCTGGAGCTCTGGTAGAGCCACAGTGCAAAGTGGGGGCCTTCACAGGTCCAGAGAAAGGGCAGAGGTCAGTAGTCACAGAGTCCCTGGCTAGCAGCCTGGCCTTAGAGTGGTTTTTCTGTCCTCACTCTGCTACCCACAGCCCTCTGTCTTTGCACTGAAGACTTCAATCTGTTCCTGCCTGTTGTTCCATGGCTCCCAGATCAGGCCTGCTAGAAGGAGAAACCAACACAGAGACCCAGGAAGTTTTTCCCAGGTCACATGAAGCCATGGGTGAGGATACTTGTGATGTGTAGGTTGGGAAGATCCTTAAAGGCCGTACGTATTGCTGCCTGACCCTCAGAGATGCCCCTCAGTAGCTAGCCTGGGCCGAAGAACCAGTTGGACCCATTGAGATGATATAGATGGGCTCAGGCCTGGGCTCTTCCAGGTCCGCCTTAGCAAGGGCCTGGCCTTGTGTGAGCCACTCCTGCCCAGCCTTAGGAAGCCACCACCAAGTAATTAATGTCTTCTCCCACAGGCAGCTCTGTTTCCAGCCTCAGCACAAAAGTGGATTCCTTTAATTGTCCCACCTACAGCTACAAGAGGCCTCTCTGCAGGGACAGACCTTTCTGGTTACCTATATGCACAAAGTTGCCCTGAGAACACTTAACAGGTGGAAGTGGGAGTGATGCTGATGGATGCCCAACCCTGGGGCTTTGGGTATGGCCCAGCACAAACCCAGCCTCTAGACCACTGTTGGATGTAATCTCATCCAGGGGTTCTCCAGTGGACCATGCTGGGACAGGACCAAGACATGGCTATCTCTCCCCACCCCCATCTCTGTGTGTGGAGGAAGCTAGCAGAGCTTCTGGAACCTACCTATCTACCTCATCTTCCCTCCAGGCTCTCTGCAGTCTTCTGGCTGGGCCTCACACTTTGGGCTTCTTGGGCTTGGTGCCATCCGTCCATTGTATGATGTCCAGTGTGCAGGCTGAGGCTTCTCTGCCATCTTGCAGTTGTGTCTGGTTTGTCAGATACTCTTACTATGGCCTGTTCAATATAGGTCATTAAAGTTGTGTGAAGCTGGGCATTGGTGGCGCACGCCTTTAATCCCAGCACTCAGGAGGCAGAGGCAGGCGGGATCTCTGTGAATTCAAAGCCAGCCTGGTCTACAGAGCGAGTTCCAGGGCAGGCTCCAAAGCAATACAGAGAAACCCTGTCTCAAACAACAACAACAAAAAGTTGTGTGAGCTTCCCAAGGTCAGAGAACTGTTCAGGAATATGGTTTGGAATTAAAATCATTTTCCTAACTGCTATTTACTGGGCTCCTTAGTTTGTTGAGCAACCACTCTGGCCAAACCCTGGGGAACCACTTTGAATAAGGCCCAAAGCCTGAGCTCAAAGACAAACACATGGCCAAAGAGTAGGCCAGTGATAGCCAAGAATAAAGTTGGCACTTGGTGCCTGGGAGCCAGGAAAGGATAAGGAAACTGTTCCCTGGCAGAGAGATCAGCATGGCAGAGAGGTCCATGGGGACAGTGGCCAACTTTGGAGACACCAGAGCCTGGCTCTTGTGTATAACCTTTCCAAACCTGTCCTGCCTTTCCAGTCTCTTTGTACATGAAAGAGGTCACTCCAGACCCTTGTTATCATTTTCCAGTGGTTTCTCCATCACCCTGGGGAGATGTGTTTAAAACTCAAGTTGCTGAGCCTTCCTTCGAGGTGTGATTCAGAGAGCCTGAGAGGGAGAGTCAAGAGTCTGATTTTTTTTAATTATTACATTTATTTGGTTATTTGCATGGAGGTGGAGGGCATGAGTGTGCTGCAGTACACTTGTGGAGGTCAGAGGACAACCTGAGGGATTCAGTTCTTCCCTTTCACCATGTGAGTTCTAAGAGTTGAATTGGGATTTTTAGGCCTGGCTGCTAAACATCTCACAGCCCAGGGGTCTGCATTTAAAAGAAGTTCACTAGGTATTTCTAAAGTTCAAAGACCACACTCTGGTTTGAGCAATGCTACTCAGCTATCTTGCAACCTTTTGAGCCCTGCCCCTACCACCGGCCTGTGGCTGCCCTGACTATGACTGTTGGCCTGGCAACCCATGGAACTTAGAGGGGGAATGCAGCTGTCAGAGAAAGCCCTGCTAAATTAAAAAAGCCTTGACTATTGCATTCCCCAAAGCTAAGAGGTTCTCAACTAGAAGCAGGTCAAGAACTAAGGGGGAAGGTGGGGAGTTGTGAAGGTCTCGGGGCTGCTTGTGGAGCTTGCCTTTCTCCCTGAGTTAGGTCTGAAAGCTATTTGCATAGGGCTGGTGCACATCAGGATTTTTGCCAATGTCTGGGCTGACCTGACCAACACAGGGGCCTACAAATGGCCTAGATTGAGAAGCAGGCAGAGCAGAGAGGCTGGAGGGCAGTCAACATGCTGTGGGCTGATCGGCCAGTTCCCCTCTAGTGTCTTAAACACAGACAGGCTTCTCATTAGCATGAGAGAGCTCCTTAAGTGGCTCAAGTTAATTGGACCACAGCCCTTGTAACAACTCAGCAACAGGCTGGCTCAATCCTGCCTAAGTGCAGAGGTTGCTTTCACAGAGAGAACAGCAGTGGTCCTTTCCCACAGTGCACTCAGAGCAGAGAGACTGGCTGGTAGACATGAGGAAGCCAGGGTGTATGCTGTGTCTCTCCAGGCCATAAGCCCAAGGCACTAGTTCCTGGAGCTGTGTGCTGTAGCACGAAAAATATAAGACCCAGAGAGTGATATTGGGGTTCAGGCTTCAAGTTGAAGATCAGAAAAGCAAAACAGCCGGCCACTAGCTCTCACCTCTACCTCAGGCTTAAAGGTGATCTTGGGTCCTCAGACTGGAATCCTAGACTGTTAATTTCTCCTCACTGTGACTGGAGATTCCTGAGACTTTGATGTCTTCCTATCTTCAGTGTGGTTGGAGAATCAGTGCCGGCTCTGAGACCCTGTTCCTGTCTTAAATACTTCTCATGAGTCTTGGGATTAAAGGTGTGAGTGATCCCAAGTGCTGAGATCATCTTTGTGTGAGCTGTTTCTCTTTAGGACTCGATATATTTCTTGTAGTTCAGTGTGGCCTTGAACTAACAGATATCTGTCTATCTCTACCTCCCAAGTGGTGGAATTAAAGGTGTGTACCACCGCCACCTGGCTTCTACAGCTTGTGGCTGACTTGCTTTCTGAATTAGCAGGCAATCTTTAGTAAATAATGTATCACCACAGTATGCTGTGACACAGTGCTGAAGCTGGTGACTTATACTGCAGAACTATAGGCCAGAAGTCTGGATTTGTGTGTCTGTTCAGCCTTGTAACCTCTGATGCCTCTGATGCATGCCTCCCAGCTTCTTCCCACTTCTGGTGGCTCCAGGACTACCTTGGCTTGTGGCTACATCACTCCCTCTGTCTCTATCTTCACACGGCCTCCACCTCTGTGATTCCATCTTCTTTCCCTTCCTCCAAAGACAGCGGTTGTTAGATTTTTGAGCCCACTCTAAATCCAGTATGATCTTATTAGGAAGTCGTCTTGATTCATTATTTGCAAACACTCCATTTCCAAATAAGGTCCCATTCTGACATCCCACATAGATAGGAACTTTGGGTGGTGGGGGGACGTTACTATTACACCCAGCAGGCAGAATGCACCCCCAAGGATAAGCCTGCTGTACTGGCTAAGAAACAGTGGCCTTGGTAGCTGGTCCTAGGAGCAGATCAGACGCTTCTATCAGCTTCCCGTCCCTCACCATCTAAGTTAATTTGCCTCCAAGAATAGAATCAGAGACCAGGAGAGGGTGTGCCATTCAATACCTCCATCAAGTTGTCCCCAAAGAAAGACCCAAGGTGACTCTAAAAGTGCTGACAAGACCTGGGTTGAGTTCCAAGGAGGCAAACTGCTGAGCATATGAGCTTTCTTATAATACCTTGTGGGGTGGTGAGCAACCCATCCCCAGAGGTGACTGAGCGCCTCTTGCAGGGTAGGTTCTGCAGAGGGGACTCCCATCTGGCTAGCTCTGTTTGTGTTCCTCCTAGAGATTCAAGCCCCTCCTGACGACTGTAGGATAAGGCCAGGGATTCCTAAGACCATTGAAAATAATGGTGGAAGATCCAGCCTCAGATCCTGAGATTCTCCCTGCAAGCCTGGCCCAGGCTCTTGCTGCTGGCTCATCTGTGGGTTTATGGGGTGGGAAGCATAACCACAACTGTCCAGTGTCCAGGGCATTAACAACCACAGACCCTGTATCCTGCACTGTTGAGCATGGCCTGTTACACAGTTGGGCCTCTCAGATCCTCTCCTTGCCCTGTTTTGAAACACTGCCTCCTGCCCAACTCCCTCAGAAGCTATTCCCTCTCTGGCTGGCTGATGCTAGCCTCGAATGTAGCTCTGATACCCGGAGCTGCTGGTGGACTTGTCACCACTATCAGTACATCGCCATGTGCAAGAGCTCAGGCCCTGCTTAGATGAGGAACACCATACACTTCTTGGCAGTAAGAATTAGGATGCTGTCCATATATTCTCCCATGGGCTGGGCTGGGTTGGGGAGGAGCCAGCTACAACTCAGCGTTCATCTGTGTTGTAGCCTGTGTCAGGATTTCTTCCTGTTTAAAGCCAAGTCGTATTTCCTTGCACAGACAGATATCTCTTTACTCACCCATCAGTAGACATCAGGCTTTTTTCACCAGCTATTTCCTAATCCAACCCTGGAGTTTCTAGAGAGCCTGGTAAGAAAAGTACAGGGCCTTGTGTCTGGCAGGGCTTGTTCGAGCTCCCAGCCCCCCTTAACTCCAGTGTAAAGACTTCATTCTAGAGAGTTCTACCTGTCCTATCCTCTGTTCGCCTGTTTCTTTGCTGCCTGGGCCTGTTTCTCATCCAGGGGAGGTACACAGCATGCCAAGAAACTCAGGTCTGAGAACCGTAGTCCTGCAGGAGCTGGCTGCCTGCCATCAGCCTCACACCCACTTGCTGAGTGACCTCAGTCATGTCTCTTCCCTTCCCAAGTCCTTTCCTCTCATCTGTCAAAAAGACATAATTGTCTGTGACAGTTTGTGGCAGCTCCTCACACAGATACAAAGCCCAGCCTTGGATCACAGATATTGCTGCACTTGTGTTCTGGGTTGGATACTGCCCTCCATCCCTGAAGCCTAAGAGCAACAGCTTTTGCTCAGTCGAGTACTGCCGTGGCCCCTGCGACAATATTGCTGGGGTGAGGACTGTCTGTTCCTTTCTCTTCTGATTCCTTGAATGTAGGATGGTCCCTTGGGCTAGTTCTCACAGACTGGTCATAGATGGTCATCTCACAGATGCTGTGGCCTCATTACTGTGGTCACACAAGAATGGACAAGTGCTTTGTTCTACTGCACAGGGATTTCAGCTTTCCTGGGCAGACAGTACCTGTAAGGCAAGGACTATAGGTGGGCTACCTACAGAGGTGGCCCTGATCAGGCAGGGTCTTGATGGGTGACCAGGGCACTTGAGGACAGAAGTGGACAAGCAGGCATTAGTTAACCTCAGACATATGTCCAATACCTACTATTTATTCCTCCAGTTGTATGGGACTGATGTCCCTGCACTCAGGTAATGAGCCCTAGAACAATTAAGCGACTTTCTCAAGGACAGAACTTGGCTGGGCATGTAGCTCAGTGGTAGAGTGCTCATCTAGCACATACTAAGGTCCTGGGTTCCAGTGCTAGGAATCCCCCCCCCACACACACACACACACAGCTTGCATTTAAACTTAGGTCTGTCTGACTCCAGTTTTTCCCACAATGCTTTGTGACCTTCAACTTGGTTTTTGTTTGTTTTTTTTTCCTACTGCACAACACCCTTCTTTTCAAGGTGGGAGTGACTGTGCTCCCCCAACCTCCCCCAACTTTCTCCCGTTCCTGCTGTTCTGTTCAGGGCTGTTCAGCGCCTCTTCACCTCCCACCCTGTTGACATAGGGCTGTTGCTGGGCTGGCTTTGTTTTTGACCTAGTCAGCCTGGCAGGGAAGTGGCAGGCTGTGTGCAGAGCTTCCCAGAATAGCCCCCGGCTCCCCGCCAGAGACAGAGGAGCCAGACTGTGTGCGATGGGCTTGGACCAGTTGGAAGATGACTCAGTTCTCTGTACCCCAGCCACCCCCTCTCCTCCTTGTTCTCCCCTCGTTGCCCCCATGCCTGGATCACCCCCCCCCCAGGCTGGGCCACTAGATATTTCTCAATACCTGCTGTGGCTGTTGGCTTCAGGTTAGTTGGAATGGCTTTGGTGTTTCTTTGTGGCCACATGAAGAGATCTTACCCCTCCTTGTTACTGATCTGTTTGATGACCTTAGCCAAATGCCTGTCATTTTCATGGCTTCAGTCTCAGAGGGAAAGGGCACCTTCCCAACTCTCAGAATGTTGCTGAAAGTGGGAGTGAGGTGGCAGGGAAGCTGGTGGTGACACAGAGTGGCCGAGTAGTAATAAAACCAATGAGTTACTTCAGCCTTGACTGCTTAGAGCAGAGACTCTCAGCCTTCCCAATGCTATAACCCTTTAATATGGCTCATGTTACAGTGACTCCTAACCATAAAATTATTTTTGTTGCTACATCATAACTGTAATTTTGCTACTGTTACTAAATGGTAACATAAATATCTCATATGCAGGATATCTGATATGTGACACTCCCCCCAAAAGGATTGCACCCTTAGGTTGAGAAGCACTGGCTTAGAGAGTGGTGTGAGAGCAAGGGAAACCTCCTTGAGTGCTACATACTGGATACTCAACACCTGTCTCTTTGTTTATTCCTCCTGTTCTCCCTCTATGAGACATCCAGTTTTATAAACACAGCAACTAAGGCTCAAACTCTAAGTAACTTGATCCAGACCAATGAGGGGTGGGATTATTAGAATCTCCATCCTGTCATTGATGCCATGCCTCCTCATCAAAGAGAAGCCTTCACTGCACTTTCTGGGCTCTTTCCTCCAAACCCTGAGCTCCTCTTGAAAGAGCATCTAAAAGGTCACACCTGCATTAAGGAGGCATTTCTGGGACAAAAAGGGCCCACCCATGTCAGCTCTATTGTACATGTAAACAGTTTCACACAACAGTGAGCAGACATTTGAGAGACATCACCATGAAGCCCTGAAGCTTCATGTTTTCTCTGCCAACTCCCCATCAAAGCCTTGTGTAGCCTGTAGTTATCACTGCCAGTTATCCTGAGGCCAGCCCGGCTCAGGAGCTGCAGCACTGAGAGCTGGACCATGTCTGCTGCTCCATCCCCTGCTCTGTATACAGAGGCTAGAAAGCTGTGCTCTACTGGACCCTAGCCCCATTCTTTGTGCTGCCCCTTGTCACTGAACAGGTGGCCATAGGATGTTGCCCAGGTTTTATCCCAGAACTGGGCTCTCCTTCCCTGTTTGTTTCTCTGCACCCAGCCTCCATGGTCAGCCCCCACCGTGTGTGTGTGTGTGTGTGTGTGTGTGTGTGTGTGTGTGTGTTGTGTGTGTGTGTGTGTGTGTGTGTGCGCGCGCGTGCCTCCCTCTGTGTGTGTGCCTCTGTGTGTGTGTGCATGTGTGTGTGTGTGTGTGCCTCTGTGTGTGCATCTGTGTGTGTGCCTCTGTGTGTGTGTGTGTGTGTCTGTGTGTGTGCATGTGTATGTGTGCGTGCCTCTGTGTGTGTGCCTCTGTGAGTGCATCTGTGTGTGTGTGTGTGTGTGTGTGTGTGTGTGTGTGTGTGTGTGTGTGTGAGACTAATGTCCTTGGACTTTCTCCCATAGTTCAAGGGACTGGTGAATTTCAAGGGCAAGACACTCATAACCCTGCTTAGAACGTTTGGGTTGCAGAATGAGCTAGGCCTGATGTACAGTTGGCTCACGACATACAGAGAGAACGTTGACATGCACACCCACAATGCCTTACTCTCTATCCCCAAATGCATCGAGCTCTGAAAACCAAGTGCTTTGTCATAGCTCATTTGGCAGCAGAGTCCCTCGTGAACTGGGGTGAGGCTATTTATAGTCCTCGTGAAGCTATTTATAGCTGTTATTTATTCTATACTCATGAATTCACTGCAGAAATTTCGATGTATTCGATTATTGAAAGCTGTGGAAACATGCTACCTGTCTGACATTCAGGAAGCTGAAATCCCACACACATCTGCCCCAGGGTTGATCATACTGTGACTTTTTTTACTGGTTGTAAAAAGTGCCTACCACAGTGTAGCTCTCCTGTGGTTTTTGGAGCTAAGGAGGTAATGCCAGCCATGGGGGGGGGGTCTTGTCCTCACCCCCAGCCTCACAACCTTCCATCAGAGTGCCCAGCACTAAGATGTTTTTACTGCCATCTGGGTGGCTAGACACATCTTTTCTTTTCTTTTTTCTTTCCTTTTCTTTTTTTGCCAGGCCTAGTATAAAAAGCTCTCCACACTTACACTGGACACACACACACACACACACACAGAGAGAGACACAGGCTCTATTGCCTTCCCTCCCTCTCCAGAAGGTTGAGTCTTTGGTGTCTTGTCTCATATAGGAAGGTGAGAAGGGATGGATGGGCCTTAAACTCTCTTCCATCATGCTGCCTCTGGGGAGTCTTGGGCACAGAGCAGCTTGTGCCCTTGGATTATAGTCAAAGCACACTGAAATTGGTATGGAGAGCCAGTGCTTGGGAACCCAGTACACGTGGAAGAAGGGGATTGCAGACCAGCTCAGCAGATCATGGGGAGGGGAGCCCAGAAAGCAGGGGTCTTGAGTGACCTTCTTGGGAAGAATCAGTCAGGTCCTCACTGAGAAGATGCCCTCTGCAGCTGAGACACCATTATTCGATCAGATTACAGCACCTAGAGAAGGGCCTCACTGCTGTGGCTCCCAGGCCTAGGATTTGGCCACAGCAACAGGAAATCCACTTTAGGGTGGCACTGGGGGGCATGATCTTGTCCCTGGTAGCCGGGAATCTACCTCAATTGCGTGATCTTACCTGGCCTTGGCTTACCTGAAAGGAAGGAATGTGGAACACTAGTTCGTTGACACTTAGGAGGCCTGAGCATGCTCACCTTAGATGAGCAGCCCTGAGAAAAGGAGCACCAACCCACTGGGGTGATTCCTGGGGCTGCCTGACAGTCTCTGTGTTCCTTGTATCTGTGCAACCACAGGGTCCTAGGCCCTTCCCAAATCCTGGAACGGGCACACCTACTGCTCACCTCAGCCCTTCAAGTTTTTGCCTCTGTCTTCCCATTTCTCCTTCTCTCGCTCCCCATCTGCGGTTCATAACTCAGGACCAGCAGATGGCCACTCTTGCTTCTCTACTGTAGCTTCCCTGGCTTGTTCCTCAGCTAGAATGGGTGTGGGGCTTCCAGATAGGGTCCTGTTAGCCCAGGTGAATGATCACCATCAGTGTCCTGGTCTTAATGAGCCCTAGGGTGCCTGGCAGCTTGGGCAAGCCACCAGCATCAGAAGCCAGTGTCTGAGGTATCAGGGACAGTTCTCACATGCTTCCTGTATTATTCTTGTACCTGGTTCAGCTGCTGAAAATTTTTTTCTTTTCCTGGTATCTTGAGATAGCATTTCTTTCTTTATTTGTGTAGCTCTGGCTGTCCTGGAACTCATTCTGTAGACTAGGCTGACCTCAACCTGCCTCTCTCTGGGGTTAAAGGCATGCACCACCACATTCTAGCTGCTTGTCAGCTGCTAGAATGAAACCTTAAGCATCTAGCTCTGAGCTGCCTAAAACATAGCCCTTACTCCCAGTTTTCACCACCTGCTTTCCTTGCCAGGTTGGAGCTATGTCTCAGTGAGCACTAGATGCTGGGTCTGCAGGGTCTTGTGGGGAAACCTGCTCTTTCCCATTACAGCATCTGTTGTTGTGAAGAAGTAGGCCCTTGGTGCTGCATGTGGGAAGAGCCAGACATTGAGGTCGCCTTCATCCTTGGCCAGGACCCCCTCAGAGAAATATAGAAACTTTGGGGGTGTTGAGCATCCCTCAAGGTAGGAAGAACCTTTTTGTCAAACTAGGAAGACCTGCCAGAAGAGGAAGCCACGCAATTCAACAGTTTCCCTTCTTAGTATGGAGGAGCAGTGCTAGGTCCCTAGCCTCCTAGAGTAGGCAGGGGCTGCTGGCAGATAACCTGACCTGAGACTTCCAGAGTGAGCTGTTGCTGAACTTATACCTGTCATCGTGGATGAGGCCTTCATGGTCAGTCCAGCACAGAGCACTCTGGAGTAGTTCTGAATGAAAATGGCCCTGCACTGTAACAGCATTGGTCAAAAAAAGCCTGGTTTAATTCAGGCATTAGCTTTCCTCCCAGTAAAATGAGGCCAGGAGTGTGCCACACCTGTGGCCAGCTCAATTTGATATACTTTCCCTGACCCACTACCAAGACTTACCACTACCATAGTGATTTGGGAGACAAAGCCCCTAAGAGCTACCTCACAGCAGGTTGAGCTAAGCGGTGTTCTAGTCCCAGAGAGGTTAGCATCACAGGAGAAAATCTCAGAGATGAGGACTTGCTGACAGCCATCATATTTCTGTTCATCTTGCTCTGTGTCTTACAAGTGTGTGTATGTCTCTTAAAATTATCACATTAGTATACTGAGGACACTTGTTGACAGGACTCCTATCAACCCCCTGGCCCCTATCTTGTGTGCTTTTCCTGGTAGGAGGATATCAAGAGGAGGGTATCTGTTTTCTTGTTTATTAGTTTGTTTTTGTTTTTTGTTTTGTTTTGTTTTTTTTGAGACAGGATTTCTCTGTATTGCTTTGGAGCCTGGCCTGGAACTCACTCTATAGACCAGGCTGGCCTTAAGAACTCAGAGGTCCGGGCTGGAGAGATGGCTCAGAGGTTAAGAGCACTGACTGCTCTTCCAGAGGTTCTGAGTTCAATTCCCAGCAACCACATGGTGGCTCACAACCATCCGTTATGAGACCTGGTGCCCTCTTCTGGTGTGCAGATATACATGGAAGCAGAATGTTGTATAAATAATAATAATAATAATAATAATAATAATAATAATAATAATAATAATAATAAAAGAAGTCAGAGATCCACTGGCCTCTGCCTCCTGAATGCTGGGATTAAAGGCGTGCACCACCAACGCCCGGCATGAAGATGGTATCTGGAGAGAGGCTGACAGGAAGGAAAACCACTGGATCTGTTGAAAGGGTTTGATCTGGGTGGAAAAGAGGATCCTATAGCCCACTCTAGCCTCAAAGTGGTTCAGGAACATGGATGTCTAAGCCAAGTCTACTGATGTGAGATTAATTTACAAACAGGCATGCAGAATGGAACGATGTGTACACAGAGCCTGCTGTTCTCACAAAGCTGCATCAAGACGTCACCAAGCAGGGTGTTATTTCAGTCCCAAGCATTGTATCTGTTTAGCACCCAGTCTGCATAGTGCCACACACAATGGGCTGCCCAAAGCTGGCAGTGTTTGAGGCCCCCTGGACTAGTGACTTCTTTGAGGTGGTTCCAGGCCCTAGAGCAGTTTCTTAGATTTGTAGAGAGAGTGACCACACTTCACAGATGGTGGCATATGTCCAACACATGGTACATCAGGTTGCCCTACACGTGCATTCTACCCGCAGACAGGTGTGGCGTCTTTTCCAGAACCGGATTCACTTCAGATCTTAAAGGAGGGCAGTGTAGAGGATTCCAGAATGATACAGGGAAAAGCCACGTAACCAGTTGTGAAATTTGTAAGCATTTTTTTTTTTTTTGGCCTTGGGGTAAAATGAATTGTGTCTTTCTGCTCATTAAGAGGAACAGGTTTGCTTAGCAATCTGATAACATGAAGAAGCTCCGAAGATGTATCCCCCTAGATTAGTCAGGCATTTGTCGTTTCGAGTAACAGAAATCTCATCTGAGCTGGCTCAGATGAAAAGGGAACTGAATCAGAAGGCTCGTGTGGCCCAGGAGTGCATCTGGCTTCCACCAAGGCAGGAGCCCAGGGGCCTCCTGACTGCAGGGTGTGTGGCTGCGTACAGCTTCATGACTTTGGCTATCACTGAGGGATGGGCTCATATTTTCTTTGACCCCCTCCCCTACTTTAAAAACAAAACGTTCCTGAGAAGTTCACAGTATGGCTGAGATCACGGATGTGGTGGGGGCTGTGCCACTGCCTTTGTTTTCTGCTCAGATCTGATGCCTTTCTCTGACAGAGCATGTGCTGCCAGACCCCGTCCATGCCCACCTGGAACAGAAACCAGGAGGGACACTGAAGGATGGCATGGAACCCTTCAGCTGGACTGTTGAGAGTGGATGGCAGCAAGTCAGGGATCAACAGTCCGAGAAACGACAGGCAATCACTACAGCCTCAAAGCCATTTATTCAGAGACAAGTAAGACTAAGAACTCAGCTTTCAATACAAGAACCCCCCCCAAAAAAAAATCCAGTAAAAAAATCATTAAAAATAAGGTCACATAACTGAATTACATTCATCAATAGTTAAAAAAAAAACAAAACAAAAAACAACTCAGTCTTTAATAAGACTGAAAAAAAATGAAGTAAGACTTTTAAAGTCTGATTTAAAACAAAACAACAACAAACACAAGACAGAAGACTAACAAGAAAGAGGATATAACTAAAGAAGGAGGGAGATTATTGATGTGACTTTTGCCAAAAAGTTGGAAAACCTAAGTGAAGTATGTGATTTGACTTGATTTGGTTCTTCTATAGAGTCTTACTCCACAGTCCAGACTGTCTGCAAAATCACAGGTATTTGCAGCCATACCCAGCCAGGAGATGTATGACTTTCTAAGTAAATTTAAATAACCCAAATTGGCTCATTAGAAAGAAACATATACCCTGAGAAAGAGTACATTTTCCTAATCCTCAAGAAGTAGTGAATTCTTGTATGAGATTATTTTCAAGCCTACAAAAAGATGTGACAACTTAACTTATAGGAACTGTGGAACCAAAAGCCAGAGAAGAACAGCTCAGTAACTCAACAAAATAAAGCTAAGTAAGATAGTAGCAAGTTTAGTTCAGCTGAATGTTATAAGAATAATATACACAAAGAAGATTATACCAAGAATGGAAGGAAGATTCAGTATTAGAAAATATATTCAGGTGCAGAAGAGATGGTTCAGCAGTTAAGAGCTCTTGTTCTTACAGTTCCCAGACCCACGCAGTGGCTCATGACCATCCATAACTCCATTTCCGGGGGGATCCAACACTCTCTTCTGACCTCTGTGGGCACCAGGCACAGTTAATATATAGACATACATGTAGGCAAAACACTCAAACACATCAAATAAAATGTTTTAAAAATCTAAGAAAATTACAAAGAAAATATTTTCTTCTATGGCTGGAGAAATGGTTCAGTGGGTAAACCACACACATGTAAACAATTAATAAAGCAAAACAAATTAAGAAACTTGTCTTAAAGATGGCCCTGTAAAGACACAGGAACAGATACAGAGGCAGGGTTAGAGTCATGTGACTGCCAGCCATGGATGGATAAAGATTGCAGGCAAACACTGTGAGTTAGGAGAGAGGTGCAAAGAGACTCTCCCTCAGAAATTCCAAAAGGTAACTGGCCTTACTGACACTTTGGTTTTAGGCTTCTGGCCTCCAAAACTATGCGAGGAGAAATTGACAGTACTTAAAGCCACCCTGTTTGCCGTGCATTGTAATGGCAGTCCCTGGGACAAATCTACCCAGGGTCAATTCAGGAGTGACAGCAGAGTGGAAGAATGAGAGTGACAAGCTTAGACCTACTGGGCCCAAACAACCTCTGACTTAGAATTTAGTATCTCATGGCAGGTGACAAGGCAGATAGATGTTCTCTTTAGAGAAACAGACTCTTGCTCCTGGTGTTAAAGATGTTCTCCAAAAACTTGTATAGAAAACAAGTGGTTCTATGATGAGAGTGTAATTCAGGGGGTCATGCTTGGCTAGCTTGCACAAGAAAGACCCTGGGTTGGAGTCTGCCCCCACAGTAATGCAGAAAACAAAACAAATAAAAAGGCAAGAGGAGATGATGCCATGAGCTAGGACCAGCATGAATAACTTTTGGCAGGAACAGGCCCTGGGCATGCCTCCGAGGCTGCAGCTGAAACACAGCCTGTAAAGCAGCCGTGCTCTACACATTTCAGTGAGCAGGAGGCAAAGTTGAAGACCAGTGCACGCAGGGAATAAAAGGCTCTGAAGATGATGAAGCAGATCTGAGAAAGAACCAAACAGAAGTTCGTAACAGAAGCCCTTGCTGGAGAAATGGTTGGTGCGTGGAAGCAGACTGTGAATTAGCCTGTGGGATGTAACATGACAGAAAGGACAGCACAGAGGGGACATGGATGCTTTGAAGAAGAGTCTAGGGAGAGAAGAAGAAAAACAGCCAGAGTCCATCTAAGTGGGAGCCAGTTCTGTAAAGATGGCTGATACTTCTCCAGGCTCCTCAGCTTAGAGGAGGGAACCAGCCATAGCCTTTAAAATGACAAAAAATGGATGATAAGGACTTTGCTATGGCTCCTTCCCGCTTACTCACTTCTTTCTGTTTGGGATTCCCCGATGAGCATTTCCTAAAAATCAAGCAATCGTCACACTAGGACAAGGTATTGGGCTGGGAGCCTGGGAGTGGGGTGGGAGCTTTGACCATATTACCCTGCATCTGGCAGGGAGGGCCCTTTCCCTGCACTGCCTAACTCAAAGAAGTGTTGCTTGTATTATATATAGCATGTGGGAATGCACTTTAAAGTTGGGTGATACACAGTCTAAGCAGCTGCACATACCTGGCTAAGAGGCACTCATGGGGTTTTCTAGGTTTGACCAGTAGTTTTGTTTTTTCCTCAGTGTTGTCTTTCCTCTCTTTTGCTCCCTGGAGAGGGATGGGCATCCATCGTCAACTAGAGGGTTTTATAGGGGCTATGAAAGGAAGCTAATAGCTCTGTAAAGAAGAGGCAGTTACCTGGGAAACTTTCCAGGCATGTTGTGTTCCTGGCAGTCCTGGGAGGCCTGGCAGAAAGGCCACAGCACTCACAGTGAGATGGAGCGAGATCTAGGTCCAAGTGTTCAGATATGTGAATGTGCTTGTCCTATGCTCCCCTAGGGACACTGCCTGGGCATTTCTTGTCCTCTAGGGACCAAGAGACCGCCCTCAGAGATGGACATTTGAGCACTATTGTTGATGATCTGTGATACCCAGGACTCTTGCTGAACTCAAGAATACAATTAGCTAGGCCTGAATCGCTGGCCAGGAACCAAATATTGTACCATTCTGTTCTGGGATGCTGTGTGCTCATCAAATGTTAACTCACCCACCCTGGGCTACCCTCTTCTTATCTTGTCCTGACTGGAGTGTTTGTGTACCTTGCATTTCTGGATTTCACCAGGTCAAAGCAGGCCTCTCCCAATCCACCCCACTGGAAGAGAACCGAGGAGCTGGCTGCCCCCTCACCACCATGGAGGCCTCCAGCTGCTGTCTGTGTTGTTCATGCCCCTGCATGCCCCCTGGAGAGGCAAGTCTGGCCCCATGAGAAGTCTGAGTCACAGATGCTGTCACAAAACAAGGACATAGCAGGCAGGGAGGCTGCACTATTCTTAGAGATGCTTACAGTTGCTCTAAAGAACCGCTAACAGAGCAGCTCAGATTAACACTTTGCCTGTTTAGGAGGACTGTTTGCCTGGAGACGGAGCACTGAGCCTTTGTCAGGCTGCCTTTCTTAGCAACCTACTAAGTGCTACGTACAGCCTGCACATAAAAAGAGCCCCACAGATAGACTGCCCTGCTGATTTGCTTCTCTAGTTCCTGGGGCTATAGCAACTGATAATCCAGGAGAGCCCTATCTGAGAGAAAGAGAGAGAGAGAGAGAGAGAGAGAGAGAGAGAGAGAGAGAGAGAGAGGGAGAGAGAGGGAGAGCGAGCCAGAGAGCCAGAGAGAGCCAGAGAGCCAGAGAGCCAGAGAGCCCAATAACCTGTGAGGGAATCGAGAGAAGCCAAGAGTAAACAAGTCATTACAGAGCAGTTCAGATTCAGAGGAGGCCCCGAGGGGGATCAGGAAGCAGGAGCCACTCAGAAGAGGGGCAAAAAGTGTGGCATTGTGACTGGGGGTTGAATGGATGACAAGGAACAGATGTGCCCAAGGCCCTGGGGACAGATGGGGACTTCGGGGTACACAGCAGCTCAGCTGCAGTGAGGGGGAGTTTGTGTATCCAAGAACAACAGCATTAGGGTGGCAGTGCAGAGGTAGAATTGTGACTTGTAGGTGGCAGGCAGGGCTGGGGCTGCAGGGACTCTCAGAGGCAGACATAAACTAGGTGCAGAGCTGCTGGAGCACTGAGCAAGATCCTGCCCACAGGGCAGGAAGCCATAGCTGGGTTTGCCTAAGGGTTGGGAGGGTGGGGAGAATTAAGATCTGGGCACCTTTCACATCTCTCTATTGTAGCCCCCAACAGAGCTTTGGATTGTCATTGTAGCAAAATATGCAAATTCAAAGTGCTTCCTTGTCTAGTTCTGCCCAGTTCTGCAGCTTTAAGAACAACCCTGCTCACAGTGGTGGTCCATGCCTTCAATCCCTGCACTGGGGAAGCAAAGGCAGACTGATCTCTGAGTTTGAGGCCAGCCTGGTCTACATTATGAGTTCCAGGACAGCCAGGGCTTCACAGAGAAACCCTGTCTGGGGTTCGAGGTACAACCATACAGTGTGAACCATTATCACCAGCTTCCTCCAGATCATTCCACCTTTCAAAGCTGAAGCAAGGTCTGTTAACTACTAACTCCCCCCATTGCCATCCTATTTCCCTTCTTTATAGATGGAGCTGCTCTAGCCACCATGCAGAAATGGAATTGCTCATCTTTGGGGTCACCCACATCAGCAGCTTTAGTACTTCCATTTTAGGCTGACTAATCTTTCCCAGCAGGTTTTGATGACGTATGTACTACTTGTCTTCCAGTGGCTGGAGGATCCCTGAGTACTCTTGTCTTGGTCCACGGGGCCTCCCAGAACCTGGCTCCTGGTGGTTGCCTGGATTTGCTGGGGATATGAAGTTGAGACAGGCCAGGGTTGAGTCTTCCTAGATGAGTTTGGGGTGTTGCGTTGAGGCTAGAGGGAAAAGGCCATGTTTCCTAGGTGATGGAGCTTTGGTCTCTAGACTGACCTGGGAGAATACATGAGACATTCCCAGGCCTTGTCTGGAGAACAGAGCTGAGCAGAGGCGCCTGTGTTTAGAAAGGGATACCACTTCTTTCTTCCTTCTTTGCTCACTCAGTTAACTTTAAAGGTTAGCATACAAATGATGGGTTTTTTATGGTATTTAGTATAGGCATGTCATTATATTTTATTACCCAGCCCTCTCCCACAACTCTCCCCCACTTATTGGTCCCCTTCCTCCCCCTGACAGCCTTGGTTTCTAACATAAATAATGTCATTCAATACATTACAAAACCCGCAAGTAGCCCCTCTCTGATGGAATTTAACTAGAACTCTGCCTCAGCTGGGAGGTGTGCACCCCTACAAAGTGAACTGAAAGAAAATGAGGTCAATAATCCCTCTAAGTAACACATCTTTGGGGAAAGCCTTCAAGCCATTGTGTTCCCTCCTGGCATGTGCAAATCAGATGCCATCCACATTCAGTTGTCAGTAAATATCACTAGCTCTCAATATACACTGTTCAGTTCTGATGGCCTTGATTCCTTCTTGTCATGGAGACACCCTTGGCTTTTACGTCTGGAAAGATTGTTCTGGAAAAGCAAGGGTATAAAAGCTAAGAGCGTTTATGAATCACATACTTGAGGTATATGTTTATACAAATGGAGGCCATTAAGAAGGTGATGGTTTAATACTCAAGGTACTTTCCTTGCTGGGAAGTAAGATGCACCTGACTTTTCACCTACTGAGAGATTGTGAGTGTGGTGCCTCAAAGACACAAAGCTGCGGTCTCCTTGGTTATAAACGGGGGGGGGGGTGGTGGCATTGCCACAAAGTGCAGTATCATTCATAATATGCAGTATCATATGCAGTATCAGCCATAAAAAGGAAACCCTAAAATGATACAGCATGAGCCTTGGACACAAGGCTGAGTGCAAGAGGCCATGTCCTGTATGATTCCAAGTATAGGATGGGTCCTGGACACACAAATCCATGCAGACAGAATGCAGATTAGTGGAGGGAGTGGGATGGGCAATGGCAATGGAGAACGACTACTGATAGCTACCGGGTTTCTTTGTGAGGAGAGAAGATGTTTTGGAATTAGATAGTGGTGATGGTTGCACAGCTCTGAATACATTAACAACCACTTTTGAGGGTGAGCTGCAAGGTGTGAGCTGCCCACAACAGAAGTAAATCCATGGGAGGCACTTCTGACTCAGGGTAGTGGGGAGATTGCGTTGAAACAGCCTGAGCATGGGAAATGGTTTGTAAATCAAGAGGTGAGGTTTTCATGATGTCCAGCTCCAGGGTGGGACTGTCATATGGGGTTCAGTGGGGCTGCAGTGCTCGCTTGAGGGTTTCAGGTAATGCCCTGGAGAGTAGTGTCAGGCACAGTGTATGCTTTCCCTTCCATTTTCCTCACAGGACTATGAAGAACTGAGGACAGGAGGGGTTGAAGACCAATACTCCAACCCTTAGCCATGCTAAGTGCTCTAGACATGAATCCCTCAAGTCTGTCCTGGAGAAATATTCCATTGATTGTAGTTGGGGAGCAGTGAGCAGTTTCCCAGAATAAAAGAGTTCCAGTGCTCTTCATGATGCCCAGGGCCAGACAGCTGGGCCTGCACCTGCCTGCCATGGGAATCGGAGCCTCAGGGTTGTATGCCTTTGTGGTCTATAAGCAGGGAAGGTTTAAAGGACAGTGATTGGAGCCCCAGTTCCTAGACTCTGTAGACAGAGGTGCGCCCACAGGGTTCCTTGCAGACCTCACACACTTGCTGGTTTGGGAACAGAAAGAAAATTAGAACTCGCAGCTGACAGGCCCCCGAGTGAGTCAGAGAACCTGGTGCTGGAATCTTGCACCCAGAGGACTCCAGCTGAGGTTCATTGGTGGGTGTGTTGGCCAGGTGAGCGGGAAAACATTGTCCAGACAGAAATACAGTCATGGGTTGAAACCATCTGACTGCAAGACCCAGGGGCCCCTGTAGCAGTGTTCCTTCATCCTTAAATGCAACAGTTAATGAAAGGTGGGATCTACTAAGGATCCCCACCTGTTTAGAAACAGGGAGGCCACAGAGACCCTTGATCAATGCAGTATTAGTGGAATGGAAAGGGGTATGCCAAAGTGGTCTGGACAGAGACAGGATGTGAAAGAGACAGTGGGGATAGAAAATATTATTGATCTTCAGGGGGACTTGTTAACCTAAATATCAGAGGAATGGGATGGGACCAAGGAGGTCATAGTTAGAGGGGCCAGGGGCTTTGGCTTTATTTTTGCAATTACAGTGTTTGTTCACATTTATATGCTGATAGGGGTGAGGGCATCTCCGGCAGATGCCAGGGCTTGGGGAGTGCTGTGGGAGAAGAGTCCTGAATGACAAGAGGACATGGGACCTGTTGGCTGTGTCAGCCTTCAGGTAGGAACAGAGATGTCCCACCTGTTTTCAGGATGTGGGTTTGGAGCAGTTTGGTGCTAGTTTGGTGGAGGGGGTTACAGGATATAAAGAAGACGTATAGTCCCAAGTGGGAAATGTAGAAACTTGTTCAGTGTAGTGGGGTCACAGGAGCTGGGCCCTCCCGGTCCAGAGAAGTGTGAACTCACAATGGTGAGATGGCCACTGGTGGCATCATAACAGGTCACAACTCTTGTTTGCCAGTCAGTGGGCTGAGGTTACCAGGCTAGGAATTGTGGGCAGGTGATCGGTTCTCCTTTGGTGCCAGTCTTTGGCAGTTTTTGTGTTGCTCTGTTTTTACAGCAGCAGCAGCAGTAGCAACAGTCAGGGACAGCAGCATGTGATGCCCCCTGGTGCATGCCTCTGGTAAAAAGACCCTCTGCTGTACAAGTGTAACAGCCCTGTGGGCCCTCAGCAGTCAGGGTGAAACATTCTGACTGGCACCAGCTTCCGGGTGGGCCTGGGTTTGGGGACTCCTCAGCCCTTGACAGCAGCAGCGTCCAGCCCTGCTTGTGGGATGTGTCTGGGACTCTTGTCCCTACAGGCTCAACAGCTCTCTTGAACTCAAATGACCGGGGCCTGCCGCTTCTCTTCTTTCCATCTTTACAGCCTTCTATCTATCCCTCTGCTGCCTCAGCTCCCCATCCCCTCTGCACTTCTGCCATCTCCTGTCTCCCTTGTTCCTGCCCCGGCTGCTCCCTGGTTGTTCAGCTGTCAGGCAGCTGCCTGCTCCACAGCTCAGTGCATTGACTTCCTATCACTGCTGCTGTTCCTCCTCTGTCTCTGTTTCTTCATGTTAACTCCTGGTCTGCACTACTAAGCATAGGCAAGAAAAAACACTTGAGAGAAGACTTCCATGAAGAAGCCTTTAATGTAACACCAAGGAGGGCAGCATGACTGGGAAGTACCCCAAAAGAGGCAAACAGCCAGCCTGCTTTTACAGACAGAGAAGGGACGAACACTTTGCACCAAACACACTGCACCTCACATGCAAGTGAAGATTTGTGTTCACCTATTACAGCTTGCCTCTTTAGCCCTGGTCACACCAGGTGAATGCCCTGTTTTGGTCTAGATGGAAAGGGTTGCAGGGTTATGGAGAGTTCACGGAGCCTTGTCATAGCAAAGACCTGCAGGAGCGGGAGCAAGCAGCTGTGATCACTGTATAGTTTCCCCCGTGGCACCATGGAGTGTTCAGGATGCTTGGTTTTGGTATAAAAATAGTCCAGCTGTAATTTGTTGGTCCTTTGGCTCAAGGCAGCCAGGGCAGCAAGGGAACATCTAACAGCAGCCAGCTAAGGAGTCATGCCCCACCCTGTGTCTCTGCTTAACTGTGGTAGAATCAGTACTTACAGTAGGAACTTAGAGAGCTTAGCAGTAAGAGTATTTTTGTTTGTTTTGTCTTGTTGTTTTCAAGACAGGGTTTCTCTTTGTGTATTCCTGGCTATCTTAGAACTTGCTTTATAGACCAGGCTGGCCTCAGACTCACAGAGATCTGCCTGTCTCTGCCTCCCAAGTGCTGGGATTACAGGTGCACGCCACCACTGCCCAGCCTCATTAAGAGTATCTTTAAATAGATTTTAACAGTGCCAAATCCCCCTCATCATCTCACATCACAGGATTCATGGCTATTTGGAAAAGGTCCTAGAATCCCACCTGTGCCTCTTAGGAACTCTGGCATTCAGGACTCCTCAAAACCTTGAGTTTTCCTTAATGGCTGATGGAACTGAGAGAGAGTTTGTGATAGGGCCTGCAGCCCAATAAATTTCCTATAGGTGCTCCCCAGCCCTGGAGGTGCTCTTATCTCAGGGATCTTCCCTCCTGAAAGCTCAGGAGCTAGGGACTCAGTCCCTTAAAGGTAGGCCTATTTCTCAGGCAAGCAGGCTCCCTGAGGCTGGGGGATGCCAGCCTGCTGCTACTGAAGTAGCAGTACCTTAGGGAGGGGACGGGACTAAGAATGAAGGACTCTCAAGCAAGCCCCAGGCTCCCTCTGGTCACAGTCAGCCTGCGGAGGTATTTTGGCCATGCTCACAGTTCAGTAGGAGCACCAACCCCAGAGGCCTGGTGGCAGTGGTTGCTATGAGCAGCAGAGTCCCCAGAAGATTGGTGGGGATAGTTTCAGCTAGTGCCAGGCCCTGGAGTCATATTCTCACACACAGGCCCCCTCTGTCCTTGTCATTCTAGTTGAGGTTGCGGCACTGGCAGCCACTCCAGGAAGTGGGAGTAGTAAGGACGGGGCTGCCCTATCCTGCTGCTGGTCTTAAGAAGGGTACAACCTTTTCAAGGCTGTTCGGTCCTCAGTACCTGCTGCTTCCCTGGTACTGTCCTGGGAGTGAGGTGTCACACCTGAAATACCCTGCAGAGCGCCACCCCACTGTGATGCCCCGAAGTGCCTGCTGGGCCATGGTGTCTGGTGACAAGACCTGTGGTGGCTTGGCAGTCACCAGTGTGGCACCCCAGGTGCGTGGTTTAGGGCCCTCTGCGGAACTTGAGGTGGGTACAGCAGTGCTGAGGGCTTTGGGGTTGGCACGGTAACGAAGGGCTGTACTCTGCCCAAATGGGTGGAGTACCCCAGGGTAGGGAGGAATAGTGACTCTGTACTCTAGCTCAGTCTTCTTGACCCTGGCCCCTGCCCAGGATGGCTAAACAGCTAGAGGAAGAGAGACCTGGAGCCAGGATCAGCCTCTGGAACCCATCGTGAGCCAGTAACCTCAGTCTCTCCCTTACAGACCAGGACCCTACCTGTTCTTAGCTCAGGCACACTTTCCTCAAGAGAAGCCTCAGGGCTGAAGAGTAGCTCAGTGGTAGGATGCCTGCTTGGCATGTAGGAGACCCTGGGTACAATCGTTGGTATTGAGATTGTGAGGGGCAAGACTTAGAGGCTCTGGGGTGATGTGTCCTCTCCTCCTAAGGCTGTACATTTGAATACCTTCAGAGAAGCTGTACCCAAGGCAGTCTCTATACCTAGGGCCTGGTTTTCATCACTAGACACAGATGGACAAAGTTAGCAGGTTGCTGTTATGCTCTTTGGCTCCTGCTTGGGGATCAGGGGGTTAGGAAACAGAGAGAAGCAGTAGGATTCCCTAGAACAGGAGACCAAGCGACCAGTAGGTTCCTGCCCATGCACATGTGTCACCTCCCCCTCCCCCCGTGTGTGCACTCATACACACACACACACACACACACACACACACACACACACACTCAGTGAGTCTCATGGCCCCCCATGTGGTTTCCTGTTTCCCTCTAAGCTTCCAAAGTCAAGGCTCCTGCTGACCCTTCTTCGAGCAGCTTCCAGACTTAATAACCAGAATGCAGTTGAATTGCGTTTGGATGGGTTCCATCGTCTGTGTCTGCTCAGCCTCACTCCTGACTCCCATCTGTGACGTCAAACCCCAGCTAATCCCAGAAAAACAGATTAAGTTCTGTAAACTTGATTCTCCCGCCTTCCCTTTTGCTCAGGGTGTCTCCAAGATCTGCCCTGCATTCTCCCTTCCCTTGGAGCCAAACCCTAGTAATCCTCCATAAGCTCCCACATATGCCGTCAGCTGGCAGGCTCTACCTGTGGAGCTTGGCTCTGGCCTTCCCCTGCAAGGCTCATTCATTTGTGAAAAAAATCTAGGAGCCCAGCCAGGCTTTCTGCATTATTGTGAGAGTCTGGGACCTTGATTTCTAGGGTGACATCCAACACGCCTCCCCTCTGCCTGGTCCCTGACCTGGAAGCAGCTCACATGCTGCACTCTGTCCAGGGCTCCACCCTACTGCTCCCATGGCCTCCCTGGATACCATACCAAATGGCCCCACTCTGACATGCTTGGACCCTGCTGAACCATCAAGGACACTGAAGAATTTGGGGATGGTCTCCTTCTAGAGTCCTGAAAGCAGGGTCTGAAAGCTGAAAGTGTCAGTGAAGGCTGGGGCCTGTTTGAGGCTCTAGAGTAGGCCCCTGTCTTCCTATGAAGGGTGTGCATGTGGAGACATGCAGATACTGGTCTGGTTCCCACTAAGAAGCCTCTGGAGACCTCCATTTTCCATCTTGCGTCTTGTTGTCCCAGGCCTTGAAAGCCACCTTGTGGCCAGCAGGAACTATAATTTTGTCTGTGCTGTCACAACTCCAGCAGGGATGAGACAGAGCGAGTCTGTCTCCTGCCCAGGCTGCTGGACTGGATGTCATGGGGTTGCCTGAGTTAGGGTTTGAATGAGGTGAGGGCAGAGACAGCAGACACAAGTCCTGTTCCTTCTCCACATGGAGTGTTCACTGGCCTCAGGCTCAGCAGGAACAAAACCACCAGAGGGGCTTTCTGGCTAGAGAAGGGCAAGAATGTTAATCAATCAGACCAAGGGAATCCTGTGGCTGTCAGGCCAGCCAGCAAAGCACCTGTGGCAGGGCATTCTTCCTTCAGGCCTCAGCCTCAGGATCCAAAGTAGTGGCTTTAAAGGCTGCTGCTAGGAGTGACATCCCAGCCAGGGATGGTCACCTGCCTATGACTGGCCTTCTGGTCCCTGATAGGCCAATAGCAATACCAGTAGATTAAATGTTGTGACAGTGGGTTGAAACTGGCTGAGCTGCCACACTTCATCCACAGGATACCCCAAAGCTGTTTTCACCCCTATTTGTAGAAGATAAAACAAAAGGTCAAAGCAGCAAGTAATTTGCCCCCAGGTGAGTCACAGTCAAGAAGGGCAGGTGTGGCCAGTGACCTTCTCTGTGTCACTGCCCTTTTCTGCCCATTTGCACTCACACAGCTCCAACTCTGCTGTACAACACCAAGTTGTGTAGAAAAGTACAAGGTACCCCAAATTCTACTGATAGGGGAGCAGCTCCCTCATCAGCATCCAGCACAGAGACAGACCTGTGCTAAAAGTAAGAATGATGGGTTGTTGTGGGTTTTTTTTTCCCAAGTTTTTAAATGCCTTTTGAATTGAAAATCAGTGCTGGCAGTATGACTCAGTAACAGAGCACCTGCCTGGCATGTGCAAGCTAGTCTGATCCCCCACACATAAAAAAATCATATTTATTTTATCAGTTTTATTTTAGCATACATACAACCTCACATATTTAAGATATACTTGAATTTAGCCCAAGATACATCTGTAGTAGGGTTCTCTAGAGGAACAGAACTGATAGAATCAATCTATATTAAAAAGGGATTTATTAGAGTGGCTTACAGGCTGTGGTCCAGCTATTCCAATAATGGCTGTCTCCTAAGGGAAAAACCAAGAATCTGATAGTTGTTTAGTCCTTGAGGCTGGATGTCTCAGCTGGTCTTCAGTATAAAACAGAATCCCGAAGAAATATGTAGGCGGAGTTTTTCATCAGGACCTCCTTGTCAGCTTTGTTCCACCAGCTGCTCCCAAATAACCACACAGAGACTTATTATTAATGATAAATGCTTGGCTGATAGCTTAGGTTTGTTACTAACTAGCTTTTACATCTTAAATTAGCCTATATTGTATCTGTGTTTTACCATATTTCTCGGTACCTTATCTCAGTACAGCATCTCCATCTCCTGCTTCATATGTGTCTCCCTATCAACTCCTGAGTCTGTGCCCTTCCCCTTCCCAGCGTTCTTTCTGCCCTGAAAATCCTGCCTAGCCTTCAGCCAGTCAGCTCTTTATTGATCAATGAGAGTAAATACATATTCACAGTACAGGAGAAGTAGGCTCTAATACCAGTGAAGGCATGCCTCAGCAGCAGGACAGATGAACTTACCAGCAAGACTGAGGGCAAACAGGCAAAAAACAAAAGCTTCATTCTTCCATGTCCTTTTATGTGGGCTGTCACCAAAAGATGTAGTCCATAGTTAGGGTGTATTTTCTGACCTCAAATAACCCAGATTTAGGGTGAGTCTTCCCACCTCAGATGATCCAATCAAGAAAACCCTTCAGGGTGTGCCCCACTGCCTGGGCTTCAGTTGATTTTCTGTTGACAACCACGATTAGCCATCACATTATTTGCATATATCTAAAATAAAATGGAAACGAATTACTAAACTTCAGAAAACATTTTCTTCACTGTACTAACAGTCCCCAATAGGTTAAGGGAAAAGGGATTTAAAAAAAAATAGCTTTATTGAGATGCAATTCAAACACCCATTCCATTAATGCATTTAAAATGTACAACTCAATGTTCTTAGTATATTATATTTTGAATTTCTAGATTATGATAGAGGATAAGTAATATAAAAGTTTCCATTTTAAAGTACTGGGCTATAGCTCTGTGGTAGAATGTTTGCTTAGCAGGCACAGGCCCTAGGTTCCATCTACAGCCTTGCAGAAGAAGAAGAAAAATTTGCTATTTTAACCACCCTTCAGCATCCCACTCCGTGGTATTAAGAGCATTCCCAGTACCCTGCATCATCACCACTGCCACTTTCAAAGTGCATCTTTTACCTAAATAAAAATTCTGACCATTAAGCAGTGACTCCCTCATACCTCTGCCCCTCAGTGACCTCTAATGTCTAATCTGCTTTCAAGAAAAGGACTTTTAAAAAGTTGGAGTTGGGGGCTGGAGAGATGGCTCAGAGGTTAAGAGCACTGCTTGTTCTTCCAAAGGTCCTGAGTTCAATTCCCAGCAACCAGATGGTGGCTCACAACCACCATGTAATGGGATCTGGTGCCCTCCTCTGGCCTGCAGGCAACATGCAGGCAGAACACTGTACACATAATAAATAAATAAATCTTTATAAAAAAAAGTTGGAGTTGTTAACTTTTTAAATAATAAGCTCTATTTGTAAAGCAATTTTAAGTCCACATTAATTAAGTGGAAAATGCAGAGCCTGATAAGGTCCTTGCCACCCATCAACATCCTCCCACTTCTACCTTCCTAAACCAAAGTAGTCCATCCAAATTTCTATTTATTATTGTATGTGTATGATATATGTATGGTGTGGGGGTGGGCATGTGTGCCTTAGCGCATGTATGAAGACCAGAGGACAAGCTGGTGGAGTCAGTTCTCTTCTCCTACTTTTACATAGATTTCAAGGACTCAAATGTTGGTCATCAGACTTGCATCATTATGCAGCAAGTGCTTTTATCCACTGAGCAGTCTTTTATCCACTGAGTAGTTCTTTTGTTACAACTGATGAGCTGACACATATTCACACAGAGTCCACAGCCTGTATTCTTTTTGAAGATTTATTTTCATTATTTTCTGTGTGTGCATATGTGTGTGTATGTGTGTTTGTGTGTGTCACACACATGCTGGTACAGATGCCCACAGAGGCCAGAAGACCTCCTGAAGCTGGAATTGCAGGCTGTTGTGAGCTGTGTGACATCGGTGCTAGGAACCAACCTCAGGTCCTCTGTAAGAGAATTAAGTGTTCTTAACTACTGAGCCCTTGGTTGAATATTCTGTGGGTTTAGATAAGTATGTAATGGCGTGTTCACCATTATATAGCAGTTTAACTGTCTGTATTTGACTGTTCATCCCACATTAATTTCTTTATGTAATGAGCCAACTTCTATGCTGTGAGAGTTGCGGCAGTAAAATTTCTACCTTTATTCTTCCACTCCCAGTTTTTGTTAATTGTATTATTACACATCATTGATATTTTCATATACTTCAGTAACCATAATTGCCAAAGTTGCAAAATTACTTTGTTTACATCTTGATTTTGCATGGATGAATTTACCATGATTTATCTTTAGTTTGTTGGGTTTTAATACCAGATGATATTTTTAAAGAAGATGCTATCCATGTCTAAGCCTCTAAATTCATGTTTCAGAATATTTACTGATCACACCTAAATGACTGTTTAACTGGGTATAATATTCTGGTTCTTAATTTCTGTCTTTTAGAGCTCTGCAGATATTACTGCACAGGCTTCTAAAACTGTGTTGCTATGAAGTCTGATTCTCCTCAACCCATCTCTCTGCACCTTCTACTTATATTTCTTTTTCCCTATCCTTTAAAGTCAGTGAATTTTTCAGAATGTGTCTTGCTGTTTATCTTTCCTAGAACATAGAATGTGAGCTAATCTGTAGGCTTAGGCCTTCATTTAATTTATTTATTATCTTGTTACATTTAAGAAATCTTGGAAGGCTATAGAGAAGACTCATTGGGTAAAGTGCTTGTTGTGCAAGCTTGAGGACCTGAGTTCAGATTCTCCAGTACCCAGATGTAACTGCATGCAACTGTATTTTAGTGCTGGAGAAGTGGGTAGAGACAAGAAGATCCTGAGGGCTCACTGTTCAGCTACTATAACCAGAACAGTGAGCTTCCGGTTCAATGAGATACACTGTCTCAAAATATAAGATGGAAGGTAATAGAGGAAGACATTTAACATTGACCTTGGGCTTCATATGTGCTCATCACAATACACATAAAAATTTTACTTAAAAAGGAAGTGTTCAGTGCCTAAAGTTCAATATTTGGGTTCCCGGTTCTATTATCCTGTCATGCTCCAGGCGCACTCCAGTTACATATGTGTTAGCATCCCTGTTGCTTCCACAACTGCATTTTTGTCTTATTCTTGTCCAGTTTACTTTGTGTGAGTTCATCAAATCCACCCACATCACCTCTGGCTGTTCATGTTATGTTTTGCCCATTTATTTATGATTTCATGTACCTTTTTAAAAAACATGAGCCATGTCTTTTCTTCCCCACTCCCCCTGAGCTCAGCTAGCTTACTTTTCACCTCTCTATTGTTGAAGAATTTCTCATGTGTCTCATGCAGTGAACTTAAGCAGCACATATACTGTTTCTGTGTTTGTTTTCTTCCCTCCCTCACAGCAGCTTGTCCTAGGGGCCTTGCAACTAGGAAAACAATGTTAAGTTTTGCACTTAGATTCCTCGGGGTAATGACAAACTATGATCTCCTGTCACATTTTGTCACTCTTGGAGCTGAGTCCTCTCCGTTGCTGTTGGTCACTGTACACTTGGTGGCAACAGTACTGAGCTGTTTGTCCCTTCCTACTGTCTGAGTCCCTGCCTGCCTCCCTGCTCACCTCCATAGTTCCATGTGAGCTGAGCACAGACTCTGTACTTCACACGACCTGGGATAAAGTTGCAGTCTTGGCCTTCATTGTCTGTCAGTCCTCAGAATGCTCTTATGACTAAGCTTTGCTCACAGCTCTGCTCCACCTGGGTTGTAGGAGCCACCCAGAAGCCTCTGCCTTAGTGTCTGTGCTATGTCTGTCCTCGGGTTGCATGTGGAAGGGTGGACGCTGTCTGTGTGGTCGCAGCTCACCTGGTGGCTTGTCTTTGAAGAGAGTGTCATCATGTACAGTTTTTAGATGTGTACTCATGGAGCCTCTGGAAGCCAAGAGACAAGTGGCTAGGCTCCCTGGGGGCTAGAGGGATAGCTCAGCCATTAAAAGCTAGGCTCGCAACCAAAAATATAAGGTTTCATCCCTGGACATCTTTGAGGGGTTGAGACCTTGAAGGAATATGCTTTGTCTAGCCTGCAACCTTGCTTGGTGGACTAGGAAGCCAGAACAAGTAGTTTACTGTTTACGTGACTGGTTAAGAGTCTGAAAGGGTCAGCTGAGACTGCTGTCTAGAGAGAGTGTCTGAGTTCCATGATTCAAATGACAAAAGGAGACTTACTCAGAGTCATTGTATTTATCCTGGTACAATGAAGGGACACACTGGTTCTGAGAACCCCACAGGTCTGAGATCACCTGTGTCTCCAGGCCTTGTCTTCAGCTTCATTTGGATATGTAAAGAGATAGATGGGCTCTGACTGGCTGAAAGGATCTTCACATGGGTGCTGCCTCCCCACCCCACCCCCACACACACTCTCCTCTATGAGCTTTGGGTTAATGGCCCTGCCTTCTGTGAAGAAGTCATTGAGGATGGTACAGGCCAGCTCTGGCCCATCTCCAGGGCTCTCCCAAAGTGTTATGAAGGGTCTCTTTCTATCCGATTGACTGATCTGAGGGTTTGTTTCTCAGCCAGTGGAGACTTACATGTGGTGTACAGCCATGGTGATGTTTATGTACAGATTGGTACCCTGAGCTACTCTCACTCAAGCATCCCTGGGTCACATGAAACCTGACTGCTATTCCTGGTGTGATTCTGTTCCGCCCCTTCCCATCTATGAGACCTATGCTCAGCCCCTACTTAGAGGTCAGGAACCTCTAAGGCAACTGCTGACGCCTGGTCAGGAAGTGGACTGACCCTTTCTTCCCGGAAACTGTTGATGGGAGAGTTCACACCGCCTCTCGCTTAGTCCTTCCCGTAGCTCTTGAAGATTGCTTAGCAAACAGGGAAAAGCATGCCAGAGAGACTAGGAATTCGCTCCAGTTGGCTTGACAACAATTTGCACTGTTGGCTTGAGAGGATTGAGATGAGAATTCTAGTCTCAGGTCTAGATGTCTACTTTCCTGTTAGCATGTCCGCCAGATGTTGCAGAAAAGTGACTCTCTTACCCTCTCTGTCTGTTTCTCAAGGGTCCTCAGTGAATTCTGTCATGGTTATTTAAGGAATCTTGCCTAGGAAGTCCCCACAAGCAAGCAGTTCCCTGCCGCCGGGAAGTCGTGGACTCCAAGATGATCATAAAGGAATACCGGATTCCCCTGCCATTGACCGTGGAGGAATACCGCATTGCCCAGCTGTACATGATACAGGTGAGTCCAGAGAGGCAGCTGGACCAGGTAAAGTCGGGTGGATCCCAGCCTGCACTACTGGCACTGCCTGTGGACATGGACTGCTGTTAGTGTGTGGGAAGTGCTGCACCTTGGCACACTCTATCTTGCCGCCCCCACACCCATTCGCATTTACTACCCATCGCCTGTATCAGCTGTTATTACGGGTCTCGGCCCAGACTGCTGTCACGAAGCATCCCATCCTTTGGTTTAAACATCAGGGACTCATCTTTACTGTTTTGGAGGCCGATTCCTAGATCAAGGTTGGGCAGGGTGGGTTTCTGATGGGACTGTCTTCTTGAGTGTCACATGTCCTCACATTGGGGTGGGCATGTGGCAGTAGTCTTTCTTTTACTAATAACTATATTAATCCCACTCATGTGACCCCATGTAAATCTAAGTAAATCCTAGATGCACATCTTCATAGATCATCAGGCTGGGAGTTGGGGTTTCATTGTAGGAACTGGAGGAGATATATTTGATCCCAACACCTCATTTAAGATGGGGGCATGTGAGACGGACCAGGCTAATAAGCTGTGCAGGAGCACATGGCCTGGCTCCTGGCTCCCAGGGTCTGACAGGAACTCAGAGAAACACTCCGGGACTCTCTCTTCCGTGTTTGATCAGCTGAGAACACAGACCCCAAGCCCTACCATTTGTTCCTGAGACTTCCAGGCCATATGTCAGACCTGCCCACTGCTCACACTGCTGGGGTACTGGCTGAGTCTGCTCTGTAGAACTTTCTACAGTTACCCTTCTCCTACACCAACCCTGGAGATTTTTCTAAATGCCAAGGGCCCAGAGCCTTTGCCCCATTATAAGCCATCTCTTGGCTTGGCTCTGGCTTTCCTGTTACCCACTGGGCCTTGTATATGACTGGCTTCTCAGCTGTTGCATCATACTGAACCCTCAGTAAGTAGGTTTGGGGGCAGGCCACACCCTTCAGGGCTTCTATGCCTACCTGCATTGTTTGTTTGTTTGTTTGTTTGTTTGACACAGGGATTCTTTGTTTAACAGCCCTGGCTGTCCTAGAGCTCACCTTGTAGACCAGGCTGGCCTCAAACTCACAGAGATCCTCCTGTCTCTGCCTCTGCCTCCTGAGTACTAGGATTAAAGGTGTACACCACCACTGCCCAGCTTTACCCATCTAGTTCCTGATGGGCTTGCACCCTCTGCCCAGGGGCTCAGTACCTGTCTAAGAGGAGCTTGAAGCCACTAGAGTTTAGTCAACTCCCACAGGAGTTCTTCAGCTGGGAAAAGAGCAGGAAGTGTCCCCAGCCTCTCTGGGGGACTGTTTGCTCTGAGCTGCTTCAGAAGCACCACTCAATTCCCTCTTGAACCACTTACCCCTTAATTATTTCTAGAGAGCGGGTAGAGGAAGAGCTTAAATCAGGCCCCAGCTCTGAGCACTCTGGAAATAACTTGGTCTGCTCAAGGACCAGACTCATCTACTGATACTTCCTGCCATTTGTCCTGCAGTGTCTTAGTTCCCTTTTCAGCAGTGATCTATGGCCATGGCAGCACAGCCCCACTGGCTTCCCGGGTTGGCCATTCAGGGTCCAGCAGCATGACTGACCTCTAGCCACTGGAGTGCCCCAAGGTATTTCTCAACCATGGAGTCATTGTTACTCAGCCCCACCAAACAACTCATTTCCCAACACGAGTTCCTATGCTTCCAGACAGTTTAATTGTGAAGTGACCCACACACAGTATCTGTGTGATACTCAGATCTGTATCCAGACCACACAGTCCATTGGGCCAATCTGTACAATGTCTCTTGGTGAACATTGATCTGCAAGATGAGACTGTAGTAAGTAGAAGCATCTCCTTGTAGGTTATGTGTGTCTACACCCTCATAAGTGCCCCTCTCTGCTGCCATGAGCTTCCAGTGTCTTTCTCTGTGCCCCTTTCAGTTAGCAAGTGTGTGTGCACTAACTGATAGAATGGTGAACAAGACAGATGTTGCCAGGAGAAAGGTTTCTGAGCCAAGTGCTAGCTATCATGTCCAGAGGGAGGCTGAGGAGCATGGTTAGCATATACATGTACAGGTGTGTGTGTGTGTGTGTGTGTGTGTGTGTGTGTGGTATGTGTATGGTGTGTGTGTGGTGTGTGTGGGTGTGGTGTGTGGGTGTGGTGTGTGTATGGTGTGTGTGTGGTGTGTATATGTGTGTGGTGTGTATGGTGTGGTGTGTGGTGTGTGTGTGTGTGGTGTGTATGGTGTGTGGTGTGTGTGTGTGTGTGTGTGGTGTGTGTGTGTGTGTGTGTGTACAAATATGCATCGACATAGCACGCACAGCCTCACTCCAGTCCCCATCAGCTTGAGACATCCACAGAGGTCTGATATACTTCTCTGTAAGCTTTCATGGCCAGTGTAGCCCCTTTAAAACAGGGCTCCCTGGGAGAGGACCCCACACTCTGCCCAAATAACTAAGGTTGTCTTCCAGCCTTTCCTCATGCCCTATGGTGGCAGGAAGGTGGGGAGAGTTGAGTCCCTGTGTAGCAAACAAAGGCACTGTCACCTGTTATAGGCAGAAATACCATGGTTCCATCTTGATATCAGAGACAGCAGAGCCCATATATGTAGCTTATCTGGAGGTTGAGGTGTGATCTGTTTCCAGACAATAGTACAGCTAAGGATCTTGCTCTGTAGGACATGTAGGCTGTCCCAGATGAACCTGGCTCTGGGGAACAAACAAGTGAATCTCCCTGGGTCTCACTGTTTTTGTTTGTTTGTTTGTTTGTTATTGTTTTGGTTTGTTCTGTTGTTTTTTAGAAATAGGGTTTATCTATGTAGCAGTCCTGGCTGTCCTGGAACTCTGTTTGTAGACCAGGATGGCCTTGAACTCACAATCTGCCTGCCTCTGCCTCCTGAGTGCTAGTATTGTGCCACTGTGCCTGTCCCCTCAATTCCTTACATAAGTTTCTTAAACAGCATTACCCTGGAAGGGTCCTCAAAAGTAACTTTCCTGTTTACAGATGGGAAAATTGAGCCAAGTTTGGAACTTAGCTCCACCAGCTCCCAGGGGGTCTTTCTGGTTCTCGAAGGCTTTGAGCTTCTGCTGGGGTCAGGAGGAATCCACCCCCAGACTCAGAGATAAGGGACTCTGTGGCAGACTGCAGTCAGGAGACAGTGTGGGCAGACAGGGAGCCCTGCTCATCCAGAACAGGGAGGGGAGGCACCTGAGGAGGCTTGCTTTGCCCACCCCTAATCCTATAGCCTTCTCCCAGATGGTCTTGGTTGGAAGTGGTGTGAGCTGTGGCCAACAAGCCTGAAGGCAGAACAGGTGGTTCAGCAAGAGGCCAACTCAGGCAGTCTAGGTGTGGGGGCTGGAACCTAGGTGCTTGTGTCCTTCCTGTTCCTGAGACACCCACTCACAGCCAGATTTCTATCTCTGGAGGCCCTACTCATCTTGTGTGACCAATAGATAATTTCTATACCCAGCATTCTCTGCTGCTACAGGACCTACGAGGGCCTATTTTCTAGCCCCTGCCCCTGTCTGCTTCTCTGCTCCTGCTATGAGCTTTGTCTTTTGTGCCTCAGAACCCAGAGTTTCTGGGGGCCTGTGCCACTGCAGGGTGAACATATTTCACAGACACAGGATGTACCTGGATGTGTGCACAGTCATGTCAGAGTAACACAGCATTCTGGCCCCACCTGTGTGAAACTATATCAGGGGAGACTGTAGATGTATAAAATGAAAGCTAGGTAGGAGTGGCAAGGGCTGAGAAATGGGAGACAGGTCTAGGTACACCCCAGGGAGATGCTGTAGGAGGTAGCATGTTCTGTGCAAGGCCTTTGGAGACAGCTGATTGAATAGCAAGGAGGCTCATCTGGCAGCAGCTGGAACAGGTTGTAGAAAAGACCAAGCTGGTGAGTCAGACCCATTCCCCTGCTTGAGCAAGTTCTGTACCCATGGAGCCAAGTCTAGCGCAAATTGCTGTGCTACCCATGCTGTCTGTCCTCTATTGGGAGTGCTAAGCAAAGACCTTGTGGGCTAGAGGGGGTTGGAGTGGGGCAGATGAGCTTGGTCAGTACCCTGGACAGCTCTGAGAGCAGCTGTTGGGGAGGGGCTTCCCATTTTGTGCCTTCCTTCAGTGGTCCCATGGAGGTTGGGTGGCTGTTTGCCAACCCAAGGCTTCAAGAGTGGGTAGTACTACATACTGTTTAGGCATGGTCATGGGCAGAGTTGGCAAGTGGCTTCCTGTGTGAGCAGAGCCTAGGAAGGTTGAGGAGAGCTTGTATGCTAAGCCACAGCTATATGAAGGCATATTGATCCCTTCATTACTATGGCCAATGGGGCCCCCAGGGATCAGCCTGTGGATGGCTGACTTAACTGGGAGACATCACCTCCAGAGTGCCTGTGATTGTGAGGACCAGATCCTATTTATTATTGATTCTTTGGACCAGCCTTTGTGGAATGTCTCCTACATGGAGGAATCCTAGTGCTATGTGGGGTTGCTGTATGGATTCCAGTTCTTGATGCCCTGAAGTCTTCACACCCCATTTCACAGGTGTGAAGCCATCCATACAGCCATCCATAGGTGATGGCAACAGCCTGGTGCCCTACACCTGAAGTACATCACCTACTCAGTCTCCACGGTGACCTGCAGAACTGGTAATGCTCACAAATGAGGCAGCCCAGAGATGTCAAAGAGCTTGTCCAGGGGAGAATAGCTGGCCCCAGAAAGCCAGTCCTTCTCTGGAGATCCAGCTGGCTGCCTTTCTACACTTGGAGCACTGACGTCTCCTAGTCTGCCACATCTCTTCTGTCCCTGAAGTATTGGCTTCAGGGATTGGAGCAGGATGTCCTTCACCCACATGCCCCTGCAGTCTCACCCCACTCCCAGGACTCAAATACTCATATAATTGAGGGCATACTGTAGGTGGTAAGGCCAGGATGGTGTGACCTGTTCATAGAGTTAACACCACTGGAGAAAGGCCTGTGTGGCTGTGCAGGAGACACAAGAACTACTCCAGGAGGCAAGGGGCCTCCCTATTAGGCAGGAGAGGGATCAACAGTCAGTGTTGTTTCTCTGACAGACAGGCTGAAGGCTAACCACATGAGATCATCAACCCAGCTAGTTGAGTAGTACTTGGTCCCATTTATATTCACTTACAACCTCAAGAGTATGACCTCATGTAGACTTGGGTCTGTGTATATATAATTAGTTAAGACTTGTTTTTAAAGATTTAATTATTTATTTATTATGTATACAACATTCTGCTTCCATGTATATCTGCACAACAGAAGAGGGCACCAATCTCATAATGGATGGTTGTGAGCTACCATGTGGTTGCTGGGAATCGAACTCAGGACCTTTGGAAGAGCAGTCAGTGCTATTAACCTCTGAGCCATTTCTCCAGCCCCTAGTTAAGACTTTTGAGATAAGATTATCTTGGATTTAGGATTTTCTCCAGGTTGACTAACTGTTGTCCCTATAAGAAAAGGAAGGGACACAGCAGCTCAGAGAGGAGGCAAGCAGGATAAGATGAGAGGGGCAACCACATACCACAGAGGCTAGAAGGGTGGGGTGTGGGATGGTGTTCCTAGAGCCTGTGAGAAGGATGGCATGCTGGCTCTTCTGGCAGGCAGCTTGGAGGTGGCTCAGGCCTAGTTCTGCTTAAATGAGCAGCCTAAGTGCTGTGTAAGTCTATATGGAAGAGCCTTCCCTGCTTCTGCTATTTTTTTTTTTTTAGTTTTTCCTGACCCTCTGCACCCAGTCTCCACCCTGAGAGACCTCTGAAGGTGCCCTGACCCCTGTGACTGGACCATCTCCTAACCAAGCTTCCCAGCAGGCAAGTGTATTAGCCTCCTGGTGCTGTACAAAAGAATCACACACTAGGTGGCTTCAAACAGCAGAAATGGACTTTTGGATTTCATCCACCCTCAGACAATCACCATCTCTCTTATCCTCCACCTTACTATCTGCAGTATGGGTCACTGTAGTACTATCCTGTGCTGCAGGGCATGGAAACCAAAAGGTGACAGGCATGCCATCAGCACAGTCTCAGGTACAGAGCTGCTGTAAAAGGTAAAAGCCAAGTTGTCCACCACAGTCCATCTGCTTGCTTCAAATCTAGTCCACAATGCAGGATCAGTCCCTTCCTTCCTTCCTTCCTACCTTCCTACCTTCCTACCTTCCTTCCTTCCTCCCTTCCTCCCTTCCTTCCTCCTTCCTTTGAGACACAGTCTTACTATGTAGTCTTGGCTGTCCTGAAACTCATATATAGATCAAACTGGCCTGGAACTCACAGAGATCCACCTGCCTCTGCCTCCCAAGTGCTGGGATTAAGGGTGTGCACCACCACACCGGGACATTCTTCTTTCTGAAGGATACTTTAGTGACTCTGGGCCCTGGAGCTGGACACAACATTATGTCCTACAGAGGTCAGGCTCTGGGGTGGTTGCAGTGATGAAGCGTGTGTAGGAGGAACACTCGTGAGTGCCTGTGTCTGCGCATATCAGTATGAGCATTTGGGTCAGGGACTTAGCATATGTGCACATAGACATACATGCAGCTGGGAAGCTGGCCCAGGATGGCCTTAGCAATAGCGTCACATCACCATGGAGGCATAGTCTGAGCTTAAAGTCACCAGTTCCTCAAACGTAGCATCTCTAGAACAGGAAATGGGCCTTCCAGACACTGGGAAAGACACATGAAGATGACTTAGGTGCTATTGTGTCAATATCACCAAGCCCCTTCCTCCTCTCCTGGCTCTTCTTAACCCTTAGTGAGTACACGAAGCAAGATTGGGGTTTGTTTTTAGAACAGCTGCATATATCCCACACCATAGGACTTTTCACCTGGAGGGGACAAGTTAGTGGTTTAGTTCTTGTTAGCATATTCACAGAATTGTACAGAAACCACTTTATGGATATTGTATACAAATATTATCTATATGTAGGTCTCCTAGGTTTTTTTTTTCCTGTTGCTGTGATAGAATATGACAACAAGCAACTTTTTTATTCATCTATTTTTGTGTTGTTTTGTTTTTTTTTGAGACAGGATTTCTCTGTATTGCTTTGGAGGTTTTCCTGGAACTTGCTCTGTAGACCAGGCTGGCCTCCAACTCACAGAGATTCGCTTGCCTCTGCCTCCTGAGTGCTGGGATTAAAGGTGTGTGCCACCAACACCCGCTGACAACAAGCAACTTAAGGGAGAAAGGGTTTACTTTAGCTCACGGTTCCAGGTTACAGCCCATCATAGGAGGAAGTCAAGGTTTCAGGAACTCAAAACACCTACTCACACCTCTTCCTTTGCCAAGAGCAGAGAGAAATGAATGCATGCTTAGTATTCTAACTTTCTGTACTCAGATACAGTCCAGGACCCAAACCTAAGGAATTATGCCACCCACAGTGGGCTGAGTATTCTCACATTGATTAATGTTAATCAAGATAGTTCCCACAGACATGCCCACAAGCCAGCTTGCTCCAGATAAGCCCTCATTGAGGCTTTCTTCCCAGGGTGAGTCTAGATTGTGTCAAGTTCACAGTTAAAACTGACTATTACAGAGGGTCAATATATTTTCCTATGTTTTGAGTGTGTTAAAAGATCGCTAGTTTGTATAGTAACTAGTGTAGAATGCTCCATTGTCCTCACTCCAGCCCTTGGCAGCCAACAGTTGGCCTTTGAACTCTGGGTTTGCCTCTTTTGGACGTTTTCATTAATGGGATCATTTGATTTGTAGCCTTTTGTGCCTTAACACCTTTCAGCCAGTATCTTTTTTATCCCTCTTTGTGTCTGGAAGCTTGTTCTACTGGATGAATGTACCACGTTTGTTTTCCCATCTACTGATGGACATCTGAATTATCTTTGCCTTTTGGTGATTGTGTATAAGTATCATCCAGAAGTCTGTGAGTAAATATGTTTTCCTTTGTTTTGACTGTGTGCCTACCTGTAGACTTGCTGGTTCACTCTGTTTCCGCCCCCTCTCTCGCTGGTTTTGATTTGTATTTCCTAACTGTGTTGTTAAGAATCCTTTAGGCACTCACTGATTATTTGTATGTCTTCTGAGGAGAAATGACTGGTCAAGTCTTTGTACCATTTGTGAATGTGTTACTGCTCTGATGTTGTAGGCATTCTCTTTATATTTTGGGTACAAATTCCTGGCACCAGATGTTATTGGCAAGTTTTCTCTTTCATTATACAAGATCTTTTTTGTTTTGTTTTGTTTGTTTTTGTTTTTCAAGACAGGGTTTCTCTGCGTGGCTTTGTAGACCATGCTGGCCTTGAACTCACAGAGATCCGCCTGCCTCTGCCTTCCGAGTGCTGGGATTAAAGGCGTGTGCCACCACCGCCCAGCCTCATTATACAAGATCTTTTAACTTTCTTTCTGTAGAACACACGTTATTAATTTTCATTAAATCCAGTTTATCTGTCTTTTGTGATGTGTTTTTGCTAGTTTCCTGCTGAAGGACTACACTTGTAGTTTCCCTGTGGACTATGGAAGTCAGTTCCTCTACTGGGGACCACATCCTGTCTTCCCTGTAGGTATTACAACCATCCGCACACATGAGTGACAAGGTGCCCCTTTGCCATGGATAAACATTGGTCCCACCTAAAATCAGATCAAGCACCCCCATCAGATGTCTTTTTAAATAATCTGAACAGTTTTAGGGTCACTTTTTTGTTTGTTTTCAAGAGAGGGTTTCTCTGTGGCTTTGGAGGCTGTCCTGGAACTAGCTCTTGTAGACCAGGCTAGTCTTGAACTCACAAAGAACCGCCTGCCTCTGCCTCCCGAGTGCTGGGATTAAAGGCATGTGCCACCACTGCCTGGCTTAGGGTCACATTTATAAACCATTGTCCAATCCAGGGTCATAAAACTAATTCCTGCATTTTCTTCTGAGAATTTTAGCTTTTATATTAGCAAATGTATTTCTAGTAAGCTGTCAACAGCAGCCAGTGAAAGAGTTGTGTCCACTGGGGAGATTGTGACCCTGTGTGATGCTGGGGCCCCTGCTAAAACCCCTGCTGCCTCCCCAGATCTTCTGTCATTCTAGCTGAGTGGGATCACACTTGATTTCTGTTCCTCAGTTTCTCCATCCATGACAAATGTCTTCCCAGTAAGCCTTTGTTTCCCCTCCCCACATATGTAGCCCAAACTGACCTCAAACACACAGCACTCCTCTTAGCTTAGCTTCCCAAATGCTGAGAGTACAGGTGTAAGACACCACATCCATCTACAGGCAGCTCTAACAACATTGTCCTACTGTCTTGCCTAGCAGAGCCCTGAATCCATAGACTCTTTGCTGTCACACACACACATGCTTGTCTCACACATGTGCACAGAAACATCACATGGACATAGACATCTTGACCAGCAGTCTCAGTGCTTAAGCCCAGTAAAGGGCTTAAGTTCTCAGTCTCCCTAGTGATATGCTGATCCCAGGACACATAATTACACTCTAGCATCATTAGGTGTCTCTCCAGGCAGTCTGTGTCTGGCCCTAGCCCAGACCCTGCTGTGGGCCTCTGCAGTAAAATAGGAAATAACACTTAAAAGTAGCTATAACACAGCATTGCTCACCCGGAGTCATGCCCAGCAGCTAGAATACTGAGAAGAGTGATAGCCCAAAGCAGGGTTTACATGGCCTAGATGGGTTCTGAAGAGAAACACTCAGCCTGGAGGAGAAAGACATATGCTTTTAGGCATGGCTGCCCTCACTCTTACAAACCAGTAGTCTAGGACCAGGCCCACCCACAGGAGCTGCTGTGTGGTTCCTGAGATTCGAGCTATCTGCAGCTTTTTCCTCTCTGTCTCCATTGCTATCCCAACTACCTATAGTGTGGGAGTCAGCTGTCACCTTGAGTGAACTGCATCCAGTACCCTGTGCCTCAGTTTCCCCACTTACAGAATGTGGAGTGCCCCATTCTACCCATCTGAGGATGGGGTACAAAAGGTGTCTGCTCAGACTTGACACTCCCACAGCATGTGCATCTCAGCCCCAGTATTTTCCATGATGACCCTATCTGATCCCTTACAGATCAAGCCTAACTCTTTTCTGTCCCTTGTCCTCACTACTAACTGACAGCATCAATGACTAAATCTGAGCATCTGGGCCCTCCTCATCTCTCTGTTTCTGGGGCTTCCAAGCCTGTACCCTCAGTCCTTTCTCAGAAACAAACCTGAGAGATATGTGGACTCTGGAGCTTTGCAGACCACAGCTCTACTTATCACAATCTCTGCCATCACAAAAAGCCCCAGCCTCTGAGGGCAGCTGGTCCCTGTCTGCCTCTGGAAGACAGTGAACTCTAGCTTGTGAGGAGGCAGACATCTCATTGGCTTGGATTTCTCTGAGTTTCTCTTCAGTCTTTAAAAAAATTACATTTATTTGGGTGAGACATGGTGGAACATGCCTTTAATCCCAGCACTTGGGTAGCAGAGGCAGGCAAATCTCTGTGAGTTCAAGGCCATCCTGGTCTACAGAGTGAGCCAGAACTACGTAGAGAGACACCCTCTCAAAAAAAAAAAAAGGTATTTTCCTTTTTTGGGGAACAGGGAGGTATGTATTCCATGGTACATGTGTGGAGGTCAGAGGACAACTTTGAGGAATCAGTTCTACTTTCTACCATGTGGTTCCTGGGGATTGAACTCAGGGCCACCATCAACTGCCAAAGGCCTCGCTGAGCCCTTTCCCCAGTCTTGAACAACTTTGTGTAGCAACCATGGCTGCAATAAGTTCATGAACACAATGACATAGTTGTGTCCAAAAGACAACTTTTTGCAACACACCACATCTTCAGGCTTTTACATTCTTTTTGTCTCCAATTCCACAATGATCCTTGAGCCTTGGATGGGGTAATGTATATATCTCATTTAGGACCAAGCACACCAAAACATCATTCTTTACTTTTTTTTTTTTTTAAAGATTTATTTATTATGTATACAGTGTTCTGCCTGCATGTATGGCTGCAGGCCAGAAGAGGGCAGCAGATCTCATTACAGATGGTTGTGAGCCACCATGTGGGTGCTGGAAATTGAACTCAGGACCTCTGGAAGAGCAGCCAGTGCTAATAACCTCTGAGCTATCTCCCCAGCCCCCATTCTTTACTTTTAGTTCAAGAATTTGCACATATAGAAAGTACATGGATCATAAGCACCACTGTGGTGGGCTCACAGCAAATGAATATACCCTTTCACAAGGTATATTCAGTGCCAGGTCTGGAAACAGAATTTTCTCAGCCCCTAGCAAACCTTCAGGGGTCCCAAGAACTCCTGAAGTCCTGAGCAAACAGTTTCTTCACATGCAAAGGCCAGAGGGCAACATCAGGTGCCCTGCTCTTATTCTCTTACTCTCTACCTTATTATTTTGAGGCAGGGTCTCTCAACTGAGGCAGCCAGTAAGCCCCACATCCTCTTGTCTCTGCTGGGATTACAGACATGCATGCTATATGGCTTTACATGGCTTCCAGGGATCTGAACTCAGGTCCTCAGGCTTGCACAGCAAGCTCTCTACGGAGCCATCTCCCCAGTCCAGTGTACACCCTTTCTTTAGCAGGTGGTCAGTTAGATGGCTTACACCTTCTGGCTATTGTAGTACAGCATTCAAGTACAAGGTTTTGTGTGATACAAGGAGGTATGAGACCCCATCTTGCTTTAATTTTTGTTGTTCTTGTTGTTTCCAGATGTTTGGGGTCTCTTGCAATAACATGAATTTTAGCATCTGTTTGCTGTTCCTACAAAAAAAAATATACTAGAATTTTGCTGGCAATTGCATGACTCCTGCACACTTCTTTGGGGATTATTCTTGCCTTAACAGTACTGAGTCTTCTAACCTATGAAGAGAAGATGTTTTCCAGTTGTGTAGGTCTTTAATTTCTCTTGGTTCTATGGTCTTCAGTGTACACGATTTTTACCTCTCTGTTTAAATGTATCCCTGTTTGTTCTTGCAAATAGTGTGAATGCAACCAGTTTCCTTCTTGTGTTCTTCAGCTTAGTGTGTTGATTTTGTGTTCTGAAGCTTTGCTGAATTCATTTAATTAAGCCTAAGAGATTTAGGAAAATTCTTGAGTTTTCTATATAAAGATTATGTTCTCAACAAACTAAAATGATTTACTTTTTCTCTTCCAGTTTGGATGCCTTTTATTATTTATTTTTCTTTCTTAATTATTGTGGCTGGAACAAACAGTACAAAACTGAGTAGAAGCAGGAAAGTGGGCATCCAACACTGGTGTGATGGCACATACTTGTAATCCCAGCAGGAAGCTGAATCAGGAGAAATGCAAATCAAGACCATCTTGGGCTACACAGTGTGACCTTGTCTCAACAAAAAAAAAAAAAAAAAGGAACAAACAAACAAAAGAAAAGGAGGACAGATGTGGCAGTGCTCACCTTTAACCCAGCACTCAGGAGGCAGAGTAAAGCAGATCAAGCTAGTTCAAGTTTAAGGCCATCCAGAAGGGGCAAGAGGGAGAAAGTGGGCATCTTGGGAATTCTCAGTCCTAGGATAGATTGGAGTCAAATAGATGATTTGTGCTTTTAATACTTGGACTTAGAGGAAACCCAGGACTCTGTTCACTTCCATCAGGAGACTTGGGGCTCATAGAGCCACAGTGTAGATTTAAGAGGCTGGGGTGTCCTTAAATGACACAGAAAGAGCCAGCTTCAAGGCCAAAGACCTTTCCTGTTCTATCCTCTGAGCCTCTTCTCTACCTTGACCACACATCAACATGTTTTTCCCATAGAAGAAAAGCCGCAATGAGACCCATGGACAAGGCAGTGGCGTGGAGATCCTGGAAAACCGGCCCTACACAGATGGTCCTGGTGGCTCTGGCCAGTACACCCACAAGGTGTATCATGTGGGCATGCACATCCCTGGCTGGTTCCGCTCCATCTTGCCCAAGGCAGCCTTGCGGGTGGTGGAGGAGTCCTGGAATGCCTACCCCTACACCCGAACCAGGTGTGCCTGCCTCTACCTCCTTAGCATGCCATCTGCTAGGGGAACCCCACAGCATGTGTCCAGGAACTCTCCTGGCAGCCTCAACACCTGCAGCCCTAAAAGCATTGAACTCCATCTCATACATGTCCCCTAATGGTTCACAGGTGGTCACATGCTGGAAAGGTGTGCCTGCCTCCTAGAAATGCCAATGGAGGTCATGAAGGCAGGGATTTGAACAAGGGCTGGTGGTAAGGCACACCTGTAGCCAGCCCCTAAGTAGGCGTGGCTACATCTTACCCTACAAGCTGGCATCTAGGAAAGTTCAGGGAATGAACATTCACTAAGTTCCCATGAGCAGAGACAGCCTGCTGGGAAGAAGTGTGAACTGAAGGTAGACCAGATGGCCCAAGGTCTCCCTGCTCTGGGACTCTCAGCTTCTGTAGCAGTGTTTAATACATCCCATGGTGAGCAAGGCTTTTCTCAGAACCCCAGCAGAGGTCAGTGCTAGCTCTTACTGAGCAAGCCCTCTTTAGCCTCCTAGGGCTTCTTCCACACAAACCCTACACCTGGAAAATGCTGAAAGCTAGTTTTGGATTTCAGAGAGCTCGTCTCCATCCCAGAGAGGAGCTGCTCTGTTGTCAGAGTGGGGGCTTCTTGCTGGTGTCATGTGCCAGGAGTGTCTACCCAGGGCCACTGACTCCAGTGTCTCTGCATGCATTCCCACCACACATATCAAGAAAGTTCAGCAGCTCTCATTCCTGTCTCTCTCCCCTAAGCTGACTTGGCTATTCTTAGAACAAGATGGAAGTATAGAAAATAGACATGACTGTCACATCTCAGCTAGCCCTGCCTATCTTAGTTACATTTCTGCTGCTGTGAATAGGCACCATGACCAAGATAATTTATAGAAGAGTTTATTGGGGCTTACAATTTCAGAGGATGAGTCCATGACCATCACAGCAGGGAGCATGGCAGCAGGCAGGAATCCTTGTTGCTGGAGCAGTAGCTGAGAGCTTAAACCTTCTCCACAAGTATGAAGCAAAGCGAGACAGAGCACTAACTGGGAATGGCATAGGCTTTTGAAACCTCAAAGTCTACCCCTAGACTTCCAACCAGGCCACACCTCCTAATCCTTCCCAAACAGTTCTATCAACTAGGGACCAAGTATTCAAATACATGAGCCTGTGGGGGCCATTCTCATTTAATCGACCACACCACCTACCCACCTTACTTTGTTTCCATTTTGGTCTAACAAGCTGCTAGTCACAGCCCCTCCAGAGTTCAGTCCCCACAAATGTTCTTTCTCTCAGGTTCACCTGTCCCTTTGTTGAGAAGTTCTCCATTGACATTGAAACCTTTTATAAGACTGATACTGGGGAAAACGATGATGTGTTCAGCCTGTCTCCTGGGGAAAAGAACCAGCTGATAACAGGTGAGCATGAAGACTGAAGCCCAGCAGGCAGCATTCCCACTGCAGGCCCTCCGCTGGAGGTGGGGGACAGGGTGAGGCAGGACAGGCTTCCATGTCCTTGATGTGTATGCCAAGTATATTGGCTTTTCCCTCCCTATAAGTGTGCATGTGTACTCTTGGGGTGCGGGCTGACTAAAAGCCGTTTGTGAATGCCCTGCCTAGGGTGGACTGACCCATATTATAGTGTCTGTGGCTGAAGTCATGCTGGCTATTGCTGATTCGCTCTTCAGCTGATACTACTGTGCAGGAGACTGTCTCCATTTGTTAAGCTTTTTTTGTTTTAGACAGTATCTCAGTATATAGTCCTGACTGGCCTAGAATTCACAGAAATCTGACTACCTCTGCCTCCCGAGTACTGGGATTAAAAATATACACCACTGTACCTTGCTAAATCTTTTACAAGAGAAATCAGAGATGGGGATTTTCATATGAAATTTCCCAATTCTTAAACATTGATAAAATGTTTAACAAAATGTCAAACAAAACATATCTGCGGGCCTAACGCAGTTCTGCAGCCTCTTCTGTAGGGTAATCTCAGGCACAGGTCTACTTAGGTCTACTTGCTGGGATGCTATCCAGGAGCCTAGTCTAGTGAGAAAGGACCATTGCCTTCTGATTTTCCATCACCTCCACAATAGTCCCCTGCCTTCAGCAGGCATCCTCAGGATCCCACCTCAGTGCAGCATCAGTGTTGCATGGGCCTTCTTAGCCTCCCAGTTCTACTCCTGTGGCCAGCATGCCACCCTACTCTCGAAAGATCTCTACAGCCTTGTCTGTCTCTCCATACCCCATATTCTTCATGGGAATTCTCTTCCCATGGTCTCCTTGGTTCATTGACCCATTTATCTCCATATATGGACCATGGTATGTGAAACTGACTTCAAGAAAAGCTACAAGAACCAGGCCAGGTAGCACAGACTGGTATTAAAGCTGCTTACAGGCTGAGATGGGAGGGTCACAAGGTCAAAGCCTCCTGGACAACTTAGTATATGACCTTATCTTAAAATAAAAAATAAAAATAGGAGCTGGGCGTTGGTGGCACATGCCTTTAATCCCAGCACTTGGGAGGCAGAGGCAGGCGGATCTCTGTGAGTTTGAGGCCAGCCTGGTCTCCAGAACGAATGCCAGGATAGGCTCCAAAGCTACACAGAGAAACACTGTCTCAAAAAACCAAAAAGAAAAAAATAAAATAAAAATAGGATTGGTGATGTAGCTCAGTGATAGAGCATTTATCTACCATGCATGAGACCTTAGGTTCAATCTCCAGCATCACACACACTCTAAAGGCAACAGGAAAGGCTCTGGGCTGGAAGGGAGTTACAAAAACCTTGTCCTACACACACACACACACACACACACACACACACACACACACACAATTATTCATGATGATTCCTGGAAAGGGTGAATAGAATTTGGGCAGACATGACCACTCGCAGGGTGTCCCCATAGATATCATCGACATTGTCAAGGATCCTGTGCCTCCCAGTGAGTATAAGACAGAAGAAGACCCCAAGCTATTCCAATCAGTCAAGACTCATCGGGGGCCTCTCTCTGACAACTGGATCGAGGAGTACAAGAAGCGGCTCCTTCCCATCATGTGTGCCTACAAGCTCTGCAAGGTGGAGTTCCGATACTGGGGCATGCAGTCCAAGATAGAAAGATTCATACATGACACCGGTGAGTATGTGCAGGGGTGGGGTACGCCTACCTGTCTACCTTCATTCTCCATGTGCTGGGATTGTGTATTTACAGTTTACTCCTAAAAGATGACCCTGTATTAAGTCAGGGTTCCCTAGAGAAATGGAACTGATATACTGGGGGTGGGGGCGCTGCAGTCCAAGTATCCAACAATGGCTGTCTCCCAATGAAAAGTCCAAGAATGCACTAGCATTTGGTCCACAAGGCTGGTCATTTCACATGGTCTTCAGTATACACTGGAATCCAGGAAAAAATAGGCTCTAATACCAATGAAGAAATAGACTTGCAAGTGACTGTGAGAACACGCAGGAAAATAGCAAAAGCTTTTTTCTTTCATGTCCTTTATATAGGCTGCCACCAGAAGGTGTGGCCCTGATTTAGGGTGGGTCTCCCTGCCTCAAACGATCTAATCAAGAAAAATCTCTCACAGATGTGCCCAGCTGTTTGGGCTTTAGTTAATTCCAAAGGTCATCAAGTTGACAGCCAAGAACAGCCACCCCAAAGCCTGTGCCCAGCTCCCCTTCCCCACTCTGTCTTGGCCATCCCTGACCAGTATGCCTACTGTCCATGCCCATGCCACATCACTGCCCAGCGATAGTGCAGCCTGCACCCCACTCAAGCCAAAAGCCTCTGTAGCTATCCCCCTTCTGCCACAGTGGCCTCTGGCTCCCAGGATTTTCTTTCCTCTCCCTGAGGAGGTCTAGACCTTAGCTGGTCGGTAACTCTGCCTCTTCACAGGCTACAAGTTCCAGATGGCAGTGTGGCTCAGATATAGTGCCCTTCATACCCACATGGCCTTCCCAGAGCAGGTGTCCAAGGAACAGGTGGACCAACAGATGCCTGGGAGCTCTCAGCCAAGGAATGCTGTCCTAGGCTCCCTGACTCTCTTCCCTTGGAGCACTAGACTCACAACCCCACAGGAACATCTAGGAAGACACCTTGAGACACCACAAACAAGGGAGATGTACTTTCTTTCATGCTTTTGTAAGAAAGATTTCATTTGTCTGCCTGTCTAGCTGGGCATGTACTTGTGAATGAAAATACCTGAGAAGGCCAATTGTGGGCATTGGATCTTCTGGGAGGAGCTGGAGTTACCTGTGGTTGTGAGCAGCCTGATGTGGGTGCCGGGAGCTGAACTCTGATCTTTTGGAAGGACATCAAGTGCTGTTGAGGTCAGAGGACAACTCTCCTACACTGTGGGTTCCAGGGATTGAACTCCAGCTGTCAGGCTTGGCAGCAAGTGTCTTACCAACTGAGCCATCTCACTCCCGTCCCTGTTTTTGTTTGTTTGTTTGTTTGTTTGTTTTGAAGCAGGGTCTCATGTGACTCAAGCTGGCCTCCAACTCAGCATTAGCCAAGGATGCTTTTATGACCTTGAACTCCTGCCTCCACATCCTAAGTGCTTGGATTGCTATGTGACACTTTAAAAGAAAGATTGGGGCTAGGGAGATGGCTATGTCAGGGAAGTGCCATGAGGACCTGAGGTTTGATCCCACATAAACCAACCAGACTCCATGGTGTATGCTTATAATCCACATGCAGGGGAGGCAGAGACAGAAGAATTCCGGGCCCTTACTGGCCTCTGGTCTAGCCAGATTGGCAAATTCTAGGTTCAATGAAGGACCCTGCCTCAAAAAAAAAAAAAAAATGGTGGAAAAACATCCAATGTTGACCTCTGGATTCCATACACATGCACACATACAACACATACACACAGGGCAGGGGTGATCCAACCCATTTTTAAATCTGATCTTCAATGGGCAATTCAACAAGAAAAGTAGATCAGGCAGGCATCAAGACAAGAAGCTCTTGGGAAGTACAGTGCCATTTATCCCTGGGACATGAAGTCCCTCCAGTGAACTGTGACTTCTGACTGGAGCCTCTGCTTAACAAGCCTGGCCCTGCAGGTGTGCAGCTCACCCATGTGAGCACCCGTGGCCATCTGGAAACTAGCTCTCTAGGTTGGCAATAGAGGAACTGAGGCACAGAGGAGCAATAGAGGAACTGAGGCACAGATGAGCAATGACCCTAGCTGACCTACAACAGTGCCCTGGTGCACACGGCCTCTGATAGGAGCCCTCCTCTGTCTCCCGCTCTGTGCAGGCCTGCGGCGAGTGATGGTGCGGGCCCACCGGCAGGCCTGGTGCTGGCAGGATGAGTGGTATGGACTGAACATAGAGAACATCCGAGAACTGGAAAGGGAAGTACAGCTTATGCTGTCCCGAAAAATGGCCCAGTTTGCAGAGGAAGGAGGAGCGTCAGAGCTCTGCAAGGACATCACCACTCAGGACCAGGCTTCTGGAGCAACCTCTGAGCCCAGCAGCAGCAATGGGGAGTCCATGGGGCGGGGTCTGAAGAAGCAGTGGTCCACCTCCTCCAAGTCCTCAAGGTCCTCTAAGCGGGGAGGTGAGCTGGGGTTCCTGCCTTTTGATTCAATGCCTAACTTCCCAGTTCCCTGGGTAGCCTTGCCACTGCTGTGTCCTTGTAGCTCTGGCTCTTTCCTCTGGACACAGTGGAGCTAACTCTGGAGGCTTGCGTGTTTTAACTGGTACCAGGTAGGACTTCACCATAAAGTGAGGCTGCCTCTTCCAAGCAACACCCCAAGACTTACCTATAAGCCCCAGACAGTCTGGGGAGTGATTCTGGGCAGTCTTCCCAATGAGATAAGGCATCTTCAAGATACCTGGACCGCAAGATGAAGCAAGGTCTCCCCTGTGTAGCTAGCCATGCCCTTGTAACATGCCTTCCCAGCCCAGTGTACCTGGCCATGGGCTTATGGCATTAGAATGAGATGAGCCAAAACCTTGGTCTTCCATCTCTTCCTGCTGCCCTGCAGCCAGCACTCTATTTGTCAGTTCTGCTGTGACCACATTTAAGGAGCTTGTTTATGGCAGGTCCAGGGCTCCTCTGAGCTCACATCCTTAGCTCTCCTTGACAAGGCAGCAGAGTGTTTCTTCCCTCGAAAGGGCCAGATGGTTCTATGCATGTGGGCCCTAGACGTTCAGTCCCTAGTTTTATTTCTGTCTGTAGCGAACTTTTCTGATGATGCCCTCTTAGCCCTCCATGTGCCATCACAACTCCCTGCCTGCTGTGACTGGTTCAATTGAGCCTTACTCTGCAGGCCAGACCATCACAGGAGGGTTTTGCCTTCCAGCCAGCCCCTCCCGACACAGCATCTCAGAGTGGAGGATGCAGAGTATTGCCAGGGACTCTGACGAAGACTCAGATGAAGAGTTCTTCGATGCACAAGGTAGGCAGGCAGCTGTTACAGCCTGTGGGGTCTTCTTGGGCCAGATGCAAAGAATTGTTAAAGAATATGTGAAGCAGGCTGGGCTTTGGTGGCACACACCTTTAATCCTAGCACTCAGGAGGCAGAGGCAGGCAGATCTCTGAATTCGAGGCCAGCCTGGTCTCCAGAGCAAGTGCCAGGATAGGTTCCAAAGGTACACAGAGAAACCCTGTCTCGAAAAACCAAAGGAAAAAAAAAAAAAAGAATATGTGAAGCACCTGTCATTATACTGTTCCTGTGACCCATATCTATACTGTTGCAGAGGATGGCCTGGGGCTTGGTGGTAGAACACACAGAATGAGATAAGGTCACTGGAAAACCATGTCACCTGAGTCTAGGGACTTAATTATAAGTCAGGACTCAGGGCATGGAAGGAGGGTGCTGTTCTCTTGAATGAGAATAGGTGGGTTCAACCTACCCATACATACCTACATAGCCATATGTATACATACATACATAACCATAGCTACTCCCACCTCATAAATGACACACAGTTCTACCAAAGCCTTTCCCAGATTAATCTCCATAAGAAATATGACTTACAGCATTCTCAATTTTTGTGCTTGCTTAATTGTGTGCTGTTGCTTTTCTTCATTAAATTAATGCAAATTAATATGCATCTAATGTAGAGACTTTAGAAAAAGCAGTGAACAGAAACTAGATGAACTTCATATTTTCCTACTAATGGCAAAATAAGCATAGTGGGCACACAGTCTGCTCACCTGTGCCAGAAAATGCACATACTGCCTCGCTCGCATAGAACCACAAAGATGCTTTCAAAGAAGTCAGAAGGGCCAGCAGGCAAGCCCAGAAAGAAAGATGTGTCCAACTGCATGCTGGCAGCCCAGCCAGCCCTGAAGCATGCAAATGACAGAAGCACAGAACAGTGTCCACAGCCGAACAGCAAGATCCTCTCGTTCTGCCACCATAGCTTGGAGGAGCAGAGGGCTGCCCACATGTGGCATCTTAATTAACTGGCTAGCCACACCTGCAAAGAGAGAACTTGGGGAGTCAGTGTCCAACAAGAAAGGAGATGCTTGGCTTGTCCTGGAGTTAGACAACCTGGAAAAGGGTCACAGGGAGCTCCTGAGCCTCTTTGTCCTTGAAAGAGGAAAAAAGCTAGTGTTAAAAAAGACTATAGGGAAAAGGCACAGATGCTAGAGCAGCAGGCTTCTCAGATCCTGCCCAGGAGCCTATCCTCAGCCCAAGGAGGAGAGGGCCAGCATGAGATTGAGCCCAGGCAGCTGCCCTGCCCTGGGAGCAGTTCTAGAAGTCTAGACCTGGATGACGTGTCCAGAGCAGCACCCTCACCGAGCTGTGTCTCTCTGGACATTAAACAGCATCAGCAGTGAACAGATAAACAAAGACTAGGGTAGATCCGTCAAGGGAAGGGGGCGTCACCATACCCTGCAGAGCAGACAAACCTCAAAAGCACGGAGCTGTGAAGACAAAGTCATGCCTGGAAAACCACATAGTATGTGACTGTGTCCACTGACTATGTCCAGAATAGGCAAAGGCCTGGAGGAGAACTCACTATGCTGTGAACCCTGGCTGCTGAGATAAAGCATGCAGTTTCCATTCAAGGTGATGTGAATATTTTGAATTAGTGGCAGTGTCTGCACAGCATAATGAATATACTAAATGCCACTTAAAAATGGTGTGAAAGGGGACTTTTATGTGATGGGGAAAGATAGCTATGTGGTCTGCAGCTGCCCGGCTGTCCTATTAAGACAGGGAGGGAGAAGACAAAGCTGGGAACACTGGGTTTGTGGGCTCCAGGAACACAGGAGGTCCAGTGTGTCCCCAGTCCCCGCTGAAGTCCCTCTTTCTTCCGCAGAGGACCTGTGCAACGAGGAAGTATTCCCCAAGGACATCACTAAGTGGAACTCAAATGACCTCATGGACAAAATGGAGAATCCAGAGCCTGAGGACCCACAGGGTAACCATTCTGGGGGGGTGAGGGTGTGTGGCCCACTCCTGTCTTACCCAGTTTTCACACAATGGTGGAACCCAGGGGCTTGAGGGACTCCTTGGCCAGAGCTCGCTTCTTGCTACCGGTAGTTAGTGTGGCTTCTGTGTTGCAGACGGTATATACCACCAGAGTAGCCCTGAGTTCAGGGTGGCCTCCAGTGTGGAGCAGCTGAACATCATCGAGGTGGGTACCCTGGAAACCTGGTGACTAAGGCTGTGGGGAGGGGCTGGGGGCTGGTTCTGGGTGCAGGGACAGAGCTCTCCAGAGCCTCACATCCACACTTAGCCAGACAGTCACCAGAGAGGCCTGGGGGCCCCTTCCCTTGCCACTTTTCTATGGAGACACCAGCCAGCCCCGTCTCTATGGTGTTCTTGAGAACCAGGGACAGCAGACAGCCCCCAAGGAAAACCTTGACCAAGCTCCTCCTTTGGGGAAGTAAAATGAGAACCTTGTAAATTCCAGAAAAAATCTAAGATCATCACCATGTTCCCATCATTTCTGTGGCGCTGGAAGATAAACAGAAGCAAGGGAAGGAAGCTAAAGTCGCCTAGGCAGAAGTGATGTGGCTGTGGCCCTTGGGGTCAGGCAGAACTCAGTGTGTCCAATAAAGCCATCTTTATGGAGCCTGTGTCCGCTTTGGGGGTTCTTTGCTGAGCTCGCGCCCCTTCCACCTGCAGGCCGTCAGAGCTGTTTGCACTGGGGCAGGAGCCAGGCCGGGCCAGGGTTGTCCCATGCTGTGGTCACAATCACTGCTCTGCTCTGTTTTCAGGCTGCCCAAGGTGGATATAACACCTCCATGGGAACTCTGATCTCCCTGGAGGGCCTGGGAGAGGCAGGCACACCTCTTCCCCTCCTGGGGTCTTCTCCTTTGAGGTCTGAGGTGGATGTACACTTTTCTAGAAGGGGTAGTAAGTGAGGGAAACAATTGTCAGTTGCTGCTTAATGTTAGACAAAGCAAGCAGAAGTCCTTCCAACTTAGCGCACACAGCTCTGATTGTCCCCCAGGAGAGGGGCGGGGCCTGAGGCTCAGGATCTGCTTTGGGATGTGCATTTGGAGGAACCCAGCACTGACTGTGGGGCACTGCCATCCAAAGTCAGACTCTTCTGCCCCTATGAGCCCCCAAACTGGAACCTTCCTTTGTGGAATGGTGGCTTGGTAGAAACATTGACTGGGGATTGCCCTGGCTATCCATAGCTGGCTTTACTAATCTTGCGAGCTCTGTTCCCACTAGAGTTCAGGGCAGAGGGCATTCCTGTCTGAGGCTGGATGTGAAGAAAGCTGTTTCTGGGCCTGTGGGGGTCCCTGAAGGGTTAACCATTGAGGGGTCCAGCCAGATAAGTACACAGAAGATAATCTTAACACCCCACCAGCCCAGTCCCACCCACCCTCAGGTAACAAGGTTCAGCTAGACTACACCACTCTGTCCAGGAGCTGGCAGGTACTTCTTCCATAACCTTGTGCTCACTGTAGTGGAGAAGCCCCTGTACTTGACCCTGATAGGAGTGGCTACCATTCCCTCTGCCTAGGCCAGCCTGTGGTGGGCAGCCCTGTATGTGCAGCTATTCCTACCTCAGCCCCTGGAGGAGAGCAAACCCCAAGATGGTATCTCTTCTACTCTCTTCCCCACCTAACCCCACACTCCTGAACATTAGCATAGCACAACAGATACAAAACAGTGGTCATTCTCAGACATGTCCCTAGAACTCAATGGACATTCAGGGAGAGGCCTCTGGGGACAGGGATCACAGCCTGGGCTTCCAGAAGAACTAGGAGCTTAGGTTGCTATTCTGTCTTGGTGTTGAGCCATTATGCCCAGTGCCTGGGCCTTCCAGCCTGCCACCCTATCTATGAAAGGAATGGCTCTGTACCCTGTGCACAGCTGTGCATTATTCTAGGGTCTCACTTTGGCTTCATAGAGGGCCTGGCCAGTAGGAAGGTATGTTCATGACTTGATCTTCCTTTCCAGCTGCAGTGTGCTTAAAACCCTGCCTCTGCCAGGATCCCTCTGCTCTTGAGGGCCTTGGTCTTAGATTCTAGAAGTAACGGGAGTTTGGACTGAGTGACAGGTGGAGGACCTCAGAGCTAGACTATTTCGCTAGCCTTGGCCACTCCTAATGATCCCCATGTCTCTGGGCCAGCGCAGCCTAACTATTTGGGCCAAGCCAGACCTATACCTAAAAGCAGACATGCAGAGGCATCCAAAGGCCTGGTCACCCAGGCAAAAGCTGCTGCTTGAGACCCTGAAGAAGGTAGAACTGGTAGTTTCTCTAGAAGATACCCTTTCTTGAGTCTGCTGTGACCCTGGTCAGGCCACACCACTTCCTCAAGTCTCTGGTCCTTGCAGGGGCCCAAGGAAAGGGCTGAGGTAGTAAACCCAGACCCCATAACCAAATAACCAAAACCAGGTCTCTTAGGCTGGGGATTTGGCTCATATGTAGAACGTTTGCCTACCAGGTATGTATGAGGTCCTAAGTTTAATTCACAATACCACAAAAACAAAAATCTAGGGCACCTGGGGCCTGGCAAGGAATTCATGTCCACCACTACTCATGCAGGATGAGGTGAGCCAGCCACTAGCCGCTCCACCCTCCACGATTCATGTGCTGCTGCTGGTGCTGCATGGAGGCACCATCCTGGACACTGGAGCCGGGGACCCCAGCTCCAAGCAGGGCGACACCAATACTATCACCAACGTGTTCGACACCGTCATGCGTGTGCACTACCCCAGTGCCCTAGGCCACCTAGCCATCCGCCTGGTGCCCTGCCCACCCATCTGTGCTGACGCCTTCACCCTTGTCTCCAAGTGAGTGGCATATGCCTGCCAACACCCATCATGCCCCACCGCAGGGAGAAGCAGCCACAAGCTGTCCCCACCTTTGGCCCTGAGCATTATGTGACTCCCCAGAGTTAGGTCCTCCGTCCAGATTGTCCTTTTTCACCATCCAACCCCTCAGCCTGGAGGCAGCAGAGCCCATGCAGACAAGACAAGATTCCAGGAGGACAATCTCCAGGCCAAGCCCACGTTCCATTCTGTAGAGTGGGGATGCTGGCCTGCCTTGGGATACGAGTTTCCTTGGTGGCCCTGGCCCTCAGAGCCTGCTCAAGGCCTCCCTGGGAGTGTCTCCATGAATACTTTGGGGCAGGCAGCTCTGGTGACCCCTGCTTCCCAGATCAGGGGAGGGCCCTTGGGTCAAGCTGAGTTTACCTGCCCTCTGCTGACCCAGACCCTCCCCACCAGCCTCAGCCCCTACGGCCATGATGAGGGCTGTCTGTCTAGCAGCCAGGACCACATCCCCCTGGCTGCCCTGCCCCTGCTGGCCACTTCTTCACCCCAGTACCAGGAGGCAGTTGCCACAGTGATTCAGAGGGCCAACCTGGCCTATGGAGACTTTATCAAGTCCCAGGAAGGTGTGACCTTCAGTGGACAGGTGAGTGGTAGCAGAGGGTGGGGAAAGACCTTTCAGGGTGGGCTGGCCAGAGGACCAGGTTGTGGGGAGTGGCGGGGGGTGAGGGGATATGCTTTTCACATTAGCAGCCCAGCATGCAAGGTGAAGACTCAGGCCTCTGCCATCTTGTCTCCAGGTCTGCCTGATTGGAGATTGTGTTGGGGGCATCCTGGCATTTGATGCCTTATGCTACAGTGGCCAGCCAGTGTCTGAAAGTCAAAGCAGCAGCCGCCGGGGCAGCGTGGTTAGCATGCAGGTACCTAAGCAGGGTCAGAGGGTGGAGCACCCTTTGTTCAGAAACTCCACTAAGGCCTCCTGTCTCAGATATACCATGAGATGGGCACCCTTCCTACTGCACGGCGCCAAGCCATCAGCTGGCCCGTGTTGTGTCCCACAGCAGTGTGCCCAGCCAAGACCCTGAGGAACTGACTTGGACGCCACAGTACATGCTCTGTCTGCTCTGTTCATTCAACAATGTATAAGCCCAGGAGGCTCAGCAGGAGATGAGAGAGCTAGGAGATACATGGAGAGCATATCCTCTGGGTCTCAGGCTAAGTGAAGGAAAATACCCAAGGCAGGTCAACAGCAGCCCGAAAGAGTTCTTCAGTGTCCCCCAAGAGACACTGGTGTGGGTGAGCACAGGTGTCAGGCTAGAGCTTGGGGTCTGGAGAACTGTTGCAATGTGTTAGAGCCCAGGAGAGCATGTGGCTTCACACACCAAGGGCTTCATTGCATGGAACAGCTCTTGCCTTAAGAGGTGAGGTGGGCACACCCTGTTCCCCTTTTTGACCCTGATGTCTTCCTGCTGTAGAATGGCCATCACCTGGGAGAGATCACTGTGTGCCAAGCCAGTCCTGGAATGAAGGCTGCTAGGACTTAGTCAGTAGTCTGAGGGGCAGTGGGAGACAAGACTTTCCCCTCTGGTTGGGTGAGAAGCCTGCAGCTGGGCAGTGGCCACCAGGGCCTGGAGTCAGGAGGGAGGGGCTCACAGAACACTGAAGAAGAGCCTAGGCTGGGGACCACCTGGCAGTGAGCCTCCATGGCCATTCCAGGACGCTGACCTGCTGTCCCCGGGCATCCTGGTGAATGCAGCACACTGCTCCAGTGGTAGTGGCGGTGGCAGTGGCGGAGGCTCCAGCCTGGAGAGTAGTCGGCACCTGAGCCGAAGCAACATTGACATCCCCCGCAGCAATGGCACCGAGGACCCCAGAAGGCAGCTGCCCCGCAAAAGGAGTGATTCATCCACCTATGAGCTGGACACCATCCAGCAGCACCAGGCCTTCCTGTCCAGGTAGGATTTGGGGATACTACTTAGGAGAAAGGCCCAGCATTGGAGAACCAGGGTGCTCCTTCACCAAGCTATATGCCAATTGCATGTGTGGGGTTCTGGGAATTCCTATTGGAGGACTTCCCAGCTTACCGGGTGCTGTGGTCCTGTATACATTAAGGACCACCCTCAGCCACTGGAAACACATTGTCCTAAGGGTGGGAGTGAGGTGGAGTCAGGGGCAGAATGATCCCATCAGGGGTATCTCACCAGTAGTAAGCTCCCCTGGAGAGGTTGTGACCTGCTGTCACTAGGAGTGCCCCAGAAGGTAGCCCTGCATTCATGACAGCACAGGGCTCAGTCCCTAAGGGACCATGAGACCCAGCCTGACCCTTGTGAAGCTGACCCTGGGTGACCTACACATCCCCCACTGCAGCCTCCATGCCAGCATACTGAGGAATGAGCCCAGCTCACGCCGCTCAAGCAGTTCCACGATGCTGGACGGTGCCGGGGCCCTGGGCAAGTTTGACTTCGAGATCGCCGACCTCTTCCTCTTTGGTTGCCCACTGGGGCTAGTCCTAGCCTTGAGGAAAACTGTCATCCCCTCCCTGGACGGTGAGAGGCCTACAGGGGTAGGACAGGCTACATGAGCTGGACAGGGGTCTCTAGGGGTCAGTCCATGGTCACATGCCAGCCCTTTCAGTATCTCTACCCATCAAGGGCCACTGTCCTTCCATGCCTCTCCAGCAGCTGTCACCTGAGACCTACTGCTTCATACCTCTCTCTGAGGTCCCATGAAGCAGAGGGGACACACAGCAGGGTCAGGGAGGTCAGATAAAACAGGTCAATCTCTGCTGTAGGGTCTACCCATAGGGACAGACAAGACCATAGTTTCTCACAGTCTGTAGAGATGAGCGGTAGGCGGTATCCTAACATCCCAGAAATCCCCGATCCTTGCCAGGATTAGCCAGCACAGCCCCCAGAGATGCGCATGATCCCCACAGTAGCTGCTACATCCCCAGTGGCAGAAGAGAAACAGGCTCAGAGGGGCTTAGACAAGCAAAGAGCAGGTGAACAATGGGGCTAGATTAAAGTGAAGGTCTTAGGCTCAGTGCCCCACCAGTGCCCCTGTTCCTTCTCTTCTACAAGGCACATCAGCAGCCCTGTTGGTGAGGATAAAGCCTCAGCCCTAAGGGGACTTCACAACTGAGCATACTCCCTGGGGCAGCTGTCCCCCTGCAGGTTAGGGCCATCTGCCTTGCTCAGAGACATCTCAGATTCTCACACACATGCAAAGACCTTCTGTAGGATCCCCCGCCACCCTGAGGGATAAAAAGGTGGAAATGCACAGGCTGGTGTGAAAGGGCCATGTTCAGAGAGCTTAGTGTGTGCTCCTCGCTCCTGTGGGTGTGGGTGTGGACTAGAGGGAGGCACCTAATTCCTGGGAACCTTCATCACAGTGCCAGGATGCAGCCTAGGAGCAGGCAAACACTGGGCGGTGGCGGGGGTGACTCCAGCCTGTGTGCCTAGGACACCAGCTGAAGATGCTCCCATAGGGGAGCCTGGGCTAGAAGGAGCCCTATACTCTGCTGCTGTTGAACACATTCCCTTTGGTGCCAAACTGTGGTTCTTACCAGTGTCACTGTCATTTTTCCAACTAAAGAAAATTGGAGCTGGGCATAAAGGCACATATTCGTAATCCCAGCCCCTGGGAGTCTGAGGCAGGAAGAAGAGTTCAATATGAGACCCTGTCTCAAAAAATTATCTTTATTAATAAGGGAACAGTGATTCACACAGATCCCAAATTGATAAAAACACATTGCAAAGGCAGCCTGGGCCCCAGGCCCCCACCTACTACCCAAAGTCTCCTTTCTCTACACCTCCACTGCCAGTTTTCCAGCTGCGGCCAGCTTGTCAACAAGTGTACAACCTCTTCCACCCTGCGGACCCTTCAGCCTCCCGCCTAGAACCGCTGCTGGAGCGGCGCTTCCACACCCTGCCACCCTTCAGCATCCCCCGATACCAGCGCTACCCGCTGGGGGATGGCTGCTCCACACTGCTGGGTGAGGCTCCCCAGAAGGTGGGGATTCTTTTCAAGTTGGGGAAAACTATAGCAGCTATGGTGTAGCTCCCCAACGCACTGTGGGTCTTTCGAAAGGGAAGCAGCATCAAGACACCTGTCCCCAGTGGACATGTGTTCCATGTAAACACTTGCTGAGGTGCAGATGTAGTTATACTTCCTGATCCCAGTGGGGCAAGAGGGACTTCTGCCTGTCCAAGCCTGCCGAGGGATTCCCAGTAACAGCCAGGGCCATATTCCCTTCCCTGCTGCCTTGGGCCTCCAACCTAATGGGGAAAGAGTTACGGGCCTTCTGCAATGGGGATGTTGTAGACTGGGCCCATTGTGGCAGGCAGCTGGCCCCGAGATGGCTGGGAGTATGGGAGGGAATGGCCCATCCCCTTGCTCCAGTGTGTATCCTGGCATCTTGTTGTCATGTCCTGGTCCTTGAGGAGCCTTGTTTGTGTCAGCACATGTGCAGATGGCCCACTTGAGTGTCTGTTCTTGTCCTCTCTGCTCTCTTCCCGTCTGCCTCCAGTCGAGACCGTGCAGAGAAACCCAGAGCTGGTCTTGGAGGGCGGCCCCCTGGCCCCTCTCCCCCACAGGGACAGCTTCCAGGAGACCAGTGTCCCCGTTCCCGCGCTCACCTGGCAGGATGGGCCCCGCCAGAGCCTGGGCTGTGCTGAGTGTGTGTACCCCCCAATCCTGGTGACTGATGTCTGCTTGGCTGCTGTCCCTTGGTCCTCTACCCCCTCATGCCCTCTCTGGCCACTCAGAGTCAGTGGGATCTTGATAACAAGGGCATGGCCATGGGGAGTTAGTCTTAGTTTCTCCTCTCTGTACACAATGATCCAGAAGCTGAGGCTACCCTAATGCAAAGTGGTCACAGTTCCCCAGAGGCTATCCCAGTGTCAGACTTCCCAAGGGTGCTGTTTCACCTTCCTGAGGCTACAGGGAGCAGACATGACATAGATTGAGTCTCAAGCAGCCACCCTTCACCCCCTCAGTTATAAGACCTTGGTGCTATGAAGGCGTTGGGGCCTCTGGGTCTCACTCCCTCCCTTTCTGAGAATGTGCAGGCCCTTCTGATACATCATCCAGACTGGTTCCTCCAGCTGAGCCCTGTTCTGTCCTTCCTTCAACCTGGGCCCTAGCCTACATGTGAGGGCCACTCTGGGGACTGCCTTCCTCTGTCCTCTGCCTATGCACAGCCTCCCTGGGAAGCCTCCCAAGGTCATGCTGATAATCTGTGGTCCATGTTGGTCCAGGCTGGCCCAAGACAGCAACTGTGGAGCCCAAAATGGGGAAGAAGTGGCCAAGGAGGGCAGGAACCCATGCCTTGCCTCCCTGCCCCATGTCTATGTCCATCTGTCCACCCTTCTCTGCCCAGCCCTTCCCCTCCCTGCCTCAGCTCAGGCCCTTGGCTCTCAAGACCCTAAACCAGCTGTACCTGGTGCACACCAGACCTGGCAAGCTGGCCTCTCCCATTGCTGGGAGACCTAGGGTCAGGCAGGGCTTCTCTTACCTGGACCTCTGTCCCTGCCCCCAACAGCGGATGTACTCCAGACCCACAGCACAGTCTTCCAAGAGCATGCAGCCCCCTCATCACCTGGCACAGCCCCTGCCAGCCGTGGTTTCCGAAGAGCCAGTGAGATCAGCATTGCCAGTCAGGTGTCAGGCATGGCTGAGAACTACACGGCATCCAGCATTGCCCAGAGTGAGTGCCATCCCTGAGGAGAGGGCCATAGCGGTGTCTCACTGGCAGTAAGTGGGTGCTGAGTCCCTCCAGGGCCAGGGTACTTCTACCACAGTGGCTGGTCAGCAGTGCCAGCCTGCGGTGAACTCACTGGGAGGGTGGAGATGAGACTTTAGAGGCTGTGGTCTGAGCAGCTGGGCCAAGACTGGGACTGCTGTGGGGGTTTCTGAGGTTTCAGCTTTCTTACTGGTCTTCCCTTGGTGGGTCCTGGATCTTCCCTCATATCCTCTCTGGTCTGCTACCAATGTGGGGGGCCCCTGGTGTGTGTGTGTGTGTGTGTGTGTGTGTGTGTGTGTGTGTGTGTGTGTGTGTGTGTGTGTGTGTAAACCATTCCCCTGTTCTTGCTTCTCAGTGTGTGTGTGTGTGTGTGTGTGTGTGTGTGTGGCTAAACCATTCCCCTGTTCTTGCTTCTCAGAGGGTCCCTCATCGCTCAGCCACACCCCCAGCGTCAGGCGCCTATCCTTGCTCGCCCTGCCTCCCCCATCCCCTACCACCCGGGGTCCCCGTGCCAGGGCAAGGCAGGTGGGCCCCAACCTGGAGAGGTTCCCCTGCCTCCCTGACTTGGATATCGGAGAAGGTACCCCAACCACAGCACTCTCCTCTCTAACCGAAGATCACTCACTGTTGTCAAGCATGTCTCACCAGCTCACTGCTAGGCCCTATCTGCCAGCTCTTGCTGAGGCTAATGGGGAAACACAGCCTTGGGTGGGGAGGAGATGGCAGGGCTGGAGCTACCTGGGGGTCCCATCTCACAGGCTATGGGCAGAACTCAGGGGAGCGAAGCCTTATAAAACAGGTACCACCAGATGGGTGCCGATGTGCAGCCACCAGGCATGGCATGCCTCATGCTATTTCTCACTTGAGGGAAGACACTTGGGTCCCTTTATTGGAAGGCCCTCGCCACTCACTCTTCCCTCTCTGCAGCAGGCAAGGCACCAGAAAGACACTCAGCTTTGCCTGGAGGTTGCAGAGTTGTCAAAACAAGGTCTCTCTGTTGTCCCCTTTCACATGCCCAAGCCTGGGAGCAGTAAGAACGTAGAGAGAGGGCCTGGGCAGGGACAAGGGTAGGGACACTTCTCAGTCACCAACAGCATTGGGACAGTTCATCCAGCTCCAGAAATCCTCGTGCCCCTCAGCACTGCCACAGGGCTCTGTACTCTGGGCAGCAAGGCTGCCTGTGGGCACTTTCTATGCATTCTTGCTTGCCTGTCACTAGCCTGGGAGAGAACCTGCTTTGACTGCACCTGGAGGGAGGGCTAGTGTGAGATGTACAGGTCTAAGTGCCAGGTGACCCACTAGGGTCTCTGTCCTGGAGCCTAACAGTGAAATCACAACACTTCCTCCTGGCTTCCTCCCGGTAGTCGCTGCCAAGTGGTGGGGCCAGAAGCGGATTGACTATGCCCTGTACTGCCCTGATGCCCTCACGGCCTTCCCCACAGTGGCCCTGCCCCACCTCTTCCATGCCAGCTACTGGGAGTCCACTGATGTAGTCTCCTTTCTGCTGAGACAGGTACCTGCTGCCCAGATACAACTGGGTGTTACACTGGGGCATCTGGCACCTACAGAGTGTTGGGGTGGGACAAAGTGCACATTCACAGCAAAGATGGGAACCGCCTGGGGTTAGGGGTCATAGACAAGATTGGAGGGTGTGATAGTCCTACAGACTCCAGTTGTCCATTGCCAGTTCCTGGAGATGCTGAACCTTTTCCAGAGCAGCCACCCAAACTTGAGCCAGCCTCACAGCCTGACTCTGTTCCCCAGGTCATGCGGCACGACAGCTCCAGCATCCTGGAGCTGGATGGCAAAGAGGTGTCAGTATTCACACCTTCGCAGCCCAGAGAGAAGTGGCAGCGCAAGAGGACCCATGTGAAGCTGCGGGTGAGGTCTTCCTGGTGCCTAGGTCCCACAGTCTTCATCCTATTTAGTCCCATGCAATCAGAAGCTATGTCACATTGCTGTGAGCCATCGTATTCCATCAATGAGGAGTGAGGTAGGAGTTGGGAGGGAAGTACAGCAAGGTCGGCTCCCCCTCCTCTTGGCCTGGCCAGGTTGTTGGCTGGACCGCAGCATGGGCTGCCTAGCGCAGAACCCGAGCTCAGCCCTCAGATCCACCCACAGAGGTATTAGCTGAACCCAGAAGCCCCCAGCCCCTCTCTTCACCCTCCTCAGCTCACCTTGCCGCTCCCCCTCCCCCAGAATGTGACAGCCAACCACCGGATCAATGACGCAGTTGCCAATGATGATGGCCCACAGATTGTGACAGGCCGGTTCATGTACGGGCCCTTGGACATGGTCACCCTGACTGGGGAGAAGGTGAGGACATGATGCCTGGAGTAGTATCTCCATTCTGCTGGCCAGGGAACAGGGATTGAGGTCAGGCCATGGCCGGTTTGTAACCAGCTTATCTGGGTTCCAGGTGGATGTACACATTATGATGCAGCCACCCTCAGGTGAGTGGCTGTACCTGGACACTCTGGTGACCAATAGCAGTGGGCGTGTCACCTACACCATTCCAGAGACACACCGCCTGGGGGTGGGTGTCTATCCCATCAAGATGGTGGTCAGGTATGTGCCTCTGGAAGGGCAGGCAGGGCAAAGCCAGCCTCCTGGGTATGGGCGCCGGGGGGTGAGGATGGGCTCCAGCTGGTACTGACGAGCTATCCCTGACTACCAGGGGAGACCACACATTTGCAGACAGCTACATCACCGTGCTCCCCAAGGGTACAGAGTTTGTGGTCTTCAGTATTGATGGCTCCTTTGCTGCCAGTGTGTCCATTATGGGCAGTGACCCCAAGGTGCGCGCCGGAGCTGTGGATGTGGTGCGGTGAGTGACCCTTGGGGTCTGGTGTGACTATTGGAAGGTGGGTGGGCTGCAGGCCGAATGGAAGAGGAAACTGCATACCGCACAGCCTTGGGGACCCAAGCCAGTGCCACCAGACAGGTGTGCCCTCAAGCAAGCTGTTGGCACACTTGATGCCAGTCCAGTCCCAAGGATGCCTCCTTTGAGGGGACCTAGGACACCTGCCTCCCAAGCTCAGTCTAGAGAGGCTTTGACATGGCCATTCACACTCACACCACTGTTCAAGCCCTGGCCAAGATGTATTTTCCTCTTTTCTCTGTGTGGTGCTAGGCAGTGAACGCAGGGCCTCACCCATACAGGGCAAGTGTAAGCACTCTACTATGAGCTACACTACAATCCTCTTTTCACTTTTTGAGACAGGCTGCCACTAAATTGCCCAGGCTGCCTTGAATTTGCCATCCTCCTGCCTCAGCCTTATGAGTATCTGGGATTACCATCAGGGCAGTGGGCACCACAAGGCCCAACTGAAGATTTACTTTTCAATGGCTCAAACGAGCTCTAGATGGGCAGGAGAGAGGGTGGCTTAACAGGGAGGACAGCAGCCCTGGGACACTGTGCCTGCCCCTTGCCTCTGCAGACACTGGCAGGACCTGGGCTACCTCATCATCTATGTGACTGGCCGGCCCGACATGCAGAAGCAGCGTGTGGTAGCATGGCTGGCTCAGCACAACTTCCCTCACGGCGTGGTGGCCTTCTGTGATGGCCTGGTACACGACCCGCTGCGGCACAAGGCTAACTTCCTGAAGCTGCTCATCTCTGAGGTGGGGCCTGGGAGGACTGGGTAAAGGAGGGGAGGGCTAGAAGGCAGGCCCAGCCTACGCCCATGGTTGTCTCATCCACAGTTGCACCTACGCGCACATGCAGCCTACGGTTCCACAAAGGATGTGGTGGTCTATAACTCCATCAGCCTGTCTCCCATGCACATCTACATTGTGGGCCGGCCCACAAAGAAGCTGCAGCAGCAGTGCCAGGTGAGTGGGGCACACTGAAGGGCACACATGGGCAGCATGGGGAGCCCCAGGCTGCTTAGCAACCCACCTACCCACTCCTCTACAGTTCATCACAGACGGCTATGCAGCCCACCTGGCCCAGCTCAAGTACAATCATCGGGCACGTCCAGCCCGAAACACAGCCACACGCATGGCCTTGCGCAAGGGCAGCTTCGGTCTACCTGGCCAGGGTGACTTCCTGCGCTCCCGGAACCACCTGCTCCGCACCATCTCAGCCCAGCCTAGTGGGCCCAGCCATCGGCACGATCGGACACAGACCCAGATGGACAGTGAGCAGCGGGGCCAGCGCAGCATGAGTGTGGCGGCCAGCTGCTGGGGCCGTGCCATGACAGGCCGGCTGGAACCAGGGGCAGCCACAGGACCCAAATAGGACACCGTTAGGAGCCGCTGTGGTCTCCATGGTGCTAGGCCAGGGCACCGGCCCCACTGGGAGGCCTGGCCTGGGCACACATAGGTGGCTGGAGACAAGCACAGACATGGCCTGAGAGCTTATCCCAGGACCCCTTGGAAGACATGGCCATGCCAACACAGTCCTCCCAGCCTTGCCTCATGCCCTAGGCTCTGAGGAGCCCAGCTTGTCATGGAAGCTGGCAGGATGTCCAGCCCATATTGGAAGAGGAACCAGGATGGGCCACCTAGCCCAGCCCAGGAGGCATTCCTGGACATCTTGCCCTGTGTTGGCCTCTCAGCCTCCTGGTGCCAGGCATGGTCTAAGCCCAGCCCGCCACCTCCTTGTCCACTGGCGCCCCTTCCCATTTGGTAGCAGCTCCAGTGGGGGTCTGGCCTGCTTCTTGTTGACTCCAGTTTTCAACTGTCCAACCTCACTGGTTTTGCACTGGTTTTTGAGAGTGGAGACCCCTTACCACCTCTTCTGGCTCCAGACATGTTGACATGCATGAAACCCAGTGTCTGCTGATCCAGGACCTGTCACTACACAGAATACTCCAGTGTGGCAAATCTTCACACAAGCAGGAGAGAAAGGCTATATCTTAATTTCTGCCGCTTACCTGGCCTGCCAGCACTACGGCAGCCCAGTGGTAGTCCCAGACTGCTGCCCACCTGTCCACCTGCCCTACCCAGAGCTCAGTGCAGCCACAGGACTGGTGTCACTCCAGGCCCTGACCACAGCACAGGCTCGAGGCCAGCAAAGTGCATAGCCACCTCCTGGCAACCCACCTTGGGCAGCTGGGCCTGCAGAAGCCTGGCCTCCACCTCCACCTCCTTGCCTGCCATGGGCTGGGGCCCCATGCCATGGCTGCTGCCCGTCGAGTTTCTACGCCTTTCTACTTCTCCATCTGGTTTCTATAAGGTTTTTTTAACAGGCAATCCATGGCTGCTTCCTTTTCTTAACTCAGTGTCAGTGCAGCCTGCTACATTAGGACACCCAGCACTGTGACAGGGTCCCACTCAGTCTGGCCTGGGGCCCTGCACCTGGTCCACTTGGCAAGGTGTGGGCTTCTCGCCTCACCTGACCCACTATTCCACCGACTTCCTACTCTGGGGCGGGTGGAGCTCTTAGGTTTTCTTAATGCCATTCCGTTGAATGTCTACTCCAAGAAGCCACAGCTTGCTGCGTCAGCTTAAGGGCAGACAGCCATTTTATTTCTCCCCAAACAAGGACAGGTGTCCCACATAATGGGTCTGAGCCCTGCCTTCCCCGCAGCACTGAGCACAATTCCACTGCACCTTTCCTGCGCTGGCCAAGCCCACCCAGCTCAGGCCAGCTGTCCAGCGACAGGGCTCTGTGCCTGAGGAGCTGCCAAAGCTGGATTCAGACTCAGGGGCGAGTGACTAGGCTTGTAGGTGTACAGGAGACACTGACTTTGCTGTAGAGACGTGTACAGCACAGGAGTGAGTGATGCCCTGCCATTGTGGGCCTAGACAGAAAGAAAGCTATTTTGTGCAGAGAAAAAAAAATTTCTGGAGAGATGAGACCTTCATGGTCTTCCCTTAAGATGTGGCTTTGTTGTGTCGAGTTCTGTATAAAGCAGTGATTATTTTATGGACCAAGACTCCATGAACTGTCACAGTGAAAGTGCAATATCTGCCCCCTCCCCACCTCTGAAAGATGCTACTGGCCGACAATCACTGCCCCACTAGGGGTCCCAGTGGCCAGTGCCTCCTCCCTCAACCACACCCGTCTTGCCTCAGCCTAGGTGACCAGCCATTGGGAGAAGCACCTGGAAGCCTCAGGCCACCTGCAATAAAGGCCAGGGAGGCCCTGGGGTCAGTGGGCTTGGTCTCTCCCCCTGGGCAGCCCACTGTGGCTCTGAATGCCCCTGCCTGCCCAGCCGCCAGCCATGCCAAGGACAACAGCAATAGTCCCCTGGGGCTCTCCCAGGGCCTTTAGCCATAGATGGTGAGACGGGCAGCCTCCCCCCAAACCTCGCTCAAGTCTGCTCTCTGCTTCCCTTAAGATTCCTTTTGGCTAATTCTCTTAAGGAAGCCCCACTTTACAAAGACTGAGAGGAAGGTCAAAGTCCCTTAAAAATACCAAAAAATGTTTACAGTGTCAGGTGCTGAGCTGCAGGGCTCAGGCCTGGCCATTCGTAACCAAAGGGTGAGGCAGACCTTGTCACCTGCCACCCACCCCAGGCCTGTTAGAATAGAAGCCTTAGTCACTCCCTCCACATCCACAGTCCTAGGACTGAGCCTCAATGCCATCCAGCACCAACCACCTGCCTTCTCTTTGATTTCTAAAGGAGGATTCAGCAAAGAACCCCACCCCCATCCCCTTCCTGGTTCTGTGTGAGCTGCCCACCACCCCACCCTGTGATATCTTCACATCTCAGCCCCCTCCCGTGTGTCCTTGTACCATCTGTTTCTCTGGACGATGTGTGAACCGTGCCCTGACCCCACCCCATGCTGTCCCTGCATCGTCTGGCCTGAGTGTGCTTTCTGTATACCGTGTCACAGTCTGTTACACCGATTAAAGAAGCAGGAGGCTTCCTTCTGGTCTCATTACTATGGCGGCACCATGGTCTCCTGGTGTGTGGGTGGGGCAAGATACTGAGGGTATCATGCAAAGGGACATCCACTGCAGTGACACACACTGACTAACCACTGAGACGGCAGCACACACCTGTGAACTGACTGCCCTCATGCACAGACCTGGTGAGGTAGGTTTGCTGGCCTCTGCTCCCCAGGGGACACAGCCAATAAACCAGAGCTGGGACTCCTGCCTGGCCAGGCTCCTATGGAACAGGACACAGGCAATGGCCTGATGAGCTCAACCTAAGGACCAAGGCTGAGTTTGACTCAGCCAGAGTAGGGTCAGGTCTGGCCCAGGTTGAGTCAAGTGAAGAGGAACAGGGTGGCTGGGTGGTGTTAAAACTTACTACCACCAGAGGACATGCCAGCTCTCCCCAAAGATGAGCACATCTTTCTAGAAGTCAAATGGCAACAGAAAGCAACAAGACAGGAACTCTGACCAAGATTATTTAATATTGACACTACACTCTCCCAAAATGGTGCTTAGGAAGCTACCCACTACACCCAAGAGGATGCTGGACTAGGCCAGAGGCCACCCACGGGAGAAAAGGCAATTGGACCCATCTGTCTTCAAGCCACCAACAGTAGTTCACAGACCTGGGAAACCAGGGCCCTCAGGGAAGCAGGCCTGCTCGCATCTGGAAGGCTAGGCCATCCCCTCGGGTGGCTTGCTGAGGAAGAAAACAGGTTAGAAGCATGAGATATTGAGTGTAGACACAGCGTGGGCAGAGCATAGCCAGAGCAGTGACACCAACCTTGTTGATTTCCCTGTGTCGTTCTTTGGTTACGATTTCCTCTAAAACCTCACCATCTCCCTTGATGAGCCTGGGGGTCAGAGGGCATCAGCTCAGCAAGAAAGAGTCTGGGACTCACCCCACAGCAACAGAACCAAAACCACCCAAGGCAAGCCCGGCCATCTCTGGCCACTCTTCCCAACCACCACTTAGGCCAGAATGGAGACGTCCAGGCAGGCTCTCCTTTGTCACAGTAACCGTTTGAAAAGTCTCAAGGCCCTTCCAGTCCTGGCACTACTCAACGGGGCACAGGGGATAATAGCTGGGATGTCACATCTCAAGTAACTATTTCCCCATACTTTGTGACAGAAGTAGCTGCAGCTCCCCCACCCTCAAGAGCACATCTTGGGCAGATACTCCTGACTGTACTGCAAGCAGGACTAGCTGGCTGTGCCTGCTGCCCCACACACCTTGTACGACCTGTCTCTGGGTCCACCACCTTGCGAATGACACTCTGTCGAGCATCCCACTCCTCCTTTGTCATGGGCTTCATGGCCTGGATACGAGACTTCTGCTCATCAGTCAGGACTGGAAGGGAATACGGAAGGGGTATCAGACCTGGAGAGAGCACCCTCTTCCCACCACATGTGGGCCCACACGGTACCTGGGCCATCGTCCTCCCCGGCTGATTTGTGCCACTGATCCAGTGAGGGGCCGGGCAGAGCCTCAGCCGGGTGCAGCACCACGGCTTTCTCCTTGCCTTTCCTCTTCAGCTTCTTCTTCCGTTTCTTCTTCTTCTTCCTCTTCTTATCCTTGTTCTTCCCCCGCTTCTTCCGGCCATCACTGGAGGATGAGGACGATGCGGAGCTGGAAGAACTGGAAGAGGAGGAGGAAGAGCTGGACCTCGCTGTCCTCCGGGCCTTGTGCTTGCTTCTCTCTGTGATGCAGGGAGAAGGTAAGGCCTCTGTGCCGTTTTGGCCTGGGGCAGGCTCAGGCCTCTGTTTGGTAGGACCCTCCCAACCGGCTCTCCAAGAGCACATTCCGAACCTTCTTTGGGGTTCTAGAAGTCACTGTGTGCCTGGCAGGGTGGCCAGGCCAAAGACCCGGTGCACTGAAGCACCCACCACTCAACCGAGCCTCCGCCGCATCCGCATCCGCATCCGCGGGCCTCAGTCCAGGTTCTACCTAATCCCTCGCTCCCTCGGGACAGGCCGACAGACACCTCACACCCCTCTCCCGTCTCTGTGGTGCTCACCCTCAGAGGTGCTGCAGGCCTTGTGACCTGGGGACTTGGAGGCTGAGCAGTTCTTCGAGGCGTCCTTGCTACTCTTCTTACTTCGCTTTTCTGACCCCCGCCGACCCCGGGACCGACTGCGACTCCTCGAGCGCTTGCGAGAGCCAACGTGAGCCATAGCAAGGCGAGCTAGAGGCCGGAAGGGGCGACTCTGACCTGCGGCTCTTCTTGGGCACGTCCGCAGAGTAGATCCAAGCTCGGTGCCAACGGGGCCTGGTCCTCGGGGCACCTAGTACCCATTCCCGCCTGAGAGCCTCGCGCTTGGCGACACCAGCTCCACCGATTCCGCACCGTGCGGCCCCTTTAAGAGCCAGCCCCACCCACACGCCTGCGCACTGGACTCTGCTTCGTGGGGAAATTCCTCCGCTTTCCTCAACTGCAAGAGGCGGCCTGGCTGCCCAGAGATGAGTCTCGAGGGCCACCAGATTCTCGCGCCAACCACCAGTCTACAGACTGCCTCTTCGAGAGGAAACAGCAGCTAGTTGAGTTTTTACAGTCCACTTCCGGGATGGGTCCTTCCTGGAAGACCATCCGGGTATAGTTTAAGTCCAGGCTGCCTTTAGTTCCGGACTCTGGGTTCCTCTTCTGACACGCCCACTTAAAACAGGAAGGGATCCACCTTGTGCCTCTACTGCATGGGTGGGAGATGGGTTGTGGCCCAGCGACAGCCACAAACCTTCGGGCCTCTCACTCTCCTGAAAGCCATCCTCCTACTGTTTCCCCTGAATAGGCTGCCGGCCTATGGGCTCCACCAGACTGAAGACTGGTGTTTCCAACATCTCTCAGTGGAGATGGCAAATACAGCTGCCATCAAGCATGATTCCCCGGCCTGTCCCATGTGCAGCTGAGTCCCTGCTCCACCTGATTTTTGCAGTGAAAATGAAGGCAGGTGTTTCTGTATCTTACCACTTTCCCATAGTACCTAGAATTCAAGGCTTACAGGAGAAGTCCCAGGAATACATAACCCCAACAGGGCACAGCTATGTGCACCCATCCTCCAATCTCCAAACCACAGTTGCAAGGTCTTAAATAATAGGACACAGAGGACTATTATTAAAGTGCTTTATAGCCAGTGGTGGCCCATGCCTTTAGTCCCAGCACTCAGGTGGATCTCTGTGAGTTCGAGACCAGCCTGGTCTACAAGAGCTAGTTCCAGGACAGCCACAGAGAAAACCCTGTCTCGAAACATCAAAAATAAATAAAGTGCTTTACAAATGTCAACTCTTTGGAGTGTCACTACACCCAGTGTGCAAGCAAGTCCAGAACCTCACAGCTGGATGTGCCAGAACAGAGGCTTGAATACAGGTACCCAGAAAGTCTGGATACCGACTCCCCAGCACCATGGATAGACCAATGAATCCACTTAAATCCCTGGGAGACACTGACTGGGTCCCCCCACCCCTTGTCAGAGCTCCCCAGGGGTCAGGCTGAGGCTGGACATCACTGGAAAACACATCCTTTTGGGGCTCCTTCCCTTGCTGGGCCTGCTCCACCCTCAACCCTCAATACTTCATCTCAATCTAGGCTTGTCTTTCAGGAGCTCTGCCCTACAACAGCTCATCTGTCCAAAGAGTGACCCAGAAGTCAGCATGTCCCTTTGATCCAAGGAGTATCATGGCTGCAGAGTTTATTCCTACCCTCCCTGCCCAAGATGGCAGTTTTCTACTGCCATGGCACCAACACCTCTGGGGGAACCAGACTCAAGTCAGTACACATACATCTACTGTGGCAGGCTCCTCCCGGGTGAAGCCGTCACCAAAGCCCTCATCATCCACCAGGTCTGGCTTCTGGCAGCACATGGGACAGAGGTGGTTTCGGACAGCAGACGCCCGGAGCCAGATGACAAGGTTCCAGCGTTCTCCAGTACCCAGGGGCCGAGCCCCGTGCAATTGGCCACCACGGTGCAGGATACCCTGGCCCACCACATGATCCACTTCCAGGGGCTCCATCAGGGCTGCAGGTGCCTGCAGATGGTAGGGTTTAGGCTGGAGTACTCATAACTGCCAGGGCCCTACACGGTGGGACTCACTCACCTGGAAGAGGCCCCCAAAGTATAGGGCACCTCCTGTGAAGACCTTGCCCAGAGCCACATTGAGGGTGAGCTCAGCATTATCGTAGTGGCAGCCCAGCTCTAGGTCCTGGCCCAGTGCGTACTTGACCACAAAGGCACGGTGGCTATCAAGCTGGCCCCCGCCACACTCTGGGTACAGCAGGGCCAGCAGTGGCTGCAGGAAGCGCTCCCGAAGCGGTGTCACCAGTGGCTCGTCTAGACCTAGCTCGTGTATCAGTACCTAAGAAGGATTCCCAGACGTCAACAGGAAGACTGGGGAAGCCTCAACCTGCATCCCACAATTCTTTGCCAAAAATGTTACTAAGTGCAAGAGCTGTTTGCTTTCATGGTACTCTTTGGGGTCAGAGCAAGGCAGGCAGCCTGCCTGCAGCACCTCTGATGAGTCTCTCACCCTGGCCCCCTCACTCCCTGGGTACACAGGCAAGGTCTCACCCACCCCATAGTTGTTCATGGTGTTGGGCCTTCCCTTGGGCATGTCCGACTGCTCAAAATGCTCCAGTTCCTCCAGCAGGGCCTGGCAGAACCCCACCGAGAACACCGGCACCCGGTAGATGCGCTTCTGCTCTGAAGAAGGAGGGGCAGAGAGTGGGCCAGGAGCTCCCATTCAACTTCCTCATGAGCCAACTTGTCATTTTGCTGCCTCAAGCCTGTCCCCTCTTTACAATGCCCTGATCCTATCTGGATGATCAATGAATGAAGGAGTGAATGGATGAATTAGTGAATAAGAGGGATGCCCTGGCAGACTGGTCCCACTGGCCTTCCCAGTTCCTGGTGGGAAGGCCAGAGACCAGAGGTAAAGCACCCCACCTCCCATACCCAGGTATCTCAGGCTTCCATTACCTCCCCAAAGTGCGGGCTGGTGATGGAGTTGAAAGACCTCACCTGACACTATCTCCAGCCACTGGAGAAGGCCCTCAAAGCTTGCACCCGGAGATGCACTATATTCAGCTGCAGCCACAAACTCAGGGGCCAGAGCCTCATCCTGGGGCAGAACACGGGACAGCTGTGAAAAGTTAGTCCCCCACCAGGGCAGCCTTCTCCTCAGCCAGCCTCAAAGATCTCAGGCCGACCTAGTACCTGCAGTAAGCTGTAGATGTCAGGCCTCGCTGGGCGGTAGGAGCTGGCAATGAGGGCTTTTCTGGCAGCTGATTCCTGCCCCAGCCTGCGGCGACGTCTCACCTCCTGCTCAAGCTGGAACAGCAAAGGCAGTTACAAACCGGGACTACTTACCTCCAATGCCGTGAGGGAGGCCCAGGAAGACCAAAGTGGGGCCTAGGCTGGAAGGTAAGTCTCTATACTTATGAACTTGCCAGGGTTCACTGCAGGTGTCAAGGTGTCCTGACAGCTGAAACGGCGGTGGTGGCCCTACACTATCCCACTCAGCTGTTGAGAAGGGGGCGCTGTAGGCAATTTGGTCTTCCTCAATCCCTCTCCTGGGCCAGGGTTTAGGAATGGGAGTTAAGTGGAAGCAGGAACTGGGAAAAGAGGGTTAAGACGTCCTTCTGAGTGAAGGGCTCCAGGGGAAGGGCTGGCGGGGTGCGTTACCTCCTCCAAGAGTTGCTGGAAGTCCTTGGGAGTGACGCAGCCGCGGCTGCGCAGGAGCTGCGAGCAGAAAGGTCAGTTAGCAGTACTACCTGACCCTGTCAATAAACATCTACGAGCCTCAGCGCCCCCCACCCCTGTCTCGGAGATGAGAGTGGCGGGATCGTCGAGGTCCGTGAAAACTTTTGCCCAGCGCACTCCGCACGCGTGTTCTCAGCTCACTGGGGAGCCGCCACGCTGCAGCGAGAGGCCAAGTGTGCAGACGCGGTTTGCACAGCCGGTCCTGGCGCCCGGGTCCCTCCAGCGTTCTCTGTCCTCTACTCACCGGACCGTAGTCACGACGTAGCTGCTGCTCGTCCCGGAAACGCAGGTGCAGCCCGTAGCGCGCCACGTACAGGTTCTGAGAGCAGAAGCAGGCGCAGCGACAGAAGCGCCGCGAGGCGGCCGTCGCCATGGTGAAGCGGCCGCGCCAACTTCCGTAGCGGCACTTCCGGGTGCGCGCCCCGCCGAGGGCGTGGCGCCGTAACCAAGGGGCCGCTGTAAACACCCAACTACAGAGAGGAGCGAAGACAGCAGGAGCGGGATGCTTCCCGAGCGAGGCAGGGGTGGCCCCGCTTTACAGAGGGATGAGCTGCAACAGTCGCGGGACGCACGCAGTGCGGGACTCGGAGCCTTGATTCAAACGCTGCCCTTCCTCCTATTAGAAATTTCTCTGCGGAGCCGCCTGACGTCACCGCGGCTCCTCGGTGCGGCTGAACTCGGGTTTGGCATTCACTACCGATTGCTGCCCTCCCGGTGTCTGCAAAAAGGCTCAGTCCTCGCCGTGTCGCGTCCGGCGGCTCTCAGATAGAATACAGTGTGGGCGGGAAGGTGGGCTCCTCTGTCGCGGGCACACCCCTCGCCCTGGGTCAAGTTCAAGTTTGTGTTGACGTCTTCCAGGGTTCCCCTGGGAGACACACAGCGGGCGGAGCAGGTCTGCAGAGCCAGGTCACTCCAGGATAGCCAAGGTGCCTAGAAAGGAAGGAAGTCGCCTGGAACGGGTCAGTGAACCCTCTTCAAACGTTGAGACGTTCAGAAGTTGAAAAGTGGCCAGAAGTTCAAAAATCAAGAACCGATGAGCTTCAGATTCATCGAACCCTTCCTGAACCCTCTCAGCTTGGAATGCACATGGGGGGGGGGCGGGCAAAGCTCTTACCCTGTCACCCAGTTTCTCAACTCCCATCCCTAGATCGAACCATGCAAGGTACCAGCCTGTCACCTTGAAACTGAGGCTGCAGCCTACTCATCCAGTCAGCAGGAGCTAATGGGATCTGATCCCAGGAGTGTGCTCTATGAATGCTCTCGTGCACTCCCACCACAGGGGTCTCTGAATGGGGAAACCAAGTGGCGTCTTCTCTTTTGTCTGCTTGGTATGATTTCACTGATTCTATCTCTGTGAATTCCGATGAGGTCACACACTTGATGCCAGCGTACACGGACAGACACACTGGTGCACCCTTGTGTAGCCACATCCTCACAGTACCACTACCCTGTTCACACTTACTCACTGGCAAACTCTACATCCAGAAGCATCTGCCACCAAGGACAGTGCTCTCACATACACTCCCTCACATAGACATTTACCCACACACATCCGCATCCCACACAGCACATCCCAGCCCTGTGCTACCTGTGACTTGTACAGAGGCTCTGGATGCCAAGAGGAGAGGGTAGCCTTCACAGCCTGTGACTTGGAGCCTGTCCTTCCTGCCCATCTATGATCATCAGCCCATTTAGAGATCCAAGGCTCCAGCTACCAAAGTCCCCATGCTCTCCCTACAATCATAGGGAACTATAGATGGCCCTTGGTCTCTGGGCAAAGCTTATGTCATCAGTTTGATTGGTTTGCACACTGGCTGCACAGGAGCTGAGACTCTTCCCCAGTGTGAGTGTGCAAGGTGTGCATGTGACTGTGGGCCATCGTGTCCAGCTGCAGACAAACTACCTGCCTGGGACACCATAACTATCTACCATAAATTGACTGGCTTTAAACAGCCGACATTCTCTCATGATTCTGGTGGCCAGAAGTTCAAAAGCCAAGAACTGATGAGGTCCAGCTTCAGTAAGAGAATCCTGCTCTCTTGCAAGGGACTCAGATGATAGGTCAGGCTCTGCATCTTCACAATCCTGAGGTGTCCTGCATGGCTGCATCACTCCAGCCAGTGGTTCTCAACCTTCCTAACACTGTAACCCTTTAATACAGTTCCTCATGATGTGGTGACCCCAAACCATAAAATGATTTTCATTGCTACTTCATAACTGTAATTTTGCTACTGTTATGAATTGTAAATATCCTTGTTTTCTGATGGTCGTAGGAAACCCCTGTGAAAAGATCATTCAACCCCCTAAAGGAGTTTTGACCCACAGGTTGACCTCTGACCTACACACACACACACACACACACACACACACGCCTGCATGTGCACCTGGACACGACCAAAGAAGCATGGCTAAGATTTTCAACATTACCTATGTGCAATTTAGTCTTTACAGTTTCCATTCTTGTCACAGGAAATTGAGTGGCAAAGGGGTCAGTTAGACTGGCCCCTCCAAGGTCACACAGCTTTCGAGAGGTAGATATGGAACTGGACTTGTTGTTCCTAAAGAGACAGTCCAGTCCCCAACAACATACCCTTCAGATGTGAAGTCACTGGGCCACAGGAAGCCCAGCCTTTGTCCAAAGAGCAGGAGTGTAAGGACCTACTTCCTCTGCAGGCACTGGCTGCTGGCCCTGAACCAGCCTGCCAAGAAGCTGTTTAAAGTTCCACAGTTGTCACACTTATCCAGACACCCCTGCCATCCACAAAGGGGCCTGTTTACTCATCTCAAAATTAGTTATTGCTCTGACTGCCTCCTGCAGCCACCACACCCCAGCTTCACCTGACTGAATTTCATGGTTTGTAGTTTTCAGGGTGAGTAGGGTCCATTTGTCCCTTTAGAGTACCTGCTCACCCACGCAAACAGTGTCCCCCTGCCCCTGTCCTAGTCTAGGTTTAAGGGGAACAGCAGCAGAATGCTTCACAGGAAGCCCTGAGTCATAGGTACTGGCCAGGGTCTCCTGTGACCACACATACCAATAATTATATGTGCTTCTGTGTATGGGTGTGTGCACATGTATGTGGGTGCCCCCAGAGCCCAGAAGCACCAGATCCACGTGGACTTGAAATTGAGCTGTCTCTTATTATTACTGTGGAGGTACGTACGTACGTACACACACACACACACACACACACACACACACACACGCCAAAGGACAGCTCTGTGGATCTCTCTTTACACCTTGGCATGATGTCCCTTGAGTACATTCTCTGAAGGACATAGGCTCTGCATCTAGATTCCTCTCTGTGCAAATGGATGTGCTGCTGCCGTCATGCAGCTGACGACAAGCTCGCCTTCACTTCACTGTATTGCCTTGGTTCTCTCTCAAACACATGCATCACCTGTGAGGTTATCTCTGGGCTCACTGCTCTGTCTGCTTGAACACTTGATGCTTCTGCTGACATCACAATGTCTTGGGGACTGGAATCTTTACAGTAACTTTAAAAATTCCTATTTTAAGTTTTTTAAAATTTTATGTGTACAACTGTCTTGCCTGCATATAGGTCTGTGTACTGTGTGCATGCAGGGCCTGCAGAGGCCAGAAGAAGGTAGTGGACCTCCTGGAACTAGAGATACAGATGATTGAGCTCTCATGTAGGTGCTAGGTACTAGGTGCTAGGTAGTGAGCCATCTCTCCGGCCGGTTATTTATTCTTTGATAATTTCATATGTGTAGAGAATTTATTTGTTTTTTGTTTTTTGTTTTTCAAGACAAATGTTTCTCTGTGAAACAGCCCTAGCTGTCCTGGCATTCCCTCTGTAGACCAAGCTGGCCTCAAACTAACTGAGATCCACCTGCCTCTGCCTCCCAAGTGCTGGGATTAAAGGCGTGTACCACCACTACCCAGCAGAATATATCATCATCTACTGCCAAAACACCCCAACACATTCCCCTCCACTTCCTGTTCTTCCTTTTTTTTTTCTTCTTTGTAATCCTGAGTCCCATCAGTGCTGCCTGCTGGAATGACTGACCTTGTGCAAGATACCATACAGTAATCTCAGAAGTGCAATGGCTAGGACATGGTCAGGAAACAGCATCTCACTGCACTCCTCCCCGTCCTCCGATTCATCTCACTGAGCTCCTCCCCATCCTCCAGTTCATCTCACTGAGCTCCTCCCCATCCTCCAGTTCATCTCATTGTGCTCCTCTCCGTCCTCCAGTTCATCTCACTGAGCTCCTCTCCGTCCTCCTGTTCATCTCACTGAGCTCCTCCCCGTCTTCCAGTTCATCTCACTGAGCTCCTCTCCGTCCTCCTGTTCATCTCACTGAGCTCCTCCCGTCCTCCAGGTCATCTCACTGAGCTCCTCCCCGTCTTCCGGTTCATCTCACTGCGCTCCTCTCCGTCCTCCGGTGGCTCGTTCCTTTTGCCCTCCTCCAGGGTGCTCCTTGAGCCGTGGTGAGGAGGTTGATAAGGATGTGCCATTTAGGATTGAGCAAGCAGTTGTCACTTATTCTCAGTGTTTGGACCAGTTTCGCGTCTCTACTGATGACTGCAGAGGGGAGCTTCCCTGGGTGAGGCTACGAGCAGCTCTAGTCTGTAAGTGCAGATATTTAGAAGGCAGTTTGACATGCCACTTAGCAAACAGTAGGTTCCTCACTAGGGCCTGTATTTCCTGAGCTGTGGGCTTTGGGGCAGGTTTACAGTATGTGCTGGCTGGTTTTTATTTCAACTTGACACAAGCTAAAATCATCTGAGAGAAGGGAGCCTCAATTGAGAAAATGCCTCCACAAGATTTGTATGTAGCCAGGGAAAGTCCTGTCTGCTCCACAGGAACAGCGGGAAAGAGAGGAACCAGAAAGAGAGTGTAAATGGTCAGGAGTCTGTCTTTTAAAGGGGTCCTTTGCACCTGCGTGCAGTCTATGCACCCATGGAACCCTGGGCTGACCAGGGTACTGCCTGAATGCATTCTGCCAGGTGACAGGGGCGGGTCAGCATAACGCCTGAATCCTTACAGAGGTTTTCATTAAAATAATCAAACAACAACAACAACAACAACAAACAGTTCTTTGGGGAGCATTGTTTACTCTCATAGGTACCTGTGTTCATAATCCCTCTTTTTAAATTAGCCTATGAAGTCATGGGTTGCCGTAGGGTTTTCGTACAGCCTTAACTATGCTTGTTAAGTTCCTCCTCTTACTTGTACCCCCAATTCCCATTCAAACCTTTAACTACTCCCCAAGCATTCTGCTTCATATAAGGCATGTCCCGCTACCCCTCACCCCTTATGCCCCACCCCCACTCCCCTGGGCCCTTTCTGGCTTCCTGACTGCTACTTATAACCACTCCAAATCAAACACAAATCTACATATTCAAAGCCAATATCCATATATGAGAGAGAATATGCAATATTTGTCTCTTTGGGCCCAGGTGACCTCACTCTCTAGAACACTTCCCAGTTCTATCCATTTTCCTGAGATTTTCATAATTTTACTCTGAGAGCTGGCTAAAATGTCACTGTGCAATATGTACCACATTGTCACTCTCCAGCCATCAGTTGATGGACAGCTAGACTGACTCCATTTCCTTGCTACTGTGGACAGAGCAGCTGTGAACATGCATATGGAAGTATCTCCGCGGTAGGATATGGAGCCCTTGTGTATATGCCCAGGAGTGGTGTAGGTGGCTCATATGGTATTTATTTCCACATTGACTTCCTTAGTGGCTACACCAGTTTACACTCCCAGAAACAGTGTTTCAGTGTGCCCTGTCCCCACATCCATGCTAACATTTGTTGTCATTTTTAAAAATTTATATTTTTAAAGATTTATTTATTTACTTATTATGAATGGAATGTTCTGTCTGCATGTATATCTGCACACCAGAAAAGGGCACCAGATCTTAATACGGATGGTTTTGAGCCACTATGTGGTTGCTGGGAATTGAACTCAGGACCTCTGGAAGAGCAGCCAGTGCTCATAACCTCTGAACCATCTCTCCAGCCCAAGATTTATTTATTATGTATACAGAGTTCTGCCTGCAATGTATGCCTGCAGGCCAGAAGAGGGCACCAGACCTCATTATAAATGGTTGTGCACCATCCATGTGGTTGCTGGGAATTGAACTCAGATGTCTGAAGAGCAACCAGTGCTCTTAACCTCTGAGCCCTTTCTCCAGCCTCCTTTCCTATTTCTTATATTACTGTGTTAGGATTTACACAAACAGTATTATTTCTTTGCTTGCTTTATTTTATTTTTGTATGTATTTTTGGTGTCTTTACTTTTTATCAGCTATATTCTGTCCATCCAAGTGTCTGCAGGGTTCAAGTGGGACTTGGATGTGGCAGCATTGTGTTTGTGGTTCAGAAAATAATTGCTCACTCCAGGAGCCCCAGGTGCGGGTGTAAACACTCTGTTAGTCCCTGAGTAGGGCATTAACTCAGAGAGCAACACAGCCGTTTGGTTTCTCGCTAAGCAAGTGTCAAGGCAGCAGCCAGTTAACCACAGAGGCCTCTTTGATTCAGTAACTACTGGAAGATAAACAACCAAGGACAGTGTGGCAGACACTCTAATTTTAATGGGATTAGGAGTGGGAAGGATAACCAGGGTAGGTGATGTTAGATTAAGTATTAAATGAACTTTGAAAAGGAAAAAAAAATTGAATTGGGTAAAGTACCTATGAGTGGAAAGTGGAGTCGTGCGATGGTCTCCAGGTTCCAGAGATTGTTACAGCTATGTAAGGTTATATAATTAATCAGGAGACTGGAGAGATTGGCCAGCAGTTAAAAGCACTGGGTGCTAGTCTACAGGATCCAGGTTTGGCTCCCAGCACCCACCTGGTGGCTCCCAACTAACTGTAATTCCACTTCCAGAGGATCCTCTGGACATGGGGCCTGCAAGTGGTGCATAGATACACACATTCAGGCAAAACACCCATACACATAAAATTAAAAAGGAAATAGATGGAGCTGGAGAGATGGCTCCACAGTTAAGAGCTCTTGCAGAGGACCCAGGTTCTGTTCCCAGCACCCACACTGGGCAGCCCACAACCACCAGGAGATCCCATGCTCTTTTCTGGCCTCCTTGGGCACTACACTACACTTGGTACATCTCTCTCTCTCTCTCTCTCTCTCTCTCTCTCTCTCTCTCTCTTTCTGTCACTCACACACACACACACACACACACACACACACACACACACTTTAAGTCAAAAGAGAAGGGAATAAGAATGAGAGAAGATGGGGCGGGGCATGGTGGCGCACACCTTTAATCCCAGCACTGGGGAGGCAGAGGCAGGTGGATCTCTGTGAGTTCGAGGCCAGCCTGGTCTACAGAGCCAGTTCCAGGACAGCCAAGGCTACACAGAGAAACCCTGTCCTGAAACAAAAACAAACAAAACAGCTGGAGATGTCCGTGCAGGAGTGGAGACTGAACAAGAGAAAAGAGGGCACAGATGATATACATGACAACTTATCCCCCAGCTCTAGTAGGTTCCACACGGTACTCTGTGGCAGGAGGGAGAGTGAGAGCCCCTGGTCTGTGGATTCTGGTGTGGGGGGGGGTGAGGAAGGGGGAGAAGTGGAGGATTCTAAGTCCTTTCCTGGTTCTATTGGCCTCCTTTCCTCCACAGTAGGATTTACTGTTCCTGCCAAGTCCAGTGACTGTGAGGGGGTCTATGTGTTAAAAATGTATAACAATTTCCTTCTGAGGGATGATAAACAGCACTATCTTTTTGCTGTTTGCTTGGTGACTTTTTAGTATTTGTTTTACTTTGTTATTCTGAGGCAGATGCTAATGTAGACCAGAGTGGGTATAGGTGGGCATAGACAAGGATGACTCTGCTTCTACCTCTGTGTGCTGGGACTACAGGTGAGGGCCACCAGGCCTAGCTCCGTCATTTCCTTCTCCCTTTCTCTTTCCTCTATCAATTATGATGAGTCCCTTTCATTCTAACCCAGGTCCCATGTGTTGTTGTCAAGTCTTGGGGTCTACCCACTTCTCTTCTGTGTCTGGGAGAATTTGTGTCCTAGAATTCTTTTTTTCCATGTATAAAAATGGATTTTAATAAACAAAGATTCAGTATTAGCAGTTTTAAGTTAGACTGTTGATCAGATTCTCTTTTTTGGCTTTTTAAATTAATTTAGCTTTTATATTCCAATCCCAGTTCCCCCTCCCTCTTCCCCTCCCACTCCCCCCACTGACCCCTGCCCCACCTCCCATCTGCTCCTTGGAGAGGGTAAGGCATCCCCTAGGAAGTCTACTAAATCTGTCCCATCATCTCGTTGAGGCAGGACCCAGACACCTCTCCATCCCCACAGCCCCATGTCTAGGCTGGGCAAGGCATCTCTCCATATAGAATGGGCTCCACTAAGTCAGTTTGTGCATTAGAGTTAGATCTTGGACCCACTGACAGTGACCTCATATATTGTCCCAGCTGCACCACTGTCACCTATATTAAAGAAGTCTAGTTCAGTCTTATGCAGGTTCCCCAGGTCCTAGAATTCTTAACAAAAGTGCTAGAATTTACTTTCCTGAACCCGTTCCTGTGTTGGAAAGTGACCACAGTGCTTCTCTACCCCTACCACCCCTTTTTAAAATAGGACGTTTTATTTTATGTGTGTAAGTGTTTTTTCTGTGTGCATATCTGCTCACCACTTGTGTGCAGGTACCCAGGGAGATCAGGAAAAGGCATCAGATCCCCAGAAACTGGAGCTCAGACGGTAACAGTGAGCTACCATGTGGGTGCAGGGAACAGAGCCCAGCTTCTCTGGAAAAACAGCCAGTGCTCTTGACCTCTCAGGAACCATGTTTCCTCTTTAAGCAGCAACTTTATGGAGATACACTTCATTCATGATAGAACTCACTCATTTACACGGAAATTCAGTGAGGTTTCATTTTTTGTAGATTTGCTGAATTATGTGGCCACTATCACAATTTGTTTTTAGAACATTCTTCACCCAATAATAAATGACCCATTAGCAGCCATTGCCTATAGACTCTCAGTCCAAGCTCACCGAGTCTGCTTCTGTAACTACTTTGGAAGTGGCTTTATGCCCTGAGTGTCGAGCAGAAAGGATACTGAAAAGGAGGCTTATGAGTTCAAAGCAAGCCTGGGCTACATAACAAACCGGTAAATATCTCACTACAATAAAATGTAGGCTAGCTTTCATGGAGAAGGGTATAGGTTTTGGAAACCTGTTCTTGGCAGAGGGAGCAGGCTATGCAGAGACATGGCCTCTAAGAGTCTGGAGAAGTTGCAAGCTTGGAGTGCAGAGGCAGAACCCCTGTGTAGACCAGGCTGACCTCAAACTCACAGAGATCCATCTGCCTGCCTCTGCCTCCTGAGTGCTAGGGTTAAAGGTGTGCACCACCACCACTGGGCATCCTACAATCATTTTTCCAAATTCTTTTTATTGCATTTTTACTTATTTATTGTGTGTGTATATATGTATGTTTTCCTGTGTGTGTGTGTGTGTGTGTGTGTGTGTGTGTGTGTGTGTGTGTATTTAAAGGTAGAGGTCAGATGACAACTTGCTGCAGTCAGTTTTCTCCCAACAACATGAGTCCCAAGGACTGACTCAGCCTCAGGCTTGGAAAGCATCCTTTGAGCCATCTCCATGGCCCTGACAGTTCTTGCTGGTATTTCTTGGCGCTGTTAGGTGCATCAAGGTCAGAGCCATCCCACCATTCCTGAAAGTGATTCAGGCCTGCTCCTATTAGTGTTCACTGTATGCCACTATTCCTGGGGAGATGTGAATAACTCAAATGGTCTGCTCCCTCCAGATAGGGTATCAAAGTACAGAAGCCACCAAAGTCAAATGTCATGAACCAGTGGGTTTTAATGTGGTTATTTACAGGGACAGAAATGACTCAAAGATGGCTGCATCACTTAAGCCCACCCAAGCATGGGTGACAGCTCACAAAAGCTTGAGCTCACCGCACAACCTGCAAGGCAGTTCAGCAGGCTGGAGTGTCCTTTGCAAGCAGCTCTGCTGGTCTCAGCCCATTCTAGGTATCTCAGCTTGTCTGAGAGTAACTCTCTGCAGTCTGTACAGCTTATGCTTTCTTGGGGAGGGCAGGACTTAGTGTATCTGACCAGTTTTAGGAACTTCCTTAGCGGTTTTGTGTTGTTTCCTCCCTGGGCTTAACAAGTTTCCCTGCAGGATGGAGCATCTCAGCTCCTTTAAGAACAAATGGTTGTATCAGCTCCCTGTAAAACAGCCCATGTCTTGTCTCTCTATTTGATGGGAAATTTTAAACTGGATGAAACTGCTATACAACAGCCAGGGGCTATCCCAGCAGGCCACACCACATCAGACCCTCACAGTCTGCAATGCCTATCACACAGTACTCAGTATTTCTCACACAGTACTTCAGTACTTCTCACACAGTGCTACAGTGCCTATCCCACTATCTCTCCAATATAAAAACAGGCTCAGAATCACTTACCCAGGGTGACACAGTGAACAGGATGTGGTCCTGGCTGGGAGTCACTCAAGCATTTAGAACCAACCATGCAGGACACTCTCTTCGAGTGTCCACTCGCCTTTTTGTTTAACACAAGCAGACAGCTGGATAAAGGTGGCAGCTTCACACCCCTGTGTAACCAGAAGTTCTGCACATGTGTGGTTCCTTCCTGCTCCCAAGTGCTCTGCTGATGGATGACTGTCTAATTTTCTGTCCAGTTCCCTGAGGACAGGCGTTTAAGTTATTTCCAACCCTTTACAATCATAGCTGTTTGCAGCCAGATCTTAGTTCCTTTCCATGAATCCTCCAGTAGAAGAAAATCCTACCAGACTAAACAAAACACCAAACAAACAAAAAAAAAATAAAGCAAAACAAAAACAACTTTAAAATCTGGATTCCAAATTCTCTGCCTAGGAGACTGTCCCATTAGAGCAGCAGATGCCATCTTCAATTCAGAAACCAGTTGAAGTTTTCCTCTTGAGGATGGGTGGATATGGGGAGATCTCTTTGGACCCTAAGCTCACTGCTTATTTAGATCCCACAATCAAACCACACAGACCCTCTCTATTCCAGGAATGGCCAGACTAGTTCCTACCCAGAGCCACTAAATTTACAATCCCCTGATCCTAGAATGCACCCTCATTCTCTCATGGCTTTCTCCTGATCTTTCTCTTTTCCTAGAGGCCTTTCCAGTTCAGGTTGGTTGTTTTCAACATTTCAACATTTCAACCCCATCACTGGGTCTTATTTTATTGTTTTGTTTTTGCAATATTGGTGCAGGAACCTTTGGCCTCATTCATGTTAATTAGGCAAACACCTTGCCATTAAGTAATATCCCCAGCCCTGGGTTCTTTATTGCACTTAATGCTACCTGGCATTTTCTCCCTATTTTCTGGTGGACTTCCTGCCTTCTCTGTTCTGTTTTGCACACTGCAGTCTTCCTAGCTCCTAGCACTCAGAGCATAGTTCATGTTTTAGTTAGGATTTATATTGCTGTGATAAAACACCATGACCAAAAGCTATTTGGGAAAGAGGGCTTATTTCAGCTTACAGTTTGCAGTCCATCATGAAGGGAAGTTAGGGCAAGAACTCAAAGCAGGAATCTGGAAGCAGGAACTGAAGCAGAGGCCATGGAGGAATGCTGCTTACTGGCTTGATCTCCATGGTTTGCTCAGCCTGCTTTTATTACAGCACCCAGGATCTTGTGGCATTGCCCATAGTGGGCTGATCTCCCACATCTGGAGCCCAGTCTGAGAGAGACAATTCCTCAAATGAGGTTCCCAGGTGAGTGTAGTTTGTGTCAAGTTGATGAGACAATCCAGCAATAAGCTACTTTATTATTTACCACGGAATGTACTCCCTTTTAATATGTATAATCTACTTACACATATTGTCTGGTTCCATCACTACACTGCCTCCAGAAGGGCAGAGTCTTGATTGGGTCCCGTTTGATCTCATGTGTCTTATTTTTCTTAAGAGTCAGGATCTTTGCTGCCCAGGCTGGCCCTGAACTCCTCAGCTGAAATGGTTCTCCTTTCTCAGCCTCTCCAATATCTGGGACAACAGATGCATAGAGCTCTGCCCGGCTCTCAAATGCTTAGAAAGGCAGTAGGTGCGCGACAGAAGCCCCACCCCCATTACAGTGGATCCGCCCACCCTGGATGTCCCGCCTACTTCTCCTGAGGCTCCACCTCACCAGCATCTTGCCCCGAAAGCTCCGCCCCATCCCGGAGACTCTGTTCCCCCTTCCTCAGAGTGTCCCGCCCATTTCCCCTGAGGCTCCGCCCCACTAGGGAGGCTCTTCCCGCCCATTTCCTCGGAGGTCCCGCCCCTTTCTGGAGACTCCACCCCGACCCTTCTGAGGAGCCCATCTCCGTTTCCCAGAGGCCCCGCCCTACCCAGGATGTCCCTCCCACTTTTCTCGAGGCTCCGCCCATCTAGGAGGCCTTGAGGGCTCCTGTCTCAGAGGCCCCACCCCATCCAGGATGTCCCGCCCAGTTCCCTGAGACTCCGCCCCCCAGCGCCGCCCGCCCGTCAGCGGGCGGCGGGGCTGGGCTCCGACCTTGTCGCGGCGCAGCGCCTTCGGCGTGCGGAGCTGATTGCTGCTTCGGCTCGGTGAGAGGCGGGCTCCTGCGTCCCGGCCACGGCGCGTCCCCCTCCCTCGGCTCACCTGGTGGCAGGTGGCAGGTAAGGGCCGTGCCCGGCTCTGCGGCGCTCGCAGCGGGAATTCGGCTGTTTTTGACCCTTCTGCGACGCTGTCTGTAGGTAGCCTGTGAGGAGCGTTTAGAGGAGACCCTGGAGGCCTGTGGCCTGCATGGAACTGGCGGCGACCTCTGAAGGGCTGCGAGCGCCAGGCCTGGCCTGGGCCAAGCCTTCCCTGCCGGCAAGCGGGCCTGGCAGTCCCAGGGGCTCCTCCTCGCCCGCCTGCGTTGATGGAGATAGCTGCGAGCGTGGCTGACGCCTCCCTTCCCTCCGTCCCACCCCCTGGAGATGGGTGGCCTTCATGCCCCTGCAGCAGATGGCGTGGGGACAGGTGTCAGAACCTCCTTGGTTTTGCTACCAGGTTCCCTGAGGCCACCTGGCATCGCCCGACGGAGTGCCAGGCACAGCAGTGGGATGTGGTGGGGCCCAGCAAGGGCGGGAGTCAGGATGGAGCCATGTGGACCCAGCCTGGGTGTGTCCTGTTCTCCAGAGACCCCAGAGCAACTAGGACAGTCATTACCAGCTGAGAACAGTGACCAGCCTCCCCCGGGCTGGGCCCTCGGAGTGACAAGCTCGCCGAGTGAATGGGAGCCACCTGAGGCAGGACCTTTCCCTGCAGTTCCTAATTAGACTGGGAGCGCCCTTCCTCCTCTTCCAACAGAGGGTAAAGTCTGGGTGTCCCTGGAGCTGTAATGGGCATGATGACTGTGAGCCTCCCAGGGCATTGGGTCACAGAACCGGGAGGTAAAGGCAGGAGGGAAGACCCAAGACAGGAGGCTGTTTTGAGTGTAATGATAGTTACTTCTCTCCTGGTTGTTCCTGACTACCCTTGCCTACGCTGACAGCTGGAGGTAATCTCCTCTGATGGGAAGAAAAACGCCTTCTTCTAGATTCCCCTGTGCTTGGGATGCAGATCAGTGGGAGAGTGCATGCCTAGAATGAGGAAGGTCCTGAATTCTACCTCCAGCACCAAAAGAAAACACAGCCCAGTGGGGCTGAGGTCACTTGCCAGTCCTGTGCCATGCCTTAGCATTTGTGTCAAGGCAATGTGTCCTGCCTTAACTGGCCCCTACCGGCCCCTCAGCAAGGCCTGCTCTGCCTCTGGCCACCATCTTGCCCTTGTCTCTCTGGCCATGCACATCACCTGTGTGCTCACAGTCTGCCCTCCAATTCCAGCTCACTGTGCGTCCTCCGAGTCCGGGCAGATGGAGGATAGGCATGTGGTTCCCAGAAGCCTCCCAGTCCTCAGCTTCCAGCCCTACAGTGTGTGTGATTGTGGTCCTTCTCCACTTCACCCTGCTCTGTAGATTTACTTAACAGCAGAGTAACCTGCCTCCCCGCCCCCGCCCCCGCCCCAGGACTGTAACCTGCCCTGCCCTGAGTTGGATTCTGCTCCCTCTGGGAGGCAGGGCACCTTGTACTATGGGTACTCTACCTTGGAGACCCCTAGATAAGCCTCCCCTTCCTCCCTTCCCAGGCTTCATTTCTGCCACCTGCAAAAGTGCTTCAGCTAGCCTGTGATGTTAATGTTAACATCTGGAGTTCTTTCCAGGGGCTCCTAGGTGGGCCGCTGGCTACTTGGGCTGGTGGGGGTTTCAGGGAGGAATCTTCAATGACTGTCAGAGGTGGGAGGCTGGCTAGCTCCTGGGATTCAGGCTAGCTGCCCATCTCCGGCTAGTCTTCTGTCTCACTCCTGGCCCCTTCCTAAGGGCCATGGACCCCTGGTGCCCACCCCAGGAAGGCAGCAGCTGGGTTCCTGGCAGGCCTAGTGAAGCCAACACTGGCTTGGCAGGAGGCCTGGGGTGGCACTGGGCCAGGAGCTTCCCTTCTTGGGCTCTGAGTGGAGCTCACCCACTCACGCTCCCTGAGGCGTCTGCATTGCAGCAGACTGAGCCCAAGAGCTGCGTTGGCAGCTCGGACCCGGCAGGGATGGAGGAAGGCCTGGGCAAGGGTGCCTGTCTGTCTCATTCCTTCTCTCTGTCCTGACCCAGCTTGGCCCTGGCTCCCTTTGGAAAGGCAGATGCTGACTAATCAAGCCATAGCTCTGACACACACTCAAATCTGCCTGGCACTGCTGCAATGACAAAAATATATGAGGCTTGGGACTCATTCCCCTCCGTGCCCTCTCTGCTTCTTAGACACACACACACACACACACACACACACACACACACACACACACACCTTTAGCAGCATGGAAGGGGGCACATCCACCTGGAAGAGACTGTCATCAAGTATAGAGGTGCATGGAGCACAGATTTTGGAGCTCTACCTAGCTGTGTGACCTGAGGCAGGTCACTTGACCTCTCTGAGCCTCAGGTGTCTAAAATAAAATTAGAATATATTTCATGAAGTCTTGCATAGATGTATGTAAATTATTCAGAGCAGTGCCTTGCTCATGTTCCTATCAGAGAATGTAGGCTCTTACTTTTGCCACCTCTGCTTCTTGACTGAGCCCCCAGTGATGTCAACTATTTTTCTTGAAGGAACATATCCTGTTTGTGTCAGTTGTATTCAGAAGTTACTGCTTTGCTTTTCACCAGCTGTATGATCTTGGGCAGATTCCTGACTTCTCTGAGCCTCATTTTCTCAATGTGCTGCATGCAGACAACAGTGCAAACCTCATAAAGTCATCTTGATAATTAACACGTGCAAAGCAGGTGTCACGGGGGTTGGCTTGTCCCATACATACTCAATGTAATGATTAGATGCATGCTGTATGTCAGGTGTGCAGTGCACACAGGCGGAGGACCCTGGTGCTATGGGCCTTCACACAGGGGGCCATGTTCACTGAGTGACTGGAACAGGTGACTTTGTCTCACCATGCCTCAGTTTCCCCAGCTGTAAATGGAGATGCAGAGAAACTGACCTCATGTATAAGGTTAGATCACTCTACAGCTCAAAGTCAGTCCCCATGGTGTGGCTACCAGAGCCATGGAGAAAAGTTAATCCTCAGGCTGGGTCTCCTGTCACTCAGTACCACCTCCTCCACACAGGGCTCAGGGCATTCCCCCTTTTCCTGGACCCCATTGCCCCCTCTCAGGAAGATCTATCTGATCAGGAGGCAGTACTCAGGGTCACCTTCAGCCTTTCCCAGACCTACCCTAAACAAACACTCGAGGCCACAAGACCCGTACCCTAGAGTCCCTGAAGCTCTGGGACCTGCCAGACCTCAGTGAGTCCTTAGGGGCCCCATTGTGGGAGGAACTCCAGGGATGTGAACAGCAAAATCCAGAAAAAGACAAGGGGGTCTAGGCGAAGAGTAAGGGCCAGCCTAGGCTGGATATAGAGTCTGGAAACTTCCAAGCAGACACAAAGGTCTCTGGGTTGCCATGGAACCTGAGAGTGAAAGGTGAGTTGAGATACAGCGTGCGCAGCAACTATCAGCGGCGGTTAGTGTGCGTCACCTGTTCCAGGCCTGATACCACACACTAAACTTCACCAGCACCTTGTGTAAACGGAATGATTGATCGAGACTCTAGTAGCCACATGCTGAGCTCTGCTAATCTCAGCTTCACCCTCTCAGTAGTGACAAAGTCCTCCAGGTGATTATTATTGTCATCGTCCCCACCACCACCACTGCCTGAGTCCTCCTTGCCTTCAACTATAAGGAGTACACTCTTGCCTTGGGGCTCTGGTCTTTTGTTCCACCTGTCCCAGTGCTTTCCCCCATATATCCTTGGGGCAGGTTCTGTCCTCTCTGTCTCTCTGTCTCTCTCTGTCTGTCTCTCTCTCTGTGTGTCTGTCTGTCTCTGTCTCTCTGTCTCTCTCTCTCTCTCTGTCTCTCTGTCTCTGTGTGTGTGTGTGTGTGTGTGTGTGTGTACACGTGTTTGAACTAGACATTAGTGCTTGCTCACACATAAGCAAGCACTCTATCCCTGAATTGATCCTCTCTTTTCACTTTTAAATTTCGTCTCACTAAGTTGCCCAAGCTGGCTCTGAACTTGCTATCCTCCTGCCTCAGCTTTCCCAGTAGCTAGAATTACAGGCCTGAGCCACCAAGCCTGGCTCCCTCACCTCTTCCAAGTCTTGCTCAAATGTCACCACCCCTGTTTACACCTCTTTCTCTGTCACAGGCCTTATCATTCAACACCAGTCATTTCTTTGTTTTATTTAATTTTTGTTTTTATGTCTTTTGTATGTGTAATTTGCCTACATGAATGTGTGTGTACCATGTGCATTCAGTGTCCACAGAGGCCACAGGAGGATGTTGGAGCCTCTGAAACTGGAGTTACAGACGACTGTGAGTTACCATGTGGATGGTGGAAATGAAAGCCTGGTCCTCTGGAAGAGCAGACAGTTCTCTTAACCACCGAACCATTTCTTCAGCCCCTTTTAAATCTCTTCTTCAGTCTCTTTTGAATCTCCCTCCTCTCCTAGCAGGTCATTCTCATACGGGCAGGGATCTTTGTGGTTTGTCTTCATTGTTTTCTGTTTCTCTTTATTGTCTGGTGGTGGTGCTGCTGCGATGTGCGTTTGTGTGCTCGAGAGTGTGTGTGTGTGCGTGCTCGCATGCACGTACATGTGTACACATGCCTGCATGCTTCCAAGATTGATGTTAAGTGTCGTCCTCCATTGCTCTCCACCTGTTGAAAAGACTTTTATTATTTTTATTTATGTCTGCATGAGACGATGTATACTACATTCATGTAGGGGCCTGCAGAGTCCAGAAGGGATAAGAGCCCTTGGAGTTGGAGATACAGTTAGTTGTGAGCCACCTGCTGTGGGTGCTGGGGCCTCTGCAAGGGCAGCCATTCACAACTGCTCCTAATGAGCATCTCTCAAGCCCTCCACCTTGTGTTTTAAGACCGGGTCTCTCTGACCTAGGAGCTCATTGATTCTGGCTAGTCAGTAAACTCCTGTCTCTGACACTCCTCCCCACCCCACCCTGGGAAACAAGAGAAAACAAGTGCCTCTGTGTCTGACTTTTGTGAGTCCTGGGCATTTAACTCATCTCCCCATACTCACAGAAGTGCTTTGCTCACTGAGCCATCTCCCTAGACCGAATTCTTCTGTTCTACTTTTTAAATGAGGGTGTGTGTCTCTGTGGTCCAGGCTAGCCTTAAACTGAAATTCAGTACAGTCCCCCACCTCAGCTTCTAGAGCAGAGTCTGGGGATTATGGGCCTGAGCCACCACATCTGGCTCAATTTTTGCTAATTGCTAAATCCCAAACACAAGGAACACAGGCCTACAGCAGATGCTAAACAGACATTCCTTCCATGAGAATAATTTCCAACACCCCAGGAAATCACTGTAGTCACCCGACTGGCTCAGAGTTGCACAGCCCTAGGAGCACACCCACACCTCTTGCCCTGATCTGTCTGTTGCCTGCAGGTGTGGCCTCGCCCAGCAGTAGATGATGGCCTTGCCCCGGTGAGCTACAGCCAGCCCCCATCACCCACTTGCCACCAGCCAGCAGGATGCGGCTGTGGAAGGCAGTGGTAGTGACGCTGGCCTTTGTGAGCATGGACGTAGGTGTGACCACCGCCATCTATGCCTTCAGCCACCTCGACCGCAGCCTGCTGGAGGACATCCGACACTTCAACATCTTCGACTCGGTGCTGGACCTCTGGGCTGCCTGCCTGTATCGCAGCTGCCTGCTGCTGGGGGCTACCATCGGTGTAGCCAAGAACAGCGCTCTTGGGCCAAGGCGCCTGCGGGCCTCGTGGCTCGTCATCACCCTCGTGTGCCTCTTTGTGGGCATCTATGCCATGGTCAAACTGCTACTGTTCTCAGAGGTGCGCAGGCCCATTCGGGACCCGTGGTTCTGGGCGCTCTTTGTGTGGACCTACATCTCACTGGCAGCCTCCTTTCTGCTGTGGGGGCTGCTGGCCACTGTGCGGTCAGATGCAGAGGCCCTGGAGCCTGGGACCGAGGGCTTCCACGGGGAGGGTGGGGCCCCTGCTGAGCAGGCGTCGGGAGCCACACTACAGAAGCTGCTCTCCTACACCAAGCCTGATGTGGCCTTCCTAGTAGCTGCCTCCTTCTTCCTCATCGTAGCAGCTCTGGGTAAGTGGGGTCGTGGGTCTGGCCCACCCTGAGCCTTGGTCTCCAAGGACGCACCTCAGGCTGCTCAACAACCTCGTTCCCCACCGTTTAAGTAGCTATTTACTTAGGTGGTTCACATCTCCCAGAGATCCCGAAAGAATGGGTATCTTACCTTGTCATCTCAGCACTTAAGAGGCTGAGTAGGGAGGGTTGTTGAGAGTTTGTGGCCAATCTGGGCAAATAGTAGGACCCGTCTCAAAAATACAAAGAAAAGAAGAAAACAACAAAACAACCAAACACCCCCCCCCAAAAAAAAAAAACACACCTGGGAGGTGGTAGCACACGCCTTTGATCCCATCGTTTGGGAGGCAGAGGCAGGCAGATCTCTGTGAGTTAAAGTCCAGCCTGGTCTACAGAGTGAGTTCCAGAATAGTCAGGACTGTTACACAGAGAAACCCTGCCTTGAAAAACAAAACAACAACAAACCTAAGAGAAGATAATGGAAAGGCAAATGCTGTAACCTGTGTGCTTATCCTAATTCTACCCAATTCCCCTCATTGTCCTGCCCAGGTTAACCACAGAGGTCGCAGAGGCTTATGGTGGGCAGGAGACCCATTTATTTCTCCACCTATGTGTACATCATGTATATGTGTTTTTGTGTGGACATAGAGGCCAGAGGTCAACCTGAGTATTGGCCTTGGCAGCCCTCCATCTGATTTTTGAGACAGCCTCACTGAACTTGGAGCTCACTGATTGGCTAGAGGAGCTGGCAGCACTCAGGGATCCTCCTGTCTCTGCCTCCTAGGCAGCAGAATTATTATCACCACACACTGCCTTGGCCATCTTTTGAAATGGGGAACGTCTTCCCAAGCCCTAGTCCTCTCTCTTTAATGCTTTTGGTGTTTCCCAATGTAGCTCCCAACATGTGGGCTGTACTACTTCCCACTTTGTGCATTTTTTTTTTTAATTTAATGGCTTCTAGACATTCCCCACACAAAACTTCATTAGTTTCTTCAGCTGCATAGACCTCCACTGTGTGGCAGCGATAGCATAGTTGTTTTTTTTTTTTTTTCCCCATTTGCCTCCTCTTGTATGAACTTGTCTCATGTGCCTGGATGGAGCTGAATGGTGAAGTGTGTCCTGATTTGAACGTGAACTGTCTGGTGCTGTGGACAGGAAGGTGGTATTACAAGATTGAGACTCTGTGGCTTCTCTTGTTGGCAGGGCCTGGGGTCTCACTGAGCTGTGGGACCTGGGTGAATCTCTCAAGCCTTCTGAACCTTACTTCCCTCTTCTGGGGAATGGCAAGCACAGGGCTTGGCACGTCATGGTAGGTGATCAGGAATTCACAGAGACAGACCCTGGGGGCAGTAAGAAAGGCAGAGTATTCTCAAAGAATGCCAGGGAACCTGAGCTGGCAGATGCTTTTCTCCTTTTCCTCCAAGCTCCATCCCACCCCCCACCCCTGCCTGCCACCCTCTCAGTTCCTTCCCCTTAGTGTCTCTGGGATCACAGGCAGTTGCTCAGACTCTCTTCGTATCGGTCTCCGTGCCTGTAAAGTAGGGGGTCACAATCCCTGTATTAATCAGCTGTGTGTTGCTGTGACAAACTACCCTGGCCACAACTTGTAAGGAAGAAAGGTTAGTTTGGCTCATGGAGTTGGGTTCCAGTTATGGTTGTCTGGCTCCGTGGGCTTGGGACCTACAGTGAGACAGAATATCATGGCAAGAGTGTAGTGGGGGGGCGGGCGTTGGTAGCGAACGTCTTTAATCCCAGCACTTGGGAGGCAAAGGCAGGTGATCTCTGAGTTCAAGGCCAGCCTGGTCTACAGAGCGAATGCCAGGATAGGCTCCAAAGCTACACAAAGAAACCCTGTCTCGGGGAAAAAAAAAAAAAAAAGAGTGTAGTGGGGAACCATCACTTCATGGTGGCTAGGAAGCAGAGAGATGACAGATAAAGGGGAGAGAGAGGGAAAGGTGAAGAGGAAACACCCATACACTGACTAGGCTGGACTCCTAAAGCTTGCACTATGTCCCAGGTGGGGGCGATCCTCCATCACACAAGCTTTTGAGGGGACATCAAATTCAAACCATGCAGTCCCATGATGTTGGGGAACGGGTAATAGGTCACTGAGCTAAGAAGATAAAATGCCCCAGACAAGCCCTAGCACATGGGGAGCACACTGATCTTGAGTAACTGTAAGCATCAGGCTGACCCTTTCCGTTTAACCCTTCTGCACTTACATCAAAGCCCCAGGGCTCTCTTGGACAGCCATCTTGGATTCTCCTGAGTGGCCTTGTCATCATGTTGGTGTTATTGATCAGGCACTCACACCAAGTCCTGATCCCTGGCACCAGATGTCACACCATGACCTTGTCCCTATGCTTACGGTGGCATGCCCAGGGGGTACAACTGTTCTACAGTGCCACTGAGTTCTGGCAGCCATCAGGGTTACTTCAGGCCAAGCAGTACTGACTCTGGGCAAGCTGAGCCTCAGTTTCTCACTCTGCAGTGGGACGAGGAGCTCATACAAGCTAAGAGAGACAAGCAGGGCACCTGGGGTAGGTGTAGGGTTAATGTGAGGTCGTGAGGTGAGTCTCTATTCAGTCCACAGTGTCATCTGTGCCGGCCCTTCCTTCTGTCCTGTCATGACCTAAACACAGGGGGAATAAAGCCACCAGCCACCAAGTGGGGACATGTTTCAGTGCACCCCACTTCTATGTTTTATCTTTTTGAGACAGGTTCTCACTGTATAACCCTGGCTGTCTTAGAACTTTCTGTAGACCAGGCTGACCTTGAACTCACAGAGAGATCCATCTGCCTCTGCCTCTCAGTGCTGAGACTAAAGGTTGTGTACCACCACCCCAGACATCAACACTGCCTGGCATCAATATTCTTTTTAAAATTTTATTTTCTAGCCGAGCGTGGGTGGTGCATGCCTTTAATCCCAGCACTCGGGAGGCAGAGGCAGGTGGATCTCTGTGAGTTCGAGGCCAGCCTGGTCTCCAGAGCGAGTGCCAGGATAGACTCCAAAGCTACACAGAGAAACCCTGTCTTGAAAAACAAACAAACAAAAAATTATTTTCTGAGTCAGGTTGCTCTGCATATCCCTGGATGTCCTGGAAGGATTCTTTTTGGGGGGAGGGGAGTTGTTGTTTCAAAACAAGAGTTTCTCTCTGTCACTCTCGCTGTCCTAGAACTATGTAGACCACACTGGCCTGGAACTCAGAGATTCACTTGCCTCTACCTCTTGAGTGCTGGGATTAAAGGCATGAGCCACCACCTCCCAGTTTTTTTAAAATCACATTTGTATTTACTTTTTTGGGGAGGGGCTGCTTTAGCACATGCTATGCCCCGTGAGTGGAGTTCAGAGGACCGCTTAAGAGAGTCAGCTCTGGCCAGGCGGTGGTGGTGAGCGCCTTTAATCCTAGCACTCGGGAGGCAGAGACAGGTGGATCTCTGTGAGTTTGAAATAAGCGGGGTCTACAAGAGCTAGTTCCATGACAGCCTCCAAAGCCATAGAGAAACCTGTCTGGAAATCCTACCCCCCTAAAAAAAAGGGGGGGGAGTCAGTTCTGTCCTCCCACCATGTAGGTCCCGGGATCAAACTCAGTTTGTCAGACTTGGTGGCAGAGCGTTCCCCAGTGAGCCGGCTCACCAGCCCAGGATTCTTTTCTGTTTGTCTTCCAATTCATGTTCTTTGTGTCTGTGGCACCTGTGTGGGTGCATGTGGAGGTCAGGAGTCAGTGTCAGCTGTCTTCCTCAGTCGCCCTCCACCTTAGCTTTTGAGGCAGGGTCTCTCACTGAACCTGGAGCTCACTGATCCATCTGGGCTGGCAGGCCAGTGAGCTTCCAGGATCAGCCTGCCTCTGCCTCCTCAGCACTGGAGTTCCAGGCTATGCCAACATGCTCAGCTGTTTATGTAGGTGCCAGGGTCTGAACTCAGATTCTCATGCTTGCAGGACAAGCCCTTTACCAACTCATTAGCTCTTGTTTATTTATTGTTTTCAGACAGGACCTCATGTGACCTAGGCCAGCCTTGAACTCCTGATCTCTGCTGCCACCTCCCAAATGGAGATTATAGGCATGTGCTATACCATACCTGCTTATTTTTGCTATTTGAGACAGAGTCTTATGTCACTGAGGCTGACCCTCAACTTCTAATCCTCCTGCCTCAGCTCCCAAGCATTGTAAACCAGGATTCTTTCATTGAGTTTCTTGGCATCTCAACTGTATAGAAATGTGGGCAAGCGATGAGTGATATAACTGCTGTAAGCACCAGTCACCTCCTCTGTGGAAAGAAGTCATTTCCACAAATAGCAAGAACAAAAATACCAAAGCCATAAGAACACCGGGTGACATTTGGGACTTGGAGGAGATAAGGGAACAGATGTCTGAGGTAAGACGTCTTCTAGGCAGAGGGGTCAGTGTGCACAGATCCTGAAGCAGAAGGTACCTGGCTGTTAAGGAGGCAGCCAAGTCTGTGGGGACTGGAGCAGAGTGAGAAAGGTAGAACAGATGTCCCGTGTCTTCCTGCACAGGTTGCCATGAGCCATTGCAAGGACCTTAGTTCTTGCCCTGGGTGAGCTGGGGGTAAACAGACCATATTGAGTTGAGAGGGCCAAGAAGTGAATGAATTCAAAAGTGGGAAGCAGCCCCTGAGACAGGCGAGATGGGTGACTTGGAGCAGGGTGGGGCTTGCTGAGACAGCAATAGCAGTCAGATTTGGGAAATTTGGAGTGTCCAGATGCTTATCGATTCCTCAGAAGGGTTTGCAGTACTCCCAATACCAAAGAGCACACAGCTCACCATCATCAGAGCTCACTGATGGGTAAACTGAGGCAGAATAGTAGCTCAGGTAAAATCCAGCCATAGCTGGACACCCATCCGGCTAGAGCCAGATGACTGCCCCGAGGCTCCTGCTTCATATCCAGCAGAGGGCGCCAGAGCCCCACAGAAGGTCAGGGTGCATGTAAGACCCTACCTTATGTCCAGTCTCAAGCCTCGCTCAGTCTGTGCCAAGAGCTGCAGTGAGGACATCCAGAGGAATCTGTGAGGGTCAGGGTCAGGGCTTAGCTCCATCCCCAGTGCTAAAAATCAAAGGTGGTGCCAGGTTTGGTGTCTGGTGAGGGTTGCTGCCTGCATTCAAGGTGAGAGAGCATGGCTGTGTCCTTGGAGAAGAGGAACTGTGTCCCCCAGGACACAGGAAAGGAAGGGCAGGGCTTTGAGAGGCTCATACTAGCTGAGTGAAACACACTTCAAAGCCCCCCCTTAAATATGTGCTCTTTAACATGCATGAACTTCGGTTGAATCTCCTGTCTCCTTCCTTGCCACTGAGTCAGAAGGGTGAAGATCCAGGAAGCCTGTGGGTGAGGAATCACCCTGCCAGCTGCAGAGCTCCACCCCTCAGAGGGATGGGACCAGCACAGCCCGGAGCAGAATGGCAAGGACTTCCTGGTTCTGGAAGGTGGACTGTACACCCAGACGAATGAAATCACCTTTGGCATCCCTCAGCTGATGATGAGCTGTATGGCCTGTGTGGAATGGGTGATGGCAGGACCCGTGACAGGCTTCATATGCTGGGTGCCCAGGTGCCCAGGTGTCTTCAACGTCAGCCTGGGCCATGTAGACTAGTCACAGTGTTTTCTCTGTAGAGGGTGTATTAGTTTTCTTCCCTGAGCTGAACTTGGCACACAGTTAAGAGTACAGTCCGTCGTGGTGGGCACGTAAGGCTGCTGGTCACGTGGCATCTACAGCCTGGAAGCAGAGATGAAGGGTGGGCTCAGCTTTTTCTCTCCGTTTTATTCAGTTAGGGACCCCAGCCTGTGGGGAACTGGAGCCCACATTTTTTTTTTTTTTCGAGACAGGGTTTCTCTGTGTAGCTTTGGAGCCTATCCTGGCACTCGCTCTGGAGACCAGGCTGGCCTCAAACTCACAGAGATCCGCCTGCCTCTGCCTCCCAAGTGCTGGGATTAAAGGTGTGCGCCACCAACGCCTGGCCTGGAGCCTGCATTTATGGTGGGTCTTCCCACCTCAGTTAATACTGTCTAGAAACTCCCTCACAGCCATGCCCAGAGGTTTGTTTCCATGGTAATTAAGTCCCATCAAGTTTACTGTAGGGGCAAGCAGGCACTGGCAGAATAGACCACTGGTTGGGTGAGAATCTGTGGCTGCCCCTGAGCCTGCACTGTCTCCCCTAGGTGAGACCTTCCTGCCCTACTACACAGGCCGGGCCATTGACAGCATCGTGATCCAGAAGAGCATGGACCAGTTCAGCACAGCCGTTGTTGTCGTTTGCCTGCTGGCCATTGGCAGGTAGCCACCCAGCCCATACACAGCACATCTTCAGGAGAGCAGGTGGAAGGGAGGGCAGGAGAGTGAAGGGTGCAACCCAGCATCAGTCCAGCACCATGGCAACCTCTCATACTGGCTCTGAACCCTTTGGTTAGGTCACATCTTAGAGTCACACTCTCTTGTCTCTGAAGATGACTCCAGCCTCTGAGGATATCCTCTTTCCCTCCCTGGCTGGTTTGTGAATATGCAGCCCAAAGGACTAGCTTCCTAAACTGTTCTAGAAGGGTCTGGCTGACAGTGTTGAGTCCTTCACCCTTGCTGAGGGACTTACTGGGGAGTGAGGGGGTCTAGACCCCAACACCATCCCTACAGAGTAGCCTGTCTCTCTCCTTTGGGGGGTCAGGGGGTGGTGGCTGCTTCCTGCCGGAAGGACACCGGCTATACCGTCTCTCATCTGCAATCAGCTCATTGGCCGCAGGTATTCGGGGCGGCATTTTCACCCTCGTATTTGCCAGACTGAACATTCGCCTCCGGAACTGTCTTTTCCGCTCATTGGTGTCGCAGGAAACGAGCTTCTTTGACGAGAACCGTACAGGTTGGTCCCTCCTGAGGACTTTGGGTATCCAGGGTGAGCTAGCTTCTTTGTGGAGCCCAACAGTAGCATGGCTTGCCCTGCTAGCTCTTCCTCTGGTCCAAATCAGAGTGGAGCCCTGGACAGCTAAGCTACCTGGGGAGATTTGGGGTGAGGTATGGCTACCACAGGACCCTGGCCAGGCCACTTGAGGTCTCTGCAGTGGGTGAGGCCTCTCATTGCCTTGTGAAAACCCCAGGGGCCAGTGCTGTCTGAGAGTGGTCTGCAGAGGCCCAGTCTCTTTGGACTGAGTGATGGGGGATCCTAAGCAGGGAGAAGAAGTATGTCCACCATGGTCTCAAGCACTGGACCAGCCCAGCCCTGCCCACCCCTCACCTTCAGGGCCTGTGTCCCCTATAGCCACACCTGATGGCTGTTGCAAGGCTCCTAGCCCAGTACCCCACATTGTGTGAGACACCTGTTATGTGTTCTTCTCCAAGCTCAGGGGGCTTTCTAAGGTGGGTGTGGGTGGTGTTTATCAACTTTGCCAGTGACTGCGGTGATGAGTAAGTGTGTGGTACCAAGCTGGCCCTTCCAGCTGACATTCAGCTGCTGTTTCCACTCAGTGGGCAGGCAGATGCTGCAACCGTGTGTGGTAGCGCACACCTGTGATCCTGTCAAGGCCAGCCTGGGCTACTTGAGACCTGGCCTCAAACAAAACAGGGGAAAAAATGGTACTAGGGGCTGGGGCTGGCTCCCTAGCCTTCCAGAAGGTGTGGTGGGAAAGACCTGACTCATACTCTCCATCTCAGAAGCCCCTTAGTGTCCCCTGTGCCCACCCTGCAGCTCTGGGCATCCTTGCCACAGAGGGCTGAGCTGCCTGTGTTCCAGGGGACCTCATCTCCCGCCTCACCTCTGACACCACCATGGTCAGCGACCTGGTCTCCCAGAACATCAACATCTTCTTGAGGAACACAGTTAAAGTCACGGGCGTGGTGGTCTTCATGTTCAGCCTCTCCTGGCAGCTTTCCCTGGTCACCTTCATGGGCTTCCCCATCATCATGATGGTGTCCAACATCTACGGCAAGTACTACAAGGTAGGCGCCATCTGGTCCCCAAGCAGCGCCTGTGTCTGCTTCAAGGAGCTAGACCAGGATGTCCAAAGGCAGTATGTGTATTCATTTCTTCATTTGGTCTTTGGGAATTTCCTGGGCACCTATTTCCAGCTCTGGAAAGCAGTGACGTAGGCCCTGCCTTCAGGGCTCATGTCAAGTGACAGCTGGTCTCAGGTCACAGATGTAATCCCAGCACTCATGCCTAAGGACTGCCACTACAAAGCAAAGCAAGGCAGACAGTTGTGAGTGGGGTGGCTGCTGGGACCTGAGGAAAGTGGACCCTGTCTCAGGGCACAGCACACACCAAGGCTCTGCGGAGGAATGTGCCTGTGTGTCTGCTGGGTAGGTGGTGGGAGACAGGGAAATGACAGGTGATGAGGGCCCAGGTTGGTGCTGGGTTTTAAGGGGATGGTGACTTGGGTCTCACTTGTGATCTAGTATGAGGCAGTCTGAAGTCTGCTCCACCACTGCCTGCTAACTGGGCTCACTCTCCCTGGCCTCCTGGATTTGCAGCCCTAGAACTGAGTTCAGACATGCAGGTCTGGGCCCCATGACAGGCTCAGGCACCAATGGGGAGGGAACTCCAAAGTAGGAGCTTCCAGCCTCCCTAGTCTCTGTTCCCAGCTCTGGAGCTCTCCCCTCTGTAAACACATTTCCTTCAACCTCCAGCCTCGGAAAAGGCCACCTCCCCTCAGCTCTGATCATGGGTTCTCCAGTAGCTCCTCACTGAAGGGGGAAAGTGAAAGGGTGGGATGGAGACTGTTCCCTTCCCTGCCCCTGCTCCCACCTTCCTGCAGTCTTGCTGACCTCTGTCTCTGCCCACCTGAGGCCCCACCTCCAAGTGGGTGGAGCCTTGAAGAAATTCCTTTAGGCTCTACCATCCCTACAAACCACACATACCACCTGCAATCAGATGTGCCTGGGGATACTAGAGGGCTTGGGAGGTAAAAGTACTTGCTGTGCAATCCTGGTGACCTGAGTTCAGTCCCCAGAACCCAGCAAGTGCAAGGACACAATCAACTCCATAAAAGTGACCACACCCATGCCAGGAGATTTGTTCCCGTGTCCCCACCACAATAATAAAAGATTAAAAATAATAATAATACAAGCCGGCATTGGTGGCACATGCCTTTAACCCCAGCACTCAGGAGGCAGAGGCAGGTGGATCTCTGTGAGTTCGAGGCCAGCCTGGTCTTACAGAGTGAGTGCCAGGATAGGCTCCAAAGCTACACAGAGAAACCCTGTCTCCAAAACCAAAACCCAAAACAAACCCAACAAAACAAAACAAAACCAACAGAACCAGACATGACTCAGGGCCCCACCTAGTTCCTCCCAGGTGTGGTGTGCCTGCTCCCTGTGACCAAGTGTGACACTCAGATCATGGAACCAGCTAGAGCACCATGCCATCCTGCCCTGTGGGGCAGCACTGCTGGCCTGCTTAGGCAGCTATTGTGTTAATTACTGTGGAACAGACCAAAGCAGAGCTGCTTCCCCTCCAGCCACCTCTGCTTACTATACGAGCAGATTCCCCAGTCTGTGGTGTTCACAGTGCACATGTCTGGGATCTCTCATCCTCACCTAGCTCATGCTGATAGCACTTGATGTTTCTTGAGTTGTGTACAACTGAGCAACATCCAGGGCCTACTGTTCTTAGGCCAGCTCAGGACCAGGTGTGGAAGCTCATTTTCTGGAAGATTTACCCCAAACTGGAGTCAGTGTTCTCTTTTAGGCACTGTGGGTGACTTCAGAATCACCCAGGGGCTGGAGGTATGGCTCAGCGGTTAAGAGCACTGGCTGCTCTTCAGAGGACCCAGATTCAATTCCCAGCACCCACATGTTAGCTCACAACTGTCTATATCTTCAGTTCCAGGGGATCTGGCATCCTCACAAGTCATACATGCAGGCAAAATCCCAGTGTACATAAAAACTAAATAAAAATAATAATAATTGTCCAGTCCTCAGAAGCTGACCCCAGTAACTCCACTGGGGTCTGTTCCCTTGAGTCTGTCCTATTGGTTAGAAGGAAATGGGGTTGCGGTGGGCAGTGTGGGATGGAGGTGGCTCCAGGAGTGTAGTGAGGCTGTCCTGCCCATTCCTGTCCACAGAGGCTCTCCAAGGAGGTCCAGAGTGCCCTGGCCAGAGCCAGCACCACAGCCGAGGAGACTATCAGCGCCATGAAGACAGTGCGCAGCTTTGCCAATGAGGAGGAAGAGGCAGAGGTGTTCCTCCACAAGCTACAGCAGGTGTACAAGCTGAACAGGAAGGAGGCAGCAGCCTACATGTCCTATGTCTGGGGCAGCGGGGTATGTGTGGTCAGATGCCAGGGTGAGGGGATGGGCATCCAGATAGGGAACCCTTGCTTGGGCAATAGTCTGGGTCCCCACATATGGGTATAAAGTCATCTGAGAGTCTTTCCTGGAAAGACCATGGTGCCCTTCAGAAACCTCTGTCCCCGTCTGTGTGAGGTGGCAGGGTAGGTAGGAGCTTGCTTCCCCAGACTAGTTATGGCCCAACCTAAGCCTCAGCCCCTCCCTAGAGAATTTGGTTTGTCCCTGTCCCAGTAGTCTGGGAGGTGGGAGCTAGGCCAGCCTGGGATTGGCGGGGGCAGGAAGTACAGTTTCCATGGGAGGAAGTAGCTGGAGGGAGGGGTACAAGGGAGCCAGGAGGCACTACCTGAAACACTACCCCCTAAAAATGCCAGCCAAGCAGAAGAGAATGGACAAGTGTCCAGCCAGCTGCTAAGCCTCTGCCAATTCTTCAACAGCAGGGCTCTTTCTGTTGTACAGGAGAACACTTGTCTAGCCCTTGGGGTGGGGAAGGGCTGGTGGGGATTCTGGGACGGTTGTGAGTTGCCTCATCTCTCAGACCTCCCTTCCCCAAAGACCATAGCATGAGGTCTCCAAGGCACTGCCCTTCTTCAGGAGCCTAGTTAAGGAAACAAAAAGTCCTCACTGTCCTGCTCTGCCTGGCTGCTGTGTGACCTTAGTTGGTGTACCCACCTCTCTGATCCATGCTCTTTACAATGAAGACTAATAGTCCTGCCTGGCCTGGCAGAGGAACCTGAGGGTAGCATGTGCCAGCCAGGGCCTTACAAAGAAAGCCTTGTTGTGCTGCCAAGCCCATAGCCTGCTCCAGCTAGGGGCCTTTGTAGGGGATTCTGGGGGCAGGGAGTTGAGTGACAGATGGGGCAATGAAGTTTTCTGTTTGTGGCAGAGTATGCAGAGCCCTTAAGGCTGCCTTCCGGCACCCAGTGAGGATGGCTCCATGGGGAAAAGACACTTGTCACCAAGCTTAGTAACTTAAGTTCCAAAAGAAGCTCCTCTCCTGATCCCCTGGTCCCACTCACAGGGTGGGGACACAATAGAGGGCAGGGCCCTGGGCTGGCTAAGACCTGGGAGCATAACCCAAGTCCCCTCCCTCTCTACAGCTCACACTCCTGGTGGTCCAGGTCAGTATCCTCTACTATGGGGGCCACCTCGTCATCTCAGGGCAGATGAGCAGCGGCAACCTCATTGCCTTCATCATCTACGAGTTTGTCCTGGGAGACTGCATGGAGGTGAGGGGCTGGAGGGGGCGGTGTGCAGGTGAGACAGGTTCGGATTATATTGGGCGGGAGTGTTTTTAGCCAAATAGAATGAGTACATGCAAGATTGTTCCAGACCCATTTCAGAAATTCAAATATGCTTCTGGGATAATGATGCCAGAGAAACAAGCTCTGAACAGGGACACAGGACGTCGATGTTGGAACACATGGCATCTCGTGTACTGTGTGATGATGTCACTGTTGGAACACACGGGCATAGCGGGTGTGTACTGTGTCACTGTCATCAGGGCAACCATGTGCTCTGTTGGTGTTAACTCATGTCCCTAAGGTGGACACTATTACAACACCTAAGGGGCTGAACACGGGAGCCAAGCAGGCATCCTCACTCAGACTCTGCCGCCATTTCCTGCTGTGTCAGATCAGCAAAATTCTTGCATTCTCTGTGCTTCTGAGAGAAGCAACCTCATTGCTTAAAAAGCACTCAGTGAAGAGGGTGACTGTTAGGGTGCATGTTTATTTTGGGTGCATGTGTAGCCAGAGAGAATATATAGAGTTCAATAAGACCCATTTAAAAATTCAATTAGGGCCGAGGATGTGGCTCCAGTGTTAGGTGCTTGCAGAGCTTGTGTGAATCTAGCTCCCATCCTCAGCACTGAATCAAAGGGGCTAGTTGGTGCAGGCCTCCACCACAGCACTGGAGAGGTGGGAGCAAGGGAGCAGGAACTAACAGCTGGCAGCTTGGGCATCAACTCAAGAGTCCCCGGTACTGCAGCTGGGTTATCTCTCAGATTCTCTGCTATTGCCAGAGGCAGGAGCCCAGACTGGCCACACCATGACCGTCCCTTGGTGGACTTTCTTCCCCTCCCTGACACTTGGACATGGTGGGGCACCCCTTTAATTCCAGCAGCAGGGACAGGTGGATCTCTTGTGAGTTTCAGGACAGCCTGGTCAAATTGTAAAATCCTATCAAAGGAACATCTTCAACCAGCCTAGGCTGCATCAGGCCATGGAAAAACAGTTGCCAGGCTGGCACACACCTTTAATATCAGCACTCAGGAGGCAAAGGCAGAGCTCTGTGGGAGTTTGAGGGCAGCCTGGGCTACATAGTGAGTTTCAGAACAGCCAGGGATACATAGACTCTGACTTAAAAAAATAAAATAAAGAAAAGGTTTGATTTCCACTCTGCTGTGCTCGCCTGCAGGGTGAGCATATCCCTGCAGGGTGGCAGTAGAATCAGTAGGACCAACCCTGGGCCCTGGCTCTAATGCTTGGACACAGTGGTATCACTTTTTTTTTTTCATGATCACTGTGTGCTGCACCAGCAGGTGGCATCTCCCCCAAAGCTGCAGCTCTGTCCTGTGACCTCCCCACACCCCATCATTGGTGGGTGTCAGGGATGGTTGTCAGTGAGACCAGGGTGTGTGTCTTCCTTGCAGTCTGTGGGCTCCGTCTACAGTGGCCTGATGCAGGGAGTGGGGGCTGCTGAGAAAGTGTTTGAGTTCATCGACCGACAGCCAACCATGGTACATGATGGGAGCTTGGCCCCTGACCACCTGGAGGGCCGGGTGGACTTTGAGAATGTAACCTTTACCTACCGCACTCGGCCCCACACGCAGGTCCTACAGGTAAGAGCAGCTCGAGGTCTGCCAGAACCACCCTTCCCACCTGTTAGTTGTATGGAGCAAGTAAGGTCAGGCCCTGGGCTGCACTGAGGAACCCTGCCTTTAACTGAACCTCAGAGACCTGTTAGAGAGGGCTGGACATGGCTCAAGCAGAGTGCCTGCCTAGCGGGCTTTCATTCCCAGTGCAAAAAAAGGGTGTGTGTGTTGTGGGCCGGGGTTGGGTGGGGGCGTTTTTTAGTACCTTAACCAGAAGCCAGAGGGGTGGACCTAGAGATGTGCTGCAATCATGTAAGCACAACCCTTAATTTGCTTGCCATACCCCTTCAGAAGTACTGGCAAGGCGGAGAGGTACTAACAGCCAAGCAGGGCTTCTCCTCAGAGGTGACCTGTGAGCAAGACCTGTCCAGGAAGCAGAAGCTGAACAGATGGCTCTCTGCAGAACACACTCCAGACCATGGAGATTGAAAATATAAAGGAGCCACTGAACCAGTCCTGGTGGCTTGGGCTTGTCATCCCAGCTACTGGAGGCCCAGGGCAGGAGGACCACAAGTTCAAAGGCCCTCTGGGCCACAGAGCAATGAGGACCAGGCCAGTCAGTGAAAAGAGATCTGGGTTATAATTCCACCTTTTGGGAGTCTGCAGCAGGAGGATTGCCACTAGTTCAAGGCTGGCCTAGGCTACGTAGTAAGTTTGAGATTGCCATGGGCCCCAGTATGGGGATGTAGCTCAGTGGCTGGGCCTTTGGTTAGCATGCATAATGTTCTGGGTTCAATTCCCAGCACCTCAGAAAACAGTAAAATCAACCCCCCCACCTCAGGTCTGGTGTCTAGGAAGACCTCTCAGGTGCTGGCCAACAGCACCGGCAGAGGCAGAGGCGATGGAGTGGGCTGGGGATGCCCCCCTGCCTGTGAGACCTGAATGAACATCTTGTGTCTCTGCAGAATGTCTCCTTCAGCCTGTCCCCAGGCAAGGTGACAGCCCTGGTGGGGCCCTCAGGCAGTGGGAAGAGCTCCTGTGTGAACATCCTAGAGAACTTCTACCCACTGCAGGGCGGCCGAGTGCTGCTGGATGGCAAGCCCATCGGCGCCTATGACCACAAGTACCTGCACCGCGTGGTGAGTGCCGCATGCCCTGTCCTCCTACCTGTCCTTCCTATGAGCCATGACCCAGATGCAGAGAAGGGTGCAATTTCAAACCCATCACTGAAGTGACCTCACCACATAGAGCGTGCTGGTACTCCACAAGCCACCATGCCCATTCTCTTACCCTGACCCATGTGACAGCCATTTCTTGGATTGGCATTAATTTCACCCCCTCTGGACATACCCAGACTGAATGTCTCTACCTCACCCAGGCAGAGTCGAAGTGCATGAGGTCCCTCCTGTTCTCATGGGCTCCTCCTCATCTGCAGGTGCAGCAGCCGTGCACTGAAATGTGGGGCATTAACAGGCCCTCATTTCCTTCTTGTTCAATGTTTCCATCAGCAGACACTCACTGTACAGTAATGGGCTTATTAAGAATGGTCATTTGTGCCGGGCATTGGTGGCACACACCACCTTTAATCCCAGCACTCGGGAGGCAGAGGCAGGCGGATCTCTGTGAGTTCGAGGCCAGCCTGGTCTCCAGAGCGAGTGCCAGGATAGGCTCCAAAGCTACACAGAGAAACCCTGTCTCAAAAAACCAAAAAAAAAAAAAAAAAAAGGGGTTATTTGTATGGAACAGCTTGGCAGTATTCACTCTCGTCACCCTCTCCTGCTCCCAATGCTACTCACATCTTTTTTTTTTTAATGACACACTTTTATCATAGTTGCTTTAGGGCCATGGCCTCTCTTCCCTTTGTATAATGGCTTTTGGGGTTTTTGTTTGTTTGTTTTTAACATTTGTGTGTGTATTCATGCTTGCCATGCAGACAGGTGAGAAAACTTTCAGGAGTTGATTCTCCCTCTCCCTCCGTCATGTGGGTCCTGGAGATGGAACTCAGGGCATCAGGCTTAGCAGCAAGCACCTTTACCTACCAAGCCATTACCAGCCCTTCTTTTGACTTTGAAAAAGTGTCTCTCATGTAGCCCAGATTGGCTTCAAACTCCTGGCAGTCCTCCTGCCTCAGGCTCCTGAGTGCTAGGATTATGTCTATCTGTCACCACACCCAAGTGTTTTTCTTACTATTTATTTATTCACTAAACTGTGTAGTGTAGCAACTGTTCACTGAGTGTGGACATTGTACTCAGAGTCTGTGTGTGGGCTCTGTGCAAGTGTTTAGAGGAGAAACATGGGCAGCATGGGTTCTGGAGTCTGAGTGTATCCTAGTCCCATCCCCTGAAGATGCAGAGGGCCTATCTTGTGTCTGCCCTTCCACCTGAGTCACCAGGTAGCCTTGCTGTGCTGTGTGTTCCAGTGCTGAGGGATGCCCACTGTTAGAATCGCTGTCTGTCCATCTGTCCACACCTCCTACTCTGGTAGGAGTTTGGGTCATTTTACTTTAGTTTTTAAACATCACAAGAGTATAGCGATTGGGCCGGAGAGATGGCTCACCGGTTAAGAGCACTGACTGTTCTTCCAGAGGACCTGAGTTCAATTCCTGGCAACCACATGGTGGCTCACAACCACCTTGAATGAGATCTGATGCCCTCTGCTGGAGTGCAGGCAGAAGACTGTGTACATAATAAATAAATAAAATCTTAAAAAAAAAAAAAGAGTATAGCGATGGAGTTGGGGGGTGGGGGAGTGTGCCCTGGTGTCATGGTAGATGACTTGGATCACTGTTTTGCCTTCCAAATAAAAGGGACGAGGAAGCCAGGAGTGGTGGGGCACACCCTTAATCTCAGCATTTGGGAGGCAGAGGCAGGAGGATCTCTGTGAATTTGAGGTCTGCCTGGTCTACAGAGTGAGCTCCAGGACAGCCAGATCTACACAGAGAAACCCTGTCATAAAACAATAACAAAAATTTCCTATGGTACAAGTGTGAGGGACAGAGCTGGAATCCCCAGAACCTATGTAAATGTTGAGTAGAAGTGGCAGCCTGCCTGTGATCCCAGACTCAGATGGCAGAGGATCCCATAGCGAGCCCACCGTTGTACTGTGACTAGCCTCAGTGAATGGGGTGGAGAGAGGTAAAGGAAGACTCCTGAAATCAGTCTCTGGCTCTACACACATACCACACACACATGCATATATACACGTACACATACCACACACACTAAATAAATGTAATTTAAAATTTTCTTTAAAAGAAGGAAAAAGTTGATCCTGGCCTGATATAAACAGGTGTTCAGACTATGTACTAGACACCACCACCTGTCCAGGAGAGCCCTTCCCAGCCGGGGCTGTGTGTGTGTGTGTGTGTATGTGTGTACATGTATGAGCAAATGTGTTCAAATGTACATGTGTGCATTAACAGGGCTAGAAACCAAGGCCCTAGGCCTCACGTTATATCTACCACTGAGCTAGCTGAGCTCTAGCCTCTATGTGGCGGGACCCACAGGCTGGGAAGTCTCCCTGCATTAAACATATGTAAGCAGAGATGGGTGCAGGTGGGCGGTGTCCTAGTATGTGACACACTGGCCTGCAGTCATGAGTACTCAGATTCCCTGACAGTATCAGTCCTAGCTCTGCTAAGTGGTGAATGTGCGGAAGTAGCTTTTTGTGGGCTTTCTCACTTCCTGATGACTAAAGACATCAAGCCCCATTTATATGCTTATTAGTCATCTGGTTTTCCTCTGGGGAATGCTGTCTCCTTACTTTATGCCTTTTAAATTATCAAAGGCACAATCTGTCAAGTGCCACTCTATAGCACTTAGTGATTTAGTGATTTTTCTCATATTGTAGTGATTTTTTCCTTTTTTCATTTTCCTGTATATGTTTCTGTGTGTATGCATGTTTGCATGTGTGGCATACATGTGTGTAGGTGTACATGCTCATGTGTGAGGGTGCATGTGGATTTCTAGAATCACCCTAGATCACTCTTTTACCTCATAATTCCAAGCAGGATCTCTCAGTCAAACCCAGAGTTCACTAGTCTCACTAAGGGACCTGCCCTCTGCCTTCTGAAGCTGGAGTTTCATGTAGGCCTTCCTGCCCACCCAGCACCAATATGGGTCCTCCAGTCTGTGCAGCAAGCTCATTAACCACTGGGCTGCCTCCCCAGCCCTTTAGTGCATTTTATAATAAAGACAGAGAGTTCTCCTCCATCTCCCCTTTCCAGCTGCAGCTCAGGGTTGTTCAATGAATTCCTTGCCAATTTATTTCCTGTCTTTATGTAAAGCTGTCAGTATTTAAAGGCACAAATAAGCAGGGTGGTGGTGGTGGTGGTGCAGGTGGTGCAGGTGGTGCAGCACACCTTTAATCCCAGCACTCAGGAGACAGAGGCAGATGAGTTCAAGGCCAGCCTGATTTACAGAATGAGTTCCGGGACATGCTCCAAAGCTACACAGAGAAACTGTGTCTCAAAAAACCAAAATAAATAAACAAATAAAGGCACAGATACAATAAAAACAAAGAAAAACATGTATTACCACATCAATTGCCTATTTAACCAATCCCCAGCTTATGGGCAGCCAAGTTGTTTTCAGCCACTCACTTCACAGTATGACAATATGCTCCCTCTTGTTTATGTTGTGTGTGTTGGGGCCGTGCACACATGGCCACACTATACATATGGCGATCGGGAAAACTAGTGGGAGTGGATTCTCTTCTTCTGTGTGGGTCCTGGGGATTGAACTCAGATCTTCAGGCTTGGTGGCAGGACCCTCACTCACTGGGCCATCCCACCAACCCTACTGTTCTTTTTGTGAATCAGAATCCTAACCCAGATCACAGGCCATCCTGGAGACTAATCACGGCCCTCTGGAGGCTCAGACAGGAGGGCTCTCAGGATTTCAAGGCCAGCCTGATCTACACATTGAGTTCTATGCCAGCCTGGATGCCAGAGGAAGACCTTGTCTCAAAAGGGCGTGCATGGGTTGGGGGGGCAAGAGGCAGAGTAGAATTAGGGCAACTGCCAGGGAGGTTTGCTGTGGCTTCCTGTACCCTCACTTGGCAAAGTCACAGAGCTACCCCCTCCCCCACCGTCCCCGTCCCGTAGTCAGGGGGAACCTGGCTTAACTCAGAGCAATAAGATCTGCTGGCTCCAGATTGTCATTCTAGGAAGCCTGAGGTCTAGGAGGGTCTGGGTACCAAGGGCCCCTTCTAGGAAGGAAGAGGCAGTCGAGTGCAGCCAGCATGCAGATCAGGTTTCCAACCTGAGACTCCTGGCGTCAGTCAGGTGGGGTTGGGGGGTGCTGCCAGTGACAGCTGGTGGCTTCATCACCAACCTCTCCTAGCCACCTTGCTCTCCCTCCTCCTCCCAGATCTCTCTGGTAAGCCAGGAGCCTGTGTTGTTCGCCCGCTCCATCACAGACAACATCTCCTATGGCCTGCCCACCGTGCCCTTCGAGATGGTCGTGGAGGCTGCACAGAAGGCCAATGCCCATGGATTCATCATGGAGCTGCAGGACGGATACAGCACAGGTAGGACAATGCCACTCTGAGTTAGGGACTGCCCATCGATGCACCCATGGCCCATCACTTCATTTTCCTTCCATCAACATGAAATTCACATCACAGAAACATGAGCATGTCAGTTCACCTCAGTGGCATGTCATCTTTGATAAAGGTCATGTATAACACCAGGCATGGTGGCACATAGATCTCTGAGTTCCAGGCTTGCCTGGTCTACATAGCAAGTTCCAAGTCAGCCAGGGCCATGTGGTGAGACCCTGTCTGAAAAATGAACAAACAAGGAGCTGGAGAGATGACTTAAACACATTGCTGCTCTTGCGGAGGACCAGGATTCGATTCTTCGGACCCACACAGAGGCTCACAGCTGTCTGCAACTCCTGTCCCAGGGGATCCAATGCCTGTGGCCTCTGGGGCATGTGGTACACAGGCATACATGCAGGCAAAACATCCACACATAAAGTAACAATTTCTTAGGGTTTTTAAAGTTATAGTTTATATGCATTGGTATTTCACTTGCACGCATGTCTGTGTGAGGGTATCAGATATTGGTGTTATAGACAGCTGTGAGCAGCCATGTGGGTGCTGGGAATTGAACCCAGGTCCACTAGGAGACCAACCAGTACTGTCAACTGCTGAGCCAGTGCTCCAGCCCCTCTTGTTTGTTTGTTTTTAAATATTTTTATTCTACCTGTTTCTCATAGCATGTATCTTTTTTAAAGATTTTATTTATTATGTATACAACATTCTGCTTCCATGTATTATCTGTACATGAGAAGAAGGCACCAGATCTCATAAGGGATGGTTGTGAGCTACCATGTGGTTGCTGGGAATTGAACTCAGGACCTCTGGAAGAGGTGTGTGTGTGTGTGTGTGTGTGTGTGTGTGTGTGTGTGTGTGTTGTTACTAGGGTCACTTTAAGATTTATTTCTTTTGTAAGGACAGCTTTCAGGAGACATTTCTCTCCTTCCAGTCTTCTTTGGGACTCAGACTGAACTCACTGTCAGACTTGTGCAAATGCCTTGACCTGCTACAACGTCTTCCAGCCCTTTCTTGGATTTCCTGACATTTCTTATTGTGTAGCCCAGGCTGGCCTTGAGCCTGCATTATCCTAGTTTCCCAGAGCAGACAGCAGGAATTACAACCATACACCTCACCATCACACCTGGTCTTTTATGTCTTTATTCCACCCTTTTATACACAAAGTTCAGCCCTTTAATTATGCACCTGGTGGCTTTTGTCCTTAGCACATCTTAATGACCTTTCATATTGGTTCAAGGACCTGTCCCGCCCCACCTGCCCCTTCTTTCCTCCTCTTTTGGCTTTTATAGTGATTTACTGATCAGTTTCCTATTGACAGACACTTGAGTTGTTCTTCTTAATGTCTGTCTTGGTAGTGACTTTGCTTGAGGCAGGCTGTGATGGTGACAGCAGAGTGTGTCAGGGCAGACTGCACAGTGGCGTTACCCAGTGTACACTCCAGAAGACTGCTCCCTGCCAGCCACAGAGCAGCAGCAGCGCAGTGCACTGTCATGCAGGGCACCAGATGGTCACGGGGTGGGGGGTGGGGGGGGGGAAGACCTGCATGCAGTGTGGCATCTCTTCCTGAGCTGCCCTCTGTGGTGGTCCCAGCTGGGGACCTCAGAAATGTCTGTACAGCTGGTGCCCCAGTTGACAGGGAGAAAGAAGCCTCGTAATAACTCACCCTGTGCCTTCTCCATGCAGAGACCGGGGAGAAGGGAGCCCAGCTGTCAGGTGGTCAGAAGCAGCGGGTAGCCATGGCGAGGGCCCTAGTGAGGAACCCACCTGTGCTCATCCTGGACGAAGCCACTAGTGCTTTGGATGCAGAGAGTGAATACCTGGTAAGTAGACGTAGCGGGGCTGCTGGAGAGAGGTAGTGGCAGGTGCCTGGCTCCCTGAGAGCTGGCTACAAGTCGCAAAGGGAAGCAGAGAGTTCTGGGCATGGCCACTTTGGGGCTTGGGCCACCAGCTCTAAGCAAGCTACAGCCAAGTGACATGGAAAAACAAAACGATGTCACCACCCTGCAGTGTCCTGTGTCCCGTCCCTCATCTCCCCTCCCCCCCCATGGTCCCTCTCTCCTCCCCTCTACCTTTCGTGGCTTTTGTTTTGCAGTTCAGGGCTCAAACCCCAAGGCCTGGCACTAATTCCCCCTCCCCCAACTTAACTTTTGAGTTGGTGGAAACCAGGGTCTGCTAAATTAATCCATTCCAAAAGGGTTTTATCTCTTAGTCACAGCTTCTTTTTTGGTTTTTCGAGACTGGGTTTCTCTGTGGCTTTGGAGGCTGTCCTGGAACTAGCTCTTTTAGACCAGGCTGGTCTGGAACTTACAGAGATCCGCCTGCCTCTGCCTCCCGAGTGCTGGGATTAAAGGCGTGTGCCACCAACGCCTGGCCTAGTCACAGCTTCTTAAGTCTGGCACAGAGGTGGGCAAAGAATGACCCTTGGGATTTGAAACTAGCTTTCAATATCACCACAGTTCTAATAAGGCACACTTATTTCCAGAAATTCTCATTCACAGTTCCTTGTTAGCTAAGCATGACATTTTGTGCATGTGGGAGCCACACATTATCACATTTTGTAATGTCCCTCACAGCTAGGAGGTCATTCCCAGGACCTGATATAGATGAGGCAAGGTAATAATAGATAGATAGTCTTAGGGGAGGGGACTAGCTGGCTAGGCCATAGAGGAGACAGTGAGCCTGCTGCTGTGTCTTGATAACATTTACATGTGGCATGTAGTAAGTTCATTATATTAAAATAAGTAAGGATGCCAACAATGAAGGAAACATTTTAAACAATCAAAAGTTATTGTTTAAAAAACCAGAGCAGGCTGGGCGTTGGTGGTGCATGCCTTTAATCCCAGCAGAGGCAGGCAGATGTCTGTGAGTTTGAAGCCAGCCTGGTCTCCAGAGCAAGTGCCAGGATAGGCTCCAAAGCTACACAGAGAAACCCTGTCTCAAAAAACAAAATAAAACAAAAACAAAACAAACAAACAAACAAACAAAAAAAAACCCAGAGCAGTCATGTCCCTGTGTTTATCATTATTGGTATTCTGAACTGTATCGTCTTAGATCTCTGGGCTTTTCTTTGGCCAGCTTGCTCACATGGGGCAGCTGACTAGTGAAGACGATCTGCCATCCACATTCAGCTCTGGCCTGTGGACGCTGGCCTGGCCTGCTTTGTTTTGCTGCCACTATAGCATGTTTAGTTTCAAAATGTGAACAGAAAATCGCATCATAAAGAAATCAGCTAACAACAGTACAGGTTCCCTTGATCTCCTCAGCATGCGTCACCGTGACCGTGACATAAGCAGGGTGGGGGCCTGTTAGGATTATGGAGTCACACTCATCACAGACACAGGATCCTTTTACTTGAGTGGCAGAAATGGAAGTGGGACTCTGGGGGAGTCACTGTAGTATTGTCCATTTCCTTTGCATTAGCAAAATACAAGTATTGTTTAAATTAGTCCCAGTTAACTGTAGTGTGGGACAGTTTAGACACTGATTTAATCAAGAAACCGCAGTACTTAGGGGGTAAACTTGGTAAAAGCTGCTGCTGCTGTTAGAAACTGCTGTATGTGTCCTCAAATGTGTGCAGGTGTTATAAAGAGTTACTAGAGTAAATGGGGTTCAAGGTACTTTGTAAACATCTGAGCATATGATAGGGCCTTTTATAATGTTTAGATCACTGTTTCTATTGATGTAAATTGGTTGGACTTTGAAACATATAGCCCTGGCTTGCCTCAAACTTCTGGAAATCCACCAGGTCGTCATTCCCCCCACATCCCCCTCCCTGCCCAGCTACATTTTTTTTCCTTAATAGGAAAATGTTTGTTTACTTTGGCTGTGAGAATTCTAATCTAAAATATCGATACTCTCCACATTGGAGGGCCTTTTTAAAAAGGAAATTAAAATTAAGTTTGGTCAAGTTAAAAACAAGGTTTTTAAAACCAAATTATACTAAATGCTGAGAAAAATATTTATCACAAAGACAGTGAAAACATTTGAATCTTTTAAACCAAAACTAATTTTAAGTAAGGCGGGGAGGGGTAAGCAACCAGTCATAAAAAATATGACTAGCAAAAGAACAATTTCCTCATTTGTGACTTCATTAAAACAAAGATTAATATTTTATCACTTAGGAGTAAACCAAGTGAAATACTAAATATCATGAATGATTTAAAAAGTCTAATTATAGCTGAGTGGTGGTGTCGAACACCTTTAATCCCAGCACTCAGGAGACAGAGGCAGGCAGATCTCTGAATTCGAGGCCAGCCAGGGCGATTACACAAAGAAACCCTGTCAATTATAAGAGGATTTAAGAAATATACAAATAGAGAAATGTTGCATTACCCCGGGGCACTGGCTGTCAGCAGAGTTGGAGATGAGTGTTGCAGGCATTGTGAGAGATGTTCACCTGGGTCCTGTGGTGGAGTGAGGCTCGGGCTAGTCTTCCTCCGGAAGAGTGGACTCCTTTCTTTCAGATGCTGGGTCATGTGCATGGTTGTTTTCTTTAGTGGAGATGGCACATAGGCTTCTGTGAGGCATTAGTGGATGTGTCCCGAAGCACAAGCCTTAGAACAGAGCCAGCTCCAGTTAATTTTGACAATTAGTTGTTTACCTAATAGGTCACATTTTTAAACAGACTTAAATATTTGTCCACTTGGATGAGTTCCTACTCATTATGTAATTGAGTAGGAATGATTCTCAACTGAATTTCTCCTGTAAACACAGGCTTTTCCAGTGGAAAAACATAAAAGACAAAGCCTGAGAGTATATTAAGTATCACATTGATCAAAGAGAAATACAAAGTTCTTGTTTTCTAAGCCTTTGTAAAGAAAACCTTACTTGGGGCTGGAGAGATGGCTCAGCAGAGATGACTCAGTGGTTAAGAGCACTGGCTGCTCTTCCAGAGGACTGGGGCTTGGCTCCCAGCACCCAAATGGCGGCTTCACAACCATCTGCAACTCCAGTTCCAAGAGAATCTGATCAGTCGCCTCCTTCTGGTTTCCTTGGGCAATGTGTACACTGTGAACAGACACAAACTCAGGCAAAATACTCAGACTTTGTATTTTGTTCTAGGATAGTTCTCTATGTAACCCTGGTTGTCCTGGAGGTCACTATGTAGACCAGGCTGACCTCCAACTCAGAGGTCCTCCTGTCTCTGAGTGCTGGGACTATAGTTTGTACCACCACACCCAGCTCATATCCTTTTTTAAAAAAATCTCAACTTTATAAGCAGAATGAAGCAATTTTGTCCACATTAAAATTGTAACATTTATATTACAATCAACTTAGTTCTAACTGTAGCTAATTTTCAGTCTTCTGCATACATTAATTTTCAATCATTATTTTATCCAATCTATATTACCTTATAAAGTACTTTTGAGTCCAAAATCATTTTTCTTTACCCTCCCTTTGACCAAAATTACATCTCATACCTGTACTTTTATCACTTAAAAAACTTGATAGTTTTGTTTTCACTGTTATTATTTCTGAAACAAAATTGTTGGACACCGATTCTCACTATATTGACCAGGTTGGCCTTCAGCTGAGAGATCTGCCTGCCTTGCCTCCTGAGTGCCGGAATTAAAGATGTGTGCAACTATGCCTGACTAGAAAACTTTTTTAATGAGTTAATTTTAAATGAAAACCTGAGGAGCTATATGTAAAACAGAAAAAATACATAGGGTATTTAACAGCTATGAATAGTCTGACCTCCCCTTACAGTATGTTAGATATTTTGTGTTTAAAAATAAAAATGTGAATAACAGTCCCAAATATATTAGTAGGCGACAACCCACTAAGAATATCTACTATAGGGCTGGAGAGGTGGTTCAGTGGTTAAGAGCACTGACTGCTCTTCCAGAGGACCGGGTTCAGTTCCCAGCAACCACATGGTAACTCACACCTCTCTGTAACTCCAGTCCTAGGGAACCTGAAAGGCAGGTACGCAGACATACAATCAGGCAAAATACCAATGCACATAAAAGTAAATAATTTTTTAAAAAGAATATCCACTATAAACTCCTAGATGTCTTTGTAAGCCTTATAGTTTTTTTTTTTTCCCCTCTCCCCTTCAGATGTTTGCAGTTGACTTGTTTTAAAGAGGCAGGTGTGGTCCAGAATATCCATAGAATGCTGTACTATCTAAAGTATAGATGAGCCACCCTTTCTGTCTTAGCCCTGAGAGACACTGCACTTGAGCTGGATAACCATTTCTGAAAATGAGTTTATGCCAGACAGGGCCAATGAGATTACCAGAACTCTATAATCATGTAGCTCTTGTTTTTAAATTTAAATTTTAAAACTCATATTCATTGTCCCAAAGAAAAATCTAGGGCCACCAGCCACCCCCATTTGTTTTTCCTAAGTGTCACATTGAATAAATATCTTTGTCCTTTGTCGTTTAATTAGCATACTAAACATGTAGTCAAGTTTTCCTAGCCTATTGGAGTTGGGATGTTTTCTCCCTTAAAATTTTAGTATTACATGAACCGAAAGGAAGCTGGGGGATAGAGAGATGGAAGTCTGGCTCCCCTTCCAGAGGGACCCAGGTTTGATTCCTAGCATCCATATGGAGGTTCACAACCACCTGTAACTCCAGTTCCAGGGTACTCAACACCCTCTTCTGGTTTCTGAGGGTACCAGGTATATACATGGTGCACATACATACATGTAGCCAAAACATTCATACACATAAATTTTTAAACATCTTCAGTTTCTGTGAGGACTTATATCTATCTGGTCTTTACTGCATCACCAGAATACCCGCATTTAGGAATCTGTACACGGGTAGTATCTGCACATTCATAATTTAAGTACACATGCCAAAAATAAATTAACACACAATAAAAATTTTGTTTTACATGAACATATGAAAACAATTCATACACACACACACACATACACACACATACACACACACACAGAAGGTAGGGATGGCTCAGCTGGCTGCTCTTTCTGAGGACCTGAGTTCAATTCCCAGCACCCACATGACAGCTCATACCTGTCTGTAACTCCAAGATCTGATAACATACCCTCACACAGACATACATGCATGCAAATACCAATGCAAATGAAATTTTTAAAAAAGTGTGTTGCTCTCACAGAAGGCAAGAGCTCCATACCCAGCTGGGTTCAGGGCAAATGACCACTCGTAACTCCAGCTCCGGGGGATCTGATGCCCTCTCTATACTCTCTATATATGACTTTTTAAAAAACTTTAAAAGTGGGTTGTGATGGGGCATGCCTTTAACCCCAGGAGGCAGGCAGATCTCTGAGTTCAAGGTCAGCCTGATCAACAGCCACAGCTACACAGGGAAACCCTAGCTCAAAAAAAAAAAAAAAAAAAAAAAAAAAAAAAAAAAGGTAGTAGATTAGATGTGAGAATGGCTTGGTGGTGTAAAGATCACCAGGTGAGGCTGATGTTGATCATGGAGCCTTTAGTAACAGGACTTCCTCTCAAGATTAAATCACTGAGTGGGGAGGAGATGCCTCACTGATGAAAGTGTATGCATCTAAGAGAAAAATGGAAAATAGTTTGGGATCAGGCATCGTCTGGCCCAGTGGCAGTCTGCAATCCTGTCCCTGCTTGGGACGAGCTGGGCAACACAGGTGTGACCATGCTGCCGGTTACCCGGCATTGCTCACCACTGACACTCAGGTGCTGTCTCTCCTCAGGCATTCCTAGAGGCCCTTGGATCAGGAATACTTCTGTGCAGTGTAAAGTTTAAACACACATCAGCTAGGTTTTTGTCTGTTTTGCACACCAGTGAACTTAGGGAATACTAAATGGGTCTCCAGCCAGAAAAAAGCAGCAGAGGTAGGGGCAAGGCATGCTCGGCAGGGTGGACCACAGACCGGGGTACTCTTCAGTGCTTCAAGGTGGAGCTCAGCAGCAAGGCAGAGGCATAGAGCTTCAGGGACCTCAGCTCAAAACCCAGCAGGTCTGCGACTTCACTGCTGAAAGGAACCTGAGGATGGGCTGGTAGAATAATTTGTTTTATTTTGTTTTTCAAGACAGGGTTTCTCTGTGTAACAGTCCTGGCTGTCCTACAACACTATCTATAGACCAGGCTGGCCTTGAACTCACAGAGATCTGCCTACCTCTGCCTCCCGACTGCTGGGATTGAAGATGTTTGCCACCACCACCCAGTGAATAAAGATATTTTAACATAGGTTTAAACACAGGGGTTGAAGCCAGGCAGAGGTGGTACACACCTTTAATCCCAGCACTTGGGAGGCAAAGGCAGGTGGAGCTCTGAGTTTGAAGCCGGCCTGGTCTTCAGAGCTAGTTCCAGAACAGCCAGAGCTACACAGAGGTACCCTGTTTCAAAACAACAAAAAATTGTAAGCCTCCCTCAGCTAGATAGGAACAGCAGTGTGTGTCTGGAAACAGCAGTGTGTGTCTGGGACAGGGTGCCCCCACTTTCCCCTGGAACCATCTTCTCTGCTGATTCTGGAGTAACCTGGAACATTTCCACAAATGGGAGAGTCAAGGGTTGGAAGGAACAAGTGCCTCTTCCCTTTATTAACAGGAACAGAGAGAAAAGGCTTCCAGAAGCAGAAGCCACAGAACAGAATTGGGTGATTGAGGAGAGTCAGGGGACAAGGTCAAATGGCAACAAATCAAAGTATTACAAAGGAAACCAAAGCCTCAGATGCCTGAAAGCGAACAAAAACTGAAAACAAGTCAGGCAGTATCCAAATGCCTTTAAAAAACCAAACCCAGCATTTAGACCAAATGCCCCACAGCAAATAAAATTGATGCTGTCATTCACACTCTAGAAGCAAAGTCCAACTAGAAAGGGGTCGACCACAGGAGCGTGGATAACCAGTCCAGACACACAAGTGCCGTGGGCCCAAGCAAAGGAGGCCTGAGAGCACTCCAAGGGGACCGACACCATACACCTGAGGAGGAAAAATGCTGGATGGCTTAGACTCAGTGGGTCCCTAGGGTACCTTGTTTCCAACCAGGTTACTCCTCTAGTAGAAAGTGAATGGTTCTTGGATCCCACACTGGGTACCATAAACACGGCTCTTACCTCTCAGGGAGTCAGTTTATCCTGGAGCCAATATGAGGGACCACAGCCTGGGCACACAGATTATCCCAAATTCCATATTCCCACATGGAAGCTGGTTCATGAAGTTTTTATAGTAACAGGACAAAGAATGTCATAAATCAAAACCTTTTTCAAGGGGCTGGAGAGATGGCTTAGTGGTTAAGAGCACTGGCTGCTCTTCCAGAGGTCCTGAGTTCAATTCCCAGTAACCACATGGTGGCTCAACAACCATCCCTGATGAGATCTGGTGCCCTTTTCTGGCGCACAGGTATGCATGCAGGCAGAACACTGTATATATAATAAATCTTAAAAAAAAAAAAAAAACCTTTTCAAATACATTGGTGGAAACACCAGAGAGAGAGGTTACAGCCAAGAGGAGAAATCTCAGCTTCTGTTAGTCACAGGATGTTATATGTGACACAGAGGTGGGCAAAGAATAGTAATTTAGGGGGCTAAAGCTACCCCAAGACAAACTAATCAGGCTCTGGACTGGCAACATTCTAACCCTCCACATCACTGCAGCTCTAATCAGACATTGCCGACATAGATTCCCTGGAACCCTCATCCAGTGGCCACGTCTTGTTGCTGGTTATTGCCCATGCCCATCCTGCCAAGGGTCCATCTACTTTACACAGATGGTTACTGACCTGGTCCCAGGCAACTGATCTAGACACTGGAGTTACAAAGATAGGCAGATCAGATAAGACCTCAGTCCCTATGGCAATTCCAGTCTCATGGGACAGACAGGTCACAAACAAGGAAACAGCCTGGGTCTCCCTGTGGCCTGTGCTACAGAGAAAAACTGTCAATCATAAATGCTGGTTATAGGATGGGCAGCCATTGTCCAGTATACACACAGCTGGGCTTCAGTGAATGCCTTGAAGCTAGAGACAGTTGGTGCAGAGAGAACAGGCATTTAAAGGGGCAGCAAGGGAGGGAGAAGGGGACAGAACTGGTGCAGAATGGCAGAGACTGTCCAGCAGTAGTGATGGACATTAGGATTGTGACTTCCCTCAGAGGGTGGTGACAGGACTCCCTCCATCTCTGTGATCATGTTCTAGAACAATGGCTGTCAGGTCCTTCCGAGACATCTGTGGTTGTAGGAGCTAAACGTATACTGCAAGAGCAAGAGGGGCGCATGTGTTGAGTCCTTGTTAGGAAATGCACTAGGGCAGGGTGTCGGGGGCCTGTGGCAGGTACTGACTCAGAGAGGAAACACACCAATGCTGGTTGCTCTCAGAAAGGCACCCAAGGGTCACTGGGGGTTGCACTCTGTGGCACTCACTGTAAGTCACCTCTTAGCTAAGACCTGAAAGCAAAGGACCTAGCTTGGGGAGCAAGGGCAGCAGGGAGACATTCAAAGCTCCAGGTCAGTGGGAGTGGAGTGAAAGGGCAGGAGGATGTCACGAGGCCATATTCACCATGAAGCTCAACAACCAATGCCCACAGATTGTCCTCCGACCTCCACACACGTTCAGTGTCATGTGCACACAGACCGTGCAAGCATTTGTATAAGGGGAAGGGCTAGCAGGAAAGCTGGAGTCATACAAGTGGGAGTAAGGGGAAGACATTAACAGCTGCCATAGCTTGAGGGCTGCTCAGGACTGGCTTTTCTTGCCCTGGGCCTTGGGGCTGTAGGGTAATATCTCCGGTTCCTCGTGTATCTCCTTAAGTTAGCACCTGGGCTGTCTGAAATTCCTGTCTGAACCCAGGAATTGGGTTCTATCTTGGCCCTCATTTACAACCCACAAATTGAATGGCAGATGACAGCAGGGGTAGGTGCAGGTAGAACAGGGCTGGAGGAGGTGGGGGGTGAGAGGTGGGGAGTTGGGGGGGTGGGGGTGGCATGTGCAATGTTGTGCGGCCCCTGAGCCTTTTTGTCCTCTGTTCCCTGCAGATCCAGCAGGCCATCCATGGCAACCTGCAGAGACACACGGTGCTGATCATTGCACACCGGCTGAGCACCGTGGAGCGGGCACACCTCATTGTAGTGCTAGACAAGGGCCGTGTGGTGCAGCAGGGCACACACCAGCAGCTTCTGGCACAGGGTGGCCTCTATGCCAAGCTGGTACAACGCCAGATGCTGGGGCTCGAGCACCACTCGGACTACACAGCTAGCCACAATGAGCCACCCAGCAACACTGAACACAAGGCCTGACAGCCAGGCTGTCCTGACACTGGGCCCCACCCCCACCCCAGGCTGCAGCACTGGAGGCGACCTGCCAAGTCCCATTCTTGCTTCCTGCATCTTGCCTCCTTCCACCTGCTCCCCAGGCACCTACCAGCTGCCATGGGCAACCCCCTTCTACCGTTTCCCTTCTTGGCCCCTCCAGGCCTGCCAAGGTAGAGCAGCCTTTTTAAACCAAGTCATCAGGGTGTTTACTGCTTGATTCAACGCACTCCAGTCAATTCCTAGATTTCAAAAACACTTTTCTTTTTGGGACTGGCAGTGAACAAGCTCACTGAGATGAACTCAAGACTTCTGAGCCAAGAGTGCACGACCCTTTCTAGCCACCTGGAAGATGCCTGGGAGAGAATTAAGCAGCACCCTTTGCCCCTCTGGAGAAGTGGCTTACTTGTCCCCTAGGGGGACACAAGGGTTGGCCTTCCATCCTTCCAGTCTCCCTGCTCTGAGTCAGGCCAGGGGTGGGCAGGAGAATGGGAGGGGGATGACTGCCCATCACTCCCTGCCAATCAAAGCCAGTCTCACTGTGAACCACCAGGAACCTCAGAAGAGGAGGGGCTGGCCAGGCCTGGCGGGCCTTGGGGTGCCCCCAGCCCCATACCCAGCACTTGAGCCCTTCATCCTTTCCCCTGGCTGGCACCTTCCCTTCACATCCACCCCTGCTACTCTGCAGAAGACCCTTGTTTGTGAGAGATGTTCTCAGATTGGCTGAGGGAGACCAAGGCAATGCAGAGGGTCTGACTTTGTCCTGGTTTTAAGATTTGGGGAGAACTGGGTCAATAAAGTGTACTACCTCTGACCTCTACCCTGTTAGGTTTTCCTTGATCTGGCTCTCCTCTAGGCCCTGCGCAGTGCAGACAGGCACACAGGCACTTTGGTGCTGTGTCTTGGAGCCCAGTCTGTGCGTGTGTCAACTGTCTCTGTGGGGCCAGTGCAGTAAAGCTGATAGTATGCAAATACCAGGGACCTCTGTGCTTCCATGACAACTAAGACCAGCTGCACCATCTGTTTCTGTCTATCAGGGTGAGGGCCTTCCACACCCACCCAGTCTGAGGTAGAGAACACTATCCAGGAGTCTTGATCCAGTTAAACAAAAGATAGGATCTGTTTACCCCAAATTTGTGAACCAACCAGCCTCCCTGTCTTTGTTCAAACTGACCAACCCTAAATTAGGGGAGGAAAGTCCCACCTTGAACTTAATGCGCTGGTTCACAGGTAAGGGGGCTCCCCCGGAGAGGAAGCCTGCCCTTTTGTCTCAGGCGAGGAGGGTGGGGAAGCGAGCCATCTGGGAATTTTATCATCTTTATTACCTAGTCATGACCCCATCTGTCTGCTCACCAGGGAATCTAATTTCTAGTTCCTCAACACTGAACTGTGGGAAAGAGAGGCCTGGCCTAGGGAGGGCCTGTGCGTGATTTAGCTTCAGCTTCAAGACAGCATCTCTCTACAGTGAACCAACCTTGAACTCATGACCTCTGGGGTCACAGGTGGGTATTGCTATGCCCAGGAGTCGAATCTGATGGATGCAATTCTTCAGCTGAGATCCCCTCTTCTCAGGTGTGTCTAGTTTGTGTCAGGTTAATGAACACTAGCCTGCACAGGTGTTAGCTGAATCCTTGCTTTGCCTATGGTGACTATATTTTGTAGATGTTTCTTTAATATTGTAAAGACCCAACCAGATACATGGATAAGCTAAATCATCCCAGAGAGAGCTGAGGTTGCTGAGGTGTGCTCCCACTCAGTTTCTCCATCTATAAAAAGGGATACACTCCAAGAACTTCCTGCCTCTGTGCTCTAACCTAAATGGGGCCTCTGGGGTGGACATAGGTTATTTGTTTCCTCTTGTTGCTGCAGCAAATGTAGAAGCGATATACAATCTTATGGTTTGGAGGACCATAAATCTAAGGCAGGCCATCTTGGGGTCCTAGAGGTCCTAGAGGAGAATCTAATGTACCCCTTCCAAATTCTGGTGAGACCTGAGTTCATTGGCTAGTGGCTCCATCTCTCCAGACTCTACCTCTGTCATCACCAGCCTTCTCAAAGTCCTTGGTATCTGGGGTCTCCCTCTGCTTTTATCAGAACCCGACATTGCACTGGGGTGGCCTGGGTGATTCAGGGTGCGCTTACCTTGAGAGCCTTGACTTAGTCATATTGTAAAGGCTTTTCTTCTACCTAGGGTCCATTCACAGGTTCTGGGTACTCAGCATGGGTATCTTTTGGGAGCATCCATTCAGCTCACCACAAAGGGAAACCTGCCGCCAGGGTCATGTCAAACTCAGAACGCATCTGGATTTTAGAACTACAAGCTGACTAAGTTGGGAATACCAACCATAGAGTGCAGGGTGTCTGCTGCTCCCCACAGATCAAGGATAATGCACCAGAGTTAAAAAGAAAACCTCAGGACAGGCAAGCTGTAAAACTCAAAGCAGCCTGGTGGAGGATAACCCAGCATTTTAGAGGGCAGCCACTTCAGAGAAAGGGCAAGGGAGCCCAGAGTACCAGGAAAAGTGTGCTTTGGCTCTGGCTAACCCTGAAGGCAGAGGAAAGGGAAGCTCTACCCCCCAGAGCAGTTCTTCCTGAGAACAGTCTGCTGCTTCACCACACACTGGCTCCAGCTGCCTCCCATTAGCAGGAGCCATGACACAAACCTGGAGGGGTCTTTGGCCACAGCTAGTGACTGCATCCTCAGGGCTATGCCTTCCTGCTCCCCCAAGTCCCTGATGTTTCTAGATCAAGGAGTGAGCTGCTGTTAAGGGGCTCTGGTGTGAGGCAGGCACCTCTGCCGCTCTCCCAGCAGCTGTCTCCTAGTCCCTCCCAGGCTGTGGGTCCAGGACTCTTCCCTCTTTTTGGCCAGGTGCTCAGCTCCAACACAGTTTATAAAACCAAGCCTAGCAGTGAAGCCTTTGCCCATAAAAGAACTTTCTGGAGACTGAGCTAGATACTTTAGAGGATAAAGAGTATGAATTTGGAAATAAGTATTTTACTTGGGACCCAGTTTAAGCTTACAGAAATGCCATGCCAAAATCTTTACATAGCCTCACACTCCCCTAACACATGACAGGTTCATCTCTCCCAACTGGGGCCAACACACACAAGGACAGTCACTAAAATTCCAAGCCTGTTTGTGCTTTATCAGTTTTTCTACCAATGTCTTTCTGTTCCAGTGTTCAAACCAAGGTGCTAAGGTGCATCTGATGTTTCTCAGTTGAAGGAAAAGGCATATTGTATAAAATTCATCACAGCGATGGGTTGGTCACACAGTCTAATTCCAGGACAATTTCACCACCCAAAAGAAAACTCTGTGCCCATGAACCCCACACCTCCTCCTCTCCCAGCCCTTCAAGCTACAGGCTATGGACATTTTGCACAAATCATACAACAAGGGGCCTTGTGTGCCTGGCTTCTCACTTACTCAACATCATGTTTCCAATGTTCATCCATATTGCAGCATGAGTCAGAACTTTATTCCTTTTTGTGGCTGAAGAACAGCCCATTGTAAGAAGAACACACTCCGTGTGTCTATTCACCCGCTGGTGGACATCTGGCCATCTCCACCCTTTGACTATTGTGAACAGTGCTGCTGTGGGCATTTGTGTGGACATTTGTGTTTTGTGCAGATGGGGTCAGAGGGTGGCTCTGCTAACAACTTGCAGACACACCCAACTGTTTTCCACAGCAGTTGCACCAGTTTACACTCCCAGTAATAAGTAGGGTGCAGTGGCTCATACCTGTGACCTCAGCCATCAAGAAGGTGATGCAGCAGGAGTGTCTTGAGTTCAAGGCCAGCCTGTTTAGTCTCACTACAGTGTGAGACTGTCTCAAATTTTTAAAATAAATAAAGGCAAACACTCCAACAATGATGCCCAGAGGTTCCAGTTTCTCCCTGTCTCCTCCAGTGTTTGGTGTGCCTGTGTGTATGTGGGGTGCACACATGCATGCACACACATGTAGAGGCCTAAGGTTAATGCTGGGAACCATTGAGTCTCCAACCCAGAGCCCCTCTATATGACTAATCCTTATAGCCAGCTTGCCCTGCAGAACCTGTCTCTCCATTCCAAGGCTGGAATGGCAGGAAGGCCACTATGCCCGCCCTGGTATTGACATGGGTTCTGGGGGCAGGGGCGTCTGTCCTCATGCTTGAGCCTTATGGGCCAGTGTCAGGACAGCAAAATGATGGTTAAAGTAGCACGGGGTGAGGAGGTGGGGAAACTTAATTCAGTAGTTCTCTGGCTCAACCCCAGAATGCAGGGAAAGGCGCTTTAAGACTTTAAAAAAATTAATAATTAATAATAATAGGGTTTTTAAATTTTTTTATATATTTGAATTACAAACAAGATTGAATTACATGACGATCCCAGTTCCCTTCTCCCTCCCTTCCTCCTCTACCACCCCCCCAACTAAAATCCTACCTGTCATATGTCCTTTCTTCTAATCTACACCTGACTCAACCTTTCTGCTTCCTCATGACCTCTGCATCCTTCCTTTTCTTTCCTTCTCACTCTTGTAGCTTCCTCCCCCATCTTCCAATGCTCTCAATTTGCTCAGAGGATGGTGACCCTTTCCCCTTCTCCAGGGGACAAAGTTTGTCTCTTTTAGGGTCTTCTTTGTTTACTAGTATCTCTGGCAGTGTGGATTGTAGGATGGTAATCCCTTACTCTATGTCTAAAATTAATAGGGTTGTTTTTAAAGACAGGGTCTTGCTATGCAGTCCAAACTTGCTATGTGGCCTTAAACTCACAATCCCGCCTCAGTCTCCAGAGTGCTGGGGTTCAGCCCTGCCCCTGCCTAAGGATGACTGAATTTGCAAGGCCTGGGAACCTGTTGTGTGTCTTTCAGTCTGTGTTTGGAAAAGTGCAGGTCAGTCTTCTGGGAACTGGCATTATCTTTCTCAGTGGGAGTACTGGCAACTTGAATACTTACTTCCTGGTTATGCATTATGCCAGACACTGAGTTTGAAAGAAAGGTGTGGTACAGGACATGCGGTAGAATGTAATCTGGGGAGATGCTGAGTTTCCGAGAAACCTGATCCCCAACACCAAGGACACACAGAGAGGTGATCAGAGAGCCCATCAGGGGCTCATGGGCATCTGCTGTGAAAGCAGCTCTGGCACTCTTGCTCTCACCACGCAGCACTTTCTACCAAGCAAGACGTGCTTTCCTCGATCTCTGAAACCACAACACATAAAAACATTTCTTTTCATGATAAACTAACTTGATCTGTAGTATCATGTGTGTTGGTACATGCCTGGAATTTCAGCACTTGGGAGGTGGAGACAGGAGGAAAGTCATGCTTGGATACATAGTGAGTCTGAGGCCAGCATGGGCTAGCTGAGATCCTATCTCAACAGCAGCTTAGAGAGTACACACTCAGAGAGGGATTTGTCTCTGAGGTTTGCCAACAGAGCATGAAGGTGTTGTTCAATCACTTACTTACCTCATTAAGAATAAAAATAAGGGGCTGGAGAGATGGTTTGGTGGTTAAGAGCACACCTGCTCTTGCAGAGAGCCTGAGGTGCCCAGCACCCACACTGGGTGGCTTCCAGGCTCATGACCACCGACAGCTCCAGCTCCAAGGGAAGGCACTGTGCTCATGTGCACAAATCCACACAGAGGCACACATGTACACATAATTTAAAAACAACAGTGGGCTGGCGAGATGGCTTAGCCTTTAAGAATGCTAGTGGACTTGTAGAGGACCAGGTTTGGCTCCCCACCCCCACAGGACAGCTCACAACCATGTGTAACTAACTCCAGTTCTTGAGGATTGGGTGCCCTCTCTGGCCTCCACGGGCACTAGGCATGCATGCGACACATGCATACATGCAAAGCTTATGCACATAAAATAAAATGAATCTTATATATTTATATATATATGGTGGCCAGATGGCTCAGTGGGTAAAGGCCTACCCAAGAAAATGCTTAAAGACCTAAGTCCCCAGGATCTTGTGCATGGGGATAAGAAAGAAATGACACCCCACTCCCAACCCTCACCCATCAAGTTGTCCTCTGACCACCACACAGTGCTGTGGCATATACACAGAAACAAACAAATAGATAGTTTGTAAAAACAAACAAAGCCCCCCAACACCTGGGAGGCAGATGCAGGAGAATATCAGTAGGCTAGCCTGGGCTACCTTGATGAACCCATTCTCAACAGCTGTCCTGGGTGCTGGCACGTTTGCTGAAATGTTCTACAAAGCATTTTGAATATTCAAATGATTCATGGATGTGGGGGATTGAGTGCTAAGAATCTGCACCAGCCTTCTGGATTTTTTGTTCTGTAAAGACTTTTGGGAGAAATGGAAATCAGCCCCACTGACTCCACTGACTGAGTAAAGACATCACGGAGCCCATGGGAGCAGGCCTGTCCCACAGGGAAGCTGCAGCCTACCATGTCATTACCCGGGGGAGTCCTGGTTTCCTCTACAGTCTGCAAAGTGAACCTGGATTTCTAGGACATTCCAGAGATGGGTGCCAGGGTAACGCACACCTTATAATCCCAGCGCTCGGAGTATCATCAGTTAGAGGCCAACCTGGCCTATGTAAAAGGTAGATCTACGTTAGCCTGGATTACATAGTGGGGCTGTCTCAAAACAAAACAAAACAAAACAAAACAACACAACAAAAAATAGTAGCAACAAACAAATTTCAGAGATGGAGGTCAGCAGTAGTGTTTGCATGCTTTTAATCCCAGCACTTGGGAAGCAGAGGTAGTCAATCTCTGAGTTCAAGGCCAGCCTGGTCTACACAGAGTGAGTTCCAGGATAGCCCATTCTACACAGAGCAAGCCTGTCTTGGGAGGGGGGGATCTAGATTGGGACCAGCAAGATGGCTCAGTGAGTGAAGTGGGAGGAGCTTCAGCCTAGGTTCTGCCTAGCAGTAAGATCATTGATGATGGTGATATCTCAGATAACCCAGTCCCTGTGGGTCAGCCGCTCCACACTGAGGAACTAGAGATAACTGTGCTGAGTCACTAGCCAGGAAGCGCAGAGGAGGAACACCTCCCGCCTGGGGCTTCCAGTGGCTTTGGTTGGTAGACTGGAGAGGCTGGCCATTCCAATAGCTGAGTCATCGAGGGCAGTCCTAACGGCCACCTCAGATGATGATGGCAATCCTCATGTCATTGTAGCACCTTAGTTTTGAGAGACTGAGGTCAGTCATTAAGCAAGCATTTACTGAGTAACTTCGTACCAAGCATGGGGCAGGTCAGGGACCTTTCCAGCATAGGGTAATGAATTCTTAAGGGTGACAAAAGCCAAGACCAAAGGGATCCAGAAGAGGAGCACTGCTGAGCTGGGGTTGTCTAAAGAGGTGACACATGAGTTTCAGCCTGAATTAAAGTTTGGTAATTCTGGAAAAGTGGAACATAACAGCTGGGGGTGCAGTTCAGTGGCAAACTACAGGCTATTGGTTATGCTCCCAGGACCCCCAAAAGAACACAGAATTACCATGTGACCTAGCAAGTTCAATCCTAGACATTTATCCTAGACTTTATTCCTAACCTCTGTCAAAAGAGCTACAAGATGAGGACTCACAAACCATTCTTTGTATATAGTAGAAAATAATTCACGACATAGCAAGGATAGATTTTAAATTATGCAAATAAGAGAGGAAGACACTGGACACACTAGGCACAGAAAGTCATGTATCCTAGGATTTCTTTTTCCAATCTTCTCCCATCCCAAGGGCAGAGGACAGAACTCAAGACCTTGAACATACTAGACAAATTTTGTTCTGCTTTGTTTCAGGGATTCTCTCTCTAGCCCTGGCTGTCCTGGAACTTGCTCTGTAGACCAAGGCTGGCTTTGACCTCAAGAGTTCCTCCTGCCTCTGCCTCCCAAACATACCGGGATAAAAGGCATTAACCATCATCCCAGAATGGGCAAGTTTGATTTTGTTTTAAGACAGGCTCTCATTATATAGAGCAGGCTGGCCTTCCAAGCACTAGAATTCCAGGTGTGAGCCAGTATATCCAGCTTTATGTATGATTTGTACTTGTTCTGTTCAGAATACTAAAATCTTTTTTTTTTTTTTTTTTTTTTTTTGGTTTTTCAAGACAGGGTTTCTCTGTCTTGCTTTGAAGGCTGTCCTAGATCTCGCTCTGTAGACCAGGTTGGCTTCGAACTCAGAGATCCTCCTGCCTCGGCTTCTCGAGTGCTGGGATTAAAGGCGTGCACCACCGCCACTTGGTCAGAATCCTAAAATCTTAAAGATGCAGAAAGCAAAATAGTGGCTTCCAGGAGAGAGAGAGAGAGAGAAAGAGTGAGTGACAGTTTAATGGAGACAAGGGGGCTTATTCGATGGTGAGTTTTCAAACTAGAGACTGTGGCTACAGGACATGTAATCACCCCCGCACTGAGGATTTGAGTTTTAAAATACTATGTTTTCATGTCATTAAGAGGGAAAAACTTAAAAAGAAAAGGGGGTGCTGGGGAGATGGCTCAGCAGTTAATAGTACTGGCTGCTTTTCCAGAGGACCAGGGTCCAAATCCAAATACCCACAAAGCCACTGTAACTCCAGCTCCAGGGGATCTAACACCTTCACACAGACATATATGCAGGCAAAACACCAATGCACACAAAATAAAAATAAATTTAAAAAAGAAAAATATGAAACTGTCATAGTGGCATACCTCTATGGAAGGAGAGGTAGGCTTGCTGGAGGCTTGAGGCCAGCATTAAGTTACATAGTGACAATAGTGAGTTCTAGCCCAGTCAGGGCTACATGGTGAGACTGTCTCAAAAAGAAAAAAAGAAAAAAAAAAAGGAAAAGAAAGGAAAGTGTGTGGGAACATCTAACTTGCCCAGGAGACAGAAGGTGGAGGATGTGAGGGAGGATGGAACAGGAAGGTGTTTGGGCAGGGACTTGTGGGCCACCCAGAGGTGGCTCTTAAGACAGAGAGCATTGGAGGGTTTTGCACAGAGCATGACACAGTCACACATTCTGGCTCAGTGTGGAGAACACAGTGGACAGGAGCTGAGAGAGACCTCGTCTTCCTGCTGGGCTGGGCCAGGGCTTACCCTAGTCTGTCTATGAGGAAATGTGACCTGAGGAGAGGAACAGACACAGCAATTGTCCACAGAGAGCACTCAGGAAGTCCTGCTGTTATTTATAACTGAAGGGGCCCTGTGAGTTGAAATTGCTTTGAAACATTTCAAGGAGTTATGTCAGAAAATGGCAAAGCAGCCAGGCCCCTGGGCAGCACCAGAGGCCCCACAGATACATGGCAGAGACCCTTACCTATCCTGGCAACAGATCAGCATCGGACACACCCCAAAGTGATGAGCTATTCTGTTAGGCAAGCCCTGCTTGAGGCCTTGTTGACAAGACCTGGGTCCCCTAACTTCTGATTCTCAGTTATCTGGTTTTTCTAGACAAGGCCTAGAACAAGGGAGAGTTTTCTCTAAGCAGGAGCCTGGCTTCCTGCTGGTGACAACAGCACCCTGAGGGCTGCATCTTCGGAGAACAGGGAGATGGCTGATCTGGGAACACCCACAATGCATGCTCCAGCTCCCCTCCTGCAGCTGCCTTCCCTGTTTTCTTACTCTAGCTGGTATTCATATCATTTAGCCTTTATTGCTTCCTTGGGATGTTGCTTGCTCTTTTAGCATACTAGACATTTCTCAAAGGCAGAGGCTGGGTCTCTTCCAGAGGGGGTTCTCCGTGTTCTCAGCAGGTGCTTCACGCTAACCACGAAGGGTACTGACCCTTCCTTCTCTCCCAGCTAGCTCCTTCCAGGTATTTCCACACCCCCTCACACTCGATGCAGAGGAAAGGAAGCCTCTTGGGATTCTGTCCTCAACTGTTTCCCTCCCACGCAAGTGCACCTGAGGTAATGGAGTCCTGTGGCAGTTGCTCATGACAAAAATAATCTAGGCATCTGATGGGACTCCTCCCTTTCTTCAAGGCCCAGAATTCATCTTCAGGCAGGAGCTGACTGTCAATCATTCCCACTTACCGAGAGGACCCTGTTTCATCATGGCCTCTGCCCTACCTAAATCTGGATCACTGTCTCACCTGAGGATTGGCCATCTTACCCTTGGGCCCTGCTCTCCACAGCAGACTTTTGGATATCTTTTCACCCTAGAATATATTATTCATTTATTGTTTATATGTGTGTTGTATATGCACTTGTTTGTATGTGTACACATGGACGTGTTCGTGTGTGTGCATGGTATAGACTAGAGATTAACTTAGGGTGGTCTCCCTTGATCCCTTCCATGTCATTATCTTTTAAATTTATTTATTTTGTGTGTGTGTTTGCACTCGCACCTGCGCCTCTTTGAGGACAATTCTGTGAAAATTCTCAAGTCTTTTTCTACAGTGAAATCTGGGATTGAGTTCAGGTAGTAAACAAGTGCTCTTAGCGAAGGAGCCTTCTCACTTGCACTGCACCTTATTCTTTGAGGCAGTGTCTCTCACCAGTTCCTGTAAACTACCTGGTCAGCAAGCCTCAAGGATCCTCCTGTTTCCAGCTTCAGGCTGTTGTAAGAGTGTTGGGGACCTAAACTACTCATGTTTGCACAGTCAGCTTTCCACCTACTGAACCATCTTCTCAGTCTCTAGACTTTATTTCTCAGAAATAAACATGTTTGGATTTATGGAAGAGATGGTAACGATAATTCAGAGCATCTCTACCCACCCTGTGTTCCTTTCCTCTCCCTCTTCCCCCTTTATAGTCCTGGGTGGACCAGCATCCCATCTCTGAGCTGCACCTCCTGCTTTCCTATTTCACAAGTGTGTGTGTGTGTGTGTGTGTGTGTGTGTGTGTGTGTGTGTGTGTGTGTGTAGACCAGAAGTTGACATCAAGTGTCTCACTGTCACTCTGCTTACATTTTGAGACAGGTCCCCAGCTAAACCTAGAGATCACTTTTTGGGCTAGGCTTGGTGGCCAGCAACAGGCTTTGCCTACCTTAGCCCTTGAGCACCAGGGTTGCCGATCTATATTGCCACATCCAGCTTTTTGTTTTGTTTTTGGTTTTGTTTTGTTTTGTTTTGAGGCAGGGTTTCTCTGTGTAGCCATGGCTGTCTTAGAACTCACTATGTAGACCAGGCTGTTCCCGAACTCACAGAGATCTGCTTGGCTCTGCCTCTGCCTCCCGAGTGCTGGGATTAAAGGCGAGAACCACGGCTGCCTGCCTCACATCCAGCTCTCACCAGGGTGCTGGGGATCAGAACCCGGGTCCTTGTGATTGCACAGCAGGCACCTTCCATACTGAGCCAGCTCCCCGCTCCTGTTCTTCAGATCTTACAGACATTTTAGTTCACATCTTACGTGACACATTTGTTACAATTAACGAGACATCGAGTAAAGGCTAGAGTTTGTTTGGATTTTGGAATTCCTCGGTTTCCCCATTTTTGTCTGTTGTCCTAGCACCAGGATACCACGCTACATTTAGTCCTTATATCTCCTTACACTAATTTTTTGCTGTTTCTAGGACTATTTGGGGGGGGCAGGGTGGGCAGGATCCAATATAGCCCAGGGTGGCACTGAACTCACTATGTAACTAAGGATGACCTTGAACTCCTGATCCTCCTGTCTCTACCTCCTAAATGCTGAGATTACGGGCATGCTCAACCTCGCCTGGTTTTATGTGTTCTGGGGTTCTAACCCAGGACTGTGTGCTTACCAGGAAGCAGTGTACCAACTGAGCTACTTCCTGAACGCATGTTGTTTAACTGAGACAGGGTCTCACTCTAGTCTTCACTGGCCATGAACTCTGGCTACTCTTCCTTCCTTGGTGCTATGAATGTGGTCTTTGACCACACCCAGCCTCAGACTTACTGTTTCAGATGCCCCAGAGTTTTGAGGCGCACCCATTAGGGCTTTGGAAGGGGTCCTTCCCTGTGACCTGTCTGATGTTTTTCTCTGGATTTGCCTGGGATGGCAGGTTTTAGAAGGAAGAGCCATCCTGTCTTATCAAAGGTTCATACAAATGCCAGCACTCGAAGGCCGGAGGATCATAAATTCAAAGTCATCCCCAACTACACAATGAGTTTGAGGCCAACCACGGGTACACAAAACCATGTCACAAAGAAAGAAAAAAGAAAAAAAAAGCACGTGCAGCCTTCTCCTTGTGAAGTTACTCTCCTCCCCTTCTCATACCGTACTCTCAGAAGAAAGTCTCCGAACAGCCCACACCACTATGAGTCATGAGATTCCCAGGGCTGAAAATCAGGTCCTCCCAGTCCTGATCCACACCCCTCACTTCTCCTGGAGCTTGGCTAACCTCCTGGGCCTTGTATGCCCTGGCATGGCAGCCCCACTGTGGCCTCATGTCCGGTCACTTCCCTGTTAGTCACTACCCTCCAGCACATGGCCTGCCTTGTCCCTTAATGCTGTCCTCCTTCTGGGTCTGTACCCAGACTCTCCCTCTGCCTAGAACCACTTCTGCCTCTGTTCAGTCCACTTTAGCCAGTTTCTGTGTATACTTACTCAGGTTACAGCATGGACATCTCCTTTGCTGGAGACTGCCGGAGAACTCAGGACTCCTGGGATCTCTCAACACAGCCAGTTTGTTCATAAGGCATTGCCATTCCACCCCCTCAGCCCCCAGTGCTAAGCCTTGTAGAGAGCACAGCAAAGATGCCTTCAAACACAACTAGGGATGTACCAAAGTGACCCCCCTGACAGAGGGCTGAGAGGGAGAATGTTTCCCAGACTCCTCGAAACAACAAATGAGGGCTGAATGCGGTGACACACACCTTTAATTCCAGCACTCAGGAGGCAGTGAGTTCTGTGTTCCATGCCATTCTGGTTTATATAGGAGTTCTCGGCCAGCCAAAGTCACAGAGTGAGACCCTGTCTTTTTTGGGGAGGGGAGGCGGGTTTCAAGACAGGAGTTCTCTTTGTAGCCTTGGCTGTCTTGGAACTCACTCTGTAGACCAGACTGGCCGCAAACTCACAGAGATCTATTTGCCTCTACCTCTTGAGTGCTGGGATTAAAGGCATACACCACCACCCTGCTCTTGAGGCCCTGTTCTGGAACTCGATTTGTAGACCAGGCTGGCCTTGAATGCACAGAGATCTGCCTGCCTCTGCCTCTCAAGTGCTAGAACTAAAGGTGTGCGCTGCCTCCTGTCTTAAAAGAAAAACAGAGACAGAAACACAACAACACCCACACCAGGGAAACTGGGGATGCAACTCAGAAGTATACCACTTGCCTAGCATTGGGTTTGATCAACAAATCTCTCTCTCTCTCTCTCTCTCTCTCTCTCTCTCTCTCTCTCTCTCTCTCTCACACACACACACACACACACACACACACACACACACGTCAAGAGTCAAGTGTGGTGGCACACAACAATTTAAAGCAGGATGATTGCTTTGAATTTGAGTCCATATGGAGTCCACTGCTAGTACCAAGCCAGCCAAAATACAAGATGGGCATGGTGGCATATGTCTGGAATCCCAGCACTTGCAAGGTGAAGGCAGGGGGTCAGGATTTCAAAGCTGGCTTTTTCTTCATAGCAAATATAAGGCTAGTCTGAGCTGCCTGGGAGCTGTCTCATCAGGATTCAATCATGGGGATTCCACTTTCATGGCTTTTCCTAAACTAACCACTTCCTAGAGGCAGGTTGTCTTGACACCTTAGCTGATTAACTTTCCATCCTCGGTGTCTCTCATCTGAAGTCATGAAGTCCTGATACTGCACTCAAGCCACACTGAAACCATAGGTGCCACATTTTTTTCAAGTGCTTGAAATTTGAATTTGCACTGTCTCTTGCCACATGATTCCCTCAGGACTCTGCTTCAGGTACTTTGTTATACTAATGGAAAACAGATAACATTCGAGGTGCTCACATAAGGGAACCAACGACATGACAGCCACACAAAGCACAGGACCAAACATTTCAAGCACACCTCTAAGATGATTGTACTTAAATATTTCATGCAGTAAGTTACCCAGCTTGGCTTCTGTTTGTTTTTTGAGACAGGGCTGTGTAAAGCCCACCCAGTCCTCAAACTCCCTGCCTAGCTGATGTTGATACTCCTGCTTCTATCACGAAGGGCTGGGATTACAGGTATCATGCCCGGTTTTATGTAGTGTTAGGGTTGGAATCCAGAGTTCTGTACGTGTTAGGCAAGCACTTTACCAACTGAGCTACAACCCTGGGCCCTTAAAAATGTTTATAGGAACTAGAAACCTATTAAAATTAACACACTGGGGAGGGGATGCTGGAGAGATGGCTTAGCCCTTAAGAGTACTATCTGCTTTCCAGAGGACCCTGGTTTGGTTCCCAGCACCTACACAGTGGCTCTTAACTGTCCGATTCATTTCCTGGGGATCTGATGCCCTCTTCTGGCCTCTGTGGGCACTTGCTCCCAGAAGGATCTACATACACCCAGACAAAACATTCGTACACAAAAACAAATAAAATTCAGAAAATACAAGAGTGGGGAATAAGAGGCTGGCGATTACATGAGAAATTTTGTTCTGTAGTTGTTACAAGTTTCAGACAGACAGATGGAAAAGGCAGACAGACAGACAGCATGGGGCAAAAGAAAGCTGATGACTCAGAGCTCAATGTAGATCTGTGAAAGGCACCCTCCAGATCCCATGAGGCCAGTGTTGCTCAATGATTGCATGAGTGCCAGAAGGGTCTTTGAATGTGGGCCTTCCCTCTGCCCCCCTTTAATGTGGGCATCCAGGGGCACAAAGCCCCTTCTCTCCCGAAGGCTGCACACAGTGGGAACCAGTCGTCATCATGGAAGCCTGTCAGCCTGCTACCAGCTTTCCCTGCCAGATGTCCTTCACCCCCTGTTCAGCCTTTGTTGTTCTGCCTCCGCCTCCCTGGCTATCTGTGGGTTTAAAATAGACAGGCAAGGGAGGAATGTTGCCCAGCTACTCAGCTGCTACCAGCCCTGCTTGCAGCCTCAGATCTTCCAAATCCTTCCCCTGCAGCAAGAGGAATCACTCAACCTGTGCCGGCACTTTCTCTACTGAGCCAAAGGAACACTCTGAATTTAGAAAAACCAGTCAAAACACCACTGCAGCTGAGAGGGTCTGAAAAAGCAGATTAGAAACAGCCCATGTTTTCATTCACAGCTATTGTGTCCTCACTAAGTGTCAAGAATAACATCAGACCAGGCTGCTAGAGGCCGACTGGGCATCAAACGTTTTCCTGTAAGAATGCTTTATTTTTACAGTAAAAGAACCAAGATGCTGTCTCACTTCCCAGATAGGAACACTGAGTCCAAGAAGCAAAATGAAGAAGGCTCATGAACATAATCTCAGCACTCTGGAACCTGACACAGGAGCATTGCCATAAATGACAAAGCAAAACACCACCACCACCACCACCACCACCACCACACCACACCCACCACACCACCACCACCTCCACCACCACCACACACACACACACACACACACACACACACACACACAGGCTGGGCATGCTAATGCATATCTTTAATTCCAGCAACTCGGGAACAGTGGTAGCTGGGTCTCTATGAGTTCTAGACTAGCCTGGTCTACATAGGCCAATCAGAGCTAAATATTCTCTACATAGTCCTGGCCGGCCTAGAACTCACCATGTAGACCAAGGAAGCCAGAGATCAACCCGTTTCTGCTTCTTAAGTGTTGAGATTAAAAGTCTGTGCCACCCTGCCCAGCCTGTGTCCATCCCCCCTTTGGTGTGTGTGTGTGTGTGTGTGTGTGTGTGTGTGTGTGTGTGTGTGTGTGTGCACCAACCAACCATGTCATTCTCATTGGCCCCAGAAATGCTCTTGGTTCTGTACCTTGTCTCTTTGATCTTTCTTTCCTTGAGATTTTTATTATTAATTGTGCATGCATGTGTGTTTGTGTATGTGCATGTGGAATGTGCCAAAGAACAGGTGTCTTGAGGAGCTAGATGTGTCAGATTCCCAGTAGCTGGAGTTATAGCTGCCTGACATGGGTGCTGGGAACTGAACCTGTGGAAGAGGAGCCAGTGCTCTTTAGCTCTGAGTCATCTCTGTTGCTGCTATCACACATTTCCTCACCCTGGTTTGTAAAGTTTAGAATGGAGGTGGGCCTGTTTTGTTCAAGGCATGGTTCTCAGTCTTTCAACAATCCCCAGCTTTAGAGCTGCTCAGTGAAGATTCATGAGATGGTGGGTGGGGGAGAGAGAGCTCACAGGTGGAGGTGGGATGTGAGAGAGAGAGAGAGAGAGCTCACAGGTGAGAGAGAGAGAGAGAGAGCTCACAGGTGGAGGTGGGATGTGAGAGAGAGAGAGAGAGAGAGAGCTCACAGGTGAGAGAGAGAGAGAGAGACTCACAGGTGAGAGAGAGAGAGAGAGAGAGCTCACAGGTGGAGGTGGGATGTGAGAGAGAGAGAGAGAGCTCACAGGTGAGAGAGAGAGAGAGAGAGCTCACAGGTGAGAGAGAGAGAGAGAGACTCACAGGTGAGAGAGAGAGAGAGAGAGAGCTCACAGGTGAGAGAGAGAGAGACTCACAGGTGAGAGAGAGAGAGAGAGAGAGAGAGAGAGAGAGCTCACAGGTGGAGGTGGGATGTGAGAGAGAGAGAGAGAGCTCACAGGTGAGAGAGAGAGAGAGCTCACAGGTGGAGGTGGGATGTGAGAGAGAGAGAGAGAGAGAGCTCACAGGTGAGAGAGAGAGAGAGAGAGCTCACAGGTGTGAGAGAGAGAGAGAGAGAGCTCACAGGTGGAGGTGGAAGGAGTGGAGCAGGCATCACACAGCTCTTAACTATACACATCCTCCAGTGGTGAAAACGCTGAATCGCTTTGTAGGAGCCTCTGAAACAATACAGATGCTGTATTAATCAATTTTTTCTCTATTCTTTGCAGAGGTGCTTCCTTATCACACCTCCGATGAACCGGCTGTCCTTCAAACCAGAGTTTGGTGGGCTGGTTTATTTTAATTGTGTGTGGGGGGGCGAGGCGTGTGCCCACACCAATGCAAGAGGGCAACTTTCAGGAGTTGGTTCTCTTCTTCCACAATGGGATTTGGAGATCACACTCAGGTTTTCAAGTATGTACATCAGGCACTTTTCCTGAGCCATTTTGCCAGCCTTAGTTTTGTTTTTGAGTCAGTGACCCCAGTATGGAGCCCAGGCTGCCTTCAAAGTCAGTCTTCTTGCCTCAGCCCCGAGTGGTGGGATTACAGCCCTTTGCTGTGACACTGGGCTTCTAGTGCTTTCCATACAAGGTTTCACAATGCTAAACTTCAGGGAAAGGGTGTGGCAGAATGTCCATGGCATCACAGGGGGACACTGAGGACAGGTTGGAAGGGTAAGGGGGTGTGGGCAGCTGAATCGTGAGACGGCCTAGAAGGATCTACACTGGCAGAGCCACCTCCACAAGAGCTGTGAGATACCATGAAATAAGCTCACATCCTCACACCTTTTCTGCCTGAGACATGCAAACCTTCACAGTGATTAGAGTGTTCCAGATTTAGTGCCTGAACTAACACCTTCTGTTGAGAAGACTCTCCACTTAAGGGGGAAAAAACCAGGCATGGAATTAAAACAGTAACAAGGAAAGAAAGCCCCTTTGAAACAAAACAAAAACAATGAAAGAAAACAACTTGCTGTATTGCTAAGGGAAATGGAAGCTGGACCCAGTGGTGCAGGTCTATAATTCCCGTTTATTCGGGAGGCTGAGCAAGGAGGATAACAAGTTAAAGGTTAGCCTTGGGCAACTTAGTGAAACTGTCTCAAACATAAAAAGTTTTTTTAAAAAAAAAGTCTGAGCGGGGCACGCCTTTAATCCGAGCAGAGGCAGGCAGATCTCTGTGAGTTCTAGGACAGTCTGGTCTACAGAGTGAGTTTCAGGACAGTCAGGGTTTGGTCTCATGCCTGTAATTTCAGCTCACAGGAGGCTGAGTCAGGAAAATCGAAAGTTCAAAGTCAGCCTAGGCTACTTAGCAAGACATTGTCTCAAAAAAGCCCCAAAACAGGGACCAGTGAGATAGTTCAGTGGGTAAAGACACTTGCCAAGCTTGATGACCTGAGCTCTGTCTTTGGGATTCCCGAAGAAGGAAATCCACTCCTTTTACATCTGTGTATACATGCACACACACCCCCCCATCCCCACAACATAATTAAATGTAATCAAAAAGCAAAAAAGTGATTTGATTCAATTTCTAGGAATTAGTAGTCACACGCATGCTTTCAGATGTTTAGTGTTCATGGCAACATATCAAATGGACAAAAGAAAACCAAAATGTTGCCATTGGAACACAGGCATACTGTATAGCACTAAAAAATAATTTGGGGGCTGGAGAGGTGGCTCAGCAGTTAAATGCTGGGATTAAAGGCATGAACCACTACCACCGAACAGAGGCAGGTGGATCTCTGTAAATTCGAGGCCAGCCTGGTCTATAAATAGAGTTCCAGGTCAGCCAGGGCTGTTACACAGAGAAACCCTATCTCCAAAATAACAAAATACAAACAAAAAAATCTATTCTGATACATGGCATATATGTAATAGAGTTGTATTTTTTGTTGTTGTTGCTCTGTATCAGGGTCTCATGAAGCCCAGGCTATCTTTAAACTCCCTATATAATTGAGGATGTTTTTAAACTCCCAATCCTCCTGCCTCTGCTTCTTTTGATCTGGGATTACAGGTGTCAGCCGCCTGTAATGCCAGCTCTGACCTGTAGTGACAGCAGAAGGAATACACATCTTTCAAAGTTCTGTTCCAGTGCAAGTAACTCTCATCACCACCCTTCCCAAGACCCAGAGGGGTTGTTTTTATTATTGTTGCTGTTATCCAGGGATGGAAGCCAGATCTTGTGTATGCTAAGCAGATGCTCTCCCACAGAACCTATGTCCAGTCTATTTTTTGTATATTTGCACATTTCTGGTGGGTGTGACTGCTGTAGTGAGCAATATGCTAGTTGCTCAGAAAGTTCAAATACTCTACAACCCACATCAAGGTCATATGTACACAATGAAACTGAAAGCAGAAACATAAATGAGATAAGTGTCTGTCCATGTTCACAGCAGAATTATTCACAGGAGTCAGAAAGTGGAAACCAGCTGGTAGTAGCTCACACCTGTAATCCCGGCACTTGTAAGGCTGGTCAGGATTTTAAAGCCACTTTGGGCTATCTGGTGAGTTCCAGCCTGAGCTATAGTATAAGACCCTGTCCCAAAAGACAAAGTGTGCTCCCCCTTTCCTTCTCCCCCCTCTCTCTCTGTTAAAAAAGCAAAGCAAAACAAACAAAAGTACTGTCCAAATGTCCATAACAGATGAATGTATAGCAAGATGCAACTTATCTGTGAGCTGCAGGTAGGAGATACAGCTTAGTTATCTGGGCACTTTCCTGGCCTGCACAAAGCCCCAGCCAGGTTCCACCCCAGCACTGCATAAAACCAGGCATGGTGGTATATGCTTGTAATCCTATCACTTGGAAAATGGAGGCACCAGAGGACAAGAAGTTCGAGGTCACTCTTGGCAACGTATCAAGTTCAAGGCCATTTGGACTATGAGACCCCATCTCAAAACAAAACAAAACAAGGCAGAGGGAGCAAGGAGATGGCTAAGCAGGTAAAAATGCTAGTTGTGTAACCCTGATGACCCAAATTTGATCACTGGAACCCACATAAGAAGCTGGGTATGGTTACAAGCATCTCTAATCCCAGCACTCCTAAAGAGAGAAGGACAGAAACTCATGGACTAGTTAGTCTGGAGCATACAGTGCAGCAGAAATCACAACAGGAGCCCTGCTGAATTCAATGAGGTGGAAGAAAAGAAATCACCCATTAAAGTTGTCCTTTGACCTCCACAAGCATACCCTGGCACACATGTATTATGTGTACACAAGCATACACACACAAAACATAGACTTAAAAAATGAAATTCTGATATGGTCTATAACACAGCTGAAGTTGAAGGCTTGGTAGGAGGCAACTGAAGAAAGAGACTGTTTGATCATGCTTGCATGAGGCACTGAACCTGCCAAGCACACAGATAGAATGCAGGATGTGGTCACCAGGCTGGGGAGAGGCAGAGTGGAGACAAAGGGGCAGGGCAGTCAGCTCTGCAGCATAAAGGGCTCTACAGTGGTGACGGTGGCATGCAGTGTAAATGTCCTCAATGCCTCACAAACTAAGCATTTAGTGATGGTTAGAGTGGCTAAAATGGCACCATGGCACAGGCCTCTAATACCAGCACTTGGGAGTGGAGATAGAATACATAAAAGTTTAAGGCCAGCCTGGTCTACATAATAAAGTCCAGGTTAGCCATGGTTATGTAGGGAAATCTGTAAAAAGAAAGGAGGAGGGAGGGAAGGAAGGAGGGAGGGAGGGGAGGGAGGGAGAGAGGAAGGAAGGTAGAAAGAGAAAGGAGAGGACCAGTGAAATGGCCAGATGTCTTAGTGGATAAAATATTTGCTCAGCGAGCCTGACAATCTGACTGTGATTTACCAGAAACCACATTAACAAACAAACCTGGACACCTGAATGCAGTGGGCACACCAGCAACCCCAGCAATCCAAGGCAAGTGGGTGGTGGAGAATGGAACCACCCCTGGAATCCAGCAGGCTAGCTGGTCTGGAGTGTAAAATGCTGCAGCTGGAAGAGCAATAGCGACTGTCTCAAAACAAGGTAGAAGAATTGATCCTCAAATTGATGTGCCTACATTCACATATACATAGACATATACATACCAGGTAAAATAAGGAAACAGGAAGAAAGGAAATGGAATTGAAATGATACAAGGCTTCAACTCACTCTGTGATTTTTTTTTTCTTAACTTAGTAATATCCTGGTACATGAATTTAAAAGCCAAGACTCAAACTTCAAATCAAAATAATCAACTTTAGAGAGATGGCTCAGCAGTTAAGTACTGCTCTAGCAGAGTACTTGAGTTGAGTTCCCAGCACCCACATTGGGCAGCTTATAACTACCTGTAATTCTAGTTCTAAGGGATCTGATACCCTCTTCTGGCTTACATTCTTGTATACTCACATACACATGACCCACACATATAAGCACATAATTAAAAATAAAATCTTTAACAAAATAAACTATGAGGTAAATATGGTAGCACATATTTGGTAATCCCAGCATTTGTGATGCTGATGCAGGAGAATCACCCTGAGTTTGAGGCCAGCTTGGGTCGCAAAGAGAGATCTTGCCTCAAAAAACCAAAACCTTGTTTTGGGGCAGTGGTGCACACACCTTTAATCCCAGCAGTTGGGAGGTAGAGGCCAGCAGATCTCTGTGAGTTCAAGACCAGCCTGGTCTACAAGAGCTAGCTCCAGGACAGCCTCCAAAGCCACAGAGAAATCCTGTCTCAAAAAACCAAAAAACAAACAAACAAAAAACACAAAACAACAACAAAAAAACCCAAAACCTTAAAAACAACCTTCTCAACAATCTTACAATCCTCTATTTTCATGGCACACCCAAATAACATCACCTTTAAATAGTCATTTAAATCTTCTTACTCTCCAAAGCCAAAAAATGGTATCTACACTTTTATCCTTGTGGATGACTAGTGCATAGGTAACTTTGGTAATCTAGGTGTGAGTGCATGGCAGTGAGTCAGGCTGAGTCTTCAAAGGGGTGCGGCTCCCACATCTGATGCCTTGGGGAATAATTCCTCCAGCACCTACATACTGCATAGCCTAAGCCAGGCACACCTTATCACAGTCACACATAGTCTCCCATCTCCTCCAGCCAGAAACCTTTTCTCTTTACTTTTGAGATGAAGTTTTATACTATAGCCAAGGCTGGTCTGGAATTTACTATATACATAGCCCAGGCCTTGAAAACCCACAGCAATCCTCCTGCTTCAGTTTCCCAAATGCTGAGATTACAGGCATGAGATACCATACCTGGCTTTAAACTGGATATCATTTATGAATAATTTTACCAGTGACCGTTGAAGAGAAAGAATTCTACCTAAGGTTAGAAGACTTTATCGTTAAAATTATAGGCCAGGTGTGTGGTGCACGCCTTTAATCCCAGTACTTGGGAGGCAGAGGCAGGTGGATCTCAGGGAGTTTCAAGGCCACCTGGTCTCCAGAGCAGGTTCCAGGACAGCCAGGGCTACACAGAGAAACCTTCTCTCAAAAACCAAAAACAAAAAACCAACCAATGAAACAAACAAAAACAAATTATAGGAAGATTTTTTTTCTTTTTTTTGCAAGAACTGAATGCTTTCCTAACAATTCCCGGCTTACCCAACAATGCTTCCTTTGAGAAGACACCCTGGCAGCTATATACATAGGTGGCCCTTGATTCCTCAGAGCAAAATCCTGGGTTAAGTCACAAGTATTACAGGAGATGTAGGTGCAGAGAGAAACATAAACCCCATACATCCCAAACAAAGAAAAGAGCGTGCGACTTCGCCAGTGCATCCCACAGCCAAGCCTGGTATCAGCTCCCAGAACCCTGACAATGGTTTTCTCTGCGGCTCTCAGCCCTGTTGACAGCTGTGAGACACTTTTAGAGCACCAGAAACAAGATGAGTTTGTGGTTTTCTCTGACAAAGGAAGTGGTATGTGACTTGAATAGGCCAAAGAAGCAGGTGTGAGGAGCTGAGGATGAGCAAAGCTGGAATGCTGGGAATGTGAGCCTCACTTGAAGTCCTTGAGGTGTCACTGTGTGCAGGTGAGCCATTTAGAAGCTGCCTTGCTGTTGTGAAATATTATTTTAACTGGGCAAAGATGTATTAAATTTGTTTATGCTGTGGAATATTTAACTATGTAATGTGCTACATTTGTTTATGCTGCTTTTGTTTAATGATGTGAATGTGTGTTTAATGATGTAAGGGTGTGTTGCATTCTTTACACCTTGCCTACCTAAGGCACCTGATTGGTCTCATAAAGAGCTGAACGGCCGGGAGGTGGCGGGGCATGCCTTTAATCCCAGTACTCTGGAAGCAGAGGCAGGAGGATCTCTGTGAGATTGGGGCCATCCTGGTCTACAGAGCTGATTGCAGGACAGGCTCCAAAGCTACAGAGAAACCCTGTCTCAAAAAAACAAACAAGGCTGGAGAGATGGCTCAGCGGTTGGGATCACTGACTATTCTTGCAGAGGATCTGGGTTCAATTCCCAGAAACCACATGGTGGCTCACAACCATCGGTTATGAGATCTGGTGCCCTCTTCTGGTGTGCAGATATACATGGAAGCAGAATGTTGTATATATAATAAATAAATAAAATCTTAAAAAAACAAAACAGGTAGATAAAGAGAAACAGGTTAATTTAAATTTAAGTTAAAAGAGCTAGCTAGAGCTAGGCCAAGCATTCAAAACTAATAATAAAACTCCATGTCGTGATTTGAGAGCTGGTTGGTATACCTTGCTCTGGCTCCTCCCCTCCCCCCGAAAGGGTCTCATATAACCCAGTCTGACTTTGAACTCCCAATCTTCTTGCTTCCACTTCCCAAGTGCTGGAATTATGCATGTATGTTGTCACTTCTGGCTTCCCGGCTTGCTTGTGGTCTATGCTTACTGAAACGGGCTGTTTTTCTCTGAGTTGCCTTACTCTCATCTTCCGTGGGCACTGTGAAGAAGTTCTATCTTAAACCTCCTGAATGTACTAGCTAGTCAGGTGTGATCTTTTCCAGAAGAGAAAGATAAAATATCATAAACTCGGCTTCCTACTTCTTTTCCCAAATTCATTGTGTTCCCTGCCATACACCGATCCTATTTCTTGACTAATTATGACAATTTAAAGGGAAGAAAACTGAAAGTTCCCTTTCTGAAGTCAGTAAAACCTTCTAGTTACTGTTAAAACGAAACATCTCTTCAAACTTGGTGTGCCTCTCCTGAGCACAAAGGGCTAGAAGCCTGGGTCAGTGGAGCCCAGCCAAATGGACAGCTCACACCTCATGTTCTACTATGGCATCACACAAGTCTCATCTTCACACATGAAGGCCACCAGTCATCCAATAAGCATCTACTGAATGCCTGACTGTGCTCAGGGCCAGTTATATATGACGACAATGACTATGATGACATCAACTCAGTATGATGTGGCTGTGATGGGTGCCAGACTGTGAATCAGGAGTCCTGCCAATTATTTGACTTGTGGGTGGGGAACTCCAGGGACTCAGTCTCCATATGCACATGTAGAGATTAGCCTGGGCCTCAGGTTTCTTCTAACTAGAACTGTGATGAAGTCTAGAGCAGATTCATGAGTTCCCTAATTCCTCCATCTCCAGATAGCTAGAGACTGAGCAGGTGTACCCTAAATTGTGACATCTTGGTTCACCTGGATGTGTGGGCATCTTCCCCCAGCATGGTCAAAGGGGCCATCCACATGTCCTTGTTTACGATGCTCCAGACACACTTCTCTCAGCTGCTCCTTCTTCTGGAAGGTCACCTCTTAAAATTCTCTCTAAAAAAGTTCTTTCTTGCTATGTTCTTATTTTGGTACCACTGTTTTTTGAGTTCCTGAGGTGTGTAATACTTACGTCTGTTTCGGGCCCCCTGTCAGCTATGTGCAGGTGTGGTGTCCTGTTTTATTCAGAACTGTATACTCAGTTAGGCACGGTGGTTTGTGTCTGCAATCCCAGCATTTCAGAGGGTGCCATAGGAGGACTGCTGTGAGTCTATCAGCCTGGGCTACAGTGAGATCATGCCTAGGCAGAGGCAGGCCGATCTCTGTGAGTTTGAGACCAGCCTGGTCTACAAGAGCAAGTTCCAGGACAGCCTCCAAAGCTACATAGATAAATCTTGACTTGAACCACTACCCCCAAAATTGAAAAGATAAAATTGTGAGACTGGAGAGAAGGGTCAGCAGGGGGTGGGACGCCATCTTCAGGCCTCAGAGGGCACTGCACTCACAGGACACACACACACCTTTTTTTTTTAATTCTATACTCAGTGCCTAACACTGTATTAAATTCCAAGGAAGCCGATGGCATCTGAACATCAGGGCTCTGGAATTCAGTCTCAGACTCAAGAGTACTTAGCGATTTCTTCTCACGATTTGCTTTTTGTTTGTTTTTATTATTTTTGTTTTTTGTTTTTGAAGCAGGGTCTCACTATGTAGACCTGGCCGACTTGGAATTCTCTGTAGAGCTGGCCGGCCTCGAACTCCCAAGCGCGGGGACTGAAGGAGAGAGCCACCCCTGCTCTTTTTTTTCCCCCTGGGGTAGGGTGCTCTTATGACCTCACGACATACTCACCCTCACCACAGTAATAACATCATGACCGGGTGGATACCGTCACTACGCCCTCGAAGTCCCCTCTTGCTTCTCCTCCGAAGCCTCCGACCCAGACGGCGCGCTCGCGCGCCGATGACGTCACACAGCGCTGGCGTCACGTGCCCCCCCGCGAAGGGGTGGGGCTTGAGGGCGGCGCTTCCGGTCGGCGGAGCCTGGCGGCCCGAGTGGCAGTGGCGCGGCGGCGGCGGCGGGCGGCTGAGTGGCGGGATGGCGGGCGCCGCGAGCGAGTCGCGCTTCGCGGGGCTGTCGCTGATGCAGCTCCACGAGCTGCTGGAGGACGACGCGCAGCTCGGCGACATGGTGCGGGGCATGGAGGAGGTGAGCGCCCGCCTTGGGACCGGGCGAGGGGGGTGCTGGGACGGCGCGCTGGCAGCCAGAGCAGGGCCCTGGCGCGAGGATTGGGGGCACCGAGGGCCCCGGGCCGGCTCGAGACGGAGAACCGAGACATGGGGTCTGTGGGGCCGGGGCTGGCGGGCGCCGCGAGAGGGAGTGAGGGCGCTGAGATTGGGTTGGTAGCTGTTAAAAGAGGGGGCTGCAGTTGAGTCTCCCAAGGACTCTGGGGGACCAGGGCAGGTAGATTAGGCACGGATTGGGAAAGGCTTCGAGGGGAAAGGTTGGAAAGTCGTAGGGGCACTGGAGCCAGTTCATGCGGGTGGGATCTGGGAACTAGCCGGAGTTGACGGACGCTTCCTAGATGGGCGTGTGGGTAGCACAGGTCTGTAAGTTGAGTCTAGGATGGGATTCTGAGAGGGGTCCTCGAAGTTCAGAGGCTCCAGGCCACAGCCAGCCAGGGTGAGGTGGGAAGGGGCCCAGTGGTTGCCGGCTCCCCAAGTGCCCCTTCCCGTGCGAGAGGCCCTAGCAGAGTTGGCTCAAGAGTTCCTTCCTTTGCTTGTTCTGTGAACCGTCTGTGGGAAACAAGAGGATCCCCTTCCCCAGGCATCCCGGCTTTCGTGGAAAGAAAGGATGGAGGGAATTCTATCTAGCATGGCTGGCTGTGCCCCCATGGTTGTCTGCCCACCTCTTTGGGTTCCTGAAATTGCTTCTGGCAACAGAATAAATGGAGGCTGGGAGTTGATGCTTACCCCCCTTCTCTATATAGTCCAGGGACTGCCCAGCCTCTAGAAGGCATGCGCCCGCCCATGTTTCTGGTTATCTTCCTCCACACCTCTCCTGTGGTTTGCTCTGAGGAGTGAGTGACTTCACCTTGTATACTTCCTTTACCCTTCTCACCCACCTGGTCCCGACCCTGATGTGCTGAGTCTGATCTAGCTCTCCCTGGCCCACCTACCTCCTTTGTCTGGGAAGTCTGAGCTTCCCTACACCTGCAGTGCCTAGTTAGTTTCTCCTCCTGCCAGAAGCTAGTTTAAGGGGCTTTTGGCTGGCTTTCCGAAGAGGGATTGTTCAGCACCCAGCCAGTCCTCTTCCAAGGGGGCTTGTAAGAAGGTTGTACATTCAGAATCCCTGGAAAAACCTCAACAGATCATTGTCTGCTTCTACAGAGAGGCCACTGTAGTAAGATGGTATCAGTCTTTCCATTAATACACCCCTTGTATTCAGGGCTTTGCAGCTTGGCACATAGAATGCTGCTCCGAGATGCAATTTACCCAGTTTGTGGTGTCCATGTGGCACTTTCCATTTCAGAGAATAAGAGACAAAAATCTATCTTTCTCGACTGAATGAAAATTCTGTGTCTGCCCAAGAAAGGATAATCCTTGCTTCGCTTCTCTGCAGTTTCTGGGAGACGTTTTGTTGGCCGTTGGCTGTCTTTCTAGTTTAATAATAAGATGTTAGGCCTGCCTCTCAGTATGTGAGCTCTCAGCCTGCAAGCTGCTACTTTGCTGTATGTGACTATCCAGTTTCAGTCAGAACAGCTACTGGAACTCTGTAGGTGGAACATTTAGTAAAATAAACTGCTATTTAGCAGAGGGATTGATGGAGAGTGGGTCAGATAGCCTGCTGGTGGGTGACTCTAGCCTCACTTGTGTTCTCTCCCTAAAAACTTTGAGATTGTTGTTGTTGTGTTGTGTAGTTTTTTTGTTTTTTTGTTTGTTTGTTTGTTTGTTTGTTTTGAGACATGGTTTCTCAGTGTAACTGCTCTGGCTGTCCTGGAACTTGCTTTGTAGACCAGGCTGACCTCACACTCACAGATCTGCCAGCCTCTGCCTGGGATTAAAGGCATGTACCACAACCCCACTCTCTCCCCCCAGCTAAAACCTGGAGATTGTTACAGGAAGAAAGAGGCAAATTAATCTAGCAGGATTTAAAAAAATTTTTTTTGAGTAAAAGTATCCTTCTAACCATAGTACCGTATGGAAATACTGAGGCCCAATGGGCCCCACCTGTGTAGACCACGTAGCTTTACTGAAGTTACTCAGCAGTAATTTGTTTTTGAAGGTGTCATGCTTTTAAAACAAAACACGGAAACAACTTGAAAACCAAAATACCAGGTTGTAAACCCTAGTTGTTTCTCTCACTTGGCAATGTCATGAATTTGTTTTGGGATAGTTTCAAGAGAATATTCTGTGAACCATCCAGTCTTGACCAAATGGAGTTTTTATGAGGAAGTGTTAGTGGAGTATTTATGATAAAAGGTATTAAGTACTCCAAGTGGAGCATTTATGATAAAGTGTGTTAAGGAGCATTTGGGTTTGGAATTGTAGAGTGGACTGGACTTGGCCGCTTTTATGCTGTGTGATTGTAGTCAGGTCACTGCACATCTCTGAACAGCTCTTGGGAAGGACAGTATGATGATCAGGGTCAGGTAAGATGGTGAGTTTTAAACACCTAACACAGCTTATGGTTAGTGTTCAGCATTCAATAAAGAGTAGTTGCTGGAACTGGAATGATAGCTCTGTTGGTAAGGCACCTGCCCTGGACACATGAAGACCTGCATTCAATCCCCAGAACCCTTGTAAAAAGCCAGGAATTCTGACAAACATTTGTCATCCATTTGGATCCCCCAGGATGGGGAGACAGGAAGATCCCTGGGGCACATTAGCCAGCCAATCTAACTGAATGGGTGGACTGCAGGCCTGTGAGAGACACTGTCTCATACAACAAGGTGGACTGAAGCCTTGGAGGCCAGGTCGACCTGAGATGGAACACCCACCCGAGGTGGTTTCCTCTGGTCTCCACACTCTGGTATGCTTGTTGCCCTGTGTGCCTATGCACACGTGTGTGTGTGTGTGTGTGTGTGTGTGTGTGTGTGTACACGGGGAGAGAGTAAATACCTGGGGTTCTCTTTGAAGGACTAATTGATGTCACCCCAACAGATGAATAGGGTCTCATTTAAAATTTTTTAAAGTAAATTTAAACTTGCCTTTAGCCTAGAAAACATTTTGCCTATTTACAGTCTTACAGTCGAAAGGGTTGTTTGAGTCAGTGGCTCTAAGAAGCCTCAGGGAGTGGACTGGGCCTTTCTCAGCACAAAATCTCATAGGCTGAAACGAAAGCTTTCTCTCTCTTTTAAACTGGCAGAAGGAAGTGTTTTAAATTGTAGAGTGAGGCTTCACCCAGCCTGAGGGGATATTTTGTGGCTGCTGTAAAGTGTGGTTTGTTGAAGGCACTCACTTTAGGTTTAACTGCAGTGGGCATTGTGTTCACTTACACTATTTTAATTGCAGTGTGTGAGTTTTAGCATAGCTCAGGACGTTAAAATGATGTCGGGCTGTAGGCGCTCTGGGGCCCTGTGTGTTTTCTTTTCCTGTCTCTCCTGCCCATTATGCTGCTCCCTAAATGCAGACATCAGTAGTGGGCCTTTTCATCTTCTTTTGGGGGGGATTATATTCATGTAGGTGAGACAGGGTCTCCCTACATATCCCTGGCTGTCTTAGAACTCAATCTGTAGACCAGGCTGCCCCAGAGATCCACCTGCCTCTGCCTCCCAAGTGTTGGGATCAAAGGTGTGCACCACCACACCTGGCTGAAGTTTTTTGGAGTACAAGTGGGTGCTGATGTACAAGTGGGGGTCAGAACAACTTTGAGGAGTACATTCTTTCCTTCCTCCAGGGGATAGAGAGCTTGAATTCAGGCTAGTGCAACAAGGGCCTTTACCACCTAAACTAGTGGTTCTCAACCTGTAGGTCATGACCCCTCTGGAGGTTGAATGATCCTTCCGCAGGGGTTGTGGCTAAGACCATGGGAAAACACAGATGTTTACATTACAATTCATAGCAGTAGCACAATTACAGTTAAGGAGTAGCAGTGAAAATAATTTTATGGTTGGGAGTCACCACAACAGGAACTGTATTAAAGGGTCACAGGGTTCGGAAGGTTGAGAACCATCCCCTAAACCGTCTTACTGGCCGCCTTTCTTTCTTGAACTTATTTTTACACGGCAGTGGAATGTGCCTTATCTGTCCTCATGAACCCTGTTGACTGGCAAGGCACTCCCATAAAAGGAACTGTTGCTTGGGGGATTAGGCAAGCACACCGGACCTCTTGGGTCACTTCTCCCTGTAGCTTCTAAGGAAATGCAGCTAGCGATCACAGCCGATTCAAATCCCTCAGCTTTGTCCCTGTGGGAATGAAAGTGGCAGCACACAGAAATGCTGGGCGTCTGAAAAGACAGTGTTCTGTGCAAAGTAAAGAAGCCGTTTCCGCCAGGCCTGGGGGGCTGTGATTTGTGTGTGACAGCAGCTACTGTCCCAGTCATATCGGCTCATTGAAATGGAACGTTCATCCGGGACTCTTTGAGAACGCACAGGCTGAATCACTGCTGCTGGGACTTGGGTTTTTAGAAACTAAGATTTGAATTTTCTGAGTTCATACAGTGGGGTCTCTCTCTGTAGCCCTGGCTGTCCTGAGACTGACTATATAGGCCAGGCTGGCCGAAAACTCACAGAGACCTTGGGGACTGCAATTAAAGGTGTTGGGCCATCATGCCTGGTTTTTTTCTTTTGAAAATAGTATTACAGGTTTATGGGAAGATGACAGTTAAGAGTCTTTTTTGTTATTGTCTTTTTGTTTTTTCCGAGACAGGGTTTCTCTGTGTAGCTTTGGAGCCTGTCCTGGAACTAGCTCTTGCAGGCTGCCTCTGCCTTCTGAGTGCTGGGATTAAAGGCGCGAGCCACCAACCACCAGTGAGTCGTGAGACTGGATGACTGACTGCCTTTAACTTACTTAAAGTCTGTGATTCCGTTTTCTCAACCTTTAGGGAAAGTGTTGGTGCCTGCCTTTAGGGTTTTGTGTGACCCAGAGGGAGTGTTCATCCCCCTTTCTTAGAGCGTTTCTGAACTGGTAGATTGAAGCAGGTGGATTGTCACAAATATGAGACCAGACTGAGCTCCAGTGTGGGGAGATGGTCCCTAAAAAGAAAGAAAGAGACCAGGGTCTGAGTCGGGCAAACCTCACTTTCCCTTGTCTCACCTGAGCATCTGCTTCCCCGCAGAGCTCTGCCTGCTTCCTCAGCCACAGTCATGACCCTTGCCCCTCAGCTTCTCTGTTTGTGTCATCTGTGGCATTCGATACCTGTTTTATAAGCTAGCCACTTCCCTGTGGCTCTGTTCCACACTGGCCTCAACATAATGCCACTGATGTGTGTCCCATCAGCGCCACCATGAGCAGCGGCTTGGCTTCAAGTAGATTTGAGTGTGGAAGAGAGGGGCTCCCGTAGGTGGAAAGGGAGAAATGAGATCCTGTTGGAATGTGGGGTTCTAGCAGGGCACCTCCAGGACAGGAGGAAACGTGTGCGGCTCTGGAGCTTCCCAGAACCATCTCCATGGGGGACTTCCTTGAGTGTTTGGAAATCCAAGGGATTAAAGTTTAAATGACTACTAGGTAGTGTGTCATCAGAAGCAAGGAAGTGCAATTGAATAATTGGGAGAAGAACCCAGAATTCAGTGACCCCAATTTTGCATTCTCTTACTGTGCTTCTGTCAGACTGACCTGAAGCAGAACTAGGATGACTGAACTTGATCTGCAGTAGCTGTGCCCCTGAGCTAAGGAAGGCCAGCTGTGTTATTCATGAGGCCCTTAGTGCAATATTTGTGGTGGACGTTGCCATGGGGATTCATGCCAAGCACACGGTGCAAGGTTATCTGCAAAGGCTCGGCAGCCACTGGCACCCATAACATGCTGAGACTAGAGTTGTATTTGGCTGTTTCCCTCTTGACTGTCACCTGGGAGAGCTATCTTTACCAGCAGGGCAGGACAAAGGCGGAGACAAAACTCCCTGTAGAATTTACTTCTTCATGAGGAAGAATGGAATTCCAGATGTGATGCACTTGGCTTTGTTGTCTCTCTTTGGGTTACATGACTAACTCTCACTAAGCAACCTTAGTTGATCTGGAACTCGCTGTGTAGACCAAAGGGCTCTAGCAGGCCTGAATAAAGCAAGCATGTCGCTGACAGGTTTTGCTTTTATTGTTCTCTCCCATTCCCTCTTCCCTGCTAAACTGTTAGATTACAGTTTTTTGGTTTGCTTTCTTTTTTTTTGGTTTGCTTTGTTTTTCTGTTTGGTTTTCTGTTTTTTTGGTTTTCTGTTTGTTTTGTTTTCGAGACAGGGTTTCTCTGTACCCCTAGCTGTCCAGGAACTCACAGAGATCCACTTACCTCTGCCTCTGGAGTGCTGGGATTAAAGGTGTGCACCACCAAGGACTATTCCTTTATTTGGCCACTTCCCCTTGAGGCTGACCACCAAGGTCCAGGCTGTGCAGGCAGGAGGCAGAGGCAGGTGGATCTCTGTGATTTCGAGGCCAGCCTGGTCTAGAGAGCAAGTTCCAAGACAGGCTTCAAAGCTACACAGAGAAACCCTGTCTCAAAAGCAAAATAAAGCAAAACAACAAAAGCAAACAAACAAACAAAAAATGTTGAAGTCCAGCAATCAAAAGCCCTCTTTGGCTATACTAATTAACAAGCCCATTTAACTTAATATACCCTAATTAACTTAAACACCTCATTCCAACACAGGGTTTCCTCTTTTTCCTGTATTAATACTGCCAAGCTTTCTCTATCCAGAGAGTACTTTGTCCCCCGGGGCAAATATCCCTCCTTTCTCCCTTGCCCCTTTTCTCCCCTCTCTCTATTCCTCTTTCCTTCTCTCTGGACCTCTCTCTCCTGCCTTTATCTCTTATTCCCTGCCCTTTGTCTCTCTGGGCAAATAAGCCTCCTTTGAGCTGAGAACTTGGTCTGGGGTGTCTTGTACCAACTTTGAGGTCCTTTTGTAGACCAATCTGGTTCCAAACTCACATTCCTGCCTCTGCCTCCTAAGTGCTGAGATTAAAGATGTGCATTGCCATCCCTGATACTTCTTGGCTTCTTATTTATTTATTTTTATTTCTTGGTTTCTTAAAACATTGTACATTTCATTATGTGTGTGCCTGTGTGCAGGTCAGAGGACAGCTAGTGGGAGTTTTTGTTTTTGTTTTTTCTACCATGTAAGTCCCACTGAAGTCAGGTTGTTGGTATGTTCACATGCTAGGCCACCAGGGTAAGGAGCTTGGCCTGATCCTCTAGAGAGCCACATGATTCTTTTAAGTCAAAGCTTTTGTTATCTATCTCCAAGGGTTAACAAATGGCTTCTTGAGATTTTGCTCATGTCCATAGCTCAGTGCTTAGCATATCGGAGGAACATAGTGGGTGCCAATTAATGTTTGCCTACAGGCAGCTGTTTTCATTCGTGTGGATGTAGCTTGAGTTCAAGGAGGTTTATTCATTCACTCTGTCATTATGCAAAATGTGTTGTGTGCCATGCTTGGGATGTGAAACTAGTAAAGGAATAGTTTTCTTTTCCTTTCTTCCCTTTTCTTTTTTGTGGGGCCGGGGGTAGAGCCCAGTGCCTTCCACATATGAGCCAGGTGCTCCACCATCAAACTGGACCCTCAGCCCAGGTTTTCATCTTTTAGCATCATGCTAGTATACGTGGAGCTAAATCCACGAGTGCTAGAACTTAACACACCCTGGCCAGGGGAAACCCAGGAAGCCTCTGGGGCATGGGGAGGTCATCAGAGAGTGTTTCCTGGAGAAACAGTGACTCATGAGCTGTGATTCAGAGTTGAGGTAAAGTTAACCAGGTAATAAGGGAGTGGTGTCTAGGGCCTGGGGGAGGACAGGAGAGGCATGCACAGTGATGTACTAGTGTGGCTAGAGGGACCGGGGCTGAGGGGATGACACTGGAGAGGCAGGCAGCACCAGATGGCCTTATAGGTCACCAGGGTAAGGAGCTTGGCCTGATCCTCTAGAGAGCCACTACAGGATTGAAGCCAGGGAGTGTTTCGGTTGGCTGCCCTTGACATTTATGTAGTTGATTCTGGTGTGGGTGGGGGAGTGGGAGTGTGGGGGATGAATTAGAGCTGGATAAGATCAGGGAGCATGGAGATCAGTTAGGAAGCTGAAAGATAAAACTGAACCTCGAGCAGCAGCCAAAATAGTGGGCTTCAGAGCTGGAGACTGCACTCCCAGCAGAGAGAGCCCCCTGGGTCTTGTTTTGCTCAGATGGAATAATAGTGAACTGGTCCTGTGTGTCTGTCAGTCTCACATTATAGAGGGACATAATGGAAAGCTAATAGATCCATTTGTGTGTGTGTGTGTGTGTGTGTGTGTGTGTGTGTGTGTGTGTGTGTTCAGCAAGAAAAATGACAGGAAAAAAGGCAGCGTAAGTTATAAAAACTACAAAAATTGGAAGATCAACCATATGTATACATGTATGTATTTGCTTTTAATGGCCGTGGGGAGGATGACAGCGTCTTGCTATGGAGCCCAGGCTGGCCTCAAACTGGTGCCCTTCTTGCCTCAGTGTCAGAAGTACTAGGACTACAGGTATAGATAGCTACCATGTATGGTAGGAAGGGGGAGAGATTAAGACAAGATTTGGGGAGCAAGAAAACTTTGGGGCAAGTTTCCCAAATGCTAGTTATCACACTGTTAAAGTGGTAGTATCAACAATAACATGCTAACCCCAGCTGTGGAAAGCTCAGGTAGGGGGTATGAGTTAAGGCTAGACAGGGTGACATAGAGAGACCTTTTATTTAACAAAAGAAAGGGAGCTATTTCCTATAAAGGGGGTTGTAGTTCAGATAGTATGAATTTAATCTCCAGCACCAGATACACAGTGTGGAGGCTCTGTGTGGTCCTAGCACTCAGGAGCTGGAGGCAGGAGGATCAGTCATTCGAGAGCATCCTCAATTATATAGGGGATTGTTGCCAGCCTGGGAAAGAAAGGAAAAAGGCATCTGATATAGTTATCCTGAGGATTAAATAAGATAGACTGTATACGCTAACATGGTACCTGACAATAATAAAACAGTGAATTGAAAAGGCCCTTCTGTAGTTAACACAGCAGTGTAGGGCCATTTGAGCTGACAAACATTTCCCTTCAGGCACTAATTCCGGGAATCTTAATTCTTGGTGGTGATTACACAGCTCTCAGCAAATAGAGTTGGGGAAATGGTGGTTAATGGGGCTGGGGATGGGCTGTTTTGTTTTTTTCCAGCCAGGGAGGGGATAGTGTGGGAGGGAGGACACCTTGGGGGTGGAGGGGTTAGTAGGATGTGAGATTAAGTTCTAGAGGCTGTGCACCTGTATTCAGTATTCTCATTTTCTGATTATAGTAGATTCCTGAGTCCCTGGGGCCTGCTATGGGATATGGGGCCTGCAACTGCCTGAGGTCCCTGAGATATTGGTGGCAGCACAGTAGTTAGTTGTGGGGTGTCCCTGATGAGTTCTGTGGCATGGAGGAGGGCCACGTGAGTTTTGGACTCTGTTTCAGGAGGGAAGTAGCTTGTGTTTGTTCTTTCTGATCCAGCCAATCAAACTCTCAATGACAGGTTATGGTATACCTTCAAGGAACTGTTCTCTCCTGTCACCATATGGGTGTTGGAGTTAAGCCATTAGGCTTGGTGGCCAAGCCATCCTACCAGACCCCAAAGCAAGATTTTCAATGGCTACTTGACATCTTAGGTCTGTGTCCTGATTTATGTATTCCTGGATATTCAGGTGCCCCCCATCATAAAATTTGTATTTAACATCTTTGAATTGTGTTAAGAGATATTTAGCTTTTTTTCTTTTTATTTGCTTTACAATGGGTTAGTCTTGGGACTTCAGTGATGACTCAGTTGTTAGAGGACCCAGTCTTCAAGTTATTGAGGGTGTGACCCCAAAGGCACTTGTGGTCCTTGGCCCTTTCTTGCTCTTCTGCTTCCTGGCCATGAGATAGTTTTTTTGTGTCATGTCATATGTGTCTGTGTATTGTTTTCCCCACCCCTGCTCCCTGCCGTTGCCATCTGGTTGTTCCCCTCCCCCACCAGGGTCCTGAGGCAGTGGGGTAAGCCCTGTTAGAGACTAGACACACACAAAGGGGAGCTAAAACAAAGAACCCCTTCACAGCTGATTAACTTGGGTGTTTTCTTACAATGATGGATGTCAGGAGATAGGGCGGCCTTAGGCATCTGGTTCTCCATATGAAATAACTAGATTTTTGTCAAGAAACTTAAATAGAACAATCTAGAGAGCAATAGATTATAGACTATATACAATATATAATAGATTATATATAATAGATTATAGATTATATAAAGAGCAATAGCTTAGTCAAGAGCCTCTTTTTAAAAAACTACCTAAAAAGCTGGGCAGTGGTGGTGCACGTGTTTAATCCCGGCACTCGGGAGGCAGAGAGGCAGGTGGATGTCTGTGAGTTCAAGACCAGCCTGGTCTACAAAGCGAGTTCCAACACAGCCAGTCTACACAGAAAAACCCAGTCTCAAAAAAACCAAACCAAGGGGGCTGGAGAGATGGCTCAGTGGTTAAGAGCACTGACTGCTCTTCCAGAGGTCCTGAGTTCAATTCCCAGCAACCACATGGTGGCTCACAACCATCTGTTATGAGATCTGGTGCCCTCTTCTGGTGTGCAGATATACATGGAAGCAGAATGTTGTATATAATAAATAAATAAAATCTTAAAACAAACAAACAAAACAAAAAACCCCAAACTCTTGATTTGAATAGGGTTTTCTCATACTGAAAAGAGTCATCAAAGCCATTTGAGTAAAGTGTATGAAATGGAATTTAGAGCCAGGGTTAGAAAGGTCACATCGAGATACATATTAAAGAGAAGGGGAAAGTCATCAAAAGACGTCTTTTTTTTTAGTTTTTTGAGACAGGGTTTCCCTGTGGCTTTGGAGGCCGTCCTGGAACTAGCTCTTATAGACCAGACTGGTCTGGAACTCACAGAGATCCTCCTGCCTCTGCCTCCGGGGTGCTGGGATTAAAGGTGTGCGCCACCAACGCCTGGCTCAAAAGATGGTCTTAATCAGCATAAACTACCATCTGCTAAGATAGACTGCCCCATTCTTACTTGTTTATAGAGATTAAGCTGAAAAACACCCCACACAAATCTCTTGAAGTTGTGGTAAGAGGAAACAGGAACAAAAGCCAAGGCCTTGAGAAACCTGGGAGCTTTGGTGGTTGGTCCTAAACAGAAACCACTAAGAAAACCCATGTTCCGGGGTGTGCAGTGCCATGCCCTCCCTCTTAGTCCCACCTACTGGAGAGGCCGAGAGAGGAGGGTCACTTGAGCCTGTGAATTTAAGGCCACTCTGAGTAACATGGGAAGATCTGCCCCCCACAAAGGGGATAAAAAAATTAAAACATTGGCATTTAGAAGTTTTAGTAAGTTGAATTTTTTTGAATGGTGGACAGGGAGAGGAAAGTCTTCATTTTTAAATTATCACAGAAGTAGCCAAGTGGTGGTGGTACACGCCTTTAATCCCAGCACTCAGGAGGCAGAGGCAGATCTCTGTAAATTTGAGGCCAGCCTGGTCTACAGAGAGTTCTAGGACAGCCAGGGCTGTTAAACAGAGAGACCCTGTCTCAAAAATCAAATACACAAAATCACCATAGAAAGCTATAGATTGAGATCTTTCTACTTTACTAAGTGTCCCAGCAACTCTGTCTGTCTTTACCATCGACGAAAGGTGACTGAGGGGCCATTGAGATGATTCAGTGGGTAATGAAGGTTGACAACCTGAAATTGATGCCCAGAACCCATATGGTGCAAAAGAGAACTGAGTCCTATAAGTTACATCTCACCTCATGCATATCCCCCATGGCATGTCTCATGCTACTGTGATGTACCCATCCATCCATTTGCAATTTCTATTTGCTCACTGGCATGTGTGTGCATTAACAGTTTTTAAAAGGGACTGAGCCAGACATGGTAACATGTGCTGTCATCCCAACTACTGATGCAGGAAGATCATTTGAACTCAGAAGTTAAAGACACCTCGTTTAGGATGGATAGATGAATGAATGAATAAATGAACGAACGAATAAGTAAATAAATACTAATACAGCCAGATGTGGTGGTGCACGCCTTTAATCCCAGTACTTTAAGCAAAGGCAGGAGGTACCCTGTGAGTTTGAGGTCAGCCTGGTCTATGTAGTGAGTTCAGGATAGCCAGGGTTATGTAGAGACACCCTGTCTCCAAAAACCTACTTAAAAAGTGTGACACCCTTCACCCATCCTCTTGGTGAACCTGGCGTTTCTGCTGCTCTCTTAGCAGCCACGCGCTGACCAAGGGCCAACCGCGTTTGCTTCCAGACCTCTCCATTCTGGATTTATTTGTTTAATAACTAAGCTGATGAACTGGGAGGAGGAGGAGGAGGAAGGGCTGCTTCTATGAAGACCAAACCATGGGCTTTAGAAAGAGCTAATAGAAAGTATTTCACCGGGAAAAAACCAGAACCTCACTGGTAAATATGTTGTGGACTAGGCCGAGAACAAATCAAAGAATTCCAGGATTCTACTCTCACGGTGCTTGTCCAGTGCCTGAGTTTTCATTTGGTTGAAGGATGTTGTGCCTCTCACCCCAGACAGGATTTCTCTGTGTAGTTCTGGCTGTCCTGGAACTCCATCTGTAGACCAGACTGGCCTCGAACTCGCAGAGATCCACCTGCCACTGCCTCCCTAGTGCTGAGATTACAGGCGTGCCCCAGCATTGCCCAGTTAAAACCTTTGTCTTAAGTGGGAAGAAAAGGACACATTCCTGCCTTTACAATGGTTAGCCAATTTTTGGAGACTCCAGGGACAAGGGTGGTTTATAGCATTGTGATCAGTGTGGGTGGTCCATCCTGCCTTCCCATCCTCCTGTTCTCCTACGTCTCAAAGCGAGTACCAGCTGTCAGAGCCACTCAGACCTGTCACATTTTCTTGCTCCTCATACCATATCCAAGTAATTCCAAGTTTTAAGAACTTGCTTATTTTTATCTAGATATTAGGAAATAAGTCTTCTAGGAACCGCCAAGCCCTGGTGTGTCAGAACGAGGATGTCCTGGCAAACTGTCCCAGAGTCGACTTTATTTCTTCTCTGGGATGGGTCTGATTATTTTCAAGCTTTCAAGCCTCAACATTTGTGTTTCTGTGACCTCTTATTCTTCAAGTCAGTGGCACCCTGTGTTTTAGCCAGATGGCCAGCTCCATGCAGATGAACAGGACTGAGTTTAGAGGCCATTACCTGCTCCTTTCTGAGAAAACAGCTTCTATCCCAGCAAGAAGACATTTGACATCTTTACCCCCCCCCCCAAAAAAAAAAGTGCTCGGAAACCTCTGGTGCTTTTGTGTGTGTTTTCCTTTGAGACAGGGTCTCTCTATGTAGTTCTTACTGTCTTGGAACTCACTCTGTAGACCAGACTGGCCTTGAACTCACAGAGAGATCTGCTTGCCTCTGCCTCCTTCTGAGTGTTGTGATCAAAGCTATGCGCTAACACTGCCCAGAAACCCTTGGTTCTCTGCAGAGTTGGTGGAGTTTTTGGTAAGCAGCTGGTGAGTTCCTTCCTGAGTGGGCTGTAGTCTTGGAGATGGTTTCACACAGCCCCCGGGGACAGTTGTATTTTAGGACAGTTTCATAATGTTCTGCAGCTCTTCTACTGTATCTCTGTACCATCAGATCTTCCCTTTTGTCACTGTGTTAAGCAGCCTGACTCTGCAACTGTTAGGTTCTTCTCAGTAAAAGCCAAAGGAAATCTAAATTGAAATAACCCTCATCAGACTGCTGTAACAGATCCATGTAGGACTCCCCTGTGGGCTTGGATTACAGGCCAAAGTCACTTGGGGACTGGCATCTGTCGAGTTAGGTTAACTCTTTCTGAATGGGAGATGAATTTGAGCTTTTTAATAACTGCAGGGCCAGCAAGATGTCTTGGAGGGTAAAGGTGACTGTCTCCAAGTCTTACGACTACCTGAGTTTGATGATATAGAAGAGAACCAGCTCCCACAAGTTGTCTTCTGACTTCACTTATGCACATGCATACACATAATATCTAATATAAAAATAATAGCTTGTGTGGCTGGAGAGATGACTCTGCATTTAGAGCACACACAGCTCCTGCAAACGACCTGAGTTTGGCCCAGCTATGTGTAACTCCTGCTCCAGCACCAGCACTGTATGTGTGGTACATAACCCACACAGAGACACACACACACGAATATACACAGTTTAAAAGAAACCTGGAGCGTAAAGCCTGCGGTGACCCGGTGGTGGGAATTCGAATGAATAGGTGAGATAGGTCAAATGTGGCCTGGCAAAAGAAGTAGCAGTTAACCTGCAGAGCACAGGCCACCGCCTTCTCTGCTGCTTGATTTGCAAGCCTACAGTGTTCCAGGACTTCATGCAGTCTCAACCCTTTGCTATGAATGGTATAGTGGAACAAAAGCTAAGGTTTATCTCTTCATCATTGTATTACAGAGCTTTAAATTTATCTGAAGTGGCAAAAGTCAAGTGACTCTGTGGACGCTGGATGATGACCTCACTAACTGTACAGCGTTAGGGTGTTATAGAGATGCCAACTCCCTTCCAGAAGTTGGTTTTGTTTCTTCTGGTCTTTTGAGACAGAGAGTCTCACACTGTAACTGAGCAATCCCCAAACTTTGATCGTCCTCCAGTCTCAGCCTCTGAGTGCTGGGATTACAGGTAATGAGCCACCACGCCTGGTTCAGAAGTTATTTTTATTTTTATTTATTTAATTTTTGTTTTGTTTTGCTTTTTTGTTTTTTTGAGACAGAGTTTCTCTGTGTGACTTTGGAGCCTATCCTGGCACTCGCTCTGGAGACCAGGCTGGCCTCAAACTCACGAGATCCGCCTACTTCTGCCTCCCAAGTGCTGGGATTAAAGGCGTGCGCCACCAATGCCCTGCTAAAAGTTATTTTTAAAAAGGTGAAAGGGGAGGGAAATACCATGTTGTTCCTATGTAAATTATTTCCTGTGATCAAATAAGGCAAAAAGCTCTACAGAATTCAGCCAACCCTTGCAGGTAATGGATGATGTCATTATATACTGTCCGTTTTTGGTGATTATGGTGTTGTACTTAGTGGTACAGTGTTCTTGCTCACCACGTTTCCTGAATGCTGGAATTAAAGGCATGCAACACCATGCCTGGCACCCACCAGTTTTGTTTTGTTTTTCGAGACAGGGTTTCTCTGTATTGCTTTGGAGGCTGTCCTGGGACTCACTCTGTAGACGAGGCTGGCCTCGAACTCACAGAGATCCACCTGCCTCTGCCTCCCGAGTGCTGGGATTAAAGGCATGGGCCACCACCACCCGCTCACCCGCTACATTTTTTAAGGGCGAATGATAGGGTGTTGTTTTAAAATACTTTAAAAGTGAAGGCTGTGGATGACCCAGTGTAGATGGGTCCTCCAGTATGGGTAAGACTCTGGTTCAGTATCCAGCCCTTTACACAAACAAAAAGTGTTGAAAATGTTGACAAGAACCTAGGATAGGTTTACATGTGGCTGCATCATACTCGGTAGCTGCTTTGTGCTTGGAAATAACAAAAAAGTTAGACTGTGGGAGTGAATTCTAGGTGGCTATTAGAACTTGGAAGTGGATGGTACACACTCAGCCAAAACCCCCAACAGCATCAGAGCAGGCACAGAACCCAAATAGATGTTAGCACATACTAAAATGTGAGCACAGTAAGGTTGGTTTCCCTCCATCTCCCAAGGCATTCACTCAGGTACTGTGCTGTTGTTCCGAAGGCCCAAACCACTAGTGACAAGACACATGCCTGGACTTGGGTATGGTGCCCAACTAGCAGAGCCTTGTGCACACAGATGGTCTTGACCACAGACTCTGGAGGTCTGGGCTGCTTCCAGATCACCGTCTGCTCTTAGATGTGTGTCCTGTGTGTTTCTTGAAGGAACGAGGGAATGAACTCATGAATGAATGACCAGTTACTATGTTAGAGCATGCTGTGACTGACCAGGATGAGCAATGGCCTGTGGTTTTTAAACTACACTTTCAATTAAAACAGAATTACACAGAATTATCCTTCCTCCTTCCTTCTCCTCCCTCCAGTCCCCCCCCCCCAATCCACAGCTCTTTTTCTTTGGTTGTTATTGTTGCGTACATATATCTGTGTGACGTATCTGTTTGTGTGTGTAGGTGTCTGCACTGAGCACTGTGTAAGGCAACCATAAGGGTGTCCATCCTGCAGGAGGCTGGTTCTCCTCCAGCAATCGTTATTTGCCTAGTTCTTTGTTTAGGGCTGAGACCTGTGAAGCTTCTGGTTTTAAGTGGGTAAATTATAGTGGCCTCAGAGCTGTCACACACCCATTGAGCCTTGTAAGTGATGAGAGTTGACTATCAGCTGGCTAGGGTTTACAAAGCCACCTCATGTCTGAGGTGTCTTGTATGCTGGGATCTGTCTTGGCAATCATTGTCATAATCTTATTCTTTTCCCTTGTAGCTGTGCTCATTGCTGTGGCAAGCCAGGATGACAGGCTGTCACCAACTGCTCTGGTAACATGCTAACATTAGTCTATAATGCCACCAAAACTATGTAGACAATTAAAAACTCTCCCCTTCAGAGGAGCTGGTGGCTGTGTGTGTGTGTGTGTGTGTGTGTGTGTGTGTGTGTGTGTTGTGTGTGTGTGTGTGTGTGTGCGCACGCGCGCGCGCTCGTGTGCGCTCACTGCACGGGTGTGGTCCTGTGCTTTTGTTTAGTTTTGTGCTTTAAGACAGGGTCTAGCTCTGTAGTTCTGCCTGCCCTTGAACTTGCAGCTATCTTCCTATATCTGGAGTGTTGGGAATCACGCAAGACATACTACATAGGGCTTATACTTCTGCTCTGAAGGGGCTGAGTGTTCCTGAGTGACCTCATCAGATGGTGACCATGAGCTCAGATGGCCTCACTGCATAGGGAAAGCAGGCTTCTGGCCAGACAAGGCACACTGGATGGGGCGATTCCTGATGGGAAAGAGGAGTGCTGAGATTCCTCTCTGGGGACAAGTTTGGACCAGGGTCATGTGAGGGAGAGGGCCTGATTGACCTGCTGTGATTCCTTCTTCCATCTTTGGTTCCCATTGTGAAGTCAGAGGATGAGATGAGGGAGGGAGATCACAGGTGCACAGCCCAGTCGGTTGACTTCGAGGACTGTAGAAGATGCCAGCACTGTGTACTGCCCTGTGGCTGCTGTAACAGACCACTACCACACTGTGACCTCACTCAAAACAAAGTGTATGTGGCACAGTCCAGGGGCCAGGCGCCTGGCATGATGTATGTGCCTGTGGTCCCTGGAGGGTCTGGAAGAATCCAGGAAAATATCACTCTCCCGTCTTTCACTTCTTGTTGTGGCCAGCTCCCTGGGTTGTGGTCACAGTTATGTCACTAGAGGTGGTGGCAGGGAGCATTGAGGGTGAGGGTCTGGTTTAGAGTGGGGCTTCGCAGTTTAAATAAAGGCAGCTCAGAGCCATTGCCAAGCTTGGTAGAGGTGTGGGCAGGGCAGTGGGGACCTTGGAGGCACATGAACAAATCTGGTGGGAAGTGTCATATCTGCCAGGTGTAGGACTTCGCTTATTGCCTGGTAACATGTCACATGTTAAATACAGCAACATTGTACACCTTGTGCATACATTAGGCCTGCAGAGAGAGTCCAGAGGCCACCCAGATTATTACCCAGCTTCACTGGACTTGCACCACGTGACAGACATCAGTGCTGTTAAAATTTTCCACCTGGGCCGTGGTGGTACACTCCCAGCACTGGGAGGCAGGTGGATCTCTGTGAGTTTGAGGCCAGCCTGGCCTACAGAGCGAGTTCCAGGACAGCCAGGGCTGTTACACAGAGAAAGAATTTCCATTCATTTGTTCATGATTGCTTTTGTGGTTCAGCAGTGCCATTTGGTTTGTTGTGCCGAGGTCGTCGTGTGTGTAAAAAGAGAGTCAGGGACTGCCAGGAGTAGTTTTCCATGAAAAAGACAGTTTGGAAACGAGAGCATTTAGGAAGACACAGGTATAATTACAGACGAGGCAGCCAGACCCTGGTCGGCTTGGGTCACAGTTTCTCATTGGAGAAGTAGCTGGTTTGGACAGTGTCCACTGGAAACTCAAGCCTTTGACCTCAACATAGCCAATAGGGCTTCAGGGAGTCTGGCATCTCTGTCCCTGTCTCCCATCTGTAAGTGTTGCATGGGCAGAGGGAAGCTCACATCTGTTTCCTCTTGCAGTTTATTTCTAGTCTCCCCATCTCAGACAGTTACTTTCTGTGTGCCATGTATGTGCATGTGTGCCCTGGTGCAGGCCAGCAGTCAGCGCTGGGGTTTTTCACTCTCCACCTTATCTTTTGAGACAAGGTCTCTCACTGAATGCAGAGCTCACCTATTGGCTGGCCTGGTTGGCCAGTGAGCTCCAGGGTCTGCTTGCCTACATGGGCACTGGGGATCTGAACCCAGTCCTCAGGCTCTTTACCTGCTGGACTGTCTCTCCAGCTGCCACTCCCACCTCTTCATTTTTAAAGGGAGGCACTTTATTTTCCCAGGGTATCTGCCTTCTGTTTTCATTAACATCAAAATGGTGGGGTTTTTGTTTGTGTTTGTTTATTGTAAGGAAATGACTTTTTTCTCTGAGTTATATGACTATTAAAACGAATCAAGTGATTTTAAAAAATCAAGTGGCAGTTCAAAGTAGAAGGAGTTTGAAGTTGAACTGATTCCACCAGGACAGGATGGCCCCGTTAATTAACTCAGAAATGTCCTAGACAGCCTGCCTCAAGCTCATGGGCAGAAGTAGCCATGCAAATGGGGCCCTGATAAAAGTGTCACACACCGCTCATTTTCCCGTAGGAGGAAAAGGAAGCTGAAGTGAAACCGAGAACATTTTCAAAAATGGTTCTTCACCACAGAGAATGATTTCCTGAAAAGTTTTCTTTATGGTTAAGAAAAAAGATGGGCCGTGGGAAAAGATCAAGGGGTCGGGCCCCTGCTGGTCTCAGTTCGATTGTGTCTTAATGTCTGTCATGAGGCTGGGGATGTGAACAACTTGGATTCTTTTTAAGCCTGACATTTGCTAACGTGGCCTTTCCTCTGTTCATATCCATTACTGGGCCAGCGTGGCCCTGCTGAGCTTCCCTGGTCCCTCCATCCTGTCCCCAGCCTCCGCCAGAGTTACAAAAGCTAAGAAAACGTCTACCTGCCCCCAGCACTCCCAACTCTTGTCCTTGATGCCATTGCCTCCTGGAGGTGGGGACGTTCTCTGGGTAGCCACTTAGATTTGCTGTTATTTGTTGACAGAAACATCAACTGGCCCAAAGGGTATATAAAAAAATACAGCCAGTTTAACAGCCCGCCTGTCATCATTGGAAGTTTGTTTGTCGGCTTTTATTGGTGGGTGGCTTTGGTGTAGAGACCTGTCAGATGATTGTCTTGTTTTTAGTATAGGCTTCCTTGTATTTTCTCCCAGGACTTAGTACTATGTAGGGCAAGTGATCCTGACGGTTCCCTGTGGGAACAGGATATTTTTGTATTTGCATTTTATAGAGAACAAAAGTGGTAAGTCTCAGCTTAGCCCAATGTTGGGATCCCCTGAGAGTTTGGAAAAGTTTCTTTGCCTAGGTAGGTGGTTGGTCTGGATTTAGGGTGTGTGTGTACCTGGAGCTTCATGCATGCTCTACGACTGAGCTGTGCCCCAGCCCACAGGCACTGGACCTTTAAGACACTTAGGCGAGTACTTGAATGTCACCTTTCCCACGCCCGCCTCATGACCCTGAGTCCACTGTGTTCCTTCTGCTAAGAACTTCGAGGGACAATCTGCTTTGGAAACTACCCACAGTGTGTGACCCCACATGCTCCCAGATAGGCTTAGACTCAAGTGACATTCTTAGAGAGCTCAGCAGGCACACAGACTTTTGCAGTACAATGCCCTGCGTCCCTTGACAAGAGCTCACTTTTTCCTACTCCATATTTTGTTTCCCATTGCATTGTTTGGTGGTAGATGTGAAACCCAGGGCCTTGCACACGATTAGCCAGCAAGTACTCTGGATCCCCAGCCTTGTTCCGCAATTGGGAATTGGCCTCGGATGAATTTTGGTTTGTTCTGTAAGGGCGAGGGTGCGCACTGGTGGATCAGCAGATTTCACTGAATGGTCCCTGTATGTTGGGATCTGTTGTGGCAAGACCATCCAGCAGCTTGGATTTTGATGGGACTGGACAGATGGTGAGCATGAAGAGTGGGTGGGTGGCTGTGAGGTTAGAACAGTTAGGCACCTTTGAGCCCCCTACAGTGTGAGTTCTCAGCTGGTGGGGACGGGGCAGGAGTGGCCTTATGGAGAGGGAGAGGGCAGATGCCACAGTTCCATTGATGCCGGTTTCCTTAGGAGTTTTTCTGTTTTATAAGTTTTCTCTGCCCACCTTAGGCCTGGAAGATGGTGACTTTTCAGCAAATGCTTACAGAACTAAAAATTACAGTTTCAGTATTGACCTGTACAAGCCACATGACTATGGTGGTTCATGGTGTCTTGATCTCCATGCTTGGGAAGCCAGGGCAGGACGATTGTGAGTTTGTGGCCAGTCTGGCCTACACAGTGCGACCCTGTCTCAAAACAACAAACAGAAAGAGTAACATAACAGTATAGGGCAGCAGACCTGGTAGCCATGTCCTGGTCCTCACCTTGGCCTTGAATGTGGCCCCTGCCACTCATGAGGCAACACCAGTGGGAGGAAAAGAAAGACCCACAATAGCTTGTTTGCTTATGACCAAGCTTGATTTTGGCATAACTATAGATTCAATTGTTAGACATAAGAATTGTGTCCGTTCACCTCATCCCTCGGTGGTAGAATCTCACAGCCAGGGTATTGATCCTGATCCTGATAGGATATAGAATAGAGACTTCTGTCACCAATCAGAGGCTGTCTGCTCACAACCCTCCTTCTCTCACAGACCTCACATCTCTCCCTTTGATATTTGAGACTACTGCACTCATGGAGTCATAGAATACGTGGCCCTTTGGGGTTGGCTTGTTTTTTACTCCTTGTGATTCCGTGGGGTTTTGAGTTGTTTTCGCCCTTTTCATTGCCAAATAGTATTCAGTGTTGTGGATGTGTCACAGATGACTGCTCTTGTGCTTCAAATTTTAGATGATTTTAAACGAATCTACTGGGAAATTCAATTGCAGAGGTGTGTGTGTGTGTGTGTGTGTGTGTGTGTGTGTGTGTGTGTGTGTGTGTGCACCAGCTTTTGTTTCTCTGGATGAATGCCCAGGAGCAGAGTTTCTGGGTCAAAGATATTTCCATGTTTAGTTTCATATAAAGTACCAGAGTGGATGTACATGGTTTATTTTCCTTTGTTCTACCCAACAGCTTAACAATGGAAGGAAAGAGTCAGGTGGCCATCAGTACGGAGCCCACAGAGAGCTCAGGGTGTCTCTGGGGTAGCTGGGGCACAGGAGCCCTATCTGCCTCCCAGAGACCCTCCTTAAAGTACTGTCTTCCATTGGCGCATTCTCCCTGCTTGCTTAAGCAGGAGAGAGAGAGTGTGTCTCCATGCCACTGGCCTTGGGGATTCTGCTGGCTCTTGTTTTACTGTGTTGAGAGGGGGAGTCAAGTGGCTTGTGACTGGGGTCCTCTCTGATTTCAGAACAGTTGGTCTTTAGGGCCTGTGGTCCTCACTCATCTGCCTCTGTGTCTGCTGAACAAATGCCTCCTGTGTGGTGATCAGGGACCCCATATTCAAGGGCTTTTCCTTTGTTCTGGGAGTTTCCCATGCCTGCTGTGTGTGTCTTGCGTGTAAGTGTGCTGGGAGCTGTGCAAGCACCTCTGTGTACCTGGTACATGGTGGGGAGCAGAGGACCATATACAGAATATGAAGAGGAAGGAAGTCCTAGCAAGAATAGCCTGGGTGGGGCGGCAAAAAAAATATTAAAGGGAAAATAAATGCCTGGGTGCGGTTGAATAGCTGCTGGAAGAGATGCAGACATGTCGCCTTGGTGAGGGGTTGAACTTAACATGCAGAAAGTAGGCAGGCCATGTAGAGGAAGCATGTCACGAGTGAGGAAATGGGGAACTAGAGGGTAGATGTATTTGTTTCTTGTTTTTCTCTTTAAACAGACTGTGGCCAAGCTTTGTCCTTAACCATTTCACAGACCTCCCACCACAAGGTCCATACAGCCAGCTTTTGATATCTGTCAGTCAGATAGCCCTGAGTCAGTGAGGGGAACTCTTGATGGGCACAGTCAGCCCCTTTCCCTTTGGGCTGGCTTTGCTAAAGGGGAAGACCCAGGAGAGCTGCTGGTGGGCGTGGGAAAGCTGGGAGAAGCGGTCACTGCAAACATAATTCTCTCTCTGCCGGCTGGGCTTCTTTGATCTGAGGCTGATGATGAAGCACATGTTGATATCCTGCCAACTTAGACCTCTCTGATAAAGTGGCCCTGATTTCCTCTGCAGCAGCAGGAGCTTGCTCCGGACAGCCCAGCCCTGCACCTTCCCAGCTGTTTGCTTCTGCCAGCACAGCAGCAGCTGTACAGAATGCAAGTCACAGTGCAGCCATTGAAGCTAAAGCCCTGTGTGGAACCATGGGGGAGGGAAGTGGGCTTACCCTTTGTGAATGGGGAGAGCACCCACAAGAAGGCGGAAGGGGCAGGAGTCTGCTTGGCTGTGTCTGCCCAGCACATGGAGCCATCTGGGAGAGCGGGGGGGGGGGGGGGGGGCCGCGAGGGGGCTGATGTGGCCTTGGGAGGGGCCACACAGGACTTGCCCATAAACTAAGTACTGTGGGTCTCACCAGCCTGTGTGTTTCTTGCAGACGCAGACTGTTCAGCTTAACAAAGAGATGACATTGGCTAGCAACCGGAGCCTGGCAGAGGAAAACCTTTTGTACCAGCCCCAACTGGATGCTCGGAAAGCTCGTCTGACCCAAAAATACCAGGAACTCCAGGTTCTCTTTGAGGCCTATCAGATAAAGAAGACCAAACTAGGTAACTTTCTCTCAGGTGATCTTTTGAGACTGACAAGTTGAAGGAAGACTGGGTGGTGTGTGGTGGTGCACTCCTTTAATCCTAGCACTGAGGAGGCAGAGGCAGATGGATATCTGTAAGTTTGAGGCCAGCCTGGTCTACAGAGGCTACACAGACAAAACCTGTCTCAAAAAACCAGGGAGAAAAAAAGTTGAAGGACAACACATAATTCAAGCAATACCCTACCAAGAAAATACCATGAAAAAAATCAGGTCACGACAATGAGTCTGCTGTAACAAGCAATAGTTTATGTATAAATCACCCTGCTGGCTTAGGGAAGAGCCCCTTTCTAAACTGAAGACTACACCTGCTCTAGATAGCATAGAAGAAAAGGCAGCCTTCTGAATCACGGTAGCCAGCCAGTGCTTCAGTGTGTGTGTGTGTGTGGCTAAAATGGCCAAAGAGCCTTATCGCTGCAACATCATGCTGAGATGTCACGGTGAGCTTCACCTTTATGCAGACAGAGGGACTGAGTGTGTGCGCAAGTGTGTGCATGTATGTTGGGAGAATGTCTTATGCAGCCTTTGTTGGACATGAACCCTAGCCAAGGACAACCTCCCTGCTTCTACCTCCCAAGTGCTGGGATTGCAGGTGTAAAGCAGCTCACTTCAGTACTTCTGACTGTTCCGTGGACATTAGATTAAGAGGCTTTAGGGCTGGAGAGATGGCTCATAGGTGAAGAGCACTGGCTGCTCTTCCAGAGGACTCTGGGTTCAATTCTCAGCATCCATATAGCAGCTCACAACTGTCTGTAACTTCAAGATCTGATACATAAAACAAAAATAAAGGGGTGGGAAGACCATGGGGAGCCAGGTGTGATGGTTCGTTGCCTTTAATCCCAGTACTTGGGAGACAGAGGCAGGTGGATGTCTGAGTTTGAGGCCAGCTAGTCTACAAAGCGAGTGCCAGGACAGACTCCAAAGCTACACAGAAAGACCCTATCTCAAGAAAACAAAAACAAGCAAAAACAGATTGATTTTTATATAAGTGTCTATGTGAATGTATGTTACCTAACATGGGTACTAGGAACTGAACCCAGGTCCTCTGGAGGAGCAGAAAGAGCTCTTAACCTCTGAGCCATCTCTCCAGCCCCTCATGTGTTTGTTAATCTAAGATCTAAGGCTTGAGTGTGTGCTAGATTAAGTCATCACTTGAAAGTGGGACTCTGGTAAGAGAAGGAGGAGGAAACCTCCTTTGAATGGTCCCAGAGGCTGCAGGTGGTGGGTTTCAGGGGTTTAGCTGCCTGGGAGGTTTGGTGAGATTGTATCTTACAGTGTGATTGGTTAGGCTGCGGGTATGGCCCTGTGCTCTGAGGTGGGATGCTGGCCTGCTGTGTCTCTGGAACTTGTCCCCTGCCATCCCTCTGGTGTATTTGAGGCTTTACTTTCAGGTCCTGGGAAGTCTGCTTCTGTCACCTTTCTAGTTTATATGTCACCTTCTTAGTTACTTTTTCTAATAAAGGAAACTTCAAGGCATCTTGGTGGGATACGCTGCCTCGTGCCATCATACTTTTTGCTTTTCCAGATAAACAGTCAAACAGTGCTTCCTTGGAGACTCTGTTGGCACTTCTTCAAGCAGAAGGGGCCAAGATTGAGGAAGACACTGAGGTAGGCTGGATGACCTTAGTGGGGTACTGCAGGCTGCATTTCTGGGTCTCCTTGTCCAGTTAGTGGTGACTGGACCAGATGATGGTGTGCCTGCTGCTTTGTGAATCTCAGATGCCAGTGGCTGAGGCATCTGCTGTGGCCAGTGAGTCAGTCAGCTGGTCGCTGCAGAGCCTTCCAGACATGGCTGACTGGATACATGGCTGGAGCCTTGTCAGGGAGGAAATGAGTCAGTGCCCGTGCACATTGCTCAGGTCAGGCTGCTCTGGTCTGACTAACCATTAGTCTTGGTGGGCCCTGATAGCCACAAGCAGGGTTCTCTGCTGGTGACCCTGACCTGGGTGACTCATTTGGTCTGGGTACAGCCAGGTGGAAACCAGAGGGTGGGGCCTACGCACTAGCCATCTCCCTGGAGTAGAGAGCTGGTCATTGGGACTGCATAGTCAGAAGGCAAGGCCTTGCCAGGCCTGCCATCTGTCTGTTACAGTTCTGGAGGGTGGAGCCAGCAACAGGAACACCCACCTCATCTTCCTGTGACTCAGCTTGGTGATGGTTCCTGCCAGCATCACCTAAACCCAGGCTCTCCTCTAGGATCTGCAGCTGTGAGACCGTGGTAGAAGACAGGCACCGGGGCATATTCCCAGGAGGAGGGGAGCTGCAGGGAACTGAGAACCTCTTTCCCTTTGACTGGACTGTCAAGGCAGCTTTCTTCCCAACAGTTGGCCTGTCTTGTAACCAGGTTTCTCCTGCCTCTTGTAGAACATGGCAGAGAAGTTTCTGGACGGAGAGCTTCCTCTAGATGCCTTCATTGATGTCTACCAGAGCAAGCGGAAGCTGGCACACATGCGCCGTGTGAAAGTGGAGAAGCTCCAGGAGCTAGTGCTGAAGGGACAGAGACTCCCACAAGCCGGGGCACCAGTGCCACCCAGGGTGCCCGAGCCATTAACTGCCAGCCCCCTATCCTATCCCCCTCTGGAGGCCACTGGGCTCCCTTCTGTCGTGCCTCGGCGCATCCCCCCACCCCCACCCCCAGTGCCTGCAGGACACATAGCCACCCCGTTCACAGCTGCCATGGGCTCAGGACAGGCTTCTCCATACCCAGGATTACAGTGCCCGCCTCTGCCCCCCAGGGTGGGCCTCCCCTCTCAGCAAGGATTCTCTGCACAGTTGGTGTCACCATACCCGCCAGCCCTGCCCCAGAGACCCCCTCCACGGCTGGCTCCGCACCAGCCAGGCTTCATCCTCCAGTGAGCTACGGAGGCTGTTCTTCCTGCAAGACACTCTCTGCCCGCCGTGCCAAGCTCTGCAGACGGAGGCTTTGGAGTCCAGGATCTGGGCCAATGGCTTGGGTGCCCTGGGCCAGTGTGTCCATCTGATTTTAGAACTGTAGGTCCATGGTGAGTAATAGAGAGCGAGTTTTGTGGACCAAGGAAGCTCTGTTCGTGCCAGGCCACAGTCTGGCGCGCCTGCTATCCCATCAGTCTGTGTTCTGGGTGTGATTTCTAAATGTCTAGAATTGACGGACTTGTGCATTTGGGAAGTTTACACCCCCCCCACAAACCCCCTAATTCAGAATCACAGCCCTCATGTTGCAGCTTTATTTAAAAAGCATGGTTAATTATATGTTTTCAAGTCTTGGTCCACCAGCCCCTGTGGTGCTGGTAAAGGCTGGTTTACACTGGCCAGCTAGGAACATATGCCCGAAGCCAGGCCTCGCTGCTGGGCAGCTGTGCTGTTGGTTCAGTCTGTGCTGGGCAGGTCATTACACCCCTCCCTCCCAACAGACTGGATGCTCTCTTGGTTCAAAACTGCGAGCAGAGTTTGCACTTGGCTGCTGTGCAGAGGCCGGGAGAGCTGTGGCTCTGGGTGTGAGGCCAGTGTGAGCTGGACTTTGCACAGTTCAGTCCTCCACCCTCACCTCACACCTCAAGCCTCATGACGGTTTCTGTGAAAAAAATAATACTCAGTGTTTTTACTACACTTGTAATTTTCCTGTTTTATATTTGAAAAGAATACTTTTTTGACACTCTCAAGACCATTCAGGGAATCTTTTTTAAAAACGCAGATACTGTTTAGAGCTGGTAAAAAAATGCAGATTTATTGAGTGCCGCTTCCTGTCAGGCGAGTAGTGCATGGTCGCATCCATCAGTGTCCATGCTGTGCCTTAGCTTCACTTGGTGCCAGGACTCAGACGCCTGCAGTGTGCCAGCCATGGCTGCCCTATTGGGCCCATGGTTAGGCAGGGCCCTGGCAGGCCTCGTTGATAGGTCAGAGAAGGCCCATCACCTTCAACCAGGGCACTCTGGGGCAGCGTTCTGTGCCATGGTGGACAGTCCTGCAGATGCTGGCCAAGGACATGGGAGGAATTTGGGGAGCCCACCTCACAGGGTTGGCAGCAGGAGCTCCTTACTCTCTGGAGTCTCACCTGCAGTCCCAGGGCCCAGCTGGGAAAGGGGCAGCACCCACACCTGTCCCCAGAAAAGGGCTGTGCCCATTGTCACCCTGCCAGCTGGCTGCAACCCAAGGTGATAGAGTCAAGGCAGCGCTGATTTGAGAGCCTGTCCCTGGCAGGGCCACCTTTGTCCCCAACTCCTGTACTCTTGCTCATGGACTTGGACTCTACCCCACTGGAACTACTCTGTAAATTGACAAAGTTGTATGTGCCACCTTAATCCATACCTCTGCCACCAGCTGCCATCGGGAATGCCCACTGCCCAGTCACGGGCGGCAGCCACATGGGAGCTCCAGGTGGATGTGGTAAAGGGGCCGCCAGGCTGACTTTGCCATCACTGCCCAGGGCCTTATCTGGCACCAGGGTTGTAAACCTGTAGAACTCTTAATAAATTGAGAATTATTAATTTCAGTTTGTTGCATTTCTCTTCATTTTTTTTCCCTCAGCCTGCCACTACTTTGCCTGGGGATGTTTGTGACATGGTTCTAGAGTGTCAGTGACCACAGATCCAGCAAGGACAGTGATGGTTACTTGGTTTACAATCAGAAGCCTGATGGCTGGGCATAGGCAGGAGGCATAACAAGTTCCAGGCCAGTGAGGGGTACGCAGACCCATCTCAAAAGAACAAAGTTGTGGTGAATTCTGGATCCCTGGCATTAGCCATAGGATTTCTTTGCTTTGGTTTTTCTAGCTATCCAGAAACTTGTAGACCAGGCTGGCCTCGAACTCAGAGATCTGCCTGCCTCTGGAGTGCTGGTATTAAAGGCGTGCGGCACCACCACCCAGCTAGGCTCTTGTATTTTATAAGCCAGATAGCAGTAACAGAAAATTGATTCTGACATAGGACTGTGTGTTTGGGATTGCAGCCACAGTGCTGGGGCAGAGTGCTGAGGACTTCAAGGCACCAGCTGTCCCTAATCGATACACAGGCCTGTGCAGCTGATGAAATAGGACACTGGCTCTTCATGCATTTCAGGGGCTTAAACATTTTGTGTCAAGGACAGTGTCTCCTCCACTCCAAGCCCCATTGTGTGCTGCCTCATTACGGTGCCTCGTGTACCTTCAGGTACATGCCACCCTTGACTCAGCTGCATGCTTGTTTGTATGTGTCTTCTGCCCTACTAAGCCCTGTTTCTAACCACACATGCCTGCTGCCCCTGGGTGAGCTGTGTACCTTTGTGACCTGTGCTCTATTGACCTTTGCTGAGCTGTGTGTCTGGACAAGGCCGCTACAAGGGATCTGACCCAAGAGCAACCCTGTTTGAGCTGTCCTATGACCGCCTGTGTATCGATTAGGGACAGCTGGTGCCTTGAAGTCCTTAGCACTCTGCCCCAGCACTGTGGCTGCAATCCCAAACACACAGTCCTATGTCAGAAAATGCTCACATACACAGCCCTGTGATGGCACATAGGAGATGCCTGTGGTCATACTAGAAAGAAGGAAGTATGTCCTGAGAAGTCAATTCACCCTGAAAAAAAGAATGATAATTTCTTTCACAGTGGCTGCTAGGAGTTTATAGCCAAATTTGTAGCCCTTCCTTGGTATGTCAGACTTCACAGTAATTTGAGTCTGTTTTTTTTGTTTGTTTTTTTCCATCCGTGTAGGCCAGACTGGCCTCAAACTCAAGAGATTCACCTGCCTTTGCCCCTGAGTTCGGGATTAAAAGTGTGTGATACCACCACCTACCCGATGATTTGAATCTTTATGAACTCACATCTACGGAATCCTTTTTTCCCCCAGGGCCCTCTGATAAGTGGAGCCAGAGGATGGTGAATGATTTGGAGGTGCAGGATTGACTTCCAGTGTAGGACACGGGTGGTGATTAGTCTCCAGTTCCAGGTTGGAGCCCCAGGATGCAAGGTCAGACCCTTTGGGTCACTAGCTAGCTCAGACCAATTTTGTCTGGCTTGTAAATATGAATACTCTTCAAGTGTTTGAAGTTCTATAAAAAACATGATTCCATTAGCTTCATACTTGCAAAGCACTTGAACAAGGCTTCCACCTGCTGCCAAGTAAGCTTGGCTGAGCCAACAGAATACACTGTTCTTGTATCCTATAAATGCTGAGTGTGGGGATGAGGGCCCCGTTCCCAAGCCACCTGTTGGGGCTGCAAGTTGAGTGGTGATCTCTGGGACCTGGAGTGCGTGGCATGGAGGTCAAGGTCCTCACCCACCAGCTCAAACCCTAGAAGTCTGTGTAACCAAGGACAAACGGTCTCAGATGTGGTGCCCTGGTGTTAACTGGTAAGGCCATAGGGAGAGTGCAGGAATTCCAGGCTGGAATAACAGTGGCTTCATTTAGGAAGGCCATGGGGGGATGGAATGGCCTCCCTAGTTGAGCCTGTAGTAAAGGATGGCCCATGCTATATCAATCTACAGGAAGACTGGTACTTGGTGCCAGCCACCAGCTACACTAGCAAGGTTCCTGGTGTCCTCAGGTTCTAGTGTCAACTGCAGACACTTGCACAGGGCCAGACAACTGTGTGTATCTCTGGAGAAATGAAAAGCCTGGCATGGGCCCTCACCAGGGCACTGGTGACAAGTCAGTGTTTTATTGCCAGTGGAACTCAAACACAGGGACTACTAGACACAGGGCAAAGGAGTTGGCTCCCCCACAGACCCGGACCTTGGCCTGTGGTTGGTAGCCTTCCCAGGGTACAGGGCAGGCAGCTGGAGGGAAACTGGGCACTTATCCAGTCGGGCTGCTGTCTATTGGTGGCCTGGATATTCCCCACCCCCAACTATTCACCCTCAGGTTCAAGAAACACAAATTTATTCAAACTGTCATGGGCAGGCAAGGCCAGGCCTCCAAGTCTGGGCTGCTCCACCGGAGGGCCCCATAGGAATTCTTGAGCCCCCAGAAAAGTGGGTTGTGGCTTCTGTTTATGCTTTTTTTTTTTTTTTTTTTTTGCTTCTTACTGAGCTGAAAGGGCTCAGCTTTAGGAGGTCTGAAATCTACCCATGAAGGAAGGTAATAAACAGCCACACTAGTGAAGGCAGCCAGGCCAGGAGAGCAGAAAACAGGAAGAGGGAGGGTGGCTGCAGAGTTGGGCTGGGAATGGAAACTCAAGAGCCGCAGCAGCATCTGAGCCAGGGCTGCCCCAGGCACAGCCCAGCAGTGGCCCCAGACAATGCCTGGTTTCCTGGGGCTCCAAGCATGCCTTAGCACCAGGCCCCCAGTGGATGGCAGCCTAGCCCACCTGCTCTCCCTTGAGGGCCACAGGTCATCCCTTTGTCCCCCAAAGCCAGCAGGGGACCCTCTCCTGTTTAGTTATAGCCTCAGACTTTTTTTGAGGTCAGAGGCAGGGAGGCTCCTGACACCCGTGGCCTTTCTCCAGCGTGCTGACGAGACTTAGAAGAGAACACAAAAATCAAACCATTCCAGATGTTTGCTGCAGTTGTGGCTCAGGCCTGCTGGGTCCGGCTGCTCTGAGCAGTTCCTACTAAAGAGAAATGAGACTCAAATCCAGATGAACTATCCCATGGAGTGAAGGCTGCTTTGGGCTCTAGGTGCAGGAGTTGGAAGCCTCTCAGAGGCCCCCTTGCCCATTGCCAGATAGCTACACGAGGCTCAGGCACGACCACCAGCCATCCTGCTGAACACCTCAGAGGGCCTAGTAGTTCACGAGTTGAGCTGGGTAGACACCATCCTTTTTGTTGAGCTGCAGGGGTCAAAGATGAGGGGCTCAGGAGATGATGCCAGAAGCACGTGTATCATCCAGGTGCCACATTGGCACACACGCACCCCTCCCTAACCCAGCACTGATGCCTCGCACCTGGTTGTCTGGCCTGGGGGCTATGCTGGGTTTCTGGGCCAAGGGTGGCTTCTTGGTGGCTGAACTTCGGGGAGCTGGGCTGGGTCGGCTGGGTTCTTCCTCACCTGGTGTCCCCATCACCCCGGCCAGTACATAGTGCTGTTTGCGAAGCTCCCCAAGCCGCACGCGCTCTGCCTCCAGTGTCTTCTCCAGCTCCAAGACTCGCACCTATAGGCAGGCCGCAAAGACAGTCAGCACTGTCCCAGGAGGGGGCCTGGCAGCTGGGGCATGAAAGAACTCACCTGTGTCTCCATCTCCTGCTTCTTCAACTTGATGAGGGACAGGCCGGAGAAATCCATGGTGTCTAATGGGGAGAGGGGGTGTAAGCTGAGTGAGCTCTCCCACCAGCTCTGGGAAGCCCCTTTGAGTACCCCAAGCACTCGCCTCTGTCCTCGATCTGCTCCTGGCCTGATTTGGTGGAGGCCACCACGTTGGCCGCCCTCTCATTGACAGTGCGGGAGCACTCCTGCAGGCGGCTCAGGTGAGGACTATGCTTGTCAGCTTTTACCTGCAGGGAGCAGAGTGGGCACAGATTTGCTGGCCATAGGAAGCTGGTGAGGGCCCCAAGCCCAGGCCTGACACAAAGCCTGGGGTAGCAGACATCAGTACAGCCTTGCTCACCTTTGAGGCTGCCACAAGCTGGGCTGTGCTGGCTGCAATCTCATGTGAGCAGACGATGAGTTCCTCGTATTTGCCCGTGTGAAGCACCACCTTGTCAGCCGACTCCCTGAGGGGTGGGGACCCAGAGCTTGGGTCTCTGCGCCATGAACAGTAGGGCAACCCCACACACCAGACCTTAGCACCTACCCACCCCACCCCCACCTGGGGCAACATACACTAACTGTGTGGCTCCCCAGCCCACTGCCTTAGAGGCAGAGATGAGGCCCTCAGTCCACCGTGAATTCTTGGCATAAAATTCCTGCTGCGTGGCTGCCCCCTGGTGGTGATGAAAGGACAAGACAGTATCAAGGCCATTTCAAGTAGGAAATGGATACCCAGAGGGTGTACCCTGAAACACAAGGCATATCCCTGAAGCCTCCCTGAGGTGTGGGCATTTTTTAGCTGTGGCAACAGACACTGTATGATTGGGGGTGTCATGCACAAAGGGGTCAGGGGCTCTGAGCTTATGTCTCTTGCTGGCCCAGCCAGGGAGGCTGCCAGCCCATAGCCTGTCCTGCTCACCCTGCCGCTCTCCACGATTTCCTTCTGCAGACTGGTGGAGGTCATCACAAGGAGCCGGATGGCCTGCCAAAACCAAAATGTGACTCTCTAGGTGGTCCCAGCACAGAGCCTTCCGGGGGGGGGGGGTCACCCACCCCCCGCACTCACCTTCATAAGATCTGTGCAAGAGTTGAGGATCCTGGGGAGGTACAGAAAGAGAAGACAGCTCTGTAGTGTGGCCTTGTGACATCACGCAAGGCTCAGCCGCAGCAGGCCAGGGGATCTGTGCAGCCTCATGCCCAGTCCCCTTTCTGGCCAGCTCAATAGTCAGGAATGCTCCATGCTGAGGCTTTGGGTACAGAAGCAGTACACACCTCTCATTCACCTCCAGTTTCACTCCTGAGCTCTCATGGCGGGCCTGGTTCATCATGTCCTATTCCCAGTGACAGAGAATCAGCCAGCGGACTGCAAGGATGCCCTCCCTACCCCTGCTCGGTTAGCCTCCAGCCCCTTTAGTTCCTGTAGGAACTGGGGGAGCCCTGACGCTCAATCCTCACCTCAATCCTCCGCACAGCGTCCTCAATGGCTGCAGAGGTGGCAGCCATCTCCTTGTCAACCATGGCTCCTAGCTCCTCTTGCCGCACATCCAGGCTCTTGGGCTTCAGGTCCTGGGATGGTAGATTCACCCTCGTCAAGGCCCATGGGAAGATGTTCGGGGAGCAGCAGGTGTGCTGATCCAGCCCTAGTTATTGCAGCTGCAGACTGAGCATGCGCACCTGCTTAGCCTAGCTCCCGGAACAAACACAAGTTAGCCCCTCTTCAGCCTGCACACCTCACCTGGCCCAACTGAAGAATACCCTGCAGGGGCTGCCGCATGAGGCTGGGCTGTGCCCTTGGTAGCACTGTCCGGTCCTGCAGCTGTCCCATTAGCTCTAGAGCCCGGGCTCCAAACTCCCTGCAAGTGTCAATCAGGCCTGTTGGGATCAAGGGAAGGTCCATGAGGGGAGCCTTTGCTTAAGAGTCCTGGATAAGGTCCCCTCATAACCCTGGCCCACGACCTGATGCAAGGACTTGATCCCTGTATTGGGTGTGAGACAAGATGAAGATGCCCTGCCACCAGGATTGACTTACGGTCAGCAGGGTCAGTGGGGGCCAGGTGGGAGGTGGCACCACCATTGACGATGGTGTCCGCGGCCAGATGGGAGAAGCGGGTCAATGCTGCCACTAGGGCAGAAGCATCTAAAGGTGGACAAGGCCAAGGTTGTAGGTAGGGAACAATGAGATTATTCGTGCAGGGGACATCAAGGCAACTGTATCATTTTCTCAGTGAGCCTGGACCAAGGCTCCAGCACCCCAGTATATGGATGTGGACAGGGGATGCTGAAGTGGCTGGGAGGCAACAGGTCATTTACCAAGCAGAGTCATGGTGGCCTCAGGCCCCGTGCTCCCTCTACTTCCTGCAGACACCCTGTCCACAGTTAGCAGGCACAAGGCTCTGAGTGGTAACAGGCTTCCTGGAGAGGTGCCTGCCACCCTGAGAACCCCCACTTCAGGCAGCCCTAGCTTCAGGAGCTCTATGGAAAATACAGGTCCACTCTACCTTCCATCCGTACTCACCTTCAGAGGAAGTCAGGTACTGGGTGTGGCCCTTCTCCAGGGCACTCACTGTGTCCAGAGCTGCCTGGGCCCGGCTCACCAAGTAGTCTGCAAGTACAGGGAAGAAGCAGGAGACCTCAGCCCACTGCCACCTGCTTCTCAGGAGTAGGTGACAGGAGCCAGCTTCACTGGTAAATAAGCAGACACCTCTACACTGAAGGGCAGGAGGTGCCCTGAGCACATACCCGGGGAGCTGGTGCAGCGCAGGTGCAGGGGGTCATCCAGCTTGCTCACTGCATCCTGCAGAATGGCCTCTGCCTCGGCGGCAGCGCCTCTCAACACTGCAAACTGCTCATCCAGCAGCCTCTGCCGAAGCCCCTGCTCCTGAGACTCCTGGTGACAAGGAGACACAGGCTTCAGAGGCCTCAAAGCCTGGGGGGCTTAGTTCCAAGGACTGACAGTGGGCAGCTGGTCAAGTTAACTCCCTCATAGCAGGGTGCCCAAGCCTAGCTGGAGTAGAGATTTCTAGACCATCTTCTTACCTCCCAGGGCTTGGACGACTCACAGGGTGTGTGTGTGTGGGGGGGGGGGATCAAACTGCCTAATTAATGTCAAGCCAGCCTAGGACCTGCACAGACTTATCTCAAAGAGTCACTGAACACACAAAAAGATGTTCAATGGGCTGACAATGGGCTCAGGTAAAGGGGCCTGCCACCAAGCCTGAAAACCTGAGTTCAATCCTTAGGACCCAGAAGTAGAAGGAACAAACTGACTCCTGCAGGTTATCCTCCGAACTCTACATGTGTCCCACCCGCATACCCCCTCCCCCGAAACACAATAAATGCAAATGTTTTCCAAAAACAGTATCAATAGAAAAATCACAATCACAGTAAACAACCCTGAGTGGTAGGACACACCCAGTACTCAGGAGGCTGAGACAAGAGGACCACCCTGAATTTGAGGCTAACCTGGATTATATAAATAGAGAGAAGAGGGGGGAGAGGGAGAGGGAGAGACCCTGTCTCAAAACAATAAACAAGAGCTTCATACCCATGCAACTGGCTAAAATGAGAAGACAGTAAAAAGTGGTGGCAAAGATGTGGAAAACTTGGAACCCTGTTCTTATGCCTGGGTTTCTTTGGGAGAGGGGAGAATGTCTCAGCAATGGAAGGGAAGCCAGGCTCTGTGCACAGTGAGAATACTGACTCACTCACACCAGAGGATGTGCCTGACAATGTAGCAACCTTACCTTTTCTGCCAGCCGCCCCTGCAGCTCGCCCTTCTCCTCGGAGCTGCGCTGCTGCTCTTGGCTAAGTGCTTCTTCCTTCTCCCGCACCAGGCTCTGGGCAGCCAGCAGCTCTGCTTCCCGCTGCCGCATGGCTCCGCTCAGTGCGTCCTTCTCTGCATTCAAGGTGTCCAGCCGTGAGCTCAGCTCTGACCCACTCTGTGAACATGGAGAATTACAACAGCCATGTCAACCTGCCCGGTGTAACTTACCTCCGTGTTTCCTGCCCATGTCTTGTTACCACACCACTCCCAAGACACTGAGAGCTTCCTGAGGACCAGGGACATACCGGCCTGCTTGAGGGCCCACTGCAATGTAACTATGGCCCAGTTCACGAGAAGAGGACCCGGCTTGCCCCAGCCTGATCCCAGCAACACCCCAGTGCTCCCAGCTAGCAGGCACCTGCGCTGTGCGGCTCAGAGCCTCCTGTGCGTGGGCCAGCTCTCCTGCCTTGGCTGCCAGCTCCCTCTTGAGCTTCTCCAGCTGGTCACTCTGCTCCTCCATCTAGGAAGGGACAGCATGTCATTAGGGCAGCAGGGCTAGGATGATGTGGGGCGGAGCCCGCACACTCAACATACCTTCATCTCAGACTCACGCTTCACTTGTTCCATCTGGAAGGCCAGCTGCTCCTTTATCCGTGCCACCTCTTCCTGGCTTTGCTGGGTCACTGTCAGCTGCTTGGCTGTGTCTGCATTCTAGAAGGCAGGGGACCGCTCTGATTCTGGCCCCCAGCCCACACTGCCAACCCTGAGGCTGGGCACCCACCCACCTTCCTGAGCAGCTCAGCATGTGTGTTAATGAGCTCATTGTGCTTCTCCTTCAGCTTGCTGTAGCGCGCCTCCGTGGCACTGGCTTTCCCTGCAGAGAGGTGAGGCTGAGTGAGATGGGTGGCAGGACAGAATCCAGCCTCACCCTGCTGCTGGGTACCACCATGGGTACGCACTCTCCGCCTCCTCTCGCAGGCCCTGGTTCCGGGCGCCTTCCAGCTGCATGGCCTTGAGCTGGGCTAGCTCGTGGCGCAGCTGCTCATTGTCCACCAGGGCCTTCTGCTTCTGCTTCCGCTGTTCCTCCAGCTCCGCCTCCAGGGCGTTTACCTGGCCCTTCAGCTGTGAGATATACCGCTGCGCCTGCAGGGCAGGAAGGAGCGTATGGAGCCCAGGTCCAGCCATGTGGAGACCTCCCTCGGCCACATCCCCTCACCTCTATCTTGATCTTCTCCAGCTCAGCACGGAGCGTCTCCACCTCTCGTTTCAAGTTCTCAATCTGGAGGTCCCTGGGGACAGAGGTCGTGGGGTTCAACTTCATCAACTGGAAGGTCACAGAATATCCAACACAGATCTTGAATCTCACTAGTGGCCCCTAGGATTTTCTATAGTTTCCACCCATGACCTTTTCAGGCAGAAGGCTATTTGTAGCCTTCCACCCCAGTCAGCCCCAGGGACTCACCTGTCATCCTTCATGGAGCCATTGGGTGGTCCAAAGGTCTGATCAAAGAGGTCAGCCACCACCTGCCATAGCAGAAAACATGGACTTCTGCCCCACACTCCTGTGCTCTCCATGGTGGGGGATGCCCAGTGGAGGGGCAAACCCTCCCAGCCTCGTGACAGAGGCCTTCTTCCTGGGGTGTGACAGTGGGACATGGGGAGGCGAGCAGATGACAACTTACCACTGGCTCCCCAGCCGGGGGCCCACTGCTGATCTCGATGAGGTTCTCAGGCTCCTCATCCTCTGGGGCCTCCTCTGGGATCACCACCACAGGCTTGATGTGCTCAGCCAGGGCTGAGGCCCGCAGGAAATTGGGGGGTCCCTGTAGAGACAAGTGGGAGATTCTGGGCCACCTCCACAGACCTTTTGGGGACTCATCCAGAGCCTGGAAGGAGCCAGGGGCTGTTGCATGTGGGGAGGGGAGGATGAGCACCTCAGGTAGTCTTGGGATCTGGATGAGCCGCTTGAAGTAGAGCATGTCCGAGGCTCGGCGGAAGAAGTTTTTGAGGCTGCAATCGAACGGGGAGACAGGTCACAGGGGAGACAGATATCAGCCCTCTTTCCAGCCATGCTTTAGCCCCGCCCCCTAGGGCAGGTACCTGTGAAACTGTTCATGGAACCGGTCCCTGTGGCCTTGAAGGGTGTCTGCTGGGAGACCTGAGGGGCACAAGTGAACAGAACTCCCTATGCACGCTGCTCTGAGGCATGCTTTTTCACCCTGCCCTCAAGGTTCTGGACCCATGGAGAGCAGAGGGGTCACTGTGGCCTAGTCAGTCCACCCTAATTGGGAAGGAGACTCCATGGGGTCACTTCAGCTCAGATGTTGAATCAGAGAAGGTGACAGTGAGCAGGTGTGCATACCTATCAGGGCCACGGCAGCCTGGCCTGTGCCTGGCTTTGGGGGTGCTGTATGCCCAAAGTGAAAGTTGCCTTGAGCCAGCCCATGTGACCTGAGTACCTTCTCTGAACACTACAATGACAGCCTTGTCACTACTGTGCCCCAGAAAACATGGTGAACCATTCAGGAGCGGGGAAGGGGCCACTGTGCTCTCCTACACCACGCATGCAGAAGGCCATGAAAACACAAAACTATACGTATGGTCTCTGCTTTGGAAAACGGTGGCTTTGCCACAAGCACATTATTACTGGCGTTAACAGGATGCTTTACAGGTGCTCTTTCCAAAAGCAGCTGATCTCTCAGCTCTTCCTTTCAGAAACACAGAGGGACACAAGGCCTCATACACCCCACTCAGGACTGTACAACTCACAGGAGTGCAGCTTGAACATGAGCTTCACGGTATAGTGGTACAGGTGGCTGCAGTCCTGGATGACCTGGATGAGGGGGGCCAAGCGGCACTGGCCAGAAGACATCTGCGACACCGCAATGGCTGTGTTGAGCTGCCGGAAAACTGAGGAAGAGGAGCAGATGGAAGCAAGCATGAGAAGATGTGGCTGGAGATGACCACTGGGCGGCCCCACGCCCTGGGCCACCTTAGTGACAGCTCAGGCTGTGGTGACTCTGGAAGAAATGAGTGAGCCTCCACTGTGCTGTCAAACCATGGTTTGAAGACAGCTGGGACTCTAATCTAGGCCTTCAACAGCATGCTCTAGCCTCATGTTGGTGGCCTCATGTCTGAGGCCGAGGACACGTCCCCAGGTATGAGGTCAAGCAGGACAGCAAGGCTGGGCAATCCAGAACCTTCCACCAGGATGGGCCTGAGACAAGGCACTGGAGGACAGACGTGACTGCTTCATACCCAAGAACATCAGACTTACAATGAGCCTTAAGAGAACCAAGAGGCTTGAGATTGTCACCAAAGGCCAGAGAGATGACTCAGTGGGTAAAAGCACTTTTTACCCAATCTAATGACCTACATGGTAGAAGGAGAGAACCAACTCCTTCAAGTTGTCCTCTGACCTCCACGAATGTGCCATGGCACAGGCATGTGTACAGGCACCTGCACGCGCACGCGCGCGCACACAAACACACACACACACACACACACACACACACGCAAAATAGATTAAAATGCAGTAAGTTTGTTTTAAAAGACTGTCACTCCAGCTAGGCTCACTGTGCATACATACCTATCATCTAAGCACTTAGGAAGCTGAGACAGGAGGTTTGAACTCATGACCAAACTAGACTACAAAGCAAACCTTGTCTCAAAAACAACATGGGCTGAAGAGACAGCTCAAGAGTTAAACAGCACTGGCTGTTCTTCCAGGGGATCCAGGTTGCATTCCCAGTACACACATGGGCCCTCAACTACCTGTAACGCTGGTTCCAGGGGATCTGACACTGCCCTCTTCTGGCTTCTGTAGGCACCAGGCACTGCACATGGTACACAGATGTACATGCAGGCAAAACACCCACACTTAAAAAAAAGAAGGCTGCCACTCAAATATCTCATAGACATGGAGACAGGTTAGGGTTCGTTCCAGGTCATGGCCTTGGACACACAGGCTTTACAAGCCCCAAGTGACCTGATACCTCACTTGCCCTGGAGACCCTGACAATCAGGCCTTGTATCAGAACTCCAGAGAAGAAGGGATACAGGACAAACACGAGGCTGTCTCCTCCCGTGGCCAGCATCTTCTCTGGGGCAGAGAGAAGAATGACAACAAGCAGGCAGTGAGCCAGAGCGGGAGAGCAGCCAGGACCCACACTGGGAAATCTGAGTGGTTCCAGAAGCCCCAGCCCCTGGAGTCTTGCTCTGGCTCTGCTGGGGTGGGGCTGTTTGCAAGCTGTAGTAATGACAGGGAAAAGCCAGGGATAGAAGGTCTGCCCCCCACATACACACCTTTCCTTCTGTCCTAATTGGAAGTCACACTAGGTATGCTTTGTGACGGATTTGGGTATCACATGTGAGTGGACTCTGTTTTGCAATCTGCCTTATTTCAGGCAGAATGCTCTAAATCTTTCTGGTCATGATAGAACGTCCGCCGATCCTGCCTCTGCTCTCCCTTCCTTCCCAGGGTCCTCTGCATGCCAGAGGACTATTACCAATATTGAGCTACAGACCTGGCTAATGTAGACCAGGTTGGCCTCTAACTCATATCCACTTACCTCTGCCTCTCAAGCACACAAATTAAAGGCATGTGCCGCAATATCTAGACTCTTTTTTGTTTTTTGTTTGTTTGTTTTTGTTTTTGAGACAGGGTTTCTCTGTATTGCTTTGTAGACCAGGCTGGCCTCAAACTCAGAGATCTGCCTGCCTCTGCCTTCTGAGTGCTGGGATTAAAGGCGTGCGCCACCAACACCCGGCACGCCCAGACTCTTTTTATTTATATATTCCTTTATTTTTATTTGATGTGTTCTGCCTCTGCACCACCTGCATGCAGTGCCCTCAGGAGCCAGAAGAGGGCATCAGATGCCCTAGGACTGGAATTAGACAGTTGGGAGCCACCCTGGGAGTTCTGGGAATCAACAGCAGGACCTCCGAGGAGGAGCAGCAGCCAGCGTTCCCCTGCACTGGGGCGTTTCTCCAGCACCCCTCTTTTCACATTTGAGACTGGGTCTCACTAAGTTCCCCAGGTTGACTTTGAATTCACTCTAGTTCAAGCAGGTCTCAAATTCATGATCCTCCTGCCTCATCCTTCCAAGTAGCAGCTGTCTCTAACAGCCTCGTGCTCCCTTTGAAGGCAACATGTTAAAGCTTTCCACTGAAACACACAGGGGTTTTTATCTTCTGTGCTGTGGGCTGAGGTGAAGGGGACCCCACATCTGTCACCTGTGCACCCAGGTGTGTCTTCAGCAGCTCACCTGTGCACCCAGGTGTGTCTTCAGCAGCTCACCTGTGCACCCAGGTGTGTCTTCAGCAGCTCAGTTAACAGTGGGGTCTTTGTACTTCACCACAACATCTGCATCACATGATGGGGGCCTGCAGGCTCTTCCCAATTCCCTCGCAGGGACCACAATCTGCCCACTTGGGCTTCCTCCCAGACCAAGAGCAGTCACAGTGGGGACATGGGGTCTATGGCTAGAATCTGATGGCCTGTGTGCTCTGGGGAGCTTGGGCTTAGCTCTTCTCTCAGGACACAATTCCTGGTGGCCTCAGTCCAGCTGCACTGCTGGGCCACACCCCTGGTAACCTGGCCTCTGCTCTCATGCTAAATCCTAGCATGCTCCAAGCTGATCTCTCACTCACCAGAGCCACAGGCCTAGACCCAGGGCTCAGGGTGGCTGTCCTGCCTCTTTCCAAGTCCCTCTTTTCCCTTAAAAAGGCATCTTGGGCTTTGCCATGAACAACACTGAGTCACTAGCAGTTATTCTGAAGGTGCAGCCCAGAACAATCACCTCCCGGGCCAGGAGGGTGAGCCCTGCAGATTTCCTGTCTAGGCTGCCACTTCTTCCTCTGACGAGACCCACAGAAGGTTCAGAACACAGCAGGAAATGTTACCCACATTCTCTCTCCCAGCTGCTGAGGCCAGGCAGGAGCCTGGAGCACTCCTCCACAGCCCACCCCAACCCCCAACCCCTCCACGCCCAGGGTCCACAGAGTGATGCTCATGTGCCATGTCCTGGATAAACACATACAGGGTCCCAAGGACTGGGAGCCTCTGCTTGTGCTCTGGAGGGTGCTGAGGAACACCTGCACTTAAGAATACAGCACTGGGTGGCAGGCAGTAGGTGTGCGCTCTACCAGGAGCACCTGCCCAGCTTGAGTGAGGCTCCATCCCAGCACCATGAGTAATAACAGTGAAAATGTCAGTCTGGTCACTGTTGTCTTCATAGCCTGGTGTAAGTGATGCGCTCACCTGATTCAGAGAGCTTCAGTTCACAGTCCATGTAGTCAAACATCTCCACAGTAAGCTGGAAGCTAGGAGAGGGAGAGGGATGTAAAGGGCGCAGGACACACCCACCTAATCCCCAAGACCCCTTGGGAACAGGAAGCACACTCCATCAGGCAGGAGTACCAAACAAACCCCACCCCTTACCCACAGACTTGGGACCATAATCTTCAACCCAAGAGGTGTGGCCTCATTTGACCTCATGGCCCCTGGGTCTGAAACGCCTCAGGGACATAGGGGAAACTGAGGCACACAAACTCACATGTTATTCACATCAGTTCCGGCCGCCTTCTCCAACACCTCATCTGTTACCTCCAGGCCTGCAGGAAACTGGGGGTGCTGCAGAGACAGCCCTCCACTCAGCTGCAGCCTCAGTGAGCAGCCACATACCGACTCCATCCCTGCTCCCGACAGCGCCCATGAGAAGGAAAGTGGCCAGGGAGGTTTCCCAATCTTTTATTCTAGTGACCCTAGCTGCTCTGGTTAAGCCAAAGGTTCTGAGAATTTGGGGGTGACAGAAAGCGTGGGAACAGGACAGGGGCATGGCCAGGACTGAAAGATACAGCCACTGAACCACAAATGGGACTGGCATCTGCACTGGATCTATGTAAACATGGAGATGACGTGGCAATCTCCTGTCAGTCATCCTAGCCTCTACAGTAAGTGGACAGATGACGGACAGGAGAGTTTCCAACCCTCCTCTGTGTCTCCAATGTCCCAGAGGAAAGAGCTCCCCAGTTCCTCAGCCCCATAGTTCTACTACCTTAAGATGGAAGGAGATTTTGGTCAGCAACAGTTTGGTATAGACATTCACCAGGTGTCCATACTGGTCTCGAAGGTGCCCCTGTGGGGTGGAGCCCAGTGTGAGGTCACGGCCAAGGTCATGCCTAGGACTCCTAGGGTTGAGCATCATCAAGGTGGAGAAAGACGAGAAGCAGCAGGGCCATTCCTCCACAAGTCACTCACTCAGCAAACATGCCCTGCCGGCCTCCCCATCTCATTATCCTCTCAGTCTCTTGCTTCCTTCCCCTCCTTAATCTTACTCCCTGTCATTCTTGCCAGAGAAAAGTCTTGTGAGAGGCAAGAGAACCCTCTGTCCAGGGCAACAGGACATTCTGACCAGGGCACTTTGTTAAAGTGCTAGAAGCAGACAGGGGAGGCGCATTCTGGCCTGTACATAGAATCCACCTCCCTCTTGCAAAATGTCATGGTGTGTGGCCACACCAGCTGGGCCTGTGTCTGCCACAGGCACTGAAAGAATCAAAGTGTAGTGACTCTGGACAGGCAACGCCCTCCTGAAATCTGCTCAGCTAAGTGTCCTAGGAGAGCGCAGAGAACTCCGAGGATGTCAGAGTAGATCCAAACACAGCCCCTAGGGTCTGACTACTCAGTCTGAGAATTGCCTGGCAAGTGCATGGAAAATTCAAGTCAGTAACCTGGCTTCTGAAGCCACAGTCTAGGGGAGCCTGGGAGTCCCTGCTCTCCACACAGGCATGGGGTTGCTACCTTTTCCAGCTCTTGGGGACTAATGGGCTTGCTTTGTGGAGGTGGAGGCCAATCAGCCTGCACTAGGCCCCAACAACAAGGCTGCAACTTCACACTGACTGGCGCTTGGCCTATATGGTAACCTCAACAACAGTTACAGCTGCTTCAGAAGAGGGAGGAAAGAGCATCCTCGGATGCTGCCCTCACACCTACCCACAGGTCACCAATCTCCCGTATGTTGCTCCGGTATCGCTGGCAGTCATGCAGCACCTGCGCCAGAAGGAAGGTGAGGACTGAGAACCTGCGAGAGGTCCCTCCCAACACAGGACAGGAAGAACAAGGTAAAAGGCAGTGGGGCAGGGTGGCCAGGCCAGAGTTCAGGGGACAGATACAAGGTCAGAGCTGCATACTTCAAAGGGACACTGTGGGTGCTGTCAGCTGGTGGAATGGAAGCTTTGTTCTCCTGAACCTGTGAGACCAAAGGACTGTGGTAACTACTCACATTAGGGTGTCCATCTCGAAGGACTTTGTGAAGGACATGGCAGAACTTCCAACTGAGGATGGAGCTGCTGGGCAGTGGCAGGCCAATGGCATAGGACCAGAAGGTAAAGGCCCCCTTCTCATGGTGAGTGCCCAGAATGATGCCTTAGAGGGTCAAGGCCAAGTGAAGGTCACAGACTGGAAGAGTGGGCAGTTAAGTGTTCTGCAGACAGCCCTTCTCACTGGGCCATGGCACTTTCTGCAGTTTCCCAAGTTCTCATCCACCCCAGGTCACAACAACTAGAGTTCTTAGGTCATGTTCTCCCAACCCCAGCACACCCTGGGTCAGGACCACACTTAGCCCATAGTCTCCTGACACCTCCCCAAGACCCAAGGGCCAAAAGGATACGCCGGGCATGCTTCTCCTTCACCGGGGCCTCCTGGCTGTTGATGGCTTTGCTGATGCTGATGGCCTATGAGGAACACAGAGGCAGGATTAGACACCACTTGCAGCTGTCTGACGAGCACAACCCAAAGGAGAATGGGCCGCCTAGTCTGGTGGAGGGCGAGTACAAAAAGAACATGCTTTTCCTGAGCCGTGCTCCAAGGAACCTCTCTTACATGACCTGTATGACCTGTAGCTGATGCCAATACCACAGGCGACCAAGAGCTCCAGGCCGGGGGTGGGGGGGTGGGGTAGGGAGGCAGGGAGGAAAGCTGGGCTGTGGCTCAGAAAGGCACGCCTCATCTACTTCACATTGATTCCCCCTGAAGAGGCCCCAGACTCCAGGAGGCATGGTTAAGGGCATGGCCCAACATAGCACCTTCTGTCCAAGTTCCCTACCAGGAAAGCAGTAGAGACTTGGCCCTTGGCCCAACTGAGCCCCTTGTCCTCACAGTATTCCTTCTATAAAAGGGCATGTCACACCCTCTGCCAGTAAGTACCGCAGGGTCCATAGCAAGGATGTCAGCTGACACCCCAACCAGAGCCACACAGAAGCCAGGCCCCGTCACTGGCTGCCACTCCATAGGTGCCTGCTCATGCCACTGAGGACAACTGTGGCTCCCTGAGGATGGGGAAAGGCCAAAGGAGAGTGTGCTTGGCACCAGGCTGTTATCACCTGAGAAGGAAAAAGCCTCACACTTGACTAAAACCACAGGTGGTTCTTGCCTCCACTGGCCGCATCTTATTTCCCCAGCTCAACACCATCCCAGAAGGCTTTCTTGAGACAGGAAGTCAGGGCACACACAGCACAGCAAACACCATTCCTTGCCCAGTCCTCCTGAGACTTCACTGGCAGGGACAGGAACAGGAGGTCAGATGAATTTCTATTCACAGGTCACCACTGTGTATGAACTAAGAAGAATTCCCCAGGCAGGATAGTGGAATGGACTGACAGGCACAGATCCAGAGGCCAGGGTATGCAACAGACCCAGACAGTGTCCTCACCCAGATGAGCAGAGAAGCCACACTGGGCAGGCCACTTGACACACTCAACAGGCCAGCAAGGGATAGACAGTGTGGTAAGTTCTTTCTCTACCTCTCCCAGACACCACCATGCTCTTCCATGGCAGCATCTAAGCAGTGATGCCTCACTTGTCAGAAAGTGAGCAGTGGACGTCTCATGCCCTCAGTGGCTGCCTCAGTACATGCTGAACAGGAGGGCTCAATCTTTCTGTAAGAGTAGCTAGCCTAGTAGGGCTGAGTGTTCCTTTCTGCTCAGATGTATGGATGTGGGGACTGCCAAGGCCAGTCACAGGCTACTCCTGAGCTGGCTCCTGTGCCCCAGAGCCCAGCAAGGTACACTGACCCCTTACACACACAGGGAGTCTCACTGAAATTTGGGGACCTGAGGCTGCAGCAGAGCCCTCCCACCTCAATGAACTAGGGTCGGAAAGGACACAGGCAGGGTCTACCTTCCCAAGTACACAAAGCCTCAACCAGCCAACCACCTGTTCTCACGTGTACTGAGCCTCTGTCCATGGCCCCCAGGTCTCTTTTTCCTCACAAACATAGGGTGGCCGCCCAGCAGCTGTGTCGAAGCTGACACTCTGCACACCAAGGGTATTTCACCTCTACCGAGGGAAGATTCAGCACAATGGCCATGGGGACAATCAGAGAGACCCAGCAAATGCCAGCCCTGCACATGCCTCTGAGAAGCAACCTGGGAGATGGTTACTATGTTGTTTTCTTAGAGGAAACTGAAGCTCAGTGTCTTGTGTACACTGGTCAGCTGTGAGCCAGGTCTGCTGGACTCCATGCTGTGTCCTTATAGTGACTGTGACACAGGTTCCAGGCACAGCTTTTCTTGGGAGGGGTCACATGGTAAGCGGGCCAGGCCATCTAGAGCATAAGGCAAGCAGTTGTAGCTCACAGCAAGGAGTGTCCCATCTCTGGGCTGTGGAGCCACAACCTTCATTGCCTTGACACCTGAGATGGGAGCTGGCTCTAATGACGAATGCCACCTGTCCTGCAAGATTCCTGGCAAGAAGGGAGGAGACAGAGCTGCCTGAGTGGCCCAGATGACGAGGACCGAGGAGGTGTGAGATATTTGGAAGTGATGAGTACCATCTGGGAATAGGAAAGCACGCAGTCTTTTCCTCTGAGGAAAAAGTCCACCCAGAGGCCATAATGAGCACCCCCAGCCCACAGCAGAGCCTCTACTTTTGTCTTAAAACAAAAACGAAAAGCAGGGGCTGGAGAGATGGCTGATGGGTTAAGAGCACTGGCTGCTCTTCCAAAGGTCCCAAATTCAGTTCCCAGCAACCACATCAGGAGGCTCACAACCACTTGTAACTCCAGCTCCAGGATAGGAACACTGGCCTCCGCAAGCACCTGCACTCCCCTGCAGAGACGTGCACATAGTTCAGAATTGCAGGAGATCTGTGTGTCCACCTCAACCAGCCGAGTAATGATCCAAGTGGGGGGGGGGGCAAAGAAGGTAGTTCAGTTCAACACAGCTGAGTAGCCAGCACTGGTTCAAACTTTCCTCAGAGGAAAGACTGTGTGTGTGTGTGTGTGTGTGTGTGAGAGAGAGAGAGAGAGAGAAAGTGAGAGTGTGTGTGTGTGTGTGTGTGTAAGCAGTGTAGAATTCAGAGGACAACTCGAGGAGAGAATCTCCTCCCACCATGTGAACCCTAGGATCCAAACTCTGGTTGTCAGGCCTGGTGGTATCACCCTTACCAGTCGGGCCATCTCAATACCACCCCCACTTTTAAAACAGGGTATCATATAGCTTAGTTCAAACTCACTATGGAGCTGAAGCTGAACTTGAACTCCTCCTGATCCAAATGCTGGGATTAAAGGCGTGTGCCACCACCACCCAGTGGGCCTCTGCTTTCTTGAGCCCCCAACATGTAACACACCTAGCCCCTCTCACCACCCAGGCCCCTTGGTTGTATTTAGATAGGATTTCTTATGTATCCTAAAATTTAATATATAGATCTCTTCCTGCCTCTGCCTCCCAAATGCTGGGATTAAGGTGCGTGACACCACAGCTGGCTGCCCTTGGCCCTCTGTAAATCTGATTTGTGGTTCTCCAAATGCCCATCTGATAGTGTTATTCTCTCATGTCACCTCATGGCATGTCAGTGGCACATGGCCGCAGTCCTGCCTGCGTGGGGCTGCCTCTATGTGTGTGCGGCTACCTCTGTGTGTGGCTGCCTGTGTGCACACAGCTGCCTCTGTATATGAGGCTACTGCCCCCACGCTTACAGAGCAGGAGGAGGTCATGAGGCACTGAGGAATGCAACCCAGGAGGGAACATAGCAGAGTCTTCTGTGGAGGGCCTGGGTGCCGCCCATCCCTGAGCTGGCCACAAGAGATAGGACCGTGTCAGCTAGCCATCCTGTGCAGGCGCAGGCTGGCTCCCGGGAACACAGGCCCGTTGTGTGCAGGGTGGGCAGATGTGCGGGGTGGCCAGCGCCACACAAGGAAGCCCAGTGCTCACACAGTGGGAGTCTGTAGGGCTCCTGGCAGCCAGGCAGCAGCAGGCAGACAGGGCTGACACCCTCCCACCTCCCCTGGGCTTCCCACGTGGATTTTCCACAAGGGTCACATCTGAGTGGAGAATGGAGTTAAGAGCCTTCAGAACCTCACTGTGTGTGGAATATCTGACAGACCCTAATACATGACATAGCTCTATTCTGAGGCTGAAGTGTGATATGGTCTGACCTCAGTGATGCCTGGGGTTCTGTAACCATGTCACCCTCGCACTCACTTAGCAGGTGGAAAACCACAGAGTGATGGCATTCGGGGCAGAGGTGGGGGGAATCCCTGGCCTGAGAACAATCTATCATCCTGGTACACCAGGAGTGGCAGCAGCTCCATTCAGGCAAAGGTGATCCCTCTTGGCTCTCTGGGTCCTCCACTCTGGAGAGACCTCAGGGGAGGACAACCCCAAGATCAAGATGAAAACCTGGATGGGGGTTTCTGGGTGCTTATCACACCTGAGTCTTGCCTGACTCCCCAGGAAGCCAAGAAGAGCCATTTCCATGGAACTGAGTGAGGAGGAAGTGTGCACGTGGGGACCTCAGAGATACAGGGATCCCCCCTTTCTTTTTAGACAGTGTCTCACTATGTAGCCCTGGCTGGTCACTATATAGGTCAAGCTAGCTTTGAACTCTCAGAGATTCACCTGTGTGTGCCTCTCTCAAGTGCTAGAATTAAAGACATTTGCCACCATGCTTGGCCTCATCTCTCCACTTCTACACAAGGCAGAAGAGGCCCTCTCACTCAGCAAGGGGACAATTCTGGAGAAAACAAGACAATAACGGATTCCATGGCAACTGTGAGATGCCTGGAAACCGCTAGGGGACCTGCAGAGGGAAGCTGGTGGCCAGCGGACATGACAGAGAGTGGGCAGGTGACCAGATCATAGCACACAGACCACTGTGGAAAATCAGCAAGTCCACACCAATGCTCCAGGAGCCACCAACAGCTGACAGGGTATCTGCATCTTGTTCCACTCAGAGCCAGCACCAAGACGGACTCACCCTCAGAGGGACAGAGGCTGGGAGGAAGTGCAGGGCTGCCACACAGGGCCATGGAAGGATAAATGCCTCAAAACCAGGTGACAGACTCGCCAGCACAGTCAAGCTAGGAAAATCCACTTGTGCCACAGGGCCAGCAACTAGGTCCCAGTAACATAGTGACTCCATCAGTTTACTGAGTTCATCCTTGTGCTAAGTGTTTGACCAGGCCACCTCACCAGGTCTTCAGGAGAAACCCCAGAAATGTGCAAATGGACACGGAGGCTTCAGGAGTCAACCACTTAGCCAAGGTCATAGAAACAAGCATACTATGTCACTCTACCCAGCCCTAACCCTAAGCACCCACACATCACAATGGGATGGGTCCTCATGTGGCCATGTGCTGTGAATCTCATGGGAACAGCAGCACAGAGGGACAGAATGTCTGCACACTGTCCCTCAGCTATCAGTGGTTAGCAGGGCTCATTCTCAGGCCCCTGGTTCTGGAGAATGACCTACGCAACCTCTCAGGTTCTCTGAAGAGACAATTCAGGAAGAAGTTTCCATGTAGGTGTCCTTTTAGCCCAGTCTGAAATCAAGCTTCCCTGGGGACCCCAAACACAAGAGGACCTGGCCTAACTACAACTCAGGACATGGATTCTGAACTGGGATAAAAGGCTAGGCTGGGTGGGCTGACAGGGAGATGGAGCCAGCTTCCCCGCCCAGTCTCATGTCTTAGTGCTAGGTGGTGGCTGGGCCTGGCCTTTACCTCCCTACCTTGGACCCCCATAGCAGCTTCAATCTTATATCTGGGTTGGACCTCTGAGAAGACCTAACAACAACCCAGGGAAGCTCAGGTCCTCGGGGTGTACCTGCCCTGCTTATCCATGACAACTCCATTTTTCTCTGTCTCAGGGGGAAAAAAAGTGATGATGATGCCATGAAGAGATAGGTCAAAGCTCAGGAGAGATGACTAGACCAGGCTGAATGAAGCCCACTGGCTCCTGAAAAGACCAGAGCTGCCAACATTCCTGGACCCTGATCTAGAAGAGGTCCCCAGCAGGCATCCTAGAGGTTCCTGTTTCATCAGAGGAGACCGGGTGGGACAGGAGACACTTCCTACATGAGCACATGGGAGCGAGGGTGCTCTGGGTGAGAGGTGGGCTGTGCCTTCAGTGATGTCCCACCAGCTCTAAGGCCTCACACAGACCACACCACCTGTGGCCTAACAAAAGGGAGCTCAGGCTGCTGTGGACATCCAGCACATGGAGACATGGTTGGGTTGGCAAGGGGGCTGTGGGGCTCCTTAGAAAATGCTCAGTGTCAGCACCATGTTCTGCAACCTGCAGCCCAGTGAGCACAGAAGAGACGTGGACTCGACTCACTGCCTTCTTTTCCAGGAGCCCACACTCCGAGAGAGCAGGCTCCTCCACATCATTCCTCTGATGGTGGCTGCAGCAGCTCAGCTGGGTGCCTCTGACACTCCAGTAGACGCCACTTTACACACTTCCTGTGCCCTGAGTTTAGCTCCCCCAGCTGTGAAGCAGAAAGCTTTGGGGTCTCCTCGAAAGTGAAGGCATGCCAGCTCCAGACAAGAGCTCCTGTCCAGCATGCACAAGGCCTTGGGCTCCATCGCCAGCAAACGGAAGGAAAACCAAATCTACAATCCTCCTCCACTGCGTCCTGCTCCTCAGGGAGCCAGACCTCCCAGCACAGCTCTCAGACTCTCAGTGGCCTCTCCAGAGCTGCCTTGACTACAGCAGCTACCTGTAGCTGTAAGACATCCTGTTTTTTTTTTTTTTTGTCTGTTTTTGTTGTTTTGCTTTTTTGAGATAGTCTGACTATGACTAGCCCGGAACTCGCAGAGATCTACCTGCCTCTACCTCCTAGTGCTGGGAGTAAGGTGTGCATCACCTTGCTTCTCTGTGTTCTGTTTAATTTCATTAATAGAATTTGTCATCTGAAAGTGTCTTGTTAGATTACCACTTACACTGTCTCAACTCCATGAACACAAGGCATCCCACCCCATCCATGAGTTTCACACTCATAGATGCCATCAAATGCCAATTAAAATATTCAAGGAGAAAAATGTGCGTGTGGACCGCCCACACTCAGGCTTTGTCCTCATAAGTCCCTGAGCAATAGGAGATAACAGGTCATGCACATGTACCTGATACTGTATCAGGCATGTGATTTAAATTATGTGAGTGGGTATGTATAAACCACATGTGAAAACTGTACATTTATACAAAGGACCTGAACAACCATGGATTCTGGTATGTTTGTTTTTTTTTTTTTCAACTTTTTTTTATTTGAATTAGAAACAGGGTTGTTTTACATGACAATCCCAGTTCCCTTCTCCCACCCGTCCTCCCCTACAACCCCCCCACACACACTAAAACCCTACCTATCACATATCCTTTCTGCTCCCCCTGGATGGTGAGGCCTTCCATAGGGTGTCATCGGTGTCTATCGTATCCTTTGGGATAGGGCCTAGGCCCACCCCCGTGTGTCTTGGCTCAGGGAGTATTCCTCTATATAGAATGGGCTCCCAAAGTCCACACCTGTGCTAGGGATAAATACTGGGCTTCTACAGGAGGTCCCGTAGATTTCCTCACAGAAACCCATCTGGTATGTTTGTTTTGAGACAGAGTCATACTGTGTAGCTTTGGCTAGCCTAGAACTCACTATGTAGACCAGGCTGGCCCAGAGCTCACAGAGATCTGCCTTCTGAATGCTGAAATTAAAGGTGTACATCACCAGCTCACTCAGATCCTGGTATTTCCTGAGATCCTGGACCTAATTCCCTAGACAAGTGGTTCTCAACCTATGGGTCACAACCCCTTTTGGGGAGGGTTGAACATCCTTTCACAGGGGTCACATATCAGATATCTTACATATCAGATGTTTACATTACAACCCATTACAGTAGCAAAATTAGTTATGAAGTAGCAATGAAAATAATTTTACAATTGGGGGTCACCACAGCATGAGGAACTATATTAAAGGGTCGCAGCGTTAGGAAGGCTGAGAAGCACTGCCCTAGACATTGAGGAATGACCATACATACATCCTCCCCTCTGTGGTCACGTGTGTGAGAGGGAGACCACTTGTGGCACGAGAGCTGTCAGACCTACACACTGGATAACTTCTATGCAGTGTCTTTCTTTAGCTAATAACTGAGCCGCTAGAGTTAATTATTAAGGTAGCTATAAAACAATTTCTATTTTTAAAATCATCCCTGAAATGAATCGACTTAAGCCTCCTTGTGTGGTTATCACAAGGCTTACCAGCAGCAGTTGGCAGGGACAGACAGGTTCCTACGAGAGCCGGGGCTCGGGTCTGTTGGCAGGGTAGTGAATTATTTTGCTCTGGTTCCAAAGACTGGCTTGGAGGACAGAGTGCCCTCATTCAAACACTTCTGCTGCCTCAGAGGCCATTGATGACCACAAACACAGGGGTTCTGTAGCTGAGGAAGCTACGATGGGGCCACATGCAAAGCAGCAAAGAGGCTGAAGCCTGGATCGTTTTAGCATACAGGAAGTCAGAAGCGACTGGTCCTGGTTCATTCAACTGCATCTCTCTTCATTCAAGTCTCCTGGCCTTTGGCGCTGGCCTCCACCATTCCACCATTCAGGAAATGCAAACATTAGTCTGTGACAGTCCACACCTCAGAGGACAGCATGAAAGCCCCAGGGAAGCATGTGTCCTATGGTCACTATTAACAAATTCATGGCCCAACCCACTGCCACCCCAGCTCCAGACTCTGTGGTGGAATACAGACCAGAAAGCCATGGTCCTGACTCACGCCTCTGCTGTGCCAGAATCTTGATGGATGAGGAGGCAGCTGGGTGGTGGTGTTCCTGAGGTACTGGTGATTTCATCACAGACCTGACTGTCTAACAAGCTGGAGGACTGAGTCACACCCAGGCAGACGAACCTATTGCAATCTGAGGCTTATGTTTCCTTAGCATAATGTCCCAACTGGGACTAATGTCTTCCTCCATGGGCTCATTCAATCCAGTATGGTACTGTGGGCCATTCAGGCCAAGACCACTCAGGCTTGCCAATTCCCAAGGCTGCCCTTACTACGGAGACTCAGTGTAGCCCTAAGAAGGGCACACGGTCCTGAGCAGTGACAGTAGCTGACCCTACTGTCACTGGAGTAGGCAACTAGGGATGGCAACACATACCCAACCCCACCACTGCCCACTTCTTCCTGCTCTGAGGTTGTCTGTAATGTGTCCATGTCACTAAACTTGTTCAGTCACTCATCCTCTAGGAGCCCATGAAAACAGCTGCATTACTAGTACAAAACAGAAAAGGGATATTTGTCCACGTGGTCACACTGGAAAGGACAAAGATCTGGTGACCCCCTCAAGTCCACTTTCAGGGTTCTGCAGTCAGTTAAGTTTAAATAGAGGGCAAGGATCATCTAAGGGGACCCTGTCAGGATGCCCATCACGGACCCCGCTGTCTGGGCTCCAGTCTCATCTTGCAAGGGGATCTGACAAGTTCTTAGAACTGACCTTCTCCTGGGGAGACCTGACCATCTCCTCCTTCCTGCCCCCAGCCTTCTCCTCCTTCCTGCGTCAAGATTCCTGGGGAAATTCTCATTTCTCAGGGTCCATTATTTCAGTAGTCCAAGCTGAGGTGTATCTCTGTAGAACAGCAGTTCTCAACATGTGGGTCATGACCCTTTGGGGTCACATATCAAGCTAACTTGCATATCAGATATTTACACTACGATTTATAGTAGCAAAATTACAATTATAGAATAGCAATGAAAATAATTTTATGGCTGGGGGTCACCACAACATGAAGAACTATATTAAAGGGTTGAAGCATTAGGAAGGTTGAGAACCACTGGTCTAGAATATCTTCATTTTTGCCAGGCCACTTACACAGGAGAGCTAGAAGACACCATGCATTATGCCATTAGAACAAGGGGGACAAAGAAAAGAAAGGCTTGCACAGAGGAAGACAGATGTCATCATAAACAAAGTGATACTCAAGTTAGCCCTGAAATGAATAGGGGTTCCCAGGTGGCAGAGGAGGAAGGGCAAGGCTGACCAGTATAGCTAAGCTGGCAAAAGCAGTTCCAGGCTGGCCAGGCATCTCAGGTTAGCCAGCTGAATTTCCCTGTCCCTTGCCAATCAGGCCTAAAACCCATACATAGGGTTTCCACTCACAGCCGGCAGGGACCCAGCTGCTAGGATCAAGTGGCCGACTGGGTTTCATTCACAGGCTCCTGTACAGCAGCGCTGGACACTGGCCTTGGAGCTGGGTCAGGCAGGAGCCTCTTCCCCATTCAGAAGGAAGCAGGTTTGCAGGGAGTCCCAAGGGGCCTCTACCCCAGGCTCCCTGGAATCCCTATGCAGAGCACATCATCTGCAGGGTGTACTGGATAGTATATGGAAGGTGCATGCCTAACATGCATTCTTGAAGGGCGGGTACCCAACACACCACCCTCCAGACACTACCCAGCTGTTCCTCTGTCCAGCAGCCTGACTCAGTTGTTCCCCTCATGGCTGGCATACTTGGGACACGGGGACACTTTCCATTTCCTTCAGTCCTGTCTGCTTCCCTGCACACACTTTAACTGCTAACACATCTGCTGCACCCCTGCACAGACCTACAGCTACTCCATTGGGACAGTTAATATCACTGTCTTGAAAATGGGAAAACTGAGGCACAGAGCAGTGACGTAACAGAGCCAGGCCAGACCCAGATTCTTAACTTCTTGGCACACTTGCCATGGCTGACATCCCTCCTCCCAGGGGGTACAAAGGTGCAGTTTCCCCTTTCGCTGTATACCTGAACTTCAGGAGAGGGTCAAGAGAATAGTTGGTGTGCTCCTGTCAGTGTGTCACTAGTGCACAAAAGGGAAGGCAAGAAGAAGAAAGTGAAGAATGGGCGGCCAAGTCCCACCCTAGCCTTGACAAAGTGTCCCTTACAAGTGCTCTGCCTTAGAGAGGGGACTTTAACCCTGGCAGCCTGGGAGTGAGGGTCTTTAAGGATGGCTTCTAAGGTGTTTGTGAGCCCAGCCTGCTCTTCCTTTTCTGACAGTGGCCTTGACTTTGTCTCCTCTCATTCAGTCAGCTGTTGTGACACAGGCATATGCCTGCTCCCGGGGACACAGTGGAGGGAGGACAGACCACTTCAGCCCTCAGGGTCTGTCTAACAGCTAGACAGAGCTGGGGGTTCTGGCTAGCCACCATGTGGGTTAGGACTCCATCTCTGGGAGTGGGGATTTTTTTCTATTATCAACAATATTTTGAGCATGCAAGCATGTAGTAACATGTTATAATCACACTCCTCCCCCTTTTGCAGTGTGTGGAATCAAACTGGGGTTTCTTACACGGGTAAGTGCTCTGCTGTTGAGCTTCCACGAGCTTTACCCTGAGCTATGAACAGATCCAGGCCCAGTGACAGCCCTGAGCTACAGCATGGGATCTGAAAGGATCCCAGAACTTGAGAATGGCTTTCCAGAACAGCTTTCAGCTGCCAGAAACTTAGGGCAGGTTCCAAACACCTGATCATTCCTGTGGTCAGCCTCTGTTAGGTTCTGAGAATCACCTGGCTGGGGGAAATTCCATACAATGCCAATGCCTGAGGGCTCTGCCCCTGACCAAATCACCCCCATTTGCCATCACCAAGGTCCACTGGCAGCTGCTGAATGCCCGAAAGGCTGACTCTGTGGATGAGCAAAATGAGAAACACCCCATTCATACTCGACAGTGCTCCAGTGTTAAGAGGGATTTCTCAAAGATACAATCTGAACTAACTTCACCTGCCTGCTAACTTTTTCTAGAAGCCAGTAGATAACCTAAAATGTATTATATGTGTCTGGCCCCTCTTCTGCTGTCTCACTCAGCATTATTGCTAGCTGCACCCGGAAGTCATGACTTGTCAATAATGTCAATCTTTACAAGATTTTGGTCCCTCAGGGGCTGCTGAGATGTGTCACTGACCTGGAAAACCGATGGCATGAACTATTTCCATCTACTGCTGCCTCAGCACCTGGCTCCCCAGTGGGAATGCCTCACCCTTTCACCTCTGAAGCCAGTATTTCCCCGGACTTAACCCTGCACTATGATTAAAGGGTTTCTCTCATCCTGACCTGAGAAAAGGCCCCTCCCTCTGTCTCTGTACACTGTGGGTAAATTCATGGCTCACAGAAGCAAACACAAAAGGGCAACTGTGATCTCCCACAGAAGGGAAAATACAACCAGTATGTTCATGGCTTCTAGTTGCAGGGTGGGTCATGGTGTGCTTCAAAGATGGCTTAATTTTTTAACAGAGGTCCCAGATTTTGAACACTGGGGGTGGAGGGAGTGGAGAAGGGTCAGCCAACTATTTGCTGAGATGTTACTATGTCCTAGGCACTACTTATGTTTATTGTGTAGTGTGTATTAGCCCCTTCCGGCTGCTGTAACAAATTGCTACACTTCAAGAAAACAGCATGATACATCTTACAGTTCTGCAGTCCAGAAGTCTGGAATGTTTTCATAGCCCATGCACTGGCCCTGTAGGTTAGGATGACTTTGAACTTTTAATCCTCTTGCTCCTGAGGTTACAGGTATGTAACACCATGGCAGATCTACAGGGATGGAACTCATGGGTTCATGCACGCTGGACAAGCAGTCTGTGCACTCAACTACATTCCAGCCCCTGGAATGGGTACCACAAGGTTAAAAGGGTTGCGTTTTTCTGGAGATTCTAAGGCAGAAATCTGTTTCTTTGCCTTCTCCCATTTATAAAGGATGGCATTATTCCTTAATTGTCAGCTTTTTCAAAGCCACATGCAGCCAGCAGAGTTTAATCTTGTGTCACTGTGACCACCTGCCTCTCCTGCTTCCCTCATCTACATTTAGGGACCCTTGTTATATAGGACCCACCTGGTGACTCATAATAACCTCAAATCTCAAGGTCAGTGGATGAGCAACTTGATTCCATCTGCAATCTGAGTTACACAAATAACACATTTAGTTAGGCTGTGGTCATCTTTGCAGGGACATGACTCAACCTACCTCACAGTATCTCACAATACACTCTTCCAGAAACACAGAACCAGCCCTGTTTTCTGCAAGCTCTGTCATTAGGCAACTTGCCCCCCACCAAGAACACAGATAAGAGATCAGGTCTATCCTATCTACAAAGTATGCCCTATGATGTCACATCATCTTTTTTAAAGGTTTGGAATTCAGAATACAGGTACAATGAGTTGTGCAGCATTGGTATTCAAAATATGACATTTTAAAAACAAGTCCTCTCAATGAAGGGACTAAAGTAATGGAGCTGAGAGGACTGACTGGGACACGCCACTGGGATCAGAGCTCGTAATTCAAGTACTAACTGCCAAAAGGAAGGATGACTGCCTCCCTCAACACTCCTGAGAGGTAACCACAGAGCTCTCTCTGTGCATAACAGGGCGTGTCCTGTCCACAGAGCAAACATGTAAGCATTCCTTTTCCTCCTAGCCCCAGGAGCCTGAGAGGAGAGACTGGCAGGCTGCTGAGAATTTCAATGCTAAGCTAGCTAGCTGCTCCATGGCCAACACCCTGCCACTGTCAATGTCAAGACAGGCAGTGTGTTCCAAAGGGAAGCCAGGTCCCAGTACTGGATGTGCTATTTTCTATCCCAACGGAGACACGGAAGCAGTAACCAGGGCTCTCTAGGCCTTTCTTGCAAGGAGCCTGGCTGGCAGCTTGCTAGATATTTCTGGGAATGATCTAATTAAATATTAACTACTTACAAAACCTTGTTCTTACATCCCTCACTGAAGTCACAATGAAGACACGTACCCAGATGCCGGGTTCAGGCTCGCTCTCTCTTCTCTGAAAAAGTTGCTCTGGAGTGGGTGAGCCCTATGAGATTCCTCAGTACAAAGTTATGCTTCATGAGTAACCCTTTCAATCCCTCAAAAACTCAAGAGGGTAGGCAAGATGGCTCAGCAGGTAAAGGCACTTCAGATAAACCTTACTACCGGGTTTTGAACACACATGGTGAAAGGAGGGAAAGCCTGCACGTCGTCCTCTGACTTCCACTCACAGGCTGTGGCACTCCAGCACACTTGCACAAACAAATAAATAAATACAGTAACATTTTCAATAAATACAATAGCATTTTCAATAAATCCAGTAAGATTTTCAGAAATGGACAAAGCCAAGTCAAAAGAGACACCTTACGTACAAACCAACCACCAAACACATGTGGTTCTGTATCAGAGACTATCCCTCTGACTTTCAGGAAGGTTACCCTTGACATAATCATTTAAGCGGAAGATCAATGAACTTGACCTTTAAAATCCCCTCCCCTCCCCCATCTCTTCCTGTAGCCATCAGAGCGCTCTATGCACCTGCTCAAAAGCAGGGGGAGGGGGGAGGATTCTAAAACTCATTGATAAATCAAGTACCTGACAACACCTAGATTCTCAGTGCCAACAGTGCGTCTCCCTAGGCTCTGCAAGTTTACTAGAATAATTATGTATTAATGACTTCACATCAAACGCCATGTTTGTTTTAGTGGTGGGTGATCCAGGCTGGACCAGATGGAGATCACGTAGATAAATTAATCATTTGCAACCAGGTTAGTACTGGCACTTGGCATGCACCAAGCGAGCCCTCACGTCCTCACGTTTATTACTATCATTGTCCCATCAGAAGCACAAAGGTTAGCGCTATTTCAAAACGAAACCGCTTGTGATAACTTGTTTTGAAAGCAACCGCAGGAGTCCTTGCTCTCGGCTCTGACCAAGAAGGAAGGAACTCGCCAGTGGCACCCACAAATGCAAATATCACCAACCTGCTTTAGACACAGGTGGGAGGAGTCTTTGGCTTCCTATATTGCTAAAGCTTAAAAAGAAAATGCAGCCATTTCGGTCTTGGCTGACTTAGTCTAGCAAATAAATAATCAAGTAGTGACCCTCCTTCCCCGCCCCTGTGCGTCCACTCAAGACTTAAGAACGGGGCAGAGTTATAGTAAAACAAAAAGGAGGGAGCCAGACGTGGGGATGGATATCTACAACAGCAGCACTTGGGAGGTGGAAGCAGGATAAGCAGGAGTTCAAGGCTAGCGTGGGCTACAAGAGACCTTGTCTTAAAAAAAAAAAAAAAAAAAAAAAAAAAAAAAAAAAAGACAAAGCAACCTGCACCGTGGGACCTAGAACCCAGAAACCATGCATGAATGAATGTGTACCAGGGCATATTTAATTTTTCCACGCCACCTTCTCAGGCCGGGCCCTCTCCTGGGAGAGGAGCGGCGCGTGGGAGCGCAGGAAGGAGCCTGGGAAGTTTCCGTCTGTCAGGCGCCGGTGTTTAACGAGGGGGTGGCAGCCTATTTATAAGTGGGCCCCCGCGCGGGCAAACAAGTCTGGCGAGAGACGTGAAACTTTTCACCCAGCAGATAATAAGATACTGTGCAGCCGTGGAAACAGCTCTGGAGCAAAGAGAGCTGGGCGCTTCCCGGGGAAGGCGGCAGGGCGCCGAGGGCTCCCCGGGCCCCGCGCACCTGGGCCGCGTCCGCATCCCCGAAGCCCAGCCCGGCTGCCGCGCGGCTTCCGGTCACCTGCGTCGCCCGGGCCGCGGAACCCGCAACCGTCCGCGCAGGGCCGAGCGCACCGAGGGCCTCGCACCGCCGCCACTGCCCACCCTGCCCGCGCCCGCGCTCGCCTGCGTCTTGTCGAACTGCTCGCGCTCGGCCTCCAGGCTGTGGCCCGGCCTGCGGCTCAGCACCCGCGCCGGCACGTTCTTGATGCTGTTCATGTTGCCGCCGACCGTGTCCCGGCCCGGCTCTGCGCGAATGAGGCGTCACCGCCCGGCCCGAGCCTAGGCACCCGGAGGCCGCGCGCCGCGCCACGCGGGGAGGAGCCGCCGCCCCTCCCTCCAGTCTCTCGGGCAGTCCAACCGGCGCCCCGCCCTCCCCGGCTCCGCATGCTCCGCCCCCTGCCCCCTCCGGGCCCCCAGGACTCCTGGCGTGCCCCGCCCCCTGCATCCCCTGATCAACCCGAGAACTCCGGGTAGCCCCTGCCCTCGGTCCCTTGGGACTCCCAGACACCCTGCCCTACACCCCTCTGTCACCTAGGACATTCTGCCCCGCACCCCTCTGGTCCCCTGGGACGCCCTACCCTGCAACCCTCTGGTCCCCCAGGACTCCCTGAAGCCCAAGAACTTGCACCTGGGACCCACTGGGAATCCCCCTTGCACACCTGTCCCCATCTCCTTGCACACATCTAGCTCCCCAGGTCTCCCCAACACACCTCGCCCCCTGACAGACCAAATGCAAGGACCAAATACCCTTTTAGCTCCCTTACATACCTTCTTATCTCTTACCAAACCCGAGGAAAAATTAGTTGCCCACCCTGATTCCTCACCCTGGGTCTCCCTCTACAACAGCAGGGAGAAACGAGCAAATTGTGTATCCTTGAGTCTGGTCAATAGCCGCACAGCCAGACTTCGTCTTTCTGGTTGAGCCAGGCCATCTCTCCAGGCCCTTGCTTTTTGAGATGAAGCACCAACTACCTGTTACAGGAAACACTACCTTGAGTTAGACACCTGACCATCTCCAGGTTAGATGAAGCTCTCTGAGCACCCAGAGGGACCGTCCTTTGCCACTGCTCATTCCTCATTGTGCTGACATCCACCCAACATTTCAAGAGTTGAACTCGGCTCTCCACACTAAGAGATTAGCCACGCCTTATCTAATACCAATCACTGAAAAGCTTCGTTGCTAGAATAACAACAGAGTAACAACCGATATTTATTGTACACTTACTTGCCAAGTATGAGGCTAAACCCTTGGTATGTATTACCTTGTCCCTAATCCTCAACAATTCACTAAACAGCCATGGTTTTAAAAAGAAAAAAAAACACCCCCCAAAAAAGGGGCCTGTTTTGCTCTGTGCCAGCTGCTTCTCAGACTTTTTCTCACATGGAACAAAACCAATTAACCTGTAATTTTCATATATACACAAGGCCACAGCTCCCACTGAGTATGGCACATCTGCCACAGTGGCCTGTCATTATGGAACACACCCATTCTTTTTAGTAAACAGAGGTTATTAGTGTGCTAGGCCTGGTGCTCACCCATTCAGTCATCAGGATTACAGGATCTCATTTAACCTTTAAATTTTGGAGGTATTTTTACAGACCAAGGAAAAAGCTCAGAGAGCTTAAGATGAGCACCCAACTTCAGTTCAGGTTCACACAACTGCAACTGCAAAATGATGCTCCAGGGTGTGGTCTCAGATCTGCCGGGTTTCAAGCCACTTTAACAAGCACGCCACTGAGTTGATGATACTGGAGTCCTGTGGCTTTTACAAGTAGTGTTATCTCCTTCTGAGATTTTTGAGTTGCTGGAGGGAAGTCACGGTTGCCTTGTGTTAACCATCATTCTGCTCTCCATGCCTAGAAGAAGACCTGGTACATGACCATGTTTAGAAAAACAAAAACAAAAAAACAGTGTGAGGGCCAACAATTCGGATCAATCAATAGGTAGAGGTGCTTGCTGCCAAGCTTGATGACCTGAGTTCAATGCCCGGAACCCACATGATGGATGGAGGGAGATGACTTCTGAGTGTTGTCCTCTGACCTTTATTTTAGAGCTGTGGCATGCACATGTACGCATACACAAAATAAACACATAAATAAAACTTAATTTAAAAAGTGTCAGAGCAAGCATGGTAGCACACACCTTTAATTCCAGCACTTGGGAGCTAGAGGCAGGTAGCCTCTGTGATTATGAGGCCACCCTGGTCTACACAGTGACTAAAAAAAAAGGGCAGAGTATAAAATGAAGGTTTGAAAGAATAAAACAGCCCCATAGAGTGGAGAACAAAATGAATACCTTACTGTATGGCTTGTGTTATAAATGGGCATTTCTGGGGGTACAAAGATGCAAACTCCACCCCTTTGATGTCTGTTCATCTCCAGACATCTTCAGTAGAGGGACCTGGTCCAAGACTGGCTGTGATCCCCTCATCATTACAGTAAGGACTTTGGGTAACCTGTGACAACTGTCTAATCTTCCTCCAGGGGAATACAAATAGACCCCACCTGGGAGACCTCAGGAAGACAGCAAAGTTTTGGGGGACTCACTGAAAGACTGGATGCTGTAATAGCCACTGCCTCACTGACACACAGGCACGATCCACTCAGCCCCTCTCTAGTTTCATCTTTCGCCATCCTGGACTATCAAGTCTGCACATGCATCATGTTCCTTCCAGAGCCTCAGGGACTTTGCATATGCTGTTACTATACCTGGAATTCTCTTCCTGTTTGCCTGGTGAGTGTCTGCTCATCTGGCAGCTCTTGGTTTAGATGCTACTTCTCTAGGAAGCCTCCCTGATTCCTCCACCCTGACCTATGTCCCAGTATCTCAACATTCTACTTGATGGCACCAGTCTTCCCTGTGATTACTTAAGGTCTGTGTTCCCTACTACAATGTAAGCAGGGCTCATAATGAATCTGTATGTGTTAGGAAACAGGGATTAAGTCTAGGGCCTTGTGCATGCTGGGAAAGGGCTATACTGCTCCAACTCTTTTTGTTTGTTTGTTTGTTTGTTTTTCGAGACAGGGTTTCCCTGTGTAGCTTTAGAGCCTATCCTGGCACTCGCTCTGGAGACCAGGCTGGCCTCTAACTCACAGAGATCCACATGCCTCTGACTCCCGAGTGCTGGGATTAAAGGAGTGCGCCACCAACACCCGGCGCTCCAACCCTCTTTTTACTTTGTTTTGAGATGAGGTCTCACTGAAGTTGCCCATGTTGGACTTGAACTCACTCTGTAGCATAAGCAGGCCTTCAGCTTACCATTCTCCTGCCTAGCCTTCCTAGGAGATGGGGTAACAGATTCTTTTTGTGTTAAACATTTCTTGGCTGAGAACCCAGAGGTCCTCCTAACAGGGTTGGTTAGCACACTGTGCATTCGATAGACTCTTCTGGAAGGCCACCCATTTTAACCCTGATGCATGAGCCTGGCATCTTAGCTGACTTTATTCACTCTGTTCTCCAGAACATCAGGGTTACTAGCTAGGATCATTCTCCTGGAGTCTTAACTCCATACCAACTGTCTTCAAGGAAAGAAAGCTAGAGGCATTACCCTAGCAAGAAGCTTACAGATCAGGGACACAGAAGAAACTCTGGGTCACTATCCAGAGTATGACAAGGCTTCCATGACAGGGCTTCCATCCTTGGCCTCATATCATAGTCTCGGTTCTAAGCATTCTCTTGGCACCTTTTGGGTAAAACTGTTTTAAGTGTTTACGTATGATCTTGATTCAGAATTTCTTTTGGAGGGGAAGTTTCTATTTCTGTTTAAAAGGTCTGTTCAGAAGTTCTAAAAATACCTTGTATCATTCTTTTCCAATGCTGAGATCATTTCTGGCAGACAAATTATAGTGTAATTCAGTTGCCTCCTGATATGCTGGTCTTAAGAATGATAATGACAGAATGCAAATGCTAAATGTTAGTTTATCTTGGAACCCTTTCCTACACACAGGAGAAATTGTTCCTCTATAAATATAACATTGAGATAGCGGAGTGGATCATATTAAAATTGGCCATTCTGAATTTCATGTTAATTAATTTATAATCTTTTTTGTTGGGTAAGAAGAGGTGTTGTAAAGCTGAGCATCCCAGCTTTCTGTCATTCTATCATTCCTGTTATCCCAGCACTTGAGAAACTGAGGCAGGAGGATCATAAGTTGGAGCCAACCTGGAGTACATAGGTGTGGTAGATATTTCAAGTCTATGAACTAAAATTACATTTAGCTATAAAATAATGTAGTATTTTATACTACAAATCCTAAGTTTTCCTACGGAGCATCTAATTAATGTTCCCTGTCAGTAGGCAAGTGGAGAAGCAGCCATGAGCCCATTACACAGCAGAAAAAAATTTAGGATCTGGATTCTCAACTTGGACCCTGGGGCCTCTCCAAGAGCATTCTGGGTTTCCTTCCCACTTGGCAAGTGCTGGTTCAGAATCAGCTCTATGTTCTCAGTCTGGCTCAGCACAACTAGTCTGAAGGGAAAGACAGTATTTATAGAGTGTAGCCAGCCTCACTCAGTTTCTTTTCAGCACCCTCATTACAAAGGTGAGCTGAACAGCCTTCTCCTCTCATGAAAATCATCTCTCAAGAAACCCTGAGGCCTCTAACAAACGGGCATTGCCCTGGCACAATATGGCCTTGATATCTGCTTAAGAGAATACCTTCCCAAACAATTAACTTGCCAGATTGCATTTAAAGTTCCTTGTTAGCCAGGCAGTGGTGGTGCACTCCTTTGATCCGGGTACTTGGGCAGCAAGAGCAGTCAGATCTCTGTGAGTTCAAGGCCAGCCTGGTTTACAGAGCTAGTTCCAAGACACCCAAGGCTACTCAAAGAAATCCTATTTCAAAAAACCAAACTACATACATAAAGTTCCTTGTTTTAGTCCTGTATAGTAAAAGGAAACCAAAAATTATTTTTATTATTAAAAATTTTTATTGAATGAAATTGATCAGTTCTGGTAGAAGGGACAGAGGCAAATAGTGTAATATTTTTTAAAAAAAAATAAAAATTTTTAAAGTTAAAATGGAATTTTTAGTCTTCAATATATTTTTAAAAATTCATATAAAACTTCATCTTCCAGCAAGCGATGTCTTGTATAAATGAACTGCCTACTACAGAGCCAGACAAGATGCAGCTGTCGCCTGAGGACAGACTGGCCTTAACTGCCAGCAAGGTGATAGTGTCCCCTAGCAAACATTTTACACCATCTTATCTTATGCCCATCAACACAACAAAGTCAGTGCTAAAACCATAAGAGAAGAAAAGACTATGTCACAGGCAGGGAGCAGACTCTAGGAAGTTACAATTATAATGTGAATATATACCCAGGTTTTAAGAAGGCAGACAGCTAAAGCATATTTCATGCAGGGTTCTTGATTATTGCCAGGTTAAAAGAGCTTCTCTGGTATTAAGCTGTGTCTGCATCTTGACAGAGTTTTTTGGTTTTTTTCCTTTTAGCATAGTTCCATACACGTGTGTAGGGTAGGGCCTCATTTCTTTGGCATGAAAATATTTTTTACACAAAAATGGTTCACCAAAAACAAAATATAGTTGCTTTAAGAAGTGAACTTTGAGATTCTGCTCGCCTTTGTATTAAATGCTGCTTCTGCGGGAATCACAATCCTCTTTGTCTTCAGGTGAAGTATGGTATCCGCTTTCTGCATTCCAATGAGAATCCTGCTTCTGAGAAAAAACAGAAACAGTCAACACAGTGAGAAGGGGTTAGCACCGCATAGTGCGCTAACAGTTCGGGAGTCTGAGCTCCTGACTACACACCCCGGCTCTCCTCAGTAAGGTCTCCCTTACTGAGGGAGACCTCAGACCTCAGACCTCCGCAATGAGAGCGGAGGGAGCGGGAAAGAGGCAGGGTCTGCTAAGATTTCTTGCCTTCCTACTGGAAGGGCTCTTGTGCTTAACCGGAAACACCTGTGGCACCCACGCCCGCGGTCTGGTGGTCTGGAGGAACTGCCCTTGGAATGAAGGTCTGACAGAAGCAAACAGAACACATGGAAGTGCTTCTTGGGCGACAGACTCACAAAGCTTGAAGTCACACAGGATTCTTTCTAGACAGACATACAGAAGCAATCCTCAGATGAAAATTTAGATGCCTTTTGAAAAATTTTATTTTCTGAGTCAGGGTCTCACTAGTGTAGCCCAGGCTGACATCCAATTCCTCATCTTTCTGCTTCAGTCCTCCCAACTTCTGGAGGGCTAAGATTACCACAGTGTATTATACCATGTCGGGTCTCGAGTCACCCCCACACCCCCTTTTTTTGTCCTTTTGAGGCAGGGTCTCAGATTTATCTAATACCTTGAACTTGTAATCCTGCCTGTAATCAGCCTCCCCCACCCCCCAGCGATTATAGACTGTACCAGCAGGCCCAACTACCTGCTTTTTTTGTTGTTATTGTTGTTTTTCTCTGTGTGGCCCTGGCTGTCCTGGAACTCATTCTGCAGACCAGGCTGGCCTCCAACTGAGAGATCCACCTGCTTCTGCCTCCCAAGTGCTGGGATCAAAGGTGTGCGTCACCACCACCACCACCACCCAGGTAAGATCCCAAATTTTAAAGCTGGATTTATATACCAGCTTCCTTAGATATAAAATTATCAGTATTAAGAACAAAAATGTTTTGGTCTGTATTTCTCTTACAAGTAATTGGCATTCTACTCGGGCTAATTATCAGGCAAAAGAGGACAAATTACTGGTGAGATGAATGTGTAGCCATGACTCTACATTATCAACATTCCTAGTTACTTATTAATATCAATTCCAAGATAAAGTGAGACAGCAAAGGTGACCTACACAGGCCACAGTGAATGTCCAAGTTGACTTTGTTTCCTTCAGTGGCTGGCAAGAGTGTTCTTGTCATCTGGCTCTTCTGAGACTTCTAATTTCTAGAAAACAACTCCAAAATTAGTACCCAGGTTACAGAAATTTAAAAAACACTTTAGGCTACTAGACACAAATATAGCAGGAATGCCTTTCAAAGACTTAGGGGGAGTTGGTGATCAAGCCTGACAACCTGAATAGGATACCTGAAATTTACAGTGGAAGGAGAGAACCAATTCCTTTACCTCTATGCACAGATGTTATAGCACTCCTCTCTCTCTCTCTCTCTCTCTCTCTCTCTCTCTCTCTCTCTCTCACACACACACACACACACACACACACCTACTACTACTATTACTACTAAGAACCCTGACAGACAATATAATGTATAGTCTTTGTTTTGGGGGACAATTTCCCTTGTTTTCAGCTATTGAGATTCCCCTGTCCCAGTCTCCAAGTATCTGGACTTACAACTGTGCCTGGATTACAAAGTCTTTTTGTTGTCTTTCTTTCTCTACTTATTTGTGTGTGAGTGTGTGTGTGTGTGTGTGTGTGTGTGTGTGTGTGTAAGCAAATGGCATGGCATGTGTATGGCAGTCAGAGGACAACTCTTGAGAGTTGGTTCTCCCTTGCCACTGGTGGGACCTAGGGGTAGGGATAGAACTTAGGTTGTCACCCTTGCTGGCAAGTGCCTTTACCAGCTGAGCCATCTCACCAGTTCATCATTTTTGTTTTTACTGCCATTTTTTTTTTTTTTTTGTCATTTGGTTTTGGTTTTTGAGACAGGATTTCTTCGTAGTACTGGCTGTCCTAGAACTCACTCTGTAGAGCAGGTTGGCCTCAAACTCATAAAGATCTGCCTGCCCCTGCCTCCTGAATGCTGGGATTAAAGGCATGCACCACCACTGTCTGGATATTGTTGCCATTTTTAAAGATTATTTAAAATTACACTTATTTATTTGTGTACATTGCATTTGTGTACATGGCATGGCATGTGTGTGGAGGTTAAAAGACAACTTGCCAGAGTCAGTTCTCAACTTCATCATGTACATTCCAGGGACTGAACTCAGAATATTAGGTTAGGCAGCAAGAACCTTTACCCACAGCCTCACACAGCCATCTCAGTGGCTCCCACTACACTTTACTTCTTTGAGATAGGGTCTCTCTCTATAGCCCTAGCTGTTTTGGAATGGTATGTAGACCTGGCTGGTCTCCAACTCTCAGAGATCCTCCTGTTTCTGCGCCCAGAGTGCTGGGATTCAAGGTGTGTACTACCATTTCTGGCTTAATTTTTCTTTATTTTATTGTTTGTTTGCATGATTGTTTTGGAACTGCATCTTGCAGCTCTACTCTCCTGGAACTTGCTATGTAGACCAGGATATACAAATATAGAATATATACAGACAAAGCACTCATACTCATAAAATAACAAATACATCTTTTTTTTTTATTTTTCAAGACAGGGTTTCTCTGTGTAGCTTTGTAGACCAGGCTGGCTTTGAACTCACCGGCAACAGTATATCTTTTAAAAAATACAAGTGTGGCTGGGGAATCGGTGGTACACTCCTTTAATCCCAGCACTTGGGAGGCAGAGGGAAAGGCAGGAGGATTTCTATAAATTTGAGGCCAGCCTGATCTACAGAGTGAGTTCCAGGACAGTCAGGGCTACACAGAGAAACAAGAAGGTTAGCATGGGCAGAGCTGGAGGACACAGAGGTGATCATTGATCAGACAGACTAGCCTACTTGGTGAGCTCTGGGATAAAGGTATGTGTCATCATGCCTGACCACTTTTTGTTTTTTTGAGTCAGTGTGGAATATGTTGTTTGAGCTCTAATAAATAAAGCTTGCCTGGAGATCAGAATGGGGAGCTAGCCACTAGTAACCATAGAAGCCAGGCAGTGGTGGCACATACTTTTAATCCCAGCACTAGGGAGGAGGAAACAGACAGAGATATGGCTGGGCAGAGAGAGGAATATAAGGCAGTTGGAGACAGGAGCTCACCCTTTTTCAAGCTGAGGAGTTGGTGAGGTAAGAAGTGGCTGTGGCTTGTTCCTCTGTCTCTCTGCTCTTTCAGCATTTACCCCTATATCTGACTCCAGGTTTTTATTATTAAGATCAATTAGAATTCGAGCTACAAGACAGGGTCTCACTATGTAGCCCAGGCTGGTCTTGACCAGCCTCCCAAATTTTAGGATTACAGGCATAAATCTTAAGCTCAGAAATAGAATGTCCAGTCCTGTGTACTAGTCAGAATGCCAAGCTTGGTCTAGGGTTGAGTTGCCCCGTTCTCAATTGCAGTGAGGGGTTGCCCTGGGTATGGCCAGCAGTACTGCAATTTACTCTTTCCTTTTTTCTGTTTACCTTTTACATTATTAGGGTTCTGCTGTTATTGTTGTTGTTAAATAGTTGGTTCAAAAATCAAATAATATTTAAAAATGGGGCCAGTGAGTTATCTTCAGCAGTTAAAGGTTCCCACCACTAAACCTGATGACCTGAGTTGTAACCCCAAGGATCCACATGGGGGAAGGAGAAATGTCTTCTACAAGTTGTCCTCTGACCCCCACCCATGAGCGGTAGCACATATCTGTTATTCAGTAAATAATACAATATAAGAGCATGCACGAGGGAGTGTTGTCTGTATCTTTGCATCCTGCTGGGAGCAGTCCCTGTCCTGTGTAACAGCACTCTGCTGTTAAACAAAGCTGCAAAGAGAAACCTGGGATTATGCCGTTTCATACCCATAGACGAGTGTCTGGGAGAGTCAGAAAGTGACACTGCTTGTCAAAGGGACAGGAGCCTTGCAGTTTCCTGAGGGAGCATGAGCCTTGGGAGCTCCCCAGCATCACGTCCACAGAATTACTACCCTTGTCTTTAGCTGCAGATGGTGACGCCTCAGAGTGGCAGACTGGCTGCTCAGAACATTACCCTGCTTCCTTGTTGCAAAAACAAGAATTTTTTATACAACTGTTTGCTTTTCCTGTTTCTAACTCTAGCAAGTTCAAAGGCATGGGGAAAGAGTGTGTGAAGCTTGTTGCCAAGTACATTTCTGCTGTTTAATTCTGTTTCCCAACATCTCCTGAGTCAGTTAATCCATCCAAAAATACTCTGTTTGGAGCCACTGTTTTGTTTTGTTTTGTTTTGTTTTTCCAATTAACTGATTTTCTGATCCTGGCTGTGTAATGCTGAGTAAAGGATTTAATCTTCTTCCCTTATCTATAAAGTGAAGGGCTATGATTTGAGTTCTGGGTCTTCCCAACTCAAAATTCTTTCAAACCAAGTTTTCACCAGCCTCGAACAGCTTCAGCATCTTCTCAGTCTAGACCCAAGGTCACAGCTTTGTCCCTTTCCCTGCACTTTGCTCTCAGTTCCCATTCAAGGTCCTTGTCCTCTGACGTACGTCAGCATTTGCACACATACAAGTGCACCCAAACATGCACGCATAGGCATACAATGGGATATCAATCGGCAATGAAGGACACAGCACTAATGCACCAGCAACATGGATGAGTCTCAAAATACCAAGGAAAAAGGTGAAGAGTACATATAGGCTGGAGGGGAGGCCCCATGTTGGTTACCAGCACCAAATGAAAAAAAAAAAAAAAGCATATGCTGGTGGCTGCATTTCTGCAAGGCTCTGCATGAAGCATAACTAGTCTGCAGTGATAAAAATCAGAGCAGTCACTGCCTGTGGGGTGAGTACAGAGGCCTCACTTCAAAGGGCTCTGAGGGAACTTCCTGTGATAGAAATTCTCTCTTCTCACTGGATGCTACATGGGTACACGTGCACGACCTGAATCAGCAGGGCTTTGACTTTTTCATTAAAGAAGGAGGATAGACACTGAACACATGGCATGTGTGTTGTGTGCTTTATGTGAGTAAAGGCCAGAGGAGGACATGGGTGTCCTGCTCTCACTCTGTCACTCTGCCATATATTCCTTTGGGCTTGAGTCTCTAGGCTGGCAGCTGACAAGCCTTGGGACTCTCCTGTTTCTGACTCTCACAGTATTAGAGTTCAGAGTACACATCCACACTTGGCTTTTATGTGGGTGCTGGGGTGTAATCTCAAGTCCTTGTGTTTATGCAACAAGTGCTTTTATCCACTGGGCCACCTTCCCACATGAAAACCCTTCTCAATGATATGTCTTCGTTCTACTGTATGTAAATTATACCTCATTAAAATACATTTGCTTTGGTTTGGGTTGGGGGATTTCTTAGCTATAGAGATGGAATACAGAGCCTTGCTTATGCCCAACACACACTATACTTCTGAGCTACACCCCCAACAACATTAGTTTTATAGGAAAGCAATTCAGGGGTCGGTGAGATGGCTCAGGGGGTAAAGAAACTTGTTAAGTTTGATAACCTGAGTTCAATCACCAGAACCCACATAGTAGAAGGAGAGACCCACCTGCAATTGTCCACATAATCAATTGATCAATACATAAATATTAAAATATTTAAATGTCAAATTTAAAAAGGAATTTTTTGTATTGTACAGTATTCTTTTTTTCTTTTCTTCTTTAGGTTTATTTAATATATATGAGTGCTCTATCTGCATGTACACATTTATGCTAGACGAGGGCATCAGATCCCACTATAGATGGTTGTGAGCTGCCATGTGGTTTCTGGGAATTGATCTCAGGACCTCTGGAAGAGCAGCCAGTGCTCTTAACTGTTGAGCCATCTCTCCACTATATAGTTGTTGTTATTTTTATTATTATTATTTGGGGTTTTGATCAGAGATACAAAAAAGTTTAACTTAAATGGCTTTCAAATATCTTTATAAGTACACAGATAGCATGTCCAAGGAATGTACCTTAAATCTGAAATGGGAAGTGTAAGTTCTGAACTCTTCCTTCACAATCAGGGAATAGACCTCAAGTCTAGTGTTCTGTACACTGTTGATTAAAATCTGCAAGGCAGCTTATACAACTGCCACTGAAATCTTACTGTGCTCAGAAGCAGCAGCAGAAATCAACACATGAAATCTGAAAGAATGACAGATTTCAACTAGGGAGAAGCTAGGTAAGTGTAGTCAAGTCCTTAGATCCAAACAGCAGTTTAAAAGCATTATGGGAGAGGAAAGTGCCACACAGTACAGTGAGGGAAGAGCTGGTAAGATCCGGAGTGCAGTTCTATCCCAGCCTCAAAACAAACAAACAAACAAACAAACAAACAAAAGATAAAGAATGAAAGAATCAGCAGTAGAAGTAGTATGTACCTGTAGTACCAGCACTCAGGAGGCAGAGGCAGATGGATCTGTTAGCTCCAGGATAGCCAGGGCCAGAGAAGGGGAAAAGAAACAATGAACTATGATCAGAGAGACATTAGAGGAGGAAATGCAAACGGCAGACCTTGGTTGGATACTGATCCAAATAAAGAGAAAACAAATGTGTCAAATAAGTAAGTGGGAAAGAGCTGGCACAGATAGTCATTAGAGGACACTGATGATTTACAGTTGGTTTTCTTGAGTGTAGTAATGTTATTATGGTTGTTTTTCTAAAGTCCTCATCTGCTGGGTATGGTGCCACTTGCACATAATCTTTGTACTGTAGGAGGCAGAGGCAGAAGAATAGTGAGTTCTAGGCTAGTTACATAGTAAGACATGCCCACCAAAGAAATTACACACCTGAAAGAGATGCATCTTCAAGTATCTATGAGTGAAAAGCTATGTCTTAAATTTGCTCTAAAATGCATTTGGAAAGCATATGGACATCCAGTGAGATGGCTCAGCAGGTAAAGGTACTTTCTGCTAAGCCTGACGTCCTGAGTTTGATCCTTCGATGGAAGGAGAGAAATAACCCCCACAAGTTGTCCTGACTACCCCCACATATACTACCCACATTCTTGTCCTCTCTCACTTGCTTACACACACACACACACACACACACACACACACACACACACACACACACAGGAAATCACACAGAAATGTCAGGCATATTGGCATAGTCCCTTAATCCCAGATTAAGAAAGCAGAGGCAAGCAGATCTCCATGAATGACATGAGAGGCCAGCCTGGTTTATATATTAATTCCAGGTTAACCAGGATTAAGGATAAGACTGTTTCTCAAACATACACACAAAAGTAAACAAATGTAAATTTTAAAGTATACAGAGGAGGAAGATAAAATTTTAAATGGCAGGTATTTGGTGGTTATTAGAGATGTGTAATTATATTTTTTCTATTTTTGTGTGCTTTAAAATCCTATGTTTACTTTAAATTTGAAATTTTAGAGCCAGACATGGTGGCATACAATTTTAATTCCAGCACTCAGGAGGCAGAGGCTAGTCTGTGAGTTTGAGGCTAGTCTTGTCTATATAGTTTCAGGACAGCCAGTGTTAAATAGGGAGAGTGTTGCCTTTAAAAAATAAGAGAAGTTGAAATTTTGTGTGTTTTAAAACATCTCCAAGAATCTGGGTGAAGGATAAGGCACTTGCTACATAAGGCCCTAGGTCCCATCTGCAGCAGCACAAAAACAACAAACACTAAGTGCATTCAGATGTCCCACAGATCAAAAGGAAGCAGAGGCAGTTTTGACACTGTTTTTGGTTCTGTCTTATTCTCTAGCCCCACAGTATAGCTTTTTATGCTTAGCATGGTGTCTCTCTTCTTGAAACCTTCGTTCTATGAGAATAACCACCTCCCAGTACCTCCTGAGCCTCACCGCTTAGTGGCATATTCAGACCTTATCAATGTATGTCTCAAGAAAGGGGAATCTGGCTGGGGACATAGAACAGTCAGTAAGTGTTAGCCATGCAAGCATGAGGACCTGAGTTTGATCTCCAACACCTGAATAAAAAGCCAGATGTGGCACATGCTCTTGTTACCCCAGTGCTGGAGAGGTGGAGAAGGTGGATCCCTGGCCAGCCAGACTAGCTTAATCATCAAGCTCAAGGTACAAATGAGATACCTTGTCTCCAACAATAGGGTGGACAGCTCCTGAGCAGCAACACTGAGATTGTCTTCTGGCCTACATACACCATGCACACGTACACATCATACACAGCACATCCCTCCCTGCACATACACCTACACAGAGGAAGAAAGGGGAACGCACACTTCTGTTGAGATTCTCACAGCTGATGGGCATTAGTGTGCTCAGCTCCAGATCTGTGACCATCTGCCGAGACTCGGCCAGCAGGCGCTGGAGCTTACTGGTAGGAGAAAAGTCATCCTGAAAAAAACAATGCAGTTCAGCACTGTGAGCGGAGGTGCATTTCTGTGTTTGCACAATCACAATTTATAGACACAGATGTTAACTCTCGGTCAATGGTAGACATCGGTATTTTTTTAATTCATTTTATTTCTTATAACCTACTCAGTGAAATAATGCAACATAATAATAAACATAATAAACAGAACCTACTGCAACTAATTATAAGAAAAGGTTCCTAAACATTTCTTAAACAAAAACTTCAAACCAGGATAGGTATGGTGGTGCACACCTCTAATTCCAGCAGGCAGATCTTTGTGAGTTCAAGGCTAGCCTAGTCTACATAAGTCCTAGGCCAGCCAGGGCTACATAGTGAGACCCTGCCTTTAAAAAGGGGGAGGGAGGGCTGGAAAGATGGCTTAGTAGTTTAGAGGACAGGCTGCTCTTCCAGAGGTCCTAAAGTTCTAAGTTTAATACCCAGAAATCATATGGTGGCTCACAACCATCTACAGTAGGTTTTGATGCCCTCTTCTGGCATAAAGTCATACAAGCAGATACAGCACTCACACATAAAATTAAAAAAAAAATAACTTTAAAGAATCAAGTTGTCGCTGGGCGTTGGTGGTGCACGCCTTTAATCCCAGCACTCGGGAGGCAGAGGCAGGTGGATCTCTGTGAGTTCGAGACCAGCCTGGTCCACAAGAGCTAGTTCCAGGACAGCCTCCAAAGCCACAGAGAAACCCTGTCTTGAAAAGCCAAAAAAATTAAAAAAAAAATCAAGTCGTAATTAGCAGGCCAAAGTAACTGCAAAACAGAACCTTAGCACTAAAGGTATGTGGAGATGTGCTTCAGTTTAATCTTGCTATTTTATTTGTATTGTTTGTTTTTAAAAGGGTGAAGATCAGAGGACAAGCTAAAAGAGTCAGTTCTCTATCCAACATGTAAGTTCTAGGAAGCAAACTCAGGTTGTCAGGCTTGGTGGCAAGCATGCTTACCTTCTCTGAGCCATCTAGATGTCCTTTAATTTAAAAACAAAACATTTATTCATTGTGTGTTTGTATGTTCCATGACACAAAGTCAGAGAAAAATTTTGCAAAGTCTACTCAGTGGATTCAGGTATTTGATTCAATTCATCAGGTTTGGCTGTGATTGCCTTTACCCCATACCAAAAACACCCCACAATCAAATAAATGTAAAGGGAAGTGGCCATCTCACCAGTTCTTTTTTGGTTTCTTGAGACTAGCATTTCACTCTGTAGCCCAGGCTGGCCTAGAACTCACTATGTAGCCCAGATCAGCTCAAACTCACGACCATCCTGCCTCTGACTCCACAGTGTCAGGAGTACAGGTGTGTACAAGTTCTGCCATGTTTTCCTTCCTATGGAATTTGTGTATTTAAAAAGAGGATATAAAATAAAAACTGTTGGACCTAAGCTTATTGCTCTCACTTATTATTTAAAATCAGACAGTAACACCCCTCTCTTTGCTGAGACAGGATTTCTCTGTGTAGCCCTGGCTGTCCTGGAACTCAGAGATCTCCCTGCTTTTGTCTTCCTAGTTCTGGGATTAAAGGTTTACCATCAAAGCCTGGCTAGCTTTTGTTTGTTTACTTTCCTTTTGAAAAAGGAGGAAAACGTAGGTGTGGGGGCTCATATCTATAATTCAAGCACTGAAGAGGGAGACCCTGTTAAAGAAAAAGAAGGAAAGAAGGAAGAGGGGATGTGGTGCACGCCTGTAACACCAGCACTTGGGCAGCAAGTAAGCTCATAGTTGGTTCCAGGCCAGCCTGGGCTACATGAGACCTTGTCTCAAAAGTGCTCATCCTTGCTGTAGTTCCTGAATCCTACAGTAAGATGGTGAAAGAGACCACACACACACACACACACACACACACACACACACACACACAGCTTCGTCCTCTGTTTCATCACCAGGCCTACTTTGCCCATTATCGTCAGCAGAATGGAGATTTCAATCTGAACCTAACTTCCTGGGGACTCACAAAGGTGAGAGGATTTCTTCTGTAGTAAAATGCCACGCTGCCATTTCTGCAGCCATGTCTTTAAGGTCACCAGAATGTCACCTTTGATTCTCTGGAGACTGCTGTTATCAGAGGATATGTGAAGGGATGGGTGGTTAAGGACAGGCAGCTGAGTGGAATTTGCTGCCAATTCTTTATGTATTGCTGTTAGTTTCAAGTTGCAGGGGGGGGGGATCAATACAGCAGTTTCTGAAAGAAAAAAAAATACTTTTTAAAAAGAACCTTGAGGATTGGCAAAATGGCTGAGTTCAACTCTGGAACCCACAGTGGAGAGAGAGAACCAATATCAGAAAGCTAGCCTCAGACTTTCCTATGAATGTACACCCTGCACTCACACATGTACATTACACACAGACAGTCTATTAATAAATAAAAACTTAAGAAAATAAAAGTAAGCTGGACGGTGATGGCACACACCTTTAATCCCAGCACTGGGGGGGGGGGGAGGCAAAGGCAGGTAGATCTCTTGAGTTCAAGGCCAGCCTATGTTCAGGTGGAGCCTCCAACTCATCCCTGCATGGTCTTGAAAGCCCTATTCCTCCCTCTCTCCCTCCCTCCCTCTCTCCTTCCCTCCCCCCTCTTCTCTTTCTCTCTCCAAGCCCTGCTTGTTCAGAGAGTCTCTGAACAAAGGAAAGGGGGCAAAAAGCCCAGTTCTACACTCTTGGCGACTATAGCAACTCCATCTCCTGATGCCTCCTGCTGGCCAAGTTCTCCCTCCCCGCAAGTGCTCAGCTTTTGACCAAGTCTGGGCACAAACCCAGCTTATGGTGGACACATCATCACCTCTTGCCCTACAATCTATAAAATCTCTGGACCTCAGACTTCTCTGGTCTGTTCTGGGACCAGTGAACCTGCCTGCTCTGATCAATACACCTGTTGTTATATTTTTTCAATTTGGCTTGATCTGGCTTACGGCATTCGTGAAAAAACTTACTATTGGGTGGTAGAACACCTATTAGCCTGGTCTACAGAATAAGTTTCCAGGACAGCTAGGGTTACTCAGAGAAACCTTGACTCAGAAAGAAAGAAAGAAAGAAAGAAAGAGAGAGAGAGAGAGAGAGAGAGAGAGAGAGAGAGAGAGAAGGAGGGAGGGAGGGAAAGGAAAGAAAAAGAAAGAAGGAAGGAAGGAAGCTAAAAAGGGAGAAGACAATGGGGAAAGTGAGAACACAATAGGGAAAGTATAAGACCAGAAAGAGAGAGAGCGAGTATAAAACTGTGAAAGAATAAAATTTTTCAATTAGCCTTAAAGGCCTGTGATTTAAAATAAATTTAGTGCTAGATGTGGTGGCACACGCTTTTAGTCCCAGCACTCGGGAGGTAGATGCAGGAGGATCTCTGTAAGTTTGAGGTCAGTATAGTCCACATAGTGTTCCAGGACACTAGTTAAAAGACAGCTAGGACTCTTGTCTCAAAAAAATCAAAAACCAACCCCTACCCAAAATACATTTTGATGATTTTATTTTATGTGTATGAGTATTTTGCCTGTATGAATGTGCACATGTGTGTTTGATACCCATGAAGTTCAAAAGAGGATTCCTGAAAATGGATTTATAGATGGTTGTAAGCCATCAAACCTGGATCTTGTCCAACAGCAGCAAGCACTACTAACTGCTGAACCATCTCTCCAGTGTGTGAGATGGTTCAGTCACACAGCCCATGACTGTAAAAACCTAGAAATGGCCAAAATTAAGCAACAGTGTTACAGAAGAATAAAAGCATGGACACTTTGATTGACTAAATTGGGAACTTTCATGTAAAACATAAACCTTTTCATTGGACGATGCTGCCTCTTTGCTGATGAACAGACTCTTGAATGAGGTTATTTTGTCTGGAGAGGTCTCTGACTCATCTTCTCTTTCAGCAGATTTTGAGGGCCCCAAACACTGGGGAGGCTGGACGGCAACGAACTCACTGCAAACAAGACCAAAGAGAAATAGTACCACACATATATCACGCATACACTTAAAAGCATGTTAAAAGGACAAAAAAGTACCAGGCATGTTGTTCATATTTATAATCCCAGCACTCAGTGAGGAAGCCAAAGCAGGAAGACTGACAGACCACAAGTTGAGGCCAGTCTGAGCTGCATAGTAAGTTTCATGCCAGCCTAGGGGACAGAATGAAATGCTGTCTGAAGAAAAAGTAAAAAGAGAGGAAGGGAAAAAGAAGAATGTGACAGGATCTTGCTGTGTAAGCCAGGATGGCCTCAAACTTGTTAAGAAGCCCATGCTGGCCTATAACTCAAACTCCTCCACCACAGCTCCGAGTGCTGGGTTAACAAGCATGCATTACCACTTCTAGCTTAAACATGTTTTCTGAAATAAGATCTGAATAGAGAACTATACATTAATGCATATTTTTGCAAGTAAAAAATTAAAATCCATAGTTCAGGGTAACTACAAGAACAAGGAATTGATTCTAAACTGAAGAATGGATAAAGAAAATGTGGTATATTCACACAATGGAGTACTACTCAGCAGTAAGAAACAATAACATTCTAAAATTCACAGGCAAATGGACAGAACTAGAAAAAAAAATCTAAGTGAAGCTCCCAAAACCAGAAAAACAAATGTAGTATGTATTCACTCATAAGTGGATACCAGATATAAAGCAAAAGATACCCAGCCTAGTTTTGCCCTGGTGTGTGTGGGAGACTTCGAGAGCCCATCCCACTTGAAGGGATGCACTCTGTCTCTGAACACATGGGGAGGGACCTAGGCCCAGCACAGGAAGATTTGGTGGACTTGGTGGAGCCCCGGTTGGGGGCCCTACCCTGCCTGGGGAGTGGTGGGTGGATGGGGTGGGGGGTAGGTTGGAGGTGGGGGAGAAGGAATGGGGGTGAGGGGAGGGAGAGGGAGAGGGAGAGGGGAATTACATGTGAAACAAGCCTGTTCCCTAACTTGAATTAATAATAATAATAATAATAATAAAAAGAAAAAAAAGATACCCAGCCTACAATTAATAATCCCAGAGAAGCTTGAACCCTCTTCCATAAATGGAAGCAGATACAGAAATCCACAGTAGAGAGATGCCTTGGTCCTGCCTCAGTGAGATGATGGGACAGACTTAGTAGACTTCCTAGGAAAGGCCTTACCCTCTCTGAGGAGCAGATGGGAGAAGGGAGAAGTGGGGGAGGGGGATCGGGAAGAGAGGAGGGAGGGAAAACTGGGATTGGAATGTAAAAAATAAATTAATAAAAAAGAAAGTTAAAAAAACAAACAAAAGAAAAAAAAAGAACAAGGAATTTAAAAACCAAATGGCAGGTGGATCTCTGAGTTGGAGGCCTGTGGTCTACAGAGTAAGTTCCAGGACAGCCAGGGCTATACAGAGAAACCCTGTCTCAAAAAGCCTTAAAAAAAATAATAATAAGGAGGAAAGGTCCAGCAAGGTAAAGCATACCTTTGATCCTAGAACTCAGGAGGCAGAGGCAGGTGGATCTCTGTGAGTTCCAGTCTAGTCTGGTCTACAAAAGCTAGTTCCAAGACAGCCTTCAAAGCAATACAGAGAAATTCTGTCTCGAAAAAACAAAACCAAAAAAAAAAAAAAAGAAAGAAAAGAAAAAAGAAAGAAACCCTGTCTCAAACAAACAAACAAACAAACAACAAAAAACAGAAAACACCAAAACCAAAAACAATAAATGAAGTACAAAAAAGCCACCAAGATAGCTCAATGGGTAAAGTTGCTTGCCACCACATCTGGGGACCAGAATTTGATCTCTAGAACCCATATTGTGGGAGAGAACCAACTCCTACAAATTGTCCTCTGAACTCCACAAAAGTGTTGTGGCATACACACACACACACACACACACACACACACACACACACACACACACGAATAAATACATTTAATTTTTTTAAAAGTATGGAGGCTAGGGGTGCAAGCTTACAAGCTTAACATGATCAGCCCTGGGTTCATACCCTGAAACAAAAGAAACAAAGTTTTAGTGAAAAAATAAAGAAGGTGCTAGGGACAAGATACTACAGAAGGCAGAGGTAAGCACTTGTAGAAGTGTAAGGTTTTTTGGCTTGTGAAACTGACACAAGTCCATAACTTTGTGAAAGTAGAATGGCACTAGGCAGGTGACTGCTCTCCTGTAGGTACTAGGTCTCAGGAAACACACAGAGGAGCAGATGCTTGTGGTTCCCCTCACAAAGAGACCTCACTTGCTAAGTGGAAAGAGGCACGGATGTGAACATTTACCTAGAGAATAAAGTGGATACACAGGTTCTTGTAACCTGAGGGAAACATTAAAACACCACTATCTTTTTCTATTTAATCACACATTTGTCCTGTGCATGTGGCTCAGCTGGAAGAACAAGCTGACATTTAAATGACTGAAGTTAGTGAGTCAAAGGGGCCTTGAAGGAAACCCCTGAATGTAAATTTGAATTTATTTGTACATTAAACTTAATATTTATGTACACACACACACACACACACACACACACACACACACACACACACACACACAGTGTTCTCAAAACCACGCAATGCAGGCTTTCCCCGTATAAATAAAGAATGTTTTGGGGGTGGTGCTTAAGGCTGTAGCTTGGTGGCAGAGCCCCTGCCCAACATGAATAAAGCCCCCATTTCAATTGCCAGCACCACACATGCACAAGATCTTGTTTACTAGGGACAAACAGACAGCTATGTCTTCCTGATAGTTGCAGCTTTCCAAAGATCTTTAAAAACCAAATGGCTTAATGACAATTTAGTACAGCAAATGGTTTTTTAATTTTGCACTTGTCAGAATATCTGTATGGTTTTTAATGACTCAAACTTCTTTAAAAGGGCCCAAGAATACCCTACATAATGTAAGTACTAGAAATTTTAATCATAAAGTCCTGTGGAAGTCAATGCAATGACTAAAATAAAGCTCTCAATATAGAAACTTCATCCTTTCTGTGCTCTGAAGAGCTATGTTTTACTTAAAAATAGCAGGCACTATTATAGTGCCACTCAGCCACAAGATTCAGCAACTCTAACAATAAGACAAACTTGAATAATTTAGCATATACTAATTGTCTTATGAAAAAAAGAAGCCAGTTACTTTTATCAGCTTGTTAAACACCACCGCTCTGTCTTTCACTTTAGAAAATAAAAAAGCCTGGTAACTGAAAAGTTGACAACAGATACGAGCTGCACACAGAAGCACAGCACCTTGGGTATGTAACGTGAGGAGTGATCCCAGATAAGGACAGAGACTGTGACTGGGATCTGTACTGTAGTGTGGGCCTCAAAGGGTCAGCCTGTCAAGTGGAAAGGACCCTGGGGTGAGGAATGCTCCAGAACAGCATTCCACTCAGCAGTGACCTACTTGTTTGTTTTCTAATAAAACATCATTGCCCAACTCAGAATTGGTTTTATTTTTAAGTAAAACCTCTGCCTCAGAAGCTGCCCTCAGTGCAAACTCTCCATTGGAGTCTAAAGTCTCTGTGCACAAAGATTTGAGTGTCTATGTCATGAGGAAAAGAGTGAAAGGTTTGTCTTAAATAGGACTGCAGTTTGCAAACAGTGCTTTCTCGATAGCCATAGGCATACATGTCTACTGCAGCCCTTTCTGTGTCTATCATCACTTATGCACCTGTGTTTACAGATATGAACGTCACTAACCTTGCTGAGGAATTATATTTCGTCCCACTGACACCTCCTGAACAAGTGCACAAAGTTTTGTGACGAACAATCCTTTGCGTTTTGGAAGGCTTGAAAATGTTCATCCACTCTATGTCAGTCATGTACCCTGGGGCTTCCACGATGATGTTACTTGGGTGGCAGCACTTGGAGTTACACAGGTCAATGTCACCCATATAGACTTCATTTTGGGTGCAGCATGAGATTTCAGATGTAGCTGTGGGGTCCTGGCAGTCCTCATCAGGCTTTCCCTGCTGTTTTGAAGCAGAGCAGTTAGAAAGGCCCAGGTAAACGTTGATGTCATGCCACTGCTTCTCATCAGATAGCGAGATGGATGTTTCTGAGAGCTCCTTCTCTTCCATCTGAAGCTCCACTTCATTGCTTTTTGGTGATTTTGCATGAATCTTGCATAGTGTAATTTTGTTTTCGGGTTCAGTCTGGATTTTTCCACCCAGAGACCAAGATTTTTGTTTCTCCAGTAAGTCTTTGGTAAATAGAGATGAGAGAGCAATTACACTTTTTTCCCCAAACGTAGTATTAACCTGTAGCTTCTTCTCTCTGCATGCATCACAAGAGCTCTTGTCTGACCTATTGTGCTGAGTCAACGTGACCTCAAACTTTTGATCCTTAACCAATGACTTCTGATTTCTCTCTCTCTTAATATCGATTTTTGGGTAGTTATTGTCAAGGTCTGATAAACACATGTCTCTGCTACAGTGACATTACAAAAAAATAGGCGTTATAAGATAGACTTGATACTATCATCTACTAGTATTACCTCCCCCAAGCCTCATTAGTAGGCCTAAATCCCAATAAACCCATTAGTCTGACTTTCAGAGACCAATTCCAGCCCTCATATAGGAAGCCTTTCTGAACACCAATCCTACATTCCCCTCCCCTTTCCATCAAAACAACAGCAACAAAATCAAGACTGCTACAGAAATGTAACAAGACCTTTGCCATGCCTTCCTCTAAGATTTTTTCCTATCAGAGGTTAGATGAGACAGGTTCTCACATTGTAGCCCAGGCTGGCCTAGAAATTGTAATATTCCTGAGTACTAGGAATACAGGCATTCACATCATGTCGGGCTTGTATTCACCAATTCTGATCCCTTAGAAAGCACAGCTCTTTCTTTCCATGGTGGTATGAACCACTCCCCAACCTCCATCCCCTCTCCAGCATTTTTTTTTTTAAACTTATACATCTTTTTGTTCGGGGAGAGTTTCAAGACACGGTTTCTCTGTGTAACAGCTCTGGCTGTCCTGGAACTTGCTTTGTAGACCAAGCTGGCCTCAACATCACTCACAGAGATCTGTCTGCCTCTGCCTCCTGAGTGCTGGGATTACAGGCATGCACCACCATGGACTGGTTAACTTTATACATTGATTGATTGGTTGGTTGGTTGGTTGAGTGTGTGTGTGTGTGTGTGTGTGTGAGAGAGAGAGAGAGAGAGAGAGAGAGAGAGAGAGAGAGAGAGAGAGAGAGAGAGAGAGAGAGAGAGAGAGGGAGGAGATCAGAGGACAGGCAGTTGCTTCTCTCTTTCCACCACATGGGTGCTGGTGATTGAACTCCGGTGCTGGTGATTGAACTCTGGTCTTCAGGCTTGGTGGTAGGTGGCATTACTTCTGGAGCCATCCCACCAGCTATGGCATGAACCACTTCTAAGAAGCAACCTCAACTCCTCCAGTACCTCACAGTGGCAATGAAGTTCAAAGAGGAAAAAGACATATGTCGAAAGCTTGAAAGAGAATACTGCATGGGCCAGGGGGCTGCTGGTGGCAGCAGTAGATGGGACACAGAGCAACAGAGTGGCAACCCCTGCAGAAGGCATGAGGACAGAAGTACAGCGCAGCACAATGAGTCCTGCTGCCAGCTGCAGTTACAGTTCCTATACCCTGTCCCTGCAGCTACCGCCTCTAGTTCTTCCAGGGAGACAAGCTGACAATGTAGTCCAGACTCCATAGTCCCCTGCAGACTGGGGATACCCAATCCTTCTTCTTGAAATGCACAATGGCAGGAGCTGGAGAGCTGGCTCAGAGGTTAAGAGCACTGGCTACTCTTCCAGAGGTCCTGAGTTCAATTCCCAGCAACCACATGGAGGCTCACAACCATTTGTAATGAGATCTGCTGCCCTCTTCTGGCTTGCAGGCACGAATGCAGACAAAACATTGTATATACAATAAATAAATTAATCTTAAAAAAAAGAGTACCAGTCTTTACAAACCCTAAACACTTAAAAAAAAAAAAAAAAGCACAATGGCTTAGTTGACCATGCCATCACAGGTCTATAATCCCAGTAAAGAGGAAGAATGACATCAGTTTAAGACCAGCCAGGATGACTTAGTGAAAATATATTTTAAAAACATAAAAAAAAAAGAAAAGGACTTCACTGTTGTAGTTATCTGCATTATCAGGCCACTCTCCTAGTGCTTCAGATTAACAATCATCCCCACAATTCTTGTCATAGACAAGGAAAGAATGCCTCCCAACTGGCAAACAAACAAACAGGAAGACCTGAGCTCCTGTTGCAGCCACTGAGGCTATTCTTTGCATTATTCTTTGAAGCTGGTATCAAGTCCCATAGATCTTGTCCCCTGTGGTAAGCCCATTGCCTACACAATGGAAGTGCTGCATTAACGAAGGCCTACCTATCTCTGTAGTGTCTACTCCAGCTCAGAGCCTCTTACACACACACAAACCTGGTCTACAATTTTATTTTTGTTAGATGACTAGGTAACACCTACAGATCACACCTAAAATTCTTACATTAGGTCCCCCATAGCACCAGGATTATCCTAATTATTAGTATATAGATTTATTTCCTACTGTACCAGTAATAGCAGCGGGTACTGGCTTACAGCAAGCACAGAGTAAAACTGACCTAATGAGGAAGTAAATATCAACATCAACACCATTGACTAAGGTTACCTGTATTCCAGGGACTTTGATTCTTCCATCTTTGAGTCATATATCTGTATTAATTCCTGAGTATTTTCTACATTGAAATTAAGAAACTGCAGGTCACTCTGTTGTTTTACGTAAATCTGCCAGAGATGTCAACAAATCAATACAACAAAAACAAATCCAAACTGAATCAACAGTTTGGTACTTTGAAATCCTATAACAGACCAGATGGTTTGCTTTGCTGTTTCCAATGGTCGCAGCAGGATATTTTCATACATCTCGTCTCCTAACCTCTAATTCCCTCAGCCAAGATATCTGCTAAGTATGACATATGCCTGATGTGAAGATGTAAGAGGCACCATTAACAGTCAACAGGTGCTGGGCGGTGGTGGTACACACCTTTAATCCCAGCACTCTGGAGGCAGAGACACAAATCAATTCCCCACCATTTCCCACCTATGGTCACAGTGGACAACTGGGCCATACCTGTCTCAGATTTTGTAGCTCTGAATTAGTACGATCTTGCTTTGACTTTGCAATATCAAGTAACTCATCTTTCCTTTTTTCTCTCTCGGCTGTGTAAGAACAAAAATGATTGGGTATTTTTCATCAGCAATGTCAACACACACACGGATCAGGTTCTAAGGATTTAATGACTAACACTTTTGTTGTGGCTCTTAAACTTAAAAAACTGCCGAAGAGCTTTCATGTGTGATTCTGACTAGATTCATCATGAAACAGGAAAATGTACAGTGTAACTAATGTCAAGTAAAAAACAAAGAACCGAAAGGAAAGTACACACACAGGATGCCTGAAAGCAAGTGAAGCATAGCAACACAGACTTGTAAGTTCATCACTTGGGAGATGGAGGTGAAAAACTCAGGAATTTGTTAGAACCTGGTATGCTGACCCCCACCCCCTGACAATAGGTGGGACACACATGTCAGCATTCAGGCAGATACGCAGGCAGCTCAAAAGGGCCCTGTGTTTCATGGTCACATCATGGCTTCATCACTCGTTATGGGGCTGTGTAAGGACTCAGTATGTATGTGCAAGCTTCCTCTTTCAAGTGTGTACCTCCACATTCTCTCTCTCTCTCTCCCTTCATGTCTCTCCCTCTCTCTCTCTCTCTTTTCTGCTTCCGGAGGTCCACCACTAATTCTTCTTACTCTCTGCTCTGTTCTTCCATTTCTCTCTCTCTCCCCCTCTCGCTCTTCCACCCTGTAATAAACTGGTTAATGTATCTCTCGTGTTCATGTCTCATCCAGCGCTTTTTCCTTTATCTTAAACAAAATAACAACAACCCTGACTCAAAAAAAAAAAAGTTTGAAAGTAGGTCTTGAGAAATAGCCATTATCTTTACTCACTGACACAGGATCCCTCTATCAGTCCAGGCAGGCCTTGAATTTATGATCCTCCTAGAGCCTCTACACTGTTGGGATTATGGTATCCTACCACCTCTGGCTAAGGACTTATATTTATTTTTAAATATTTCACTTTTTAAATTATATGTATGTGAGTGCCTATATGTATATGTGCATCACATGCATGGCTGAGGAGCAGAAGAGGGCACCAGGTCCCTTGGAACTGCAGTTACAGACAGCTGTAAGCTGACAGCTGCCATGTGGTTGCTGGGAATCAAATCTGGATCCTCTGGAGGAGCAGGTATTGCTCTTAATGGCTGAGTCATCTCTCCAGTCCTGGGAACTTATTTTAACAAGCTGAGTTTGGTGATGTGCACCTGTGTTCCCAGCTACTCTGGGTCTGACACGTGAAAATCATTTGAGGTCAAGAGTTAGAGAATAGTCTTGGCAACATAGAAAGACCCTATTAAAGCACTACAAAAACATACTAAAAGCCAGGCAGTGGTGGCATACGCCTTTAACCCCAGCATTCAGGAGGCAGAGGCAGGGGCAGATAGGTCTCTGTGAGTTCGAGACCAGCCTGGTCTACAAGAGCTAGTTCCAGGACAGCCTCCAAAGCCACAGAGAAACCCTGTCTCAACCCCCCCCAAAAAAACCCCAAAACAAACAAACAAAAAACCCAAAAACATATTAAAGAAGTTACTTTCAGGAGATGGTGATATGGCTTAATGGTAGAGTGCTTACTTAGTCCATGGAAGGGCCCTAGGTTTGACCCCTAGCACCAGCATTACAAAGTAGAGTATACAGAAGTCAGGTGTTGGCACACACTTTTAATCCCAGCACTTGGGAGGTAGAGGCAGGTGGATCATCTCTGTGAGTTTAAGGCCAGCCTGGTGTAGAGAGTAAGTTCCAGGACTGGCTCCAAAGCTACAGAGACACCCTGTGTTGAAAAACCTAAATAAATAAATACATAATCAATACTAAGAGATAGAAATGAAATTATTTGGTATTTGTCTTAGTTACTTTACTTAATACTTAGTACATCGGTTAGTTACTTAGTTACTTTTTATTGCTGTGAGGGGACACTATAATCAATACAACTCATAAAAGAGTTTCTTGGCTTACAATTCCAGAGGGTTAGAGTCCATGACTATCATGGTGGAGAGCATAGCAGCAGCTGAGACCTTAGATCCTTATCCACAAGTTAGGGGTGGAGAAAAGTCAGATGGTGGTGGCGCATGCCTCTAATCCCAACACTTGGGAGGCAGAGGCAGGTGGATCTCTGTGAGTTCGAGGCCAGCCTGGTCTACAAAGTGAGTTCTAAGCCATCCAGGGCTGTTACACAGAAAAACTCTGTCTCGAAAAACCATTAAAAGGCGGGGAGGGGCCTGGAGAGATGGTTCAGTGGTTAGGGGTGCTTACTGCCCTTCCAGAGCACCAAGTTCAGTTCCCAGCACCCATCCCGGGCAGCTCATACCCACCTGTAACGCCAACCCCAGGTTTGCCCTCTTGTAGCCTCCAGAGCACTGCAATCACCTGCACACACCTACACAAACACACATCACACATAGTTTAAAATAAAAAGTCAAATATTTAAAAAGAGAGAGAGAGCTCACTAGAAATGACATGGGTTTTTGAAACATCAAAGATCACCCCCAAAGATAAACCTCCTACAATAACGCCATACAATATCATCTTTCCTAAACAGTTCCACCAACTGAGCACCAAGTACTCAAACATATGAGCCTATAGGGCATATTCTCATTTAAGTGACCATTGTGCATTAAATTAACACACTGTACTTCATAAGTATGTAGTATTGTTATTACAACTATCAGTGGTGTTAGAGATCAGATCTAGGCCTGTAGCATGTTAAGGAAAAAATACTGAGCTACTTTAACACTGAGCTACATTTCCAGGCAATACAATGAATTACAACTCTATTGAAAATAAACTTTTGGAGGTTGAAGAGATGGCTCAGCCATTTGTACTTAAGAGGACCTGTTTCAGTTCCCAGCACCCATATGACAGATCATAATAATCTGTAATTCCATTTCAGGGGATCTGATGCCCTTTCTGGCCTCCTTGGGCACCAGGCATGCATATGATACACAGATATACAAGCAGGCAAACACTCATATGCATTTTTGTTTTGTTTTGTTTTGTTTCTGAGACAGGGTTTCTCTGTATTGGTTTGGAGACTGCCCTGGAACTCGCTCTGTAAACCAGGCTGGCTTAGAACTCACAGAGATCCACCTGGCTCTGCCTCCCAAGTCCTGGGATTAAAGGCATGCACCACCAATGCCTGGCTACTCATACACATTTTTAAAAAGATAAACTTTAGATGCTGGTGTGCCTGTGCATACCTACACTCCCAACACTTGGGAAGTAGAGGCAGGAAAATCAGGAGTTCAAAGCTTCCCTTGGTCACATAAGACCTGTACTCAAACAAACAAACATACAAAAAACACAATAAGTAACTAAACAAACACATTTTAATTTAACATTAATTTTTTATCTTACTATTACTTTGTGATTAGGATTTATTTCTACTTGTCTATCAGTGTATATGTCTATGAGTATGTATGAGATGCTTGGAGAGCAGAGGAGGGTAGCATTACTTTCCATCTTTTTTAATGATAATTCTCTTAAAAGTTAAATAAAATTACATCATTTCCTCCTTTTCCTCCCCTCTCAGCAATCCCTCCCTTGTAGGCCTTTGCTCTCTTCAAATTCATGACCTCTTTTTCTTTGTGTTTTTATACACACACACACACACACACACACACACACACACACACACACACACGTACAACCTGCTCAATCAATATAATGTACTTGGCCACATATAACTTCAAGGCTGACTGAGCACTTGGTGTTGACAACCAACTGGGGGCTCTTTCCTGGGGTCCACCTATATTTTTATAAGTAGCAAATAATTTATTAACTTATTGTGTTTATTTTTAAAGTAACTGCAAGCACACACGTACTATGGCAAACTTATGGAGGTTATAGGATTGGGGACTTAGTTCTCTTCTATAATGTGGTTCCTGGGGGTTAAACTCAATTTATCAGCCTTGGCAGCAAGCATTTTTAACCACTGAGCATCCTTCGGTCTACATTTATTTATTTATTACACACAAAGTTGTACATGTGGAGGTCAGAGAGCAAGAATCTGTTCTTTCCTCCTACCATGGAAGTCTCGAGTATTAAACACAAATGCTCAGGCTTGGCAGAAAATGCTTTTACTGGATGCGTCATCTCAAGAGCCTATTCTCCACCTATTTCTTAGAGGCAAAGTCTTTCCCTGAATCTGGTTAAATATGGATATAGCTAGGCTAGAAGCCAGCAAGCCTCAAGGATCCTCAAGTCTCTGTTCCCCTCAGAACTGGGTAATTTAAGGGATGCCTGGCTTAGTGCTGGGTGCTGGGATCCATCTGGTCCTCAGGATTACAGAGCAAGTACTCATCACCACTGCACTACCTCCCCAGCTCCATTTTATTTTATTTTATTTTATTTGATACAGGCTCTTGTGTAATTCAAGGTGACCTTTACCACCTTTTGTAGCCAAGTTAGGCCCTGAGCCCTGGTCTTTCTGCCTCTACCTCTCAAGGTCTGGGATTACAGGCACACCCAGTTTAACGCTGAGTTTTACAACAACCTTCTGTTTCATAGGAAGCAATTCTAGCATAAACAGCCATGCTTCCTTAGTCCAGACAATGATCTACAAAGCTGCTTAGCTAAGGGATCAGAGTGCAGTGGATATGTCTAATTCTACAAGTTGGTTACAGAAAACAGAAGTGAAGTTGTGCTAATAGCTCTGCCTGAGAACAGCACAGCATGGGGGATGGCATTCTGGGGTCTGAGTCTAGCTGAGGCTCTGCCTGAAGCCTTCATTCATCGCTCACAAGACACACTAAATCATCCTCCTTGCAAGCTCCTTATGACCAGTTGGTACAAAGAAACGGAACATGTCTCTAATTTTCAACAAGAGGAAACAAAGTTCTGAACTTGAAAGTAAAACTTTAGAACATCTCACAATGATAAATAAAATGTGTCACGTTTCTGCCATAGTACTTCCACAGAACTTGACAGAATGTCCACAGTAAGCCTTTTAAAATTCTTTGTTACTCCACTCACTTTTGTTCTACTAAGTATTGAATGCAGGATTCAGTGTATACTTGGCAGGTACTCAATCACTGAGCTACACACATACCCTCAATTCTATTTTTTTAATTTCCAAATTCTTATTTTCTTTTTTAAAAGATTTATTTACTTATTTTGTATACAGTGTTCTGCCTACATGCCAGAAGAAGGCATCAGATCTCATTACAGATGGTTGTGAGCCACCATGTGGTTGCTGGGAATTGAACTCAGGACCTCTAGAAGAGCAGTCAGTTCTCTTAACTGCTCTCCAGCCCATACCCTCAATTCTTATTCATTTATTTAACTCTGTATTTATTTTTATGTGTGCCCAGAGCCTTGAACATGCTAGGCAAGGGCTTTACCACTGAGCTATATCCCCAGCCCTCACTTTTTTTTTTTAAGTGTAGGGTCTCACACAGTCCAGGCTGCCCTCAAACTGACTGCATAACTGAGGCTGCCCTTGCACTCTTGGACCCTTCTGCATCTGAGTGCTGGGATTACAGGTGTATACCTATACCACACACTCATACACATTGGTTTTTTCACTGTTTTGTTTATTTGCTTAGAGACAGGATTTTTCTGTGTAGCCCTGGCTGTCCTGGAACTAACTATGTAGACCAGGCTGGCCTCAAACTTACCTGCCTCTGCCTCTGCCTACTGGTATTAAAGGCGTGCGCCACTACAGGCCCCTACACTTTGGTTTTTGTGATGCTGGGGAATAGCAGGCAAACACTCTATCAACTGAAGTACATCCCTAGTTCCCTCAATTTTCCTTTGTAATTAAAACATACAAAAACTGTTTGAAATAATGATGTATAATTGTCTTCAGTAGAAAGGCAATCAGTTGAAGAAATGTTTTTAAGTTATTTCCCAAAGTGGATTACAGTTTTATTTAATAAATCTCATACATATTATATTTATGAATAAAGGGTGGGCCAGGTGCAATGGTGGTACACACCTATAAGTCTCAGTTCAAGACCAAATTTGGGGCTGGTGGTATAAAATACCCTGAAAACTAGGCTTAATCCTCTCACCTTCCCACGAAGTGTCATATGTATGCATGTATGTATGTATATGTCTTAATATAATATGCAGGTAGTTGAAGACTTGCACGACATTTACCTTTGGAAATATCCCTCGGAGTACACTAGAGGAAGTCAAGCAGTGTTTATAGCATTTGCTTAGTTCTAATTCTCTGTGGCCTGTGAGTGTCTGGGCTTTATTGAGATAACATACAGGCTGACCCAGATTGTCTGATCTCAACTATAAAGAGTATCCTTAGCTACACACAAGGACAACTAAGACAGAAATCCTAGAAATAATGAACACAGAGACCTCTAGTGGCGAAACTGGCACTGCCCTGCCCTAGTCCTTAAGAGGCAGTTGAAAATGAGTGAAGGATTCCATCATATTTGAAAATTCTAAAGGTAATGCTGTACTTTCCCTTTAAACTGCAGGAATTTATTCTCCTCTTAAAAGGAGGGGGATTGAGGAAACAAAGGCTGAGCCAAAAATGTTCATCCATTTTCTCTTTAATTCTCCCTCCAAAACTATGATTTTCCAAACACAACTGCTGAAATGAAAGCCTAGGGAAACCTTGGTGGGTAAGGTTATGAACAAGCTCAGTGTCCACAGTGAGAAGGGAAGGGACTTCACAGTGGAAGTGTCAGGTGACATGGCAGGGCAGTGCCAGGGAAGGTGGTATGTGATGGGAAGGCTTGGGACAATTACACATGATACTAATTAACAAAGAAGATTTGTGCCTAGCTTTCTTACTTTGAGTCACACCAATGCAACAATACACATGAGTGTTTCCCCAACTCAGCAACTGAAGATAGTTAACCTGCAAAACTTAATGCTGAATTCCTAAAGAGGTTAGTGCTGGAGGCCAAGTCTAGTGCTAGGTAAGTAATCTGCACAGTAGGTTACACCCCAGCCCTTTGAACTCCGGATTGTTACTTAGCATTTGTGAAATTATAAACACCCTCCCCTCATCAATCCATAAGATTCTTTTTAAATGATGTTACTTCTGATCCTTCTGTCTCTACCTTCTAAGTTCTGCAATTACAAGTTATACACTGGGCTGGAGAGATGACTCAAGAGATTATGAGCACTGGCTGTTCTTTCCAGAGGTCCTGAGTTCAATTCCCAGTACCTACATGACAGCTCACAACCATCTATAATGAGATCTAGTGCCCTCTTATGGTGTGCAAGAATATGCAGGAATGCATGCAGACAGAACACTGTATACATAACAAATAAATAAATCTTAAAAAAAAGTTATATGCCACCAGGCCTGGCTACTGATGGGGATTGAGCCCAAGGCTTTGCGTGCTAGGCAGGCACTCCACGAACTATGCTAGCTATACTCCTACCCTAAAATGAACTTCCCAGCAGGAGTATTTTATTTTTCTCCAAAAGCTTAATAATGACCCATTCAAGCTGGACAAAATATACCTACACTTTACAGGAAGAAAAACAGCTACTTGGAGGAAGATAAAAATGTTGAAACTGGGAAGTGGTAGTGCATGCCTTTAATTCCAGCACTCAGGAGGCAGAGGCACTCGGATCTCTGTGAGTTCGAGGCCAGCCTGGTCTACAGCCAGGGCTACAAAGTTAAACTCTATCTCAAAAAACCATAAATAAATAAATATTTTTTAAAATGTAAAAACTCAAGCCTAGTCCCTTACCAATCCCTCAAAAGACAGGGGGAAACACCCAAAAGCTTATTTTTAGGGGGGTGTACATCCTTTAGCCTGTGACAAAAGGCTGACAAACATTCAACTATTCAAATACTTCAATCTAATTTTTTTTTACCAGTAAAAATTAATTCGTCATTCAGGCAACTTTTCTCTTGTTTGAGGCGAATGATCTCTTCTCGTTGTTCATTGTTTTCTGTTGTCTTCTCATTTAGGTCCTCTTCATAAACAGAAGGAAGAAAAGTCCTCAGGTAAATACCAGCCTCCTAGGAAACACAGATGCTACACAAAACCTCCATGTGCTCAATGGCCTCTGAGGACCCTATTGGGTCTACAGCTGGGCCGTTCATTATCCCTGATCTGGTTGGTCTCCTGGCTCTGGCCTGGCCTTTCCAGCTACACCCAGAGGACACAGAGCAATCTTTAAAAATAAAAACTCCTTGTATCATTTTTGGTAAGAAGCCCTCCCTGACACACTTGGATGAAACCCAAATTCATTACTGTAAACAGCAAAGCCCACAGTGACATGGCCTTCCCTGTTCCCTACCTCTCTCCCCTTCTTCCTCTCAGTTCCTTGACTGCCTCTGGGATAAAGAAAAAATAATTTGGGTTTTGTTCTCCATTCTTGGTGAACAGCTTCTGGATCTCTTAGAATCTCCTGAGTGATGAGTGTGTCTTGTCATTCAAAAGAAGCCCCTTTGATAATGATAACACTCAGGAAACTGAGGCAGGAGGATCACAAATTTGAGACTACCCTGGGCTATGATATATGATAAGACCTTGGCTCAAAAAAAACAAAACAAAGCCAAATGAAACAAAAAAGGGACCCTTCCAGATCCCACCCTAGTTAGCATCTGGAACCCACTGTTCACCAGCCATCAAGGGCTGGAACTTTCAGCCCTACTCATTGGCCTCCAAACCAAGGAGAGAGCTGAAGACAGAGCTCCATAAAGGCTCCAGAGGCCTTGAGACAGACAGCCCCAGCTACATACATGTGGAGGGGTTCAGGTTTTGCTTTGGGAGAGGACCTAGGAGCTCTGCACATGGAAGTCACTTCCATCTGCTGCTCCAGAGTGTCAGACAGAAATGGGGAAAAGTGCTTCCCTGGGTTTTCTTCAATGATGGGGCTCAGAAAATGATGGAGGCTGCTCAGGTGGTTATGGGAACCCTTGCTTTACTGCCAGCTGGTTGGTCAGAAATATGTGAGGCTCCCCTAGGATTGGAGATTGGTGTCTTAAGTGGGAACAGTCTTGTGGACATGGACCTGTGGGATGGTCACAAATTCCAGGTACACAGACAGCATCAAAAGCGTCAAACTGAACTGAATGTCTGTGCACCCAACTGGTAAGGAGAAATACAGAGCTCCTTTTTCCAAGAAGGAAGGAAACAAACCCAGAATGGCCCCACTTAAAATCTACTCTAGGCCTTCTGCATTTGCTTTCCTGCTTTCTCAATGGGGTCTAGCTACAGTCCTGTCTACAGTCCAGTTAGAACTCAAATGCTAACTCTTCAAATTTACTTTCTCAGTCAACCTGACTAATGAGTTTCTCTCCCTTGCTCTCTGTTCTATTTCCCATTACCCTACTTTTAAAAATGCTTTAAATAAATATTGAGTTATCAAATATTCATAATATATAAATATTGACACCATAGACTTCTTGAACATCTTGCTTGGAACACACACATCCTCAATAAACACTGATGACCTACAATGTATCCTTGGTGTTGTACTAACCCAAAGATATAACCCCACTACTGCCATAGGGCTTATGAAATTATGGCTTTAGCTGATGTTATGAATGGAGACAGGACTTAGGACAATTGGTAAAGGCATGGGAAGGCCAAGACTGTACATTAAATTGGTCAGGAGATTTCAGATTTAGGAGGTGGGGCTGAGACAGGATCATATATAGCCCAGGTTGGCCTTTGAAATCCCTGTGTAGTGGAGGACGGCCTTGAACTGATTGCCCCACCCCCCTCCCTCTCAAGTTCTGGAACCTGTACTACTTATTATGCCTGCATCAAATTTCAGAGTCTCTTAGTTAAAACAATTTAATTTGAGAATAGGCAGCAATTCTCTCCACATTGTGCTCAAGCTTGACTATGCCAGGAAGACTGAGCCATTGTCTTTAATGATTTATTTTTTTTATTTTACGTTGCATTGGTGTTTTGCCTGCATGTATAGCATGCATATCTGTGTGAAAGGGCTGGATCCCCTGGAACTGGAGTTACAGACAGTTGTGAGCTGTCATGTGGATACTAGGAATTGAACCTGGGTCCTCAGGAAGAGCAGCTAGTGCTCTAACCACTGAACCATCTCTCCAGTCCTGCCACGGTCTTATGAAGCATTTTACCCTGGACATGATTCTATATAAATGAAACCAGACACTGCATGTTAGGATCCATACCCAGGAATAAACCCACTCTCATGTATAAGAGTAAGGGAACTCAGATAAAGAAATAAATTCCCAAGACAATGTATTACTATCTTAAATTATTTCCTTACCTTTCAGTTTATTGATTTCAATCCTAAGTGCCTTCAATTTCTGCTTATAATCTTGCTTTTCTTTCACAATGCAAGTTTCTGCCATTTTAGCGTCACGTAAAGCATGCTCCAACAATTTAAATTTAGCTGAACAATCTGAAATGTGATTGACTGCCTCAATAATATCTTTGTCCTAAAAACCAAGGAGAAAACTGTTAGGCTAGATTTTTAAATTCTAAATAGTCAGTAAGGTTGTTCTTACTTAGACTGTACTGTGCAGTGAGTTCCTTTCTAAATGCCTTTCAGGTTAACTCAGTTGCTGTAACTCTATGGTAGCACCAAGTGGCAAAGGAATCAGCAGACACAAAAAAATTCATATCTGACCCTGGCACTAAAGCAGCCATTTCAGTTTACTTGGCTGGCCTTTCTCTTGAAAAGAAATCAGGCTTTCTTTTTTCCAGACAGGGGTCTCTTTATACAGCCCTGGCTATTCTGTAACTCTATCTGATATAGACCAGGCTGGCCTCAAATTCACAGAGATCCACCTGCCTCTGCTTCTGAGCACTAGGATTAAAGGCATGTGCCACCACACCCAGCAAGAACTAGACAATTTGGTGGCCAGGCTAGATTGTTCAGCAAGTCATGAGTTGACTGCTCTTTGATGGGGATGCTATTCTCCGGATCACAGGTAAGTTCTGTGGGGCCAAAATTTCCTACCTACATCCAGCTTGTTAAGAGGACAGACTCTTAAGACCTCATCCAACCATACTGCTGCATTAGAAGGTTTTGTGGTTGAAGCTATCTGAAATTTTTTTTAAAGAATCTGCTTGCTGAAAAGCAATTCCAATATCATAATTAATATATAACAATAGGTGGCCAAGGTAGCTTAGTGGTAGAGCACTTGCCTAGCACATGAGGTTTTTATCAGAATGCATGTGTGGTGCTGCTGGAGAAATGAGTGTGCTCTGGAAGGTATACCTGTTAATCACGGTATTTCAGCAAGTCCCCAAGACTGTATAGATAAGCATGTGCTTCTAGCAAAGATACTTTGCTCAATTAGAACTTTGGTGGTGGGTGTGATGCTTCTTTTTTTAATTATTTATTTTTATTTTATGGTGTTTTGCCATGGGTGTTGGGTGCCCTGGAACTGGAATTACAGACAGTTGTGAGCTGCCATGTGGGTGCTGGGAATTGAACCCAGGTCCTCTGGAAGTGCAGTCAGTGGTCTTAACCACTGAGCCATCTCTCCAGCCGGTGATGCTTCTTTATGAACACAGTATCCTAACATGGGGGGAACTGTTGGAAACATCTTCACTATTTCACAAGCTCTGGCAGTGCTGTGATGAACATCATCCTGGTCATTATCTTAACTAAAGCTAATTCTACAAATTTTTATACTTTTATCTTTCATTTTCAGAAAGTTTATTTATGACCATATCCCAACGTTAATGTTGAGGAAAATTATAAATGAATACATACAAATGTCCCCCTACACCAACATTATCCCCCTGCTTAGCAACTGCCAAAGACACATGCATGAGACAGGGGAGTGCTCACTCTATCTGGGGAGCCCCTGCATCAGTGTTTGGCAGCTGCCAGTTTTCCCCTTGTTCTAATAAAAGACTCAAAAGCATCTAATGGTCAGTATCTTCAGGAGAGCTACAGCAGATACCTGGGAAGGGAACAGACTCTTTGAGATGAAGTGCAGAAGCTTTGGGAGCAACATGTAAACCTCTCTTTCATTTTTTTTTTTTTTTTTTGGTTTTTTGAGACAGGGTTTCTCTGTGTAGCTTTGGAGCCTATCCTGGCATTCTCTCTGGAGACCAGGCTGGCCTCGAACTCACAGAGATCCGCCTGCCTCTGCCTCCCGAGTGCTGGGATTAAAGGCATGCACCACCAACCCTGGCCTCCTCTCTTTCATTTTTGAAAAGAGAAGATGAAATTAGCAATGTTAGTAGCTGTTTCTGGGCTGCTAAGAGCTTGGGGAGAGATGGAGTGTGTGGGTGAGCTCCGAAAGCTACAGAGTGCTCTGGAAGTGGAGGTACGGCATTTTAATTACCTTTAGCTTTATCATGGTAGTGAGAGACTGCTCTCTAGCTTGCAATTGTCCTACCTGAGCAGAAAGTTCCACTAATGTGCTGCTGAGATTTTCATTTCTAGCCTACAAGGGAACAACATAGAAAATATTGAGTCTGCAAATGCTTTCATTATGTTACTAACCACAATCAACATTCATTTCTCTATTTTTTAAAATTTAACATCTTTAAGAAACAAAGTGGGCTAGGTAAGCAATCATCAAAAAAGTACAAATACCTATTTTTCTATTAACTCTAGATATTATTCTCTCAATATTTAGCAATTATTCTAACTTGCACTGATTTTTATAGGTTAATTTTATAAACATTTATTTTTATTTTTGAATAAAATCATTTTATTTTAATTAATTCACAAATAAAACACCACACAGCTGGTTTAAAGAATCCCAGTCCCAAATTCTATGCCTTTCCATGAACACAGAATGGCTGTTCTGAAGCCCTGGAGCTTTGCTTATGATTTTTATGACTTTCAATATCAATTACCTTTTTATTCACTATCCAGCACAAAAAAAATAACTATGACAACTGAAACTAGAAAAAATATAAATTCTGTTTTCTTTCATGACTTGTGTCCTTTTCCTATTTTTTATTCATAATCTTAGGTTGGGACAAAAGAAGATAATGAAGGAATGAGAACTGAATTTCCATAAAAGAAATGGCCTTAGTGAATTCTGCACATTTTTTTTTTTAATATACAGGCTAAAAGACTTTACACTGGGTTTGGTTCAATTTGCCAATATACAAATATATGCAAAACTCCTATAGAAAGAAAAACACAAAAAGTGAGTCATTGCCTAAACTGGACTTGGGGTGATAATGATGTATCCACCCAAATTCACCAATTACAACAAACAGACTACTGTGACACAGTATAAAGAGAACCGATCCATAGTCCGTATGGTTAAGATATCTTTATTCAGATAAACACCAGCCGAGCGCAAGCCAGAGCGTGCCAGGGGCAGTGAGACAACTAGGCCAGAGAGAAGGGGCTCCCATGTGCTTTGCCGCCCCTCAAGAGCCCCTCCTGCATCATCCTGACCTCACCTTGACCATGCCCTGACAGGTGTGGTCAGGCACACATGTAGCCAGCCTCTAACAGGCATGGCTTACTGTCCCCTACAACACAGGGCATCAGAAGTGGGGGAGGCTGTGTGTGTGTGGATATATCGGACATGGGAACTCTGTACTTGCCATTCGATTTTGCTGTAATCCTGTTCTAAAATATATAGTTGAGCATAGTAGCACAAACTGTTATTACAGTATTCAGGAGGCTGAGTCAGGATTACAAGTTTGAGATCAGCCTGGGCTACACTGTGAGACTATCTAAAACAAATAACAATAATAAACAAATAAACAAATAAATAAAGGAAGAATAAAATACAGAAAACTCAATCTTACCAATTTTATTTCAAATATGCTACTAGCTTTGCTATGGGTGTATTCATTGTATCAGATACACTTTAGGTTAATCTCAGTGCTTGAGATGCTGAGATTGGAGGACTGCAGTTCCTCCAACACTAGCTAGAGGAGACTGAAGGAAACCAGTTTCAAACAAATAAACAACACTGGGAATGTAAAGCACTCAAGTCTTCAAGGCCCTGGGTTTAATCTCCACTACGGCAAAAGGAGAGGGGAAAGGAAGAGATAGAGGAAAAGGATAGGGAGGAGGAATAGAGGGGGGGGGGAGCAAGGGGATTCAGAATTTAGAAAGCCAAATTTGAAGCTACCAAAACTTGAAGGTACTTATTTCAGATGAGAAAGGTTTTCTGAAATAACCCATTGTTGGTAAAATGGACAATGCTTTTACACCAAACAGCAAAACCCTTTATGGGTTGTGATGAAATTTCACCTGCAGGACAGAACAGTGCTGTGCAGCTAGCCAGAAAGCATGGAGAACACAATGCTAAGACAGACAGACACAACACACACTGCACATTTCCATATACATATATCCATTTTTAATGGTGACAATGAAAGTTAATTTTTCTGTAACTGAAACCCAGAATTTGGACTTACGAAGTTCATTAAAAATTAAAACCAACCTCAAGGTCTTCCGAGAGGAGGACAGAATGTGTGGCCTTTTGAACCATTTCCTGGAGCTGCTGCTGGGTCTTCTGAAGAGCTGTCTGACATTCTGCTTGATTGGATTCAAGGATTTTGACCTTCTTCATGAGAGACTTGATTATGTCAGTTCTTTTATGCAGCTCACCTGAGGGAGATTTCAATCACCGTGTCTGTACTGAGATGTGACAGGCAGTATTTTCAAATAAAGGTGAGTTAAATGTTTTAAAAACATCTTATTATGAAATGCACAATACCTAACATGTATTCCAGAAATAAACACTGGCACCAACCCAGAAGTCACCTTCCTAAACATAATCTCTCTTAATGTCCACTTTCCAGGCCACTGTCCTGATTTTAGACTAGTCCCTTCCTTGCTACCCACCACTCCTCATGCTGAGGGTGGTATGCCAAGCACCTATCTGCTCACCATGGAGCCCTACACCTTTGCTTTTATTGTTACTGTTCTCCTATCTTTTCATCCACCCCAAAGCACCGTCTGGACCCCACACAAATGGAACTCAGGACTCTGCCTTTACACTTGTTTTGCCTGACATTAAGATCCTGAGAGCCACCCATGTTGTAACTTGTGTTCATCACTAACACTGCTACATGAGTCTATGAAATCCAACATGGATTTCTCTATCTACTCCTAGTGATTATCGAGGTTGTGCCACTTTGCAGCTGTTATATAGGGCTGCTCTGAATGTCTATTTACATGTCTAACAGAGGCACATCTGCTTTGCTACTCAAACTGCGGTCCTTGACCCTGAAGCACTAGCATCATTGGGGAGATTATTAGAAATGCAGACCCCTAACCCAGACATAGCATCTGTAATTCCAGCAGCCCAGAACCAGGCAGGTGAAGTCAGTGAGTTTAGGAGCTCAAGATCATTCTTTGCTGCAAAGCAAGTTCAAAACCAGCCTGAATTACAGAATACCCTTTCCAAAATTAAAAAAAAAGGGGGGGGGGAGAAAAAAAAGTGCTGAAGACATGACTCAGCAGTTAAGAACTTATACTGCTCTTGCTGAGAACTTGTTTGGTTCCTGGCACCCACAGTGGGTGGCTCACAACTGCCTGTAGATCCACTTTAGAGGATCAGACTCTCACCAGCACCCTCTCAGGCATCAGCACCTACCCACGCACACCCCACATAATAAAGAACAAATAAAGGCTGGAGAGATAGCTCATTGTTGCTTTTGTCGATTTGGATTTGGTTCCCAGTACCCACATAGCAGCTCACAACTACCTGTATTGCCAATTCCAGGTGATCCAACACTCTTTCCTGGCATTGGAGGGCACCAGGCATCTATGTGATGTACATACACACATATATCCAGGCAAAGCACCCATACACATAAAATAAAAAAATAGTAAATTAATATATTTAAAAAATAAATAGATTGTTGGGTGGTGGTGGGGCATGCCTTTAATTCCAGCACTTAGTCATTAAATCTTCATCTTTCCATGAAGAATTTATTAAGTCTTGCTCTTTGTACGTGATACTAAAGATTAACAGAGTTCTCATCTACTAATCTGCATACCCAAGCCCAAATCTTGCTTACTTAAAAAACCAAGTATTGTTGGCTATAAACAATCTCTGTTATTTAAGAAGTATCTTTACACCACTTTTTTTTTTTTTTTTTTTTTGGGAGACTGGGTCTCTTTGTAGCCCTGGCTGTCCTAGAACTATGTAGACCAACCTGCCTCAAACTCATACAGATCTGCCTGATTCTACCTCCCTACTGCTGGGATTAAAGGTGTGCACCACCACACCTGACTGCTTATACTACTTAAAAATTTTTTAAATTACATTTAGTGTGTGTGTGTGTGTCTGTGTGTGTGTGTGTGTGTGTGTGTGTGTGTGTTTATGCATGTCACAGTGCACGTGGAGGTCAGAGGTCAACTTGTGAGAGATGGTTCTCTCCTTCCACCAGGAAGTTCTTGGGGAGGGGTCTGGCAGCAAGTACCTTTACCCACTAAGCCACCTTTCAGGCCCTACTCATATTAGTTCAATTAGCAATCCTTTATATTTGTATTTTGCTTTTTATTTTTATTTTTGGAATTTTTGAGACAAGGTCTCATGAACCCCCAGGCTGGCTTCAAATTTACTGTAGCCAAGGATGACCTTAAACTTCTAGTCATCTGACTTCCACTGACCATGTTGGTTTCACATGGTGTTAGAGATAGAGCTCAATGCACTCCACTAACTGAACTACTGATACACCAGCCTGCCTCTGTCTTAAGATTAAAAGCCATCTTGTTACAAGGTCAAAATAAGTTCATTCCTATTTTCCTAAGACTTGGATATGACCAGGTCTTGGCCCATTTTCTAGAATTTTCCCTGTTCAATACCCTATACTTAATCACCTAGATAAGATGTCCTGCCAAATAATTTTGAAATTTCAGCCAAGTTCCTATGTAACCCAAAATCTCCTGGAAATCCCCAAACCATTGAAAACTCCCTTGACTTACATGTTTTTTTGGGGGGTGTGGAGCTATATAAACCTCACTGTCTCCTATGTTCAATGCTGTTTACTCAAACCCCACTTTAGGGAGATAGCCATATCTGACAGGAAATAAAGCTTCCATATTTGACCAAAGAATTGGAGTAATGATCTGTATTCTTATTTGGTAGGTTTAACACTATATTCCCAGCACTACTTTGAGTTTCTTTATAAATTATTAGGGGCTGGAGAGATGGCTCAGTAGATAAGAACACTCGCTGTTCTTCCAGAGGATCCAGGCTTGATTCCCAGCACCCACATAATGGTTCATAGGTACCTATAAATCCAATCCCAGGGGATTCTTTTGTTTTGTTTTGTTTTGTTTTGTTTTTGTTTTTGTTTTTGAGACAGGGTTTCTCTGTGGCTTTGGAGTCTATCCTGGCACTCACTCTGGAGACTAGGCTGGCCTCGAACTCACAGATATCTGCCTGCCTCTGTCTCCTGAGTGCTGGGATTAAAGGCGTGCGCCACCAATGTCCGGCCTCATTATCCTTTTCTGACCTCCTCTGGCACTGCATGCATGTAATACAGGCATACATACACTCATGCACATAATTTTTTAAAAATCAATTATTTATTTATGGTATATTTATAAGAACATATGTGTGCCAAGGCTTGTGTGTTGTAAAAATCAAAGGATAGTTTATGGGAGTCAACTCTTTCTCTCCACACTGTGAGGTACTAGGGACTGAACTCAGGTCTTCAGGCTTAGTAGTAAGTACCTTTACATGCTGAGCCATCTTGCCACCCCTTCTCTGTTTTGTTTTTGTTTTTTTAAGCCTAGGGCTTTGAGCATTCCCTACCAGTGAGCTACACCCACAGCCTTCACTCCATGTTAACTGTAGCTCTGGCCAGCACTTTTCCTACATGGCTGTTTATAAAGTCCACCCATCTTCAACAGGGCTGAACTCCAGGACATCAGGAGCTGAATTCTTCTTCTTTTTAAAATATTTATTTACTTATTATGTATACAGTGTTCTGTCTGCAGGCCAGAAGAGGGCACCAGATCAAATTTTGAATGGTTGTGAGCCACCACATGGTTGCTGGGAACTGAACTCAGAACCTCTCTCTGGAAGTGCCCGTAAGTGCTGAGCCATCTCTCCAGCCCCCAGGAGCTGAATTCTTTATCACAATGTGTCACCACATAGATGGAGCTGCATGTGTTTCTGACCTTCTAATTTGCTGCAACGTTCCTCCAAAGTCAACACTTTCTGCCGATCTTCTTCCCATGAAAGAAGTTGTCTCTGATGCACTGCAACCATATCATTGAGCTCTTTATCCCGATCTTTCAGTTCTCCAATGAGCAACTGCAGCTCTTTCCGCTGCTTCTCAATAGTGGAATTCTCAAATTCTGACCCGATGTTCTAAACATAGAGGGTGGTTTTGAATCAAGATAAACCCAATGCCACATATCACCCACACCATATATTCCAAATAATTATACTCTTTTGCTGCCAATTCTGAATTGTGAAATTGAGTTTTATCTTCTTTTAAGCGCAATACAGCAAGTTATACCACAGTCTGCCTCTACCATCTTCCATCAGACCACACAGTTCTTAGAGAGTAGGACCATTTCCAAAACCTCTGGCTAACCACAATACACTCCACTTCTGCCTTTTCCCCCTTTGCTGTCAATCTTCCTGTTCTAGTCAACAATGCTACTCCCTACTCTGTCCTTCTGTACCCTCCAGGACTCACATGTAGATGGAGACACACAGACACACAGATACACAGATACACAGACACACAAACACAGACACACACACACATACACACAGACACACACACAGACACACACACACACACAGACACACACACACACATACACACACACACACACAGACACACACCTGTCTGTCTGTGTAGAGCCTCAACTCAAACCCAGAGCACTAATGAGCATGTGATCTGAGTTACAGTCCCAATCCTTTAGCCTAGAAAGTTTGGAGTAATCAAGGAAAGGTAAACATGAAATAATTGTTTTGAATAATATTATAAACACTTCTTATCAAAGAATGAGAATTTTATTCTGTAAGAAAATAGCCAGGCAAGCCTGGTGGTAGTGGCGCACGCCTTTAATCCCAGCACTCGGGAGGCAGAGGCAGGTGGATCTCTGTGAGTTTGAGGACAGCCTGGTCTAAGAGCAAGTTCCAGGACAGCCTCTTAATCCACAGGGAAACCCTGTCTGGAAAAGAGAGAGAGAGAGAGAGAGAGAGAGAGAGAGAGAGAGAGAGAGAGAGAGAGACAAAAGAAAGAGAAAGAAAGAAAGAAAGAAAGAAAAAAAAAAGAAAGAGAGGAAGAGAGGAAGAAAGAAAGAAACTAAAAATAGCCAGGCTATGGTGGCACACACCTTTAACCTAGCACTCTGGAAGCCAGCCTGGTGTATATAATGAATTCAAGGACAGCCAGGGCTACACAGAGAAACCCTGTGTGGGGTGGGTTAGAGAAAATAAGTTGGATGTGGTGGTACAAGTCTTTAGTCCCAGCATTCCAAATGTAGAGAGAGGTAGGTAGAACTCTGCAAGTTCAAGGCCAGCCTCGTCTATACATCAAATTCTGGGACAGCCAGGAGTACATAGTGAGACCCTGTGGCAACAACAAAAATAAATAAAAGCAAGAAAATAACTAAGACCTAATATTAACAGAAATGGTAACGTTATTGAGATACACTCAGTCTGTCAAGGGCAATTTAATATTGTTGTTTGTCCAAACTCAAAATATATTCTTTAAAAAAAAAAAGGCAGAAAGGATCCAGAAGACACAGGTTTGATTCTTAGTACCCACAAAGAAGCTCACAACTGTCTGTACCTCCAGTTCTGGGAATCTGATGCCCTCTTCTGGCCTCCTTGGGTACCAGGCACACATGTGGTGTACACACAAGCACATGCTATATGCTCACACATAATTTAAAAAGTAGCCGGGCATTGGTGGTGCGAGCCTTTAATCCCAGCACTCGGGAGGCAGAGGCAGGCGGATCTCTGTGAGTTCGAGGCCAGCCTGGTCTCCAGAGCGAGTGCCAGGATAGGCTCCAAAGCTACACAGAGAAACCCTGTCTCAAAAAAAAAAAAAAAAAAGAAAGAAAAAGAAAAAAGAAAAAAGAAAAAAGAAAAACAAAAGTAGGCCAGGAGTGGTGGTGCATGCCTTTAATCTCAGCACTTAGGAGGTAGAGACAGACAGATCTGAGTTTGAGGCCAGCCTAGTCCACAGAGCTAGTTCTAAGACAGAAAAACTCTGTCTGGAAAAAAAAAATTTTAAAACAGTTTTGAAGAGAATACATACATACATATATATATATATATATATATATATATATATATATATATCAAAGACAAAAAAAGTCTCATGTTCCTAGAATCGAGGTTCCTACTATCAAGATTTTGATAGAGCTGTATAATTTTGTTTAAATTATATTGATTTTTAAAAATACTGAGCAACATCCCCAGCTTATCAACCATTATGCCTTTCCCATCCCTAACAATATTATCTTCAATAACTCCTTTTACACATATACTATTTTACAAAACACATAACTAACCATTTTTAATGCTTTGTTTGTTTTGTTTTTTGGAGACAGGGTTTCTCTGATTAGCCTTGGCCATTCTGGAACTCACTCAGGCTGACCCTGAATTCAGAGATCCACCTGCCTCTGCCTCCTGAGTGCTGGGATTAAAGGCGTGTACTGTCACCATCAGGATATAACTAACTTTTAAAGTCTAGTATATGGCAGGAGCTATCAACCTGAATCCAGAGTTGGGCACTTAGTGGTTATATAATTTTAAAATTACTTAGTATCTCTCAGCCTTAGTTTCTTTACCTGCAAAATAGTAACACCTGTACTCTAATTTTTTAAGAATTTATTTATTTATTTATTTATTATGTATACAACATTCTGCTTCCATGTATATCTCCACACCAGAAGAGGGCGCCAGATTTCATAGCGGATAGTTGTGAGCCACCATGTGGTTGCTGGGACCTCTGGAAGAGCATTCAGTGCTCCTAACCTCTGAGCCATCGCTCCAGCCCACCTGTACCCTTTTTAAGGGACTTGCACATGCTTAGGCAAGTGCTCTATCACTGAGCAATATCCACGGTATTTTTTATCATTAATTTTGTGTATGAGTGTTTTTGCGGCATCTGTGTACCATTTCCATGCTTGGTGCCTGTGGAGGTCAGAAGTGGTTATCAGATCTGTAGGAAATGAGCTGCCACATAGGCGCTGGGAATCAAACCTAGGTTTTTTGGAAGAGCAGCCAATGCTCCTAACCAATTGCTGAACTCTCTCTCCAGTTGCCACAGCTTTGAAAAAATACCTTACTGAAGTGTCCTCCCCTTAGGCTCATTCCATGGCCTTGAACTTGCCAGCTTCCAAAGTAGCTGGGATTTGGGATTACAGGCCTGTGGCTTTATTATTGTTATTATTATTATTATTTTAGTTTTTCAAGACAGGGTTTCTCTGTGTAGTTTTGGAAACCTATCCTGGCACTCAATCTATAGACCAGGCTGGCCTCCAACTCACAGAGATTCTTCTGCCTTTGCTTGCCGAGTGCTGGGATCAAAGGCGTGTGCCACCATTGCCCGGCTGGCCCGAAGTGCCTCGAAGATAGTAATCCCTCAACATTAGCTGTTATTGTTATTATTAATTACAATTAGGCAGGGCCTTCTTATGAAGCCCTGGCTGGCCTTGAACTCACAGCAATCAGTATGCCATTACTTCGAAAGCACTTTCTGGCATCGAAGGTGTGCACCACCATACCTGGCTTAATTTATGTGTGTGTGTATGTGTAGGTCAGAGGACAACGTTCAGAAGTTGGTTCTCTTTTACCATATGAGTTTCAGGGATCCAACACAAATCATTAGGCTTGGTTTAATGAACCTTTACCTACTGAGCTACTATTAAGTTGTACAGTGAAGCATAAGGTGCCGAATTATGTCGATTTTGTGTATGAAACGTGGGAATGGAACTTGCCTCGTGCATTCTAGGCAACTCTACCACTAAGCTAAACCTAGTCCCAAGAGTTCTAACTCAAAGACAATAACTAAAGCTGGGATATGGTGGCTCACACCTATATCTCAGGACTCAGGAGGCAGAGGTGGTGAGGGTGATGCCAGCATGACCTATACAGGGTGGGAAGGGCAGTACAAGTTTATCGGAGAGTCTCGTATATGATTATGACATTTTGAAAAAGACTTATAACTAATAATGATTTACGGTTTCTGACTATTAACTAGATACACACACACAAAAGAACTTGGAATTCCAAGTCACAATACTTGAATTCCAGTCTATAGAAATGACAGACAAGGGGCATGGAGCTCAGGGGAGGAAAACAGGCAATAAGCCACACATACAAAAAATGTCCACGTCATCCTAGACTGATACATAAATGCAAACCTTGGGCCAATTCACTCTCAAGACTGCCAAAGTGAGGCTGTAAGAAAGTCCGTCCACTCGCCAGGCTACTGTTAAGTAAACGAGGGAGGGCAATGTCCCTGTCAACGTTCAACAGCAATGCCCTGGTGCTCGCGCTTCGTCGCTCGGTCCTAGGTTTTGTTGGGCTGAGGAAACGGCCGCTCAGTTCCCTCTGCACCGTCTCCCGGGGCAGCGGCGCTCACCTGGCGCCGGAGAAAGAAGTTTGCCGAAGGGTTCATGGGCGATGCCCGCGCCCCCACAGAGAGGCTGTGCCAGCAGCGCGTCACCTCAGAAACGCCATAGGCGCCGAGCCTCAGCGGCGCGGGCGAGCCCGCAGCCCGGGACGACGCGCCCTTGCGGCCACGCATACGCACCCAAACCGTCCGGACGCGCGGAGGTCGCGCAGGTGGACGCTCCAGGTCTCGCGAGACTTGCGGCGGTGCTCCGAGCTTGAGAAAACGAATGTGCTTCCCATGCAGGAAGGTTCCCACATAAAGCACCCCAGAGAAGGGTTCCGGCGCGAAAGACAAAGTGAATTAAAAAGTCGTCTCCTGGCCTCAGTGGCCCTGGTCCACCCGCTTTCTGGTTTCCCTCCCTGTTTGAAGAACAGAGAGAGCCTGGCTCTCACGAGTCCGGGAGAATAATCGCTCAAGGATCATTCAAGACAGAAGGATCTATCCATCAATCATCTATGTGCTCTTAATGGTGCTGAGACCCGTGACGTTTCATGTCAACGTTTTCTGTATTGTTGCTGGGTCCTGAGGCAGAGGAGGCACGGTCGGAGACCCCGGTCTCATTATTCTTACGTGTGTGCTCCCCTGCACCTGTGCAGAGGGGAGACACCCAGAGTCTCCTCCACGGGAAGGCCTTTCACCAGGCAGGCTGGCCAGCCATCCTCCGCCTGCTTCCCAGCTGGGATTACACATGGGTGTGACACATGTATGGCCCTGGACCCTCAAAGCGATTTCCACCCAGGCCTGACCACCTGAAGGTGGGCTTAGGGGCCCACAGTGGACGGAGATAATTCAAAGTTGTTCTCTCATCTCTCTGCACATGAACACACTCACACACCCCAAATAATAAGTGAACAAATTAAAAGTTACATGTGTGCTGGGGATCAAATTCCTATCATCGTTATTGTGAAGCAAACGCTTTATTACATGCCTACACACCAAATAAAAATGCAACAAATTAAAAAGAAAATACCCAGATTGTGACAATTAGATTGAAGTCAATCTTTCAACTGTGGGGTACATTCAATTTCAAGTCAAAGTAAAACATTCATTTTATCAATAGTGGCATCTTAATCCTTTTCTGGCAGTAACATCCATCTGCTGATAGCTATATAAGGACAGAAATGCATTTTTCAAGAACTGTGGGGCTGGAAAGATGGATGGTTCAGTGGTCAAGAGTGCTTGCTCCTCTAGCAGAGGACCCAAGTTTCATTCTCAGCATGCAAATGCACAGTTCACAACCACGTGTAACCACAGCTCCATGGGCCCCTACAGGTTCTTGTGGCCTCTGTGGGCACTGTACCCATGGGGCATATTTCCTTTTTTGGAAGTTAGGACTCTGGGCCAGGCATTGGTGGCGCATGCTTTTAATCCCAGCACTCAGGAGGCAGAGGCAGGCGGATCTCTGTGAGTTCAAAGCCAACCTGGTCTACAGAGTGAGTGCCAGGACAGGCTCCAAAGACACAGAAAAACCCTGTCTCAAAAAACAAAAGAGCTGTGGATATTAAAGAGCCTTTCCCATGAACATCATGTGCACATATATGAAGATCTTAAGAGCACCAAGAAAAATAGCAACAGAACAAAATAGCCACAACCTGAGCATTTGCTTTGCCAAGTATTCCTACATGGCAAAATCCAGTTAGTAAAGAATTTCACTTTTAACCTTTCATCTTTTTTGCTTTTTTTTCAAGACAGGGTTTCTCTGTGTAACAGCTCTAGCCGTCTTGCTACTAGCTTTGTAGACCAGGGTAGCCTCAGACTCAGAGTGCTTTCTGCTTCCTGAGTGCTAGGATTTTTAGGCTCGTGCCACTGCCACCCAACCTTAACCTTACATCTTTATTACATATTTTTTTTTTCTAAGACTTTTCTAAGCTCTTTCAGGACTGGAGAGATGGCTCAGCAGTTAAGAGCACCGGCTGTTCTTCCAGAGAACCTGGGTTAAATTCCCAGCACCCACATGAGCTTACAACTGTAACTCCAGTTTTGGGGTACCCGACACCCTCATACAGATATACAAGCAGGCAAAACATTAATGCACATAAATAAAAAAAAAAAAGAAAAACACCCTTTCATTCAAGAAAGAATGTATTTGTATTCATGATTTCATGGATTCTAAATTCTTAAAGGTATCTATACAACTTTTGCTTGTGACACTATGGGTTGAATGCAAAGGCCTTGTGCATGCTAAGCAGGCACTTGTACTGCTCAGCTACATACATATAGTCCCACACCTGTAGCAATTTAAAAAATAAAAGTCTTTTCACATGTAACACCTGATTTTTCAAGGTTTAATTTCACCCAAAGCATTCATTAAGATGATCTGTCTCTTCGTATACTTGTTTAATTGCTACTTCTAAAACTATAGACTGAGAACAGATGCATGCTGTTTTTAATTGGTTAGAATTTTACCCACAGGGTACATAGCTAGAACAAGAATTCCCAGCCTCTCTGAGCATTCCTCCACTCGTAACAGTAAGAATGAAGGTCTAAAAAAAATTTATGGTCTGACCCTAATCGACATTACTGGGCAAGTTTCTAACAATCTTAGAAAAGCTTTCTCAAATATACAGTGTACTACCACAAGATACTCCACCGTTTCTTTAACTGTTTGCATTACTTACGTGCGCTAGCATCATTAGTGACATTATAAATGGCACCTCATCCAGGAGTTGTATATGAAGGGGCTTACTGCGTCACAGTGCACATGGTTTTAAGGCTTTTAATGCACTTTATCAAGTACTTGAGCAAACCTACCCACTCTGTGTTGTTCGTTTTATCAACCAAGTGGACTTTGTGTTAATAAAAGAACTAACCCAGCCGAAACCCCATTAGAGTCTCACCAACCAAGGACACACACTTCTGGTAAGAAAATGAGAAAAAAATTCTTTTGAAATGTTGCTCAGCTTTATCCCAGTAAGATAACCAACAGAAACACTTCCCCAAAAAAGAAGAGAAGGTTTTGGTGGCAAGAGTCTAGCGCAATGGCAGTGCTTGCTCAGCAAGCACCGGCCCTGGATCTACTGACAGCACCAAGTGGGTGGGAATATCTAGTGTTTCTCTAAAATAAAAAGTTAAAAAAAGGAAAAAAAAAAAAAAATCAGTACCAAATGACCAAAATGTTTTATTTGACTAAATTCAGATTCATGCATAAGCATGACAGTCTCTCTCTCTTGTGTATCAGACTTTGGCAATAAAAAAACAAAACAAACAAAAAGCAAACAAACCAACCAAGCAGCCTTGTACAGAACAATGAACGCCAAGGATGAGGAGTCTACAGCTTTACTGTAGGATATATATATACACATATATACATATGTATATATTTCTGAAAGGCCTCTCCTCTGTTGGCCATGTCAACTCTCAGGTCAGCTCAGAAACACAGGACTCCAGAGTCACTTCTTCACTTCTCCAAGGTCTTCAATGCTGTCATCATCCACCTGTAGGACAGGTAAAAGAAGTTCATGAATTGTGGCAAAAATTTAACTTGCTTTCAAAACTTGTTTCCTGGGTGCGTGTGTCCTGTGCACCTACCTCTGGCCACTTCTCCTGGATGACATCGATGATGTCATCTGTGAAGTCTCCCTGAATGATGATCTCATCCTCCCCCGTCACTGACGCACCGCAGGAGAATTTCTGAGCAAAAAATCTTTGTGCTTCTTTGAGATCTATTTCTGTTTTGGTTTGATTTTTAGAAAAAGAAAGGGCAAGATCATACTTGGAATTGTACAACAAAAATATTTCTTCATTTTGAAATTTCACCTATATTTAACAAACGGTGTTAATGATTTTTTCCCCACAGAACAATGCCGAGAACTATTACAGGAAGAACTCTTAACATACATTTTCAAGGTCATACAGTCTCAGTACATAAAACAGCATCCTCCCCACTACTACATCACACATGAATTACAGGCCAGCCTGGTCTACAGAGTGAGTTTCAGAACAGCCAGAGCTATATATAAGGGGGGGGGGGATGAAAAAGAAAAGAAGGGGGGGAGAAACCAAATGAATTCAGGAACATATTACTATATTACTTCCTTCCAACATAATATTCATCCACGCTTAAGCTCTTTATAACAGAAAAACTGACAACAGAGAACCAAACCTTTATACCTCAGTATTTGTTTTGTTTTTTTGCTTGAGACAGGAGTTACTACAGGAGCCCCGCTGGCCTTGAACCTGAATTCCTCTTGTCTTAGTTTCAGTGGTGGTTTGAATTGGAATGGCCCCCATAGACTCATGTGTTTGAATGCTTAGCCCATGGGGAGAGGCACTAGTAGAAGGTGTGGCCTTGTTAGAGGAAGTGTGTCGAGGTGGAGGTGGGCTTTGAGGTCTTATATGCTCAAGCTATGCCCAGTGTGCTACAGTCTCTGGCTGCCTGTGAATCAAGATATAGAACTGGCAGCCTCCACGCTGCCATGCTTCTAATTATGACTGTAATGAACTAAACCTCTGAAACTGTAACGCTGTGGTCATAGTGTCTCTTCACAGCAATAGAAACCCTAAGATATTTCCTCCCAAGTGTCAGGATTATAGGTATGTGACACCTCAAAAGGTTAAATCTTAATATTAAAATGCAGTTTAGTGATGCATTTTTCAATCTGTATACATTTTTTATTGTCACACAAAGACCTTGGTTTACATTTTCACCACAGCCTCTACTATTCAGTCATCCTCCAGCAACTGAAGGACTTTGAACAAAACTTCATGCCACTACCCACCTTCCCTCACCTCTATCTATGGGCATTCCCAGAGTTGGGCTATTTTTCAAACCTCTCTCAAAAAAGACTGCTAGAGACACAGGAGCAGCCTTAGTTGGTTTTAAGTCCTACCTAGCACTCTTCATTCTGTACAGATATGTTCAAGCAGCAATCCCTTAAGAGCTGGGCTACAAAAGACTTTAAATGGTAACTCAAAACTGTAGTTAGGAACACAAAACCAAGGGCTGAGAATCAGCTGAGTACGAAAAGGCCTTGACTGGCACCCAGGAGGCCCTGACTTCACTCTCCACAGTGGACCACATAAACTAGACAGGTGGTGCACTCCTATGAGCCAGGACTGGGAGGTGGAAGCAGGAGGGTCAGAAGCTCAAGGTCATCCTCAGCCTTCATTACTAGCAAAGGCAGCTTGAGATACACAAGCCCCATCAAGTCTTTTTTCCCCCTTAATGCAACGGTTCACTATAAGTAGCCCTGGCTGACCATGAACTACTCATGCCTGTTTCTGCCTCCTGAATACTGAAATTAAAGGCAAACCTGCCTTCAGGAAAACAAAACGACAACAGAAAGAAAAAAAGAAAAGAAAATCTTGTGCTGAACATGGACCATGCCTGTAATCTCAACACCTAGAAAATAAGGTGGGTGGACTGCCTGAACTACACAGCAAGTTCCAGGCTAGGCTGGGCTATAGAGCAAGACCTTATTGAAGAAGAAGAGCTGGGCGTTGGTGGTGCACGACTTTAATCCCAGCACTCAGGAGGCAGAGGCAGGAGGATCTCTGAGTTCGAGGCCAGCCTGGTCTACAGCCTGAGTGCCAGGATAGGCTCCAAAGCTACACAGAGAAACCCTGTCTCAAAAAACCAAAAAAGAAAAAAAAAAAAAAAAAAAAAATCCAGAACAGGAGCCAGAAAAATAGGTGGCTCCGTTCTTAAGAGCACTAGCTGTTCTTGGAGAGGCTCTGGGTCCAACTCCCAGCAACCACATAGTGGCTCACAACTATCTGTAACTCTAGTCCCAGGGAATCTGACACCCTCTTCTGGCCTCTGTGGACAAATGGTGCACAGACACACATGCAGGTGAAACACCCATACACATAATAAATAAAAACAGAAAGGCCAAGTCTCCTCTTTTTAGTATATTCTTGGCATAAACAGATAGATGGAAGAAGGGATGCAGCTTCCCTAACTCACAAAATAAGCAAATAGAAGAACTATGGTATTTCATACAAAGAGAGACTCCAGTTTATACTTCTAAGCTTAGATATTCCAGGGCTATGAACAAACAAACTAAAACCTCAACTCACCAAAAGTTGCAAGGCCACATACTCTTGTCACATACTTCTTCTTTGCTCTGGGAATTTTGGCTATCGTGACCTTCTGTGGTACTGTCTTCTTCTTCTGTTTTATTTGACCTCTTCCACCTTCATTAAGAAAGAGCTCACATCAATTGCTTCCTTTTTCACAATTGTAAAACATACAACATGGGTCTTTCACTTTGTTTTCAAGTTCCTTTTCTAATTTACATCACACAGGCTACTTACTCAATAAACATTTATCAATTAGTACTTACTATGTTCCCCAGGCCTGCACTAAGGACTGAGGATGCAAAGATAAGCAAGACACAGTTTCCATCTTCCAGGAACTCACAATCTATTAAACAGTGGTAGTAGGGGTATTAAACCAGACATGGTAGTACAGGCCTGTAGTGCCAGCACTCAGAAAAATGAGGGAAGAAAATCTTAAGTTCAAGTCTGTTGCACAGGAATCCCCTTGTGCCAATAAAGCAACCCTGAATCTAGGACAGAGTCAACTAGAATTAGCCATAAAGTTCTTGGAGGACTTTGCAGGACGGCTAGAAACAGCAGGAAGAGACTTGGGAGGAATTTCGTGGAGAGAATGTAGGCTAATCACTATGCTTTCCTTAGGTTCTTCAGGTTTTTATCTCAGTTTTTCACTCCCCAAGTTTGGTTCCCAGTACCCACTTGACTGCTAACAACCGCCTGTAATTCTAGTTCCAGAGATTTAACCCCTATTGTCTATATTCCATGGGCAATGCATGCACATGGTGCACACACATAGAGGCAAAACACCCACACATATAAAATAAAAATAAATCTTAAAAAAAATTATAAGCTGCCAGGCGTTGGTGGCGCACGCCTTTAATCCCAGCACTTGGGAGGCAGAGGCAGGTGGATCTCTGTGAGTTCAAGGCCAGCCTGGTCTATAAAGCAGTTGTCAGGTTTGATGACAAATGCCTTGCAGTTGTCAGGTTTGATGACAAATGCCTTCACCCTGTGAGCCATCTTGCCAAAACCCATGTAATATATTTTGATCACATTCACACCTCCATTACCTCTTTTCTTTTGTCCCCCTCTCTCCCTCCCTCCCTCTCTCTCTCCTCTGCGCGTGCGTGCGTGCGTGTGCGTGTGCGTGTGCGTGTGTGTGTGTTCCAATGAGTTTCACTAGGGTGGCTTACAAGAGCATGGGCCAGGGGCACCTTACCAGTCGCTATACCACTGAAGAGAATGTCTCTCATGAGCCACCCCTTCCCCAGATCAGGGATAGATAAGGTCTCAAGAGCCCCTCCCAGATCATGACATAAAGTTGACAAGATTGAGAGCTTGATGCTAGCCTAGGAATTCCAAACCAGACTAAGTTATATAATTGTCAAAAAAGTGAAAGAATATAATAATACTAAGAAACCCTGAAACAACTAGGCGTTGGTGGCATACGCCTTTAGCCCCAGCACTTGGGAGGCAGAAGCAGGCAGATCTCTGTGAGTTGGAGGCCAGCCTGGTCTACATTAGTGAGCTTCAGGACAGCCAGAAGTTACACAGAAAAAACCCTGTCTCAAAAAACAAAACAACAAAAAACCAAAAACATAAAAAAAAAAAAAAAAAACTATTTTAGAGAGGAGAGTTAAGTGTAAATAACAGCTCATTCCACTTCAACAGAAAGGAACCTTCAAGAGGCTGGTTATGTTTTGAATGCACATAGGGCAAACATGCATATATTTTGAGTATGTTTTGTTTTTCCTTTTGAGACAGGGTCTCTCTACATACCCTGGCTGTACTGGAACTCTGATTCCCAAGTGTGGGATTAAATGAAAGGTGCTGCTCACCACCAGGACTGGCTGGCTTCTGTGTTTTGAGAACAAGAGTCTCATCACATAGCTCAGGCTGGCCTTAAATTCCCAGCAGTTCTCTGGCCCGCATCTCTCAATATTAAGATTACAAGCATAAGCCAGTATGGCTAGCTCACAGTTAACAGGCAAAAAGAAGTTCTCATCACTCCACCCATCCTCTACAACAGGGGAGGTATGTTTGTATAAAAGAAGTGGGTTAGGTCTTACCTCTCTTTTGTTTTTTCTTTTCCTCCTCCTCCCCTAGTGTTCCTTGACTTTCACTAACTCCAGTTTCTGGTTTGGGTGAATTTTCTGGATAGAAAAATAAAACACAAGAGCATGAACATCATTTTATACTAATAGTAAAAAAGTTACCTGCTGAGGATATGGTTCAGGCTAAAGAGAGTTGCCTGGGTGAATGAGCCCTGGGTTATGTTCCCACCTTATTCCAGCACTGAGGTAAAGGCAGGAGGATCAGAAGCACAAGGCCTGAATTCTTTGGCTTTCCCGCTCCTCACTCTGCTCTGCAGAGGTCTTTTTTCTGTGTTTCTACTGATGTGTTTCCACACTCCCAGATTTTCCCTATCTTTTAACTGACGGAAAAGAAACCTGCTCAAAAAACCCTAGGCAATCATTTTGGGGGGCTTGTCTTAAGATTTCTTTTGAGGACCACTGACAATAGTATTTCTTGCTGGTAAGACACTGCCAATAGACCTACAGTATTCTAATGTTTCTGGTACACAGTCCAGCTACAAAATTATGCGTCTTATTAAACCAAAAACTTATGTTAACCATGATGCCAAAATTTCTTCCTCATTAACCTTGTATCCTAATGCTCCCCATGAGGTTACAAGAACAGAAACTCAAAGCCTGAATTATAAGCTTAAACTGGCTTTTCTTTGTTTTGGTTTTTGGAGGCAGGGTTTCTCTGTGTAGCCCTGACTGTCTTCAAACTCAGGGATCCGCCTGCTTCTGCCTCCGGAGAGCGAAGGTTTAAGGTGTGCACCACCATAACCAGGTAACTCCTTGAACTCTTAAACCTGATAAATAGCCTCCTCCACTGAATACATCTTAAGGTAAACAATGATACAGCAAAATCATCAGTCTCATGGACACCTATGAGAGAGTCTACCAAGGATTCCTTAGATGATTTTATCTGTTCTCTTCCTCTAGTAAGTGAAACTGCCCCAGTCAATCCTGCATATTTCATTGTCAGTTTAGAACTTTTTTTTTTAAGGTTTTTTTGAGACAGTGTTTCTCTGTGTAATAGTCCTAACTGCCCTTGTAGTACAGGCTGACCGAAAACTCACTGAGATCTGCCTGCCTCTGTCCCCCAACTGCTAGGATTAAAGGCATGTCCCGCCGTAAGTTTAGAATCTTAACACATTGACCTTGTTAACATCTGGTCCTGGATGAAACGAGCTTCTCCTCCTGCGTCCCTCTCCAAGTCATAATCATGTCTAGGCAGATCATGCTCAGGGCCAAAATGCAGGAACTAATTACAAGACCAGCCTTAAGTGTTCGTTTGCAACAAAGAGTAACTAAGTAAGTAGCTATTATAATTCTAAAGGCCTTACCAAAGACAAGAGTTTTTTTGTTTTGGTTTTTCAAGACAGGGTTTCTCTGTATTGCTTTGGAGCCTGTCCTGGGAGCCTGTCCTGGAACTCGCTCTGTAGACCAGGCTGGCCTTGAACTCATAGAGATCCTCCTGCCTCTGCCTCCTGAGTGCTGGGATTAAAAGTATGCACCACCGTCTGGATTTCGTCAATACAATTTTAAAAAAAGGAAAAAGTCCATACCTACAGTCAGTTTTGCAAACTCATTTGGAAAATTCTTCTCTAGCCATTGTCTACATTTAGCAACATCAGGCATATATTCACAGTACTGGAAGGAAAAGAACAAATTGAGTAAGAAATCATGCATTTCAACCAATATAATTAAAACATTCCCATATACTTGATACATAAAGAATGATTAATTACACACACACACACACACACACTCTCTCTCTCTCTCTTTCTCTCTCTCTCTCTCTCTCTCTCTCTCTCTCTCTCTCTCTCTCTCTGTGGGGCCAGGGAAGTCTCTAAATCTAACAGGTCACCATGCTCAGTCTTGCCTGAGTCATCACCAGAAAATCTGTAATTCAGGCAGGAAATGTCCCTTAAGAAATGAAAACTCGCTGGGCATGATGGTGCACGCCTTTAATCCCAGCACTGGGGAGACAGAGACAGAGTTTGGGGGGAGGGGGCAACTCAAATCAGGACCTCCTCAGAGCAGCTGTTTACTTCATCAAACAAAAGGGTCATTAGAAGAAACATAACAGCCAGGCAGGGGCATAAGCCTGTAATCCCAGCACTCACTCACTCAAGAGGATCAGGCCATGGACTGTGAGGTCAAGGTCATAAACCACACAGTGAGACCACCTAGTCTAAGGAAAAAGAGGGAGGGAGAGGAATCACTGGCCTCAAAGGGCCCTCGTTATTTTCCTGACTTGTCCATGGGGCTTGACTGAAGGAAAATCTTACGCTCAATGTCTACTCATCTTTCTTCTGGCTCAGGCATGTATGTTTTGGCTTCCACCATTTGACTACTCATAAATTCCATACAAAAATCTAAACCACACAGCCAAGAACAAAAAAGATGCACACATGGGGCTGGAGAGATGCTCACTGGTTAAGAGGACCCAAATTTAGGTACTAGCACCCACATTTTGATCACATCTACGCACAACTCCAGTTCCAGGGGATTCAATGCCTTCTTGACCAGAGGGCACTGAATGCATTCAACACACACAACTCATGTAGGCACACAGACATGAATAAAAATACATACATAAATATTTTTAAGAAAAAAAGACATCTATAATCAGAGCTACTCAGGAGGATAAGGAAAGAGGACCGTTCAAGCACAACTGAGTTCAAAGCTAATCTGGGCAACATTGTAAGAGCCTACATTCATTTTTTTTTTTTTTTTTTTTTTTTTTGAGACAGGGTTTTTCTGTGTACTCTTTGATGTCCTGGAACTCAGAGATACCTCTGCCTCCCAAATGCTGGGTTTAAAAGTGTGCATAACCACCCCCGGCTGATTTTTTGGTTATTCGAAAAGGGTTTCTCCATGTAGCCCTGGCTGTCCTAGAAATCACTCTGTAGACCAGGCTGAAGTCAAGAGATCTGCCTGCCTGCCTCTGAGTGCTGGGATTAAAGACATGCACTATCACACCTGGCTAAAACCCTATTTTATTAAAAAAAAAAAAAAAAAAAAAAAAAAAGGCCTATAAGATGAGAGAGTACATGTACTCTAATTTATAAGATAAAAAAAGTATTGATCCAGGGCCAGCAAGATGGCTCAGTGAGTCCATGTGCTAGCCACCATGCCTGAAAACTTGAGTTTGATTCTAGGAACCATAGTAGGAGAGAACTGACCCCTGCAAGTTGTCCTTTGACCTCTACAAGTGCACTGTGGAACCCCCTCCCCCCCTCACTCACACACACACACACACACACACACACAACCTATATGTATTCTGATTCAAAGTTCTCTATAAAAGGTCAAAACACTATGAACTGACAGAGATGAAAAATAGAAGCTCTTAGACTAACTCTAAAATCAAGAATGATCTCACATGCAGAAAAAAAAGAGAGAACAAAAAAAAAAAACCTAACAAGTAGGACTTACCTCTGTTGGTAATGAACAGACTAGAGAAATGGAGAGAAAAAAAGACATGAAATGTTAACACCATGACAACACAGGAGCCTCATACTTTCTTTCTTTTTTGGGGGGGAGAGGGTTCGAGACAGGGTTTCTCCGTGGCTTTGGAGCTAGCTCTTGTAGACCAGGCTGGTCTCGAACTCACAGAGATCTGCCTGCCTCTGCCTCCCGAGTGCTGGGATTAAAGGCACGGGCCACCACTGCCCAGAACTTCATACTTTCTATCTGACAGAGTACTTCAATTGTTCCCCTTAGTTTTTCATTTCTTTCTCTTTTTAAAGACAATTATGTGTCCTCATTCTACTTTTCAAACATTCTACTTGAGCGTTTTCTCTCTCTTAACACCCCAAGAATATTGGTATCATCCAGGAAGCACATACTGGCTTCAAACTTCATGATACTGCTGCCTTGGCCTCTTGGGTGCTGAGATTACAGGTGCACACCACCTTGTCTGCCTTCATATTTGGGAGTACTACTCACTTTTCAAATACTACCCTGCAGAGATTTCTGAGGTAAAAGGTACACGATTATTCAGTACAGTTCTCTGAAACTTTGAATCTAAAGGCAATTGTCAGTTGACGTAACATCAAACCCTTTGTATTTTATAACTCATCTGTAAAGTGTTTGTCTTTCTGAAGACGAGTTTCCTCGGGACAATTATATCTTACTCATTTATTTGAGTGAAACTGGCACAGAGCAGAAACCTAACACATGTTTTCTAAATAATTCAAGCTGTTCTCTGCATCCCTGCTAATTCTCTAGTTTAGAGATGAGACTAGTCCCTTCTAACCCAGGGGCTGAAGAGGTGGCTTAGCAGGGTAGCATACCTGCTGCTCTTCCAAAGATGGGAGTTTGGCTCCCAGCACCTCTATCAGTGGCTCACAACAATCTGTAACTCTAGCTCCAGATCTGACACCCTCTTCTGGCATCTGTAGGCACCCACAATGTGACACAAACACACACAGACTCATAAATAAAAATAGGGAAAGAGACGAAAAGACAGAGACAGGGTCACAGAACACTACTGCCCAGGCTAAGCTGGAACTCCAATCAGGCCTCAATAACCTGAGCAGTTGGGACTTCGGGTGCATAACACTTTTCACTATGTCATGCTTCTAAACCAGTGGTTCTCAATCTGGGGGTCACCATTGGAAAACACAGATATTTACATTACAATTCCTAACAGTAGCAAAATCACAGTTACGAAGCAGCAATAAAAATAATTTTATGGTTCTGGGGTTACCACAACATGAAGAACTGTATAAACTAATCTAAACTAGTATAAACTGTATAAACTACTCTAAACCCTCTTTTAATTCTGACTAAATCATACCATAGGCTTGTCACTAAGCTTTTCTTCCTCCACCTTTTATCCTGCTGCCAGCAGCATTCTCACATAGCCTCTTTGCCTCCGTGACCTACAGCAAGTATAAAACAAGACCCAAAAATCTGGTCCAGACCCAACTGCTTTCAATTACCCAATTCTACTTCTAAGATTCTCATTAACAAGTACACGCAAAACCTGCAAATCTACATTCCCCACCGTTTTCTACCTCTCTTACTGCCCTTCGGCCTGGCGAATACAACCCCCCTTCAAATTTCTACCAGCTGTGCTTGCCTATGTGTAGTCTCCCCCAATCTACAAAGGGAAGAACCTCTCCCCTTCCACCGCACTGTGACTAACTGTCCCAGAATTGTGTCTCTTGTCTCTGCTACCAATTATACCTGTGTACTCCCTCCTCACGAACTCACCAAAGGCCACTCAGCCTAAGTTACATGTAGAAAACAGGCAGAGTCTCCCCACAATCTAGCCCAGCATGTTCTCCTCATGTACTTTATCAGTCACTGATTCACTATGGCACGGGCCCTATTAAGAATGCCATTGCACTTTCTTACCAAGCTGGCTAATGAAGCCCACCATCATAACATTCCAAGGCTGGACTCTAAACGCACCTTTTGGTAGCCTCTGCCTTACACACCTGGTTTACTAAGCCTGGGGTGACAGAAAACACATCTTACCTTTGACTCACACAAGCAATCAACAAAAAATGTTTCACAGGACACCAATCATGTAATACCTATCACCTAAGGCTTCAAACAGGGTCCATTTCCTCGTCACCTCTTACTTCACTCTTCACAAAGACCCCTCCCCTTCCTCAACTCCTAATTTACGGTTGTATTAATATTATTTAACTCTGTTTTCTATTTCCTAAATGAGTCTCTCCTACCACGTGGGTTCCAAGGATTGAACTCAGGCCATCAGGCTTTTACAACTGAGTCCACTACTCCCAAGTGTTCCTTATACATAAAGATTTTTAACTGGGGGGGGGGGGTAAAGCACACCTTCCCTTAGTATCTGTAATACCAGCACAAAAGTAGGGGGCCCTGAAGAAAGTTAATTTTTCTCAGATTAGGGACTAGACTACTGCAGGTAAAGACATTGTAGTCAGGCTACGTCTGATTACCTAATGGCAATTACTGGAATCCTCAACAGAGGGAGAATTAACTCTCAAAAGCTGTCCTCTGATCTGAGCACTACTCTCACACAGACAAAATACAATTAAAAACAACTGTTGACCAGTGGGACAGATGGAATAGTGTCACCCTTCAAAAGCCACCATACAAGTGACACACATGGGGGTCTAGGATTGTAGGTCAGTTCTTTTTTTTTTTTTTTGGCTTTTTGAGACAGGGTTTCTCTGTGGCTTTGGAGGCTGTCCTGGAACTAGCTCTTGTAGACCAAGCTGGTCTCAAACTCACAGAGATCCACCTGCCTCTGCCTCCCGAGTGCTGGGATTAAAAGCGTGTGCCACCAACGCCCAGTCTGTAGATCAGTTTATTGCTTCTCTAACTCATGAAACCAGGGCTCAATCCCTGACACCCCATACACTGGGCCCAGTGGTACACAACAGGATGATCAGAAACTCAAGGTCATCCTCCTCTACATAGCAAGTTCAAAGACAGGTGACTTTTGTTTTTTTAGACCTAGCAGGGGGTGGTCTTTAGTCCCAAAAGTTGGGAAGCAGAGGCCAGCCTAGTGTACATTGTAAATTCTGGTCAGACTAAGTTACATAGTAAACCCTACCACAAACAGCAACAACAACAAAACAACACATTTTTTTGTAGTTTTTTTTTTTTTTTTTTAGACTGGGTTTCTCTGTGTAACCCTGGCTGTCCTGGAACTCACTCTGTAGGCCAGGCTGTCCTTGAACTCACAGAGATCCACCTGCCTCTGCCTCCTGGGTGCTGGAATCAAAGGTGTGCGCCACCACTACCAGGCTATATATAATATCCTTTTTTAAGGTGACACAAATGGGCTTAAAAGATAGTATAATGGTTAAGAGCATATACACCAACCTGTGGACACCACTCGATAGACACAAATATACATACATAATCAAAAATAAAATTCACAGGCTAGAGATGGCTCAGGGATTAAGGTTTAGAAAACTGACTCTTCTTCCAGAGGACATGTTTCAATTCCCAGAACTGATTATGATGGCTCATAACCATCTGTAACCCCTGTTCCAAAGGGTACAATGCCCTCTCCTGGCCTCTGTGGGCACCAGGCAGGCAAGTGGTTCAGACATACATGTAGACAAATCCTCTATCAATACATTAAAAAAAAAATTAAAAATACAAGTAAATCTTTAAAAAAAATTTTTTTAAATAAAGTTGGCCTGGCGATTCTAGGACAGCCGAGTTCCAGTACAGCAAGGGCTATTACTTAAGAGAAACCCTGTCTCAAAAAAAAATTTTTTTAAAGCAACATAAGCCAGGTATGGTGATGTACACCTTTAGTCCCAGCACTTAGAAGCCAGAGGCAGAATCTCTATGCATTCATCACCCTTGTCTATCTACATAGCACACTCACTCCAGGTCAGCTAAGGCTACAAAGTGAAACCCTATCTCAATATATATTCAGCGGCATAGTTTTCCTATTTTATATCTCTCACTGATTCTTTGTTTATATCTTTATAAGGCTATGCACTATAATAATAGTATATGTCAGTCTACATGCCCTAACTGCCATCTTTTTTTCTTAATGCAACCTAATCTAATAATACGTAAAACAAGGAATCTTGATGGTCGGTGATGGCACACACCTTTAATCCCAGCAATTGGGAGGTAGAGGCAGATGGATCTCTGAGTTTGAGGCCAACCTGATCTACAAAATGAGCTGAAGGACAGCCAGAGCTGTTATACAGAGAAACTCTGCCTAGAAAAACAAAAACAACAAAAAAGAATCTTAAATTTTGTGAAATGGCCGGGCGTTGGTGGTGCATGCCTTTAATCCCAGCACTCAGGAGGCAGAGGCAGGCGGATCTCTGTGAGTTCGAGACCAGCCTGGTCTACAAGAGCTAGTTCCAGGACAGCCTCCAAAGCCACAGAGAAACCCTGCCTCGAAAAACCAAATAATAATAATAATAATAATAATAATTTTTGTGAAATGGGTACAACAAATGATAGTTCTATCTGGCCCTTAACAGGGTCTCACTATGTAGCCCTGGCTGGCTTGGAACTCATGTAAATCAGGATGGCCTTGAAGTTCTGGTGACCCTCTTGCCTCTGCCTGTGTGATAGGTGATATGTGCCATGACTAGCATTTTTGGTTTGTTTGTTTGAGACAGGGTTTCTGTGTAGCTTGGCTGTCCTGAACTCAGAGATCCACCTGCTTCTGTCTCCTGACTGCTGGGATTAAAGTTGTATGCCACCACCCAGATACAGTCTTACTTACTCTGTAGCTTCTATTTGTAGCCCAAGCTGGCCTCAATCTTGCCACAACGTTCCTTTCTCCATCTCCTAAGCTATAGGTCTGAATCACCATGCCCTGCTTGGTCTTTATTTATCACGTTCTTGCTATGTAGACTAGGACAGTTTGCTTCTGTCTCCTGAGCACTGGGATTAGATATGCACTCATCTGCCTTAATACATCATCTTTTTTCTCCTCTTAACACATATTAAGACACAAATCTCCAAATCTTACAGAAATCAAGTATCTTGCCTGGGGCCATATTCGTAGGAAGTATTTAAGTTAGAAAGCACACGCTGGCCAATAATTCTGACAACCAACATTATAACAAAACACAATTAACTCTATGTAATTTCTTCCTTTTTTCCCCTCTGTCCCATACCTTCCGTTCAAGTTTTAAGAGAGGTTCTACGCAGCACAAGCTGGCCTGGAATTTACAGATCCTCCTGACTAGCCTGCATGAGTGCAAGGATTACATGTGTACCTTCACATCAACTTTAGAGGTCAGGACTTACAGAAAGCATGCTTACCCACTGAGCCACCTGTCGGCCCCCTCTCAGGAAGCCAGCAAACATGTCTTGGCTGTGTGCTCTCCTTTTGCTAAGCACCTCCTACTACCTCCCTTAAAGCCCTTGCTTAGGATTTATACTAAAACTGTTACATCTTCCCTGGGAACACACCAAAGGAGAGATGACGCTGCTGAAGTGGAGGCCCCAGAGGCTCTGGGGCCCAGGCTTGGGAGGCCACAGTAACTTCCTTGGAGGCTTTGGCAGCAGTCTCCAGAGTCATGATGAGGGCCAGGGCTGAGCCCACAGGTGTTTTTTACTCAGAGAGTGAAGACCAAAGGCAGAAAGTGGATCCCTATCACCAAGCTGAGCTACCTGGTCAAGGACAAGAGCAAGTCTCTAGAGGAGATCAATCTCCAGGCCCTTGAGGAATCAGGATATTGACTTTCTCCTGGAGACATCCCATAAGGCTAAGGGTTCTGAAGACTGTGCTGAGGTAGAAGCACACTCACAGCGACCAGCAGATCCTATTCAAGGCATCTGACACTGAGGACTGCATCAGTCACACCAATCTAGAGGTGACATGCTCCACGGGCACCACTGCCATTCAAGGAGCCAAGCTGTCTACCACCCATGTAGAAAGGTTACTGAAGGCATAAGAACCGCACACTCCATACAAAGTGACAGGCTGCTTGCTACAGCTTTGTACTGGTGTATTTCATCTCCACCAACAGGGGCATTGACATTGTCTTGGCTTCTATGTCCAAGAAGCTGGTACCAATGGCCAATACTGATGATGACCACTGTATTTCAGTCAGGGTCTGTAGAGCTACCTGGGCAACTTCACCAAAGTCACCTCTGATACCATCTCCAAGGCCTACAGCTACCTGACCCTCTGGAAAAAGACTGTGTTCCATTAAAATCTCCCTATCAGGAACTTACAGACTATCTTGTGAAAACTCAGACCAGAATCTCCATGCACATGACACAGTATTCAACCATGGTTACCACAGTTTCTCTACAATAAAATTAATTAAGCTCATAAAAAAAAAAAAAGTTGGGGCTGGAGAGATATCTCAGTGGTTAAAAAAGCTTACTGCTCCCACAGAAGACTCGGGTTTGATTCCCTGCACTCATGTGGTGGCTCAGAACCACCTGTGACTCCAGTTCCAAGAGATCCAAAGCCCTTCCCCTCTGTGGGTTCCTGCACATTTGTGGCATGCATACACACACTCAGGCACATACAGAAACCCATTTTTTAAAAAAGTAGTTACCTTTAATCCCAGCACTCTGGGCGGAGGCAGGTAGATCTCTAAGTTCCAGGCTAGCCAAGGCTACAAAGTGAGACTCTGTCTCAGAAATAAATAAATAAATAAATAAAAATATATAAATAAATAAATAATAAAAAGAACAAGTGGGTGATGACTGGAGATAAACTGTCTTAGGCTTTCCTTGGTGATGGGGGGGGGCAAACCTGTTTGTTACTAAACTCCAACTTTGTTTTGTTAAAAACTCTAAACTGGGCAGTGGTGGCACACACCTTTAATGCCAGCACCCAGGAGTCAAGAAGCAGGCGGATCTCTGTGAGGTCAGCCTGTCATACAGAGTAAGTTCCAGGACAGCCAAGGCTACACAGAGAAACCCTGTCATTAAAACGGAGTCTGGACTGGGGAGATGCCTTAGTCTCATTCAATAAAGTACTTGCCACAGTACATAAGCCTAAAGACTGAGTCGGAATCCCCAGCAACCTCAGCATCCACGTAAAAGCAAACACAAACACAGGACTACAATCGAAACACTGGGGAGGCGGAGGATCCCTAGTGCTTGTTCAAAAAACACCCACCGTGGAGTGTGACCCAACTTTGACCTCTGGCATCATATGCAGGCACAGCCACAGCTACACACAAAACCTAACTGTCCATAGACTGTCTACTGCACAGCCTGCCAGCCTCATCTGCTCTACTCCTTAACCATCACCCTTCCTGTACTGTAACAATCCAAAGTTGCTCTCAGAGCTCATGGAGTAAAGGCACCTGAGTTCAACCCCCACGATCTGCATGGTAGCCCCCAACATTCACACATGGATCATGACACAAATGCACACAAACACAAATAAATTAAAGTTAAAAAAAAAAAAAAAGCCCTCAAGATTCTAGTCAGCCATCAAGATTAATCCTTCCTCACCCCAGTACTGGGATTTGAGGCTCTGAACTTTCTAGACAAGTGTTCTGCTGCTAAGCAACATCTCCAGGCCTTCCTTTTCTTCCCAACTTTCTTTAGGATGTCCTTTCTCACTTCCATACTTCACGTATTTTACAAGCTCTCCATAACAAAGCAATATGCATCCAACATCTGGCTGGGATAATCCACTTGCCTTTCTCTATTCCAATTGGACTGTAAACTCCTCTAAGTCAGAAAGCGAGACCCAAATGACACAGGACAAGAAGTTAACCTATGCGTCCTCACTAGGCTCCCTCCTTAAGAACCCACCAAACCATAAGTAGACAGAACTAACAAGACCAAAAGTGAAACTACCACATTAGGCATAAAAAGTGAGCAAAAGTCATTTCTTTTTCCTTCCAACACTTGCCTCCACAATAAAGGACTCGAAGAGGGTATTCCGAATCTAACTTGGCACTGTTCCTCGTATCGCCTTTGCAATCAGCCCCACTGGATTCAGAAACGTCAGTGGCCATCTCACAAACCTGTAAGCAAAACGACACAACTTCACTATTTTGGAGCTCGACCACCCAAAAAGCAGCATATGGGTGCAGTCCTTAGCTTTCACTATGTACCCCAGCCCCCCGAAGCTGTTTCGATTCTATCAGAAAGGACACACGTTTAGTTGGAGTGGCAAAATATGACCAGTTGTGAGCTCATCTACGGGTTCCACGGATTTACAGGGAAAGCAGGAGTAAAAGAGCCAACGAAGGCTGAGTTTTGGGGCGAGGGCAAAAGGGACACCAGAGAAAAAGGAGAAGCGGCTGGGGGGTACAGGAGGGGTGGGTGACTTCAACACGGACAGGGCAGCTCCGAGGCTCACAATACGGGAGGGATGCAAACTGTAGGGACGGCTACGGAGCGTCTGCACGACAGGGGCGAGTCACTCGAGGTGACCAGAGTGTAGGGTGAGGCGACAGCAGGGTACCAAGGGAGAGAGACCGAGTCAGGCCTCGGGAGACAACGCTGGGACGAAGGACCAAAGGGGCCGGCAGCGCTTGGCAGGGCTGGCGCTATGGGGAGACCCCCCATGTGGGCGGGCGTGGAGACAGACGCTCGGCCCGGCCCCCTTCCTCCAGCAGCGCCCCGGCTGCCCCACACGCTCCACCGGCTCCTGGGGAGCCGCAGAGGCGCGAGCGCTCGTTACCCAGCCGGTCGCACGGCCCCCGCCGCCTCCGCTCCCGCCCGCCGAAGCGACACATGCAACTCCTCTTCCCCGGCCACAGCAGTCCGAAAGCCGTCTGGAGGCTCGCTCGCGCGAGACAATAGGCCTTTATCGCGAGATCCCGGCAGCCGCTAGCCGGATGTCGCGAGAAGCCTGACTGCCGCGGGTGGGCGGGGCGAAGAGGGAGGGACATGCGCGCTGCGCTGGGGTAGAGGGAACGGGGCTGGATGGCGTAGAGGCAGGCGGCCGGTAGGAGGCGCTCGCTAGCTAGTGGCGAGGACGAACCAGCGGCGCCTCTGGATGGATGTTCCTGCGCAGTGGGGCGTGCACCGGACTGGCAGAGAGGCGCTTGAGTCACAGGTGACTCTATTAATGATGTGGCACCTTGCCCCAGTGTCTGGGCTACATCCTAGAGTCCCAGCTAGCCTCTAGCCGGATGGATAAGTCACCCCTTCTGCGGAGAGATTGCGGCTGGATGAGACACTGGGTTTCCTTTCATTGCTATATCCTAAACTGGAATTATTCTTGCAAAGATCCTATCAATTACTGTTTTAAATTTACCTCACCAGGCTCACAACTATTTTCGTACGATTTGTGCATATCTCGTCTTCTACGTGTTCTATGCTTGAATTTATGCATACCATTTCAGGGTTTCTGGTTTTAACCGCACACAAGCCTTGCCTTGGTTTTGCTTCCTTGTTTTTATCTTGGGGGAACCCCTTCATCCGCATACTCAGCCCAAGTCCCACTTGTGAAACGGGAATAACGCTAAGACACGTAAGAAAGGGCTTGGTAGAAAGAAAGACAGTTACTGCTCCTCTGCATCACCTCTACTCCCAGTGCCAACTACATTCACAGACACTGCAGCCAGCCCTTTCATTTTGTTTACAACTTACTTTACATGGACTAAGTTATCTGAAACACTCTTCACCAGAGATCCATCCAGCGTGGTCTCCCATAACGTTTTTTTGGTACTGGGAATCGAACCCAGGGCCTAGTGAATGCCACTGACCTCTAATAATGTTCTTAAATAAGACAAAACACATTCCGGCATTTCATGATACATGTCTTTAATCCTAGCACCAAGGAGGCAGAGATCTCTGTGAGTTCCATACCAGGCAAGGCCCTGCCCCCAAAAAGTAAAATTAAGCCGGGTGTAGTGGCCTTATCCCAGCACTTGGGAGGCAGAGGCAGGTGGATCTCTGTGAGTTTGAGGCCATTGTGGTCTACAGAGTGAGTTCCAGGACAACCAGGGCTACACACAGAAACCCTGTCTCAAAAACAAACAAACAAACAAACAAAAAAACAGAAAGAAAAAAAGAAAAGCACATTTTTAAAACCAGTGCCAAGATTCAGGGCTGAATGTGTGACCCCGTTGGCAAGCATGAAGACTTGAATTAGATTTCTAGGACCCATGTCCAAAGCCAGGCATGGAGACCAGTAAGATGGCTTAGTGGACAGAGGACCTGCCACACAGGCCTGACCACCTGAGAGTTTAACTCCTGGAACCCACATAAAGTTGAAAGGAGAGAACCAACTCCACAAAGTGGCCCTCTGACCCTCACACGTCTTCCATGGCACTCCTAATCATATAAAAACACAAGAAACAAATAAATATTTCAAGCCAGATGTGGTGTGGCATGTTTATAGTCCCTGTGCCAGGGAACTGGAGACAGAAAGATCCCTGGGGTTCACTGGGCATCTGCCTACCCTAGCTGGTGAGGCCCAGGCCAATGAAGAGACCTTGTGTAGAAAGAGTGCACAGTTCCTTAGGATGACACTCGTGTTGCCCCTTGCCCACACATGCACACACATGCACGAGCGAGCGCGCGCACAGCGAGCGCGCGCGCACACACACACACACACACACACACACACACACACACACACACGAACATGCATATATTGCCGACATTTTAATGGCACATAAAATAATTGCACATGTGACAATCATGGCTTTTAGATGTAGATTCGATGACTTGGGAGTGAGTGCCCGGTCCTTCCTTTGTGCCTGAAATGCCAATGTACTCAAGTTTTTTTCTACCTTTGTCCTCCTCAGCTTTGTCCAGAAGGGGGTGCTGTTTAAGCTGTTACTCTAGCTTCCTGGTCCCTAGTTTCTAACTCGGTGTTCAGCCATGGGAGCAGCCTTCTTCAACCCTAAGCATCATACCTGGCTGTACTGATGTTTTACGTGCCCCTTCACCCCACCCACGACCCTGGCCCCCTTAGTCAGTTAGGGGAATCCCACTGCCTGGGATTCTGTGATGTTGCACAACCGTGTGATTTTCCAAGTTTTCTCTGTCCAACTTTTCAACAGTTTCAAACCAGGTGAATCCAATTTCCAGAACTCAGTTCTCTTGCTTTACACTTTTACACTTTTACAAGGTGTTTTTCTGGGTGTACACTTGGCATTGGAACCCAAATTTGCATTTTTTTTTCTATCATAACACACAGTCTTAGACCTTAGGTACAGTAAAGGCCACTGAGCAGCTGGGAGAATCTTCCTCAGAAATGTGAGGTCTTCTACTTCTTAAGTGCAGCCCTTCTACTCAGGGGTCTGGGGATGTAGCTTAGTTAGAATAGTCATTGCCAAGCCGGGCATTGGTGGCGCACGCCTTTAATCCCAGCACTCGGGAGGCAGAGGCAGGTGGGTCTCTGTTGAGTTCAAGACCAGCCTGGCCTACAGAGTGAGTTCCAGGACAGCCTCCAAAGCCACAGAGAAACCCTGTCTTGGAAAACAAAACAAAACAAAAACAAAAAAAAACAGAAACCCAAAAAAGAATAAAAGAGTAGTCATTGCCTACCATGAAGCAAGTCCTAGGGTACGGTCTCCAGCACTGCACAGACCAGGTGCAGCGGCACACACCTGTAGTTCCAGGTGAGAGGTGGAGGCAAGAAGATCAGAAGTTCAAGGCTAGGCTAGAGAATTGGCTCAAGTGCTTAAGAGCAATTGCTGCTCTTCCCAAAGACTGGACTGTAGGCAGCAGCACCCACAATGTGAGACTTACAAATGCCCACAACACCAGCATCCTCTTCTGAAGTCAGGCATCTGCACTCGTGTGCATGAACCCCTACACAGATACATACACATCACTAAAAATAAAGCTTTGAAGAAAAATAACAGCTGTCTACTGCAGGCATCCTGATGCTCATATATATGCTAAAAAAGATTGAAATAGTCTGGGCCTGGTGGCGCAGGCCTTTAATCCCAACACCCAGGAAGCAGAGGCAGGCAAATCTCTTGTGTGTTCCAGAACACTCAGGACTTCATAATAAGACACTGTCCCCCAAAAAAGTATCATGGCTGATGTGGTCCTACTATTCTCTCCCCTGCCAAATCCATCTGGCTCTGTATTGGGTGATTCACAATTGCATAATATTGATGCTAACAGGACTGGCTCTGATCCACACATATGCAAAGGTAGCTCCTTCAGATGAGCTGTTTAATCCTCTGTGGATATCACGTAGTTTCTCATTTATACTGAAATTCAGCTCCATCTTTCTGATGGCCTGTGTGTATAGGGATGTAAATATAGTTTTATATACACACACACACACATACACACACACACACACACACACACACACACACACACACACACACACACGGTGATTTTGTTTTTTTATTGGTTTGTGTTTTTGTTTGTTGATGTTTGTTTGTTTTCTGAGGCAGAGTCTCTCTGTAAAACAGTCCTGGCTGTCCTGGAACTGGTTTTGTAGACCAGGCTGGCCTCAAACTCATTGAGATCCACCTGCCTCTGCCTCCCAAGTGCCGGAATTAAAGGCTTGTGCCACCATCACAGGCAATATTTTTTTAATAATATCTTGTTTATCGGGAATTCCCCTTACCCCAACTCCTCCCACATTTTACATTCTGCCTTCATCTCTAAAACAAAATCACACACACAAAAAAAAATCAAGTCCAGCTCATGTTAATAGACTATCCCTGGACTTCAGACCTGCCCTGAAGTGTGATTAATATACCAGGTATCTCTCCATCGAAGAAAACTGACTTTCCCTCCTCCAGCAGCAATTAAATGCCAATGACCACTCTGCTAGAAGTGGACTTAGTGCCCGCCTCCCTGGAGGAATGTCTGCTTGAGCTTGTGCAGATCTTGTGCACGAGGTCACACTCTCTGTTAGTTTATACGTGCATCTGCCTGTAGTATCTGGACAATGCTGTTTCCTTGAAGTTCACCACCACCACCCTGCTTTTAGAAATCTTTCCACCCCGTCTTATACATAGATCCCTGAGCCTTGAGTGGAGCAGTGTGATGAAACAGCCCATTTAGGACTGAGCGTTCCAAGGTCTCTTATTATCTGCACATTCTCCAATTATGCATCTCTGTTAATTGCCACCTACTACAAGAAACAACTTCTCTGATGAAGGTTCAATGATGTACTGATCTATGTGTATAGAATTAAGATGCCAGGCAGTGATGGCGCATGTCTTTAATCCCAGCACTCCAGGGGCAGAGGCAGGCAGATCTCTGTGAGTTCCAGGCCAGCCTGGTCTACAGAGCAAGTGCCAGGACAGACTCCAAAGCTACACAGAGAAACCCTGTCGGGAGAGTGGGGTGTGTGTGGTGGTGACTGAGGGATGACACCTAAGGTTGTCCTCTACACACACAAAGAAAAACACTAGCCCCCATGTGATCAAACCATCATAGTAGGTATCATAGTAGGTTTTTTTTTTTTCTTGCACTATAGAATGTATACTGAACTGATACCACCAGGAAAGCAGATATTTCCTTTACCACAAGAGGGGAATCTGAGCTGGGTGGTGGCGGTGGTGGCTGTGCACGCCTTTAAACACAACACTCAGGAGGCAGAGGCAGGCAGATCTCCGAGTTCAAAGCCAGCCTGGTCTACAGGACAGCCAGGGTTACACAGAAAAACCCTTTCTCAGAAAATAGGGTTGGGGTAGAAATCTGTGGTCTTACTAAGCATGTCCAAAGTCAGGAAATACAGGCCTGGCTGAAGAAGGGGGAAGTGAAGCTGGGCCTGCAGGAAGGGGCAGTGTGGACATCCTTTTCTGAGAAGTCTCCTATTGATGAGAAAGAATTGGAATGCTTACTTTGGGCTTGATGACTGGCATACGGTGCTGCTATATCACAGGGCCCAGATTCTCCAGAAAGCACAGGCTTTAACCCTTCCACTCTTGGGGCTCCATCAGTGCTGAGTCACACATTTCCTTTTGCCGGGATCTTTCTCAAGATTTTCAAAATGGCCAACTAGGGAAAGTGGAGATCTCATTTGAAAATGTTTCTGTTACATTTCTTTTCTGTTTGTTTGTTTGTGTGGGGTGGGATGGGGTGGGCACACCTGTCAGGGCACACAGGTGGAGGTCAGAGGACAATTTTGCAGAAGTCACTTCTCTCTCCTTCCACCATGTGGGTTCCAGGGACCGAGCTCAGATTTTCAGGGTTGATGGCAGGCACTTCCACCTGTGGAACCATTTTGTGCGCCTGGATATTGGTTGCCTTTTGAGCATCCATCCCCTCTCAAGAGGTCCATTTTACTTGAACAGTGTTTTGCTTGATTGTTTGTTTGTTGTTTTGAGACAGGGTCTCACTTTGTAGCTCTGGCTGCCCTGGAATTCACTATGTAGAGTAGGAGGCCTATCTTTGAACACTTTAGACAGATGAAGGAGGAGAAACAGGTTGCCAAAAAAAAAAATATTATGATGTAAATACCAATAGAAGGGTGCAGGACACTGAGGTGACAAACACAACATACAGACTGCCATCTTCCCAGCTCCTGATCCCAGAACCCTGTGCCAAGTGAGCAGGATTAGGGGATTGAGGTGGGAGGGAGGGAGTAGGCTCCTCAGAGGATAATGAAAAACAACCTGTTTGGCGCCTCCAAAAATTAGAAGTCTAATAAGGTCATCTGCCGTTCTAGAAATACAGGATTGACAAGGGTCTCAACCAGTTCTGCCACAAGAGGCCTATGCATACTCAATGCAGAAGATCCATTTAGAAAGATAATGCCATGTTATCAGGAGAAAGCAAAGCAGGCCAAGAAACCATTTTTGCTTAGTCAGCCCACAAGAACTCTGGATCTGAGGAACACAAAGCCAGTTAATGCCAGGAGTCTTTCCTGAGATTCCTTCTACAATTCAGAAAAGCCTCCTATTACAATCTTATAAAAACGTCACAAGCTACTTGGGGAAAAAAAAAAAAAGTTGAAGGCTGGAGGTTTAAGAGGTAAAGCCCGCCTACAAGTCTAATGACCTAAGTTGGATCCCCAGATCCACAGTTCAAGGGCCAAAGAGGCCTCTTTGTCCATAGAAACACTGTGGAGCACCCCCCCCCCACACACACACACACAAACAAAAAATAAAACAATTTAAGTGAAGGTTGGTAGTATAGCTGAGGGGCAGAGCCCTTATCATCTCCCTAGGTTTGATCTACAACACAGCAATAAAGAAATAAATAATTGGGGCCTGGAGAGATGGCTCAGAGGTTAAGAGCACTGACTGCTCTTCCAGAGGTCCTGAGTTCAACTCCCAGCAACCACATGGTGGCTTACGACCATCTGGTGCCCTCTTCTGGTGTGTAGATATACATGGAAACTGAAAGGTTCAGGCATTATGCTGGCCTGCCCCTGTCACCTGGTGGAACAGGCAGTGCCCTGGTCAGCCCAAGGTTCCATGGGAACTAAGTCTGCACGCAGGTGCAGAGGACCCCTTTAAAAGATAAGTCCCTGCCCCTTTACGCTCTCTGTTCCTCTGTCCCGAGCTCTGTGTGCGCTCTGTCTCTCTATGGCGACCGGCCATGGCGGTCAGCCATTTACCCCTGTTCCTCTTCTTAGTCTCCCCATTCTGCCGGGCCTTATAATAAACTTATAGTCTTATCAGTATTTCTCTTTTCTTCTTTTTAAACAAAAGAATAACAGAAACAATGTTGTATACATAATAAATAAATAAAATCCTTAAAAAAAAAGAGCCAGGTGTTGGTGGCACACGCCTTTAATCCCAGCACTCAGGAGGCAGAGGCAGGCAGATCTCTGTGAGTTCGAGACCAGCCTGGTTTACAAGAGCTAGTTCCAGGACAGCCTCCAAAGCCACAGAGATACCCTGTCTTGAAAAACAAAAACAAAACAAAATAATAATAATAAAGTGTTAAATTCCTATAATTTTAGCATTTGAGAATCTAAGGCAAGAGGGTTATCTTGAGTTTGAGGCCAGCCTGTGCTACACAGCAAAAACAAAAAACAAAAAACAAAAACAAACAAACAAAAAAAACAGGGGTGGGAGTGGAAAGAGCACTGGTTGATCTTGCAGAGGACCTGGAAGAGGTGGACCTGACTGGCTCAGGACTCACAGCCAGCCTGACACATTGGCACACGCCTATAATCTCAGTCCTTAACAGACTGAGCCAAAGTTTAAAAGCTCAAGGCCATCCTGGGCTACATAGCAAGGCTCTGTCTCAAGAAAAGCAAAAAAAGAACTCAAAATACAAAACAAAACAACAGAAAGATATCACAACCTATGAGAGAATTAGCATTAAACCCATGTGGCAGAATTTAGAATATGTCTTCCCTGCCCCCTGCTACACCCCCACCCTGTGGTTGGCAAGTCCTCTACCACTGGGCTCCAACCCCCAGACCCCAAATTCATATTCTAGTACCTCAGATTTTAAATTGCAAATATAAAACATATATATATATATATATGTATATATATATATATATATATATATATATATATATGTATGTATTTTTTTTTCTGAGACAGTTATTTCTCTGTGTAGCCTTGAATGTCCTGGAACTCATTCTGTAGACCAGGCTGGCCTCGAACTCACAGAGATTTTAGAAGTCAGATGTATTTGTCGTGTATGCTTGTACACCATATGCTTGCCTAGGACCCTTGGAGGTCAGGCTATCAGATCCTCTGGGTCTGGAATGATGAATGGTTGTGAGTGATCATGTGGGTGCTGGGAACTGAACACACGTCTGCTGCAAAAGCTACAAGTGTTCTTAACCTCTGGGCAATCCCTCCAGGCCCATATACATTATCTATGAGGCAAGATCTCATGTTTCCAAGGCTGGCCTCAAACCACTGTGTAGACTAGGATGACCTTGAACCCCTGACCTTCCTGCCTCTACCTCCAAGGGCTAGAATTATAAACATACACTGCCTCGCCTCCTGTGATTTATGTAGTATTAGAGATTGAACCCAACCCAGGGCTTTGTGTATACTTGCAGCAGTCTTGCCAGTGAACCTGTAATGGTAGCCACACCCCTTTGGGCATGGTTTCAGGCAGACAGAAGCAGAAAGAGGGACGCTTGAGGCATGGGTTCCTTTTGTATAGTCTTTCTCATGGATCTGCCGATCTGGTAGGAAAGGCAGAGAAGCACTCCCAAGGTTCTTTATATCTTTCTGTGTAAGTGTTCCCCCAATAAACACCCATTTATCATTTATCTTGGGTCTAGTGAAATCATTACACCCATGCCTTTAATTGGCGCCCAACATGAGTGGGATTCACACCCATGCTCTCAAGTACTGGACCATTGTAATACTACCCTAAACACTAAATCAGTATGTTATGATAAACCTTTCCGCCAAAAGCTGCCTGAGCCCTACCGCCACATGGGTGGTCTCTGCCAGTTGCCTGAGTACTGCCCACCGAATTAGGGTCCAAATTAATGCACAGAGAGACTTGTATTAGGTACAAATGCTGCTTGGCCAATGACTAGGACTTCTCATCTGCTAGCTCAGTCTTAATTATCATAAATCTATATACTTTATGACTTATCAGACACCTTCCATTGGTATCCTCCCTTGCTGGTGGATCACATCAAGCTGCTGGAGGAAGAGCTGAGGGGAATGAGGGACCACTTCCTACTTCTCCTTCCTTAAATATGAGTTTCCTTGCTATGTCCCTTCCTGCCTCCATCACCACATCTCTACTACATTTCCCAGAATCCTCTTTGACTCCTAATCCCATCTAACTTGCTGCTTCATTGGCCAAACAGTACTTTATTCAACAATCAATAAGATGAACATACTCAGAAGTATTTTCCCCATCATCGGTACTTTAACATTGAGTTGAAATTTACAAAATGTAATCATTTAAAGTGAATATTTAAAGCCGGGTGTTGGTGGCACAAACCTTTAATCCCAGCACTCGGGAGGCAGAGGCAGGTGGATCTCTGTGAGTTCGAGGCCAGCCTGGTCTACAACAACTAGTTCCAGGACAGCCTCCAAAGCTACACAGAGAAACCCTGTCTCGAAAAAAAAAAAACAAAAATAAAAATAAAAATAAATAAAGTGAATATTGAGGCAAGTATGATGGCTCATGACGGGAGGGAAAGGTAGAATTTCATCACAAGTTTGAGGACAGCCTGATCTACATAGCAAGTTCCAGGCCAGCCATGATGACATAGCAAGACCCTGTCCCGAAACAAACACACAATTTTTAAAAAGTGAGCATTTAGATGACCTGGTAGTGTCAGCCGGGGGTTGAGGTAGCAGGATTGCAAATTCAATGTTTGCTTGGGCTACAGGGAGTGAGTTCAGACAGCCTGGACAACTTAATGAGGCCCTGTGTGGTGGCTTGAATGAGATGGCCGTATAGGCTCACAGACTTGAATGCTCAGTCATCAGTGAGTAGCAATACTTGAGAAGAACTAGGAGGTGTGGCCTTGTTGGAGGAAGTGTGTCACTGGCGGTGGGCTTTGAGGTTTCAAAAGCCCAAGCCAGGCCCAGCAATGCTCTTTCTTTCTGCTGCCTGCAGATCCAGGTGTAGAACGATCAGCTACTTCTCCAGAAACATGTCTGTCTACATGTCACCAAGCTCCCGCCGTGATGATAATGGATTCAGTCTCTGAAACTGAAAGACAGCCCCAGTTAAACGCTTTATTTTATGAATTGCCTTGGTCATGGTGTCTCTTCACAGCAATACAACACTGACTCTTCAAAAGACACCTCATTTCAAAATAAAAAATAAAAGAGATGTAACTGGCAGGCTCAATGCCCTAAGTGAAATCTTTAGAGCACACACACAAAAGTGAATATTTGCTTCTTAAAAAAATAGTGTGTGTGTGTGTGTGTGTGTGCATACCTGCATGCATTTCAACTTGAGTGTGACTGGGCATGCAAGCATGTGCCCAAACCCATAAGACAGCATAACAGCACAGGCATGGAGATCAGAGGATAACCCGTGGGAGTCAGATCTCCCTGTCGACCATATGGGTCCCAGGAAGATAAAACCCAGGCCTCTAGGCTTTGCTCTCTGAGCCACCTCAGTGGACACGTGCTTCTTTCATCTCTGCTATTATTTCAGTGCTGAGATTGGAACACAGGGCCTTACATACGCTGAGAAAGCTCTGAGCTGGAATTGCAGGCCTGGACCACAACACTCAGTCCCAGTATTTACTTGTAAAATATAAGGGCTCTTAGTCTGGCAAGATAGTTCAGTGGGTAACACTGTCAAACCTGATGTATGACCCGAGTGCAACCTTAGGGACTCATGTGGCAGAATGAGAGGATGGATTTCCTTGAGTTGTCCTCTGACTTCTGCGGTGTATCAAGTGATTATGCATGCCTCCTCCACAAAAAAATAATAAATTTTTAAAAATTAAAAATAAGGATCCTTTAAATGTAACCAAAGTATCATTATTACCCACAACTAGTAATAATTCCTTAATATTCTCAATTTGTCAGTCAATAACCATACTTTCCTCAATGTCTTTGACCTTTTCTCAAATAATACATTATTTAATTTTATTTTATGTGTATTGGTGTGAGGGTGTTAGATCCCCTGGAACTGGAGGAGTTACAGGCAGTTGTGAGCTGCCATGTGGGTGCTGGGCATTGAACCCAGGTCCTCTGGAGGAGCAGCTGGTGTTCATAACTGCTGAGCCATCTCTCTGGTCCAATGTCTTTGACTTGAATCAGATTTCAAACCACATGTTTCTTAAATCTCCTTAAATCTAGAGTTTTTCTACTCTTTAGAACTTTTTTACATTTCATATATTCAAAGAATCCACTACTTGTAGGCTTTTGTTTTGTTTTGCTTTTTGTTTTTGTAGTTTTCAGAGTTTATTTGTTTATTTATTTATTTTTGGTTTTTCAAGACAGGGTATCTCTGTATTGTTTTGGAGGCTGTCCTGGAACTAGTTCTTGTAGACCAGGCTGGCCTCGAACTCACAAAGATCCACCTGCCTCTGCCTCCCTAGTGCTGGGATTAAAGGCGTGCGCCACCAATGCCCGGTTTAGAAACCTGATTTCTAATGAATATGACTTTATCTGGAAGCATCTTTGTAGTTGTACATAAGGATTACCCAGCACATAGGAGGCTGAGCCACCTTGCCTACAAAGACAGACCTTGTATATATAAAAAAAGAAAAAACAAGCCGGGTGTTGGTGGTGCACGGCTTTAATCACAGCACTTGGGAGGCAGAGGCAGGCAGATCTCTGTGAGTTCGAGGCCAGCCTAGTCTCCAGAGCGAGTACTAGGACAGGCTCCAAAGCTACACAGAGAAACCCTGTCTCGAAAAACCAAAAAAAAAAAAAAAAAAAAAAAAAAACAAAACAAAACAAAAAACAAAAAACAAGAAGTCTTCGGCTAAAGAGATAGCTCAGTGGTTAAGTGCATAATCTGTTCTTTGAGAATCCAAGCTGAATTCGATTCCTAGCACACAGATCAGGATGCTCACAAATGCCAGGGAATCCAACACCCTTTTCTAGTTTCCAACAATATATACACTCATGTGCATGCACATACCACACCACACCACACACACACACACCAACACCATACACATAATTAAAAATTAAAACATAAAGAACAAAGGTTGAGGGGCTGGAGAGATTGCTCAGAGGTTAAGAGCACTGGTGCTCTTCCAGAGGACCTGAGTTCAATTCCCAGCAACCACATGGTGGCCCATAACCATCTGTTATGAGATCTGGTGCCCTCTTCTGGTGTGCAGATATACATGGAAGCAGAATGTTGTATACATAATAAATAAAATCTTAAAAAAAAAAAAAAGAACAAAGGTTGAGAGAGGGCTCAGTTGGGCAAAACTCTTCTGGGCAGGTGTGAAGACTGAATTTAGACACCCAGCATCCACATAACACCCAGAACAGCACTCCTGTACTGACATGGGTGACAGAGACAGGAAAATTCCATGAAACTGGTGGGCCAGCTAGCCTGGTGTACAAAGCAGTGAACAAGAGACCTTGTCTCTTGTACACAAAAAGATGAGGATGTTGGCAGTCACATGCACAAATACACACAGAGATGAAAACAAAATGTTAAAATAAGACTTTTTGGCCTAGCTAACATCCAATGGTGAATATCCTTATAAAACACACATGGAGACTGAGGGTCATAGCTCAGTGATAGGACAGTTGCCTAATTTGTGTGAGGCCATAGGTTCAGTCTTCAGCACACACACACACACACACAGAGAGAGAGAGAGAGAGAGACAGAGAGACAGAGACAGAGACAGAGACATGGAAGGGGAAGTCAGAGAGTAGAGAGAAAGAGGCAAAACCTAGAACCTGTCCTTGATCAGGTGTAGCCATGGCTGACACCTAGATTTCAGCCTCTGGTCTCCAGAACTATGAGGGCCTAACTTCAGTCCCCAAGACATGATAAGTTGTTACATCAGAATAGGGAAGCTCAGACAGCACACACTCCCACCCACAGCTGGGGATGGAGATTTAGGGAAGCAAAGTCCCTGGATTCATACATCCTCTCCCACCACCTGTTACTAGGTAGCACCACTGGGAATCGCACTTCCTGCCCTTGTCACGGATAAAATGGAATGCCAACTTACTCAAGCACCAGAGTAAGTGGCACCAAAGGGTGTGAGAGCCCCAAGCTGATTGATGGCAGACCAGCTGGGCAGGTTCCAAGACCTTCCCATGCTTTCTGCCTGCTCGATAGGTCTCAGCTATGGCAACAACAGGACCGTCTGCGTCTGCAGTCATTGGTTCACTCCGTCACTGAAGATATATTGGCTGTGTGTTTTCTCCATTCTGTGAGTTGGCCTCATAAGTTCTGGTAAGACACATGGAAAGCATCATTACATTCCTGCGAGGTACAAACACACAAGTGGGCATGCAAGTGTGTGGTAGGGTGGTTTGTGGAAGAGGCAGAACCTAAATGCAATTCACAGAGGACTCTGGCGTTGAGGGAAGTGATACCTCCTAAGGTCCTATACAGGAAGGCTTCTTAAACTTTTGTCAACCAGACAAGGTGGCACATGCTTTTAATACCAGCACTTGGGAGGCTGAGGTGGGTAGTCTCTGTGAGTTCAAGTCCAGCCAGGGATACATAATGAAGCCCTGCCTCAAAACAAACAAACAGAAACTAGTCCCTTCTTTTCTTCGCCTGAAAACTCTAACAGTTCTCTCCATTCCCTTAAACTCTTCATGTAATCCAGGACCCAAGGGCCCAAGGTACCAATTTTTCATTTTCCTAACTCCCATTAAACTTATACCTAATAAAATAAAAGCATGTGTATGCTATTCTGTGACGCTGACACATTTTTCCTATTATCTCTGGTGTATCTACCACATTTAAGTAACATTATCTCAGACTACTGTGGTGGTGGTTTGAATGAGAACATCCCCCATTAGGTTAATATATTAAAAATGCTTGGTTCCCAGCTGGTTAAACTATTTTGAAGGATTCGGAGGGTGGCCTTGCTGGAGAAGTTGTGTCACTGAGGGTGGGGATCTGAGATTTCAAAAGCTCATGCCAGGTGAAGTGGTGCCCCCCCCCCCCGTCTGTAACTTGCAGATCAGATGTGAGCCCTCAGCTACTTCTCCTGCACCATGCTCACTTGTCTGCTGCTGCACTCCCTGCCATGATGACCACAGGCTCACCCTCCGAAACTGTAGGCAAGCTCCCAATTAAATTATTTCTTCTATAAGTTGCCGAGCTCATGGTATCTCTTCAAAGCAATGGAGCCATAACTGAGACAACTAACTATTCACCCCACTGAAAAGCCTAAGGTGGGCTTGACTTTACAGTAATCCTTCTCCCTCAGCCTTCCAAGTGCTGGGATTAGAGGCATAAGCAACCATGCCCAGCTCCTGTTTGCTTTTTGTTTTGTTAGGTATGCACATGTACTATTTACCCAGCTGTATTCTGCCCCAGACATCGTGTGATTGTTGAGATGTCCCGAAGAACCAAGAAAAACAACTCAGGGATACATTCTTATCCACATTTTCTTTTTTGAGACAGGGTCTCACTGTGTAGCCTTGGCTGTTCTAGAACTCATTCTGTACACCTGGCTGGCTTTAAACTCATAGAGATCTTCCTGCCTATGTTTCCTGAACCCTGGGATTACAGGGGCATACCACAAGCACAAGCCCCTCTCATTCATTAAGCAGTTTTGAAGCTTCTATTTTGCCCTACCATTGGAATTCTAACCCTAACATTACAAGAAACTGCGGGGGCTGGAAGATGGTTCAGTGGTTCAACTCCAGGGGATCTGATGCCTTCTTCTGGCTTCTTTGGCACCTGCACTTGTGTGCACATGCCCACAGACACATAATTCAAAATACTAAAAATGAAAAAAGTTTGACAAGTCTCATTATATATAGCTCAGGCTGACCTGGAACTCCCAGAGATCCACCTGCATCTGCCTCCTGAATACTAGGGTTAAAGGCATGAGCCACAACGCCTGTTCTAAATACTAATTTCTAACTTTCTTTTTAATTGTTTGTGTCTGTGTGTGTCTGTGTGTCCGTATGTGGGTGTGCATGTGACTGCAGATGTAGAGTTTGGAAAATTAAAGTACGTGCACCATACAATAGACACATATTCAGGACTTCAATGGGCAACTGCTTTGAGTTCTGAAAAGGCTGATTCTGCAATTATACATTTATTAGAAGTTATGGCCATCATGGGAATATCTGTACAAATTAAGACTGACAATGCACCAGGCAGTGGTGGCTCACGCCTTTAATCCCAGCACTCGGGAGGCAGAGGCAGGCAGATCTCTGTGAGCGAGTGCCAGGATAGGCTCCAAAGCTACACAGAGAAACCCTGTCTCAAAAAACCAAAACAAAAACAAACAAACAAACAAAAAGACTGACAATGCTCCAACGTATGTCTCTAGTAAAATGAAACAGTTTTTGGCATATTACAATATAAAGCATATTACAGCTATATCAAGCAGTTATAGAAAGATGTAATCACACTTTAAAATATATGCATAATAAACATACAGGGGTGATAAAGACCCCCAGAGATAACTTACACAATGCTTTGTTAACTTTAAATTTCTTTTTTAGGGGGGTGGGGGGGAGTTTCGAGACAGGGTTTCTCTGTGTAGCTTTGGAGCCTATCCTGGAACTACCTCTTGTAGACCAGGCTGGTCTTGAACTCATAGAGATCATCCTGCCTCTGCCTCCCGAGAGCTGGGATTAAAGGCATGTGACACCAACAACCGGCTAACTTTAAATTTCTTAAATGCAAATGAAGAAAGGAATGACAGCTGCAAAGAGAAATTGGATAGTAGGAAAAACCTGCTACTAACTGCTACATTAAATCAGCCTGTATACTTTAAGGATGTGTTGACCTCAGAATGGAAGTTGGGGAAGAGGCTTTGCTTTTGTTTCCACAGGAGAAGAAAACCTAAGGATACCATTAAAATTGATAAAGATTAGACTCCAATGTAAGAGACTTCTTGGTTAGTTCATTAAACAGCACGGCCATTCAATCTAACTTATAAGACTAGTAAATGCCTTGAATTTGTCAAATATAACCTGCCAAAAAGGGAAACTCCTTAAAGTTGGTTTTGGGGAAGGGTTTTGTTTGTCTTTTCAGGAGAATAAAAGCATCCAACTAAGGAATCTGAAGACCATTAGACAAATGAGACCTCAGAAGAAGAAGGATGAGTCATCAACAGAAAATGGCCTAATGGTATAGCACACTTCCAACAGGATAAAATCTCATAAATCTTTCCTAACGTTTGTTTCTGCTGATCTCTACAGATATATAAGCCAAGTGGGTTTTTTTGTAGTTCCAATTCAATTACAAATTAAATCTTGCTTTGGAGTTGCGGCATGGCTCTCTCCTTCTCTAAACCCAAACATGCTTGTTAAAGGAAAATTCAAAATCTCTGTCTCATGTCAGAAGAGCCACCTGGTACAGAACAGAAGAAAAAACAAAATTAGGGGACTATTCTATTGTCACTAGTCTCATAATTCTTTAGTTTTATTTTGACTCTTTAAAACTTCTCTTAAGGTATAAATAGTATCTCAAAATTTATGACATATAGAGTACTAACTAATTCTATAAATATGCTTCATCTAGCTTCCTGTACATGATTTTGAACTTAAGTCTGAATCAGGTAACTAGGAATTAAACTTGTGTATTACAGGTGTTCTTTAGCCTGTCTGAGATCTGCCACTGCATATGACATTTAAAATGTTTAACTTGTCTGCAGTGAACTGTGACCATTCCCAACAGTGACCTGTGAAGTCTCCAATAGGATGTCAGGGCCCCACAAAGATGATTCCAGCTGGATGTGGTAATGCCACTAACCTGACAAACATCACCCAAACAGCCTCACAGACTACTCCAGCCAGGACTTTGATAAGCTCTGCACTTTCCCATCACACTGAGATTGGACAATAGCTGTCTATGTTCTCACTGGCAGGTTGGGAGGAGGTCTAGACAATGTCCATCTGCTGCTTCACCTCTTTGATCATCCATGAATAGTTTTCAGAGAACATTGTGAATCCCCTCTTTTCCTCTCAATAATTTCTTTTAATCCCCCCCAAAAACAAGGTCATTAATTCCCCCCCTACAGGACTTAACCATTATCCCCTGAAGATGCCCCCAGACAACAGGAAGTAATTTTAAGAACATGATACTCACATTCCCAAGAGGGAGGTGTGGTAGGCAGTTTTTGGTCATTCAGTGGATTATGGATGTTTATCATCATTTAGGAGGGTTGGTTGCAAGTTGTTCTTGGTCATAGTCAGGGAGAAAGCTAAACAAAGGAGATTATATTCAGGGATCTCAATCTGAAAAGAAAAAGGGGGATCTAGGAATGATAGGCTAAAGGCAACTGCTAGTCTTAAATATTTTACATTGGTATAGATTTTTGTGTATTGATACAAATTTAAGGTTATTTTGTTGTACTATATATATGTTACTACTCTTATTTATGATATTTTTGTATATTGACACAAATTTAAGGCTATCTTTGTTTTAACAACTGTGTATATGTTTCTACTATTGTTTAAGGTATTGAACCTATGCAGCTCATTTTAAAATGTAAAGTTCTACTCCATAAAGGCTATTACTACAAATTGTTTAAGATAATTAATAAATGTAGGATAGTAGTTAGTTATCTATAACAATCATTTGTGGCCATGTTAGGTATGTTTTCAAGGCCAAACAGAGATACATTCTAGACAGATAGATGGTCTTCAAACTTCAGAGACCTACAGAATATAGCATTAAGATGTTTTATAACATAAGATTTTTCATGACAGTAAAACATGTCTGTTCCTGGTAGCACCAATTTACTTCAAAAAAGGATGATGGGCATCAAAGAACCTCCACATAGAGTTTGCTTTCATTGTGGCAAAGTTAGCCACTAAGCAAGAAACTACCTTTGCCTCAACTACTGACAGCATGCTGCTCAAACTGGACAAGCAGGACCCAAAAGAAAGTGACTGCCGAACTTTGACAAGACAAGATAAAATAGTCTTTCAAAATTCCTTTTTTCACAGAAAAGTCTGCCAGATATTCTAGACTTGTAGGTAGAAGATGGATGCCCCAGTGTTGTGAGGAAGCTTGGGTGACCAGCCAGATGTCTCTCAATTCTACAGTTTGGGAAGGTTTTTGCTTGAACTTCCTGTTTACTCATGTAATATTATACCCTCTCTGGTCTCTGATGGGGTTGAAGACCAGATAGCTACAGTTACAGTTTTCTTTGTTACCAAAGTCAGAAAAGAAACTCATAAAAGAGGAGTAAAGTGTATAAGGTTGAGAGACATGACAGCTTAAATTGCTTATTTAAGAAAATGTTTTGAGGGGCCAGGCATTGGTGATGCATGCCTTTAATCCAGCACTCAGGAGGTAGAGACAGGCAGATATCTGTGAGTTCGAGGCCAGCCTGGTTTACAGAGCTAGTTCCAAGACAGTCTCCAAAGCCACAAAGAGAAATCCTGTCTGAAAAAAACCAAAAAAAGAAAAGAAAAAAGAAAGAAAGAAAGAAAGAAAAGAAAATATTTTGAGGTCTAAAAAGATACTTTTGGGTTGGTAATACAAGTTGGGATAAAAAGTGAATGAGGTACAAAACTTTGGACTATCAAGATAGTACAGATAATGAAGTATTTTCTCTGAATTTGACAAATGCAAATGGACTGGGCATTGTGAATGTAATTCTTACCTGATAATTGTTCTTATTGTATATAGTTTTACTGTGTTAGAGTTAAAACCTTGTCTTTTTATTTAGACAAAAAGGCTGAAATGTGGGATATTTTAATTGCACTCTGACACTCTCGAGACTGCCAATAAAGTTTACTTTGAATCGGAGGGCAGAGCTAGCTATTAGCGGACCAAAATTAGCCATAGAGGTTTTGGAGGCCTGGGGACATATATAGAGACACAGGAAGCAGTAGAGAGGGGCTTAGAAAGATTGTTGGCCCTTTTGGATCAAAGAAGGAGAAAGAGAGGAGGTCACTGGTCACTGCTTCTCTTATCATTCAGGTTCTTTTCCGGATATCTGATTCCTGAGTTTTTATTGACGGAGAATAATTAGATAATTGCTTCAAAAACCAAAACAATCTACATCAAGAAGCAAATAGATAAAATACAAAAAAGCAGAAATGTGGGTTTCTAAAGACAGTTCACAGTTCAAGCGTGCGAGTTGACAGAAGCTCCGTCCCAGGAGAGTTCGAGGCTCGAGGGAGCGCAGGGCATTCCCCGGGAGGATGGTGCTGAGGACAGCATGGAGTCTAACAGACTGAGCTATTTGTTTCTGAAGGTCTGGTTGCTGAAACACATAGTAAACAAGAGAATACGAATGAGTCCAGGCATCCGTCTCTGTTCTTTATCATTCTTCCAGATTTACACAGACTCTGTGCTGTCCAGATAAAACTGAGTAGCAAGGTGGCAGAAACAGAGATTAGGAGTACGCAGATAAAGATGTGCAGGCAGTTGCTACTTCTGCATGAAGATATTCTTACAGTGCCTGTGCCTGGAATATTAAGCCAAATTTGGGTCGTGATGTCGATACCATTTTTTAAATCTGGGAGACTTAATGCCTATATTGAAAAATATGAAGCTAAGATGGAGGCTCCACAAGGAGTAATTCTTGTCATTTTTCAAAACTGCCTTTCATATTCATTCCCTGCTCGACTTGCTCCAGCCTGAAATAGAACAAACAGGTCATCTCTTGGCACGAGGTGACTTCGTTTGCCAGTCTCATTGGGACTGTCTGAACTAGATTGATTCTATGTGTACATCTGTTCTTGATTTCAATGTATCTCACCTTTAGAGAAGAGTTCTTAGCTCCAACTCTACACATTCTCAGACAAGCCCACAATAACACCACTGTCATCTCCTTACATGGGGATAATACAGAGGCCTGTTGATGCTGCTTTAAAATAATTTTATTATTATACCACTTGAGACTATGTTATGAAGGATAAAGTATGTTATGAAGGATTTGGTAAAATAACACAGATTGTCAGTATTGTTGGGCCCAATGGGCCATCTTGAATTACTGCTAAAATATGTAAAATACTTTCTAAGTATTTTATATCAAGAGATTAAAATTTTAAAGGAAGAATTAGGTATTTTGGTCCTTTTCAGGGAACAGATACTTTTTGAGAGTATATATATATATATATATATATATATTATATATATTTGGTTTTTCGAGACAGGGTTTCTCTGTGGCTTTGGAGCCTATCCTGGAACTAGCTCTTGTAGACCAGGCTGGTCTCGAACTCACAGAGATCCGCCTGCCTCTGCCTCCCTAGTGCTGGGATTAAAGGCGTGTGCCACCACTGCCCAGCACGAGAGATTATATTTTTCTAAGAGCTGTCATTAGATGTTTGTTTTATGATTTTCATAGCACTTCAAATGGTTATGTTTGTCAATAATGATTATTTCTGAATTATAATAATGTGGTATATTCTGTGAATTTTTTAATGGTGAGATTTTCTTTCCCATATGGGAAAGCAAAGTGCTGTTGTATTAGACATCAGCGTAACAGAAACACAAGTTTGTCTAAGTATAGACGTCTATACTATCAGATTGCCACCACCTGAGGTACAAAATATTTGATTTCTATAAGTTCCTATATTTACTATATACTTAATATATGCATGTCATCATTAGTAACATGGTATTTAATTTTAATTTTTAACATGGAAGCTGATAGGAAGGGTTTTGTTACCAAAATACTTGCAATTTTTTCTCTCATACGTAGGATATACACATACACACATGTATACTGTCTGAAAATAGAAGGGGGACTATTTGGAAGGGGGAACTAGCGGGAGCGCATGACAGACAAAAGAGACCAATAGGGTGACTGTGGACAAGGTACAAATACACACTTAAATTAAATGTCTTAATAAAGCCGGTTATTTTATGTTAACATTTAAAGGGGCTTAGTGGTTGTTTGTTGTTGTTATTTGTTTAGTTTTGGTGTTTTGAAACAGAGTTTCATTTTATAGCTCAGGCTGGCTAGTAGTTGGTATCTGCCAGGCTGGCCTTGAACTTGTAGCTACCTCAGCCTCCTGAGTACTAGGATTATAGGCACAAGACACCATGCCCAGCTTTAAAAAATAAATAAAATGAATGCTGCTAAATGCTAAAAAAAAAAAAGACAGTTCAAAGCTGTTAAAAACCTGTGGGCCAGCCAGGCATGGTGACTCAGGCTTGCAATGCCAGTAATAAGGAGACTGAAGTTGTCCTGGGCTAGAGGGTGAGGCTGTCTCCACAAAGTAATACAAAATGGCCTGGGGATGTAGCTCAGGAATAGAGCACCATATAATAGAGCAGTGAACCAAACTAAAGAGTTTTTTTTTTTTTTTTTAAACCATGTGTGCCCCATACTCTTGCACTTTCACAGACTATAAGGAGTTAGTGAGGCCCTTAGATGAAAAAAGAAAAAATATTTTACTAGCTGAGCCTTGCTGGTCATGGTGGACTAGCAGAGGTGGGAAGATCACAGTTCTAAGACCTGCTTGGGCTACATATCCAGGTCAAAGACAGAAAGACAATCTGCGCAATATAGAGATCCTGTTTCAGAACAAAGGAGGAGGAAGAGGGGAGGAGAGGAACGGGGGGGGGGAGGAGAGAAAAGGGGGAAGAAAAAGCTATGGGAACTCCCCCTCCCCCCAGCACAGCAGAAGCACTGGCCTAGAATACATAAAGCCCTGGATGCGGGCCACAGGACAGAACAAGGTTAATTTTTCTGTGACGTTGAATTTTAAAGACAGACGAGAGGAAGGGAAACCACGTAAGATGCAGTCTCTACAGCCATGTGGAAGGCAACAGTGTGCAGTGATGGGGAGCGGTGGGGGGTGCCATGGAAGGTGGGGGAGCTGCAGTGGAGGATGCAGGGAAGGTGGAGTCTGCAATGGAGCTGCAGTGGAGGATGCAGGGAAGGTGGAGTCTGCAGGGGAGCTGCAGTAGAGGATGCAGGGAAGGTGGAGTCTTCGGGGGAGCTGCAGTGGAGGATGCAGGGAAGGTGGAGTCTGCAGTGGAGCTGCAGTGGAGGATGCAGGGAAGGTGGAGTCTGCGGGGGAGCTGCAGTGGAGGATGCAGGGAAGGTGGAGTCTGCGGGGGGAGCTGCAGTGGAGGATGCAGGGAAGGTGGAGTCTGCAGGGGAGCTGCAGTAGAGGATGCAGGAAAGGTGGAGTCTGCGGGGGAGCTGCAGTGGAGGATGCGTGGGGCTGATTTGGAGTTGGAAAAGTGTAAACACCGGGCACAGTGACACTCAAGGATGAAGAGTTCAAAGGAAGCCTGAACTATGCAGAGATCCCGCCTTGAAGCGTCAGGAAGGGATGGAAGGAGGGGGAGAGCAAGAAAAAGACTAGGAAAAGGAGGGAGTGAAATAAAGGGAGAAGAAAAAGAAGAGGTGGGGACAAAAAAAAAAAAAGTGGATTCCAGGTAATGACTCCACCCTTTAATCTCAGTACTTGGGAGGTGGAAGACAAGGAATTCAAGGTCATCTTTAATTACAAAGCAAGTTCAAAACCAACCTGGGCCACTTGAGACTGGTTCTTTAAAAAAGAAAAGGGGTGGTGGTGAGGACATTGCCCAGTGGTTAAGGGCACCTCCTGTCCTTCCAGGGGACTTATATTCATCACCACCACCAGCTCAGAGGATCCAATGCCCTCTTCTGGCCCCATGAGCACTTACATATAAGTAAAATAATCAAATAAATCTTTATTTAAAAGTGTGTGTGTGTTCCAGGCCTGCACCACACATCCAGCTCAAATCTAGCTTCAGTAAGCAAGTAGAAGAATGAGCCAGCCAGTTCTTTCAGTGCACTCTCCTCCCCACCCTTCCTAAATTGGGAAAGGCACAGGGCAGATGGACACTCTCTCAAGCCAAAGGACAGGACATTTCCGCAAAGACTCCCAGTTTTTTAAGCAGTCTAGTTCTGGTTGTAATTATTTTAGAAATTGACTCCTTAGGCAACCACTTGACCTCTCACAGACTCACAGACCCTCACCAACATGCTATATTGTGATGTTTGGTTCTGAGCCACTGTTGGGAAAAAGCCAACTTTTTGCAAAAGTAACTAACTACCCACTCCTCTGGAAGAGGAAAAGTGGTACACTTCGTATAATTTTAGTATCTTTTTGGAAAGGACTGACAAAGAAAATAGAGCCCAGAGCTTTTCACATGGCATCCCTGAGCTACACCTTCAACTCAAAGAATTTTTCTGATACCTGCTTACAACTTCATTTTTCTGCAGACCCTTCCGAGTGTTGAAGGCTGTATTTCTGAGTGTGGGCACAGGAAGTGGCCCTGAGAGGCTGCAGAACACGGTCTCCCCTCTCTGGCACTGCATGGGATTGTCCCAGGGGATTGGGGAGGACGGGGCAGTCAGGCAAAGGTTAGGGAGGAAAGGCACTAGGCAGAGGCCCAGAATGACTCCAGGAAATGTTTAGATTTCTCCACCAGGAGGGAGGGCAAACAAGCTCCCCCGCCCCCCAAGCCTCTGGGCAGCTCTGAGCACTCTGCACTCTGCAGCACAGACTGAAGACAGAATCAGAAAAGAAAAACCCTCCCCAGGGCTGGATCCAGCAATTCCTCTGCAGCATGCATCCCATCGGACCCCAGAGCTTCGTCCCAGAAATGTGCACGTGTGGAAAATGGCTTGCACTTCAGAGCCTGGCCCAGGCGCAGGCTTCACCCCTTCCAGGGACATGGAGCTTGTGATCCACACTGAGGAGGAAAAAGGACCTGCTTCAGGCTTCCGTTTCTGGGCTGAAGTTTCTCGTGTGGGTGTAGCGGCTGCATCCCAGGGTGATGAGGTTAGGAGTCCAGCCGCTGGGGGAGTGGTAGTGTTCAGATAGGCATCTGTGCCTTTATACCGGTCACCCAGGGACACTCGTTCTCTCTTCTACTGCCATGGACAACAGGTCCTGCTGTCTCATCGAGGGGGACCCCATCTCCCAGGTGATGCCACCGCTACTCATCCTGGCCTTCGTGCTTGGCGCCCTGGGAAACGGGATAGCTCTGTGTGGTTTCTGCTTTCACATGAAAACCTGGAAGCCGAGCACTATTTACCTTTTCAACCTGGCCGTCGCTGATTTTCTCCTCATGATCTGCCTACCCTTGCGGACAGACTATTACCTCAGACATAGACACTGGACTTTTGGGGATATTCCCTGCCGCCTGGTCCTCTTCATGCTGGCCATGAATAGGGCCGGGAGTATTGTCTTCCTCACCGTGGTGGCTGCCGACAGGTATTTCAAAGTGGTCCACCCCCACCACATGATGAACGCCATATCCAATCAGACAGCAGCTGCCACCGCCTGTGTGCTCTGGACCTTGGTCATCTTGGGGACTGTGTATCTTCTCATGGAGAGTCACCTGTGCGTTCAGGAGACAGTGTCATCTTGTGAGAGCTTCATCATGGAGTCAGCCAACGGGTGGCATGATATCATGTTCCAGCTGGAGTTCTTCCTGCCCCTAGCCATCATCTTGTTTTGCTCCTTCAAAGTTGTTTGGAGCCTGAGACAGAGACAGCAGCTGGCCAGACAGACTCGGATGAAGAGGGCCACCCGGTTCATCATGGTGGTGGCTGCTGTGTTCATCACGTGTTACCTGCCCAGCGTGTTGGCCAGGCTCTATTTCCTCTGGACAGTTCCCTCCAGCGCCTGTGACCCCTCTGTCCACATAGCCCTCCATGTCACCCTCAGTTTCACCTACCTGAACAGCATGCTGGATCCTCTTGTATATTATTTCTCAAGCCCCTCATTCCCCAAATTCTATACCAAGCTCAAAATCTGCAATTTGAGACCCAAACGCCCAGGACGCTCGAAGACACAGAGGTCAGAGGAGATGCCAATTTCTAACCTCTGTCGTAAGAGTTCCATCGACGGGGCAAATAGCTCCCAAAGGCCATCAGACGGGCAGTGGGATCTCCAAGTGTGCTGAATGGCATTAAGACAAATAGCCTAAAAACAAGGCAGAGGGATGGGCAACTGTGAGTTAAATGGGTAGGGGACTTCAAAAATGCCACCACTCTTTCTCAGCTGCGTCTTTCTCTCACTCAGGTGGACATGAAATCAACCGTTTCTAGAAGGGTTCAGTTGCTTGAAGTGTGTTTAAATACTCTGATTGCTATGGTAAGGGGATGGGGTGTGTGTGTGTGTGTGTGTGTGTGTGTGTGTGTGTGTGTGTGTAGGGAAACGTGTTGGGTTAGGAACTGCTCAGAGCCTGTGCTACTTTTTACATGGTTGGGAAAATAGGTATGAGTGTTGCTGGGTCTTGGTTTTGCTCTGAGAGTTAATGAATTTGTCAGAATTCCTTGGACAGAAGAAAAAAAAATAGAATCTGAACTGAGTCAATACACTGATTTCCAGCCGAGGGAGGCACTTTACATCAGGATGTGTGGTCCTGGCTGGGTTTTCTTCCCCAGGGAGCCTCCATACATTTCATTTTCTGTGTTCGAACTTCCAGGTGGTCCAGGAGGACAGCAAAAAGAATCTGTCCTAACCTTCCGGCTCCACATTTTTCAGATTTTAGGTGGTTTGGTTTTGCCTGTTTTTTCTTTGTTTGCATTTCAGAGAAGATGCTGAGGAACCATCTACCTGCTGTAGTTTCTCCAGTTTCTTCAGGGGAAGCTGAGAGCCTGGGCCCTGCAGCAGGGGTCCTTATTGGTATTTGGGATGTGCTAGTTCAAGCATGGCTGTTTTTGCATGAATATGAGTTGAAACCATTCATTCATTCATTCATTCATTCTCAAGTCCTTATTGAATTCATATCATGTTGTCCAGCACTATGCCATCTCTTTGTTTTATTTTTTGGTGCTGGGCATTGAATTTGGGGCTGGTGCTAGCTAGGCTAGCACTCACAGCTGAGCTCCACTCCTAATCCCTTGCCCCCCTTTTAGCTGGAGCATTGTTAGTCAACTCACTCTTGGGAGACTGTAAAGTTCTGGGGGGCAGGGTGCAGAGAGAGACATTTCAGCTCCTCTCCCTGATGTTGAACAATGTCTTCAGGGGCCTATACAACCTTTGGGATCTCCCCTGTTGCATACGTGTTCCCCAAATACTTCCTGGAGCTCTCACAACTAGATGCTTTTGTGAAATACAGGCTGCTCCTGTCCTGGAGAAAGGAAAACAGACCCTGTGTCAACCTTAGCTCCACTTCCAAAGTGGTGACAGTCATTCTTCTATTTACACTTTCTCCAATTCCCGGGGGATTCTCCCCCATGCAGGAACCCTGACAGCTTTTATGTCTTTAGCCTGAGACACTCCTCTAGGCTGTCTCTATGGTTTCCCTTGCCAGAAGTGTTGTACACCTCTGGTAGCCAAAAACATGGTCTGACTACAGGGCTGGAAAGATGGCTCAATGGGTAAAGTGACCTGCTACCAAGCTGTCAACCTGAGTATCCCTGAGACCCATGTGGTGGAAGGAGAAAACTGACTCTCAAAGGTTGTTCTCTGGTTTCCATGCACACACACATACACACACAATGCAATAACAATTGTATTGGCTGCACAGTCAAGTGGATCTCATTTTGATTCCTAACTCAAATACTTATGAGACACATGCTCTTAGGGAAGAGTCTATATAACCATGTTCAATTTTGATTTCTCCATTTGTCCAACAGGGGTAATACTGACTCCAAAAGGTTTAGGGGGCAAACTCAATGAATGTATAACCTTGAAGCATAAGGACTTTGTTTTACTGTTTTGTCCCAGGTGCCTAGAAGGAGACTATCAGCTTATAGTAAGTGATAATAGATACTTGCTGAGTGACTATGTGCACATAAGGTATGCGACCTACATCTGGCTACAAGCTTTCAGTAATGACTTACGATGGTTTGAGTCAGTTTTCTCAGTCACAGGTGGTTTGTTGTTTTTAAGCTCAAGGATAATTTTATTCAAACTTAGAAGAAAAAATTCCAGGGCAGGCAAGCTGTAAATCTCAGCAGATGGAGAAGGGAAAGAGAGGAAAGCCGTGGTTTTTCTCAATAGCCACAGAGTGGATGAGCAGCCACAGAGCAGGGAAGAGGGTTTCAGGAAAAGAGTGGAAAAGCCTGAAATGCCAGCAACAGGATGCTTAGGCTGCAGTCAGGTCAAAAGAAGGCAGAAAAGAAAAAGGGAAAATAATGGCTTTGTGAGCCAGGATTCAGAATTTCATGGTGACTCTGTAGTGACTGACACAATAGCATGTGGTTCAACTAAAGTAAATACAAAGAAGTGAACACATGAGAGTCAAGAGCCCCTAAGCAGCCAGCCACTCCATTGCCACTACCTGACTTCTGCTTCCTAGGAAGGAGTCAAGCCAAGAATTCTTACCAGCTTCAAGGATCACATAGCCTTTCTCTTTATCTCCATTATTGTTATTGTTGTTGTTGTTATTATTTTGTTTTTGAGACAGGGTTTCACTGCATAGCCCTGACCTGGAACATGCTGGTCTTTTTGTTTTGTTTTTCAAGACAGGGTTTCTCTGTGTAGCCCTGGCTGTCCTGGAATTTACTCTGTGGACCAGGCTGACCTAGAGCTCAGAGATCTGCCTATGTCTGCCTCCTGCACGCTGGGATTAAAGGTGTGTGCCACCACCACCCAGCCCACTTGCTGGTCTTGAACTTGAGATCTGCCAGCCTCTGCTGTATGATAGAAATCTGTGGAAACTGGCTGGGTAGCTATTTCAATAAGTAAAGAGCCTACCACACAGTCACAAGGACCTAAGTTCGGTCTGTAGAATTCATAAGGGCAGCACACACTCATAAACCCAGAGCTGGGGAGGCAGAGACAGGAGTGGCTCACTGGCCAGCCTCGCTGAATGGGTGCGCCCTAGGTCTCAGTGAGAGACTCTGTCTCAAAAAGAAAACAACAACAAAAACAATCAACCAAACAAGGAAGGGACTACATGATGGCTCAGTGGATAAAGGCACTTGCCACTAAGGCTGACTATCTGAGCTTGATCTACCCAGGAACCTCTGCAGTGGAAGAAGAGAACTCCCACAGTGTGTCTCTGACCTCCACTTGTGTATTCATACATGCATGTGCAAACACACAATAAATAAACTTTTTTCCTGAGGAATGACAGCAGAGGGTTACCTCTGGTCTTCACATAACACTCACACTAGTGTACATGCACACATCCTACAGGCAAAAATAAAAACATAGAAACCTATGAAAACACCTGTTTTTAACTCTGCCCTTGGGCATAATTTTTCACGCTTGAGTTGCTTGGTCCTAATAAAAACCGATTTTGAAAGAAAGTGTGTCTCTTAAGTGTGACTCTCACAAAACTTCTCTGATGTTGCCCTCCAAGGGGAGGAACTAAAGGCCCAATCCCCAGAAACCCATGTCAGGCCTGTGGACAAAGGTTCTCACCACAAGACAGCCAGAGCAAACTGAAACCAGGAAAACCAAACAAGACCTCAAGCATTGCCTTGATTCTGCATATACTTCCTTTTTGTTTTGTTTTTGTTTTGTTTTGTTTTGGGTTTTTGAAACAGGGTTTCTCTGTGTAGCTTTGGAGACTGTCCTGGAACTAGTTCTTGTAGACCAGGCTGGTCTCAAACTCAAAGATCTGCCTGCCTCTGCCTCCCAAGTGCTGGGATTAAAGGTGTGTGTCACCACTGCCCAGAATACACCCAGCATCATACACTTCCTTTTTGAAGCTGGTGAACTGTGTGACACAAAGTCTATTTTACCAGGAATCATTCTCTAGAGCTGGTGAGAAACTGGGAGTGGGGGACCCGCTACTATCTAGGAAAACAATGGGTTTAAAGGAAATGATTCCCCTCCCCAGGGAAGGTCAATAAGGAAACTATGAAGAAAATGAGAGTTGTCTTTAATTGGTGATGACAATGGAAAATATGTGAGTTCTGGAATATCCTCAGAATAGATGTTCTTAATCTATTTTATTTTGTTGTTCAGACAGGGTGTCACTATGTAGCCCTAGCTGGGCTGGAACTCCTTATGTAGATCAGGCTGGCCTCGGAACTCACAGAGATCTACTTGCCTTTGCCTCTAGTCCTGGGGTTAAATATGTTTGCTGGGGCTGAGAGAGGGCACTGTGGTTAAAACAGTGGCTGCCCTTGGTTCAGTTACTAGCACCCACACGGTCGCTCATAACAGTTTATAACTGTAGTTCTGGGGGATCCAACAGCCTCCCCCTGCCTCCGAGGGCACTACATGAATGTGGTGCTCTTAAATGAAAACAAAATACCAATACACAACAAACAAATTTAAAAAATGTTTTTGGAAAAGTCTTTGCCACACGCCTTACCCTTTAATTAAAGGAAGATGGTATGACGAGGTTTGAAGTCATGCATGCATAGTGCTTGGAGGGATTAGATCTCTGGCATATGAGGAGTTAAACCAGTGGTTAATGCTTTTGTAAGGGAAGCAGGGACTGTGTTGCAAGGTCTGGCCTTGCTGGCCTTCTGGGCCTTCAGCTCCAAATCCAGTTCCAGAATGATGCAAGATCCCAGTCTCACAATGGGGACATCCATGGCTGCAGAGCTGGTTCTGCAGAATGCAGGGTATAATGGAAATTTTAGGGCTCCCCTTTTTAGAAAGCATAGAAAAAAAATCTCAAGATGGCACCAGGCAGAGTGGCACACACTTACAACCCAGGCACTGGAGAGCAGAATTATGCACCAAATTCTGGATTAGATCCCCAGCCTGGAATAAACTGGGAGTGGAAGTGACATCTGCAATTCCAGCACTCAGGAGGTGGCAGCAGAAGGGTTAGAAGTTCAAAGTCATTCTTAGCTACATAAGAACTTCAAGGTTAGCCTGGGCTATGAGACCTGTCTCAGAAAACTAAAACAGAAAGAAAGAATTCTTTTTCTCTCACTCCTCTCCTTCACTGTATTTATTATACCCGTATATGCCTATGCACGCACACTGATTTATGACATAGATATGTTTATATACACACACTGGTCGATACAACTAATGCCCTCCCTGCCTCTTTATTTCCCCACTTCTGCCGCTGAATCTCCTGCAGCAGAGCCCTAGGGCTGTCTTGTCTCCTACGGGCCACATGTGCCTTCAATGCCATTGACAGTCTGCTGTGGGAAACCTTCCAAAGCGTCCTCCAAGAATCAGTGTTCCTGCCACTTGACACTATGAGTGTCTCCTGTCTCAGGGGAACATGAAGTTTTGAGTGGTGTTCTGAGATTCCCAAGTCCATCATTAAGGTCTGCCTGTGGACTTCTGGAAATCCACATGCAGCCCAGCCTACGCCATGAACAGAAAACACATGACACGGCCACATGAAAAAGCCACGCTGAAAAGCACACACTCATACGAAGAGGGTGATGAACCCATGTGTCTCACTCAGCCTCTTTGACCATCTGTCAGGATTTGTCCTCATTGTCAACTTGACTGCATTTACAATTGTCTATGGGGGACATACTTGTGGATGTGTCTGGGGGATATGCTTAGGGTAAACTGAGGAGGGAAGACCTACCCTAAGTGTGGGCAGCTCCATTTTATAGCTAGAGTCTCACATTGATAAAAAAAAAAAAAAAAGGAAGAAAATGTTAATCCCAGTGGGAGAATAAGACCATTACCACAGTTTAAAACCAATTGTTTTGTTTTTATTTGGGAGGGGGGCTGTCTTAAGACAGGGTTTCTCTGTAGCTATGGAGCATGTCCTACAACTCACACTGTAGACCAGGCTGGTCCAAACTCACAGAGATCTGCCTGCCTCTGCCTCCCGAGTGCTGGGATTAAAGGTGTGAACCACTACTGCTTGTCCTTAAAGCCAAATTTGAAGCAAGCTTTAATTAAATACTGGCCAGGTAGATGGGCTCTGGCCAGGTCCATACCCAGGTTCCTGGGAAATGGCCCAGAATCAAATATGGCAAGGGTTTAAGAAGGAAAACCCATAATTCATTGCATTTCCCACCAGGTCCAATCAGGGCAAGTGTGTGTCCTGAAGTGCCTACAGCCTGTGAAACTCCTGCCCACGTGTGATCAAGCACATCCAGTGCATATGGGTCAAGCAAACTTGTTTAGGGGAATGAAAAACATACGGCTTGCTATCTCCCATAAACAACAGCCTCCAGCTATCTGTCCTTGGGCAAGGGGCTTGCAGATCAGATGCGTTTTTGTTCCATGGATCTCTTAGGAATAATAATTAAAGCTTAAAATGTAACTTTGGATCTCACACAACCTCAAATTCATCTCCCCCTCTGCTTCCTGTCTGCAGACATGTGGTGACTACTCACCCCACCCCATGCTCAAAGTTGCCACATATTCCCACCATGCCAGACTGTAGCCCCTCAAACTGTGAGCCAACACCAAAACAAAACCTTAATTGCTTTTGCCGTGCATTTTGGCACAGCAAGAAGAAAATGTAACTCGTACCTCATGTGTATAACTCTAGCCAGGCACTAGCTGAAGACCCCTAAGGAGACTAGTCCAGCTGAGTCCAATCAACCTAGAGACCCATGAAGGAGAATGACAGTGGTAATTAATTTATAGACTACTGGGCTTGGCAGTGATGTTAACAGCTAAAACAGAAACCCAGGTTAGTAGCTGACATGAGACAGCTATCTACTTAAAATCTTCAAGCCAGTGGGTCATGCCTTGGGGGGTCAAACAATCCTTTCACTGGGGTCAAATATCAGATATCCTATATATCAGATATTTATGATTCATAACAGCAGCAAAATTAGTTATGACACAGCAACAAAAAGAATTTTATGGTTAGGGGTCACCATAACAAGAAGAACTGTATTAAAGGGTCACAGCATTAGGAAGGTTGCAAAACTCTGCTCTAAGCCCTGTTTTTCCAGTCCTAGAACAGGGATAATAACAACATCTCACCCGGCTTGTGTGAAGATAAAGTGAGGCCACACATGGAAATTGAAGGGACATTAACCGACTCAAGCATGTGGCTTTGGTAGGCCTTGTCCTTCTTCCCATTACCTTTGCCTTATTTAAAATCCTTAGATTACATTCCTAAAGCTAGCCACCACGGTCTAGTCCCTTATTTGGCCACTCCCTCTTCCTGAGGCTGACTACCAAGGTCCAGCTATCAAAAGCCCCTTTGGTTCATTCAATTAACATGCCCAATTAAAATTAAGCAATTCATCCTAACATGGGGCTTTCCCTTTTACCTTTGTAAACTGCCATATGCTTATGTCCCACTGTCTCCTCTCTATCCAGCGGCAGTCTTTTGTCCCTCTGGGACAAATACCCCTGCTCCCTTTCCCTTGTCCCCTTCCCCTTCTCTCTCATCCTCTATCTTCTCTGTCATGGCATCCTAGCCCATTCTGACAGACCTTCCCCTTGCCTCCTCCTAAAATTACACCTGCAGAGTCATTTGAGGATGGTTTCTGCCTGAGTCAGAAAGCAGCCACTTTAACTTTTCCCCAATTAATAAAAGATCTCTCTGTGAAAACAGGTGTTTGGGTGTGGTTTGTGCCTAGTTTGGGGTCCAGGAGGGTGCTCCCACTGTTGGGGTATTCTCCTTCAGAAATCTCAGTACAATGCCTGAAGCACTGCAAGTAATTGACAAAGGACAGCTGATTGTTGTTTTTGTTTTTTGAGACAGGGTTTCTCTGTGTAACAGCCCTGGCTGTCCTGGAACTCACTCTGTAGATCAGGCTGGCCTCAAACTCACAGAGATTTGCTGGCTTCTGTCTCCCGAGTGCTGAGATTAAGGGTGTGTATCACCACCAGCTGCTGCCGGCTGGTATTCTTATTGGTATTATTTTACTTTTGTAGTGTTAAGGACCAAACTCAGGTGTCAGGCATGCTAGGGAGTGGTCTATCACTGAGACCTTGCCTTATAATATTTATTTGCTTAATATTTTATTTTGTTTTGAGACAAGGTCTCCATGTATAGCTATGACTGACTCAGAACTCAATATGTAGTAGACAAGGTTGGCCTCAAACTCAAAAAGATCTGCCTGTCTCTGTCTTCCCAATGCTGGGATTAAAATCGTATGCTATCATTCCTCGGCTTTATTTATTGATTTTAAATTAGGTAGTTTTTGTTGTTGTTGTTGGTCTTTTGAGACAGAGTCTTTGTAGTCCTCCTGGTTGGCCTGGAGTTTACCATACAGACCAGGCTGGCCATGAACTTGTAGCAATCCTCCTGCCTCTGCTTGCTTCCTGAGTTCTCAGCTCACAGGCATATACCACTTCAATGTTATCAAACTTGTAAAAACTGTTTGCTGAGTGCAGTGGCAAACATCTGTAGCTCCAGTTACCCAGAGGGTTGAGGAATGAGAGTCCCTTGACCCAGGAGCTCAAGGTTAGACGGGGCAACATATTGAGACCCCATGCATCTGAAAAATTAATTAATAATAACTTCTCTGAGTACCAGGGCATACCTTCAAGTTGTCCCGCCCAGTGCAGGGGCTCACTTTGATTTTGAGAAGTCATTCTTGTGAGGATCATTTCCTTCCCACCAGACTGTAGACTCACAACCTGCCTCTGAATGATTCGTCATAACAAGTTTCTGTACAGCTCATGCACCCGTAAGAAAAGAAAATAATATAGAAAAGAAAGACCAGAGCAAGACAAGGCGTGCCCTCCCAAGGTGGGAAGACTGGAAATTCCGTACCAGGCCGTGGCACCCAGAGACTTCAATTTACATTCCCTTCCAGCAGCTCCCAACTTCCTGTTTAGAAACTTTGAATGTGAGCATTGTAGGAGGCTGGGGTGGGGGAAGGGGCAGTGTCACCTAGTTCCTCAGTTTCCACCAGAGGAAGTTGAGGGAGCAAGTGGAGGGCTTCACAGCCCACTAAGGATGGAACCAAAATCAGCTACCAGCTTTTCTCCTTTTTCAAACTATTTGTTGTTAACTCTTGTTCTACCCGTGATAGGTCGAGGGGTGGTGGGTGGTAAATGCCTTGAAACCCAGCAGAGGCAAGTTGACCTCTGAGTTCCAGGCCAGCCTCGTTTACAGAGTGGGTTCCAGGACAGCGGGGCTACACAGAGAAATTCTGTCTCTAAAAAGGAACCTCCCACCACCACCACCAAAAAGAAAGATTTATTCATGACTGTCTGGTTTCATTTCTGTTTGCTGTGAGAAAATACCCTGGCACAAAGCAGGGTAAGGGAGAAAACAGTTTACTTCAGTTTGTCTTTCCAGTCTCCTTTTTCGGGGAAGTGAAGGCAGGAAGTTGAGGTAGCTGGTTACATTGCATCCACACTCAAGAGCAGGGAGAGATGAATGTATGCAGGTTCACTTACTTGCTTGGGTTAAACTCAGCTCAGCTTCTCCTCTCTTAATCAGAGAACCCCTGCCCAGGGAACGGTGCTGCCCATAGTGGTCTGGGTCTTCTTACATCAATTAACTTAATCAGGACAATCCCCTACAGACATACCCACGGGCAAACTCAATGTAGACAATCCCTCATTGAAACTCTCTTTCCTGTTGTGTTGACAATTAGAGCTAACCATTATAATGGCTTCTTCTTCTTCTTCTTCTTCTTCTTCTTCTTCTTCTTCTTCTTCTTCTTCTTCTTCTTCTTCTTCTTCTTCTCCTCCTCCTCCTCCTCCTCCTCCTCCCTCCTCCTTCTCTCCTCCTCCTCCTCTTCCTCCTCCTCCTCCTCATCTTCCTCCTCCTCCTCCTTCTTCTTCTTCCTCTTCTTCTTTGCCTTTGTCTTGAGACAGGGTTTCATGTAGCTCAGGCTGGCCTTGAATTCCCTCTAGAGCTGAGACTAGCCTTGAATTCCTGATCTTTCTGTCTCTATCTTTCAGATACTGGGATTACAGGATGTCCAGCTTTATTGTTTAAATTTTTATTTTAAAGGGGGAAGGTGCTGGCAAGATGGCTCAGTGGGTAAACACAAGGATCTGAGTTCAGATCTACAGCACTCATATGTGAAGGTAGCATGGTGGCACATGTCTGTAACCCCAGGTGAGTCAAGATAGGTGGCTCTGGGTGATTTGCTGGCTAGACAGTGAGTTCTGGGTTTAATAAGAGACCCTGGTTCAAATGAAGAAAGTGGGCAGCAGCTCAAGAAGCCATTCAAAGTCAGCCTTCTGTCACCACACATGCATATACAGGCAAGCACATCTGCACATACATAAAATTATAAAACTTAGGAAGGAGACCCTGCAGGTTCTGGATGCCAGAAGTAGTGAGTACCGGTGGTTTCTCCAACTCTTAGTCCACAAGGACCATAGGATTACTTCATGGACATTGTGTGAGTTGCTTTCACGTTGTTGTGACCAAATGCCTGACAGAAAAGACTTAGAGCAGAGAGGTCAGTTTTGAAGAAGTGTCACAGTCCACTGTGATATACAGGAGCACAATGTCAGGAACAGCTCAGTACATGGTAGCAGGGACACATGGCAGAGCTCCTCACAGGGTGGCTGGACCAGGAGGACAGGAGAGCAGGCCTCAACTAAAAGTGGATATAAATTTCCAGGCCCTATCCCTAGTGATCTGTCTCTACCAGCTACCATCGCCAAAGTTCTCCAGTCTCCCAAAATAGCACCAGCAGCTGGGGACCAACTGTTCAAACCTGAGAGACTGCAGAAGGACTCTTTACATCCAAACTATAACATGCGCCATCAGTAAGTCCACATTTATCTGGGGTGGGAGCACTACAGGCAGCCAGGCGAGCAAATGTTAATACCAGCTAACCCTCAAGGCAATCGCAGAAGAGGCAGTGGTCAGGCACGGTGCTTGAGTCCTGGGCTACACAGGGAGATGCTGTCTCAAAACCTGTTTAAGGGGCTGGGGAGATGGCTCAGTTAAGAGCACTTGCTCATCAATCTTGTTTCTAATTCAAATAAAAAAATTATATATATATATATATATATATATATATATATATATACACACACTTGCTCTTGCAGAGAACTTGAATTCAAGTCCCAGCACCCACGTCAGGTGACTCATGTCCACCTGTAACTGCTGCTTCAGGAACTTGACACCTTCTGTTCTCTGAGGGCACTAGCACTCACATGCACACACCTACACAAAGACACAAATTCACACACGCCCCCACACACATCTTTTAAAAAGCAAATGTTTCAAAACAATCTTAAAAAAAAAAGCCACTATCATCTGGTAGGGTGGTGTACTGAGTGAAGGTGCTGGCTGGAAGTGTGAGAGCCTGAGTTAATATCCAGGTAGGAGCGAACCAATCACTTTAGGTTCATCTCTGACCGCTACATGCTATGGCATTTATCTCTTCCTTCCCAAATAAATGAATGTAATTAAATTTTTCTAATAAATAAATACCACAGTGATGAGGGCAGAGGTTTGGAGATCCACCAGATTCAAACTCAAGAGCCGCTGTGTCATCCTGGGCACATCACCTTTTTGAACTTCACCTGCCTCATTTGGAAATTATAACCAACAAGAGTTTTTGGCCCACCAGCTACCAAGGATAAAACAAGAAGACATATTTAAAGCGTGGGCTGGACAGACTGCAACGGCTCAGCTGTTAAGAAGAGCACTAGCTGCTTTTGCAGAGGACACAGGTTCTGTTCCCAGCACCAATGTGGTGACTCACACCTGTCTATAACTCTAGTTCCAGGGGACATGATTCCCTCTTATGGCCTTTTTGGCCATACCACATGCTGCAACATGTGGTGTACGTAACATTCTGACACAAACACTCATACACATTAAAAATCCAATGACTTTTTAAGGCACATTAGAAACTGCAATGTGGGCACCGTTGACCTCAAAACCCCCATCTTCTTTGCTATTGTTTCCCTGAAGTATCACTAATCTTATAGGAATCCAAGATTAGGTCACTCTGAGTCTAGTCTACAAAGGTCTATCAATGCCATCAGTGGATTTTGGTATGCAACTAAAGAGATAAAATTCCAGCTTCTAACTCAAAATAGAACCAAAAAAAATCATAAACCTTATGCCATATATATATATATATATATATATATATGTGTGTGTGTGTGTGTGTATATATATATGCCAAAATACTCAGTGGTGGATACTCCAGAGGATGACAATCACACTTAAAAAGGGGAGGGGAGATATTTTGCAAGGCAAAGCTCCACATCCTCTTGGGGCTTCAAATCCAAATCTAATTTTACAAATACCACACAACTAGGCATGGTGCTGCATGCCTGTAATCCCAGAATTTGGGAAGAAGCAGAAGCAGGAAGATGGAGAATTTAAAGCTCACTGGGCTTTAAGCATAGCACGACTCTGTCTGAGGCAAAGAAAGCAAAGAGCATGGGGCTAAAGGGCTGACTCAGCAGTTAAGAGCACACTGACCCTGCAGAGAACCTGCATTCAGCTCCCTGCACCCGCATTAGGTGGCTCACAACCGCCTAAGCTCCAGCTCCAGGGCGTCCAGTAGCCTCTGGGGGCACCTGCAATTACATGTACATACCTACACAGACGCACATGCTTACATATAATTAAAAATACAAGTAAATTCTAGGAAGGAGGAGGGAGAGAGAGAAAGAGAGAGAGAGAGAGAGAGAGAGAGAGAGAGAGAGAGAGAGAGAGAGAGACTGTATCCACATTACTAATGCATGGTAAAAATCTTACATTAATTCTTATTGCTCCTGAAATCCTTGCTGTTCATTTAGCACAGTGTATGATTACTGCCATTGTTAATTTGTTAATTATGTAAGCCAAGCAAATGGCAGTGAATGAATTCTCCAAGGCCAATTAACTAACCAGCATGCATGCATGCAGCCTTCAGAAGGAATGCCCCCAGATTTTACTCATTCACAACTGACAGTCTGCTTGCCTAAACTTATCCTTTACATTTAGAAAAATTTGTGGGTTCCCGTCTGCCTAGGGGATTTTTTTTTTTTATTACTTGTTTATGCAAACAGCAAGTTGCATAAGAGCCTTGCTAGGTTTTTTTTTTTTTTTAAATGATTTCGTAGTTTCCTGGTAACCATTCAGTCATCTCTTTCAACACCCTGACATGACATAAAGCTGAGGGCTGAACCACACGTTCACCACACAGACACACTTGCCTTGAGCCTTTGCTAGGTGAGGCGCTCTGGGGCGGACTGACCAGATCCACTCATGATCAAGCAGAACCATTTTCTGGAGATAAATGGCAAGAACTGCTGTGTGTTCCGAGATGAAAACATTGCCAAAGTCTTGCCGCCGGTGTTGGGATTGGAGTTTGTGTTTGGGCTCCTGGGCAATGGCCTTGCCCTGTGGATTTTCTGTTTCCATCTCAAGTCTTGGAAATCCAGCCGGATTTTCCTGTTCAACTTAGCCGTGGCTGACTTTCTCCTGATCATCTGCTTGCCCTTCCTGATGGACAACTATGTCAAAAAGTGGGACTGGAGGTTTGGAGACATCCCCTGCCGTCTGATGCTCTTCATGTTGGCCATGAACCGACAAGGCAGCATCATCTTCCTCACGGTGGTGGCTGTGGACCGGTACTTCCGGGTGGTCCATCCGCACCACTCCTTGAACAAGATCTCCAACCGGACGGCAGCCATCATCTCTTGCTTCTTGTGGGGTATCACCATCGGCCTGACAGTCCATCTCCTCTATACAAACAGGATGACCCCCAACGGCAAAGCAAACCTGTGCAGTAGCTTTAGCATCTGTTACACCTTCAGGTGGCATGATGCAATGTTCCTCCTGGAATTCTTCTTGCCACTGGGCATCATCCTGTTCTGCTCAGCCAGGATCATCTGGAGCCTACGGCAGAGACAAATGGACAGACATGCCAAGATCAAGAGAGCTATCAACTTCATCATGGTGGTGGCTATCGTCTTCATCATTTGCTTCCTGCCCAGTGTGGCTGTGAGGATCCGAATCTTCTGGCTCCTCTACAAAAATAATGTGCATGACTGTGGGATCTACTCCTCAGCAGACCTGGCCTTCTTCACCACTCTCAGCTTTACTTACATGAACAGCATGCTGGACCCAGTAGTCTACTATTTCTCCAGCCCATCTTTCCCCAACTTCTTCTCTGCATGTATCAACCGCTGTCTTCGGAAGAAAACACTGGGTGAAACAGACAACCGGAGCACAAGCGTGGAGCTCACGGGGGACCCCAGCACAGTCAGAAGTATTCCAGAGGCATTAATGGATGACCCCAGTGAGCCACGAAGCCCCTCTTATCTGGCCACAACATCTCGGTAAGCCACTATGCCAAGAAGGGAGGTTGCCCTTCAGGCCTGAGCTCTCTGGAGAGACAATTTGGCCGTTGCACAGAGTAACATCATGAGACTTAACTCACACTTTCTCAGAACGTCTGGGTTCGGAGAATCTGATTTAGAGGAACGCTGTGGTGGAGTCAGCGGCTCGGTTGCAAGGTGATGCCATAAGAATCTCAGAGGATCAGAAAGTAAAGTTCTCAGATGGTGGAAAAGTCTTAGTCTCCCAAGCCTGATGGGGCTGAAGACGACAGAGTCCTGCAGAGTTAGAGCCCCAGACACACCCACCCCTGCCGATGACTTCTTGGCTTCCTTCCTCAGTCTGCTCAAAGCCTTGGATGGTCCTTCAGCCCCCCAGAGTCCTGCCTAGCCTGTCTGTGGGCCCCAGTGGGGATAAGGAAAGCCAAGGATCTGAAGAAGATCTCTACCTAGGTGTCACTGAACAAGCCAGTAGATCACTTGGGTTCTGTGGAACCAATTCACCTTTTGGCCAGACTTTAGCAGAAATGGAGGAGATGGAGGAGATTCAAAAGCTTTGATTGTTCCCGGAGTCTCCATTGGTGGTAAGAAGAGGATAGCCCCAGGAGGGACTGAACTAATAGTGTTGGAGGGAATTAAACATTCAGCAAGAAATTCAGCTGAGCAGTAAAAAGGCTTCAGGGAAGACAGCTGCTTCCCTCCTCTATCTGTTTTTCTTTTTAAAAGGGATTTAAACATGTCCGTGGTTAAGAGGGGGGTGGGTGGAATCCTCCTGGGTTCATTTGCTTGTGTTTCTGTAGTTCCATCTACCATTTCAATAAATTTCAACAGGAGACACAGTCTACTGTGGCTTTTGTCTGGGTTAGAGTTCACAGAAATGGGCTTCTTAATTAAGACCTATATGGGCTATGAACTGTATCCTAACAGAAAAATCCAGTGCCCTGCAAAGCACAGAAGGGTATGGAGCTCTGCCATGAGACAACTAAGGGGATGGGTGGGGAAAACATAAGGCTGATGCATTTGGGAAGGCTGTATAGAAGACCTGCAATGGAGCTTTCCACTCTATGGTTTGGTGAGCATTGCTATTAATAGCTGTGCATTAAAAAAAGAATCAGACCACAGTGGGATTTTTTTCCACCCCCAGGAAGAGGAAGGGGGAGCTTCCTATGGAATGGTTTCGGTTCCCAGTTCAGAGATGGAAAGGAGATGTACTGGTTTGAGTCTACCATGGCTCCAAGTTTCTGTTGTAATTTCATTTCCAGTTTCTGTCCCTCCTTGATCCTTTGGCAAGATGAGGCTAACTTTTTCCTTCTGAGTTGGATGCAGATAAGCATTCAAATATACAGATTCCTCAGCCCCAGGTGAACAGCAAGAAACAAGAGACCGATGGACAGTCTTGGGTTCAAGTGCTTGTTTGCAGTTTACTGTCTCTATTGCCTTCAGCTCCTACAGGTAGGAATTTAAAAGCAGGGGTTGCCTTCTTATGGAAGATGGCAGACGGGAGCTCAGAGCCAAGTGGGGGTTTCCCTAGCTCACATGCATGAGTCATAGGGAGGCTGGTGGTGAAACTCCCAGTCCTTCAGAGGCTCAAGTCAAGAGCTCACAGTCATTCATCTGGTTTTCATGTACTAAACAACAGCTGTGTGTGCCAGACACTATTCCTAGGTGGTAGCAATACAGCCAGGAGCAAGGGAGACAGATGGTCTTCTCCTCATTGAACTCAAACTCAAGGCAGGGATGCCAACAGTAATGAAGGAAAGACAGGGATAAGAAGCTAATGGTGCTGTGGAAACAACCAGGCATGAAGATGGGAACAGTGGGAATGACTGGGGTGGGGTTGGCTAGGAAGGCCTCCAGGAGGAAGAGACATTGAGTTGAGCCGGATTAACAAGATGGAGCACACTATGAAACAATATGGGCTTAGGAGGCCAGGTGAGTAAGTGCAATAAAGGTCCTGAGGTGACTATGAATTTGATGGCTGTGAGTTAGAACCACGTGAATTTGATGTATGTGAGTAAAGAACCACAAACTGAGTTGCTTAAAACAAAACAAAAAGTTGCTAGCAATCCTTCTGCTACTTGCTTGTAGAAACAATACTCTAATCCCTGCTTGCCGAGATCACAGGCGCATATGTGCACCACACCCAGTTTATGTGGTGCTAGGGATGAAATCCAGGGCTTCCTATATGCTAGATAAGCATGCTACCCACTGAAGCCGTATAAACAAATATTGTGCTATTTTATACGAGGGATTTGAACATCCTTGCATTTTGGCCCCATGGGTGTCCTGGAACCCAGTGTATGAACGCATGTATAGTGTAGGTGCCACCTAGAAAAGGTAGTCATAATAACTTCTTTAAACTTTGCTTTTTTATGTATTGTTGTTGAGTATGTGATGTGTGTGTTGCACCACTGAGAAGAACTTTGTGGAGCCAGCTCTCTCCTCCCGTCTTAGCTCAGGTTCTGGGGATCAAGCAACAGCTCAGCTTGTAGCCAAGTGCTCCTCTGAGCCACTGTGCTGGCCCCAGTTACCCTGGTTACAATAATTTATGCTTGTATTGTCTTTTATGCCCTCTACATCTATCTTGCTGCGGCTTTCTTGACTTTGGGGGTGTGGCAGTTCTAGGGGCCGCATATTCCAATTACTCTGAACTTTGTAAAGAGAGACTTCCGTTTAGATAGTCACAACAACCTCTTCCAAATGTAGACAGATCACCCCCTAAATCTAGAACCAGAAACCCAGGGTTCAATATCATGCCCATTTCTGATGTCAGGAACTCTCCTTCCTTCCACATTAATTAGAGTAGTTACCCTCAAGCCTGCTCTGGGGCCTGACTTACTGCAGGGAACTCTGAACAGCATCCAGTATACCAATGACAACACATCCTGGCCCTCTACTTGCGGCTCGGCTTAATATTCAAAACACTTCCTGTGCTGTGCTGCTTTCACTGTTGACAAACCTCAGCTGTCCACACACATGACCTGTCCAGGGGCCTCCGGCCTCATCCCCTGCCCTCGACTCTGCTTCTGTAATCAGCGATTTAGCTAAGGAAGCACTTGTACCAGGTACCTCAGACAGCAAAAGGGTTTGGTAAAGTCCCAGAAATGCACCACTTACCAGCAGTAAGGGATTTGGATCATCTCCAGCTTTGCCCATCTTTTGGTTCAATAGCTTCACATTGGTACAAGGCTGTACCTGTAGAATAGGCCTGAGGACTACTCCGGGAGGCTGAGATGTCTTGAGCCTGGGAATCTGGGGCCGAGTTGATCAATACAGGAAGATCTTATCTCAAAACAAACACAAAAAACAAACAAAAAAAGGGAGCTGGGGAAATGGCTCAGTTGGTAAAATGCCTGAGAGAGTTAGGTGTGGTGGTGCACATCTTTTGTTTTGTTTTGTTTTTTCGAGACAGGGCTTATCTCTGTAGCTTTGGAGACTGTCCTGGAACTCCCTCTGTAGACAAGGCTGGCCTCAAACTCACAGAGATCCACATGCCTCTGCCTTCTGAGTGCTGGGATAAATGCATGCACCACCACCTCCTGGCTCAAAATATTTTTATAAACAGTGATTTGGAGTCATTGGTTTCTCCTTTGTGAAAATCTTACTTGACTGACAGGCTGAGTCTCATTTGTGGCTAAGAGTGAGGTGAAGGACCTGTCTTGGCCCAGAGCTGTCCAAGTCTGATTTATATTTCTTTCAATGGAGACTCACCATGTGGCCCTATACACACTGGGTAGTCCAGGCAGATCTTGAACTCATGATCCTCTGCCTGACCTATAGACCACGCTGCTCTCACATCCCATCTGGTTCATTTTCTCCATTTCCTTTCAAGTATCCTTCCTCTCTACTTTCAGTGTCTTAGGCACCCTAATCTGAAGCTGCATGAATTTCCTGACACCATATAAAGAAATGTCGGCTCACCACAGATAAGACATTTCAGACAGATGACAAAACAATTCAGTCTGCTTAAGTCCAGCTCAGTGAACCAATGACTTTACTGAGGTCACTCTCAGGAACATAGCTGAACGACAGGCACCTGCATTACTGTAAAGCCCACCCCAGCACCGGTGACAACTCACAAAAATTATCTCTAGAGCCCCAAGTACAACTTTCGGGGAGTTCCACTGAAGAGTCTCCCCCCCACAGCCAGTATTTACTGTTTGTGTATAGATTCCCAGTGACAGCCAGCTGTCTGGAACTGGTCGCTTTCTTGTGAGTTCCATGAGCATCCTGCATTCCCTCTCGAAGTAACTTTAAAGCTGGAAGACACGGCTGCATAGCAGAAATATATTGCAGTTATTTGCAGAATAAGGATACTACTTTCCTATTACTGTAAGAAGAAATAAATGTACTTTCTTTTCAGGAAGTCTGCCTGTTTAATATGAACAGCTCCAGACTCAGTCATAAAGAATTTCACCAAAAATAAATAAATACATAGATAGATAGATAGATAGATAGATAAAAATCTGAGCTGGGCAGTGGTGGCGCATGTGTGCTTGTGTGTGCTCTCGTGCATGTATGTGTATGCGTGTGCATTTTGGCTTGTACACTTATTTATTTTTTATAGTTCAGAGGCTCCATCCTAGAGGTTCAGGAGTACAAGGCAAGTGTTCTATCACTGACCTACAATCCTAGTGCTGAGTTTTACATTTTCATCAGGGACTATAGGGGAGATGCCTCCCCACAGCCAACAGAGGTAGTCACAGCTTCAGCTACTCCAAGTTAGGGCCCCGGGGGTCATGATAGGTGTGGGGGCATGCCAAACAAGGTCCTACAGCAATGGGACCTGGGGGGGGTCCTGGGGGCCCCTGATGTATCCCTATACTAAAGAACACAACCAGCTTTGACCCACTGGCCCAGAATTCTTAGAAGAGTTGAGTGTCTCCAAGCCATCTTGGTTTCAGCTACAGTACAAATGGCATTTTAAAACTAGTTTGTACAAACACATGCTCACTGCCAGGTGTTCCTTGAGTCAGGTTAAAGGGAACTCTCCACTTCACCAGCATGGCTGGGCTTTCAGCCAAGCCCATCTCAATTCTCTGCAAAAATTCTGCCACGTCAGCCGTGCTACAGAGCTGCTCCTACCAATCACGCCCACCAGCCTTCGGGAGCAATGTACAGCGTGCCAGCCCAAACCCATTTACCTGTGAGCTTCTAGAAATGTGGTCATGAGCCCAGAGAAGACCTTTCTGGACAATGAAGGTCTTTGTTGCTTTATATATTGCTTAATAAAACTTGGGACAAAGAAGGGATGGTTGGTAAAATGCTTGCCAAGCAAGCATGAGAACGAAAGTTTGGCTACCAGAACTCACCTAAAAAGATGGGTATGGCGGCACCCACTCGTATTCAGTGCTAGGGAGATGAAGACCGGTAGATCCATGGGACTTGCTAGCCAGCTAGACTTGCTTGCCTGCTTGTCGAGCTCCAAGCCAAATGAGAGATGCTGTCTCAGGAAACAAGCTGGGGGCTGGGGAGGTGGCTCAGCAGGCAAATGTGCTTGCCACCATGCTGGAAGACTTGAGTTAAGTCTCTAGAACATACACGGTAGAAGGAGAGAACCAACTGCTACCAGTTATCCTATGACCTGTACAGGTGCTCAGTGGCACTCACATCCACTCGTGTGCACATGAACACACACACACACACACACACACACACACACACACACACACGTGCATAGATACACATACATTCACACATACACACACACACGCATTGCACAATACACAAATGCATAAATAAGTGTAAGGAAAATTAAAAATAAAACGAAACATGACGGCTCCTGAGGAGTGACACCTGAGCTTGAACTCCGGCTCCCATGTGTGCATGCACACACACACAGCCGCACACACAGGCAACCACTCCCATACACACAAAGACAGACAGACAGTTCTGTCCCTTTCTGTCTTCAATGACCAAAGGAACATGACTATTTCATAACCAGTGCTGGATCCCCTTTGGGCCCAACTGTAACATTTGGCTGCACTCTGTCTCTTCAGGGAAAAGGGGCTGGCGCGGGGCATTGCAAACATCAGGGCCTGACCTAAGGTCCACAATCCCACGTCCCTGAGCGAGAAAAGGAAGGTCCTTCTGGGCTCTCAACAAGTATTGATACACGAGGAGCCCTGACCACATCCAGATGTGGGTTTACACTGGAAACAGCACCTGGCATCCTCCAGACAAGTTGGCAAAGTGGAGAAAGCAAATTCTTCTGTTGGTTCATCAGGCTGAAAAGCAGCTGGTTCCTTATTGGCATTTGCAAAATATATGATAGTGGGGTGGTGGGAAAATGGTTTTGATGGAGTGACAGGAAGGACGGCTGACTGACTCCCTCGGAGAGGACTCTTAACTCAGTATCACCATCGTCTTATCACCCTGGATCACCACAGCAGAGGTTTGCTTTCCAGTATCTGGTGGGCCCAGTCTCAGCTCAGATAAACACTTCTGTTTGATCCTAGCTTGGTGATGATATTATAGGAAAGGTGTGGTTTCCTATTTCACAGAGAGGTCGACTGAGGTCCAGAGAGTTTGAGTAACTTATCCAAAGCCATACATCTGGTCAATGATAAACCAGGAGAGCAAACACAAGTATCTCACTCCACGGACTTAGTTTTCAAGGCTCTGAGCACACAGGGAGAGATGGACAGACAATGGGAACAGGAAAACAAAAACTGGAAGCCTTCACCACATGGGGGGTGGTCCATTATGTTTTAGAACTTCCGAGGCTCCCAACCTTTAGGGCCTCAGGCTCCTCCCCAGCTGCCTGGCACACAGGATGTTCTAGAACTACTGGTTCCATTCGCTAAGGCAGCCTCTTGGATGATCTTGCTCCTCCTTCTTAGTGCATTTGCTTCTTTTTCTTTTCTTAAAATGTTTCTTGCTGGGACAGTGGTGGCGCATGCCTTTATCAGTACTCGGGAGGCAGAGGCAGGTGGATCTCTCAGTTCAAGGTCAGCCTGGTCTACAGAGCAAGTTCCAGAACAGCTTACATAGAGAAACTTTGTCTAGAAAAACATGTTTTAAAAAAGTTTGTTTCTCCTCTAGGCAGTGAGTTCAGTTCTCAGCACCCACATGATGGGTAGCACACAACTGCCTGTAACTCCAGGGGATTCAATACTTCAAACATCTATATTTGCATGTGTGTATGTGTGTGTGTGTGTGTGAGAGAGAGAGAGAGAGAGGGTGAGAGAGAGAGAGAGAGAGAGAGAGAGAGAGAGAGAGAGAGAGAGAGATGATACAACATGCTAATAAAAATTAACGATGGAGCCCAGGCAGTAGTGCAGGCCTTTATTCCCAGCACTCGGGAAACAGAGGTGGGTGCATCTCTGTGAGTTCAAGGCCAGCCTGGTGTACAGAGTTTGTTTTCTAGGACAGACTCCAAAGCTACACAGAGAAATCCTATCTTGGAAAAACAAACAACAACAACAACAAATTAGTGATAGGCAGCCAAGCTTGGTGGCACACTCCTGAGATCCCAGCCTGTGGATAGAGACAGAAGGATTAGAAGTCAGAAGTTAGCAAGTCTGGGTCCAAAGAGATGATTCACTGGTTAAGAGCACCGGTTGCTCTACCAGCAAGTCCAAGTTTGATCCCTAGCACCCACATTGTGGCTCACAAACATCTGTAATCTCAGTTCCAGAGAATCTGATATTGTCTTTGGCCTCCCAGCACACCAGGAATGCACATGGTGCACAGACGTACATACAGACAAAACACATCAATAAGCATAAAAGTTAGCAAGCCCATCCCCATGATGGGTTGTCTTGAAAATAAAACAGCCAAGTGTGGTGGTGCACACCTTTAATCCCAGCATTAAAGAGGCAAAGGCAGGTGGAGTTAGATATCCTGGGCTATATATCAAGTTCAGAGCAGTCAGGGTTACATAAAGAGACTCTACCCTCCCCCCCAAAAAATAATTTAAAGTATTAAAAGAAAGGACATATAAGGTAGGAGAATTTGGAGGACAAAATGTGTTCACACTGCAACCAAGAATCTTTTTTTTGAGACAGGGTTTCTCTGTGGCTTTGGAGGCTGTCCTGGAACTAGCTCTTGTAGACCAGGATGGCCTCGAACTCACAGAGATCCACCTGCCTCTGCCTCCGGAGTGCTGGGATTAAAGGCATGCGCCACCAACGCCCGGTACTCTGGAAACAGAAGCAGGGGGAATCTCTCTGAGTTCGAGACCAGCCTGGTCTACAGATTGAGTTCCAGGACAGCCAAAGCTACACAGAGAAACCCTGTCTTGAAAAACCAAAAAGAAAGAAAAAAAGGGGAAGAAGAAGATAGTAAAAGGTACCCCACAGGACCCCATCTGTTGTTCAAAGTATTTGAGAAAAGACTGATCAAGCCACCATGAACCTAAAAAGGAAACCTGAGAAGGCTGGGTGTGGTGGCTTGATCCTAGCACCTGGGTGGCTGAGGGAGCCTGTCTGAGCTACACAGGAAGACCCTGTCTCAGTAAGCCAAAACAAATATCAGGAGAAGGAGAGAAAGGGTGTTTGAGACACATGTGCTCAGACAGTTTAAATCTTAACAGGTTTCTATCAGACTCCTGTAACGGAGAAGGATTTCAAATGGATCCTCTGTCAGGAAACTAAAATACCATTCTCTCAGCCTGAGAGGAGAGTGGGGAGTGGATGTCTTTCATAGCCCATCAGGGAAAGGGGGTTGTGTGGCTTCTAAACACCCGCCCCCCCGCTATTGAGCCATAACCAACCCTTTCTTCCTTAAGTGTCTTTTCACAGCAACAGAAAAGTAAATAACACACAAGTTTTAGGACGACTTTCATTTTTCTGGGCTTCTGTCCATCACTGCGTCGCTGAGCAGCTCAGCTCACAGCAGTGGGACTGCATTGGAAGCTATTCACATCACAGTGGACGAGGAGCATGATAGGGGCCAGCAGCCAGGGGTCACCATTGAGGGCACACCCACAAGCTGGGGTGCACCTAGGTTTTCACAGTTCCACCAGCTGAGAAAGAAACTTTCAAACTGGTGGGGAACGGGGAGGGGCATTTCAGATTCAAATCCTAACAGTGTCCAAAGAGAACTGTAAACTCACTCGGTACAGTAAGCCCACAGAGTTGGTGTGCAAACCAACAATGGTGCATGCCAGCATAGGAAATAATCATATACTTCTGGTTTTTCCAAGGAGATTTGTCACAAAGGGCATGGGAGAGACTGTACTCAAGCCTGGGAACTCGGAGGCCACAAAGGAGAAGATGGATATATTTGACTGCATAAACATTCAACTGTTTTGTGTGACAAAGGACACCATAAATAAGACCAATTTAAATGGCAGAGCTGAAAAAATATTTGCAATATAAATAACAGCCACCAACATCTGCTGATTGTTACCGTGTGCCAGGCAGCAGCCTTACTCCACATGCAACTCTGCATTTGCCTCCAGCAAGGCTTCGAAATAGGAATCAATGGTGACGACAGCAATGGCTATTCCACGGACAAAGAAACTGAGGCATGACAAGGTTAAATAAGTTGCTGAGATCACATGAGCAGGCAGAGCAGAATCAAGATGTAACCCTTGGCAGCACTCTCAGTCACCCCTCAGAAGGAAGCCAAAAGCCACTATTTAAAGAGCTTTTACAAATTGACCTGAATAAGCCAAGCCATACACAAATGGACTATTTACAGAAAAGCAAATCCAAACAGCTGATGGGCTTAGGAAAAGAAACCCAAATTCAATGATAGGGGCTGGAGAAATGGCTCCAGGGATAAGAGTTCTTGTAGAGGACCTCAGTTTGACTGCCAGCAGCCATGTGGGTCACCTCACAACCACCTGTAACTCCAGCTCCAGGGGATCTAACAGCCTGCCGCACAAACAAAAATGAAAATAAATTTAACAAACAGACAAATAAAGGAAAGAAGCCAAGGAGACATTACTGCATGGGTCGGACTGACACGGACAGGAAAGAGGAATGGTGTCAATTGCTGGCAGAAATGTGGAGAAAAGGGCATTTTCATACAGTCTGTGGCCATTGGGGAAGCAATCTGGCAATGTCTATTACACTGAAACTAAACGTTCCCTTTGACATGCTAATCCCATTCGTGGGAAACTGTCCCAAAGAAATAAAAAGACAGCAATATTCAAGTATTTTTTAAAGATGTTTATGGGAAGTCTTTTTTTTTTCATTTTTGTTTTGTTTTTGGTGATGGGTGGGGTCAGAAAACTGGTCACAGAGTGAATGCTGATCCAAAGAAATTAGGCAATGATTGGATGAGCTATGCTATGTCCTTCCTATGGGATATTTAATTATCAATGAGGGATAGTGACCACCTCTGATTCATAGTATTTCTACAAATTATTGGGAAATGGGAAAAGCACGATGCTTAAAAAAATGCATGTTGGGCTGGAGAGATGGCTCAGAGGTTAAGAGCATTGGCTGTTCTTCTGGAGGACCTGAGTTCAGTTCCCAGCAATCACCTGGTGGCTCACAACCATCTATAATGGGATCTGATCCCCTCTTCTATCATGCAGATGTACAGGAAGACAGAATACTCATATAAATAAATAAATAAATCTTTTTTTAAAAAAAATGCATGTTGGCCGGGTGGTGGTGGCGCATGCCTTTAGTCCCAGCACTCGGGAGGCAGAGGCAGGAGGATCTCTGTGAGTTCAAGACCGGCCTGGTCTACAAGAGCTAGTTCCAGGACAGTCTCCAAAGACAGGGAAACCCTGCCTTGAAAAACAAAAACAAAACAAAACAAAAAATGCATGTTGTCTCCTGTTTTTCTTTTCTTTTCTTTTCTTTTCTTTATTATTTAGTATGTATACAGTATTCTGCCTGCATGTGTCTCTTCATGCCAGAAGAGGGCACCAGATCTCATTACAGATGGTTGTGAGCCACCAAGTGGTTGCTGGGAATTGAACTCAGGACCTTTGGAACAACAGCCAGTGTTCTTAACCTCTGAACCATCTCTCCAGCCCAAGAACAAAAAAAAAAATCCTGTTTTTCTAAAACAAGGGAGAAAAAAATGTCTGTGACTTCAGGTTAATCTAGAGCAGCATAAAGAAACCCGCTGGTTGTTGGGGAATTTGGGAGACTCGTGTGAGCTGAGAAGGAGCTGAAGAGAGTCAAGTGGCAAACAACAGCCCACATGCCAAACAGCACCGCTGCTTGCTTTTCATAAACAACATTGTACTTGAACATGGCTGTTCACAGGGCTGGGGATAGAGGCAAGGCTAGCACATCAGCCATGGAGTAAATGCAAAAAGGCCTTGCTATTTTTTAGGACTGTATCTGCCCTAGTATAGGTTGAAAGGGCATGCCTTCCTGTAGTTTGCAATCAGGAATGTCTCTCCCTCACTTGTATCTAGGCTCTATTGGATCACTTCTGGGCCACCTATAGTGCTTTGACAATATAAGGCAAAGTTGAGTATGAAACAGAGATAGTGTGACCCATAAGCCCCAAATACTTACAGTACAGATAAAATTTGCACAACTAGCTGGTGTGGTGGCATATACTTGTAATTCCAGAATTTGGGAGGCAGAGGCAGGCAGATCTTTGTGAATTCAAGGCCACACTGGTCTACATAAGAGTTCCCTACAAGTCTGGGCTACATAGAGAGACCCTATCCAAAATGAAAAACTTATTTGTTGCTGGATAGATGTGGACCTGAACATACACACACCAGAGCCAAAAGGGCAGTAGGCAAATATGGTCTTAGATTTCAGAGGGGAGGTGGGAACCACAGCCACTGGCTGACCCAGGCTCTAAAGGAAGCAGAAGTCTTGATCCCCAGGCTCGCTGTTTGCCATGACTCTCATTCCCACACTTTCCTCAATCATACAAATGCTTGTAGAATAAATACACAAATGAACAAAGAGAACTACATATTCCCCAAAGAGCAGCTGACACACCGATAACCTGGAATGGAATGAAGATTGTTGTAGGATAGTGGCAGGGACCGCTGGCACCGAACCTGTCTGTCATAGTCACCACTCACTGTCCCTGCCTTCTAAAAGATGACTCTCCTCCCAGAAAACTGTGACCTTTGGAGGTGACTGGATCCCAGCCAAGCTATAGAGTGGGGTAGGATTAGCTTTGGCCAGTTGCCTAGACAACACCATGGACATGGAGATGTGACAGTTAGGACCGCTTGGCAGAGATTTTCTTGATTTTTCTAAAGGGCTTTTGGGAGGCAAGGATGTGCCTCAGCTCATGGAGTATTTGCCTAGCATGCATGAAGCCTGTGTTCAATTATCAATACTACATAAAACATGGTGGCACATGCCTGTAATCCCAGCATTTAGAAGGTGAAGACAGAATAGTCACAAGTTCAAGGCCATCCTCAGTTACACAGTGAGAGTCTCAGGAGCTTCGAATTTGGCAACTCCTCAGAGATTGAATCGTGGCATCCTCATATGATCCAGCAGTTCCCAAGTAAATGCTGGAAGAATTAAAAACAGGTCGCCCAAAGCAATATATGTGCAGGTGTGCACATAAAAGCACTGGATGACTTTTTAGAAATGGTCAAAAGGTGTAAATACCCCAACGGAACAGATGATCAAATAAAGCGTGGTCTGTTTATACAGGGGGATGTGATGCAGCCATACAAAGGAGGGGAGTGCTGGTACACACTGTAACACATATGGTCCTCAGAAACTCAGTGCAAAGGGAAGAAGCTAGACACAAAAGGCCAAAGACTGCATGAGGTTACTCATGATGAGGTGTCCAGAAGAGAGAAATCTAAGGAGAGAATGAAGAGACAGAAGCCAGGGGCCTGGAGGGGGGGTGAGAGGATGGGACTGTCTAATGGTTACTGAATGTCTTTTGGGGATGATGAAAAGGTTTTGCACCTGGGCAGAAATAATGGGAGAAAGTATTAAAGACCATTGACTTTCACTTTTTAAAATGGGTAGTTATATACTATGTTAATTTTATGTCAATAATAATAATAATAGAAATTTTTGTAAGGATATGGTTCTTATAGTAGCCAAACCTCAAAATAATTTATTTAACTTTATTTTATGTGCATTGGTGTGAAGGGGTCAGATCCCTTGAAACCAGAGTCACAGTCAGTTTTAAACTGCCATGTGGGTGCTGGGGTTTGAAACAAGGTCCTCTGGAAGACAGTCAGGGCTCTTAACCACTGAGCCATCTCTCCAACCTCTGCCAAACCTCTTTTTTTCCACTGTTTATTTTTATTACTTTTTACTTCTATGCATGCACATATGTGTATTGTGAAAGGGCACACAGGATGTATATGGGGTCAGATGACCACTTTCAGGAGTCTGTTTCTCTCCTTCTGCCACATGGGTCCCAGGGATCAAACTCAGGTCCTCAGGCCCTCACTTCCCTGGCCCAGCCAAGCGTTTTTTGTACTTTGAGGTGATAAATGCAGGGCAAACCGGAACACTAAATGATGGGAGAGACAAATGCTAAAAAACAAAACAAAAACAAAAGAACACCTTCACCAGAAAAAAAAAAAAAATGTTTTTTCGAGACAGGGTTTCTCTGTGTAGCTTTGCAGCCTGTACTGGAACTCACTCTGTAGACCAGGCTGGCCTCGAACTCACAGAGATCCTCCTGCCTGGGCCTCCCAAGTGCTGGGATTAAAGGGGTACGCCACCAACGCCCACTTTATAAAACAGGTTCTTGACTCTGTTACTGGCCTGTTCCAGAACTATTGATGATGTAAGATTACAGGTGCCATCTTCTCATGCATCCATTTCTACTTGAATATCAATCATGTGCAGTCAAAGTATTAAAACAAACAAAACAAAACCACTTCCTGGCCAAGAGGATAGAACCTCTGGCCTGGGTGGAGATCTAGCATTCCTGTTGGGCCCTGTCATTCACTTGGCCAGAATCCACACTGGGAAGGTGGGCTCACCTTAGGCCATGCTTAACAGGTGCACTGTAAACCAGGTAGTGGAGCCACACACCCTAAAACCAAACCAAAATAGTACATAAATAAAATAAAATCCCAGATTTCTTTTTTAGGTGTAGGGCAGCAGGGTGTGTGTGTGTGTGTGTGTGTGTGTGTGTGTGAGAGAGAGAGAGAGAGAGAGAGAGAGAGAGAGAGAGAGAGAGAACTAAGCAGAGACAGACAGAGAACAAGAGCAAGGGAGGCAGAGAGGCCTGAGATGATCTCCAGCTAGTCTTATTGTTTCAGAAAACAGGATGGACTAGTTTGGGTTCAATGTTTAAATAATCAGAGTTGCCAGCTGTTGAGTGTACAGGTGAGACAGGCTCTCTAGCCGTACCCTGGAAGTCTGTGTGGTTTCTCTCAGGGAACTGAATCAAGTTTCTGACCCTACAACTCTACTCCCAAACATGACCCAGACCTCTCTAGAAAGCTTGCTCTTCCAGTGTGAGGTTCTTCAAGGAGAGGTCAGCTTGGTTTTTATGGAGGATCAAAGGCGGGGTCTCACACAAACTCTGCAGGGCTCTGTCTCAGAAATATATCCCCAGCCCTGGAGTTCTTTCTATCTCTTGGGTGTGACTAGGAGAGTGGGGAAAATGAGCAGTTCCTCCCGCAGTTTCTCCCTGCTCACACTTCCACAGTTCTGGAACATTCTGGCACAGCTGCCTAGAAGGCTCCTGCTACTCCACATGGGAGGAAGCTTTAAGAGAAGGGAATCTGGCCAGGCTTCGGAGTGGGGCGTGTGAAGGCTGATTTGGGGTTAATGCCTGTAAGTGCTGTCGGACCGGATCTTTCTATATTTTTTAGCACTGACACCCAGGCCATTGCATAACACATCAGCTTTGAAAACAAACGTCCAAAGTCGCCTACAGTAAAATCTGCTTGCACAGCTGATGGATTAAGAGGAACAGGTCCTGAGCTGAAGCTCACCAACCTGTTCAGACACCTGGGGAGGACTGCGACAGGTGGGCTGGCACCTGGTAACAGCTTCTGAAGGCTGTTAGGATCCAGGGAGCCTCCTCCCACTGGCATTTACAACTTTGATACTGCAGGGGAACACATTTGCATCTGGAATCTTCCATCCCAAAGTTCTCTACTGCCCTAGAAAGCCCCAAGCCGCCTCACCTGGGTGCACAGTCTCCACTGCTGAGAGACTGTGGCCCTTCGATGTTCTGTTTAAAGAATGGGCTGTCCCCTCAGCCAATCCAGATGGTTTAGCAATTCCTTTATAATGGTTTTGAGGTTGCAGGAGATTAGCCATGATGGAGATACATCAAGATTTATCCCTCTAAGTTGGGCGGTGGTGGCGCACATCTTTAATCCCAGCACTTTGGAGGCAGAGGCAGGGGGATCTATCGAGGCCAGCCTGGTCTACAGGTCAAGTGCCAGGACAGGCTCCAAAGCTACATAGAGAAACCGTGCCTTGAAAAAAAATTTTTTTTATACCTAAGGGTGTGTATGTGCTCAAGTGTGTGTGTGTGTGTGTGTGTGTGTGTGTGTGTGTGTGTATGTTCACGTGTGTGTGTGAATGTATGCCACATCTATGTGTGCCTATGGAGGTCAGAAGAGGGCACTGGATCCTGTCTGGCATGTGAGCTGCTGGACACTGGGGACTGGACTCTGGTCCTCTAGAACAATGGTTCTTAATCTCCCCAATGCTTCCACCCTTTAATACACTTTCTCACGTGTGGTGACCCTCAAACATAAGATTATTTGTTTGCTACTTCATAGCTGTAATTTTGCTAGTGTTATGAATCATAATGTAAGTATCTGATAGACAGGGTATCTGTTATGTGACCCTGAAGGGGTCAAGACCCCACAAGCTGAGAAACACTGCTCTAGAAGGAAGCAAGCACAGAGCCACCTGCTCCCCAACTCTGCTCTGAGAACCTATGGAAAGGAATTAGATTCTTATATGTCTCTAGATTTTGGGCTCTCTCTTTCTTCTTCAGCATTTAGTTGAGAATTTCTGTGTTCAGTGGGTCTTGTCTATGCAGAGGTGAGCTGTTTATTTAGAGTCTTGAATCGCCTGGAATGCAAGATATTTCCAAAACAATGAGTGAGTGAGCTAAAATAAAAGAAACAAAACACAGAATCCTGCTGACTTTGAGACAGCTGCCAGTATCTGGCTGTGTTAAATCAAGTAAACTGCCAGGAGCTGGGTAGATGGACTTGTGTTGGGGGTTATGAGGGGGTAGATGGCTCCCTCTGAGTGATCTGAGGGGGGGAAAGAATACAGGGCTCTTCCCCAGAATTGCTCTTCAGTCTGATGTGGTGGAGTAACTGTAGTCCCAGTATTTCTGAGGTTGAGGGCAGCCTGGCTGATACAGTGAGCAACAAAACCCTGGTTAAACAAACAAATAAACTTGGAGCTAGGGACATGGTTGGTAGAATAGTGCTTGGCTGACATGCATGAAGCCATAGCCAGCATCCGATAAGCTGGGTGTGGTGGCATAGGCCTGTGATCCTAGCAGGAGGTGGAGGCAGGAGGCTCAGAAGTTCAAGGCCATTCTCAGCCACATAGTGAGTTATAGGCCAGGCTGGGGACTATATCAATAATAATAATAATAATAATAATAACAAAAAACAAAAAAAAAACAACAAATGGGGCTGGAGAGATGGCTCAGTAGTTAAGAGCACTGGCTGCTCTTCCAGAGGACTTGGGCTTGATTCCCAGCACCCACCTGATGGTTCCTAACTGAAGGGCCCAGAACTTCACCCAGCCCCCTGCGTTGGCAGCCATGACAGGCTGCAGAAAAGACCCAACAAGACATAGGCCCCCCGACACAGCAACATGTGCTGAGCCCTCCTCCCACCCCCCACCCCGACCTTGCCCTAATCACCAGGAAGTCAGATACCCTCGATGTGGCATGGATGATACCCTCCATGTGGCAAGGAACCAATCAGAAGTTAGCTGGAAGGCTCTGGATGTGCTTTACTGATAACAGTGTAACGCAGGGCGCAGGCTGAAACAACTGCCCTGGGAGGGCCTCTAGGCATAGCAACCTTTCTGCAGCTGCAGCTGACCAATCAACTCAGGACAGGTTGCCCAAGCCGGGAGGTGCACCTATCCTGAGACTGTTGCTATGCAACTAGCAGACCCCGGACACTCCCCTTGCTGTATATGCCCTGTCCCACTACTGCTCGGGGTGCCTCCTACTCCACCAGCTGTGGACGAAGGACCTGAGTTAACTCCGGTAAATTAAACTCATAAATTAAAAAGACTCTTTGCTTTTGCATCGGATCTGGTCTTTTGGTGGTTTTGGGGATTCAGAGTCTGGGTACAACACTAACCATCAGTAACTTCAGTTCCAGGGGATCCAATGCCTTTCCTGACCTACTTGGGACTAGAATCCAGGGTCTTGTGAATGGCCCACTGAGCAATACCACAAGCTCTTACCCATCCCTGTGCCTGTGAACTACATGGAGTTTCTATAGATTCAATGGGATCATTAAAATGTACATGAAAATCAGGCCCAAGCGTGTAGCCCTGTAAATCCAACTAAGCAATGGCTACCCCAGAGGCTCTGGAAGACTGGAAGCTCAAGGCTTGTTTGGGCTACAGAGTGAGTTCAAAGCTAATCTGAGCTACTTAGTGAGACCCTTGTCTTTGTAAAAAGTACAAAAAAGAAAAAAGTTGGAGGGTGTAGTTCAGTAGTAGAGTATTTATTTGTCTATCATGAATGAGCCCCTAAATCAAATCCCCCAAACTCAAAAGTCGTAAGAAAAGGTGCTGGAGAGATGGTTTAGTAGTTAAGAGCACTTATAGCTCTTCCAGAGGACTCCGGGTTCAATTCTCAGCACCCACATGATGGCTCACAACCATCAGTGACTCCAGCTCCAGGGGATCTGATGCTCTCTTACAGGTACTGCATGCATGCAGTGTAAAAATAGATACTCAGACAAAACACCCATACACATAAAAAAGAATCTTTCCAAATAAATTAAGAGCTGGAAAGATGGGTCAGTAGTTAAGCACTGGTTGTTTGCCCATGGTCTACTGGGACCCTCAGAACCAGCCAGATATGGAAATAGGATCTTTGCCCATGTAAATAAGCATTGAGATGAGATTTCAGGCAGGTGTTTCCTCATCCAGTGACAGTGTTCTTGTAAGAGACAGAGACACCTGGAGAGTATGCTGTGATGACAGAGAAAGAAATAAGGTGATGCAGCCTGAAGCCAAGGAGGGCACTAGTGACAAAAAGAGGAAGAAGTGTCTCCAATCTCAGACTTCTGTGTGTTTGTGCCATTTGTACATGCTTGTTTGTATGTGTGAGCATGTGTGCATGTGAAGGCCAGAGGTCAACACTGGGTGTCTTCAATTTCTTTCTTTTCTTTTTTTTTTTTTTTTTTTTTGGTTTTTCAAGACAGGGTTTCTCTGTGTAGCTTTGGAGCCTATCCTGGCACTCGCTCTGGAGACCAGGCTGGCCTCGAACTCACAGAGATCTGCCTGCCTCTGCCTCTGGAGTGCTGGAATTAAAGGTGTGTGCCACCGACGCCCGGCCTTCAATTTCTTTTTACCTATTTGTTTTTTTTAATTTATCCATTTAATATGTGTGTGTGTGTGTGTGTGTGTGTGTGTGTGTGTGTGTGTTAGTACAAATGTGAAGTCAGAGAACAACTTGTAGGAATTTATTTTCTTCTGTCAAGTGGGCCAGCCCTGCTTTCTTATTATTGTGTGTATGAGTGTAGGTGCCTATATACCACAGCATGCATGTGGAGATCAGAAAAATACTTTTGGGAGGTGGTTCTCAGGGGCTCCTTCCACCATGGGCTCTGGAGATGGAACTCGGGTCATTGGGTTTACAGAGCAAATGCTTTATGAACTGAGCCAGCCCACTGACCCTTCACTGCTGATCAGGCTACAATGACCCGCCAGCAAATTCAAGGGATCAGCTGGGCTGCCTCCACCTCCCCTGGGTTGAGATTACAGCCTTCAAACCACTGAGGCTGGCTTTCTGATGTGGGTACTAGATATCTGAACTCAGGCCCTCATGCTTACACGGCAGACACCTTAGCAGCTAACCCATGCCTCCAGCCCCAGACTCATTCCTTGAGGACTTAACTGGAGGGAGAACCATCTTGCAGAAACCAAGGACCTGGATTTGGGAACTGGGGTGTATTAATCACTTTGAGATGCTGTGATCAAATGCCTGCCAAAAACAATTTAAGAGAGCAACGATTTAGTCTGAGTTAGGGTTTCTATTGCTGTGATGAAAGTTGACCAAAAGCAAGTTGGGGAAGAAAAAGGTTTTTTTTGTTTGTTTGTTTTTTACTTAAGCTTTGACATCACTGTTCGTCACTGAAGGCTGTCAGGGCAGGAACCTGGAGCAGGAGCTGATGCAGAAGCCATAGAGGGTGCTGCTTACTGGCTTGGTCTCCATGGCTTGCTCAGCCTGCTTTCTTTTAGAACCCAGGACCACCAGCCCAGAGGGTGTCCCCACCCACAATAGGCTGGACCTGATGGGGAAGGTCCTTCTGTGTATGCTTATCTTATTGGTTGTTGAATAAAGCACTGTTCAGCCAATGAGGCAGAAAAATAGGTGGGACTAGGAGTCGAGGAGGATTCTGGGAAATGTAGTAAAAAAAAAGTCTTGTGATCCAGGCAGGAAGTAACATAGCAGGCCGACTCAGAATATAAGCAGGGATAAGCAGGAAATCCCTCTCTTCCTCTTACTCCTCATTTCTTCTCTGGGAGCCACCATGTGAGCCCAGCAAGAAAGGACGCATTCCAATGGCATCCTTGATAAGACTTTATAAAATATATAGATAAGAAATTCTAGTCATTGGCCAGCAGTATTGTAATTAACATAAGTCTCTGTGTGTTACTTGGGGTGCCCACATGGTGGTGGGGCTCGGTCGGCTTAGTGAAAAGAGTTATTGTTACATGGCACTTCTTCCATCAATCACTGATTAAGAAAATGCCCTACAGGTTGCCTAAGGCTTGATCTTGTGGAGGTATTTTCTCACCTGGGGTTCTTCAGATGATTCTAGCTTGTGTCAAGTTGACATGAAATTAGCCAGCACAGTTTTACTGTGGCTCATGGTTTCAGAAGGATTTGCGTCCACTGTACGGGCAAAGCATGGCAGTGTTCACGGCAGAGGGAGCGCGTAAACAGCATATTACAGCCGACCAGGAAGCAGGGAACACAGCCCCATTTCCAACACTTCCTAATCTTCAAAATATTTCCACTAGGTGGGGAGCCTGTGAGAGGCATTGGAGGTTCAAACCCTAACATCTGGCTCCAGAACTGGGAGAGAACAAATGCTTGTTGTTTTAAACTGTCTGATAATTGGTTGTCCTTGGTGGCAGCCCTATGAAAGGAACATAGAGCTGTTTGGAGCAAACACAGGGAAAGAAACTCAAGAGACCCAGCTAAGGAAACTGCTGAGAGGGGCTCTGCCACCCCTCAGGTCCCTAGGTTTCTGTCAGTTATTCCTTATTTTACTCTTAGGGTCTCTTCTGGGCTGAGGATATGTAGCTCAATGATCAGAGTGCTTGCCTAGAATGTCAAAGGCTCTGGGTTCTAGCTTTAGAATGGAAACAAAATAAAACAAATGGCCCCTCCATAGGCACCATCAGCACCCCCCAATAAACACACAGTCATGACACCCTACTTTTTCATTTCTTGATGTAGAACAATCATTTTCTACACTATGAATATGTATCACTCTCATTGGTTAGTGAAAAGCTGGGCAGGAAGTTAGGTGGGAAAGCCAAACTGAGAATGATGGGAAGGAGAGTGGAGTCAGGAGAGACACCAGCAAGCTACCCAGGAAGCAAGACATGCTAGAGGACAGGTAAAGCCATGAGCCATGTAGCAATACATAGATTAAATGGATTAATTTAAAAAGAGTTAGCTAGTAACAAGCCTGAGCTATCGACCAAGCATTTGTAATTAACATTAAGCCTCTGAGTAGTTATTTGGGAACTTGTGGGTGAGAGAGAAACATCCATTTACAATTTTCTGTGTGGGTTTTTTTTGTTTGTTTTGTTTTAGACAGGATGTATTAGTTACTTTTTGCTGCTGTAATAAAACGCCACTAATAAAACAACTTATTAAAGAAAGGTCATTTTGACTTACAGTTGCAGAAGAGTAAGAGTTTATTGTGGTAGGAAGGCATGGCAGCAGGTGGTAGGCATGGCAGCAGGTGGTAGGCATGGCAGCAGGTGACAGGCATGGCAGCAGGTGACAGGCATGGCAGCAGGTGACAGGCATGGCAGCAGGTGGAGCTGGAAGCCAAGAAAGCATATCTTCAAAAGCAAATATAAAGCAGAGAACAAAACACCAAAGTGGGGGCAAACCTACAACCACTCACAGCGCAACCTCAGTGACATACTTCCTCCCACAAGGCTGCACCACCTCCCCAAACAGCTCCACTGACTGGCAACCAAGTGTTCAAAATCCTGAGCTCATGTGGAATATTCTTCATTAAAACACCACACAGGGCCTCATTATGTATTTCAGGCTATCCTGGAATTCTATTTGTAGGGGAGGCTGGCCTTGAACTCATAGAGATCTGCCTCCCAACCGTTGGGATTACAGGCACTTGACACCATGTGCCTGGCCTCTGTTTTCACTATTTTACAACCTTTATCATACACATTTTTATTTTTTTATCCTATCAGATATACTCCCTGTTCTCTGCAAGCTCGTGAGTGAAAATTAAAACTGAAAAATAGTACCATGAACTTCAGTTGAGGCACAAGAAAGTGGCTTCCTAAGAAAAGGCCTCTTAGGGCTGGAGAGATGACTCAGCCATTAAAGGCTAGTCTCACAACCAAAAGAAGAGTCCTCCTAAAATACTACATTCCAGGATTATTTTGTTGTCAGCAGCACTGGGGATTGAACCCCGGCCTCATACATGCTATGCAAACAGGTTACCATGGAGACACACCAGCCCAGTATACACAATTTGTATTGGGGGCAGACAGTGTTTTGAGATAGGGAGTCTCTGTGTAGCTCTGGCTGTCCTGGAACTGGCGCTGTAGACCAGGCTGGCCTCAGAACTCAGAGAGATCCACCTGTCTCTGCCCCCAGAGTGCTGGCCAGTTTGTAGTTTTTACATAGTAAATGTATAACCATAGAACTAGCATTTAAACCACAGATGGCCATGAGCCACTAAAACAGAGGACACATCATTGTACAGGTTCCCAGGAATGATGATGAAAGTTTCCTAGACATATGACCCCATATGACCACGCACCAACAAATGAGGCACCTGACATCATGGGGCAGGAAGCAGAGGCAGAAATTGTGCAAGTTGCCACTTCTCTTTTTTGAGACGTGAAATACAGAATGGGCTGTGTATGTGTCATGTAACCATTTTTGACTTAAAATGATAATGAAACCTATATAAAGGACAGTGGAAAAAATAGTCAACATTTAGTCTTGTTTTTGAAGTAACAGCACTTCCTTCCCTTTCTTTCACTGCATCATCTCTTCCAATACAAAGAATTTCTTGTTGCTTCATACACAGTGCATATTCTTATTGCCTATCTCAATAATTTTTTCTATTATACTTATTTACTTACTGTGTGTGTGTTTCTTGACACACTTGTGATGATCAGAGGACAATTTATGGGGGTCAGTTGTCTCTTTCTACCTGCTAAGCCATAGCACCAGCTGAAGATATTCTTTTTTTTAATTTTATTTATGTTTACTTTATGTACATTGGTGTTTTGCCTACAGGTATGTATGTCTGAGGGCACTGGAGCCCCTGGAACAGGAGTTACAGACAGTTGTGAGCTGCCATGTGGGTGCTGGGAATTGAACCCCGGTCCTCTGGAAGAGCAGTCAGTGCTCTTAACCGCTGAGCCGTCTCTCCAGCCCCAGCTGAAGATATTCTAATTTAAGCTTGAGCGCAAGCATCCAGATAGAGAGGCACTGAGAAGAAAGAAGCATGAGTGTGGCTTCTCAAAGAGAGTCACAGACAGGAAGACATACCCTGAAGAGAGTAGGGACTGACCTCAAATCTCCACAGGTTACTAAACCCTTGCAAACTCCTGGGTAATACCAGTGTCTTGTGCCAGAGTCAACTCTCTATGTGCTGTCAAATAGGCCATGTCTTCTACTCAAGCAATTCATCATGGGGCTGGAAGGATGGCTCAGTGGTTAAGAACACCTTGCCCCTTTGCAGAGGACTGGGTTCTAGTTCCAGCACCCCATGGAAGCATACCTCCCTAACCAACATTCCAGAGGATCCACTGCTGTCACCACTCTAGAGGAGGTGGGACCTGGGAGAATGGAACCAGACTAAAGTCTAATGTAGTAGTTAACTTTGTTCACAGCTTCAGACTATACTCTGAGGGTTAAGAGAGATCAATCACATGAGTAAAGCTCTCATGAGTTCAAACTGTATACAGTCACAAGGACAAACTGCAAATGGAAAAACACTTTTTCCCATAGAAGCATATAAAGGATAGTTTAAAATTTTAATTGAATAACACTAGCAAGCAATAATGAATCATCTGAAGTAAAGTCATTCCTATCTGCTGCTACACCCGAGAGAACCACAAATATCCATGCCAAGAATGACTCTGTGTCTTGAGACACTGAAGTCACAAGACTCTTGTTTTCTTAGAGTGTTCTCACAAACACTCAGAATTCTCCTCATAAGACTTCATTCTTTTTTGTTTCCAAGACAGGGTTTCACTGTGTAGCCCAGGCTGTCCTGGCACTCACTCTGTAGACCAGGCTGGCCTTGAACTCACAGAGATCCAGCTGCCTCTGCCTCCTGAGTGCTGGGATTAAAGGCGTGGACCACCATGCCTGTCAGGACTCCATTTTTGGACCTTGTTCTGACACAATGACTTCTCTGGCTTCCATAGGCACCAGGCACAGACATGGTATACAAACATACATACAGGCAAAACACCCATACACATAAAATAATTTTTAAAAATTAAAAAAACATAATCATCCATCAAAAACCATTCAAGAGGGGCTGGATAAATGGCTCAGTCTGTAAGAGTACATACAGCTCTTGCAGATGACCCAAGTTCAGTTTCTAACACTCATGGTCAGTGCCTCATGACTTAGGGATCTGATGGCTTCTCCTGGCCCCTATGGGCACCTGCACAAATTCACACAAATACACATACATATTCATAAATAGAAGTAATAGATGGGAGATATACCTCAGGGGTTACAAGAACACTTGCTGTTCTTGTAGAGGACCTGAGTTCAATTCCCAGGATCCTCATGAGAACTCACAACACCCTTCATGATAAAGGTCTTGGAGAGATCAGGGATAATAGGAAAATACCTAAACATAATAAAAGCAATATACAATATACCAGGGGATCCAGTGCCCCCCCTTTTTTTTTTACCTCAGTGGACACTACAGGAAAGTGAAACACTCATATACATAGAATAAGTACGTCTTGAAATAAAAATAATTTTAGAATGCAGACCATATAAATAGGGCTGTGGGTGTTACTGGGTGTCATAGAGTGTATTTAGTATTTTGGAGGTCCTGGTTCCATCCCCAGCACAACACACACACACACACACACACACACACACACACACACACACACACACGTAAGAGCAGGAATTAACACATGAATTAATATGTGAAGCACAGATAATGAATTTCATTGAGGAGAAACAGTAGTAAGATCTTCTTCTTTCCAGGCCATGCTTTCTGTCCCTGAGAGTGAAGGAATAGCTCCTAAACTAAGCTCCACTCCAAGCAGTCAAGGGAATGAAGCCTTAGCTGCCACATTCCACTTTAGATGATGGACAGGCACAAGAACTCAACATGCTGCCTGGAAGTTAGTGCTAACTTCCCCCTTTTTGTCCTGTGTCGTTTGCCCATGGGACCATGAAACATTCAAGGACTATTTTTATCTCGAGAAAGAGTAGCCAAAAATTCAGTAATTTCATAAATATTTAAATAAATGTTAACTGGCTTGATTTGTTTGTTTTCTAAGATAGGGTTTCTCTGTGTTATAGCCCTAGCTGTCTTGGGACTCACTCTGTAGACAAGACCACACAACTCACTGAGGTCCACCTGCCTCTGCCTCCCGACGGTGGAATTGAAGGCTTGCGCCAGCAGTTGCTTTGAGCTCATAGTGCAGCAGTCGGGTCTAGAAGACCCTGCTCTGCTTCAGTCCCTCCTGCCCTCTGGGGGGGTCTTATGGTCTTTCCATTTCCTCTTTCGTAATGTTTCCTGACCCTTAGCTGGAGGTGGGAGGTAGGGTAATATAAATGTCCTGTTTGAGGCTGGGCATGCCACTGACACTTATTCTTTGCACTTTGGTCAGTTGTGAATTTTGAGTTAACCAACAAAGAAAACTAATGAGGCTTCAGAACTGTACGAATCTATCAGTACAGACACAAATTTAGAGGGATTGATACTGTGCCCATTTAGAAAGATAATATTAGTAAAGTTCACCCCTGGTGTGTTTACCAACCATGGGTTCTTGGTCAGAATTACAGTAGTAGGCATGCATTTCCTCCTGTGGCCTTAAATCCAAGCAGAAAGTGGTTGGTTGCCCCCATAATAATCGTGTCACTATTGCACACATGAGACTCTCTTACATGTAGGTCATTACAGTAGCTCACAGGGTTCATAGCTAGGTAAGACTACTGATGACTCCCTCTTACCCGCAATAGCCTATATAGCACCTTCTAGTACTATGAAAGGTTGCCAGCAAGGAGGAAGCTTCCACTTTAGTGCCAGCTTGATTTTGTCTTCGTGGAATAGTATGTGGTGTCTTCAGCAATAGTGTTTTACCACCAAGCTCTGGGAGACAGCCAACAATGGTGGCCACAGCCTGTGTTATTCTGGAGGGGTGTGTGTGTGAGGGGTCTCTGAAGTATTTGGATTTTTAAAGGAATAAGTAAATTGTTTTTATTCTTGATAACTAGGAAGAAAAAAGTGACCTTTTCTTAAGGTGTGCCTTTATTTATATATTATTATTTTGGGGTTTTAAACGTATATTTAGTGTGTGTGTGTGTGCGTGCACACCTTAGTGTGATGTGGAGGTCAGAGGACAACTTGCAGCAGTTAGCTCTTTCCTTCCACCATGTGGGTGTTGAGGGTTGAACTAAGCTCACCAAGCTCCGACGGAAGAGCTTTCATTCACTGAGCTACCTTGATGTCCTTACTTTGGTTTCCTGAGATAGAGTCTTACTATGGAGTCTTAGTGTGATAATTTGAAAGAAAATGTCCCCCAAAGGGAGTGTCACTATTGGCAGGTATGGTTTTGTTGGAGTAGGTATAGCCTTGTTGGAGGAAGTGTGTCACCATGGAGGCGGGCTTTGAGGTCTCATATGTACTCAGTGTGATACTCAGTTCACTGCCTATTGCCTTCGAATCAAGATGTAGCCAGCACTATGTCTGCCTGCGTGACGCCATATTCTCTGGCATTATAATAATGGATTACACCTCTGAAACTGTAAGCTGCCACCTCAGTTAAAATGTTTTCCTTTCTAAGGAGTTGTCTCGGTCATGGTGTCTCTTCAAAGCAATAGAAACCCTAAGATCCTTGGCTTGTCTGAAACTTGCTATATAGCTCAGGCTGGCTTTTTGCAATTGCTAACCCATTTCCAGTTTGAACAGCTGTTGGTGTGCCTCAGCTAGCACCATGGGTTTTAGGGTGAGTGAATAGGGGAGGCAGTGAAACACCTGAGGTCAGCTGTGACAGGATCTGACTTATGTTACTGTGTCCATAGGAAATAATAGAGCAATGACTGCATAGAAAACACATGGAATAACAGACATGATCACAGACAAGTTATAATCAACGTAACAATAAAAATCCTAGACCTGCGTGTCTGAACGTACGTTTATGTTCTCACACATGACTTCTCTGGCAAACCCTCCACCCTGTCAGATTTTATTCTGCCCAAGGAAACCCGAGTGAAGATTGAGAAACAGCTCCTTTTGGCTGAGCTTCAGGTTTAGCAAAAGCTGCAGACTCATTTCCATTTGTTACATTCTAGTGCCGCCATGTGATCCCTTCCAGTGTTTGCCAATTTGTAGCCAAGTATACAACTGCACACTTGCAAATTCAGCCTTATGTTTGGTTAAGAAGCAATTACAAATAAATAAGTATATATTTTAAAATATAATATTCATTCATTCATTTGGGAGGAGGGGCATGTGCGGAGGTCAGAGGCCAGTTTATGGGAGTTGGTTCTCTCTTTCCACCACGTTAGGACCTGGTCATTAGGCTTGGTGGCAAGTGTCTTTATCTACTAAGCTGTGTGTGTGTGTGTGTGTGTGTGTGTGTGTGTGTGTGTGTGTGTGTGTGATGTAGTCCACGAAAGCCTCAAACTGTGCAGCTGAGAATGATCTTGAACTCCTGATTGCCTGCCTTCACTGCCCAAGTACTAGGATTTCATGCACGGGCCCACAAGCCCAGCTTATGCGAGGCTGGGAATTGAATGCAGGGTCTTGCACATGCTGGAAAGTACTTTAGCAACTGAGCCACATACCAGACAGATTACAAATATTAAAGAGATACAAATATGCTGGGCAGTGGTGGCACATGCCTTAAGTCCCAGCACTCGAGAGGCAGAGGTCAGCCTAGTTTACAAAGAGAGTTCTTGGACAGTTTTCAAAGCTACAGAGAAACCATTTTTCAAAACAGACAAACAAACAAAAAGAAAGAAAGAAATAAAAATATAAATGTATATAATTCAGCATGTTCACCTAGGAGATTAACAACAGGTTTTTAAAGACAAGCTTGCTGAGTGTTGGTGACAATACAGTAAAGCGTTGTCTTTCTAGTAGGAAAGGCCACTAAGACCTTCTGAATTGCATGCAGGCAGTTCAGCAATGTGCAGTACAGGTAGGCAGGATCCAGTTAAGACTATTCCTAGGAATGTATCTTCAAAAATCCCTTTATTTTGTGTGTATGTATGTGTGTATGTGTGTGGGGGTGTGGGGGGCCACATGTGTGTCACAGCATGAATGTGGAGGTCAGAGGACAACTTGTAAGAGTGGGTCCTCCCCTACCATGTAGGTCCTGGGAATCAATTTCAGGTAACTCACGTTTTGCCACAAGCACCTTTCCCCTCTAAGTCATTTCACTGGCCCCGGGAATGTCAACGACTCCAAATATGAAAATCTGTAGAAACCTATTAGTGAGGGCTGGAATAAGCCCTCTTGCATTCCGAGGACCAGATGTTCCAGCACCCACATAAGGCAGCTCAGGAGTCCAGCTCCAGGGCATTTGATGCTGTCTTCTGCTGATATCCGTACTCACTCCTGTGTTGGGGGGGGCGGGGAGCACAGGCACACACACAAATATAAATATTTTGGGAGGGAGGGGTTTAAGACAGGATCTCAGTATATAACCTCAATGGCCTAGAAATCAGAGATCTACCTGTCTGCCTCCTAAATGCTGGGGTTAAAAGTTTGCACCATCATGCCCAGCCAATATTTAAAACACTATTAGTGCAATCTAAATAGTTGGACTTGGTGGGACATGTCTGTAATCCCAAGACTTGGGAGTAGAGGTAGGAGGAACAGAGTTGGAGGCTATCATTGTCTACATAGTAAGTGTGAGATAAGCTTATACTAAGGAGACTATCGCATCCTCCATCTAAATGTCTAGAGGACATTCAACAGTGGATGACACAGGGGTATTAAGAATGTGTTATATCGAGGACAATATGCTACCTCACATTCCCTCACAGACCATGGAGGACGTATATTATCCTCACATTATGGATATGATGGATATGATGGTTCAGAAAGACTGAACAATCCAGTCTAGGTAATAAACCTATAGTTACAAGCAGTTTGGTAACCTGAGCATGCCTGGCTCTCAAGACTGTGGTCCTTTTACAATACCAATGTCAGAACGTGAAACCAATGAAGACATTTTTAACTAGGTACAGTGGCACATGCCTGTAATCCCAACACATGGGAAGCTAAAGATCATTCCTGGAAACCACAGGCAGTTTGAGGCTAGCCTGAACAACCTAACAAGACCCTTCTTGAAAATAAGAAAGATCAAAAACTCCTATTTTCTTTAAATAATTTATTTAACTTTATTTTATGTGCATTGGTATGAAGGTGTCAGATCCCCTGAAACCACAGTTACAGTTTTAAACTGTACCATGGGGGTGCTGGGAGTGCTCTTAACCACTGAACCATCTTTCCAGCCCCCTCTCCCCCAAAACTCTTATTTTTAAAGACTTACAGTATGTCAGGAGGTGGTGGTGCATGCCTTTGATTCCAGTCCTTGGGAGGCAGAGGCAGGAAGATCTCTGATTTTTTTTTTTTTTTAAAGATTTTACTTATTTATTACGTATATAGTCTTCTGCCTGCATGCCAGCAGAGGGCACCAGATCTCATTCAAGGTGGTTGTGAGCCACCATGTGGTTGCGGAAATTGAACTCAGGACCTCTGGAAGAGCAGCCAGTGCTCTTGACCGCTGAGCCATCTCTCCAGCCCCAGATCTCTGATTTCTAAGACAGCCTGGTCTACAAAGAGAGTTCCAGGACAGCCAGGGCTGCACAGAGAAACCCTGCCTCAAACAAAACAAAACAAAATGGCTTATAATAGCGGTTGGAGAGATGGTTCAGCAGATGAAGAGCTCATGCAGGGATTCAAATTCAGTTCCTAGCAGCCATGTCAAGTGGCTCATAACCACTTTTAACTCCAAGGGATCCAACACCCTCCTCTGGCCTCCAAGAATATCTGCACTCACATACCCATGTGTGCACACTCGAGCACACACACACACACACACACAATTAAAAAAAAAAATAAAATCTTAAAAAAAACCCAACTAGGTAGTAAGTATAATCACTTTTTCTATGGTGAATTATATACATCAAGTTGCTGCTGTTGTACCTGCTGTCTTGAAAAGGCTGGCCCACTCTTTGCTAAATCCTTGTCTTGCTGAGCATGAATGAAATGCAGTTTTCTTTTCTCACCATGTTTTCTCATGAAAAAAAAAAGCACACTGTCTGGGTCTGGTGGTGCACGTAGGGAATAGATGAAGGAGGAAGATGAACTAACTCCAGGCCAACCTGGGCTACATAATGAGATGTCTCAAAACTAATAGCTGTGATATGTGCTGTAATCCCAACAGGTAGAAGGCAGAGATGGGAGAATTCTTTGGACTTCTAGGCCAGCCTGGTTTACACAGTAAGTTCCAAGTCAGCCAGAGCTAAACCCAACCAAATGAGCATTTTAAAGACAATCTTATTTGTTTTGAGACAGGGTTTCTCTGTGTAGCCCTGGCTGTCCTGGCACTTACTCTGTAGACCAAGCTGGCCTCGAACTCACAGAGATCCACTTGCTTCTGCCCCCTTGCTAAATGAGCATCATTAACAGGAAGCTGATACTAATATGGCACAGACCAAAACATTTCTCTCCCAGATCAAACCTCTGTCCCCAAATGGTAGATTCTCGTGTAGCCTTCTAGACAGCTTCACCCACAGGTTACCTTCACCACTTTGTTAACTGAAACTGACTGCAGTAACTCACCCATTTTAAGTGTATTGAGAGACATTTTGCTGGGGTGGCACTATGCTTCTGTTTGTGCCCGGATGAGCAGACACCTCCTCATCAGGCTGATTCTGCCCTGGTTCCCTGGCTACTGAGAGTACTTTACATTGGGACTTTTTCTAGCAGTGCGTCAAGACAACCTAGGGCTACATAGCAAAGTGCCACCAACAAATGTGTAGTGTGCACAGGGCTGAGGTCCTTGGCCACCTGTATTTCTCTACTTTTTAGTTTTGTATGCAGAGTTTATATTTGTATTTAAGAGGAATAGCACAAAATATGTATATTCTATCTTCTGGAAGCATGGGCCTCACCTTACTTTTGTTTTTGAGGTGAATTTAGAGGATAAAACATACAAACCTGACACCAACAGTACCAGAGATGGTCTTTCAGGAGTTCTCACCACAGGGCTATATTCTTGGCTGACCAACGGTGTTTTTTTGTTTGTTTTTGTTTTGTTTTAAGAGATCCTCCTGCCTCTACCTCTCAGATATTTGGATTAAAGGCATGTATCACCATACTCAGCTAAAAATGATTTTTATTTTACTTTTTAGAGTCTCATGTGTCCCACACTGGCCTAGAACTCCTTACATAGTCAAAGATAACCCTGAAACTTCCATTCTGTGGGACCTGGAGATTAAACAGTTACCAGGGCTGGGGGCAGGTGACTTTATCTGCTCAGCAAACTCACCAGCTCTATCCCTGATTTAACAGTAACTTTAATGTATGTATGGGAGGCAGAGGCAGGAAATTCTAAGGTTGAAGCCATATTGAGTTACAGTTAGATCAGCCAGGCAACATGACTAAGGGCAAGGAAAACAAAACAATAGTCCTTTTTTTTTTTTTTTTTTTTTTTGGTTTTTGAGACAGGGTTTCTCTGTGTAGCTTTGGAGCCTAACCTGGCACTGGCTCTGGAGACCAGGCTGGCCTCGAACTCCCAGAGATCTGGCTGCCTCTGCCTCCTGAGTGCTGGGATTAAAGGTGTGCGCCACCAATGCCTGGCTCAATAGTCCATTTTTTAAAAGTAATTTTATTGTGTGGTGTGGCATTATGGAGGCAGAGGCAGGTGGATCTCTGTGAGTTTGAGGATCTAAACCGTGAGTTCCAAGCATCCAGGGCCCCACAGTGAGACTCTTCCTAGGCAACCTTATATAACCATTTTAAAGGGGGAAAATCCACCAATTATTTTTCTGTATGCATTTTTTCAAATACTTTATTTAAATAAACAATTCTTTTAGTTTTTTCCTGAAAGCTATCACTGAGTTGCTTAGTCAATTTCTCTTAATTTGACAGAAATATACAAGCCCAAGCCACAGTCCTGGCTTCTTAGATGATGTTGAGGACCTGAATTCCATTCGTGGTGCTTGCATGGCAGGACTTTACCAGCTAAGCCATCATCCACCCCAAGACAGGGTTTTTATACATGGAAGAAACAGGAATTAAATTTAAAGAATTAAAGATCCTGTTTTAAAGAATTAAAACAGGATTCTTTTTTAAGAGAAGGGTGGACTATTTATTCTAACTGTATGAGTGTTTGCCTGCATGTGCACTCCTGGTGCCCTTGGAGGCCAGAAGAGGGCACCAGGTTCCTGGGAACTGGATTTAAATGGTTCTGAGCTGCAGCGTGGGTGCAGAGAACTGAATTGGGTGGGTCCTCTGGAAATGCAGTCAGTGCTCTTACCTGCTGAGACACCTCTCCAGCCTGAGACTGAACTATTTTGTTTTGTTTTTGAGACAGGGTTTCTTTGTGTAGCTCTGGCTGTCCTGGAACTCACTCTGAAGACCAGGCTGGCCTCGAACTCACAGAGATCAGTCTGCCTCTGGAGCACTGGGATTAAAGGTATTCGCCATCACTGACTAGCGAGTGAACTATTTTCATGTACAGTGTAAAAAACTGAGACTCCAAATTACACAAGGAACCAATATTAAAATATTTATTAATTCAGCATGCAAGATACTTAAGTCATGGTTATATTAGTATTGAATGTCTTAGATATTCATTTCAGGATAATGAAATATAGATTGCACAATTTATATACTGCAATAAATTAGTCGCAGACTCCAAACTTCCTCTTGTTTTTGAAAAAAAATTGTTTGATTTACGAGGATCCACCAAGAAATGTCTAGAGGGGGAAAAAAACAGAAGCATAACATATGAGTGTCAGGGTTTCATTATCGTTATTATTACAGTTACTGTGTGTGTGTGTGTGTGTGTGTGTGTGTGTGTGTGTGTGTGTGTGTGTGTGTGTGAGAGAGAGAGAGAGAGAGAGAGAGCACATGCACACAAATGTCAGAGGACAGCTTTGGGGGTTTTGGGGATTAAGATCTCACAATCAGGCTTGGCAGCACCTGCTCTTCCCTGCTAAGCCATCTTGTCAGCCCTAGGTTCAAATTTTAAATAGAAAATTGTTAGATAAGCTACAGAACCTATGGCTCAGCTATTGCTAATGTACACATATAAATGCACCTCACATTTGAAGGCAGGTACAACTAGAGAGAAACAAACTTTACAGGTTACAAATTTGTCTCAATCAATAGTCTCATTTTTTTTTTTTTTCACAGTCAATACTGTGCTGCTATGGTGTCAGCATTGGGTGACACTGATCTGTATCTGGCCTACTGGATGTCAGTTTGTTGGCTTCGCTGGCCTAGAGATGGGCTGGGTTAGAGGACTCAGCTCACTGAGGCTGTGCCTTGATAGTTGTTTCCTGGCCCTGCCACTCCCTGTCTGACTTTCTACCTTGAGATGAGCAGCTTTATGAAATCATGTTGTCTGGTCAAAGGATGAAAATGAGCCATGGCTGTGGACTGCAATCTTGGAAATGGAGCCAAAAACAAATCTTTGTTCCTTTGAGCTGTTTCTCTTCAGTGTCTGTCACAACAGAGTCTAACTAACATGGCCACAGAGCACAAGTGACTGGACACAAACACAGCTAGTTATTTATGGAAGGTAACAATGTACAGATGGAGTGCAGCATGCCAAGATCCTGGGGCTGCATTCACAGCTGGGCCATTAGGCAGCAAATGACTCAGGCAGGGTCACTTAGCCTGTGGGGCTTTAGTGACATCATAGTTTCTGTAGTAGACTAGTACAACACACTGCTCATGTTTATGGGGATGCTGATGTCAACAAACCAAATATAGCATAGATAACCATGTGCACATAATAGTTGATAATGAAGCTGGGTGTAGTGGTACTTGCCTTTAATCCCAGTACTCCTGAGGCAGAGACAGAGACATGCAGATCTCTGTGAGCTTGAGGCCAGCCTGGTCTACATAGTGAGTTCCAGGACAGCCAGAGCTACACAGAGAAACCCTGTCTCAGAATAACAACAACAACAACAACAAAAAAGGTGATAATAAATGATGTTGCTAGTCTACTGACCACACATACTTTTTAATCATTCTTTTAGTGCAGCGGTTTTCAACCTATGGGTCATGACCCCCTTGGAAAACCTTTTATCTCCAAAATATTTACATTATGATTCATAACAAGCAAAATTACAGTCATAAAGTAGCAACAAAAATAATTTTATGGTTGGGAGTCGCTACAACATGAGGAACTGTTGTGTTTAGGAAGGCTAAGAAGCATTGCTTTAGCATGTACTCCTGCTTAAAGAACACACTTTGTAGTGTAGAAGAGACTGAAGTACTGTACTGACCAGACCCAGGCTTCCTGTGTCTTCTACCTGCATCGAGAGGACACACTGGGTGACATACCAAGACCATCTAGGTTTGTGTAGATGTGATATTGGCATGACACAGTACTCAGAAGGAAACCACAGTTATGCTCTTGCCACATAGCTGGGCAGTGGTGGCACATGCCTTTAATCCCAGCACTTGGGAGGAAGAGGCAGGTGGATCTCTGTGAGTTCGAGGCCAGCCTGATCTCCAGAGCGAGTGCCAGGATAAAAACAAACAAACAAACAAACAACCAAAAAAAGTGCTTGCCATGTAAAGCTCAACAATCTGAATTTGATCCACAGAATCCATGGTGGAAAGACTGTGTGTGCATGTGAACATGAGTATACCCCACACACCCCACATACACTAATTTAATTAAAATATAGTCTCATATTTGAATTGAAGCAATAATTAGCTAGTTTTACCTTCAGGATTTCACAAGGAGCTGCATCTGATGGCACAGATTTCCCACAATGTTTTGAATACTCAATTATCAAAGCTGATGCTTCATCTAAACTGGAACCAGAAAGAACAAGGCAGCTGTGAAGAGGCCCTTTTGGGTGATTCCTGTAGTGATGACTTCAACAATATATAGAGATGTCAAAATGTATCAAGTTGTATTCTTCACATAAAATTTCAATTTGAACTCATAAATTAACATTCATCCATATTCTGCAATGCAATCATGACTGGATCCTGAGGATGAACAAGCAGCTAGAATCGTGGTGTGTGGGAGGAGACAGGACCCCTGAGTGGCCAGCTGGTATTCCTCTTCTAACTTTCCATATCCAATCCTGACCCCAGTTCAAGCAGCTCACTGTTTCTGAACCTGTGGGTGTAGAAAGCTAACTAACCAAGCTTAGCAAGAATCCTGTTACATAACACCAGCAACGTGCCATGCAAACATTAAGGAATAAAGTTGTAATCTAGGGTTCAGAACAGGACTATGAGAAACCTATTTTGAGGATCCAGACAGCTCCTTTAATTACTGGATGATAGACTCATGTCCCAAGGTTCCCAGCCACAGGAAGACCAACTCCCGGGAATGTGCAGGGATGTTGCGGCTAATGCTGCAGCCTTGGTCACAACCACACAGGTTTATCATGCTTTCTTCTCTAGCATCAAGACACATTTGAAGGACATTCTACAGCAAGTCGGAGCCCCCCATGTTAACTTACCTCAAGTCATTTGCCAGATAGTTTACCAATTCAGTGATATTGTTGGTGTTTATCATATGCCATTTCAACAATTGAAAATACTTTGTCTTTGCCAAAATTCCAAATTCCTTCTTATTTATGACATGATTCAGAATCAGACTTCTAATCTATGAAATGCAAGTTATCATTATATCAAAAATGTGTTTAATTTTAAGCCTTTTGTCAATGACAAGTTTCTGACAGAGATGAATTGTTAGTTCTCTGGGATTAAGTCTCCAGGAGCAGGGCATGTGGCTTAGTGCAGTACATGGAGAGAAAGCTCTTCTTGTTACCCACTTGTGGATTTTTAAGTGAGGAAGAGGATCCAATTACAAGTATTTATAGGCACAATTTCTCCAGTGGGCACAGCAGTAAACAAGACAGCCACAACTGTTTTTTTATTTTTATTTTTATGTAATGCTGGGTTTTGAATCCAGGCTCTGGAGGATGAGAGGCAAGTGACACTAAGTGCGCACTAAGTGACATCCCCAGCCAGGTACTATTAAAACACTAAGTTTTTAATAAGAGTGAAAGAGTGTTATTTGAGGGGTAAGAATTACCATCTATGATCAGACATAGCAAAATGAAATGAAACTGTCCCTTACTTGGTGGGAAAACCCTGCTAGTTGGCCAGTGCTCATATGTTCTTCTAATTGCTGTAAAATGATCTGAGCATCACATGAATCCAGGAAATTCTAGGGCAAAAAATTAAAGCATAATTAAAAAGGGTTATTACATCTAATTTCTGTCAAGTCTGCAAGATTTTATAAAACTCTTTAAGAGCTGAGCATAAACCCACTTGGTAGAGTATTCGCCCATCGTGTACCAAACCCCAGGTTTTAGCCTCTGACTTAAGAAACTGGGCATAGTGAGTGCACCTGTAATCACAGCACTCAGGTGGAGGAAGGTGGTCCTTAGCTACACAGTGAATTGGAGACCTGTCTGGGACACATGAGACCATGGACTCAAAGAGGGGCGGGGGGGGGGGGGGCGGGGGGGGGACGACAAAACCAGGCCAAAAGGCAGGAGAGCGATGTTCACTGGAGCTGTGTAACTCTCTTCAGGGTTACTTCTATACATACTTTCCCTTAAATTAAAAGTTCATCAGTTCTATTAAAAATTGAAAAAAAAAAAAAAAGATGAGCTGGGTGGTGGTGGTGCACGAGTTTAGTCCCAGCACTTGGGAGGCAGAGGCAGGCAGGTCTCTGAGTTTGAGGCTAGCCTGGTCTACAATTCCAGGACAGCCAGGGGTACATGGAGAAACCCTGTGCTGAAAAACCAAACAAAAGTTGAAAAAGAAAAAGATGCATGTGCCACACATGGCTGAGGACAGTCCTGATAAAATGCTGCTTTTCTTGCTTCATTTTGCTCTGCCTAGAAAATCGATTTCCCGGAGATAACAGAGTAATGTCCAAACTCTTTTAAGCTATCTTTCAGCTCACATCAATCAGCCTTGTTACTTCCCATTAGCCCACCTCACCCACACTGAGTACGCATGCTTTGTAGGTTTGGTGACAGGAAATCTCTTGTGAGGGACAGGCAGTATGTGCAGGCAGCCCTGAAGGAACAACACATAAGATACCTTAATCTGCTGCTGCCGTTTTTCAGAGTGGGGCATTAGCATTAGACAAGCCAGTGCAAAAGCTGGAAGCTCTAGCTGTACATACTGCTTGGCGACTCCGATCATGTCAAGGTCATCCGAAACTGGGCATCTAGGAGAGAGGCAATAATTAGTTAATGGCTTGGCGGATTACTAGACCAAATTAGCCTTTCTCACTTTGCATGGGGCTTCCCGTCCACTGTCAGTTACTGTAAATGCCTGAGTGCTGATACACAGCACATTCTTACTCATGAGGAATGAGCCTCTGAGAACAGCCCAGCCCTCAGGAGGCAGAAGCAGGAGGATCTGTGAGTTCCAGGTCAGCCTGGTCTACAGAGAAGAGTTCCAGGAAAGCCAGGGCTACACAGAGAAAACCTGTCTGGGGGCGGTGGTGGAGCAACAAAAACAAACAAGCAAAATTCTTAGATGCCCAGGATCCACGTGACAACACTACAGAACTTAGCAAGAAGAGGCACTGGGGCCTGGAGAGATGGCTCAGAGGTTAAGAGAACTGACTGCTCTTCCAGAGGTCCTGAGTTGAATTCCCAGCAACCACATGGTGGCTCACAACCATCCATTATGAGATCTGGTGCCCTCTTCTGATGCGCAGATATACATGGAAGCAGAATGTTGTATACATAATAAATAAAATTAAAAAAAAAAAAGAAGAAGAAGAGGCACTGTAAACCTACATTAATATCAGGCACTAATCTCAGAGGGCTGTGACCATCAGCTTTGGAGAAAACTTTCCAGCACATGTGGAAAGTGGTGTTACAAAAATAATAGATGCGCCGGGTGTTGGTGGCGCACACCTTTAGTCCCAGCACTCGGGAGGCAGAGGCAGGTGGATCTCTGTGAGTTCGAGGCCAGCCTGGTCTCCAGAGCGAGTGCCAGGATAGGCTCCAAAGCTACACAGAGAAACCCTGCTCAAAAAAATAAAAAAAAAAAAAAAGGAACTACTCTGAGGCTGGGAATGTAGCTCAGTTGGTATAGTGCTTACCTAGAACAAACAAAGCCTTGAGATAGATCACTAGCATGTCATAAAACTGGGCTCTGTGGCACAAGCCTGTAATACCAGCACTTGAGAGGTGTAGGTAGAAAGAATTAAAAGTCAGCTGCACATAGAGTCTGAGACCAGCTTGAGTTACATGAGACCTTTTATTAAAACAAAACAGAAAGTTTCTGAAGCTACATGTGGTACACACACCCATCATCCCAGCTCTCTAGAGGTGGAGGCAAGAGGATCAAGAGTCTCAGCACAAGACAAGTTAAAGGCTAGCCAGGCTACATGAGACCCTGTGTAAAAAGGAAACTAAAAACAACATGGAAAATGGTGACAGGATGACTGACATCCAGGGAGTAACCATGGATATGGAGGCCACCGTGTTCAGAGATAATAACTGGAAAGGAACTTCGAAGCAATAAGTCTCACTTTCTTTATAAGAAAACACAAATCTACTCACTCTAGGATGGCGACGAGACTCTCACAGCAATCTGATAACTGGCTGGGTCTTAAAGGACAGGAAGCTGAAGAGAAAAGGTAATGACCACATCAGCCAGGCCTGGTGGCTAAACTTGTAATCCCAGCCCTTGAGAGGCTGAGGCAGGAATACTGTTTAAAGCTAGCCTGGGGCTATAGAGCAAAACCCTGTCTTACCACAAAACCACCCAAACATGCTACTGTGAACATAGAGAGGCCAGAAGCTCACCTGAGAGCAGAGGGATCTGGATCACACACTGCCAAGCCCTGCTGAAGTAGGGAACCTGTGGAAATATGGGCATTGAAGAACCCGTGTCCTGAACACTAGAAACTCTGCTTCAAAGTCACAGAACAGTTCAATCAAAACGTATGTTGTACATGTTGAGACTAAAATCGTATGTCCATAGTGAGCGGGTATAGACATTTTCCCTGTCATGATTCCTACATGATACAGTATGACAATTATTTATACAGCAATGTGTACAGTGCTGTGTGTTAAAGTAACCTAGAGATGACTTAAAATATACACTGCTGAGGTGGCTCAGTGGATAAAGGTGCCTGCTGCCAAGACAGATAACCTGAGTTTGATCTAAGGACCTATATGGTAGAAGGTGAGAATTGACTCTCACAAGTTGCTGTCTGACTGCCACTCATAATACGTGACACACACAAAATAACTAAGTAAAATGTAATAAAAAATAAAAGATAAATTTATAGAAGGAAGTGAATATGTTACATGCAAACAGTATGCTTTTTCATATATGGGACTCAGGCAAAGATTATGGAATCTGCAGAGTGTGGTGTCCTAGAGCTAACCCGCACAGAAATCATAGGTCTACTATATTTGCATATATTTGGTAATAAAAGAAATGAAGAATGGAAAATGCTACAATGTAGTGTTTAGCCACAGTAGAAGCCAGGCACAGAAGGACAGCCATATACTGTGTGATCCATTTGATGTGAAATGTCTAAAAGAAATAAATCTATACAAAGATTAGGAGTTGCTGAGGGCTGGATGAAGGAAAGGATGGCTATCAGATATGGGGCTCTTTTTTCTCTTTTAGGCAGTACTGGGGACAGAACCTAGGGCCTCATGTATGCTACCCTGACCTGTATGTACTCCTAGCTCTGAGATTTCTTTCTAAAGTGAGGAAAACATTCTATTTTAGCCAATAGAGATGGTTTTGCAACTTTGTAAATATAGTAAAACCCATTTAAAAACATACCTTTGAAAGGGTGAATTTTACCTTAATAAACAAAGACAGATCTACCTGTCTTGAGACTGAACAGTCTCCCAGATACTCCTATTTTGTGGAAACACCACCTTAAGGACTGGAGTGACAACTCAGTGGTTAAGAGTTTTGGCTGCTCGTGCAGAGGACAAATGTTCATTTTCCAGCTTCCATGTCAGGGGGCTCCATGACTGCTGTAATTCCAGTTCCAGGGAACCCAAAACCCTTTTCTGGTCTCCTCAGGCACTTCACTCATGTGCAGATACCCACAGAGACATGCACACACATGCGCATAATTAAAGAAAAAAATAGCACCTTAAAACATGACTGTGGTATGGTGCACACCTTTAATCCCAGCACTCAGGAGGCAGAAGCAAGCGGATCTCTGTGAGTTCGAGACCAGCCTGGTCTATAGATCGAGTTCCAATAAAGGCTCCAAAGCCACAGAGAAATCCTATCTCCAAAAAATAAAACAAACAAAAACTTGACTGCATTTATGTATGTACACACATACACACAAGTATGCTCATGTAACAGGAAAGTAACTCTAGAAGGACTAGTAAAGGAGTATTTTATTGTTGTTTTTTGTTTTTTGTTTTTTTTGTTTTTCGAGACAGGGTTTCTCTGTGTGGCTTTGGAGGCTGTCCTGGAACTAGCTCTTGTAGACCAGGCTGGTCTCGAACTCAGAGATCCACCTGCCTCTGCCTCTGCCTCCCGAGTGCTGGGATTAAAGGCATGCGCCACCAACGCCCGGCTTTTTTTTTTTTTTTTTTTTTAAGATTTTATTTGTTTATAACATTCTGCTTCCATGTATATCTGCACACCAGAAGAGGGAAGAGGGCACCAGATCTTAAAATGGATGATTGTGAGCCACCATGTGGTTGCTGGGAATTGAACTCAGGACCTCTGGAAGAGCAGTCAGTGCTCTTAACTGCTGAGCCATCTCTCCAGCCCCTTATTGTTGTTTTTTGAGATAGGGTTTTTCACTGTATCTTTGGCTGTCTTGAAACTTGCTCTATAGACCAGGCTGGCCTCAAACTCACAGAGATCCTCTTGCTTCTGCCTCTTGAGTGCTGGAATTAAGATGCATGCCACCACACCTGGCTAAGTAAAGGGGAATTTTAATGTTTCACTTAGTATATTCTCACAATTATATTAAGAATAAATTACCTAATTATTTTTAAAACTTTTAGAAAGTTATGATTTTTTTTTTTTTAATTGTGAGCTAGTGATGCACCACAGTTGGTGGACAACTTGTGGGTGTTTTTTCCTTTCATTCTACCACATGGGACCCAAGATTCGAACTCAAATTGTCAGTCTTGGTGGCAAATGCCTTTAACACTGAGCCATCTCTCACTGGCCCCTTAAATGATCTACTTCTGTACAATGATTATGTAGATACACAACTCAAGAGACTGAAAAGACAGAACAAATAAGCCTCCAATTTTACAGATCTTGAAGGTGAGGGGGCAGTCCAATGTGTAATTAAAATAAACGATTCTGTGACAAATGCTACAGTAGTAGTGCCAAATGACTCATGAAGCCTAGAGAACTCAGGAAGAGGCGCCTTCAAGATGGCGAAATGCCAGCTGAGGATGCTGGGAGGCTGTCCCACACGGGTACATCTGTTCTGTTCTTTACTAAGAAGCTGATGGCTCAGCACAAGGTGCCCAGAAACTACCGAGCACAGAGACAGAACTTAAAGGAAAAGTGCATACCTGCCATAATGAATGGACGCTAGAAATGGAAGATAAAACTTTCCTTAGGTAAGGAATCTGTAAAAGGAAAGAAAATTTAAAGATTTTAAGGATTACCAAAACGCTAAGTTTCAATACCTCAACACAAAATATTGAACTTTTTTTAAACTGTATTTGAGATAGGACCTCACTCCACAGCCCAGGCTGGCTTCAATTCATGGGCAACCACAACAGTTGGGATTACCATCACATTAAGCAATTGTGCATACTTTTTCCTTCTTTTTCTTTTTGAGACAGGGTTTCATGTAGCACAGGATGGCTTCAAACTAGATATGCAAAGGAACATGACCACATCTCTGAGTCTCCTGCCTCTATCACCCGAGTGCTGGGATTGCAGACATGGGGCACTGTGCTGGGTACTGAGCTATGTTCCCAGCTCCTCAAGGTCACTTTGAATTTGACTTTCTCTAACAGTCTAAGTCTGGCAGGAGCCCAAGAGCAAATGCCTGCAGCATACATCAATAATTGGTGCTGATTCAACACGTGTTGGGGATGTTGTGTTTCAGGAAGCCCAAGTCTTACCATGTTGAAGCCAAGAAGCTTCTGCAAGAGCCCATTCCAAAGCTGCAGGTCATAGATTTTGTATTCTAAGCAAAGCTCTGCCACCAATCGTACTGCCTAAAAGCCAAAACACCAAACAAGAAAACAACAAAATTACATTGCTTTAAGACACTGGCAAGCAAGTCCAACAGCCTCATAAGACATATGGATATAGCCCACAAATGTCTAATGCCTAGTCTCAGTGAAGGACTCCATTTCCTAACTAAGAAAAAAGAAGGCTCTTCTCTTTCCTGTTTCTAATCAAGATCAGCCTGCCTACTGGCTTCATTCCTGTCCCAGCTCCAACTGCAACAATGATCAGTTTTCCAAAGGTGACTAGGCGGGAGAGAATGCCACCCTCCCTAGGGGGCAAGCCTTGGAAGGGAGTACAAGTGCTCTTCCTTGTCTCCAGGCATGACTAGCCCATGTACTCTAAGAAAGGCAGAAAGGACCTTCCAAATCGCCTTAAAATTCCATTCCAAGGGCTGCAAACACAGGAGAGGTCTAGGGCATTGGACCTACTGGAGGCAAAAGGTCTCTGGTCAGCTGAGTTGTGGTAGGTGACTGAGCAACTCACACTGCATATGAAAGGAAAGGAGCGCCATGCTTGGCCATGCTTAGTGACTCTACGTACCATAGATTCGTGGCTATGGTTCTTCCACAAGCCCTTAATCATTCCTTCCTTGGGACTGTTGCAAAATAATTCATATGTGATGGGAATATTCAATGTCTCAAATGATGCCAGGAATGTTATACATTTCAGATAGGACCTAAAAGACAGAGGTGCTTGTAAGGATCATGCTGCTGCTGCTTCTTTTTTTTAAAGATTTATTTACTTAAGGCTGGAGAGATGGCTTAGCGGTTAAGAGCACTGACTGCTTTTCTAGAGGACCTAGGTTCAATTCCCAGCACCCACATGGCAGCTCACACCGCCTGTAACTCCAAGATCTGACACTTGCACACAAATATACACGTAGGCAAAACACCAATGCACATAGAAATAAATTTTTAAAATTAAAAGAAAAAAGGTTTACTTATTTTATTTTGCATGTACACCTTTATGCCAGAAGAGAGCACCAGATCCCATTATAAGTGGTTTTGAGCCACCATGTGGTTGCTGGAAATTGAACTCAGGACCTCTGGAAGAGCAGCCAGTGAGTGCTCTTGACTTCTGAGCCATCTCTCCAGCCCTGTAAGGATCATTCTTATGGCTTACATTTACATCTAAAACCAAAGCTACCGAAAGGGACAGGAGGCAATCTTGTTTCATGTTCATTTAGGCTTCCAAATATCTTCACAGGATATAATATAGATAGAAATCAATTTGAAGAAGAAAACATTCAGTCTTTAAATGTTGCTAAGAAACGATGGAGACAAGACGTTCTCATAGGCCTGTTTCCCTTTTGCCAAAATGTTAAGAATCAAGATAATCGGACTGGGGGCTGGAGAGATGGCTCAGAGGTTAAGAGCCCTAGCTCCTCTTCCAGAAGTCCTGAGATCAATTCCCAGCAACCATATGGTGGCTCACAACCATCCGTTATGGTGCCCTCTTCTGGTGTGCAGATATACATGGAAGCAGAATGTTGTATACATAATAAATAAAATCTTTAAAAAAAAAAAAGATAATCAGACTGTATTCTTATAGCAACTAGGAGGCAGCGATTCACTCCATCAAGGGCTCAGAAGTTATAGCTCAGGTATAAATAGAAAAAATAAAATTTGTTTGCTTCTTTCTAATACAATAAATCAAGTTCTACTTACTTAATTTCTTCAGTGGGCTTTTTGAAGAGAGATTCTATCATTTCCTTGTCAGCCAAATAGAAGAGACACTGAAGAGCTCGTGTTTTGTGGGCAAAGGTTAGCTGGCGCATGCCCAGTGTCTGTAAAACCAAGAGGTTTGGAGAGCCAAGCTACACAGCTGCAGCTGAGGTCAGACAAATGACTTCAACTTAGGTAATGAAAATCTCCCTTCCCTTGGATTGTTTTCCATTTTTCTGGAACTGTTATCTCTACCCTTAACCAGTGTAGTGCAGAGAACAGGGTAGTTCCACATGACCCCTGGAGGGAACTCCTGAGACTCTTTTAGAAGGCAAAGGGCCAAAATATTAAGCAGGTTCCTTGGTTTTTTTTTTTTTTTGCTTTTACAAGATGCTGATATTTGTACTGCTGATACTAAAGGAGTAGTGGGTAACACTGCAGGCAGAATCAAGGCAGTGACCCCCAGCTGCTGGCAGCCACGGCATTGGAAACCAAAGAGGTCCCTTGAAATGATTTTTTTTTCTTTTTAGAGAGAGGGTTTCTCTATGTAACCTTGGCTGTCCTGGAACTCGCTCTGTAGAGCAGGTTGGCCGAGAACTCACAGAGATCCCCCTGCCTCTGCCTCCCAAGTGCTGGGATTAAAGGTGTGCGCCACCACTGCCTGGCTCTTGAAATGTTTTGGATGAAGCAATAAAAATTAATTTTCTAAATCCCTCAACTCTTGTATATAGCATGCCAATTAATTCACCTCTGAACACATGTTAACGTTAACGACAATGCACTTATTCGTATTCTTCTTGGCAAAATGGACAGTTTGCTTACTGACAGTGCATCAGGAAGAAAGCACTTCCCTGCTGAGAAGTGTACTTTAAGCAGCTGTACTTAAACAATGACTGAAGGACAGAGTCCCTTGTAAGAACGGCCATACACTGACATCCAGTATCTCAGGTCTTCTTCTTGCCCGTCTAGGGACCATGTGCCCTGTGTTCCTCAGCCTTCCTCTGCTGACTCTAGCTGCCACCCAGGGTTAACTGGGTGCAGTTGCTCATATTTGCTATTTCAACACTAAGGAGACTGAGGCAGGGGGCTTGCCTGGAATTTGAGATCAGTCTAGGCTACACAGTCTAAGTCAGACTGTGTCTCAAAAACAAAAATAAAAATGAACACCTTCTGCCCTGCCCAATACCAAACTACCAACAAAACTGTTATATCAAAAATCATGAAGACTAAAGAGTTTGTTTGTCCCCTCAGGGAGATTAAAATTTAGCATAGGGAGAAGCTAGTGTGGGATTAGACCCAGAGCAGGTCACACAGGGGCATGGAGACAAGTGGAGCTTCTTCCCAGGACCAGGTTGTACAGTCCCCTGGTATTAGAAATGATGACTGATCAGGGAGTTAGTAACCATGAAAAAAGTGCACCTTTGGGAGCTACCAACAGGTGTATCATGTGGCCTGCAACGCAGACGCTAAATCCGAGGTACTAAATGCAGTGTGGTGTACACAGTGATTCCTGCCTATCAAACAGCATAGTCTGGTAAGGATTATTTCGATTGTGTTTATGAACCAAGTGTGAAAAGACACACAGGGAGAAAATGTCAAGCTGAGATGCCCACATGTTTCGATTAAATTTGTAGAGCTTACACTTGTGGCTGAGATGGCAAATACAAACAGCATTCTTGAACTATAATCGATCGGACGAGACTGTAGGAGATACACGACTCTAGAGGAAAAAAAAGATATTTTAAAACTTAAAGATAGACTGCCAATATGACAGAGCTGTGCTTCTGTCCACAGTAAATGGAAACATCCTAGATATCAGCTCGAAGGACATCGGCCAATGGCATCTTTGTTCCCCATTTCAAAGGTGTTTACAAAAAGTTTAGTGTGTGTGTGTGTGTGTGTGTGTGTGTGTGTGTGTGTGTGTGTGTGTGTGCGCGCGCGCGCGCGCCTGCATGTGTGTCTGTGGACTGTGTGTATGTGTAGACGCCAGAAGAGGGAATCATATCCCCTGGAACAGACAGTTGTGAGCTGTCATGTGGGTGCTGGGAAGAAAGTGCTCTTAATCAATGAGTCATGTCTCTAGTATGGATGTTTAGCTTTTTCTTGAGTTTCTTCACAGCAAAAGACGACAATGTATGGAACAAATACTGGCTTCAGAGTTCTCTGCAACACAGCCAGCCAGCCCTCCGGTATTAGGGATGAAAATGACACAAACCAGTGTTGGGCAGTGAGTGTCACACACAGGAAATTGTTTTCCCAGTACCCAGGAGGATCCTGTAAATGAAATAATTCCGACTCTAGCTCCAGGGCTGTCAGGCCACTCCTAGGAAGGTCCAGAGGGATTAGATAAACTGGAGGAGAGGGAGCTCTCAGGTGGAAAAGACAGAAGTTCTGGTCTCGCAGGTGTGCTTTGGGGATTCCTTCAGTTACTGTTTGAATTGCTTCTCAGGCTTTCCACATAATTGTTTCATTAGACAGGCCAGGAACTATATCTGAGTTGGACAAAGGTACACTTACCCTTAAAAGACTAAGCAAGAAGCCAGGTGTGATACATGCCTTTAACTCCGGCACTCAGGTGACAGAAGCAGAGGCAGGTGGATCTCTGGTTTGAAGTAAACCTGATCTACAGAGTGAGTTCCAGGACAGCCAGAGCCATGTCAGGGGTGGGGGGTGGGCTGCTATGCAAGAGCCTGCTAGGCCCAATACCACACACCTATCATCTCAGCACTTGGGAGGCTGAGGCAGGAGGATTCCAAGTTTAAGATCTGTGTAACTACCCAAACTGTTACACCCCAAATAAAAAAAAAACAAGTAAAGGTAACAACTCCCCCTTCCAAACAAGCACAGAGGTGGGTTCAGAAGAAAGGAGGCAGAAAGCTGGTAGGTGGCCAACTCTACTCAAAACTAGGAGCAATTAACTTCTTGTTCTGGGCTTTGCAAGTCTGTCATCATTATTTGATTTTCGGAGAGGAGGCAGCCATTGGGTCGGTCTCACAGGCCTCTCAGCTGCTTCTGGCCTAGGGCAAGAATGGCAGATCTGGCAGCTTATTGCCCACACCCTCTTCCTATGCTGGGGTCAAGCTACCTCATTCCTTCTGATTCGAGCCTACATATAGTCTCCTCAATAGAACAAGCAATGAGCACATTTGACAACAAGCACACAACTCCTTAGATCTTGGTCTCAGACAAAGGAATCTGGGGCTTGTATCTGAGCCACACCATTTCTTAGAAGGCAAGTATACACAGGGCCCTGGGGCCAAGGCTCTAGCTGGAAGAAGTGTTTTCCTTTGCCTGGGACACTCTCTGTTGCAGAAGTCCTAGAACATTCACAGGGGCTCACATCCTCAGTCTTGGCTATTGACTCCCTCCTCAGCCTGTGGAGACTCTGCCATAGCAATGAATGATTCTTCTCTGAGACTGACCCAGATTATATCAAGAAGTCTCTTCAACTCTAACTTCTAAATCTGTTTCCTAATAAGATCCCCACTGGGTATCAAGGAGTAGGCCACAAAGAAGGGAAGCATACCTATGCAGCACTTCATCCTCTTCAAGTTCAAAGAACTCTGATGCTTTCTTTGAAAACAGAGATGAATAAAAGTTAAAAACTGCAGGTTGTAGATAACAAACTTCCATCTTAGAGCAATATACCTGACAAAAACCCAAAATTACAAAACTATGTTTATAAGGCTGGAGCATTAAGAGAAAGAGCCCTTGTTGCTCTTGCAGAGGGCCCAGGTTTGGTTCCCAGCACCCACAGGGTGTCAGTAACTCCAGTTCCAGGGACCTGATGCCCATTTCTGACCTTAGCAGGCATCAGGCATGCATGTGGTGCATGAACATGCATGCAAGCAAAACCCTCATACACATAAAATAATAGAAGATTTAAAAACAAAAGGATGTTATGTGGCGGACACACTGTGATTAATTGTTTAATGATGGCTTTTGCTTAAATGAAGGCTCCACACTCATTCATTCACACAATAAATATACTCTGAGCACTTCTTAGGTGAAAGTCCAATTTAGGATTCAGAGCACACACATGGCCTTAAGTAAACAAACATTTGGGTCCTTGTAGAGGTGACATTTGTTGGATAAATTTTAAAAGAAGGGGCTGGAGAGGTTAAGAGCACTGCTGCTTTTTCAGAGGTTCTAAGTTCAATCCCCAGCACCACATGGTGGCTCACAACCATCTACAATGAAATTTGGTGCCCTCTTCTGGCCTGCAGACATAACATGCAGACAGCACACTGTACTCAAAATAAATCAATTTTTAAAAAATTTTTTTTAAAGATTTTATTTATTTATTATGTATACAACATTCTGCTTCCATGTATATCTGCACACCAGAAGAGGGCACCAGATCTCATAACGGATGGTTGTGAGCCACCATGTGGTTCCTGGGAATTGAACTCAGGACCTCTGGAAGAACAGCCAGTGCTCTCTCCAGCCCCTAATTTTTTTTTTTTTTTTTTAAAGGAACTGAACCAGGTATGGTAAAGTACACCTTTAATCCTAACACTGAGGAACAGAGATAGATGAATCTCTGTGAGTTAAAGGAAAGACTGGTGTATATACCAAGTTCAAGTTTCAGGCCCAACAGCTATATATAAAAGAAAAAAAAAAAAAAAAAGGGTTCCGTGTTTCTTTTGTTTTGTTTTTGAAACAAGAGTCTCACTATGTAGCTTAGGCTGGCTCATCCCATGCCTCAGCCTCCCCAATGCCCAGGGCCTCAGTCAGACATGCCAGCCAGTGCTCTGTCACTGAGCTACTCCACAGAATTTAAATGAATCACTCACCAATTTAACATGTATTCATCAGGACTCCCAAAGCACTGTGCCAGGTTTGGTTCTTAGTTGCCAGAACCTTTCAGTTGACTATCTGAGCTAATGTGGAGCTTGGAACACAGAAATGCTGGTTATAGACACAAGCTTACATTATATTCCCACTGAAGCAGTCCCTGTTCTTGGTAGAATGAGGCTAGTGCTGAACTCCAGACATGCAGTGCTTGCACAGTAGCAATGGAGCACTGGGTTCAATCCCCAGCACAGCACAGACCCAGCACTTGGGAGATACATAAGTTCTAGGTCATCCTCAGCTACATGATGAGCTAGAGTTCAAGACCTAATGCTAAAACAGTAGCAGCACACTGTGGAATAGAATGAAAATTATATAAAAGCAACTAATTAAAAGCCAACAGGGACTCAGGAGGCAGAGGCACTCTGTGAGTTAGAGACCAGCCTGGTCTACAAGAGCTAGTTCCAGGAAAGGCTCCAAAGCCACAGAGAAACCCTGTCTTGGGGGGTGGGGGGGAGACAGGGCCACTGAGGTGACTCATAGGTAGCTTGTTGCCAAGCCTGAAGATCTGAGTCCAATCCCCAGGACCCACATGATAGAAGGAGAGAGCCGATTCCCTCGAGCAATTTGGATGTAATTAAAAATAAATTAAAATAAAAGCCAAGGGCTGGGATATATCTCAGTGGTAGAGCACAGGCTTAGCATACAGTAGGGTTCAGTACCCAGCACAAAAGTCAGTCAATCATCTCAGTAAGATGAAAACAGATAGACACTGCCCAGATACAGTTAGTCTCAGCTACTTGGGAGGCTGTGGCAGAACTGCTTTGACCTGGAACTTGTTTGGGCAACATATTAGCACCCCAGCTTGAACAAATCCACTAAATATAATACTTAATTTCATATTAGTTATACCATTTTTAATAAATACATTTCAAGAATATTATTTTCCTATGTAAGCACAGGAATTATAGAATCTATTAAGTTCTACCTGAAAATTCAGAGAAACTATTGAAAAATCTGGATTGAGATTGTTAAATCCTTCCACAAATTTTAGATGCTAATTACACTATTTCTAAAAAAAACCCCAGCATCATGGGCCGCCTACTGTGTTCCACTGAAAAGAATACATCACCGATACAGTATGACTAAAGTGCATAACCTACATTAAATCACAGAAAAAACGTAGGCAAAGCAATAATGGCATTTATAAAGCAATTGACTTATACCCTTCAAAACTGTTAATGTGTCACCCTTTTAAACATGTTAAAAAGTCACCAATGGTTGCTAGGCTAACAGTGGGGGTGGGTAGATGAAGTAAGGGGAAGAATTTGTAGAGAATTTTATGCTGTATTATCTCAGAATATTTCCTCTAATAACTAACTACAAAGCGAAGAACAGAATGTACTAGAGAAACAACTTAGCCACAACGTGCATCTAAATTAATACAACCTTAGAGAGGGCAGAAATGACCCCAGAGTCGTCCCCTGACCTCCATGTGTGCTATAGCACATGTGCGCGTAGATAACCCCCCCACACACACTAGTAAATTAATACTATCTATAAGGGCCAAACAGATATGTTCTTCCAAATATCATATTCCAACATCATTTATGTAGCACGACACCCAAACAAAAAATTCGATTTCGATGATTATTTATTCTGAGGCAAGTTCTTGCTATGTAGCCCTGGTTGGCGTGGAACTTGCTATGCAGAGCAGGCTGGTCTCTAACTACACAGAATAAGCCTGCGTCTGCCTCCCGAGTGCTGAGGTTAATGGCAGGCACCACAAACCTAGCTAAAATTTGAACTCTATCGTAAGAAAAAATATTAGGTAAACCAAAGTGGAAGGACAGTTTAAAAGACAACCAGTCAACAGCTGGCAAATGGCTCAGCAGATAAAGGCAGCTGCCACCAAGCCTGATGACCCAAATTTAGTCCCAAGAACCCGCATGGTAGAAGGAGTGAGCAGACTCACACAGGTTTTCCTCTGACCTCCCGGAGCACTGCCTCCATACATCAGTACATACAATAAAAATATTTAAAAAGCAAACAAAACCTGTCAATGTCATAAGAGACCAGGGAGTTGTGGGAAGTTTGAGATTAAGCCAGACTACAGAGAGGACAAGTGCAGAGACTGTGGAACTGGATATTGAACATTATTGATTAACTGTAAGATGGGCTATAGACTTGTCTGAATATTTAATCCTCTAAGTTTTCCTTTTGAAACAGGGTCTTTAGTAGGTAGCCCGGTTGGTCTAACTTTGCTGTGTAGACAAGGCTGGCCTTATACTTGCAATGATCTTTCCGCCTTTACCTCCCAAGTGCTGTGATTTTTTTTTTTTTTTTAAGTTAAAACTGTAGGGGTAAGTTAAATGCTTGTTCTTAAGGAACAGGCACTTAATTATTAAGGAGCCAAGGGACATGGCATATGCAATATACTCCCCAATAGGAAGAAATGAATACAAAAGGAGTACAATAGAGAGAAGTAGAAGATGAAGTAAACACAGAGACATGTGAAAAACTAATGAATCTGGGTAAACAGTGGTATAGGAATATTTCTGCACTGTTCTTAAACTTTCCTATTCCATTTTAAATTATTTTAAAACCAGAAAGTTAATCTCATCAATCAAAAACAAAAAAGCCAGGCCTCTTACATATAACATTCACTCACCTCACTGGGTACTGTTGAGGGGCACAACCATTTCTCCAACAACATGTCCCAAATTTTTTCCAAATTAATTTCATTGACTTCAGCTATTTCTTTAGCTGCTTCGTGAATATCTAAGATAATCAAGAAAAAAAAAAAAAGTACAAAAGTGAAAACTCAGGATTCCAGCATTCGACAACTGGGAGTTAAAACAGCAGCTCTTCCTGGACCAAAAAAGGAAGTTTTGTTCCCACCAGGATAATCTTTGCCAGATGTATTACGAAGTCTTCCGCTTATGCTGGGATGTTCATAGAGGCTCACAATGAGATGTGCTGGCTTTCCTACCACTCTTAAATATTCTGGAACATTCAACTTGTGGGCTATGAGCACTGCTTCGGTGCCTGAGCGCCGGAACTGGAGATAAAGCTTCTTCAGCAAGGCCTGGGCTTTTTCACGTGTCTCATCCTTTAAAAAAATTCCAAATGGAGAGAAAGGCTTACATAAAAATCTCAAGGGAGGATGACACTCCATCTTTAGTGATCAAAGCCCTCCCTGCTTTATCAGTAGCCTTAACCACCCATCATACACAACTGTGGGCTTTCTTCTCCTTTCTGGGCCCTGGGATGAAATAATTGCTAAGTAACCACAGTTCACCTGAGATGGGATGTTTTGCAGCCATCTTTCAGCCAAATACAGGCAGAATTTCAAACTAGTCATCTTGAAGGGGCCTGGAAGAAAAAAGGTTTGTGAGCAAATCTAAATAGTCTGAGACAACATGTTACCAAAGCAGCAAAAATTTTAAAATTATAAATGAACACCCCGTAAAAATAAAAGATGAGGGAAATGGGATAGCAGGATACAAAATAGAAAAATCAAACACCACAGAGATCCTTCCTCAGCTTCCGGTCTATTCCTTGTTTCTAAGTTTTCTATGTATGTGGCAGACAGAATAATACCATCCACACTGCCTTTTCGAATATCTTTTCAAACAAGTTATGAATGGGCCTGAGTTATGTTGTTGCTTATAGGATAAGACTTGATAAACTTTTCAAACACCAGGAGTTTCCAGGCAGCTCCTAGCTGATAAAGATTGGAAAATAGAAACAGGGCAGAACACTTGCCTAGCATGTACAAGACCCTGAATAGATCCCTGGCACTACAAAAAAGGGACAAAACTGAAACCCAAACTATTAGCAAGCATTGCAAGTCCTAGGAGCAGAGTGCTGTGCACCTTCTGGGATTTCCTGGGTAAGACTGATGGCGATGGCGACGGCCCACTCCGGGTTGACTATGGACAGGAGGTATGACTCGATGGTCTGTGTGAGCTTATCCACTTCCTTGCTCATCAGGGCTGACTGGGCTTGTGCTAACTTCAAGAGCTTTGGCTTCAGGTTTTTTTCAAAAACATGTTTGGCTGTAGACACGTAGAGAGTATCTAGGGAGAACTTCAGAAAGAGGAGAGGAAGTAGTGTAAGGTCTCCAGGCCAGGCTCAGGGAACGTAGATAAGAAGCTCCTTAGACGGTGCTGGAGAAACCCGCAGAAACAGTTGACCTGACCTCCTGAGAGCACGGAGACTCTAGTCATAATGCTTGGGAAATAGCTCTCTTAACCAAGCCCTCTGAATGTGGGTGCCAGCTAGGAGGCCAAGATAGTCTATGGGACCTCTAACAGTGGAGCCAGTCTTTATCCGTAGAGCACAAATGGACTTTGGGAGCCCATTCCCTATGGAGGGATACTATTGCAGCCCAGATACAGCAAGGAGGGCCTAGGCCCTCCCACAAATGATATGATGGACTTTGAAGGTCCCCTGTGGAGGGCCTCAGTATCCCTGGGGAGGAGGTAGAGGGGTCTGGGGGGTGGTTGGGGAACATGGGAGGGTGGGAGGGAAAGGGAATTGGGGGATTTGTAAATATGAGTAGTAATTAAAGAATTTAAATAAAAAAGGAAAAAAATTAAAAAAAGAAGCTCTTTAGGAGGCTCTACCCATTACCTTCATTAGCTTAGAAATTAAGAGCAGGGTTGGAAGCGACTCTTCACTGAGCTCTGAGGCTAGAAACAAGTAGAAGGACATGACATGTGAAAAAAAAAAATCAGTTGGCTATTTAGTAAAATTCCTAAGAAGTTAATGAACATACAGAGAATTTTCCAGAAGTTCTGTGCTGTGCCAAATAATATTAGGTGAAAAGGCAGTCTAGTCTGGGCAGCCGGTGGCAGAGTTATTACATGTTCCAGCATGTACTGGTATTCGAGGTCCACTGGGGGGGAGATTCTTTTGTATGACTTCAAGTGTCTCAGAAGATTCAGAGCCTGTATGGAAATGAGCAAGAGACCTGTAAGGGTCTCCCTGTCCTGGAACATAAGCACCACGTGCACTTCCTATTCCTTGAAGGCTTTTCTAGGGTCAGTGGCATTTGCCACCATGCCTGCCAACTTGACGTCCATATGCATGTGGTAGCACATATATGTGCCTGAATACACACGCGCGCACACACGCACGCGCGCGCACACATATACACACCAATCTAGTTTTTTCCATATCAATGTCTCCTAAAGCATGCTGTATAAACTAGAGACATCACATTCAGAGGAACTGAGGGTACCATCTGGCTCACAGAATAAGACTTGGGCAGTTCCAGAAAAATTCTTCAAATAGTTTGGGACAGAAGTCTAAAACACTAATGCTGAAAGTTTTCATTTACAATTACTCAACTTATGTTTGAGGTGGGATCTCATTATGTTTCCTAAGCTAATCTAAAATCTTCACCCAGAGACCAGCCAGGGGTGGTAGCAAATGTCTATAATCCCAGTACTGGGAGGTAGAGATGCAAGACCAAGAAATTCAAGGTCAAACTTGGCTACAGAATGAGTTTATAAATAGCAAGCATGGAAAGGTAGTGGTGTACACCTTTGATCCCAGCACTGTGGCGGCAGAGGCAGACAGATCACCAAGTTCAAGACCACCTGGTCTACAGAGCCAGTTCCAGGATAGTGAGGGCTACACAGAGAAACTTGTCTCAAAAAAAAGAAAAGAAAATAGAAAGAAAGAAAGAAAAAAGAAAAGACAAGAAAAAACAAGCCTGGCATTGGTGGCACACGCCTTTAATCCCAGCACTCGGGAGGCAGAGGCAGGCTGAGCTCTGTGAGTTCGAGGCCAGCCTGGTCTCCAGAGCGAGTGCCAGGATAGGCTCCAAAGATACACAAAGAAACCCTGTCTCGAAAAACAAAAAACAAAAAACAAAAAAAGAAAGAAAAGAAAAAACAAGCAAAGGAAAAGAAAGAATAGCTTGAGCTATATGGGACCCTGTTTCAAAAAAACCAAAACCATGGGCGGGTAAGATGTCTCAGCTGTGCTTGCTGTACAAGTCCAACAGCCTGAGTGAGTTTAATCCCCCAAACCCATGTAAAGATGGAAGGAAAGTGGAGTCATCACCTTTAACTCCCACATGGTATGCATGTACTGGCACCCCTGTTCACAGTCACACACAGATATCACTGCACACACACACACACACACACACACACACACACACACACATACACACACACACACAAATTTAATAATGTTTAAAAAAAGAAAGGAAAAAGCAAATAGCAATAATAAAAATAATAATAAATAAAGAAAACTAGGGGTGTGTGTCAGGGATAAGTTGGGGGAGTAGATGAGGGGAAAATATGATCAAAATACTCTGAATTCATTTATGAAATATTTTTTCTTTTTTCTTTTTTCTCTCTCTCCTGTTTTTGGTATTCGAGACAGTGTTTCTCTGTGTAACAGCTCTAGCTTTCCTGGAACTCACTCTGTAAATCAGGTCAGTCTCAAACTCACAGAGATCTGCCAGCCTCTGCCTCCCGAGTGCTGGGATTAAAGGTGTGCGCTACCACTACCTGGCTGAAATTTTAAAGAATTAAAAATACTGCAAAAAAAAAAAAAAAAAAAAAAAAAAACAAAAGAAAAAAAAGAAAGAAAGACTATTTAGAATTAAGTTCAGAATCTAAAGGAAGATCAAAGAAAGAACCTGGATCATATTCTTAATATTATAATAATTATAATATATTCATCATAATAAACCAAAGCACAGATATGAGTTTCCAATCTTTAACACACTTCTGTACCTGATTAATGTTCACACTGGTTATCTTTTCGTTGGCTTGTTCTATAACTTTCAGTACAACTTCAATCATTTCATAATCATATGGGTCCAGCTGTGCAAAAAGCAAACATATTTCAGAACCTGAGAAGACACTGTCACACTCACACGTGCTTTATTGAGTAATGTTTATCACACACATAGCAAACATAATAAGCTCAGCATGCACTGAAGCCCAGGCTGCCCTTCACAGTAACTCAGTTCTAAAACTACCCTACTAGGCTAAACATCCACGTTTGAAATGTCTTGAAATGTAGTTTTAAAAAGCTGTACAAGGCAATACTGTTTTAGTGAAGACAGATGCCTCTAAGGTATCATATGTTCAAATTTTCAGTTTTATTAAGACTTTGAAACTGAAGTTCCATTTGTTCTATTTATGATGGAAATTAGAATAGGAAGAAGGCTACCTCAGAAATGACTTATCTACAACGTGGGCCTTCATGTCTGAGGCTCTCGAAGGAATCTTAGCCTTAACCATCTTCCTAAAACAAGAACTAACTGGATGGTATCTGTACAGGCTCCTTTCTGCCCACACAGCATTTTCTATGTTTTAAATGCCAACTAAAATACATAATTATCAAAGTGGGAAGATGGTCCATCATACCTAGGAACAAGTCTATAATTTCTGCCTGACTTACAGGCAAAATATAAAACTGAAATTCATATTGCAGTCTGATAACCTCATTTCTTCTGCTACCTCCTTTCCAAGCCCCCAATCAAACTACCTCTTAAAAATACCAATTTGCAGAAAAGTTCATTTAAAAAAAACACAATAGGAAAATGCATATTCATTCAATGAAACTGTTTATAATACTGAAATGTATGGTTTAAACTTCTATTCATGAAAGGCTGGTCCAATGCAGGGCTTCCCCCAAGCAGTGGGGTATTAGACAGGACAGGTAAAGGGCCAGATACTCACTGTGGAATAGTACTACACTATTAACATTTATCCCATTCCAGACAGCAGTACACACAGGGAAATTTCCCTTTGGAATTTATACTTTCTTTCTCATTTGATTCTTTGACAAAGGAAGGAGTTCAGAGTCACCCTTGGCTACACAGCATGTTCCAGAACAGCTTGAACTACTTGAGACCATCTCAAAAAGCCATATATCGAGGGAAAACAAACAAACAACTCTGGTGGAAAATGCTGCTTTATTTTGAGGGGAGAAGAGAAGGTAAGATAGGCAGGAAATACTGTATTAATAGATTGCTGTGTGAAAATAAAGAACTTAATGCTAGAGAGACGGTTCGGTGGTTAGAAGCCACTTTGTGCTCTTGCAGAGGATCCAAGGTTTCCCAGCACCCATGCCAAGCAGCTTATGCCAGTTACTGGTAGTAACTCCTGCTCATGGTAAACCTATGGCCTCGGGGGCACCAGTACCCCCCCAACAGACAGACAGACATGTACACACAGATTTTAGCAGTGTGTGGTGGCACACACCTATAATCCCAGCACTTGAGAGGTAGACCCAGAAGGATCAGGAAATTAAGACCATCCTTAGATATATACTGCGCTTGAGCATAGCCTGGGCTATGTGGGACCCTATCTTAAAACAAAACAAAACCCGAAAACTTCAGGACTTAATAAATCCAGTTGTTAGTATGTGTAGCTAATTAATTAAGGTTGAGGAGAGTGGTGACCAGAGACATCCACTTCCTCACTCACCTACCTTATAAAGGATCCCAGTAAGACTGACCACCAAATCTTTTGTGCTCGCCAGTAAAGGAACCATCTCAGTGGCTTTGGCCAGGAGTCTGGAATGCTGCTGCTTGGTGGGCTCCAGGCTTGCATCTCCCTGGCTCTGGTTGTTGGTGTTGTGGAGCAGGGTTTCGATGAACAGCTGCAGGGCTGCATCAGAGTCCAGCTGAAAGGTGCTGAAAGGAGAGGGCAGTTACAAGGTGTGCATTCTAAGCAAGGGTTCTGACAGAAAACTCAGTGCACGTTCCAATCACTCAGGCCTTTAACCTCGCTCTTGTCTAGCCTCATAATCAGAAAAAGTGTGCATCACCAAAGCTAAATGCTGCCCTTTCTTTTTTTAAAGGAGTGTTGATAAGCAGCTGGGCTAGAATCAAGCTTTAAGTAATTCTCCTGCCTCAGACAATAGTGGGGCCTATACCACAATGTCTGGTTTAATTATTGTCTTCAAACCAGACAGTCTAGCTGGGCTAGGTAGAACATGTTGGGAATGCCAGCCTCTGGGAGGTAGTCAACAGGATCAAGAGTTCAAGGTCATCCTTAGCCACATAAAACTACACGAGACCTTATTTCACACAAAAATAAGTAATAAGTTATATAATTAAAAAAAAAAAAAGTCTTGGTCAGTATAGACAAGTAACAACTGAAACACCTCCTTAGGCCCTTAGAATGAGACAGTGACCTTTCAGTCAACCATGCGTGGTAACTGAGATATGAAGCAATGCTTTAAGAACCATCACAGTCAAGTCCCCTGGTATTCTAAAAGCCAGTCTAGCTGGGCATGGGCAGTCTAGTTGGTGCTGGGGTGGTTCACATCTATAATCCCTGTGTTTAGGAGGCTGAATCAGCAGGACCACAACCTGCAGGCCAGCTTGAGTGACATAGGGAGTTGCAAGTTGGCCTGGGCCACAACAACAAAAACCAAACGAAAAACTTTAAAAGCCATCTGACTTAGTTCACATGGATTACCTCACGCAAAGTATCACTATCAATACAAATGACCAAGGCCTCTGCTGAATGACTGAAAAAAACTTAATACTGCCATTGAGTCAGTGCTACTCAGAGCTCTGGGCAGCTTCTAGATCTTGACTGCAGCCTCAGCATGGAGAGAGCCAGGGTCATGACTCTTGTCCCCAAGGGGAGGAGGGATCGACTAGATGTTTGGCTGCTGAAAGAGTTTTCCAACCAGCTGTCGTCAGTAATTTAGGCACTAGGGATCAGGATGCAGTGCAGCCTATGTGCTTGAGGAGATGGATTTGATCCCAAGCACCGAAACAAAAGCAAAGAGACTCAGATCTGAGCCAACATAATGATATGCGCCTATGATCCTAACACGTGGAGGTGAAGATGATCAGGAGTTCAAGACCTCCTGATACATAGTCTCAGCTACATAGCAAATTTGAAGCTATTGTGGGTTACATGAGATCCTAGATCAAAATAAACAACAATAAAAACCTCTGAATCTACTTATCTATCTGTATTTTCAGTCACAGGCTTAGATACTCACCCAGAGAACCGAATCTGGCTTTGTGTCTGATCAGGCTGGCCACAGCAAAAGAAAACAGAGGTCTCCAGGCTGCATGAATACCTCCTTGACTATTGTCTTCTCAGAGCAAGGGTTACAAGCTGGCCAAACCAACAGCAAAGATGCCATTAACATTTAAAGCTTACCTGCAATATTCCAGAATGAGACTTGTGTCCATATCTATGTTATTAACAAGAGCTTTAAGGAGGTCTTTCTTGGTGAGGAAACTTTGTCTGAAAGCAGGCTGAAAAGAAATCTAGAAACAAAGAACACAGAATAAAAAAAAAAAGGAAAAAAAAAAAAAACCTCCGAACTTCTAAACTGATTCAGTATCAGAAATAGGGCAACATTACAACACACCTTTTTACTTTACTATTCTTTTCATAAAGAAACATTTTCTACAAATAGAAATATTTATAGAATATTCTATAAAAAAATTTCTATTTCTATTTTTAAATTTATTTTCCTATTTATTGTATGTGTGTGCATGCCTGTCTGTGTGCCTGCTGCTGCCAGCATTTGGAGGTCAGAGGATAACTTGTAGGAGTCAGTTCTCTCTTACAATGCAGGTTTTAGGGATAAAACTTCAGGTTTGGTGAAAAGTGTCTTTTCCCATTGAGCCATCTGGCTGGCTCTAAATTGTATTTTTATCTGTTCATCCCAACTATCACTGAGGAATCTTTGCCACCATAACCTCTTGCCGCTTCCTCAGGGAAGCCTAGTTGTTATTGTTGGCGGAATCGGCCCCACCACTTCATAGGAATCAAGTTTCAAAACACACAGCTTTTTGGCAATGATCACTTTCCTCATAAACAATCTATTTGCAAATAAAAGGTTTTATGTCTCAGCCGGGCGTTGGTGGCGCATGCCTTTAATTCCAGCACTCAGGAGGCAGAGGCAGGTGGATCTCTGTGAGTTCGAGACCAGCCTGGACTACAAGAGCTAGTTCCAGGATAGGCCCCAAAGCCACAGAGAAACCCTGTCTCGAAAAACCAAAAAAAAAAAAAAAAAAAAGGTTTTATGTCTCATTTTGTAACCCAGCCTGGCCTCAAACTCACCATCCTCCTGCCTCAGCTTCCCAAGTACTGCTACTGCTTAATACTATTTTTAGCCCAGAAGGCACAGTAGCATGCATTTGTAATTTCTGCTACTCAGGAGGCTGGACAGAAGGATCTGTTTAAACTAAGTCCAAGACTTGAGCAGCCTTCCAGAGGTCCTGAGTTCAATTCCCAGGAACCACATGGTGGCTCACAACCATCTGTTATGAGATCTGGTGCCCTCTTCTGGTGTGCAGATATACATGGAAGCAGAATGTTGTATACATAATAAATAAATAAAATTTTTAAAAAGACTTGAGCAACATAGCCAAATCCTATCTCAAACAACAACAACAAAAAAAAACTAGTTTGTAAAAAATTAGTTACAAAAACTAGTAATTAAACAACAGATGGTATGAGGCTACTTGTTAAGTCTGAAGGAGTATAAATGTCAGTTGGTACTAGACATACACCTCCACATGAGAAAGTTAAGCAGGTGAAAAGTGTCAGGCTCTTTCCAACATTATTAAAATAAATATCAAAAAAGAAGTAACACAAACACCCTTACTTCTTTATATACCCCAAAGTAACTATTGGAAAGATCTTTGTCTCAGACAATGATATCTCAAAGATAATTCTCAACACAGATTAAATATCAAAGCACTATGAATACTCACACCAAGTTTACCAAGGCGAATACCCCACTGAGCATCAATACTGAGTTCATGGAACCGAAGGCCTGTTTCAATATCCTGATAGAGATTTGCCAGCTGAGAGCCCACCAAAGATAATGCCTAAAATGTTAAAACAAGATCGAATAGTATTAGTTCTAATACATTTTAGATGAAACTCAGAAATCGGGGAGGGAATCAAAGCCAGGTGTAGCAGTGCCTGTGTAATCCCAGCACTGGTGAGGACTACTGAGAGGTTAAGGGCAGCCTGGGCTGGAGAGTGTCAGGGCAGCCAAGCTACACACAAGGGCTTGTTTGAGAACAGAAAACTCATAACCTTGGGCTGAGGACATGGCCCAGAGCTAAAGCAAGACCCAGCATGTGTGAAGGAAGCCCTGGGTTCCATCCTAAGTTTCCACATTGTGGAAACCCTATAAATCTTTTTGTGACTGGAGTGTAGACTGCTACATAATGGTTTGTATGGCCACTACTTCTTTTTTAAAGATTTATTTTATTGATTTAGAAGATTTTTATTATTTTAAATTACATACCTCTCTGTCTGTAAGAGAACACCTATGTACAGGTGCTCAATGATGACACAGGCATCAGATTCTCCTGGAGACAGAGTTACAGGGGTTTGTGAGTTGCTCAATGTGGGTCCTGGGAACCAAATTCCAGTCCTCTGCAAGAGCAGTATGTTCTCTTGCCCTGTGAGCCATCGCTCCAGCATGTTTTGATTTATATGTGTATATGTCCATGTGAGTGCACACCACATGTGTGTAGGTGCCTGCAGAGGCCAGAAGAAGGTGCCAAATCTCTTGGAGCTAGAATCAAGGCAGCCATGAGCTGCCTGGCACTGGAGTTGGGAACTGAACTTGGGTCCTCTGCAAAGGCAGCAACTGCTCTCAACTGCTAAGTCCTCTCTCCAGCAACTCCCTACACATACCATACATAGATGTTAGGGTCTCAGGTAGCCCAAACTAGCCTCAAGTTTACTATGTATCTGAGGATCTTCTTATCTCTGCCTCCCAAGTGCAGGGATTACAGGCATGCACCCACACTTTGTTATGCAATACTGGGGATTCAAATCCAAGCCTCCTGCATGCTAGGCCAGCACTGTGCTGATATTTTGTTTATGATCTAATGAAGCTTGCCTGAAGATCAGAGAGCAAAGCTAGCCACATTAGTCAGTCAGGGGCCAGGCAGTGTGGTACACACCTTTAATCCCAGCACTCAGGAGACAGAGGCAGACAGATCTCTGTTAATTCAAGGCCACCCTGAGCTACACGAAAGTGATCCAGTCTAAAAGAAAAACAGAGTTCACACAAAGGTGATTTTAGCACTTGGGATCCAATGCCTTTAATCCCAGCACTAGAAATGAATATAAGGCAGGAGAAGACAGGAGCTCAGAGCAGTCTGAGGTTTGGTGGAGACAGACGCAGTCTGAGGACAGGATCGCCCTTTTGGTGTGAGCATTGGTAGTGAGCATTGGTAGAGGTGAGAACTCTCTAGTGGCTGGCTGCTTAGCTTCTCTGATCTTCAGCTTTAACCCCAGTATCTGACTCCAAGTTTTGATTATTAATACCAATTAGAATTTCTGCGACAGCACCCCACCAGCGGAACTACATACTTCATCCTCAGTCAGCACTTTTTATATAGCATTTGGATAATTCAGCTTTTTGCATGATTCTGTAAATTTAGTCTAGTTTTCCTTCACAATAAAAGGACAATTTTAGGTCAACCTGGGCTACCCACAAGTTTCCCAAATAAAAAGAACTAAAATAAACCAATCAATCAGAACAACTCCAGATGAGTTATATAGCCTCTAAACCTATCCTACACAAAAGCCTTGCGTTGTGGTCCAGGGTTTCAGAGAAAGGGGTGAAGTTCGAAGGCTGCACAGAGATTTGTGTGTGGAGCCATAGACAACCCGTGGCAGCCAGAGGACAATCTCCGATTTCATTCTTCAAGTACCACCCACCTTTTTCTTGAGACTGTTCTCTCACCAAACTAGAACTTGCCAAGTAGGCTAGGTAGCCAGCAAGGCCCATGGATCCACCCAATTCTCCCCCTCCCCCAGCACTGGGATTACAAGTGCCCACCATCACACTTTTTGTTTGTGTGTTCTACTTGTGCAACAAGTTTCACCAATAGCTATTTTCCCAGCCCACATACGGGTTTATTTATTTCTATTTTATGTGTGGGAGTGTTTTGCCTGCAAAAATGCTAGTGCCACATACATGCTGTGCCCAAGGCACTTATACTCCCTGAGACTGAAGTTACAGTCGTGAGCTGCCACGAGGATACTAGGAAAAAAGCATCCAGGTGGATGAGCAGGCAGTCCTCTAAACTGGAAGAGCTGGCAGTCCTCTAAACTGCTCAGCCATCTCTCCAGTCCGTATTTTTATTTTCCAGCTCTGCGTGCCTCTGTTTTCCAAGAGTACTGAAATCAAAGGTATGCACCACCATGATTGGCCACATATATAGTTTTAAATATTTTGTTTTGAGACAGGATTTCTTTGTGTATTCTTGGCTTTCCTGGAACTTGCTCTGTAAACCAGGCTGGCCTCTAACTTAGAAATCCACCAGTCTCTGCTTTCAGTTGCTGGGATTAAAGGCATATATCATCACACCCAGCTATAGCTATTTTTGTTGTTTTTAGTTTTTTTAAGGAATAAGAGTTATTAGCAGGCAGTGGTGGTGCACTCCTTTAATCCCAGCACTCAGGGGATGCAAAGGAGGTACATCTCCCAAGTTCAAGGCCAGCCTGGTCTACAAATCAAGGTCCAGGACAACCAGGGATACACAGAGAAAACCTGTCTCAAAAAAAGAAGAAGGAAGGAAGGAGTGCTATCTTAATTCTTTAAGGAATGCTTATCACCAGTGTGTCACCAGTCAAGCACAAGTGGGTAGAGACCATATGAGACAGATCATCATTTCTGCTACACAGTTGAGACCTGCTAGCAAAGTCTTTCACTTTGTCCCCCAAACCTTTAACACGTCAACAAGAGCAGGCTTCCATGTTCAGGGCATACCAGAATTTTGTTGTAATTCTGCCATGCTTTATCTATGAGCTTCCAGAGGTTTTCAAATACATCCTTTTGAGGTAAGAGAGTGCAGTAAGCCAAGGCCAAGTCCAGATCCACCAGGCGGCAGTTAAACACCTATGAGGAGGAGAAAGCATCATGAGCAAAGCAGCAGGAAGGACCTTCAGGTCACTTCCCCCAGGTGAGGTTTAAGCCCTCCAGGAAGAACAAGCCTTTCAGGAGGTATTTAGAGAAACAGCTCTAAGAGGTTTGCTTAGGGCACCTTTGCCAGGACTAGAAACAGAAGGAAAACAGTCCCAGTAACCTCTGCAGGCACAGACACCTTCCTTCTCCATACAGCTGACTTCAGTCTCTGAAACTTCCCACCACCCTCTTTTGCCTCCTTAGTACTGACCTCACATTTTAGCAAGCCAAGAAATCAGAAGGAGCCAGAAGAGATCTACCACATCTTCCCACCAGCCAATCCACAACCCTCTAAACCCAAATACAGCTGTGAGCTCTTCAACAGAGCCATGTAGTCCCTGACAGACTGCATGAACAACAGTGGTCCCATAGGGGCATGATGCTGTTGTAGCCATTTCAGTTCATGTAGGTATACTCCATGAGTTTGCACTGCTTCACCTACAGACATCAGTCAACACTACCTACCTAACAAAATGTCTCTCCCTTTCACATGTCAGTGGATCCCATGTACAGCACCCTCATCTATGTAAGGGCTTGCTCTTGCCAGAGTCCTCTAACTTACAACTGTTACTCTCTTTCCTCTGGTGACTCAATATTCTCTCTTCTATTTAACAGCACAACAAAATAAACACCAGGTTCTGGAGAACTCTAAAGAGAAAGATGCAGTGCTATTTCCACAGTACCATTCTGAATCTTGAAGTGTAGGCTCCCAGATTAAAGCTGGATAAAAGATGATTACTAAAAGCAACACTAGGACATAGCAATTTAAAAAAAACTTATTATTTTCTGTATGATGTTTTGTCTGCATGAATGCATATACACCATGTGTGTGCAGCACTTGCAGAGGCCACAAGAGGGCATCGGGCTCCCTGGAACTCGAGTTACAGACTCTGTGAGCTGCCATCTAGGTCTTTGGAATCAAACCCTGGACCTCTCTGCTCTAAACTGCTAAGCCATCTCTCCAGCCACAAGACTTGGAACTTTTTAAAAAATTCCAGCGTAGTAAACGTTTCAGCCTTGCAGGCATACCTCTGCAACAAAAGCTTACTGAGTTTCTGGTGTCAGGAAAGCAGCCTCAGCAGGCACAGATAACACACAAGGAGCATGGCCATGTTCTAGAAAAACTTTATTTATAAAAGCTAACAGCTGCTAGTTTACAGGATCATTACATATATGAATTAATCTAGATCTTGTACCAAAACACACTATTGACAAAAGAGGTTAGAATAAGGAATTACCAGCCCTACCTAAATTAAATTAGAATGTGGGCATTAAATTAACATAAATCTTTATACCACTGCAATATTTAGTGATGGAGAAACCTGCACTGCTACTAAACAAGAGAACATCTTTACCTGAAGGAAATAAACATTAGATATTTAAGGCTAACGAGCCTTATATATGCTGGGCATGGTGGCCCACGCCTTTAGTCTTGAGGCAGAGGCAGGAGGATCTCTGTGAGTTTGAGGCCAGTCTGTCTCGAAAAAACAAAAACAAAACAAAACCATAAGTAAGGATTATTAATATCCTTTAGTTCATTAAAAATAACAAAACCAAGGGGAAGAAATGGACAGAAATCATTACACTTTCATCCATGTTCAATAAAATATCATTAACATAAACTACAAAATAACACAGCAACAATGTTTGGAGGTCACACTGGCTCTTGAAGCTTCTGAATGGTAGAACACTATCAAATGATACATGACTGGGTTAGAACAAACAAGCCAACCACAAATACTCACTTTATGCAGGAGTGTTGTGGCATTTCCCCTGATAAACATGACTGACTTTTCTTTCAATTCTACAACGATTTGCTTTGAGTTCGCCATTGTGGTCTCGCCAAGTAACTTTCAGAAAAGAACAGGAGAATCGTTAGATGTACCATTCTGAAAATTGCCCTCAGGAGACAGAGGCAGGTAAATCTCTGTGAGTTAAAGGTCAGCCTGGGCTGCAAGATACTCTGTGAAAAAAAAGTCCTCAAACAAACAATAACAGCAATAAATGCCTACAACAAAAAAACCAAAACCCACCAGCAGACAAACGCTGTCCTGAGGTTAGAATAAGGAATTACCAGCCCTACCTAAAATTTTAACTAACTAGTTTTTACATGACCAGCTCTGAATTTCTGCATTTGTAAAGTGGAGACTCTCAGGGCTATTAATAAAAATATGCGCAAATGTCCTGGAATCTTGGTAGATGCTCAATAAACATATCTTGCATTTAACAAATAATCATCAGTGTCTTTGCTATGGGGCCAACAGGCAATTGGCTCCCCAGAGCTTTTGACTCTCCAACTACCCAAAATCACATAATTTATTATGAAAGTCATACCTTTTCACTCAAACTGGCACTCATGATGTTTGACATAGAGTGTTGGAGGCAGGCACCAAAGGAACCGATCACAAACCTTAGGGCCATCTCCCACTGACTAGATTCTTGAAGGTTCCAGAGCAGAGTAGATATGGAACGTACAATGGGGAGAATAAGGTTGTCTCCTGCAAAGTGAGAAGAGATTTTCAATAGTTGTCTTTTTTAACAATAAGAAACTCATACAAATACTTATTTATTTAATGTGTGTGTGTGTGTGTGTGTGTGTGTGCCAGAGTATGTGTGTGTGCACTATGGGTGTGCAGAAGCCTTTGGGGGTCAGAAGAGGGTGTCAGAGGGAGTTATAGGGAGTTGAGAGCATCCATATAGGTCCTCTATAAGAGCCATCTCGTTTTTTGTTTTTTTGGTTTTTTTTTAATAATGATCACTGTTGTGGGAAATTACTCTTAGGGATGGCCTACTTCCTCAAAGAGGTGACAGCCATAGAGTTCACTCCCAAAGTCTTGTTCAAGAGTTAACACACGAGTGTCAACAAGAGTTAACACTTAAATCAGAAAATAACTAAGTCCTAGTTGGTTATAAAATCTGTTTTTTTTTTTTTAAGTTTAGATACTTAAATTATTGGCAGGTAAAGACATTTTCTCTATACAGAAAACTGAAATTTATGAGTAATCATTAAAGTTAATACAATTAGACAATCACATGATTGTCTGACTTCTGAAAATGTAACTGAAATTATTAAACAATTACATAATCAAGCATTTTATGACAAATTTATATTCAAAATTTCAGCACATATGAATTTATGCTTTAAATTATCTTGGCATTTGTGTATTTGTAAAATTATAATATAATATTATTCATTTCTAATTGTAAATACCTTTGCTAGTGGAACAGTATGGCAAACTTATGGAATCCAAAGGGTATCTTTTACTTTCTAGAAAAGAGAAAAAAAGTAATGAACTAAAGACTAAATAACATAACTCTTTCAAAGAACAAGCCTCAGCTATCATTGAAATTGTGTTATTATCACTCAATGCTGTAAAGCAGCAATCACTTTAAGAAGCAAAATTAATTACAAAACTCAAAGCTGAGCATGATGACACATGCCTGAAATCCCAGAGCTTAGGTAGCAGGAAGGCTACAAGTCTGAGGCAAGTCTGGACTACATAGTGATGTCCTTTCTCAAAACAAACACAAAAAACTAAAACCAATCAACCAAACTAACAAGAAGCCTTAAACTGCACATTTGGATGTCCAGATAAGCATATAATCTAATAAGTAGCCCAACTGAGTTTGGCAGCACCATGATAAACAACCAGAACTTTATACTCAGAAGCCCTTCATTCCCTCCACAGTCTGACCCAGGTTGGTGGTTTGAATGAGCAGTGTCCCCCAGACTTAGGTATGTGAATACTTGGCCCTCCGTCGATGGTACTGTTTTGGGGAGCTTGAGCAGGTACAACTTTGCTGAAGGAAGTCAGCCACTGGAGGGGGGGCTGTTAATGTCTAAAGCTTAGCTCCATTTCCAGGCTGTTCTCTGTGCTTCACGGTTGCTGTGATGTGAGTTCTTAGCTTCCTTTTGTTGCCATTTGCTGCCATTTGCTGCCATGCTGGACTCTTTACTCTCTCTAACCATAAGGCAAAATAAACTCCTTCTTCCTTAAGTTGCTTTTGGTCATGGTGTTTTATCACAGCAACAGAAAAGTGGCTTATCCACCATCCCTCAGGGTAACCACTACCCTGACTTCAAATACATAGCTTAGTGTGAACCCATTGTTTTCCTTGCATAAATGAAATCATATGCAACATGTGTTTCGTTGTGCTTGGGTCCTTAAGCATATAAATTTATTTTATTGGATGTAGTTCTGGTTCTAAGCATCTATAGCTCCAGTGTTCATAAAGCAAAAATATACAGAAAATAAGGATACAAGTGACATTTACCTGCAAGAGGTACCACTGAGGAAATCAACTCATAGATGACTGGCAGCACCACCTGTGACTCAAGAACAATTCCATCCTCACTGAAGAAGTCACTGTAGGACCACTCTTCATATGGATCCTTGTGAGTTCCAAAAGCAGCCTAAACAGCAAACCACACAGAAAAAAACAGCAGTCTTCACCAAGCCAAATAAGGGAATGAGGTATAATAGCCCAACAACTTTAAAAACAAAACAAACAAACAAAAAACAAACAAAAAAACCACAACATTTTCTTTAGCCTTTAATTATATGTAGGTCTCTATGCGTACATGTAGAAGCCAGAATGTTGGAACCTGGAGCTGGAGTTACAGACTATTGTAAACTGCCTGATGTGGGTGCTTGGAACTGAAAGCATGAGAGATGTATGTGGGTTACATGTAAATGGCACACAGCTTTGGATAAGGGATTTTAGCATCCACAGATCCTGGTGTCTCTGAGGAGAAGGTGGTCCTGGAACCAATTTCTTTTGTGTATACTGAGGAAAAGTTACATTCTAGTATTTTTTTTTTCTAGTTGACAACTTGTAAAAATACCACTATAAATAAACTCTTAAGAGAGGGTCAGTACCCAGAGAGGCCTTGGTTAAAGTCCTATATTTCAAAAAACGGTTCAAATCGAAATGAACAACTGTGCCTGGGAAAGAAAGCTGAATCCATGGCTTTTTATTTAAAGGACAGATTTCTAGAGGAGAACCAAAAAAAAAAAAAAAAAAAAAAAAAAAAAAAGCTAAGTAGTAAATCTGGTATGTATATATACTGTGCAGGTGATGTGAAGTGCCATGCGGGACCAGCAGCAGTTTTGTTTACGGAAATAAAACTCAGAAGTGGCTTACTTTCATCAGAATTCCAGAGTCATCCATCTGGCACTGTCTGGAAAGCTCCACAGCAGTTAAAGTGTATTTACTTAGTTCTAAAGCATCCAGCAAAGTATCTGAAAGAAAGGGTAGAGGATCATCAAAACTCCTGTATTAATCCTTCAGAATAATGAAAACAACCTTATACTAATGAACACTTAAACCCCCAGGAAAGCCAAAGGGTGTGAATACAGTTGTCAGTGCTTAAGCGTGCCTGACAGAGATCAATGTGGGGAGGTCAGAAATGCCATGGCCATAAAAAAGCAAATGTCATCAATAGTGAGAAATGACAGTGTTAATGGATTTTGGAATTTACTGACTGATTGGTTGACTAACTGGCAAGGTCTAGCTAAGCAGCCCAGGTTAGCTTGTCTCTCAGTCATCTAACTCGGCACTAAAGAGGACAACTGGGCTGCTAACCCTAGTGTAAGAAGGAGGAGCTGTCTCTTGTGTGGTTTCCAGAGTGCAGTTATCACAGACAGCGTGTGGGAGAATATGAAGATTTATACATCTTGTCACCTGTACTGCAGAGGGTGGCAGCTTGGCATGCGAGATCATGTATCTCAGAAGGAAGATTTAGTCCTACTGGTGCTGTCATTGGAACATCGTTAGCCAACATATGACAAAGCTTCTGACAAACCAGAAACAGCAACCTCCCCGTGTCAGCATTGCAGTAATAGTTAAGCAAGTATCTGCAGAGGAAAGAATCGTGGGGTGAAGATTCAGATCAAAAGCACATCCATTTATCCTGCTTGCATTTATATCTAACCACTAACAGCAACACACAGAAAGTCTTTAAAGCTTTCTCGTGGGGGCTGAGATGTCTCAGCAGCTAAGAGCACGTGCTCTTGAGGACCCAGGTTCCATTCCAGCACCCTCATGGTGGCTCACAACCATCTATAACTCTAATGCCAGGCGATCTGACACTGTCATGCACTAAAGATGCATGTGGTGCACATACATACATACATACATACATACATACATACATACATACATACATACATACATGCAGGCCAAAACACTCATACTCATATCATCAAAAATCATCAAAACAACAACAAAAATTTTTCACGGTATGAAGTGATCCATTTTCAAAGTACTTTAGTTACCCTTAAGGATCAAGGCACAGGAGTCAGCATTCAACAGTCATGTGACCAACTGAACAGGGTCTATTTTCCTTCCACACCACTATTTTTGGATAAAGAGGCCCCAAAACAGGCTCTCAAGAAACCCAGTATCACTTTTATAAAAATGAAAGTGGCCCTGACCCTATGCTTATCAGTGACAGAACGGACAAAGCAAATGTCACTTTCTGACAAGCTGTGCAAAGTGGGGATCCTGGTGTCACCTGCATTTGCTCAGTGCTGCTCCCACCTTCCCGTGCTTTAAGGCTCTTAAAGCCAACTCTGCCTCCAGCTCTTGTGCAGACACCTGCAGGGCCAGTGCCTGTCTGTGCAGCTTTGACTTGATGCTCAGGTCTGTCCCCCTGGCCAGGGTGGGCCCTGGGGGTCCCCTGAGTTTGTGCTCAGCCTGTGCATCTTCATGTGCCTTAATATACTGTTCTCGAAGGTCGGCTACCAGGGTGCTGTTGCTATAATCTTCAAATGGAAGGAAGACCTCAAAGTTCTCCTGCAGCAAAGTGAGATGAAGCCCCAAGTTTACTCAGGGTTAAAACTCTGCATTAAGCTTCACCCCCTCCTTGAGAAATCACTCACTTATAAATTAGGAATTTCAGATTTTTATGGCTCAAAAGTAAGAAAATACCAAGACTAAAAGTTAGGAAAATAAGAAAACATAATTTTAACACTCTGGGTCCAGGTAATTTTGTGCTGTGGGGAGCCTTGCAAAAGAGGGGAGGATTAACCATTAGTTTGGGGTAATTCTACTCTGCAAATGTAATTAATGCCACTGAAATGAAGGCAGAAAAATAGAACAGATCATTTTGTTATATTAGTTTACTATAATCTTAAGAAACTAGGAATATAGTATACCAAAAATTATCAATTAATACTGTACAATACATGAATTACATCTCAATACAGTTGCTGAGAAAGAACCAGTGTGTCACACTGTCTGAAGGCTGAACACACTAAGGTCAGATGCACTGACTGGGTGGGTGTGTAGTGTAGTATCTTTACCTGTAAACTAGCAACCACTTTAAATTGCTTCAAGAACTCTTCAGAATCATCCTTCTTCTGTAGATTGCCTGTAACTGCATTTTTAAAAGTTACAGCAGATGTACAAATCCCATATGCTGTAATTTGAATTTCCCCAGAATGTCACAATGACAGGAGGCAGGATCTCTGGTAGGAGGCAGGACTGCAAAGTCATCATGAATGGGTTAATCTAGTCATGGATCAATAGGTTATTTCAAGAGTGCTTGATGGCTCTAGCTTGGTCTTTCTGAATGCATGATGCCCTATGTCACCTGAGGTCGCAGCAAGGCCCCTGGCAGACCCTGAGCAGATGATGGCACCATGCCCTTGAACTTCTCAGTCTCCAGAACTATGAGCTAAATAAACCACTATTCTTTAAATTAACCAATCTTGGGTTATATTGTTACAGCAATGAAACAATAACATACTATATTATCAGGATTTTTAAAAAGCTAACATATTAATTTACCTTGGTTTTCTTCCAAGTCTTCTGTGCTGCTTTTCAGTTGCCAATGTAAAAAATTTTTTTTTGGGGGGGGGGGTTGAGATAGGGTTTCTCTGTGGCTTTGGAGGCTGTCCTGGAACTAGCTCTTGTAGACCAGGCTGGTCTCGAACTCAAAGAGATCCACCTGCCTCTGCCTCCCGAGTGCTGGGATTAAAGGTGTGCGCCACCATTGCCCAGCCCAGTGTAACAATTTTTAATTTTTTACTTATAGTTTGTGTGTGTGTGTGCAATGCCCTTGCATACTGACATGATTTCCACCAGGGAATTGAATTCAGGTTGTCAGGCTTGCCTGTCAAGTGACTTTACCTGATGAACCATCGAAATGCTGCTGACATGACATAATTGAAGTACAAAAAAGATGAAATTTGAAAAAAATGAAACTTCTTTCTGGAGGCAGCAAAGGGAAGTTTAAGGGTTATAATAAAATTGGCAGGGGCTAGAAAGAAGAATCAGTAGTTAAGAGCATGCCCTGCTCTCTTAGAAGACCAGAGTTCAGTTCCCAGCCCACACATCAGGTAGCTTACAACCACCTGGAACTCCAACTCCAGGGGTCCAACTTCCCTGGCCTTCATGGACACATGCACATAATTAAAAATAATAAAATAAAAAGAATGGCAATTCTTCTGAAACAAATTCTGCCCCCCGCCCCGCAGAAAGTTATTTTCTCAACTGTTGTAAGTCCAAGTTTAAATAGGCTTTCTTTCTTTATCATCGCCAACAGGTATCTGTTCTAACAATCAGGTATCTGGTCTAACAATGAACAGCTTACAGGAACATGTGAACAGAAAGTAAATCAACTTTACATACTTTGGTCTAATATGACTAAAAAAGAAAAGGCTTTAGATTTTTCCCATGGAAAAATGGGTAAAATTAGACAATAAGAGCCTTGTCGAGCTTTGGGACAAAAACCAAGTTGAGGAACAGAGGCTAGAGAAACTACCTTTCTGGATATCACACAGGATTTTGAGAATATCCACTGATGTCTTCGCCACAGACATTCTCCAGGCCTTGTCCTAAAATATGCAAAGTGAAATCTGCTTCTTTACCGATCACCTCAGCTGGACACAGACAAAAACATACATAAGAACAATGGAATCAACAGGTGGTGATGCACGCCTTTGATCCCAGCACTGGGGAGACAGAGACAGGCAGATCTCTGTGAGTTCCAGGACAGCCTGATTTACAGAGCGAGTTCCAGGACAGCTAGGGCTGTTATACCAAAAAAACCCTATCTGGACACACACACACACACACACACACACACACACACACACACACACACACACACACACACAGAATATAAAGGAAGCAAACAAAAAAAAAAAACAATGAAGGAATCAGAAAAATAGTAAAAGAACCGATTGAAGATTATGTGTAGCTGCAAGGGGTTACAAGCATCAAAGGGAGCCTCACTGATACCAAATTTAGAAATACCAGGAAAGATGTTCTAACCTATATCCTTTCAACTACACTGATTGACAGACTTTTTTCTTTTCTTTTTAATTTTTATTCATTTTTATTTTATGAACATTAGTGTTTTGCCTGCCCATGTGAGGGTGTCAGGTCCCCTGGAAGTGGAGTTACAGACAATTGTAAACTGCCATGTGAGTGCTTGGAATTGAACCTGGGTCCTTTGGAAGGGCAATCAGTGCTCTTAACCACCAAGCCATCTCTCCAGCCCCAGACCTTTCTTTTTCTTTCGGAGTCACACGAAACCTTTACAAACTTTCTCAGGTAAAACACTTAAGAGAACAAAGTAGAAGGTTAACAAATAACTTAGGTAATTTAAATGGAGTAAATAATTAGGCTTTCAGCAATTTTTTAGAAGATTTAACAACAGAGAGAAAAAAAAAACAGAACAAAACACAAAAAGAGAAGTCTTAATTAAAGGACATGATGGAGGTGGAGTGTAATTCAGCAGCAGAGGACCGCATTCGATCACCAGCACGACACACACATGGAACCAATGGCAGTACCAAAACAAATTTGAGTTGAGGCTCTGTTCCTTTCTAATAAACAAGAAAGTCATTTAGAAGCTCATTTTCTGCACTTAATCTACAATAGGACCTACATCCCAACTTTATGTGAAAAAGTAGACAATTTATTTAAAGCTAGGAGGCATTTCTTAAGGCTTTACAATCCAACTATTCTGTTAAGTTTTTTTGTTGGGGGTGGAGGCAGGGGCAGGGTCTTACTATGTAGCCCAGGCTGGTTTGGAACTCACTGCGTAGATCAGCAGGCTGGTGGTCTCTGCCTGGCATTGAAGTCGTATGCCACACAACCTGATACTTGGGTCTCTTATCTCTAAAGGAGAGTGACTGGCTCTACTGAGGGCACGTTCAGCTTCAATGATTTCTTTTGAAACAAGGACTTGTAAGGGAGCCAGGCTGGCCTGGAATTCAAGGTCCTGCCCTCCCCACATCTATACCCCAACAACCCCACATTTCAGGTAACAACACCCTCACCTCTTCAGAACCGTCTGGCTCTTCTTGCAGTGCCAGTCGAGCCCAAATGATGACTCTTTCCGCAGTTTTCTCAGCTTCAACCGGAGGCAGAGACCTCAGTAGCAGGAGACAGTCATCCCTCTGTGAACCGTGTTAGAAAGAAAACAATAAACAGCTGGGCCTTGCAAGGTACAGTTTGAACTTAGCTCTTTCTTTTCTACTTGAAAGTGAGAAGGAGAAAAAAAAAATTATTTTTTTAAAATTATGGACACAATGTCCAGAGTGAGGACCTGGGCTTAATTAGCAGAATGGGAAACAAGACAAAAAGACACTTTGAAAAAAAGGCTACAGTTTAATATTTTTAAAAATCTGAGGGCTGGAGCTGGGCAGTGGTGGCATACACCTTTAATCCTAGCACTCAGGAGGTAGAGGCAGGTGGATCTCTGAGTTTGAGGCCAGCTGGGCTACACAGGCAGTGCCAGGACAGGCTCCAAAGCTACACAGAGAAACCCTGTCTGGACCTCTGACATACAAAAAAAAAAAAAAAAAAAAAGATGGAAAAAACCCTACAAACCCCACACACATTATTTTAGAATCTAAGATTCCTATGCCATATGTAAGGCCTGAGTTTGAGCTGTACTAACTAGAGTGTAAAAGCCCATTATCTATTCACAGAATACTGTTTAAAAGTAGTTATTTTGATATACTACGTTTTCATGTTGACATAGCTTATTTTGTTTTGTGAAAGTAGTTTGGACAATTTGGTTTCTGTAGAGATTTAGTCAACAAAGCAGCCCCATGACAATCTAAAACTTCCACACCTGTTCTCTGTCAATCAGATCAATAATTCTTAGACTGTAGATTTCATCATCAGACAGCCGGTACCCTTGGGCCACCTTCAGAGCATCTTCTAAAGAAGACGGGGTATCTTGCTTGAGAATGTATCTGACCACCCTCTGAAAGAGACAACACGTATTTCTTAACATGAAGACTTACAGAGCCCAGAAATCAGTTGCTTATGAAGGCAAAATGTCTAAAATATTTTTACAATGCAGAAAAAAAAACAAAAACCCAAAACTGGATCTAAGATTAAAGCATGATTTATGGAGCCAGTGAGATGGTTCAGTGAGTAAAGGTCAGACGACCTGAGTTCACTTCATAAAACCTACATGGTAGAAGGAGAGAACCAACTCCTCTGAGTTTTCCTTCTACTTTCATATGTTTCATATGGCACATGTGTGACCCACTCCCACATAATAAATCTAGCTCTGTTAACTGTGAGAATATGAAAATCTTCAGTCAATTTCCTATGCTGCTCTAGAATTACAAGAAAGTAGAGGAACCAAATCCAACTAGCACTTACCATTATTTCCTTGTTCAAGAGATTCACCTCTCTGATTCCATAGCCTCGTAAAAGTTTCTTCATCTCCATCAGTTTGTAACTTTCCTGCAATAACTTGACCCTGAACAAAATGTACTAATATTAACATGACTATGTGAAACAGCCAATGGAAAAACACAACTGGCTGTCACCCCAAAAGCAGGAGGCTGGAGCAGGGCACAGAAACATCATTGTCCTGCAAGCTTACTTGGGGTGGTCCATTTCCAGGTGCTGTTTCACCAGCTGCTCCACAGCTGCACTCCAGGGAACCACTGCCTTGTACATGATCTTCAGCACAGCATCAAAGATGAGCTACAAGCAGACCACACAGGGACAGTGACCAGCCCTCAGCAGCATCACTCATGTAAGTGACTGGCACTGCAAACAGCAGGTGTGGGGCAGCAAGAGCATTTCATCTGCCTGCAAAAGCATATATTCTCTCCAATTGTTACACACAAAGAACAATTTCAGGGGCTGGAGAGATGGCTCAATAGTAGAGTACTTGCAGCCCCTGCGGAGGACCTGACTTTAGTTTCCAGAACCCAAATCTGGCAGCTCACAACCATCTGTGAACTCCAGTTCTAGGAAATCCGACACCCTCTTCTGACTTCAATGGACTCTGGGCACACATATAGTGCACAAACATGTATGCAAGCAAAGCATTAATATATAAAACATAAAATAAATCTAAAATAAATAAAGATCAAGAGCACCCTCTGCTATTGAGTGAATTTGAGGCAAGCTGCCCCCAGACTCACACAGATCCTCCTAACTTCATGTCATGTCTTTCTCTAACCCATTGTCAATCAGGGCTGCCCTTGTATTTTAGATATTTAATTATTTTCCTATCCTTTATTGTTTCCCAAGACAAGGCTTCATATATGGCTTGCCATCCTAAATGCTGAAACGAGGAGCACATGCACCCTATCTTTATAATAGAACTAATAACAGTGGGGAATCACTCTGAAACCCAGCACCATCTTAGTAACTCCAGCTCCTGGCCTGATAAGCATCCAACTGACCATGGAAATTCTTTTGGTAATAGGAATGGGTGAACTTTCTTCTCATTTTCCATAATCAAAGGAAATAGAATTATGTATGGTTTTTATCTTTTTTTTACATTCTACAAAGTTTCCCTAATACATGTCATTTTTATGATCAGAAAACAGCTTTAAGAGCCATTGTTGAGGGCTGGAGAGATGGATCAGGGGTTAAGAGCACCGACTGCTCTTCCAGAGGTCCTGAGTTCAATTCCCAGCAACCACATGGTGGCTCACAACCATCCGTTATGAGATCTGGTGCCCTCTTCTGGTGTGCAGATATACATGGAAGCAGAATGTTGTATACATAATAAATAAATAAAATCTTTAAAAAAAAAAAAAAGCCATTGTTGAAAAGGAAACTTATTACTTCAAACAGGAAAACCCAACAGTCAGTGTTTGCTTACATCTATGTCAGACAAGCATCTTATCACTGCCATGGCCTTCGCTTCCCATGCTGTGTCAAAGAGTGTCGCTGACTTCGAGCTACACCTCTTTAGTAAATCCTAAGAAAGAGAAACATACATTTTTCAAATATTAGAAGCTCACAGGCTGGATGTGGTGGCACAAACCTTTAATGAGACAGACCAAGCTGGGACTCCAGAAGCCTGATCCCTAGTACCTTCTCCCAGCCAAAACCAGTACGGATTGAATCCCTTGGGAAAAGTCCTCCTGTTCTTTTTCTTCTTAAGATGGGACCTCATTATGCTGCCTAGCTGGTTTTGAACTTTTGACCGTTAGTGACCCTAGCATTTCAGCCTCTCTAATAGCCAGGAGGGAGATCCTTCAACAATTATAGCAGAAATTAGTTTACATTCTTGATCAATTCAAATGTCTCATAGGTGCTAGTGGTGAAGCCAGGATTTAGCATGATGACATACTGCAAAAATTTCAGAATCAAAAAGTGGGACTGATCGCTCAGCAGGTAAAGGCGCTGAGCTAGACACCCAGGACCCATGTGGAGGAAGGAGAGAACTGAGTCTCCCAAGTTGTTCTTGATCTTCACAACAGGCACCACGTCTGTGGGCACACACAGTCATGCAATAAGAAATAAGTACTTAAAAAGTTAAAATATTACCTCTATATAAAGCAAAAGAAGTTCTTCTTGCAAATTTTGTTCCCGCATGTAAACTCTCACAAACTTTTCTAAGACAGAGGGGATCAGCTCTGGTGCCGAGACCCTGTCAATCATCCGGAACACTATAGTGGTCGTGTTTTCCTGGAGATGAGACAGGGAAGATGGTGTAAATGACGCAGAGTCTGGCCACAACTGGATACCAAAACAAAACGGTGCTCCCGGGGCTGGAACTCTACCTTCTCAAACTCAGAAAGGGATAGTTTGCAGTTGTATTTCTTATGCAGGGTGATCAGCTCCTGCAACTTGATTACCAGTGTCTGTAACTGTTGGACTTCCTCTGTGTTTTGATAATCTTTCTAAAACAAAAGCATCAACATCATTAAGGACACAAAACAAAAGTGTGATAGGGAAACACAGTCAAACTTATCTCAAAGAAATGAGTACTGGCCACAAGTACACAGAGGGCGAAACCAGAATCTAAAATTCACTTCTTTGTGAAAAGTTTGAGAACAGGCAGCAGGGGAGCAATTGTCTCAAAACCCAAATATAAACTCTCTGTCTCTGAGAGAGGCTCTCATGTAGCTGAGGCTGGCCTTGAACATGATACATAGTCAAGGGTATCCTTGAATTTCTGATCCTTTTGCTGATACTTCCCATACCACGCATGATGTGATTATTTCACCATGAAATCTGTCTCGACATCATACCCAGGAAATCCAGTGCCAAGAGGATGCAAATCCAAACTTCTCTGTCTTTTCTGCTGTAAAGAACACCTCCGCTAGCTGAAGTCCATTTTCTGGCCAGTTTGCCTTTTACAAATATGAAAGACCATTAAAAATCAAGTTTGAAGCTGCTGTGAGGGAGCAAATGTTATTTTCATATTTCATACACAGGTATTACCTTATCAGTTAATTCTAGGTTCCTAGATGCTTGTTCCAACCACTTTGCAAGAATGTTCTGAAATAGATATAACATTTAAAAGTAAAATTCTCAATAATTACAACACAAAATTTCTATAATCAGTTTTTAAGAATTTTTAAAAACTGTATGTGAATGCATGCATGCATGGGAGGGGGGCATCAGTTCTCCTGGAGCTAGACCTGCAGATGGTTGTGAGGCACATAATGTGGGTGCTGGGAACTAAACCTAGGTTTCCTGAAAGACTAGAATGTGCTCTTAACCACTGAGCCATCTCTCTAGCCCTATAGCCATCTCTTAGAAGTTATTTATATACCAGTTACACTGCTGGACACTGAACCCAAGACCTCACACATGCCAGCATGGTAGTCAGATACTTTGTAGCCCATGCTGATCTGGGACTTGCTATGCAGTTGCTATGTAGACTGGACTCAAATTCCTAGCAATCCTTCTACCGTAGCCTCTCAAGTGCTGAGACTAGAAGTGTGCACCATTGCATCCAGTTGTATCACCTTTTAAAGGACTTTCTCAGTAATCTAATATGAAGCATTAAATTAAGTCTTAAAGAGTGGAAATACTAGAAGAAACTCACTTGTCCTTCGGGGACAATCCTCCTCACGAATGGGATCACATCATTTTTAAACCATGAACAAAGTTTTTCCAAGGAAACTTGTGTAGAAATTGAATTCAGCAAGTTCTCTAGCATCTTCACATCAAACTTGCTTTCAAAGTCAGCCTGAATTACAGAATTAGAAATTAAGACTTGTCTGACAAATTTAAACCAACAACCCCTCAAAGGACAAAGACCTGCTCTATCTTTGGGGAAGGCAGTGAGAGGGGAAAAAATAAAAAACGAAGTACAATGACATAGATACATGAAATGCCTTGGCAAAACCCATTACTTTGCATGCTAACTGAAGCAAATTATTTTCTTTTCTCTTTTTTTTTTTTTTTTTTTCGAGACAGGGTTTCTCTGTGAGCTTTGGAGCCTATCCTGGCACTCGCTCTGGAGACCAGGCTCGTCTCGAACTCACAGAGATCCACCTGCCTCTGCCTCCCGAATGCTGGGATTAAAGGCGTGCGCCACCAACGCCCCGCTTGCAAATTATTTTCTTAAACAAAAAATTTTAAAGCCATTTCAAAGATTATGCTACTGATTTTTTTTTTTTTTTTGCATGTTTGTTTGAGATAGGGTTTCTATGTAGTCCTGGCTGTCCTGGAACTCAAGAGAATCGCCTGCCTCTGCCTCCTCAGTGCTGGGATAAAGGCGTATGCCAATATTGCCCAGCGATGTTACTGATTTAATAATGAATGAGAAAGGAACTTTATGCAATTAGTTCAAATGAGGGAGAGTCACAATTCATGAAATATTGTATTAATAAGCAATAGACAATAAACACACACAGAAGAGATTGTATCCAAAGGAAAATACAACTGGAGATGATAATACAAATGCTAATAAGAATATTCATGAGTGGCATAACATTTTTTAATCTAAATATTATATGTCAATATCAGCCAACATAAGGGATTTAAACAGTCTATCTGTGGAAAAGATGGTGTCTATACTGCTCAGTCGGGCCTGAAACTCCTAGACTAAGCAATCCTCCTGCCTCAGCCTCCAGAGGATCTGTGACTACAGGTATGTGCCACTGCACACAGCCTTAAGATAAATACCTTTAATGAGTATTCCTTTACTATAATCCAAATAGTATCATCTCCACCATATCGGCAGAAGCGTGATATTAATAAGTCACTTAATAAAAATATTGCCTACTGAGGACCTACTGAGGAACATCTTAGAGCTGATCAGACTCTGAAGATGGATAAAATAAGGCCCTATCAGCCACAGCACTCCTCTGATCTACTATTATCTGAGGATAATCTCCCGAGTCAGTCGACAGCCTATCAATCTAGAAACACTCGCTGCCCAGTCATACTTGACAGCCTGGTAGTTCCCAATATTCAACCATCCATTTCAGACTCTGGAAATCAATAAATTAAAAATGCAGAATACATTACCCGATGTCTAAGCCAAAGATACTGAGCACAAACAAGGTTTCCTTCCCTTAGCTGCATAAAAATATCTCCAAGCACATCTTCACTATTCAGGAATTCAATCCAAGAGCTACCACTGAGAAATCAGAGAGAAAAGCCAAGTTAGGAGTTTAAAAACATACTTTCCAAATAGGTATTATTATACATCTTAGCCACTTATTTTGAACTGTTATTTATTTAGTGGGGGGAACTGCTCGAGGCACACATGTAGAGGTCAGAAGACAAATTATAGGAACTGATTCTCTCCCCCATCATGTGGGCCTCAGGAATTGAACTCAGGCAGTCATACTTGGTGGCCATACTTGAGCTGGATCCAACTACTTCCCTTTTCAAAATTTTAATTTTATTTCACAGGTGTATGAATTTTTGCCTGTATGTATGTATTTATACCACTCAAGTGTATAGTGTACGAATGTTTTGCCTACTACACACATGTATTTGCACCACTTATGTGTGTGGTGCTCTCAGAGGTCAGAGAAGGGAGTCTGACTCCCTGGAACCGGAGTTATCAATTACTGAGAGGCACTATGTAGGTGCTGGGAACCAAACCCGGGTTCTCTATAAGAACAAGTGTGCTTTATTGATGACCAATCTCTCCACCATTTTTTAAAAACAATTAAGTAAAAAAAACAAAACATATCTAAAAATTCCACAGTGCCAAGTAAGTCTCCTTTCCCAAATCTAGAGAACTCATGTCATCTTCACTAATGGCACTGACTCTCCAGTAAGGAAGCCAGATCAGATAATCACAACATAGACAACCCAAAGAGATGGCCCAGTGGTCAAGAACATTGGCTGCTCTTCCATAGGACCCAGGTCCAATTCTCAGCATCCACACAGCAGCTCGGAACTGTCTATAACTCCAGTTCCAAGGGATCTAACACCATCAAACAGGAGAATTGAGCCAGCTACATATCAAGTTTTAGGCTAGCCTAGGCTATAGGAAACCTGTCTCAAAAAAAAAAAAAAAAAAAAAAAGTAAGGGGGGGGCAATGGTGTCACATCTTTAATCCCAGAACTCAAGAGGCAGATGCAGGTGGATCTCTGTGAGTTCGAGGCCAGCCTGGTCTACAAAGCTACAGAGAAAACCTGTCTCGAAAACCAAAAAAGAAAAGAAAAAAAAAAAAAAAGAAAGAAAAAAGATTTCTTATATAAAACAAAAGACATTAAAAAATTGAGTCAAACCAAATCAAGTCAGTTTTGTAATACTTTAGATTAGAAAAACAATAGTTTTCTGACAAAGAGAATGAATGGAAAACAGGCATTTTCTAAGCCATCTATCAGAACAAATATATTTGGAGGACATATGTAGATATGTAGAAATTTTGCCTTAGCAACTGTGGTCCCAGAAACTGAATTCAAATAGATGCACTCACATACACACGCTAAGAATTTAATTACCTAAACATACAAGACATGTTTAACAGCAATGGTAAGTTAAGCCACTAGAAAACAGGCAATGACCAAGAACAAGACAAAAATGTTGACGCAGCTCTTAAGTATTGCTGGGAAGACAATATTTCCTATCACTGGAACACACAGACTCCTCCTTCCCTTGGATACAAAATCACTCACAGGAATACTACCTTTCTCATGATATCCCGAACATAATTCATTCATAACCCAAAATTTAAAAATAGGATGCACATACCTGAATTTCTCTGGTCCAAATGCTCCATAAAATGTAGTTAACTTTGCATGAGCCTTGAGCACCTAAAGAAAAAAAAAATCACTTGATAATTTTAATAACATGTGGGCTGCAAAGATGGCTCATTAAAAGGCACCTGTGGTGTGAGCCTGGTGACCTGAGGTCAATCCCTGGATCCCACTGAAATGTAGGAAGGAGCTGATTCCACAGTGTTGCCCTCTGACCTCCATACTCATGCAATGGCTCTTGTATCCTTGTAAACACACAAACACAGTGATGACATTGAAATTTTTAAAATTTTAAATGCTAAAAATAAAGGCCATTCTACTACAGAAGCCTTGTATACACTCTCACTTTAACTCATATTATGGCTCAATTCCCATTCACACAACTTTCATTATTTAATATATTACACACAAATAAAGACAACATTTCTAGTCACATTTCATTATAAAGGCAAATGAATATTAAGTGTGGGGTTTCTACTTAATCATTTACATTTAAGGGATAACTTGTCTGGATTAAACATTTATTTTGAGAAATTAATAGTTTTTAACATTTATTATACTGCCTGTGTGTGGACAGGGAGGTGGGTTCGTGTACCACAGCAAGTGGGAGGCAGAGGACAATCTGCAGGAGTTGGTCCTTCTAGCAATTTGGTCTCAAGGACTGAACGTGGATCTTTAAGCTTGGCACAAGCACTCTGACCCTCTGAGCCATCTCGTCTACCTTATTTTGGGAATTTAAATGCATATATGCTCATATACATGCCCATACTGATCACTGCAGTCCATTTATCGAGCATTTAGCAGCTATCAGGGACTAAACAGAAACATGTTACATGGATTGTTTGCTTTGACTCCAAAACCACCACACTACTGGAGTCCCATTTTGTTGCTAAGGAAGCTGAGGTACTGAACAGTCACTTAATATCAATCTGCCTTGAAAAGAAAAACAACATCTTCATCCACAAACTAACTACCAATGCAATGCCATTACCTCCATGAAGCCATCAGAATAGGCAGGCAGGGTTTTGTCTTCTTTCTTTAGGAGCTAAACATGGATGGTGAGACAAAGAGGCCATGTTAGGACAGAAATGTGCTGGGGACATACCTAGTCAAAATACATTGTATATCAGTGCAAAAAGAAAGGAAGGAAGGAAGGAAGGAAGGGAGGGAGGGAGGGAGGGAGGGAGGAGGGAGAGAGAGAGAGAGAGAGAGAGAGAGAGAGAGAGAGAGAGAAAGAAAGAGGGAAGAGAACACAGGGAGCTATGTTGCTCTTCACAAAGAGGGTGGATTTTCTGAGACTTGACAGAAAACATTATCTTTGAAAGTAAATCATATCTAAGCCCAGAATGAAAGGGATCTGTAATATGCAATGGAATTAACAAATAAAGAAATGAGTTATGTGGGCTCAAACGTTAAGAGTATGTACTATCCTTTCTGAGTACCCTAATTTGGTTCAGCACCAGGGGATCTGATGTCCTATTCTTGCTTTCTTTTCCTTTCTTTTTTCTTTTTCGATAGGGTTTCTCTGGGTAACAGCCCTGGCGGTCCTGGAACTCACTCTGTAGACCAGCCTGGCCTTGAAGTCAGAGATTCACCTGCCTCTGCCTCCCAAGAGCTGGGATAAAGGGTGCCCTTTTCGCCGGGCAGTGGTGGCGCATGCCTTTAATCTCAGCACTCGGGAGGCAGAGGCAGGTGGATCTCTGTGAGTTCGAGACTAGCCTGTTCTACAAGAGCTAGTTCCAGGACAGCCTCCAAAGCCACAGAGAAACCCTGTCTCAAAAACCAAAAAAAAAAAAAAAAAAAAGGGTGCCCTTTTCTTGCCTCAGAAGGAACCTCCATTCACATGCACTGACACACAGAAACAGACACAGACACACAGACACATAGACACACAGACACATACACACACACACAAGACACACACACACACACACACACACACACACACACACACACACACAGAAATAATAAAAGTAGCTGGGTATGCTGGTTCACACCTTTAATCCTAGCACTGGGATGTAGAGCCAGAAGGTCTCTCTGAATTCAAGGTCAGCCTGCTCTACAGAGCAAGTCCAAGGCTACCCAGGGCCAGAAAGTGAAACTCTGACTCAAAAATAAATAAAATAAAAATAAATCATAAATAAAAATATTGCATATGAAATTGCCCAAGCCGGGCATGTGCACCTTTAATCCCTGTACTTGGGAGGCTAAGGCAGGTAGGTCTGAGCTCAAGGGCAGCCAGTTCTACAGAGTGAATTCTAGGACAGCCAGGGCTACACAGAAAATCTATCACGAAAAACCTAAACAAAAAAATAAATAAATAAGAAATATCTAGAATTTACACACTAAGTAGAAAAAGGAAGTAAATGAGTAGTTATCAGGGAGAGGGGCCAGAAAGAAACTACACATGTCTCATTCTAGAATGTGCTGATGGATGCACACAGCTCCATGAGTAAGCTAGGATCCCTGAACTTGAAACAGGTAAACTAAGTCTTATGTAAACTGTCTCAAAGCAGGACAGAAAAAGGTAACTTAAGAAAAAAAAAATTTAGGCCGGGCGTTGGTGGCACACGCCTTTAATCCCAGCACTCAGGAGGCAGAGGCAGGTGGATCTCTACGAGTTCCAGGCCATCCTGGTCTCCAGAGCGAGTGCCAGGATTGGCTCCAAAGCCACACAGAGAAACCCTGTTTCGAAAAACCAAACCAACCAAACAAACAAACAAAAAAAACTGACAGACAAGAAAATATTGAGCTGAGAGAATTATCATGAGTGATTAAAGCAAATTTTTCTAAAAGGAAAACAACTTACTCTGGCTTTAGCATAACTGAGCATTTCCTGGGTGGTTTCATAGGTTATCCACTGGGCCTTGAGGCAGAAATTCACCACGAAGTCATCATCCTGTTTCAAACATGCAGATGAAGGCAACTTAATAATGCCGGATAGGACATCAACCTGAAAAATCCAGCTGATGACTGGAAAACACACCTGGATTTTGCAGAGATTTTCTTGAGCTTCTTCTACAAGTTGCTGCCATTTGGTCTGCTCACTGGTGTCCAAAGAAATCAAAGCCAGTTTCTCCAATATGTCATTTGATTTGACTTTATAAACAAGCTATAACACAAACATGCCATATAGTGAGGTGAAGTATAGGATTTGAGCGTGACATTGTCTCAGGAAGCTAAGGAAAACTACCATGAAAAGGAGACTCCTCCCTTGGCTCAGGAACAGGGTTTAAACAAGGCAATTTTGGCAGTCACAATGGTGCATGTCTTAGTCCCAGCACTTGGGAGGCTGAGCAGGGAGATCTCTGTACATTCATTAGCAGGCTTTGTAAAGAGGAAACTCTATGTCAGCCAGGACTGGATGGTACAACCTTGTCTCAAAAAAAAAAAAAGATGGGGAACGGAAGGGAAAAAGTTAATTCTTACCTATCTGGAAGATAAACCAGATTACTAGGAATTATGAAAACCATTTTTTATTGTGCCTGTGGCCATGTCAGAGGAACAGCAGGTGGCACTTGAGCTTCAGGAGTTGAGCCCACCAGATGAAAGGCACTGATGGGGAATCTCAGACAGGCAAGGCCCTGAGGGCTTTGGCTCCAGAATGTCCCTTGCTAATTGTGGTGCTTTTATATGTTTGCTGCTGCTGCTATTCTTCTCTAGTATCTAGTGGCTGGAATGGTGTGAATAGGTGTGGAGGAATCCCCACTGCCTTTCATGTAGTCTGATTATCTCATGGAAATATCCCGTTCTAATAGACATTTTTACCTGTGAATTATTATGAAGATGATTTTCTCTTAAGCTGCACTATTTAAGTGAAATAAGGATTACACATAGTGTTAGTTTAAATAGAATTTTGATGAAAAGGACTTTTAACAAATGTAGTAAAGGAATATGATAGAGGTTAGTTCAGTGGGAAAATTAATAAAGGTGAAGGTAGGATATAGTATTGCCCCCAACCCTGATAAAGCAAGGGCTGCAGAGAATAGAAAATAGGAGAAGGAAGTGTCACACAGGTAGGACTTATGAGTTTCTCGTGAGGAGCCACATAGATATGACTTAGGTTAATGCTTAAGGAAAAAAATTGAGCCGGGCGTTGGTGGCACATACCTTTAATCCCAGCAGTCGGGAGGCAGAAGCAGGCGGATCTCTGTGAGTTTGAAGCCAGCCTGGTCTCCAGAGCGAGTGCCAGGATAGGCTCCAAAGCTACACAGAGAAACCCTGTCTCGGGGGGAAAAAAAATGAGTCCCAGGAGTTAGCTCAAGTTCTTTTTGATATTGGGAAACGTATTCATGGGTTTTTGTGTGCATCATAGCTAAAACAAAACTTTAAACAATTGATTTCATGTAACTAGAAAATAAAGAATTGTTCAGGAGATGGTGGCGCACGCCTTTAATCCCAGCACTTGGGAGGCAGAGGCAGGTGGATCTCTGTGAGTTGAGAAGAAGCCTGGTCTACAAGAGCTAGTTCCAGGATAGGCTCCAAAGCCACAGAGGAAACCCTGTCTCAACAAAATAAAACAAAAAAATACCAAAACAAAGAATTGGATGGTTAGTTAAGGTAAGTGGACAGGAATCTAAAATACGAAAAGTGAAACTAGCAACCTGTTTTTCTGGCATTTATAAAAACTACTGCCTATATAAACGGGTATGGTTGAAAGGCCCCTGAAACATGGGAAGTCTCAAAGTTTAACTGTGTGTGGATTCCTGGGGACAATTTTTTTTTACCTGTAATACATACAATGCTTAATCATGTAAGGGAATAAGAAACATGATTTTTTTTACTTGTATTCATTGTAATCATTCACTTAAAAAATAGAAGGTAACCTCACTGTAATTTTTCTATTGCTTGAAAGATTTTGCTGGGGTATATAAACTATGAGGGAAAAAATAAATGAGAAGGAAGTCATCAGGAAAGAGAAACATCAGGGTAGAAGAACAGAAGAGAAAAAGGATAGAGTAGAACTAGCAACAGAATGAATAATAAAATGAAGAACTAAGCTTTGGCCCTCAGAAAAGTCCTCATATGTCTGTCTGTCCAGTAGTTTGCCTACTCTGCATCTCCTCTTCAGTTTCTCTGACCTGCTGAAGCCTGCCATTCATCAGTACCCTAGGTGAGATCCTGACATGTTGGAGATGTGTGTGTGCATGTTTCCCTTTCATGTCAAGAAGTATTCAAAGAGCTTTCTTTATTCAAGCTAAAACACAAATCCAATCTAATTAAGCGTCCATCGGTGGATAAGCAAATCAGTAAAATATAGTCAAAAAAATATCAAAGCAGGGAGTCTTCCAGTAAACACAAAGAAGTAAGTTTTAGAGGTCTACTAAACCACGTCATGACTGGCATTAAAAATGTGTCATTTCCGGCTGGAGAGATGGCTCAGAGGTTAAGAGCACTGACTGTTCTTCCAGAGGTCCTGAGTTCAATTCCCAGCAACCACATGGTGGCTCACAACCATCTTGAATGAGATCTGGTGCCCTCTGCTGGCATGCAGGCACAAGACTGTATACATAATAAATAAATAAAATAAAAAAAAAAGTGTCATTTCAAATTGCTACAAGAATAGCTGTATTTTATCACTATTTTTTGTTTTGATATGGTCTGTCTTCAGTGATACCTCTCTCTGTCTCACTAGGTATACCAGGCTGACCTGAAACTCAGAGACCTGCCTAATTCTGTTTCTCGAAGTGCGGACATTACAGGTTTGTGCCATGACGCCCACTAGTCTGGCCTACTTAGATCCCCCACAACTGGAGTTATAGATGGTTGTTAGCCACTGTATAGGTACTGAGAATTGAATCTTGGTCCTCTGCAAGAACAAGTTCTCTTAACCATTGAGCCATCTCTCCAGCAGAATTCAAATAAAGCCCTTCTGCATCTCCTGAGCCTCTAGCACAACAAGAAATGTCTGTCCAATAACAACTTGAACAAATAAATGTTTACCTCAACATCCAGTCCAAACTGAATGGCAAAGCTCTCAGCTTCAGCAAATCTGTGCTTGTGAAGTAATCGTCTCAGTCTGAAAAATTGGAAGAAATTTCACAAGATGTCTACTCATCAGGGAGTTTAAGTTTCTCATTAAAGGGCAAAAAAGGTTTAAAAAAAAAAAAGAGAAGTTACCTGTTTTCTGGTAACACCTCTGTAAGGTACCTAAGTACTAAATCAGAGACAGAGTCTTCAGATAGGCTGAAAAAAAAAAAAAAAAAACATATTACAGTGTGATGCCCCTGCCATGAAGTATTCATGAGTAAATTCTAATTTAGCTGCGATGTAAACAAAGCATGACCTACTTAGGATCATTTTTGTGAATTCCTTCCAGAAGATATATAGTATCCTACAATTAAAAAAAAAAAAAGATTAAAACTCCAATATAAAGCCAACCATGCACTTCACTAGAATAAACAAATGGTTCAGGCAAGAATTATCCATCAGTGGATTCTTAATATCACTGGGGAAAAACTGAGGAAAAAGATTTCTTTCTGGTCTGGAAGCCATGGCACACACAAGGACTGCTCACAGGAAGAGACGGGGAGGGGCTGTCTTAGTACCTAATGTCACCATCACAGGACAAAACAGTTAGGATAAGGACCTCAACTTGCTGCATTGAGACATGTGATTGGTGTAGTATTTTCCCAAAAATCATTACAAGAATCGAATTAAAATGAAGCAAGTAGACAATTCCAGAGGGAAATCCTACCATGGGCTGGGCCTTCACAACTGTCAGTGTCTCAAAAGACACAAAGGACCAGGGAACCACTCCCTGCTATGATAACCAAATTCAGTAAGTGAGCCTGGATTAGAATCTGGATGAGGAAAGAGCACCAAAAAAACCTCCAGGGGCTGGCAAGATGGCTTAGTGGATAAAGGCACTGGCTGTCAAACCTGAGGACCTGTGTCAAATCCCCAAGTCCACACTGTAGGAGAGAACAGATGTCCATAGGTTGTCCTCTAATCTCCAAAGGTGCACTGTCCCCATACAAAATAAACAAATGGTAAAGGCTCTAGAATAATAGGCATAATTGGCAAAATATTAGTTTTCAAGGTTTATTTTCTAATTCATTTATATTATGTTAAATTTCCTAGCATATTAGTGTATTAGAATAACCTAATAATTTTTGGCTGCTTCTTTGAGTCAGGGTCACATGTAGCCCACAATGGCTTAGAATTCACTGTGTAACTGAGAATGACCTTGAATGTCTGAATTTCCTGTTCCAAAGTGCTGGGATGACAGGCCTGTACAACCACACTCAGCAGAACTGCCTTGCTCTTACCTTTTACATGTACTTATATCGACATGCATGTCACAGTACAAGATAAATAAAGTATCTCAATAAGTGGAGGTCAGAGGACAACTTACAGTTCTTTCTTCCATCATGTGGGTTAAAGGCAACAAATTCAGGTTATCAGATGTGGTGACAAACAACTTCACCGCTAAGCAGTCATATTAGTCTTAAAAATAGCCTTATTCTTTTAAAAAAATTATTTACATTTTCTCTTATTTTATGTGGGTGTTTGAGTATGTGTATGTGCACCATGTAGATGCATGGACCTGAATATCAGAAGATGGTGTTGGAGGTGATTATGAGTCACCATGTACGTACTGGGAACCAAATTCAGGTCCTCTTCAAGAGCAGCAGGCATGCTTAAGCACTGAATCATCTCTCCAGGCCCCAAGAATAATGTTACTATTCACACACACACACACACACACACACACACACACACACAATATGTACACATATATATGTGTTCTTTTAAAATTATTTTATTATTTTATGTATATAGGTGTTTTGATTACATGCATGTCTGTGCAAAGGTTGTGTGCCTGGTGCCCACAAAGGTCATAAAAATATACTGGGTGAACAGGAAATGGAGTTACATTTGGTAACTGTGAGCCACCAAATAGGTGCTGGGACCCAAACATGGGTCCTCTGGGAGAGAAGCTAGCGCTCTTAATCTCTGCGCCATCTCTCCAACCTTATAGCCTTATTCTTAAAAGATACTGAAGAATTTAGAGGTGACAGGTCAAGAAGTATACAAGTTCCAAATGTATGGGTAAATACAACATCTGTGTATGTGTATAAAAAGAGATAGACTAAATATACTAAAATGTTTTTTTGAAAAAGATCACAATTGCCAGGCAGTGGTAAGTTCTACTCATGCTTTTCTTACTTGTAAAAGTTAAGGAAGAAAATTATAGCACAATAATTAAAAATGTGCATATACATACCGTGCTAATTCCTGTTTGAACTAAAGAAGAAACACTTGACACTTCCAGAGAATACAGTATTTCCATCGAAGGTAAAGAAAAGATGATGAGGCTTCTCATCTAAAAGAAATGAAAACAGTTCAGTGAACTAATACAAACCTATAAGCACAAGTCAGCACTTCCCCATCAGGACACCTACTAAAAGATCGTGTACAAAGCTAAACAAAAGCCACAACCCTTTTTCACTACTTACTGAGGCCTGCCACTGTTATTATTTAAATGCTACACACAAAACTGTGTTCTTTAAAACAAAGACAGAAACAAGCCAGGCGGTGGTGGCGCACACCTTTGATCCCAGCACTCGGGAGGCAGAGGCAGGCGGATCTCTGTGAGTTCAAGACCAGCCTGGTCTACAAGAGCTAGTTCCAGGACAGCCTCCAAGCCACAAAGAAACCCTGCTTGAAAAAAAAAAAAAAAAAAGAAAAGAAAAAGAAAAAGAAAAAACAGCAACAAAGAAGAAACAATGATCTGGTCTATCTCCCATCTGCTGAATGAAAACACACACAAATCCCCTCACAGTTAATTCTGCAGTACTACACTGTCACAACAGTCACCCTAGTAAATGTTTTCTCCTCTGTGCCCTCCCTCTCTTTCTATTCTGTTTTATCTACCTCCTTCTCTGCTATCCCATTCCTTCTTTTTCAGCTCTGGAGAGTAAATTCAGTGCCTTGCACACACTAGGCAGCCACTCTTTCATCTTCATCCCTTGTCTTTTGTCATAGGGACTTGCTTGGGTTATCCCAGACTAGCCCTGAACACATGACTTTACCGTCTCAGCCTCCTAAATTCTACAGCTACAGGTGTGAGATAAGACACCCAGCTCAAATAAGTTCACTATTTTTGATTCCTAAAATATTCTGCTTGAAATGAAGAGTCAAGGTTTTATCTCTTCTTTGAAAAATGGAATCTAGTTCAACAGATTTATTTCAGGTTTCTCAAAGTCTATGTGCATGCCAATTTAGCATGCTGTGGGCTTTACTTGGCATCATTTCTCTCTGTAACCCAGGCAAACCTTCAGTTGTGATCATGCCGCCTCAGCCCGCAAAGCAGATGGAAATACAGGCCTGAGCCACCAGAACTGGCTAGTAATTGTGATTTCTAACTCACAAAATGGACAAGTGTGAAGTAAAGTCTCCTAGTACCTTCTCCTTTGTTGTAGCTGTCAGAGTGACTAATTTGAGGTTTGCAATCCCTTGCCTAGAAGAAAAGAGAAGCTCAAGTTAAACAAGCTTTGCAAGCTGCTAACTATAAGCTAAGGTAAGGTAACATTCTCACAGAGGTGAAAACCCATTCAGAGAAGACCGTGGATTTTGTTTTCGAAAATTCTGTGTCTAATATAATTACATACAAGTTCCTATTACATTACCTATTTGTACCAAATAGAAACTGGCAAATAATGAATTGGTCCTCCTCTGCCAGACTGTTTCAGATGTGGCTCTAAACACAAACTGTAATAAATGATCTGAATAAACCTGGTGCTATGAAAATCAATACTAACTAGACTCCAACATACCAGGTAACAGACGAGGGAGAATCCGCCTCTGTTGTGAGAAGAAACTGCTCTATGGGAAGAGAAGGCCAGTTCCACACCGGAGTGAGAGTGTAAGCATCCCACAAGCTCAGCACGTTCTACAGAAGTAGTACTCAGTTAGGCATCTTTATCATTTCAAAGTTAAACTTTAGGCTATATTTCTTGATGCACACACTGAAGTGAAGCATAAAACACACACACACACACACACACACACACACACACACACACACACACACACACACACACAGAGAGAAATCCACCCCAGCTAACATCCTTGTCTAACATTTTTATTAATAGATACATTATCAGGGTGGAGGAGGGAGCTTCATGGTAGAACACTTGCACGGCATTAATGAGGCTGTGAGCTGACTCCCTAGTGCAAAGGCTCAAATAACAAAAAAATGGTCATAGTAAAATGAAACCACTGAAGAAGTATCAGAAACATACATCAGTATCGAGCACAAAAAGCAGGTTGTCGATCAGTTGAAATGACTTTGCACCTGAAAGAGAAAGGAAATGTTTAAGGATTTTATTTCACCATCACATAGGACCCTTTCCATCTGTAAACTACCATCTTTGTGAAAAGGCAAAGAGTACAGTTTAATGAAGTTCCCATTTTCATCTATTGCTGCCTCAGTTTTGGCTTTTGTTATTGTTGCTTTTGTTTCAAGGTGATCAGTAAAACACAAAGTCTCTCCAAAGGTAACAATTAGAATAAGCCATTAACATGTGTGGAGAGTCGCCAAATGAATCTGGATTGTTCACTGTGGCATAACAAAATGGCCCATGCTTGGAAAAATGGCTTATACCTATACCCCCAGCATCACAGAAACTCTTACAGGAGAACTGCCTCAAATCTGAGTCAAGTCTGGGCTACATAGCGAGTTTCAGGTCAGCACAGACTACAGAAAGAGTCCACCTCAAAAATAAAGCCAAAATCAGGGTTAATAAGATGGCTTAAGCATAAAAGCACTTGCCAAGCCTGAAAACCTGAGCTCAATCAAAGGAAGTCACAAGGTGAAAGGAGAGAACCAATATCCAGTTTGCCTCTCATCAACACACATACATTAAGGTAATCAAATTTGTACACGTAATGTACAAACTAAACAAATGTAATCAGGAAAACAAAGTAAAAAGGGGCCAGGGAACCTGCAAGATGGGTATCGGGAAAGGGCTATTGTTACCAAGTCTGGCAACCTGAGATCAAACCCTAGAACCCACAGTGGAAAGAGAACAACTCCTGAGGGTCATCCTCTGACCTACACACACACACACACACACACACACACACACACACACACACACACACACTCTCTCTCTCTCTCTCTCTCTCTCTCTCTCTCTCTCTCTCTCTCTCTCTGGCTTGTGCACACACAAACACAGACATACCATTCAGTCTCTGGCAGCACATACATTATGTATTGCAGTGCAAGCATGTACTTTCTAGTACTTTTGGAGTGAAGGATAGAGGATTAGTTCAAGGTCAGCCTCAGCTACACAGCAAACATGAGTCCAGCCTCAGTACATCAGAGAAAGTAGTGTCAGTGGTTTATCTTTACCTTTAACAATCTCTGTGTCCACAAAGTTCTTAAGGGACATTTCTTTCTTGGTAGAATCTGATTCCCATTTTGAGAATGCACAACTCCCAGCTCCCTGGGAAAGAGAAAATAGACATCAGGTGAAAATCTCAAGCCCAAACCTTCCAGGAATTGCACAAAGCAGATGCATATAAGCTGTACACATTCTGAGTTCAAGCACATGTGTGTATGTGGTTATGGGGGATAGATGGGGAGATATTAGAGTATAACCCTCCAGAGCTTAGCAAAGTCAAGCAAGCATTCTCCTACTATGTCATATCCCCAGCCATTTTTATTTCATTTCCAGGCAGTGTCTTGTGCCAAGTTGCCCAGGCTGGCGTCAAACTTAAGATCCTCCTGTCTGAGTCCCCTAACCAAACAAGTCTATAGGCTAGGTTTGCAGGCATGGCTAACATCCAGCTCCAAGGAACTTTTATCCCAGATTCTCTCTTAGCTCAAGAGCAGACTAGAAGGACTGAAGAGATGCTCACTAGTTAAGTGACCTTGCTGTTCTAACGGAGAACCTGAGCTGGTTTGTCAGCATCTACTACCAGTGATCCACAATTGCCTGTATCTCAACTCCAAAGTATCTGACACCCTCTTAGGGCTTTTGCAGGAACCCAAACTCACATGACACACACATAAATAAAATAACAGACTGAGGAGAACATTAAGGTGCTCATATTCATTGTTACCACTTGAATATTTCAGTACATGTATTCAAACATCTCACCCCAAAGAAAACCTCTTCCAACATTGTAAGTACAGCTTTTGTTTATTAAAAAAAAAAAAAAAAAAAAAAAATCCAGGCAGCAGTGGCACACACTTCTAATTCCAGCACCCAGGAGGCAGAGGCAGGTGGATCTCTGAGTTCAAGGTCAGTCTGGTCTATTCAGTGAGTTCTAGGTCAGCCAGGGCTGCACGGTGAAACCCTGTCTCAAAAAAGGAAAGAATCTCATAGGAAGACTACACACCTGATGATTAACATAGAAATTTTATTTAGTTAATTCTACAACCATAATTTTATAATTTCCTTCCCCCCCTATTTTTTTGGAAACAGGGTGGTGGGATTAAAGCTGTGTGCCACCACATCTGGCTTGTTTCTTTTGATAAAGATTTATTTTTATTTATGTTTTATGTGTGTATCTCTCTGTGTGTATACACACATATACAGGTACTCAGGGGCCATGAGAGGGTGTGAGACCCCAGGGAGCTGAGTTATAGGCATTTATGAGCTTCACAACTTAGGTGCTGGGAACCAAGCTCTGGTCCTTCTCAAGAGCAGCAACGACTCCAAATCACTGAGCCTCCATCCCTGATTTCTCTGTTATTATACTTTAACTAAAAACAAACGTTTCATGCAAAAGCAAAATCTATAAAAAGAAATTACCCCAATTATCACGGGAGTTTCACTTGCAAATTCTCCAGCCACAAGATTAAGACAACCAAGGTTGTGGTAATTTTCAGTAGAAATGAAACTACATTTGAATTGTCCTTGTAACTACAAAAAAAAAAAAAAAATTAGAATAATACATGTATATATGTGTGTTGAATTAAAAAATCACAGAAATCTGTTCAAATAATCACCTGTGTTTTTAAAGGGAAACATTACTGAAGTATTATATTACAGCAACTCCTATAGTACCACCAGAACAATGATTCATCACAGAAACAGCCTCTACATTCATAGTAAGTTAAAGTTTTAAAAAGGCGATACGACTTTCTTTTCTTACCTTCTTGGCCAAATCCAAGTCTGTGTTCTCAATTGCTTCATTAAAAGAAAAAAAAAAAAAGCCATCTAAACATAGCATCAATCCAGATTCATACAGACTAAATGTAAGACAACTCCTTTTCAGTTAAAGTGAAATTAATACTTCCTAGGCCAAAGGATCCGTAAATTAGTCTCTTTGACCAAGGATCTTCCCTGATAGCCAGAGAGATTCCCAAGGGATTGGCTGAGTTAACTGTATAGAGCCTTATCAAGCACTTCTAAACCACCACAACTTCTACTCAAACCTAAGTCTCACTTGTAAAGAATTCACCATTTCCCATTCTTGCTCAGAACGTCTCTTTTACCTATCCTGATCCTGCATTAACTATGAAAAATGATGCATCTTAAATGCTTTTCTGTTTGAGCAAGATCTTTCTGTGTAGTTCAGGCTGTCCTGGAACTATGTAGACCAGCCTGGCTTAGAACTCAGAGATGCTCCATCCTCCACCCCCATCAAAAATGATACATCTTAAAACCTAATCATATACACGGGACCTAATATATTATCAAGCCTGCAGCAGATGTTGGTAAAGTTTGTCAAAACAAATTGCTTAGTTTTATCTGGCTCAGTGAGACTTACATTCCAAACCTTTGGATCACTACTGATTGCTACTGTGCATTATTTTGTGTGTTTGCTGTGTATGGTACATGATAGTGTAGGGGTGCATGCACTTCAAATACACATGCAGAGGACAGAACAGGGCTTTGGGTGTCTACCTCTATTGTTTTGTTTTCTGTCTGACTGAACAGGAAACTTACTGTTGCAGCTGGGCTGGCTGGCCAGCAAACACTGAGGATCCACCTATATCAATTCCCCCACCCCTAATGCTGGAGCTAAGACAGAGCTATAGACAGCTATGCCAGCTTTTCACAGGTGATGGGAATTTGAATCCAGGTCTTCATGCTTGCAAAGCAAGTGTTCTTACCTACTGAGCCATCTCACCAGCTCACTTTTTGATACTGAAGGCTAGTCATTTCCATCACTGTGTTCATTCACTCCTTCAAAAGGACACTTAGCAGTTGAGAAACAGTTCAGTGGTACAGCACTAGCCTAGTATGCACAAGACCCTAGGCCTTATCTTCAGTATTACAAAGTCATTTCTTACCGTATACGTCTTTTCTTCCCAATTAAGCTGTAACCAAATGATATTTCTTCACATTCTACCATAGCTTTTGAAGATAAGAGTTATGTGTGCTCTAAATACTTCAAATTATACCCAGTAACACAGGTTTATTACTTGAAGAGTTACGTAAAAACTAATAAATACTGTCACAAATCAATAAGAAAATACATTACCCTGTTCAATTTGTGAAAGCTGGAGGTTTGTAATATAGAAAAATCCATTGTTCGTTAGAAGCAGCATGTAATAGGTACCTGGTAAGATAAAATCAAAACCAGTTTCTCTAAAAGGCAAGTTAATAATAGAGTCAAGGCAATGCTGGGAACTACCTCTAAAATCTGTCAACCAGGGCCGGTGATGTTTCAGCAGGTAAAGATACTTGTTGCCAAACTTGATGACCTGTGTTCATTCCTCAGACCCACATGGTAAAACAGAGAACCAACTCCAACAAGTTGTCCTCTGACCTCCAATAGTGAGCAGGAATTTGGTCCTGGGTATACACATACACACAAAACAAGTGTAGTTTAAAAAAATTAAAAATTAAAAAATGAGCTGGATGGTGGAAGCACACAGCTTTCTTTAATCCCAGAATTTAGCAGAGGCAGAGGCAGAGGCAGGAGGATCTCTGTAAGTTCCAGACCACCCTGGTCTACAAGAGCTGGTTCCAGGACAGGCTCCAAATCTACACAGAGAAACTGCCTCAAAAAACAAAACAAGAAAAAAATAACAAAAAAAAAAAGCTTTTACATGCTAAAACCCATACAGATATTTTAAAGGAATGTAACATCACATTGAAGAAAAATTTGTATTTTTGAAAAAAAAAGCTAGAAATGTATTTCCACCTAGAAAAAAATCTCCTGTTCTTAGAGTTACTTTTCCTTAATAACCTCTATTCACTCTGCTCAAAAAAGAAAAATGTGCCGGATGTGGTATCACAAATCTTTAATCCCAGCAAGAGACAGAGGCAAGCAGATCTCTATAAATTTGAGGGCAGCCTGATCTACAGAGTATAAAAAATTCCACGCCAGCCAGGGCTACATAGTGAGACCCTGTCTCTAAAACAAAACAAACAAAACTGGTTTCTTTTATTAATTGCATTGACAGAAACTGTACTGTGATTTAGATGGCACAGCAATGAACTAACAATGTTTATTGCAAATAATTGTGCATACTTGATTGGGTATTCATCAAAAAACATGCAAAAAATTCAAAGAAACTCGAGGCCAGTCGTTGGTGGTGCACTCAGCACTCAGGAGGCAGAGAGGCAGGCGGATCTCTGTGAGTTCGAGGCCAGCCTGGTCTCCAGAGTGAGTGCCAGGATAGGCTCCAAAGCTACACAGAGAAACCCCGTCTCGAAAAAAAAAAAAAAAACAAAAAAAAAAAATCAAAGAAACTTACCTTCATTTGAACCATCTTTCTCGATAATGAAATTGTGGTAAGTACGCTGATACTCATCATTATCTCTCTTCACAAAAGCCTAATTGAAAATAAATTCCAAATAGCAAGAGATAAATAACAAGTGAGGGGTATACTATTTAAGCCCTACTCATCAACTAACATTAGCAATAACAGACTACGCCCTAAATGCTTCGGCTTGAAAAGGGAAAACCGTGGACAAGCAAGCTGTCTTCAGAGCTTCGTTTTTCACTTCTGTGTTTAATTCCCATGTCCCTGCAGTCTGATTCTTAAATTCAAGATAATCATTTTCTTTTACTTAAAAATGCAGGTTAAGTAACAGGTTACCAGAGTATATTATCTAAGAGACTGTTGGGGTGAAAATGGAAAATAGGGGGGCTGGAGAGATGGCTCAGCGGTTAAGAGCACTGAATGTTCTTCCAGAGGTCCTGAGTTCAATTCCCAGCAACCACATGGTGGCTCACAACCACCCTGAATGAGATCTGGTGCCCTCTGCTGGCATACAGGCACAAGACTGTATACATAATAAATAAATAAAATTAAAAAAAAAAAAAAAAAAGGAAAACAGGGCTCTTACTTTGGTGAATAATGTTTGCTTTGATGTTACATGGATAAGATGTAAGTTGCCACTCCTTTCACCGACCAAAAGAAACTTTCCTTCTTGACACAGGCCCACCACATCCACGACAGTATCTGAAAATTTCAAATCAACGTTACAAGCCACCTTCAATAAACCTGAGTTTCAATTTAGAAAGTGCCAAATTTTCATACCAAAAAGTCAATGATTTATACCAATCTATGCCAAATATGGTGATGCTTGCTTATAAGCCCAACACGTACAAGACAGGAGGCAGGAGGATCGACAGGGTGTCTCTCTGTAGTCCCAGCAGTCCTGAAACTTACTTGCTCTATAGACTAAGCTGCCCTCAACTCAGATCCCTCAGATCCACTTGCCTCTGCCTCCTCAGGGCTGGCAGGATCACATGTTTAAACATAGCTGGGGGGGGGGTGTGTGTATCTTTTTTTAAATTTGGGTTTTATTTTATCGTTTTGACTCTTAATGTAAGGTGGATACTCTTGTCATTTTACATTGTTTCTTACTGAAATTTTATATATAAATTATAAAATGTTTCCCTAAAATAAATAAATAAATAAATAAATAAATAAATAAACAAACATAGCCAGGGTTGCTAGGTAGTGTTGGTGTACACCTTTAAGCCCTAGGGAGGCAGAGGCAGGTGGATCTCTGTGAGTTCTAGGCCAGTCTGGTCTACAAAGCTACACAGAGAAACCCTGTTCCCCGCCCCTCCCCCCAAAAAAGATAGCCAGGATTTTAAATAAAAAAAGAGCTAATAAAACACAAAAACGCAATAACAAAAAAACAGTAAGATAGGAAAGCCTTTCACTTAAGTCATTCTTTAATAGTTTTTATAATCGTTCAAGACTTTATTTTTAAATTGTGACTCTTAAGTCCAGGCGTGGTGGTGCACACCTTTGATCCTATCACTCCAGAGGCAGAGGCAGGTGGATTTCTGAGAGTTTGAGGCCAGCCTAGTCTACAGACAAGGGCTACACAGAGAAAAACTGTCTCAAAAAAATGAAAAATTTCTGACTTTTTTTTTTTGTTTGTTTGTTTCGTTTCTTCCGAGACAGAGTTTCTCTGTAGCTTTGGAGGCTATCCTGGAACTCACTCAGTAGACTAGGCTGGCCTTGAACTCACACGGAGATTTGCCTGCCTCTTCCTCCTGAGTGCTGGTGTGCCACCAACGCCCTGCACACCTTTTTAATCCCAGCACTCCTTTTTAATCCCGGCACTCGGGAGGCAGAGGCAGGCAAATCTCTATGAGTTCAAAGCCAGCCTGGTCTACGAGTTCCTGGAGAGGCTCCAAAGCAATATAAAGAAACCCTATCTCAGAAAACAAAAACAAACAAAACAAAAACAAAAACAGAGTGTGCAACTACTGCCCAGCCTGTGACTCATTTTTAAAAGATGCATTTATTTTTATTTTATGTGTGCTTTGCCTGAAAGTTATGTCTGTGGCTGTGGGGTCCAGAAGAGGGCATCAGATCCCTTGAACAGAAATTATGAGCCCCCATATAGCTAATGGAAACCAAACCCAGGTCCTCTGCAAAAGCAGTCAGTGCTCTTAATGGTTGAGCTACCTCTCCAGCTCTTTTAAGATTTTGGTTAAAGATACGGTATTACTACATAGCCTTAGCTGACTTTGGAACTTGGAATGTAGTCTAGATTAGCTTCTAACTCCCATTTCTCCAGGCTCAGCCTCCAAAGCACTGGGATTACAAATTCACACCACAATGTAATTCATTATTAAATCCATATTTACTGGTATTTTAACTCAAAGAACTATTTCACATGTGTACTGTAAAAGATTATTACAGGGTGATATATCCTAGAATCAATGAGGCAACTTGCCTCCTTCATCTGCGTTCTTCATCTGTACAAACCTAAAATGTGTACAAGATTAGGAATTGACCACAAATGGCTCAAACATTAGGATTCAAATACAAAACCGAGGAGGGGTGGAAGAAATACCTCAAAACCAACAAGAAAATTAAATGCTTGCTTACATGCATGCCCCCCTAGACATTCGGAGGCAAGGTATTATGTCATCGTCCTTTGAACCTAAGGCCCAACAGGTACTGGTGATTTTCCTGAAATTCATCTAATTTTAATTCTTATAACAGTGGATTAAAGAAAACAAGGCCCATTAGAATCCAGTAGCAATAAGGTTGACTCTCAGGTATTTCACTCTGTCAGACTTACCAAATATAAGATGCAACTGAAGTGTTCTGCATGTCCTGTCAAGCAATATCACTGTTTGGTCTGCAACAATTATAAAGCCATCACTTAAGCTGCATGCTTGTATCTTTGGATTCAGTGAGGCCTGGAGGAGGGAAAAGCATGACCAATCTTTCATATAAGATTCATGGTACTTAATAGTATTATCATAGGGCCAGGTGTAGTGGTACACACAATTTTTATTTTAAGATTCCAGTACTCAGTATGTTATACCCAGCATATTATACACCACGAGGAGAGAGATGACACAGGTTCAAAAGTCTTTAATATATCACCACATAAGCAAGTCACTGATTAATCAGGGCTGCAGGAAAAAGACTCAGAAGCCTTGATTCTCCTGGCAGCCCCAAGCAGGGGCAGAAGCAGGGCTTATAAGCACAAAACCACAAACAGGTTTTTTGGGCTTTTTTGTTTTGTTTTGTTTTTGGTTGTTTTTGAGATAGGGTTTCTCTGTACTGCTTTGGACCCTGTCCTGGAACCAGCTCTGTAGACCAGGCTGGCTTTGAACTCAGAGTTCTGCCTGACTCTGCCTCCCGAGCGCTGGAATTAAAGGCATGAGCCACCAATGCCCGGCGACCACAAACATTTCTTGCCAAGTTACAGTTTTGATTTTCATTAATCAGATTGTCAAAGATTTGGAACTTTCTTTGTGTCTTCCATCATGGTAAACAGACACAAAATATAAGACACAAAATTCAATCCAACCAATCAGACTCCTTTGTTCTTTCTGTAGTTAGGAACAGTCATAATGTCTTAGAGAACTAACAGGCGTAACAGACTGCTTCAGCATGGCAGTGGTGGTGCATGCCTTTAGTCCCAGCACTCAGGAGGCAGAGGCAGGTGGATCTCTGTGAGTTCAAAGCCAGTCTAGTCCAGAGAGAGTTCCAACACAGCCAGGACAACACAGAAACACTATCTTGAAAACAAAACAAAATAGCAGAATGCTTCTACTGTATAAGGAAGAGATAGGTCAGCTATTTGAAGATTCCCAACTCCTCTATGGCCTAGGAACTTGAACTGTGTTTCATCCTACAGGTAAAATAGAGTCTGAAGTCAAAATGGCAGTACTTAGGCCAAAGTGCTTTTGTTTGCTCCTTTCAAGTAGGCAGAGACAGTCAGATCTCTGTGAGTTGAAGGCCAGCTGGGTCTACATATCAAATTCCAGTATATGCAGGACTACATACAGACCCTGTCTCAGAAAACAATAACAACAAATAACAACAATAATAACAAACAAGTTGGGCAGTGGCAGTGAATGCCTTTAATCCCAGCACTTAGGAGGCAGAGGTAGGTGGATCTCTGTGAGTTTGAGACTAGCCTGGTCTACAGAGTGAGTTCCAGGACAGCCAGGACTGATTCAGAGAAATCCTGTCTTGAAAAAACAAACAAGCAAAAGTATTGTCATATATCTTTACTTTAAAACATAACCAGGCAAGACTTTTCTCTTTAGTCTGCCTAGTCAGTCATCAAGTACTTTTATATTGTAAGGCATATCTCAAATTTATACAGGATCCTAAGTAGGGATATAAACCAGGATGGACACAGAAGAGCAAAGGTACCTTGTTTAACCCCTTATCTCCCAAAAGCTAATATCAAGTTATAGGAACCAGGCATCAAGAAGAATACATGACTCAAGCCTGACTTAAAGTCTTAGTATTATGCCTAAACTAGGGATGGGAACCATTGTGAATTGTGAATTGAGAATATATACCTCCATGAAAAAGATCCATATAAGGCAGGGACATACTTATCACCGACATTGAAAGTCTAGTGAAAATAATTCTGCCTCAGTCTCACTGTATAACTTATCAAGAAAGATGGGTAAGAACAAGTGCTGGCTATTAAATATTGGCTAAATGGAATCTTCATTGTAGCCTGGGCTACAGTTAAGACCCTGCCTTTAAAAAAAAAAAAGAAAAGAAAAAGTTAAAATACAGAAAAATGCACAGAAAGAATAAATCAGAATAAACCCCACAAGAGTTCATTTAGCCTGTGACTATATTTGGCTTGGATTATGTAGTAAAGCACTTGAGAACCTAACCCCTTTACCTATATATGCTACACACACACACCCTCTGAACAATACACCTAACTACCTCCAAATGCCTTCAGACTGGCATCTACATCATACCAATCTCTGAACAGTAAAATAAATGTCTGTACCCTTAACAATTAAATTCAAATAGTTTCTAGTCAAATGTACTTCCAATGCAGTTAAGTACAAAGCACAGAAACACGGTCAGGCTTCAACTGGTTTTGAGTACATGTACAGTAAGGCAAAATTGTATCAAGAAGTTTTTAGGGAAAACTCCCTATTTACCTTATTGGAAAGGATATGCGTAGCACAAAAGCAATTATGACCTCATCTGTCAATCAAAATAGAGAACTGCCTATACTACACCTCTTAGCAATCAAATGCCTCCCCCTCTTGAGCCCCACAAAAGGAAGCCACAAACCAGAGAGGCCTTGGGTACCTTCCCTCCGGTGTCCTGCTGCTTCCTGCAGGGCATTCTAGTCTTTTCTATTGCTTTGCATAGTCTCTCCACTATTTCTGTGCCTGGATGAATGTAGAAACACCTGACTCCAACCACCAGTCCTAAGAGTGCTTATCTTGGTAGAGAATGGGGCAGACCCGGGTCAGGGAGGGAGCCCTAGTCTTCAACCCTATTGGGAATGTCTTATTTTCTAAGCAGAAGGCAGATGGACTCATGACAGGACTCAGGCTGGCCTCCCACCTGCCTCATCCTCCAGACACTGCAATTACAGACTTGATCCACCACATCCAATCCAGCTTGCATCCACCTTGCATGTGAGTTAGGAAGTGTTGGAAACACTAAGATGACTCATAGGCACTATGAGATCATTACCTTCTCAGAGGAGATCCTCCCAAGTAAGTCTACTTGATACAAAGCAGTCACATTTTCTTTTCTTGAACCACCATTGATGTGTCCACTTCCAGTGTCATCACTTGTTAGCAGCTCAACATTGTTCCACATGCTTCTGAGATTGTCTGTGAGAGGAAGGGACCACCGTCTTTCCTAGAACAACAAATAAAGTTACAGATCAAATTATTTTTGTGCATAGGATCCAGTTCTTTTGGTAATGAAGTGTTACTCAAAGAACAAAAACTAGTATCAATATATTAAAACTTAACTTCAAACTGGGCAAAGGCCATGAACGCCTTTAATCCCAGTACTTGGGATTAAAGGCAGAGGCAGGCAGATCTCTTTGAGTTTGAGGTTAGCCAGTCTACTGGCTGAGTTCCAGGACAGCCATGGTTACATAGTGAAACCCTGTTTCAAAACCAAACAAACTAAGGGGGGGGGGGTTCCAGTTTGTATACCACACTAGGGTGTAATGAAGGTTAGGTGCATGGCAGGCAAGTTCTCTATCATGGCTACACCCTCCTTCATGAGATGGTTCCTACCTTCATCAAAAACTACACTGAAACCCAGGCAAGACTTTTTTCATTAACAAACACAATTCATATCATCTGTAAACTGAGTGGGACCGAAGTAATAAGGTAGAAAACATCCCTAGATAACTTTGGATATCTAAGGGGAGGGGGGATGCTAAAGATGGTTTATGGGTTAAAAGTGCTTGCTGCTCTTCCATTGGACCAAAATTCGATGCCCAGGACTTACATCAAGCTCCAGGTGACCTGATGACCTCTTCTTGACCCCACAAGCACCTGCACACAAAGGAATAATAATAAAATCTGTATTTTTTAAGCCTATGAGCAGGGCGGTGGCAGCACACACCTTTGATCCCAGCAGTAGGGAGGCAGAGACAAACCTGATCTCTGTGAGTTTGAGGTCAGCCTTGTCTGCAGAGGGTTTCTAGGCCAGCCAGGGATACACAGAGAAACCCTGTCTTGAACAGACAGAGAACAATTATGAGTGAGACAGAAAAATGTTTTTGCTATTATGGTTTACCTTTTTCTTTCTTTCTTTTCTTTTCTTTTTTTTTTTTTTTTTTTTTTTTTTTGGAGAGAGAATCTCCTGTAGACCACACTGGTCTCAAACTTGCTATGTAGACAAGGATGATATGATTTATGTGTTGCCAGGCAGTGGTGGCGCATTCCTTTTATCCCAGCACTTGTGAGACAGAAGCAGGAGGATCTCTATGAGTTCGAGACCAGCCTGGTCTACAAAGCGAGTTGCAGGGCAGCCTCCAAAAGCCACAGAGAAACCGTGTCTCGAAAAGTCAAATAAATACATAAATAAAACAGTTTTGTTTTACTTGTTTGGTAAAGGAGGTACTGAATCCTGGACGACGGGAAACCAACTACGTAAGGTCAAGGAAAACAGTGATTGCAGTCACTCGGAAGAGTGCAAAAGCTCAGAGACGGTAGGAGAGCGGTAAGGTCTTTAAAGACTGAATTTTCTACTTAGTGCAAGGAAGCGAACTAAGCGAACAGGTGATCAGCACAGACTTTTGGCATCATTGATTGCGAGAGAAAAACAGATGAGACAATATAACATCGTGAACGAGATAAAACAGTCAATGAAGCTACCCACGAACGCGCATCGGGCCAGCCAGCTAGAATCGCCTCCAACTTTCTCCCGCCAGCGTCAAGCTGACGAAAAGCCCCTTCCGTTTTCACCTGACACGACTCCCGCTTCCCAAAAGCAGCGCGGTAGAGCCTTCTCACCTGCAGCTGGAGAAACTAAAAGAGAACTCAAGTTTTTTACACTTCTTCCTGACTCACACAACCGCTCCTACTCTTTTTAGGTTCCACGCCACTGCTTTGAATTGGCGGGAGAACACCGCGCCCAACCCCTTCTACGGGGGCTGAAGCAGGCCAAAACTCTCTCACACTCGAACTAGGAAACCGCCCCGCCCTAGATCAAATTGAATCTCAACTAGGGAGGATTCATGTTATTGTGAATTCCTGGCCCCGCCCACTTCACAGGCCTTGCGCCACGCCCTTCGAAAGACTAGCCAATCACCATGTCGAACCGCGTTGTTATAGAAACTCTTATCGCCACCCCTTTTCTTTCCCAGCAAGCTGCGCGCCGCGCCAGGCCTCATCCCTTTTGTGCCATCCGGGTCTCTCGCGCCAGAGAAAGTCTGTGGCGAAGCTTCGGGGTGGCCAGTACTGTTGAGCGCGTCAAGCAGTGGTGCCGCGTTAGCGGCCGGGACTCAAAAACAATGGCGGTAGGTACTAACTCGAATTTGAAAGCCAGGGCTGGTTTTTTTTTTGTCTCTTTACACAGAGTGAACAGCTCTCGGAGCTGTTGTCCGTGCTTGTGTGTGGACAAAATGGCGCCGCGGCCGCTTTCTGCACTCGCCATCATGGCTTCCTGCCGCAGGGAGGGGGAGGTAAGGCGGTGTGGATGGGGGTGGGGAGCCGCAGGGAATGGCTTTTTTTTTCCAGAACTTTCCTCATCGTTTTCCTCACCCCGTATTTTAAGAAGCCCACCGAACTGTGGTACTCATCTCGTTAACCCAGACTAGTGGTATGTGTTGCGTTTCGGTAGGGCTTCTGAGTTTACGCTAACACTGGAGAAATGCGACTGGAAAGAAAAAAAAAATCAGAAACCGTCTCTGGCAGACTGTTTATGATTTTAGAGTGTTTGAAAGTGTTATGTATACAGTCTATACAGTCTTCTGCCTGCATGCCAACAGAGGGCACCAGATCTCATTCAAGGTGGTTATGAGCCACCATGTGGTTGCTGGGAATTGAACTCAGGACCTCGGAAACAGTCTAAGCCTTTTGGGCGAACCCTTAGATATGGGGTACTTTGCCTATTTTTTTTTTTTTTTTGCTTAGTGTTTGTCGGTGTGAACCTTCTCGGTTGGAGTTGAGATTGTCTTAAAGAGTAAAAATTGTTGTAATTATCCAGTTCCATTCCCTGGTATACTTGTGCCTCAGAGCGACTCGTTTTACCATTTTAAGTCTTTGAGAACCGCCGGGCTTGTTCCTTTAAGACCCCTTTCTTGACCCGTATAAAAACCGTACCTAAGTGACCTCTTTGAACAGGAAGCCTGCCCTGGATATACTATGCCCGTTTTTAGTGAATCATATTATCCTGTGACTGTTTTGTTTCTACTTATATAGAGAAAATATTTTTGTGACTAAAAGGTTTTAACTTCATATTGTAGACAAGAATTGCTCTCCCTGACAGTTGTAATTTTGAAATTAGAATGGTACAAGTAGGTTTTTTTCTGCATCTCATTATCCTTTATGTCTAGTTGAATTTAAAATATTTTTTCATGAGGCTTCAAAGAGTAGATAAGGTGCTTTAAATTACGGGACTAATACTTATAAATTGTGTCATGGGCCTCTTAATATACGTCAAGCAAATAGTAGTATTGTTTTTCTTGTGTTCCATTAAGTGAAATAAATTCAGATATTTGATTTCTGCGGTGCCCTCCACAATAAAGGCAATCCCCCAGAGAACTGGCCCAGTATTAAGCCTGCTATTTACTTCCTTTGCCCTGGGAAAGGAATTGTATGCTGTGCTTCAGTTATCTAGGGTTTTCAAGATGTAAATTGTAGAAAGCTGGTGGCTTTCTCATAGACCCAGTGACTAAATATAAGGCAGTTTGCGGTGTTTTTATGGATTTCAGCTAAATTGAAGTAAAGCTGAGTGATTTTGCTAATTGGGGCACCTAGTATTACATGTGTTTAATGGTGACATGGATTTTATTCTGTAGTGTGTTTTACATATGAAAGTGACGGCTAATAACCTGTGTCACACAGTGGTTCCTCTGTTGCCAGGCTTCTGAGCCTTTTGCAACATAAACATTAGTGGACTAGGTGTTGTCTTTTTCTATAGTTTTCAGTTCTCGTCTTCTCAGGAAAAGTGAATGTGTCTTACTATGATCCTAACAATGGGGGAGAGGGGTGCTGTAGCAGGATATTAAAAAGTTTGAGGGCAGCCGTGAACATAGCAGGCATCTGGGGGGCTGCTTGTGATTTGTGTTTGAAGTGTTTTTAGTTGAGATAAATATATCTTAGGCCAATCTGAAATTGTCTTTAAGGATAGTGAGAACAAGAATGAAAGAAAATGTTTTGGATCATTGTTGTTTGTGATAGAGCAACATGTATTACTAGTTGATAGCAAAAGATGGGGAGATTACAGTATTTTAGGGGAGTCAGGTAGTGTTTCTGGGTATCAGCTGTGAAGTAAGGTTGACCTTGATTCTGAATGATGAATGCTTTTCAGCACAAAATTATTCCAATCCTGGAATGAGAAACACCCTTGTAGCTAGTTGCTTATGTTTCTTACTATTCCTGTTGAGATACAGTTGGTACTTTAGCACATAATTCATGCATTTTGCCTCCAATTATGTGTGCTTAACTACTGAGCCATCTTTCCAATCCCAAATCTGTTTTCATGTGTAGTTTTACTATTGAAGTTTGGTATTGTTTTTGACCCATTTTTGTACCACAGTAAAATAATACACTTCCTTTATTTTGGTACTTGTTCTCCCAAGGGAAAAAGTCGATCATGATTTTCCCTCTGAAGTTCTAAGTCAGAAATTGATAAAAACACTTGGTAAAAAGAAGCATCTGGGTCGCCGGGCATTGGTGGCACACTCCTTTAATCCCAGCACATTATGAGTTCGAGGCCAGCCTGGTCTCCAGAGTGAGTGCCAGGATAGGCTCCAAAGCTACTGTCTCAAAAAACCCAAAAAAAAAAAAAAAAGCAGCAGCAGCTGGTAAATACTTTTAGTTTTGTGGGTGATGTTCACTTTTTCTCATTTCTTGCTTGCTTTACCAAGGTTTTTTAATGTAAAAAATTACTCTTCTAGGCTCAGTAACACAGGTCTTTAATCCCAGCAGTATCAGGTAGATACCTGGGTTTGAGGCCAGTCAGGGCTACATAGAGATACCTTGTCTAAAAAAAGAAAGGAAGGAAGGAAAGAAACAAGATTTGTGCAGAAAAGTAATGTAGCTCCTATCCTGAGTGATCTGTTCGCTGGGTGAACAGTTTTATTTTCCTATTACCTTCTCCAGTCAGTTACCTACCATTCCACTACATATGGTTCAGATCTGTTTGTTTCCAATGCCTCTTACCAGAATTAAATCGTTTTTGTTGTTGTTGTTGTTGTTCATGGGGGTGGGTGGGTGTTGTCCTTGCCTCTGGCTGCCCCGGCCCCCCAAGGTTTCTCTATAGCCCTGGCTGTCCTGTCCTGGAACTCTTCACCAGGCTGGCTTTGAACTCAGAGATCTGCCTTACTCTGCCGCCTGATTGCCGGGATTAAAGGCGTGTGCCAACGCCACCAGGCAGTACTTTTTTTTTTTTTTTTTAATATGTTCTAGCATTTCATACATGAGTACAGTTATACATCATCTCCACCCTTCAGTATTAGTTCTGTGGTAAAACAAGGTTGGAGGTGATTGTGGAATTTTTTTTTTTCCAGCTCTAGTGATTTTTAAGATGGAGCTTCACATGTGAAGCAAGCGCTTCTACCACTGACCTATATCTTCAACCAGAAATAGCGTTAGTGAGAGGGATACAGCTGAAGTTTACATCTCAAACATTTATTCATGGATTTCTGTACTGGTTTCTGTTACAAGTACAGAAGATAGATAGCCTTCTGTAACTAGAAAATGACAAGAAATTGAACCTCAGGTACTCAGGTCTCTGAAAATGTGTGCCTTTATGCTTTTGTTTTATTTTGCTGGGATTTAGTTCAGTGATAGAGAATTGGTCTAACAAGCATGAAAAACCCTGGGTTTAATCCTTAGCACTTCAAAATAAAATTTATATTGTAATATTGCCTATAAAATGCTTTAACGTGGAAACGGCTTGATGTTTCCATAGCCCAGAGCATAAATACGGAGAGGCAGAACATGTTTTGCTGTACCTCTGTGCCAAGGGGATATTTTCATTAAAGAAGGTTAATTAGGTTCTCAGGTAAGGTAATTTTCTGCTTATTCTTTTATAATCTAAAAATACTCCCTATGCTGCTTTAATATCTTATAGTTTTAAGTACCTTTAAACCTTTTAACAGCTCATTCTAGATAGCTTTTTAATAATAATGAACAGCTATTTGATTACTGGCAAATCAGCAAATTTAATTCACACATGTAAAGTTTTATAGTTTCTTTAAATATTTATTGGAAATACCAAAAGCCAAGTCTTTTTACATCTGTTACTTTACTGCACATACATCCACTTGGAAACCAGCCATATTTGGGTTTTGGTTTTCTTTTCTGGTAAAACTCAACTATCTTCATTCCTTGCCCTTTTGAAAATCAAGAGACATTGGGAATGCAAATACAAACTTGGATTTTTCTATTTTTTACTTTTAGGCTACTGATACAGAACGAGATGGACTAGCCCCAGAAAAGACATCCCCGGATAGAGAAAAGAAAAAAGAACAGTCAGATGTATCTATTTCTCCTAGAACCTCAAAACATCACTATTCAAGGTCACGGTCACGAGAAAGAAAACGAAAATCAGGTAAAGGATTAAATGTGCTATATTCTGAAAATAATTAACGTACTTTTTAACTATGTGTTGTAGGGTTTGTTTTTTTTTTTTATCCTTCTAGCACTAAGGCTAGAATAGAAGCCCAGTACTCTGCCAAGTAGTCCCTACCATTTTATTATATCCCAAGCCCTGAAGTGCCACAAGGACAGCATGAACTACAATAGAAATTCCAGGCCAGCCTATGCTAAATAGTGAGACAGTCTCAAAAATCAAAGGAAAGTGACTAGCATTGAAAGCATAACATTTTACTATTTGAAGAAAGCAGGGCTGGGGTGATTTTAGTGGTAGAGTGCCTAACAATTATATAAGAACCTAATATTGCAAAGTAAATAAATAGAGAAACAGAAGAACAATTAGTTTACAAGTTGTAAATGGAGCTTAGTCATGTGCTATTTGTGTGTGTAGCTAATTCTCAAGTTTTTATAGTATGTTTTATAGTATCGGTTTGGTGTTGTGATTAAACATTTGAATTAAACATTTTCAAGCTTGATGTGACATTGCAGGATAATCAAAAATTAGAATGCATTCTGGGGTACATAAAATCCCATCTTTTAAAAAAAATAAGAAAGAAAATTTTTAGTTAACTTCCTTTTGACTGTAAATAATGTCAAATGTAACCCAGGCTAACCCTCCTGAGTACTGAGATTCTGTGTGCTCAACCCAAATCTGTTTCTTTTTAAAAATTTTTTGTTTTGGGAAGTTTTATTTGTGTGGGTTTGTTGTTCTTTGTTTTGTTTTTTTGAGACAGGGTTTCTCTGTATAGCAGCCCTAGCTGTCCTGAAACTAGCTCTGTATGTAGACCAGGCTGGCCTCAGATCTGCCTGCCTCTGTCTCCCTAGTGCTGGGATTAAAGCATCCACCACCAACTCCCAGGTGTTTGAGGAGTTTTTATGTTCGAACATGTATGTGTTGTGTGTTGTATGAGAGAGCAGGTATGTGAAAGCCAGGAGTTGACATCCAGGAGAAGGCTTAGTGTGATAAGGGCACATATATGTAACCCTGACAATCAAGGACCAACCCTCAGAATGCCCCATAAAGGTAAAGGAGGGGGCTGACTCCTGGTCTGCATAGGAGTTCTAGTCCCTGGCCAGCCAGCATAACAAAGTCAACCTATTTCAAGATTTATTTTTTTTAAAGGGTGACTAAAAGAAAATTGACTCTTTGGAAGGCACTGTAATTAGCCCTGACTAGAAATTTAGGACGTGGTTGATTTGCTCTTTTTTGCCTCCTGTTTTAATTCAAACCTGGACTTTGTTATTTATGAAAGTTCTATACTACTGACTTTTTTATTGTTACAGCATTGTAATTTGTGTTTAAGATATTTGTGTATCTTAATGTATTTTTGTTTTTTTGTGTTTACAGATAATGAAGGAAGAAAACATAGGAGCCGGAGCAGAAGCAAAGAGGTAATTAACACTTTGTAGTGAATAGGTACTTTAAAATTCTTGTAAAGTGTCTGGTAGAAATGTTTGTGTGACTATTTGACATTGTCAAGGTAAGTGCCAAAACTTGAAATTTAAAAGGTTAATTGGGTTTTAAAATGAGCATGATTTCGATTCATCATTTTTCAAGAAGATAGTTGTTTATATAAAAAGTGCCTCAAAAGCTATTAACTTTTATTATATTGTGAAAAAATATTCACAATAAGAATATCATATGAAGAATAAGCTGGATTTTTAGGCCTGTGATACAGAGCTTCCATTAATCTGAGGTCCCAGGTCTCCTTATCCTTGACAACTGCTCAAGATTTTTAAGTATCAGTCATCTATCACTACCCTATTTGTGGGCTGCTTTTCTTCATTGAAAGTACTGAGTTTTCTTTCCTTCTTTAGTGAAGCTAGTCAATGAGCCTTATACTATTGGAATAATGCGAGGGACAGTTGGAGAGGTGACATTTACAGTAGAGCCTTAGGAAAAGCAAAAGCAGCAGCTGTACTGAATAGGAGTTAATAACTTGCCTCACCCACCTAAGAAGATGAGGACTGAGCTCTACCCAGGAAGAGAATTAGCAGCGAGAAAGGGAAAAGAGCTTCAGGGGGCTGGGCAAGGGACTCCGAAAACAAATATGGGCAGGGACTTCACCTCTTCCCCTAATGGAAGCTCTGTTAAATTTTTAATTTAGGAGAGTTTTTGTGAAAATGACTTATTTTGTTTAGCTCACATGATAACATTTCTATAATAAATCATACTCAGCGTGCTAATGCGCGAAGAGACTGAACTGAAGACGCTGCAGACTCAGATAGCAAAATAATAAGCCTACTTCATGATAAGGTAACTATTAGTCATTCAAACTCCTATTTCCCTTAAATATATCTTAAATCAGTTAAGGGTTTTAATGTTTTATAAAATTAATAGTAATGTTTTGTTTTATTTAAACTCTTAAATTTAAGTTTCTGGAATATAACTATTTAAAGCTTTTCTAGTCTACTACTATTTGGCAAAGTTCTAAGGTCATATTATAGAGAACTGGTCATGAAACTAAGGTTTAGCTTGTGTCTCCAGGTCTCTTATCTTTCTGCAAAATAAAAAATCACTATGATCATTTTCAGATGTATCATTGTGCATGTTCCATAATGATTGACTCCACCTTTTTTTTTTTTTTTTTTTTTTTTTTTCTTTTCTTTCTTTCTTTGTATTTAAAAGTTAACCTCTAGTCCAAAGAAATAGGCTATGGCCATTGTGGGAACTATCCATGTTGTGTTACAGTGGAGAAGTGGTGCCTGAGCAGCAAAGGATGGGTCCGAGCCCAGTTGAATTACTGTGTGGCTTTGTGTTTTCACCTCTGATTCTATGAAATATGGAACAGTTTAGAGGACCTGAATTTCTCTTATATTTAAGTTTAACTGCCCTGAGTTGTTTGGGATTTAAATCCAAGGTTGCTTTCACAAGTTTAGGTTGGGAAATACATAATACTTGCAAATTCTACATTTGAGTGATAGGGTTGTGATTTGATATACACATGAGTTCAAAGTATCTATATTATGATGGCATAGGAATTGTTACCCTGCTTTACTTTTTTTGACTCTCAATTAAAAATGGTAGTTGCTATTTTCTACCCTAGGTTTATACAATGTAATTGAGCTTTAAACCTGTTGGGATTGATGAAAACTGATAAGTGATTGCTCTATGGTTTATAGACATTGAAATATAGGGTCTTTTGGAGAGAATGTGGCAAGAAGTGTGGTTAGTTAAAGGGGGACATTGCTACTCTGCATAATGAAACAGCAGAAAGTATGAACTTTTTGATACAGTAGTTGCTGCTTCATTTGAAGTGCATTTTGTGAAGCGTTGTTTTCTGTTTTTACCTACTTTCCTTTTTTTAAAGTTTTTCTTTTTGTTATTACTGGGGATTGAACCTAGGAGTTTATGCATGCTCGTGAAATGCTCTGCTACTGAGCTATATCCCTCAGTTCCAGTATTTTTTTATTTGTTTGTTTTGTGGTTTGGGAGAGTTGTCATTGTTTCTTTTGAGGTGGGGGATTCGCTGTAGCCTGGCTGTGTGGAACCAGGCTGGCTTCGAACTCAGATATTCCCCTGCCTCTGTGTCCCTAGTGCTGGGATTAAAGGTGTGTGCCACTACACCTGGCCCTATTTTTTTTAAGCTTAATTGTGTATCCATTGGATTTAGAATGGGTTTTGTTAATTTTTTTTCAGATTTATTTTAATTAGAAACAGGATTGTTTTTACATGACAATCCCAGTTCCCTTCTACCTCCTGTCCTCCCCTACCACCACCACCCCCAACTAAAACCCTACCTATCACATATCCTTTCTGCTCCCCCTGGATGGTGAGGCCTTCCATAGGGTGTCATCAGAGTCTATCATAACCTTTGGGATAGGGCCCAGGCCCACCCAGTTTTGTTAATTTTTTTTTTTTTTAAGAAAACTGAGAATTCCACTTGAACTGTGGCATTTTTATTTATTGATTTGTTTGTTTTGGTTTTTCGAGACAGGGTTTCTCTGTATTGTTTTGGGGATTGTCCTGGAACTTGATCTATAGACCAGGCTGGCCTTGAACTCACAGAGATCCGCCTGCCTCTGCCTCCCCAGTGTTGGGATTAAAGGTGTGTGCCACCAATGCCTGGAAAACTATGGCTTTTTCAATATCTATTTTATGTCATTGTTTTTAAAATACTTAGGGAACAACCTGCAATTTTGTGTCTTAGTTAGAAAACTATAATTACATATGCAACATTTAGGTGATAAGAAACTAGATGATTTTGTTTGCCACACATTCCTAAGGTTACTAATGTTGCATCACAACATTTTTGTTTTCTGATACCCATACTAACTCTTTTTGTTGCACTATTTTCCTGAAAGAACCAACTTCTTGTTAAAACAGGCAAGAAGACATGAATCCAAAGATAAGTCCTCTAAGAGACATAAGTCTGAGGAGCACAATGACAAAGAACATTCTTCTGAGAGAGGAAGAGAGCGATTAAATTCATCTGAAAATGGTGAGGACAGACACAAACGCAAAGAAAGGAAGTCATCACGAGGCAGAAGTCACTCAAGATCTAGGTCTCGTGAAAGGTAACTAGTTTTGGTGTTGTAGTCTGGTGTCTTCCAGTATCTTTAACCTGTAGGTTATTTCTAGCCCAGCAATACACACACATAATCTTTTTTTGTGTGTTTGGTTTGGTTTGTTTTGTTTTTTCAAGGCAGGGTTTCTTTGTGTCTTTGGAGACTGTCCTGGAACTACCTCCTGTAGACCAGGCTGGTCTCACACGCTAGAGATCCTCCTGCCTCTGCCTCCCAAATGCTGGGATTAAAGGTGTGTGCCACCACTCCCGGGCTCACACGCATAATCTTTTTTTTTTTTTTTTTTAAGATTTTATTTATTATGTATATAGTCTTCTGCCTGCATGCCAGCAGAGTGCACCAGATCTCATTCGAGGTGGTTGAGCGCCACCATGTGGTTGCTGGGAATTGAACTCGGGACCTCTGGAAGAGCAGCCAGTGCTCTTAACCTCTGAGCCATCTCTCCGGCCCCCTTAATGTAGTTCGTTACCAGCTGATAGCTAAAGGCTTTTAGAATCTTAAGATACATCTCAGTAACATAAAATAACATTGTACAATAAAACAGCTTTTGGAAAATGAAGTTGTGATTCAAATATGTAGGTTGTTTTAATGTATGTGGGCATTTTGCCTGTGTGTGTGTGTGTGTGTGTGTGAGAGAGAGAGAGTGTGAGAGTGACTGGTACCTATGAAGTCTGGAGGATCATTGATTTCCCTGGAACTGGAGTTATGCACGGTGAGTTTTAGGAATCCTTGAAAGAGAACTGATATCCAGTATGGGGGTTTGTTAGTTAATTTTCTCTTCTGTTGTTTTTAAAATCCGTTTGACAAACTTTTGTTTTAAAATGTGGTTTTTATCTCTGAGTTGAAGGACAGTCTACAAAGCGATTTCCAGGACCTACTTCAAAGCTACACAGAGAAAAACCAAAACCTCCCCCCAAAAAAAGTTTAGGCTTGCTTTCACCCGTCTTGTTCTGTTGTGTTTCTGATAACAGAAGCATCTGGATCGGTGACAGCCAGTGCATATGCTCTTGTAGTAGTTTTCATATGCCCAGTTCAATATTTTTATTGTTGTCGTGATGAATGCTAATTTCAGCTGACATGGTTTAAAATTTTATTTTACATTAAGCCAAAGATGGGAAGTTGGTAAAAGGACCATTTGCACTCTAGAGTCAAAGTCTATTTGTTACCTCAACACCAAATTTGTACTTCTTATAACAAATTGACATTAAAATGAATCCAACTACAGAGATCTTTTTTCCCCGATAATTCATTTCTTGGTCCTTGAAGCCATGGTGCAGGATAGAGCACCCAAGATGGCTGGGTGTGAAGAAACCTTTTTCCTTATCCTGTAAACACTTAAGGTTTTGGGGGTTTTGTTGGGTGTGGGTTTGTTTGTTTGGTTTGGTTTGGTTTGGTTTGCTGTCTTGATTAATTTTTTGTTAGCCACTTTATTAAAAACGTAAATGGAAGAAAACAGCTTGTTGAGTGTTTGCCTACAGTCTCAGCATTCAGGAATTAAGAAGTAAAGGTCTTCCTGGGATATATAGTAAGACTCTTCCCTTAAACAGGAAGATAACTATGAGCAATTAAATATTTATGCACTTGAATTTTAGGCGCCATCGAAGTAGAAGCAGGGAACGGAAGAAGTCTCGTTCCAGGAGTCGGGATCGAAAAAAGTCTCGATCCAGAAGCAGAGACAGGAAGAAGTCAAGATCTAGAAGCCGCGATAGAAAACGAAGGATTAGAACACGTTCCCGATCAAGATCCAGACACAGGCATAGAACTAGAAGCAGGAGCAGATCAAGGAGTCGAAGTCGGTAAGTGTTCATTCTCCTGAATAAAGTAGCATGCTCTTCACTATCCACCTTTTTTTTTTTTTCAGTTGTGCAACACACTGATTGATCTAAAGTATTTTAAATCATTACCTCATCAATACAAACAAACATAGAACCTATCAGTGGGTGTGTGTTAGTATGCTTTATCCATGAGTTCTGTGCCCTGCACCACAGAAACTCCTTTATACATTCTTGGACATTTAGTATGTGATTTGGAGGTGTTAGTAACATAAATTTATTATGTTCTATATGGTTTGGTTTGGGGTTTTTTGAGACAAGGTTTTTCTCTGTAACCCTGAAAGGCATTCATCATCATGTCCAGCAATTATTGGTTGGATTGTTTTTTATCAGAAGAGCTAATTTAATACTGTATATTATCATATCATTTGAATTTCATTTTGTTTTCCTAATTTACCTGTTTGATGTTTGTTCTGTCTTTATGCATGGTACCTGCAGTCAAAAGAGGGCCATCAAATCTGTTGTAACGAGTTACAGGTGGTTTTGGACCAGATCCAGGTCCTTTGTAAGAGCAGCAAGTGTTCTTATCTACTGAGTCATCTCTAGCTTGTGTGTGTCTGTGTCCGTCTTGTATGTTGTGCACCTGTAGAGGGGAATGTCAGCTGTCTTCCTCTATTGTTTACATTCTTTTTTGAGGCAGACTCAGCTAGAGTGTCCTACAAGCTCCTGGGATCTTTCCTATCCCCGTAGTCCCAAATACTAGAGTTGATGGTCATGCCCAACATTTTGGTTTTTCGAGACTGGGTTTCTCTGTAGCATTGGAGATTGTCCTGGAACTAGCTCTTGTAGACCAGGCTGATCTCAAATTCACAGAGATCCGCCTGTCTCTGCCTCCTCTGAGTGCTGGGATTAAAGGTGTGCACCAACACTGCCCAGCTAACTTTTTTCATGGGTTGATAGGGGATTGAATTCAGGTCCTCTTGCTTTCAGAGCAAGTACTATTTACCACTGAGCCAGGTTCCTTACTTATTGTTTATCATTATCATTTACTCTTGTTTAGTGGCATTGTTTACATTCCTTTGTTTTGTTGGTTTTGGTTTTTCTTGGTGCCAGTTGGAGTCTCATTGTAGCCCATGGCTGGCTGCCTCCCCATGGTTTCTGGAATTAAAATTTTGTTAATTGTTTTGGGTTTTTTGTTTTTTCTCATTTTTTGGAAAGAGGGTCTCCTTTCTATGTAGTCCTTCACCCTGGCTGTCCTGGAGCTCTCTTGTTTTGGTCGTTTGGGGGTGGCTTGTTTTGTTTTTGGTTGTTTGTGTAGTTTGGGAATTTTATTTTAGCTACACTTCTCTCTTCCCTATCCTCTCTCTAAACCCTCCGGTACACCCTTTCCCTCGCCTTCAAATTCATTGTTTCTTCATCAGTTGTTGCTATGTGCATAATATATGTATTTCTATGTACATATATATTCCTAAATATAGTCTGTTGTAACTCATTTTTAATTGCTTTTCAAGCAGTTGGTTTACTTTGACGTTTCTTATAGATAGGTTCAGGTCAGTGACCCTCCCTTATTTTTTAAGACTTGTTTTGTGTATGTATGTGTGTGTGTTTCCCTTGTATACAGATAACAGTGGATTTGGGGCATCTCTTCAAACACCATGATTGTCTATTTTTGAGAGGCAAGAAGGAAGTCCAGTTCAGCATGGCTCAAACTTTGAGAGTCCAGGCACCCAGTAGTTTATTTTAGGCATGTTTAAGCATAGCACAATTTGAAAAACAGTTTCCTGGTGATAATTAACTCAATCGGTATACACAGCAATGCTTATGTTGAAACACTTGTACAAGTAACATCTTCTATAAAGATAGGTTCTGTAGATTAAGGAACCAGATTCAAGGTAAAAAATGAGGGGTATGAATGATAGATAGTACTTTGCTTGACTGAGATCAATAGGCTCAAGGTAAGGGTCTGGGGAAGCTGGTGTTGCCTGGCCATACAGATGGCCCTGAAGTCACCAGGCTATTCCCATCCTTCTGGGCAGAAAACAGGTGGAGGCAGAAGAGGGATTAGATCTAGGGTTACATTACAGGCAGTTGTGAGTGACTCAACATGCATACTGGGAACTGAACTTCAGTCCTCCTTAAAAAAAAAAAAAACAAAAAAAAAAAAAAAAAACGGGTATTCTTTTAACAGTAAGTACACTAAGCCATCTCCATCCAGCCCCATTAGGTGAATTTTTGGGTACATTAATAATTCCACTTAAAATGGTAGGAATATTTGGATCCTCATTGAATGTATACTAGCATACAGGATGTATGAAGCAAATCTTTGCACCACTGGGTAATTCATGCAGAAAGTTGGAAATAAGCCAGTGTGATTGCAGCTATAACATGGATGTTAACTGGCCATATGTATAAAAAATTTAGAATTACTATCGAAGATGTATTGATTGATAAGGCTGAAGAGGTGGCTCCATGATTCTTCAATTCCCAACACTCATGGCTGCTCACATTCATCTGGAACACCCATTCTAAGAGACCTAATGTCTTCTTCTGGCCTTTGTGCCAGATGTGTAAATAGTATGCATTTAAGCAGATTGTATTTAAAGCCTTTGTACTTGTTTTAATGTATCATTTAATGATTTTTGTTGAGCTATGTAAAGAAAATTAGTTTTTATTAAAGATGATTATTGGGTGTCATAATGAAACACGGAATACTGGTTATTTCAGAGATAGAAAGAAGAGAATTGAAAAACCAAGAAGATTTAGCAGAAGCCTAAGCCGGACACCAAGTCCACCTCCCTTCAGAGGAAGAAACACAGCAATGGACGCCCAGGAAGCTTTAGCTAGGAGGTATGAGTATTTTCCCACTTAAGTCACATGTTTTTTGTTTTTTGTTTTTTTCCTTTTAAAGTAGCTGTCAGTTGTGTAGGCAAATGAATGCTCTTACCTCAGGATAATCCTTACCCCACCTCCCAAAATGTCTAACCATGAATGCTGTTGCACATTTGTGATACAGAGCTATCTAAGTAGGTTTTTAGTTGGGGATTTTCTTGTGGTTTGTTTTTAATATCACATGCAGGAAGATTGAGAAGTTTTTGGTTTTGTGCTTAACTGATATTTTTACCATAACTATCTCCATGAAAGAAACATAGATTCAAATGTCTTTTGTTTGCATTTGGAGAGTTCAAGTTTTAAATCCTTGTGAGGAACCTCTTAAATTGTCTTTTCCTTGACTTTTTTTTTTCTTTAAAGAAAACAAAACACCTGAACACTGAGAATTCTGTCACTAGCTTATTGTTTTAGTAGATAAACATCATAATCCAAATTTATTATCTTGAAGTGTAGAGAGAATGTTGCATTTCTGAAGTTTCTGTTTGAATGTTGGGCGGTTGTGTGGCCACATTAGAGCAGGTCTGTGACAGAAATATGCAGGAGCCAAAGAAAAGAGCTGCCTCGGGAGGCCACAACCAAGCACTTGTTTGCAATTTTTTGCATATTCTGAAAATTACATTTTTTGGAATTGGGTTTTTTTTTCCTTAAAAAATTGAGTTTGTATTTTTTTTCATTATAAAAATACAGTTATCACAGTGTTACCTGATGTGCTGCTGCCCTGTGAAGCCAGCCTGGCAGAAACTCCACTGAACAGCAGCAGCAAAGGTGTGAGCTCACCCCTTCTTCATCCATTCACCTTAGTGAATGGAGTTGGTTCTGACCTGCAATGGCCCTACAAGTGCAACCGATAGACCAATAGTTGTCTTGTTTCAAGCAACAGAATTAAAAACTCTTAATATCTAATGATTTATTAGCTTTATAGTATTTTAAGTATTGAAGTTCATTCTTTATTATACTGACATCTATTATATTTTCTCTTTAATTGTTACTAAGGTAAAGTTATATGGGGAAATGTTGGTGCATACTTGTAATCCTTGCATTGATACTAAGGTTGTTACTACCATCAAGCTGTTTGGGTTAGATTATTGGTGACAGGAAACCCTCTAAACGAAACATTTGAAGTGTATTGGTCTATGCCTTCAATCCTAGTACTCAGGGGAGCAGAGGCAGGCAGATCACTGAGTTTGAGGACACTCTGGGCTACATGGACAGTTCTAGGACAGACTACATAAAGAGTCCCTGACTCAAAAAAAGAAAGAAAGAAAGAAAAAAGAAACTTGTAAGCATGTGTCAGAATTTAAAGCAGTTTTGGAAATAAATTGTTTGTCACCTATTTTGCCAACTAACGTAATCAGAGGTTATAAAACATCTTTTTTGTATATTTAAGTCCTTGTTGTAACAAGTATCTGCTGAGGATGTACCTCACTTGGTATAGTCCTCACCCTGTATGCACAAGTTCTGAGTTCCTCAGCCCTGCCAAAAATCATCTGTGGCACATATCTAATCCTAGCATTTGGATAGTAGAAGCAAGAATTATCATAGGTTTAAGGTCTTTCTCTACTTTAGTTTGAGGCCATGCAGGACTACATGAGACACTCTGTGGAAAGGAAAAAACCACAAGAACCTCTTTGCTGTTGCTATAATACAATATATGTGTGTCTCAAAACCAAAAAAAATAACCTTTTTCTCAATCCTGGATGATTTGGACCAAATAAATAAGATGTGACATTTATGGGTTTCTCTTTCAAGAACTGAGTTATACTACTTGCGATCTGCTATGTAGAAAATGAATTTGACACTAAAACATGGTAATTAGTGTAAAGTATATATAATTCATTAATTTATTTTTTTGTGTTGAAATTTTTATTTTATGTTATGCCAGTTCCCAGATTTTATGATTTAGTTTCTCCTCTCTCTTTGGTAAATTGTGGGATTTGTTTGTTTGCTTTGTTTAAGTAGACTAAAGGGTTTTTGCATATTATCTAAACTGAAGATTATAGTGATCCTTTTTGAATATAAAAGAGACTATTCTTTATTCTTAATCCAGGTTTGTTCTTCCCTGTGCAGTATATTATAGATGTACTATTTTACCAATTAAGCATGCACTATAACTTACCTAGCACCAATATGTGGTTTATTTATAGGCTTTAATTTTATCTTTGCTTTCATAGACAACACTGACTGAAATTGGAGACCTTTGGGGGAGGTGGTCTTTTGTTAGTTTGTTTTTTTTAAGACAGGGTAACCTGGTTTTGCCAGAACTATGTAGCCCAGACTGCCTTTGAATTCATTGAGATCTTATGTCTCCCAACTGCTGGGACTAAAAGACATTTTCACCCCACAACTTGGGCTGTTTTCATTTTTGTAGACAGGTTTTCACTAAGTGATAACACTTTAGCCTTCTGAGTGCTCTTTGTGTTGCCATGGCTGGCTAGAGATTTTTATATTTGGAAGTGGGGGGTGCTTGTAAAATTTTGCTTTGACCAATTCAGAAATTATTTAAGAGTAGTCATGGTGGTACACACATGTAATGAGTTGTTAGCCTAGTAGGGACAGGGGAGTCAGGAATTCAAGACTAGCCAAAGCTACTTGAGATCCTGTCTCTTAAAAAATTAGATATACAGAAATTTCAAAACATGGCATATTCACTTGGGTGAATATAGCAAAGTTTGCATGCATCCCTGGTTGGTAGCCTGCTATAGCCCTGCAGTTCAAGGCCAGCACAGACAACATAAGCCACAGCATTTATTCTAAAAAGAATAGAATTGTTTAGGGAATTATATTGACATACTCATTAACTGACCTGGTGCCTAATCTTGATAGGAGGAATATGATAATTCATTAAAGTTTTGTGTATAAAATGTTTGTATATATGCATGATACATACTGATTTTACATCAAATTGTTTTGAATTGTCTTTGATAGATTGGAAAGGGCAAAGAAATTACAAGAACAACGAGAAAAGGAAATGGTTGAAAAACAAAAACAACAAGAAATGGCTGCAGGTAACTTACTATGAATTGTGTGATTCTTAAAAAAAAAAAACTTGAAAAATACAGAAAATTTAATAGGGGGGGGGGTTCAGGGCCAACCTGGTCTGAATAGTAAGGCCCTGTTCTCAGCAATACCAAATCTTTGGGATCTTTTCTTAGTTCAGGCATCTCACCTCTACTGGGCCACCTTGTCTATCCCACTCTTTGGATTTTTGAGTCAGTCTTCCTTTACCTCAACCAGACCTCCAATGTGTTATCTTCTGATAACGACCTTCTAGGTACTAAATATTACTGGTGTATGCCACCACACCCAGCTATATCAGTTGGAGGGTTGTTTTTTCTTTATTATGAGCAGTTAAATTTTTTATTTTGTATGTGTGCGTGTGCATGCATGCCCATGTGTAAGTAAGTACTTGCCCTAGTGACATGTATATGTCACAGGACAATCCTCCTCCTCTCAGTTCTATGGTGGTCAGGTTTTTCTTTTTTGCCAACCAAGCTATCTCACTTGAATTGTGAGCAAATAATTTTTTGATGAGTGAATATTGGTTATTCTTGGTAATAAGTTTCCATAACGGGCTTCCTACAGTGTCAGCTTAAGAGCCAGATTATTTATTTATTTATTTATTTACTTACTTAATTACTTACTTATATATTCAGGAGGCTCCCTGCAAATTCAAACCCAGGCAGGGCTTGTTATATAGCAAGACTGTCAGCCCAAACATAAGGTGTAGGAGAAAGAATTAGGACTGTATTCTGTCAAGGGAGGATGGCTTCAGGCTTTTTATCCTAGTACTCAGGAGACAGTAAAAGGTGTTCTCTGAGTTCCTTGCCAATAGCTAGTATTAAGCTAGTCAGAATTACATGCCAGAACCCTATCTCAAAAGAGGTGGGGTTGGGGCTGGACAGATGGCTCAGAGGTTAAGAGCACTTCCAGAGTGCTCTTCCAGAGGACCTGAGTTCAACTCCCAGCAACCACATGGTGGCTCACAACCATCTGTAATGAGATCTGGTATCCTCTTCTGGCCTACAGGCATACGTGCAGTTAGAACACTGTATGCATAATAAATCTTTTTTTAAAAAAAAAAAAAAGAGGTGGGGTTGAGGAGCCAGTTCCAGCAGGTATTAGTACTGGCTGCTTTTCCAGAGGTTTGATTCCTGGTAGCCACATTGCAGCACAGAGCCATCTGTATGTAACTCCAATTGCAGAAAATCCTGTGGTCTCTTGTTCTTTCTGGCATGTATGTGTTCCATAGACATACATGAAACCAAACACTGAAACTTTTTTTTTTCCCCAAGATAAGGTTTCTCGGTAGCTTTGGCTATCCTGGAACTCATTCTGTAGAACAGGTTGGCCTTTAATCAGATTGATCCTCTTACCTCTGCCTCCAGAGTGCTAGGATAAAAGGCATGTGCCACCATCACTAAACCAAGAATGTTTTTCTTTGGAGGTGACAGCTATGTTCTGCATTGGCAACTTCCTTATTGGTAGACTCTGGCTGTGGGGCAGTGGGGGCACATACCTTTACCCAGAACTTGGGAGGCAGAGGCAGTAAGATCTCTGAGTTTGAGGTAATCCTGTTCTACAAAGTGGATGTCAGGACTGTTACACAAAGAAACCCTGTCTTGAAAAACCACACATAAATACATATTGCTACTGGTACCTTAGTTCATTTTACTTAAATCATTCCTTCTAATTTTGTGTATGTTTTCTTGGCGGTAATAAGCAAATATCTTGGTTAACACGCTAACATGTATTTTTAAATCCATTGTATGTTTTTCAGCAGCTGCGGCCACTGGGGGTTCTGTTCTCAATGTTGCTGCACTGTTGGCATCAGGAACACAAGTGACTCCTCAGATAGCTATGGCAGCTCAAATGGCAGCCCTGCAAGCGAAAGCCTTGGCAGAGACTGGCATAGCTGTGCCCAGCTACTATAACCCAGCTGCTGTGAATCCAATGAAGTTTGCTGAGCAAGAGAAAAAGAGGAAAATGCTCTGGCAAGGCAAGAAAGAAGGCGTAAGTACTTGTGTCCTGTCATTTCCTGTTTATAATGATCAAATTTGCCATAATTAAAATTGAAAATGTGTTATGTGTACAACTTAGGAAAAAATGTGACTCATTTGTAACTTTTTTGGATGATGATACTGTGTTAGAATGTCAAAATGTTGAATTCATTTGAACCAAGCTGTTGAAGAAAACCAGTTGTTTACCTACATATAAGGGGTGGGAGCTAAGCAGCTTGGTCAATGATGAGGCATGAGCCACCATGTTCAACCCTCTAATCCCACCTCTTGGGAGGCTGAGGCAGGTGGATCAGGAGTTAGAGTAGGTTACAGAGTGAGATGCTATCTCAGTGGGCACAAAATATATTATGAGGTAATGTTCACTTAGGTTTCTTTCCTTCATAACTATAGTTATGAATTAGAGTAATCGGATTCTTTGAATCGTTTAATTTTGTCTATATTGTGGAATTTATAAATTTTACATATTCTAAAAGTCAATGCTTTTTAACAGGACAAATCTCAGTCTGCTGAAATATGGGAAAAATTGAATTTTGGAAACAAGGACCAAAATGTCAAATTTAGGAAGTTAATGGGCATTAAGGTGAGTTGTGCCTTGGGATTGATTTCCAACTTCAGCATATTTCAGTTGTATGTCAGTTCTAAGTACTTAATTGAGAATATCTCTGTTCTCCAAGTTAATCCCATAGACATAACTATGCCAGGTTACTGTTGGACAATACAGACTGTTTTGGATTCTCTGCTGATTATGCCTGCTGAGGCCACCTCGTGAGACTTTTAAAAATCTAAAACAGGGCTGAGAATGTAGCTCGGGTTGATAGTCCCTTTGGTTTGGGATTTTTTGTTTGGTTTTTTTGATCTTAATGTGTATCCTGGCCAGTCTCTACTGTTAGGTTTCTTGCTTAGCATTCTTGAGGACCTATGTGGCTTAGGCCTGTGATCCTAATATCTAGGCAGTAGAAGCAGGAAGGACTCAAGTTCATATTTGGGTTTTGGAGGCAGGGTTTTATAGCCCAGGCTGTCCTGGAACTTAATCTGTAGACCTAAGTGCTGGGATTAAAGGCATGTTCCACCACCAAAGATCATCTTAGGCCACATAGAGAGTCTTGTGTTGGTCTTGGCTACATGGAAACCTGTGAAGTTTTGTTTCTGATCTTTCTTGGTCTTAAAGTAATGAATGTGTTAATGTTCTTTTAGGTTAAAAGTAAGTCAGAACAGCCAAGACCACCCAGTGGAAACCCTGTCTCTTAAAACCGAAAAATGAAAAAGACTTAACCATTAATATATAGGGAATTAATTTGATGCAAGCCCAGGAAAGATCTAAAGAAATGGGCTCTTCATTGAAGAGATGTTAACTTAAGCTGGCTTTTGCTTTTTGTTTGTTTGGTTTTCATATATTTATTTTATGTATGTGAGTGCTCTATCTGTGTGCACATCTTCATGCCAGAAGAGGGCATCAGATCCCACTATAGATGGTTGTGTGACACCATGTAGTTGCTGGGAATTGAACTCAGGACCTCTGTTTCACTCTATGTATGGCATTTATATGCTCAATCTTTGCACTATTCTTGATCACACCACTAACAGGAAGTTATTTTTCATTATGCTGTGTTGCATACATAGGACATGTCTTTGCACTTAAAAGTATTTTAATAATTTAGTGTGGAGTGTGGAAGTTACTATTTTATTTCTGGTGCTAGAGAGAGATTCACCTGTTACAAGCACTTGTTCTCCCAGAAGACTCATCTTTGATTCTCAGTATCCACATGGCATTTCACTGCTGTTGGTAATTCTAGTCCTGGGGGAGCCGACATACATGCAGATTGTACAGCCATGCACATAATAATAGAGGTTAAAAATTAAAAAATTTTTTGTATGATATTTAGAGTGAAGATGAAGCTGGCTGTAGCTCAGTTGATGAAGAAAGTTACAAGACTTTGAAGCAACAAGAAGAAGTTTTTCGGAATCTTGACGCTCAGTATGAAATGGCAAGATCACAAACCCACACACAAAGAGGAATGGGTTTGGGCTTCACATCTTCAATGCGTGGAATGGATACAGTTTGAAAACAATATCAATTTGGGACTTTATAGACTTGTTCTGATGTCGGGTCCTTGTTCACCAAACAGCTAGTATTCTAGCTTGCATGGGTGTTGCATTGACTTTAATTTATTGAAAAATACGATTTTTTTTTTTTTTTTTTTTTTTTTTTTTCTGTTTTTTTTTTTTTTGTAAATATCAGATCAGTGATACTGGTGTTAGTGTTGTAATCAGGTTAAACCCACTTCCATTAAACTTGACAGGACTATAGAAGGACAATATTTTTTAGTTCATGAATTCTACTTTTCAAATATATTAAAGCTTCGGGTGGGATAAAATCTCATACATAGATTTTCTCATGTCCGCTGTCTTGTGTACTTTTGTACTTAACCTTGTACAGTTATTTTCATCTCTTGAAACATGAAAGAAATGTTATATGTAGATGTTCTTTAGAAGATCTGGCCATTTGGTACATAATTTGCACACACGAGCTGAGCAGTGATAATAAAAATGGTTTTCTCAAAACTGGTGTAAATTTAAATTACCTGGTGTTCTTGTTTGAGTCTGTTGTATGTAGCATTGATTTTACAATTAAAAACACTGGCTATAAATGCTTTTTTACAGCAGCTGTTTTAGGGTATAAGCAATGCCACAGTGTACAAAAATGTAAAGGGAAGGTGAATGGAACAAATTTATTAAAATGGTAGTTTTTCTATTAGAAGGCAAAATCGGTGTGCAGTATTTGTTAGTCCATGTTATTCAGGAAATAGGTTAATGCATTAAAGGGATGTGAGCACTTTTATATTAATAAAGTGCCTTATAACAAATCTGTTGTATGCTACTTGCTCATTATTACTGTCCTGGAAGAGTTCGTAAACCAGCCTGGCATTGAACTCTCAGAGATATTCCTGCCTCTGCCTCCCAATTGCTGAGATAAAATGTGTGCACCATCATCCCCCAATCAGGAACAACTATGAAGAGCCGAGTGGTGTGGTAGTCCATGCCAATAACCCCAACACTTGTGTGGCTAGAGCTTTGGAGTCTTGTGTGGTGGGTGTTTCTGTGAGTAACATCTAACTAGAATGATGGTGAATGATTTAACACAGATCAAAGGAAGGACTGCATGTAAATTATTTTATGCATACAAGTAAAATTTTGAACTAGATGTGCCTACCCAGCCTTACCTGTGGGAGACCGAGTCTCCCCAAAAAAAGAAAAAATGTATTTCCACAAATGAGGCTGGAGAGATGATTCAAGAGCCTTTGCTGTTCTTGAAGAAAACATGGATTCAGTTTCCAGTACATGGCAGCGCACAACTACACAACTACTTATTCAAGTTATCTGGGTTCTGATACCCTCTCCTAACCTCCATGATTACTGTACACATATGCATAGATCACGCAAAACACATGAGCAGAAAATTCTTAACTATTTAAAGGACAAAGGGTAACTTGCTTAGTTTATTTAAATGGAAATGCTTTTGTTCTCCCTCTCATCGTATTAGCTCATTTCTGTAGTTTTTAACCAGTCAATCCAGCCCTTGTAATTTCTCAAAAGCCTGATGTTTGTTTTCCTTCTATTTATGCAGATTCACTGTCTTCAACTCGATTTGTAAAAACAAATGTTAGCAGAATGTTTTCAACTTAGTTGCTCTAAGCTTAACCTAGAAATCCAAGTCCCTAATAAGGCCAGCCACAAAGGATATGTAGGCTCTAGCAATAACTATTAATGGTGAAGGACAGTGGATATAAAGACATACAGTGAAATATTAAAATTCCCTCTTGGAGAAATCAAAGAAAGGCTCAGATACTGGAATCCCATCGCCAGGGAGGCTGGCAGAAAGATTGCCCCAGGCCAGCCTGGGGCAAGCAAAAAGGGCCTGGGGAATATAGCACAGTTGCTACATGTCTAGCCATGGATTTAATGTCCAATACCACATAAACTGGGGTACATGAGATATCAAGTCTTATAAGACCATCACAAATAGAATCACTCTGCCCCTATCTATATTTAGTTCTTGAAATGCTAAATACTAAGTTTTCTGGGACAGGGAGGTTATGACAGTGTTTCTCAACAGACGAGGATGAACTCCCTGCCTGGCTGCCTCTGCCTCCCAAGTGCCGAGATTAAAGGTATGCACTACCACCACCTGGTACATACAGTTTTTTTAAATCACTGGGCTTTTCCCCCCTCATTAGCCCACCAAAAGAAAAAAAATCTACATTTTCAAACTATTCCATATCCCATTAATTTCAAGTGACCACTTATTTGACCAGTTTAAGTTGGAACCCTGGCAACTAAATACTACGTAACTTTCTCTCAATACCTTTAACCAACAAACATTCATCTCTTATCTTTTAAATATACCTTTTTTGTTTGATTGTTCTTTTGGGTTTTTGAGACAGGGTTTCTCTGTGTAGCTTTGGAGCCTATCCTGGCACTCGCTCTGGAGGCCAGCCTGGCCTCGAACTCACAGAGAGCCGCCTGCCTCTGCCTCCGGAGTGCTGGAATTAAAGGCATGCTCCACCAATGCCCAGCTGAATATACCTGTTTTTCCCCAACACTATTGCTGATACAATCCAAGTTTTCTTTCCCTACTCCCTTTTGGTGATGGAAGGCAAACACTCAGGGACATCATACAAATCAGAAAAGTTCAACTACTGAGCTGCAATCTCTAGGACCCCAACCTAACCCGGCCCCTACAAACTACAATTTCCATAATTTGAAAACCTATCGCCGGATGATGATGGCGCACGCCTTTAATCCCAGCACTCGGGAGGCAGAGGCAGGCCAGCTTGGTCTCCAGAACGAGTGCCAGGATAGGCAAAGCTACACAAAGAAACCCTGTCTCAAAAAACCAAAAGAAAAAGCCTATCCCGGTGGAGAGATGGCTCAGAGGTAAAGAGCACTGACTGCTCTTCCAGAGGTCCTGAGTTCAATTCCCAGCAACCACATAGTGGCTCACAACCATATGTTATGAGATCTGGTGCCCTCTTCTAATGTGCAAATAAATCTTTAAAAAAAAAAAAAAGGAAAACCTATCAATCATTGTTTTATTTCATTTCTTCTCCATCCTTAAGACTATCTTATCAATAGGTAAGTTTGCTGTTACAATCAGACCATGTATTTAAAATGTCTAACTGACTTTAGCTGGTAGACAGTCCAGAAGAACTTGGCTAATGTTCCAGATTCATCTTGCTCCACTTTGGTTTCCCATCCTACCCACTACTTTTATCTTCATTTTCTTCTCTACCCTGGCCACCAATTTGCCCACTTAATCTTTCACATTTCAGTTCCTGTTTTTCCCTTCACTTACAGACACCAACAGGGTATTCTTTTTTTCTTTTATTCTTTCCAAGTTGGAGAATAGACAAGATGTCTCATGTAGCCCAGGCTCACTACAAACAGGCCTTGAATTCCTGATTCTAAATACGCCACAACTGACCTGACTTACTATTCTTTGTTACACATTATAATTACCTATGTTTTTAACATGTGATGACGAATATCCATTGAAATCCCGTGCAACAAGAAAGTAGAAACGGGGGTGCTGGGGAGATGGCTCAGAGGTTAAGAGCACTGCCTGCTCTTCCAGAGGTCCTGAGTTGAATTCCCAGCAACCACATGGTGGCTCACAACCATCCGTAAAGAGATCTGGTGCCCTCCTCTGGCCTGCAGGCACACATGCAGACAGAACAGTGTTTACATAATTAAGTTTATGAGGCAGACATTAGTACGCTGGTTCTAGAGAAGGGTCTGACACATTAAAGGCAGTGAATATATATTGAATGAGTGAATTATGAACCCACAAAAGCCTACTCAGAGAAATCCAGAACAATGTAATAACCTAATTTTACTTACATTCATTTTAAAAATGAAACAAGCACAATAAAATGAAATAACGAGTACAAATGTCATCTGCGGCAAAGGTAGAGTTCCTGTTTTCTCTTTTTGACGTGGCGCAAACGCACCACAATGTGTCATAAACCATATATCCGGCTCTGATCCTTCAGCTTTGGACGCTTAACAAGGACAACCCATATTTTAACTCATTCGGAATCCTTTCGAAAAGGATCAATCCCAGTGTGCAATGCAAACAATCGGTCCAGTCGCTAAGAAACCACACATCCCAGGATGCCACGCTCCAAGACTCTGTCGGAAGAAAGCATGAGGAAGGCTGTGGCATTCTGGGAGTTGTAGTCTTCGGGCAAGTCCCGCCCCTAGAGCGGCTTTGGAGGCCTGCGTGTGGGGAAAAGCCTTTAGAGAGAGCGGTGTCTCCCTACAACCTTCGCCCCCTGCCCTCGAATCTTTCCCACAACCCAAAATGGCCGCTGGTGTGGATTTTGGAGACCTAGAGCTATTCGAAGCGTTTGACCCTCAAGAGGAGTCGACCCCGAAGCCCGTTCACACCCGTTTCAAGGACGACGACGAGGAAGAGGAGGACGACGATGAGAATGGGGTGGGGGACGCGGAGCTACAGGAGCAGCTTCGGCACTGTGAGGAAACCATTCAGCAACTCCGCTCCGAGAATATCCTTCCGGCTCGTTGGCCTTGTCACCTGGGACTTAGGGTCTCTGTAGTGCGGGCGCGGGCACGGCGGAAATTCCAAGAGAACCAGCATTCTAAGTCATTTCTCCCGCGGCTCGGCGGGCGGGCGGCGGGCTGCATTTAGCTGCTGTGCGGCCTGCGCGCAAACCCTTCCGTGTGAGGCGCTTGTGCAGACCACCCTGGCCCTCAACTCAGAGCTGCTCCTTTGGGTAACTTCAGAACCTTAACTGTTATTTTGTAATCGGTTCTCGACCTCACTCCCTCTCTTTGAGGTCACCTGTCTTTCTGTGCTCAAGTGGAGACAGTCGTGGTGTAGTTGAATGTTTGAAGATGTGGGGATGTTAGCCCTGGAATGAGATACTTGGCGGAGGGCAAAAACTCGAGTGAGAATTAGCATACAGAGAGAAATGGTTAATTGGCCTGATAGTTTTACTTTTTCGCTTTGAGTTAGCTTGCATTGCAGTGCTGTGGGGGAAAACGCGCCAAATTTCCCTTTGACTTTATTAACATGATTATAATTTATGGGTTTGCTAGATATGTTAACTTTCATTCTTAACTTCATTGAATCTGCATGTACAGGTAGTTTTGGTTCTGGTAACTCTCCTTTTAAAACTGATAAGTTAAAGTCTGATTTTTTTTTTTCAGTGATACTATTTTCCATGAGACTTTATTATACTAGAGAGTTGAGAGGATTGTGCATTTCATATCCTTGATGCAATCCCACATTCTTGTTAACATTTTGTTGTTTCGCCTTTATTTTTATCATCTGTCCTTAAGTTTTAACATGAAAACGTTTCCAAATTAGCTGCTTTACCTCGTTCCAGAGCACCATTGTCTAACTGACATTTTGGGTTAATCTCTTAGACTCTTTCTGAACTTGAGAATCATGTCTTAGAATAGATGTTCAAAGGGCCGAAAACTGTTTAAATCGAGTTGTCCTGTCCCCCAGCAAAACGCGTGCTTAGTGTGTCTCCCCAAAATACTTGCACGTCCTTCCTTTACCTTTCTAACGTTTGAATAACAAAAGTAAGAGTTGTAGTGGTTGAATTTTATGACCTGCATAATTGTGTTTTTCGATGACTGATATTCCTTAACCAGTAATAACATCAAGAACTTAAAAGAAAATTGAACATTCTGACAAGACCCAGGTATGAGACCTTGAAATTACACCTGAGATGCCCCTTGCTGTTCATCTCATTAATCACAGCATCTTTGTAAAAAGGTTGTTGTGGGATTTTGTTAACGTCATTTATTCAGAATACTATGTATGAAGAATTCAGTTCTTTATTGTTGACTTACGGGTATAAAGGAATTCTGGAAAGTGGGTTAAATATTTAAATGTATTTAATGTGTCATTTTTCTGAATCTAGAAAATTTTGTCTGACTGTTCAGAAAAGCAAGTTATAAACCTAGCTGTTCATATTTAACACATTTCTGGGAAGATAAAATAAGTTTACAGTTACTTTAGCTGATGGTTTCTTTACAGCTTATTATTATTATTACTTTATTATTATTATTTGGCTTTGTTTTTTGAGCAGGAAAGGTGGTGTGCTTCTGAGAGAGCGCTGCATGTCAGCATGTGTTGAGACATATGGTCATAACAAATATACTAAGTGCTGGGATCTCTATGAATTTAACAAGTCACTAAGTTCATTTTTATTTTATTCTTGAGTCAGGGTCTCACTTTGTGGCCTTGACTGGCTTGGAACTCACTTTATGTATACCTGGCTGGTTTCTAACCCAGCTGCTGCTGGGTTAGCACTCTTCCTGAGTGCTGGGATTAAAAACATGTGGCACCACTCTCAGCCTAACGTACTAATTTATGTGGAATGGTTAGTTGTTCTTTTTCTCCTTCGTTTCTCCATCCCTTCCTTTTTTTTTTTTTTTTTTTTTTTTTTTTTTTATTTCAACAGAATCTGTGTAGCCCAGGCTGCTCTCAAACTCATGTCATGTTTCCTGCCTTAACTTCCCAAGTACTGGCATTACAGATAGGAGTTGTGTCCCGTTGAAATATTTCCAGGCTTTGGAACTGGGAGGTTACCCTGTGTTTTTTGTTGTTTGCTCATGTACTGGCTAGGTTGTGAAATTTTCAGCTAGGGTCTCATGTAGCCTGAGCTATCCCAGGACTCATTGTGTAGCTGTGATGATCTTGAACTTTTTATCCTTCTGTCTCTGTCTTCTAAGTCTTGGTATTACAGGCATGCATGCTAGGCAAGCTGTCTGTTAACTGAGGTCATTGTGATAGCAGGTCAAGCTTACCTAGAATTCATACTGGCCCATACTGACCTTAAACTGGGAGCAGTGCTGCCTATAATTCCTGAGTTTTGTGAATCTTGGATTGTAGTAGTTAAAGCAGTGTGCTTTAATTTTTATTATTTTATAATAAAAATTCACTTACTTATGAAGTGTTAGTTTTCCTTTATACTTCCAAACCAAATTCATGTGGAAATGTTTGGAAGTATATTCTTGTAATTTGCCTACTTATCCTCTTCCCTGCTGCACTGATATGTAAGGGAAGTAGCGCCTTGCTAAGGAAACTTCATTAAAAACTAAGAGATGAGCTGGACATTGATGGCGCACACACCTTTAATCCCAGCACTCGGGAGGCAGAGGCAGGCCGATCTCTCTGTGAGTTCGAGGCCAGCCTGGTCTCCAGAGTGAGTGCCAGGATAGGCTCCAAAGCTACACAGAGAAACCCTGTCTCAAAAAAACAAAACAAAACAAAAAACCTAAAAGATGAACCTGTGGTTCTTTGGGGAGTGTAGTATGTGTGTGTATGGTGTGTGTGTGTGTGTGTGTGTGTGTGTGTGTGTGTGTGTGTGTGAGAGAGAGAGAGAGAGAGACTTTTTTTTCTTTTAATGTTGTGATAATTTCTGGGCCATGTGTGGTGGTACAGACTGTTAAAGACCACTTGGGAAGCAGAAGCAGTAAGTTCCCTGTAAGTTCAAAGCCAAGCCTGATGTACACAATGAATTTCAGGGCTACATAATGAGACGCTGTCTCAAAGAAAGACAGAAGACTTTCTAGGGCTTGAAGAGATAGCTGAATGTTAAAAGTGTTTGCTATATAATTAGAATTTCCAGCACCCTATCTCAGAAAACAGAAGGCCGTTTTGGCTTTCCCTTCTGGCCTCCCTCCCCGTGCACATATGCACTTGCACTCCCGCAGGCACATACACTGAACTCAACACAATAAAGAGATACATTTTAGGACTGGAGAGCGGGTAAGAGCACTGGCTTCTCTTCCAGGGGACCTCAGTTCAATTCCCAGCACCCACATGGTAGCTCACACTTGTCTGTAACTCTAGTTCCAGGGCTTCTGACACCCTCACACAGACATATATTTAGGTGAAACAAAAATAAATAAAATTGCACATTAAATAAAAATAAATTATAAAAAAAAAAGAAGAGTGATATGTTTTGTTCAGACCACTAAAGATAGTAGAATAGATGAAAACTCAGATTTTGCTTAAGGAAACTGGAGCTCTTGTGCCGCTTGTTTTCATATTATTTGTTTTGCTGGACTTGGAAGCCAAAGCCTTCTACATGCTGAGCAAGCTTTCCTCCACAGGCTGAATCTGCAGCCTTCTTGGTATTGTTTGCAGAATATTACAATCTTTAGTGCTTAAGAATTAGAAAAGTTAGCTGGGTGTGGTGGTGTGTCCCTGTAGTGCCAGGACTGGGGAGGCTGAAGTAGAAGCATCCCAAGCATTAGGCAAGTAAGGGTGACTGAGGAGACCTTGTCTCAGCAAAGAATAATTGTGATCACAAAACTCATGTGCTTATATGTGCCACGTTTGTACTTTAATGTCTTCTAAGAATATGTTTAACTTCTGTTTTAGTGGCATACTGGTGAGCAATACCAAGATAGATGGACCCTTATTACAAATTCTATTTATGAACAATGCTATTTCAAAGTAAGTAGTTTTTCTATTTCTTCATATGTGTTTATGAAACTAGATTCTGTAAATAACTGTTTGCATTTGTGTTTGTATCTTTGTTGTGCGCTTTTATGTGCATGGATATGCATATGCCGTGGTCCAGATGTTGTAATTTAAAAACAGTGTGAGAGAAAAAGACACCATGGGACAGAGCTATCGTGGAAGGGTTTTTTATTAGGGAAAAGGGGAGATGGGCCTCTAGAAATGGGAGCAGCAGAGACAGGGTTTCTCTGTGGTTTTGGAGCCTGTCCTGGAACTCGCTCAGGAGACCAGGCTGGCCTGGAATTCACAGAGATCCGACTGCCTCTGCCTCCTGAGTGCTGGGATTAAAGGCATGTGCCACCAATGCCCGGCAGCAGGGACCTTTTGAAAGGGAATATAGAGAATGTGCACAAGAGGTGCTCTTAGTGACTGCAGCTGAGGATGTATCCTGTCAGAACCCCAAGGGTAGTACAGATGCCTGACTACTAACAGCAGGCATGTGGTGGTCAAAGCACAACTTGTGGGAGTCAGTTCTTTTCTTCCCCATGTGGGTTCAGGGGCTTGAACTCAGGTAGTGAGGCTTGGCTGCAAGCCATCTTTACATTTACCTGCTAAGCCATCTCTAGGTCCCTCATCTTTATTATTTAATTGTTTCAGGGCTAAAGTATGAGCAATCGTGGTTTTGAGTAAAAATATGGGAGTCATGGACCTGAATTTGAGTCTGAACTCCTCATATGTGAACAGCTCTTGGTATCTGTTAGTTTTCTCACTGGAAAACTGTATGCTAATAGTAAATACCTTTCAGGTCCCTAAACGGAATCTGTGAGAGCCCAGGAAGTACCATCTCATAAAAATGCCACCACCACTATAATAACAAGGTTCTGTTCCACTCTCCCATGTGGATAACAGTTTTCCACATTGGCTGTCTTTGAAGCCTACCTACATGGTTATTTTTGGTCAGTAGCAGAACTTAACTACTGCAAGCCTTCTGGCATGCCTGAGTGCAGGGCTCAGTGTACTCCCCCAGTGGCCTGCCCCTCCTGAGTCACTATTATTGTCTTATGCACTGGCTGTGGACAAGAAGATAAAGGAGTATGGGTGTAGGGTCCAGGCCCATTACCTGCTTTAATCCAGGAGTGGAACCCAATATATTGGGAGCTAGGAGTATCGTGGATGGTGAGTGTGGCAGCAGTTGGAAGCAAGATGCTAGGCCCACCTGGAACTAGATAAGAAAGGTGTTCATCTACTCTAGCTTTTAATGGTCTAACTTCAGTACCATCCATTATTCTGCATTCAGAATCCTAGCTGCTAGAGCTAGAAAAAAATATGAAATGTCAAAAAAAAAATGAAATGTCAGGTCTGTCTGAGGTCCCTGGCTGCCTTGTTCCAGCATAGCAAAACCTGGACTTCTTTGACACCTCAAGGGATCACTCCAGGATATTTGATCAGTGTACCTGGATGGCTAGACAAAGTAGTCACTTTTTCTTTTTGTTTTGTTTTGGTTTTTGTTTTTCAAGGCAGGGTTTCTCTGTAGCCTGTCCTGGAACTTACTTTGTCCACCTGCCTCTGCCTCCCGAGTGCTGGGATTAAAGGTGTGTGCCAGCAATGCCCAACTGGTTATGCTTTTTCTAGTTTTCATGTGAAATGGACTTTTTCTTAATTGTTTATTGAAAGTCTGGAAGGAAGAGACGGAAAGTATTGAACATGTTGGATGTTCCCTATGTTACAGAAATAGTGAGGAGAAAGGAGGGAGGAAGATTTTCATTATGTAACTTGTATGGTAGATTTTGTTTGTTTTTTGTTTTCTGGGACAGTCACTTCTCTTTGTAGTCCCGACTGGCCCAAGATTTGCAGCTGTCCTCCCACCTCTGTCTACTTGCCAAATGCTGGTACTACAGGCATACACCATCATGCCAGGCATTTATTTTGGGTTTTGAGCCATTTTCATGTAACATCTATTAAAGATTGAGTATATGGGATTTATGCCGGGCGTTGGTGGCGCACGCCTTTAATTCCAGCACTCGGGAGGCAGAGGCAGGCGGATCTCTGTTGAGTTCGAGTCTACAAGAGCTAGTTCCAGGACAGCCTCTAAAGCCAGAGAAACCCTGTCTCCAAAAACCAAAAAAAAAGTATATGGGATTTATAATTTATTCTCCCAACTGTTTGAGGTTCTCTGCCAGACACCCATAGATGATCAGAATCCAGCTGTTAATGCTGCAGCCCCTAACTAACAACCATGAAAAACAAAAATAAAATTGGGCCTTCTTAAACTACTGCAGAGGACTTCATTCTGCTATTGCTTCATTCTGTCCAAGTTCTAACCATCTGTCCATCTTACCCTCTTATAGGCAATACCACCAAGAAATAGAGGAGTTTGTATCAAATTTAGTAAAACGATTTGAGGAACAGCAAAAAAATGATGTGGAAAGGACTTCCTTCAGCCTTTTACCTCAGGTATTTTAAACTTGTGGCTCAATGCTAAGTGGTTATGCTTTTTGCCAACTGCTGTTACACTAGAAATTTCCTTGAATCAAAACCAAAATGGGTGAGTTTGAGACCAGCCTGGTCTACAAGAGCTAGTTCCAGGACAGCCTCCAAAGCCACAGAGAAACCCTATCTCAACCCCCCCCCCCAAAAAAAAAGGAAAGGAAAGGAAATCTGAAGCTTCGAAAATATTAATTTTGGTTCAGTGAACATTTCAGAATTTTGTAATAGTTGATGGTCTATGATGTTATCAATATTAACTGACAATTTTTGGTTTTCTGTTTTTGTTTTTTGTTTTGTATTTTCAAGACAGTTTCTGAAGCCTGCCTTACTATTTGAAGCATTGGATAATTTGTAACTAAGCCTGCCTTAGCTTCTAAACTCATTCTAATTATAACAAAGTGTCTTATTTATGTATATTATTATGTATATTGAAAGAAGAGTGTTGAGATTCCTGAAGTTTGAAAGTCAAAAGGTATTCCTCTGGCTGGAGAAATGGCTCAGTGGTTAAGACCCCTTGCTGCTTTACCAGAGGACCTGGGTTCAATTCCCAGCACCCACATGGCAGCTCACAACTGTCTATAACTCCAGTTCCAGGGATCCCACACTGTCACACAAGCATACATACAAGGAAAACACCACTCACTAAATAATCAAAAACAAAGGTTTTTTTCCTCTGTGACTCTTTGTAATGGGTGTTATTTGGTCTTAGCCATCAAGTGTTATGTTGGAAGAGGACCATAAAGTGGAAGAATCATGTGCCATTAAAAACAACAAGGAAGCTTTCAGTGTAAGTTCAACCTACTCTTCATTTGCAGATGTGGAGTCCTGTGTTTTATCATTTGGGTGGCTTAATGATAGGTGACGTAGTTACATGCAGTATTGTAGTTGTTATCCTTTGAATGTCATCTGCTCTTTAGTGATTCTTGCACTCTGTTGGGAGGACACAGTATACTTTACTTGCAAAAGGTTGTGTTGGTCCTGACCAGCCGCTCATGTTTATCTTGAAAATATTGACTATAGTAGAAAGCAGACTTGTAAAACTTACATACAGATGAAGCTGAGAGAAGTAGCAGATACAACATGGCATGTTTGTAATTTAAAATGTTAATTGTGGGTAAAGGTAAAGGCTTAACAAGGAGAACTGTATTTAGGCCTTCCAGTAATTTTGCAGAATTCATTGGTATCAAACCATTTTGTAGCATGCTCTCAAAGGATGACTGGTTTTCATGCATATGTCCCCTGATAATTGGACCCAAATTTTAAAGACATAGGGCTGCTGAGATGAAGAAGAGCTTCAAGCCTCATGAAAAGACTTGAAAGGAATGTTGCATATCAGCAACTTTGATAGTAGTTGTTATATATCATGCTTCATAGCATCCCTGGCAGAACAGGATTAGTGATAGAATTGAGTACAAGAGGTACATTTGAGCTTGGTGGCTCACACTTGTAATCCTAGCACCCAAGAGGCAAAGGCAGAAAGGAAAAGGAAAAGGAAAAAGGCTCGGCTGGGCATGTAGCTTAGTGGCAGAGTACTTACCTAGTGTGTGAGTCACTGGGTGGTGGTGGTATTATTATTATTATTATTATTATTATTATTATTATTATTATTATTATTATTATTTGCTTGGAGAGATTTTTTGAAGCAGGCTTTCTCTGTGTAGCCCTGATTGTCTTTGGACCAGGCTGGCGTTGAACTCACAGAGATCACCTACCTCTGCCTCCTGAGTGATGGGATTAAAGGCCTATAACATTGCTACCTAGCCCTATCAAGAAAATTTTCAAGTTTTCTATTTCTTTTGTTTATGGTTTGGTTTTTTTTAAAATTTTTAAATTAAATGTATTTATTTGTATGTTTGCATGCATTCATGCATGTGTTGTGGTATGTGTGGAAATCTGAGGACTGTTTTCTGGAGTTGGTTCTTATCCTTCCATGATGTAGGTCCTGGATATGGTACTCCAGTTGTCAGGCTTGCTATTTGAGCCATCTCACCAGCACAAACTGTTTGTTTTCTGAGACAAGGACTCACTCAGACTATCCTAAAACTCAGCACTTCTCCTGCCTCGGCCTTTGAAGTGCTGAATTTACAGGTGTTAGCCACATTTAGCTTAAAGAAGGATTTCTGAATTCAGCTAAGTAACTTTCATTTTTCTTTCAACTCAAAGGCCATAGGGTTAAAGAAATGCTTGTCTAGAACGAGAGTTTTGTAGTTGTTGCTTTAGTTCTTTAGACAATACTGGTGTTTACTGAGAGCTGCTCGCCAGGAGCAGAGAGGTGTCAGAGACAGCAATGAAAAGAAAGGTCTTCTGGTCTTATGAGCAGTTGAGTGGGAGAAGGGTAAATTCCTAACAAAAGTAAAGTTGGGGTGTAGGCTAGTAGCTATATCCTTGCCTAGCATGGGAGGCTCTGGGTTCAATTCCACAGCAGTATATAAGCAGGTAGATGTGGGAGCAGGCGGGGAGGTGGAGAGAGATTGATTCATGGGCAGCCTAGGTAGCTTAGTAAAATTCTATCTCAAAGTAAATAAAGAAATGGCTGAGACTGCAGTTTAGTGGTGGAGCACTTACTCGCCTAGCATGTAGGAGGTCCTAAATTCAGTTGGGGCATGGCAGGGAAAGGAGGAGTGATCCAATACCTGGGGGTGGATGGTTTGTATAGTGAGTTGTTGGTGACTGTCTGTGTGGCCCAAGATCTGGATGAATTGAAGGAGAGTTTGAAGCTGCACTCTGAGTGATGAGGGCTCAACAAATAGGAAAGGGCACTAGACACCAGCAGCCAGTATTCAGATTGGTTTCTGTGCAGCAAGTACTGGTGTGCCACTTAGGGACTGGTTACCGGTGACACTCATGGAGATAATATTCTTGCCATTTTATTAAAAAGGAAACCCATGGAAAGCTGAGACTCACCAATAGTCAGGTGACAGAACCAAATGATCTACATCCTTACTTTATAGTCCGTAATGGAGACTTCAGATTATAGTCTAAGTCATAAGTAAAACTGTGATGGTGCTGCATCTTAATTGAAATTACCAGGCTCTTTGTGGAAAGTAGTTGGTCCCTGGTATGCATAGGTCTACAGCCAGTTAGAAAGCTGCTGTGCTAACCTCAGGCACAAGAAAGCATAACTGAGACAGCATGGCAGTTATGATGGTGAATGACTGAAACCTGGATATAGTTGGCAGTAAAACCAATCAAATGTGTTCATGAGTTAGTTGTAGAATAAGAGAGCTCCTTAGAGAATAGTCAGAAGAACTCAGGCCTTGCCCAAGGGAAGTTCGAAGTATGGAGGAGGAGCAGTCTTGGAGGGGGCTGGGAAATAGTTGCCTTTTTTTTTTTTTTTTTTTAATTACTATTTGTTTTTTGCTGTTTGTTGTTGTTTTCTTTTTATTGTTGTTGTTTTGTTTTTTCAAGACAGGGTTTCTCAGTATTGCTTTGGAGCCTGTCCTGGAACTTGCTCTGTACACCAGGCTGGCCTCGAACTCACAGAGATCCGCCTGCCTCTGCCTCCCAAGTGCTGGGATCAAAGGCGTGCGCCACCAACACCTGGCTTGATTGTTGTTTTTAAGACAGTCTTGCTGTGTGTCCCAAGCTGGCCTCTAACTGTGATCCTCCTGTCTCAGCCTCCCAAGTGCTGGGATTGCAGGCAGGTATCACCCTACCTGGCTTCAGTGCCATTTATATAGGTTTGAGATACCTTACATGTCTAGAAAGAGGTGTCATGTTGGCATTTGAATAGCCAAAACTGGAACTAAGGGATCAGAACTTACTTTGGATAGGGGGTGGGGTTCATCAGCATTGAAATTATTTCTCATATGATAAACCTGGGTGAATTGCCTGGGAAAAGATGTCTAAGGACCAACAGTATGGGGAGATGAGAGGGACCTGGGGCAAAAATAGGTTTCATCTCATCTGTCAAGCAGAACTCAGTGGAATCCTGAAAGCCTTTCAAGGATGGAAGAAAAGAAGGAAGGAGGGAGGGAGGGAGGGAGGGAGGGAAGGAAGGAAGGAAGGAAGGAAGGAAGGAAGGAAGGAAGGAAGGGATGAATCAGCTGTCTCGTTACTTGCTGATAGGTTGAGAGATGAAGATTGACAGTTACCCAAAGGACTAAGCTGCAGAGAAGTCCTTAGCTTCTTTGTAAAGCTAGTGTTATAGGAATGCAGCATTACTGGCGGTGTCATTTAAGAACAGGAGGGAGGGCATGTTCTAGATAAAACCTAAATACAACATTATGAACCTTAATATACCCTGGCTTGGGGCAAAAAAAAAAAAAAAACAGTAAAAAGAATTTTGGAGGTAGAGAAACTCAAATGTAGAGTTGACATAGGTGATACTAGGTAGTTACTATTGGTTTGCAGGAAAATGTTCTTAGTTCATACTGAAGCATTTAAGGGTGTTACTCTGTCTACAACTGACTTAAATGGTTAAGCAGAGAGAGAGAGAGAACGGGAGAGAGGGAGAGAGATTGTGTGTACTCACATGAAGAGTCATGCACAGAAAAGTTTCAAACTTACTTAATTATTCAGTCTAAGTTTAGGGTGCATGAGTATTTATTGTACTGTGTTTTCAACCTGTCTGTAAGAAATGGCTGCAAAAACTCAGTAGGAGACAAAGCAAATGGTAACCAAGGAACTAGAAACAATACATACAGTTTGTGAGGGTCTTGCTGCAAACACATGGAGGGCCCAGTGAGAGCCCAGCTTTGGTTGAGACTGAACTATCTGTAGTACTGACTGTACTGGTGAAAGCCCAGGTGTGGCTTTATTTGCAGATCAGGGTCCAGCTCCCATTTAGGACTTTTTAGCTTCATCCAGAGTCATACTGTTAATGGGTAATCTTAGACTTTCATTATCATAGACTTACATTATTTAATGTCTTTTTTTTTTCTGCTTAAATAGCGATATTTTTTGACTTGTTTTCTGCAGGTTGTAGGAAGTGTCCTGTATTTTACTAATTTTTGCCTTGATAAATTGGGGCAACCGCTACTAAATGAAAACCCTCAGCTTACGGAAGGATGGGAAATACCCAAGTATCCTACATAGTGAATGAAGATCTTTATGCCTCTTGCCACTAAGTTCACCTTTAAAAAAAAAAAGCTTACCAAATTTGCAGACTATGATAACTGTTCCTTAATAAAATTCACTAAAGGTACCAGCAAGTCTTCAGCCACATTGTTTCTCTAGAAGGGCAAGAAATGCAAGTAAAGGCAAAAAGGTTTGTGTGGGGTGTTATGTTTTACTCTTTGTTTTCCAATAACAGAACCATAAACCCTTTATCAGCTCTTAAAAGTTACAATCCTTTATCTCTGATTTGATATAAATTACACATTGAGCTAGAATCCTGATGTCAGGAGATATGTGTCAAATGTTTAAATTGACCATCCATTTCTTGGAGTTCAGACCCAGTGCCTGGGAGGGTGGAAAGAAGTCATTATTACTGTCAGTGTGGTTACTATCTTAGAACCATCTGCCTTCTTCCCATGTTACCTGAAGGAAACCTGATTCTCTGTTTGCTTTGGTTCTTCTGTTATTAACCACTGAAAAAAAGCTGAGAGGTGGGCTGGAGAGATGGCTCAGAGGTTAAGAGCACTGACTGCTCTTCCAGAGGTCCTGAGTTCAATTCCCAGCAACCACATGGTGGCTCACAACCATCCGTTATGAGATCTGGTGCCCTTTTCTGGTGTGCAGATATACATGGAAGCAGAATGTTGTATACATTATAAAAAATAAATAAAATCTTTAAAAAAAAAAAAGTTGAGAGGTAACATACCAATCTGGAACAGGCTAGTTTGGGGTAAAAGACTACATAGTACTGTTTATGTAACTGAGTATAAGACACATTTCTGTGCTCAATAATTGCAGATACAGTGCGTCTTGCCTTCTGCTGTCTCTGGCACTCCGGTGGCATCTAGAATGTATTGATTTGCTTTTTTGTTGTCACTTACATTATGAAAATCTTTGAATTTCTGTTTTGTTTTGTTTTCTGACCTAATAGGCCAAAGCCTCACTGTTTCAATTGTGGGTCTGAAGAGCATCAGATGAAGGAGTGCCCAATGGTAAATCTCTCCCATAAGCAGAGTGTCTTTGAACAGGAGCTGGTGGATGTTTTATGCATGTGTGGCTCTGGGTAATGTGCATGAACTTCCTGTGCTACCCTCATTGGTACTTTAAATCTTTCAGATTCATGCTTACATTTGACATTGAACTTTTTTTAAAGAAAATAACAGTACTCTGAGGTGAATGAAGTATGAGTTCATATTTAGACAGTTGGTTTTAAAAAGTTAATTTTAGGTTCTGATAACATTAAAATAATAAACAGTTAAAGTGGCTGTTCTTGCTTGATTTTCAAAAATGCTTGCTTTTATGCATATAATGTACATTAAAACTAGAGCAATCTATGCTTTATATTTTAAAAAGTGAGTATTATCAGTAAATTTATGAGATATTTCTAAGTCTCTTGATACTATTATTTTCAAACATGATTATGATTTAGCCACGGAATGCTGCTCGAATAAGTGAAAAGAGAAAAGAGTATATGGATGCCTGTGGTGAGGCAAACACTCAGAGTTTTCAGCAGCGGTACCATGCAGAAGAAGTAGAAGAGAGATTTGGACGATTCAAGCCTGGAGTTATTAGGTACCACTGTGGTTTTACCATGGGGTGTCATTTTTTATTCTCTTAGTATTTAGAACATTCTCTGTCTCTTATGGGTATTATAAGAATGTAAGTGTGAACCAGGTGATGGTGGCACATGCCTTTAACCCCAGCACTCAGGAGGCAGAGACAGGGAGAACTCTTGAGCTTGAGGGCAGCCTGGTACAGAGTAAGTTCCAGTACATCCAGGGCTACACAGAGAAACCCTGTCTTGAAAAACAAAACAAGCTAAAAGATTGTAAGCATGTTATAGCAAGTCTGTACAGAATGTGTCCATTCATTCAAACCCATTATCAAAAGCTTACTATGGACTTGGCAGATATCATACTTCATGCTATGAAATAAGGAGCAGAAATGTTTTACTCAGTCATGGTGGCTCATGCCTGTGATCCCAGGATTTGGGTGGCTGAAGCAGGACAATTCCCACAAGTTATAAGTGAGCCTGGACTACAGAGTAAGAGCCCTATCTTTAAAAAAGTCTGGGCTTGGAAGTTAAAATCACTGGCTGTTCTTCCAGAGGATCCAGGTTGGGCACCACCACACACATGTTGCACAGGCATGCATATAGGTACAAATGCTTATACATTGTAAAAATGATGATGATACTTAAAAAAAGAAAGATGCCAAAATAGTGTTTTCATACAAATATGAATTCATCATCTTTCCTCCCCTTTATTTTTACTTAGCGAGGAACTTCAGGATGCACTGGGTGTGACGGACAAGAGTCTCCCCCCGTTCATCTACCGAATGCGCCAGCTGGGCTACCCTCCAGGCTGGCTCAAGGAGGCTGAACTGGAGAATTCAGGGCTTGCACTCTATGATGGAAATGGTACAGTATGTTAGGATCAATAAGTCAGTTTATGGGTCCCCCCCCACCTCCCTTTTTTAAATTAAGATTATTAGCCATGCCTTTAAGACAGCATTTGGAAGGCAGAAGAAGCAAGCAGTCAGTGAATTTGAAGACAGCTTGGTCTACTTAGCAAAACCCTGTCAAAGAAAATGACGGGGATGCCAGGCCTTTTTAATGTGTGCTGGGGTAGCTGAAAACATGATGTCATTTCCTGTCTTACAAGGAATGAACTAAAGCTTTATTGAGATACAGAATTATCAGGTGGTTTAGCTGGATATGATGGTGCACATTTGTTATCCCAGCACTTAGGAGGCTGAGGCAGGAGGATTGATGGTTAGAAGCCATCCTGCCTGCGCTGCGTAACAAGACCCTGACTTAAGAAAGAAAGTAAAGAAGGGGAAGGAAAGGAAGACAAAAGAAAGGCCAGGCATGGTAGTGTATGCCTTTAATCCCATCACTAGGGAGGTTGGTTTCTGTGAGTTCCAGGACAGCCAGAGCTGTTAACACAGAGAAACCCTGTCTCAAGAAATAAAAAAAAAAGGGGGGGGGGGTGAGAAGAAGATGAAAAGAAAAAAATAGTATGAAGTAGAGGCTAGGGAGATGGCTCAGTGGGTGAGGTGCATGTGACGGTGCACCCGCACACCCACATCGTGCACACACACAGAGGTAATTTTTCTTTAAACCCAGCACTGGGGAGACAGAGGCAGGTGGATCTCTGAGTTCCAGGACAGCCTGGTCTATAAGAGTAAGTTCTAGGACAGACTTCCAAGCTACAGAAAACCCTGTCTCAAAAAAAAAAAAAAAAAAAAAGGAAGGAGGGAGGGAGGGAGGGAGGTAGAGAGAGAGAATTAGATGATAGATAGATAGATAGATCAATAGATCAGGCCACAGGCCAGACAGTAATGTGCACTCCTTTGGTCGCAGCACTCAGGAGGCAGAGGCAGACAGATCTCTGTGTGTTTGAGGCCAGACTAATCTACACAGAGAAACCCTGTCTTGAAAAAGAAGGAATATCAGATTGTTACTTTGATTTGGTCTGTGTTCACTGAAGCCAGAGGGGAAGTCTACAGGTAGTCCTGAGAAGTTTTTAGCTTTCTTAGCATTGGTAACTCATACCAATCAAAGCAAGAGACACATGGCTCTGCTACAGTGGTGTGGGAGGAGAGACAAAGAGAATTGACTGGGTGTAGCTTCTTGGTAAAAATAACATGAGAGACCCTGCCTTAAAAGCAAAAGGGTCAGAGAGATGGCACAGTGGGAACAGGCACTTTGCCTTGCCTGATGACCTGAGTTTGATCCTCAGGATCCACATGCTAGAGGAGAGACCTAGCAACAGATTTTCACTGATTTCCACACACCAGCCATGACACAGATGTCTTTTTTTTTTTTTTTCCCCCTTGGTTCTTCAAGACAAGGTTTCTCTGTGGCTTCGGAGGCTGTCCTGGAACTAGCTCTTGTAGACCAGGCTGGTCTTGAACTCATAGAGATCTGCCTGCCTCTGCCTCCCCAGTGCTGGGGTTAAAGGTGTGTTCCTTTCCGGTTTTTGTTTTGTTTTGTTTTTGTTTTTTTTTGAGACAGTCTATATCCCAGACTGGCCTGGAACTTGCTGTGAGTTAAGGGTGGCCTTGAACTCCTGACTCGGCCTTCTAAACATGGGGATCACAGGTTGCCGTGTTCAGAGCCTATATAAAAGTTGTGATGGTTCAGGAAAATGATAGGCATTCCTAGACTTATTCTGATACAGTATCTCAGCACTTTTCTTGTGTGGTTTGATGTAAGGGGGAACATGTTTAATGTCTAGCCTTGTTAATATTTTCTCTGGTCTCTAATAGATGATGCTGATGGAGAAACAGAAACTGGAGAAATACAGAATAAAAATGTAACTTATGATCTCTCAAAACTGGTAAACTATCCAGGTTTTAATATATCTACTCCCAGAGGTATTCCAGATGTAAGTATACATTGTTAAATTTTTCTACTAAAATGTGATAGTTATATTAAAGATTTTTCAAAATTCTAATGTATGTAGCAGTTTGTTACTTAAGAAGTGGGTGAATTTGTAGCTAGACATGATGGTACACATGTAATCTTAGCACCTGAGAAGTGGAGACAAAAATGAAGTGAGTTTTCCTGACGCCTCCACTCCCAGATGCTAGGGTTAGAGGTGTGCATGCATCCCGCTCTGATGTAGGTTCTGGGGAGCCAAGCTCAGGCTACCAGGCTTGTGCTGCAGCTCCTTATGTACTGAATCTCCCAGATCCTGTCTGGAGCTTGTTTGTTTTTGTTTTTTCAGACAGGGTTTCTCTGTGTGACAGCCCTGGCCAATCCGGAATTTACTTTGTAGGCCAAGACTGGCTTTGAACTCACAGAGATCCTCCTGCCTCTGCTTCCCAGTGCTAGAATTAAAAGTGTTCACCACCACCTTCTGGCGTGTATGTAGTTTTTTTTTTTTTTTTTTTAAGATTTATTTATTTATTATGTATGGTGTTCTGCCTGCATGTACACCTGCAGGCCAGAAGAGGGCACCAGATTTCATTACAGATGGCTGTGAGCCACCCATGTGCTTCCTGGGAACTGAAGAGCAGCCTCTGGAAGAGCAGCCAGTGTTCTTAACTGCTGAGCCATCTCTCTAGCCCCTATATGTAGCGGGGTTTTTTTGTTGTTTTGAGATTTTATTTATTTAGTATACAGTCTTCTGCCTGAATGCCAGCAGAGAGCACCAGATCTCATTCAAGGTGGTGGTGAGCCACCATGTGGTTGCCGGGAATTGAACTCAGGACCTCTGGAAGAACAGTCAGTGCTCTTAACTGCTGAGCCATCTCACCAGCCCCTATGTGTAGCGTTTTTTACTTAACACTTTTCAACAGTACTAGAAATTAAACTCAGAACCTCTTATGTACTAGTACCACACTGACACTGAACTACATCCCAACCTTGGTTCCTCTTATTAATTAGAATATTAGGTGTAAAACTGTATTTCTCAAAGTTACTACATTTTCTGACACTATCCTAATCAAAGGAGCAAAAGTCAATTGTTAGGCCCTGTAATCCTAACACTGCAGCAAGTTTGACTGTAGTCTGAGTCTCAGAATAGGACTTACGCAGTGTGGTGTTGTACTGTGGTGTGCCTTTAATACCACTTTGACAGGTAGAGGAAGGTGAATCTGTAAGACAGGGTTTCTTTGTGTAGCCCTGACTGTCCTGGAACTCACTCTGTAGACCAGGCTGGCCTGGAACTCAGAGAGATCCACCTGCCTCTGCCTCCTGAGTGCTAGGATTAAAGGTATTTGCCACCACCACCACCTGGCTTGTTTGAAATGTTTTATTATGACTCAGAGATGTTTCTTCTTCCTCTTCCATGTCTTGGGATACAAGATTGTGCCCTTTAGTCTAGTTTTGCAGTTTTTATTATTCTAGTTTGTATACAAAGTAATGGGTTTCATTGTGACATGTCTGTTTTAGGGCTTTTGGGGGTGGTGTTGAGATGGGTTCTCACTATAACCCAGAAAAGCCTTGAAGTCATTATGTGGCCCTATCTGGCCTAGGATTTGTAGTGACCCTTAGCCTCATCCTCTTGAGTGCTAGGAGCAAAATCTCAAGAAGGTGATGTTTTCCAAATCCATTTATCTTGTTTTTCCAAATTAGGAATGGAGAATGTTTGGTTCCATACCAATACAAGCGTGTCAACAGAAGGATGTGTTTGCCAGTTACCTCACTTCTAATATCCAGTCGGTAAATACATTTGTGTGTGCGTATGTATGATGGTGGGAACTGAACGTAGGACCTCAGATGTGCTAGGCAAACACTCTACCACTGAACTACATTCCTAGCCTCAATACATAGATTTTCAGGGTGCAGTTGGTAAACGATTGTGGCCATGAGATTTTATGGCTCATTAGTATCTTACTGATACCTGATTAATCAAGTGGCTGTTGAATGAGAGTCCATTCAGCAATTGCTTGGGTCCAGACTGGCTTAGATATGGGTTAGAGGTTCTCTGTCTGCTCTGTCTAACTTGTGTTCCTATTGGTTACTCTGTTAGCCAAGCATGAAGTGTGGCAGCAAGCGGTCTTCGTCTCAGTCCAGCCCTAATAGTCCAAAGAAGCAGAGGAAGGAAGGCGGCTCAGCAGCCTCCCCTGCTGACATGGAGCTTGACTCAGGTATGTCTCTATGGATTTGATTTCTTAAAAAGGCAAGGTCGGTCTGTATGTTCCTGGGTCTATAAGGAGGGCAAAGCTCCACCATCCTTAGTTCACTAAACATTAGCTATCAGAGCATTGTCATCATCACTGGTAAAACCTGAATTGGAGGACTGGAGAGATGGCTCAGAGGTTAAGAGCACTCGATGCTCTTCCAGAGATCCTGAGTTCAATTCCCAGCAACCACATGGTGGCTCACAACCATCTATAATGCAACCTGGTGCCTTCTTCTGGCCTGGGCAGAACACACTATACATAATAAATAAAAATAAGTATTAAAAAAAAAACCTGAATTGGAGGCCACACTTGCTGTATGAGGCATACGGACCAGCTAGCCAAGTCCCTGAACTTGGCAGGGTCAGCACCTGTAGTGCCACAGCTAGTCTGCCACTATGATGGGGCATCGCTCTGGAACAAGCAACAAAAAGGCATACACACCTCCAGCAGCTCCAGCTTCAAGAAGAGTTGAGCCACTGGGCAGTTACCTTCATGGGCGTATTAATCCTATAAGTTAATTATCTCCCAGGGGCTGTGTGGCCCTAAGAACTCAAAATGGAGCAAATCCTTGCCTCTGACACACTCCTTTGTCCTTTTGTCATTTCATTCCTCCATGTCTTCCCATGGAACCTGTGCTTAACCAGGATCATGATGATTCTGACAGGAAAATCCAGTTTCCCCCGTTAGGAGCTCTTCTGACCCAGCCCCAACCACTGCCCATTTGTGTTGCCTGATTAATGGTTAATTAGATAAATTCCAAGGCTATTCTGGACCCAAGGCTAAAAAATTGTTTTCTACTCCAAAGTAGGCCTGTCTAGTTTTGTCCTACATAGCAAGACAGGTGTTCTGAAATGAGGTAAAATGGCAACATTACAAGAAAATGCATTAAAAAAATATTGTAGGGGCTGGAGAGATGGCTCAGAGGTTAAGAGCACTGACTGCTCTTACAGAGGTCCTGAGTTCAATTCCCAGCAACCACATGGTGGCTCACAAGCATCCGTTATGAGATCTGGCGCCCTCTTCTGGTGTGCAGATATACATGGAAGCAAAATGTTGTATACATAATAAATAAATAAAATCTAAAAAAAAAAAAAAAATACTGTAGTCATTAGCCCAGCAGTAGAACTGGTAGGTTCGTGCTTAGCATATGTGAGGCCCTGGGTTTAAATGCTTAAATGCCAACATTGAAGGAAAAACCTTTGAATGAGTTTCAAATAGTGTATGTACTTTTTTGTTGTTTGTTTTGTTTGTTTGTTTCTTTGTTTGTTTGTTTGGGGGGGTTTCAAGACAGGGTTTCTCTGTGTAGCTTTGGGGCCTATCCTGGCACTCGCTCTAGAGACCAGGCCGGCCTCTGCCTCTGCCTCCCGAGTGCTGGATTAAATGCGTGCGCCACCAATGCCTGGCAATAGCATATGTACTTTATTCCAAACTTGAATGTGAACTCTCCCCATTTTCAAATTCCCAAGGAGGCCAGTGGTGTTGGGCCACTGAGATCTGCCTGCCTCTGCCTTTGGAGTGTTGGAATTAAAGATGTGCACCATCACCACCGCCTGCCGTCGCTCCTTTATTTATTTTATTTATTTATTTATTATGTATACAACATTCTGCTTCCATGTTTATCTGCGCACTAGAAGATGGCACCAGATCTCATAACGGATGGTTGTGAGCCACCATGTGGTTGCTGGGAATTGAATGCAGGACCCCTGGAAGAGCAGTCATCTCTCCAGGCCCCCCCTCCTTTATTTTTTAACATTTGTTCATTTGTGTGTGTGTGTGTGTGTGTGTGTGTGTGTGTGTGTGTGTGTGTGTGTGGTGTGTGTGTGTGTGTGTGTGTGTGTGTGTGTGTGTCGCGCGCGCGCGCGCGCGCGCGCGCGCGCGCACACCATCACCACCCCTATATGAAGGACAGCTTGCTTTATTCCCTTCTACCAGGGATTGCAATTGGGTCATTAGCCTTGGCACTCTATCATTTTACTGCTCCATGGTTGGGTTTTTGTTTTTTTGTTTTTAAACGGGGTCCCATGTGGTTCATGGCCTTGCTCTCCTTCCTCTTTACAAATGTGGGGATTATAGGCATACACCACCATGCTTGACTCTTGTTTGGAAGCTGTGTGTATGTCTGTAAGAGAGAGGCAGATGGGGTGGAGGGTCTCCCTGTGTAGCCCAAACTGGCCTCAAATTCAGTGGTAATATTGCCTCCCTCACTCTGCCAAGTACTAGTGTTAGAGGCATGTGCTACCATACCCAAATGGACATAAATCTTTTCATGGTGGGGGGAATTTCAAGACAGGGTTTCTCTGTGTAGCCCTAGCTGTCCTAGAACTTGCTTTGTAGATCAGGCTGGCCTCTAACTTGCATAGATCCAACTACCTTTGTCTCCCAAGTGCTGGGACTAAAGGCATGTGCCACCCTGCCAGGCAAATCTTTTGTTTGTTTGTTTCTTTAATGGTTTATTTATTTTTGTCTTATGTGCATTGGTGTTTTGACTGCATGTACTTCTGTTTAAGGGTGTCATATTTTGGAGTTACAGTTGTTAGGCTGCCATGTGGGTGCTGGGAATTGAACCCAACTCCTCTGGAAGAGCAATCTCTTAACTACTAAATCCAGGCTGGCTGAGTGCTGGCATTTATGGCATGTATCACCATGTCTAACCCGTTTCTGCCTTCTCGAAGACAGTTATTTGGGGCCATTCTATCTCTGGGTACCCCCAAGTTTAAATAATGAATTGGTATAAAATGCCATGCCTCCTTCTAAAGCATCTTTCCCATTTCAGATGTGGAGCTTCCACCTGGTTCTCAGAGCAGCAAAGCTTTTCAGTTTCAACCACCATTGCCTCCTGGCACACCTCCTCCGCTGCCACAGGGAACACCTCCACCTGTCTTCACTCCTCCACTCCCTAAGGGCACCCCACCGCTGACTCCCAGTGACTCACCCCAGCCCCGACCCACAGCTGCAGCCATGGATGAGGATGCCCTGACACTGGAGGAACTTGAAGAGCAGCAGAGACAGATCTGGGCAGCTCTCCAGCAGGCCGAGGGAGGCAACAGTGACTCTGATGTTCCTGTAGACACACCTTTAACTGGGAATTCAGTCGCCTCCTCCCCTTATCCAAATGAATTTGACCTCTCTGTCCCAGAAGGAAAGCCCCTGGAAAAGCCAGTACTGTCTGAGCCCCAGGGGCCAACCACTTCTGCAGAGACAGCTGCACCTGAGCCTCCCTCCAGCCTAGCAGCAGGGGCAGCAATGCTCTGTCAGAAAGAGGAGGAAGACACTGCAGCGGGGGACCCTGAAGATGCTCTTCTTGACAATGATAGTGTGTCTGACTGTGACATGAGGAATGGAGGCAGCCAGAAGCTCCTTCATCTGGACACCCGGCCTTCAACAGCCTCAAAAATCCACAGCCCGGTACCTGACATGAGCAAGTTTGCCACTGGAATAACACCCTTCGAATTTGAGAACATGGCTGAATCCACTGGAATGTACCTCAGGATAAGAAACCTGCTAAAGAATTCACCCCGGAATCAGCAGAAAAACAAAAAGGCTTCTGAGTGAGCTCTTGAGTCAACGCTGGCTGCATGATCTGTAGCTCTGCGCTGTTGTAGCCGACTGAGACGGCCGGTGAAATCACTTCCCGTTTGTCCTTCCCACCTTTTAGAATCTGCCCCACGGTTTAATTGTGATCTCAACTCAAGCCTGTTTCACAAAATGAAAGACTGGGCATGTGAGTTTCCTGTTTTATTCTCACTGAAACAACCAAGGGGTGTGTACATGAGCTGGTTCAGAGATGGTTGGTTCTGGTTATACTATTTTTGGATCGTGTGTATCTGTCAAGAGTGATGGTTTTTGTTTTTTGTTTTTAATGTCTTTTGTAAATTGTTTTCCCTTTCTACATTTTGCTATTATCCTGTATATATAAGCTTAATATATCACTTTTTAAAAGAAAATCTAACAATTTTAAATTCACATTTCAATTCCAGCAACCAAATGAGAAAAATCAGGGATGAGCAGCTTTATCCTGCTTAGGGTATTTTTGTAAGATTTTCGTGCATGAATTTTAATAACACTTTTACTTTTTGTAATTTAATTATTCAAATCCAATAAAGGTGTGCTCACCTTTGTGTACAGAGGTTTAATAAATTAGTTTTCTTACACATGAACCAAGATTTCGAGTAGATATGACTCACAGTTAAATTGTTCTTTTAAACTTGGACAAAAATAATGTGGTTGCAAAGAAACTGCATGTTTGGCTGCTGTAAGTGGATCCCAGCCTTACATATAATAATATAGAGTCAAAATTGTTTAATTATTTTGGGAAAAAAGTAGAGGGCAATTAGGCTTTGTACAAGATAATATTGTGCATTCAAGCCCTAAGGTAATAGTTAGACAGACACAAACTGAGTGTGACTGTCCACTGTGCAAGCTGGAGTTGGGTCTGGTTCTCCATGGGTGCTGTTAGTCTCTGCTTGGTCAAGTTCAGGAACACTTAGAGGTCTTGAGTTACCACTCACATAGTGTTCCCCTGCTCCCAGGGAATCATTCTGGATGTAGTCTACATTTCTGAGAACTTGAATAGTCAAATTTACTGGTTTGTAAACAGTAAAGGGAAGGATGGTGGAAAGCAAGGGTGAGTGGGGCCAGGCTGGAATAGAATGGTCATCCGAGCTCTAAGTGAACTCTTCAGGAGTGGACTTGGCATTGTGACACGGGAGAGCTTCAGCCTTTCTAGCAGTCCTGCCACAAGGATGGAGGTCAGGGAGACAGAGAAGATAAGGGGTCTTGTGTTTTTCCTCCCTCCCTCCCTCCCTCCCTCCCTCTCTCTCTTTTTCCTATTAAGGTAGGATCTTGTTGTATAGCCCAGGCTGGCCTTACTCACAATCTCCCTGCTACTAACTACCTTCTACCTTACTGCTGGCATTACAGGCAAGGTGACATAGCTCTTTTCTTTTTCTTTTTTTTCTTTTTTTTTTTTTTTTTTTGGAGACAGGGTTTCTCTGTGTAGATTTGGAGCCTATCCTGGCACTCACTTTGGAGACTAGGCTGGCCTCGAATTCACAGAGATCTGCCTGCCTCTGCCTCCCAAGTGCTGGGATTAAAGGCATGTGCCACCAATGCCAGCGACATGGCTCTTTTTCAAAGAACATTTATTTAATGGGGAGGCTTTCTTTGGCATGCATATGGAGGCAGACCATGTTCTCTTCCCACCACTGTTGGTCTTCATTGAGCTTGGGGAAAACACCTTTACCTGACGAGCCAGCTCGAAGTCTGAGAATGACATTCTACTTTCTGACCCTCTGCCTCCACCTTCCTGACTCCTGATTAAAGGTGTGCACCACCACTCCCAGTTGCTGAGGATCCAACCCAGAGCCTTGTGTGTATGCTAGGCATGTACTCTGCCAACCCCAGTAACATGGCTCTTGAACGGTCAGTCTTCCACTACAGACTTAGCTGGTTTCTAAATCAGAAGTAACTGTTTAGCCCGGTGTAGTGGCTTGTGCCTGGAATCCTAGAACTTGGAAGGGAGGCTGGAGGACTGGCCTTGGTTACATAGCAAGTCCAGTTAGCCTGAGCTACATGAGAACCTGCAAAAAAAAAAAGAAAGAAAGAAAAAGAAAAGTTAACTGTTCCTTTAACTATTGTATTACTGGTATCCTCTGAATATTGAGATAGCTCAACAATTATTTCCAACCTATAGTGCCCTGTTAAGGTATAAATTATACCATTTTCACTTCATTGAGTAGGTATTGTCTTTTTTTTTTTAAGTAAATGTCTAAGACATAGATGGTAAGCAATTGCATTGTAAATAAATTCAGATCTCTTGCCTCTGTATCCAAGCTCTTTTTTTTATTTTTATTTTTTTTAATTATGTCTGTATGTGTGTATGTGTGAGTTCAGGTGCCCTTACAGCCCCCAAGAGGGCATTGGATCGTCTGAAGTGGGAATTGGTTGCTGGTGGTTGGGAGCTGATGTGGGTGTTGGGAACCAAACCTGGGTTCCCTCTGAGAGCAGCAAATTGAATGGCTCAGCCATCTCTCCAGTCCCAAATCTGGCCTTGTTTCCCTGTGAGAAGCTCTACACAAAAGTATTGATGTCTTGAAAACTGGGCTCTCCTTTTTTTTTTTTTTTTTTTTTTAGGGGTGGAATTTCAGCTGAGTGGTAGAGTTTGCCTTACAGGTATGAGGCCTTAGGTTAGATTCCCCAGTACCAGGAAGAGAAGAAACTGACAACTACCCACTGGGTCACACGTGTAGTAAATAGAAGGAAGTAATGAGCTACGAGGGACAACCCCTGCGTGTAATCCCAGCACCGGGAGATAGTCTATAGCAAGGCAAGTCATATGCCAACCTGCTTTTTGGAATAATCTTTTTTGTACACTGTGAAGATTTGCCACTTGGACTAAATAAAAAGCTGAACGACTGGACTGGAGAGATGGCTCAGCGGTTAAGAGCATTGGCTGCTTTTCCAGAGGTCCTGAGTTCAATTCTCAGAAACCACATGGTGCTTATAATCATCTATAGTGAAATTTGGTGTCCTCTTCTGACAGAACACTGTATACATAATAAATAAATAAGGTTTGTTTTGTTTGGTTTGGTTTGGTTTGGTTTTTTTGTTTTGTTTTGTTTTTTGTTTTTTTTGGTTTTTCGAGACAGGGTTTCTCTGGAGACTGTCCAGGAACTAACTCTTGTAGACCAGGCTGGTCTCGAACTCATTGAGATCAGACTGCCTCTGCCTCCCAAGTGCTGGGATTAAAGGGGTGTGCTACCAACGCCCGGCCCAATAAAGAAATCTTTAAAAAAAAAAGGCTGAATGGCCAGTAGCTAGGTGGGATTTTGGGGGCATGGAGTATGCCAAGAAGAGCAGAGACACAGAGAGTCGACAGCCAGATGCATGGACATTACAAAGTAAAGATAACAGAGGTCATGTAAAAGAATGCAGATTAAAAGAAATGGGTTAATTTAAACTATAAGAGCTATTTAGAAATAAGCCTAAGCTATCAGCCAAGCTTTCATAATAAGTATCCATGTGGTTATTTGGGAGCTGGCTGACAGAACAGAAAAATCTGCCTATAGACTGGAGAGAGAGATCAGAGATTGAGTACTGGCTTCTGCTCCTCCAGAGAACCCTGGTTCAATTCCCAGCAACCACATGGTGGCTCAGAACCATCTGTAACTTCAGTTCCAGGGGATCTGACACCCTCACAAAGACATACAAGCAGATAATACACCAATGCACATAAAATAATTTTCTAAAGATTTTATTTATTTATTATGTATATTTATCTGCATGCATGCTTGCACACCAGAAGAGGGCACCAGATCTCATTATAGATGGTTGTGAGCCACCATGTAGTTGCTGGAAATTGAACTCAGGACCTCTGGAAGAGCAGCCAATGCTCTTAACCTCTGAGCCATCTCTCCAGCCCATTTTTTTTTTTTTTAATTTTATAAAAAAAAGAAATCCACCCACAATTCTGGGCTAAACAGTAAGACCCTGCCTTAGGAAGAAAAAAGAAATGGAAGAGGTCACCCTTTTCTTTGAAGGAGCTTCTACGCTTGATGGGACCCAGCATAAAGCAGTATATGGCTGTGGGAGAGCACAGAAGGCTAGAGAAGACCTCTGGCTTATAAAGCATAGGAAAGTAGGATATTACAGACCAAATGCACTCTGAAATATACAAGAAGGGCCAGCAAGATGGCTTAGTGGATAAAGGTGTTGGCCACCTTGAAAAACAAATTTAATGTGAGATAGATTCAGATGTGACAGCACATACCTGTCTTGTCAACCTAGCAAGTTTGGGACAGCTTGATCCTGCCTCCAAAAAATATTTTTTTTTAAATCAGGAAGACAGATCTCTGAATTTGAGACCAGCATGGTCTACATAGGGTGTTCCGGGGAAGAATGATATTTGTTGTTTTTGGTTTTCGAGACAGGGTTTCTCTGTGTAGCCCTGATTGTCCTGGAACAAACTCTGTAGACCAGGCTGGCCTTGAACTCAGAGATGCACCAGCCTTTGCCTCCTGAGTGCTGGGATTAAAAGATATGTGGTAGCCGGACAGTGGTGGCACATGCCTGTAATCAGGAGGCAGTGACAGGCAGATCTCTGTGAGCCCGAGTCCAGCCTTGTCTACAGAACTAGTTCCAGAGAACAGGCTCTTGAAGCTACAGAGAAACCCTGTCTTGGGGAGGAGTGGGGGGGGATGAGTACTGAGAACCCTTCACTGCTCGTTTCAATTTTATGAGGTGAAAGGCCTGTAAGGTTCTTCAATGAGGAGTGATTTCATCCAAGTAATGTTACTCATTTTCCTTTTTGAGATCAGTTTCTATAGCCCAGGCTACTCTGGCACTGCTCTGTATCCCTCACTGGCCTCAAAACTACCCTTTCCTCCTGTCTGACCATCCCAAGGGCTGGTATTAAAGATGTTCACCCTCAAACCTGGCTCCAAACAATGTCTAAAATCAGATTTACTTTTTAACATATGATGGGGTTCAAGGAACGAGAGCCTCATTTTGCAGGTGGAGATCAGAGGACAACTTGAGGGAGTCAGTTCTCTCTTCTACCTTGTGGGCTTTGAGGATAAAACTAAAGTCATCAGGTGTCTTTGCTGAACCATCTTGCCAGCCCCCTGAGCCTTTTCTTTTCTTTTCCCCACATTTTTTGAGACAGGGTTTCTCTGTAGGTTTGGAGACTATCCTGGAAGTCTCTTTGAAGACCAGACTGGCCTGGAACTCACAGAGATCCACCTGTCCCTGCCTCCCAAGTCCTGGGATTAAAGGCATGTGCCAGCACCCCCAAGCCATTCTTACTTTTATTTTCTTTTTAGTGTGTGTGTGTGTGTGTGTGTGTGTGTGTGTGTGTGTGTGTGTGTGTGTGTCTATGCATGTGCCCTAGGAGGGTAGAGACCTCAGTTCCCCTGGAGCTAGAGTTACAGGCAGGCAGTAGTGAGCCACCTCACATGGGTTCTTGTGACTTGAACTCAGATCCTCTGGACGAGATATGTGCTCTTAGCCACTGAGTCATTTCTCAAGCCCCCAAGACATCCTTTAAAATGGATTAATTTTTGTTGTTTTTCAAGACAGGGTTTCTCTGTGTTGTCCTGAAACTTGCTCTATAGACCAGACTGGCCTACAACTCAGAACTCAGAGATCACCTGCCTCTGCCTTGCCAGTGCTGGAAGTAAAGGTGTGCACCACCATACTTGGCTAAGTAGATTAATTTTAAAACAGAATTCAGAATGAATGGTATTTATTTTGTAATGATTTATTTGTTTTCATTAGTAGTATTATGTGCATTGGTGTTTGGCTTTCGAGTGTCTGTGTGAGGGTGCTGGATCACCTAGCACTGGAATTGCAGTTGTGAGCTGCCATGTGGGTTCTGGGAATTGAACCAAGGTCCTCTGGAAGAGCAGCCAATGCTCTTAATGGTTGAGCCATCTCTCCAGCTCCAGAATGGAATTTATTTTTAAAGACAGGAATTCATAGGTAGGAGGGCATAAAATGAAATTGCTGGGTGTTGGTGGCCTTTAATCCCAGCACTCAGGAGGCAGAGGCAGGAGGATCTCTGTGAGTTTGAGTCCAGCCTGGTCTACAGAGCGAGTGCCAGGACAGCTTCCAAAGCCACACAGAGAAACCCTGTCTCAAAAAACAACAACAACAAAAGAATAGGACAAAATTGCTTCGTGGATGTAACCCACTTTTTAAATGTATGCTGCTGTGTTTGGATGTTAGGATGAGAATGTTGAACAGAGGGAGGAGGGGTTGTTTGGACTTGTCAGTGTGTGACAGGTCTCCAGGTGTGGGCCAGTGAGGTAATAGCCAAACACTTCAAGATAGACGGTCGAGCTGGGTGGAGATCTGTTTGTCAAGGGAAGTCCCACAGGTTGCTACAACAAGGCCAGCTCTCATTTTCTTGAGCCAGTAAGTGGAAAGAAGGCACTGCCCTGACTAAAACCAAAAGACCTACTGATGCTTTCTTCAAAACCGTTGTGTCTCAGAGTCATCTGCATTCTGGTAACCACAGATGCCCTCCCAGGTGACTGGATTTTCAAGTTCTTTGCTAGATTGCTTTGATTTTGTTTTTACTTTACATTTTTATCTCATATGTGTATATGTGTGAATGCAAACATCACAGCGCACATGTGGAAGTCAAAAGACTGCAGTGGGAGTCGTTTCTCTCCTGCCCTGCCGGTCCCGGGGACAGAACCTGGGTCATTTATTGGCAGTGATCACCTTTACCTACTGAACCATCTCACTGGCCCTCATTTGATCCCCCCTCCCCCGCACCCCGTCTTCAGTTTAAAGATTGCAGTGAGCAGACAATACCAACAAGATTGTTGTAAAATTTTTTAGTGCCCAAGCAGCTTCTAATGTATGACTCATTTTCTGAGATTAAACTGCCTTCAGAGAGCCTAGGTTTCCAGAATTTAGGAAAATCCCTTTTCCTTCAGTATCATAGGTTCATTTGATACCATAGTGCAGATGAATTCAGACTGTTTAGGAGTAAGTGATTTTGGTTAAGGAAATTGCTTATTGGTGGTCCACACCTATTGTCCCACTTTTGGATTTAAAGAAACCTATGCTTAGGATATGGTCCTGTATCAACTAACATGTATATTGCATGCTTTTGTTTTCTTTCTATAAATATTATTTTCTTTTTTTTTTTTTTTTTTTTTTTTTTTTTTTACTTCTGTTGGGTTACTGAATGGTGTTTTGTAATTCTGTGAACATCCCTTCAGGGCTGGGAATGGAGCTCTGGTGGTAGAGTGCTAACTCAGTATGCACAAGGCCCTGGGTTCCAACCCCAGCACCTTATAAATCAGCATGATAAACTATGCCTGTAATCCCAGCACTGGAGATGGAGTCAGGAGAATTAGAAGATCAAGGTCATCATCAGCTGCATAGCAGCTTTAAAGCCAACCTAGAATACATACATGAGACTGTCCCCAAAATAAATTCATTAATACATTTAAGAAAGCGGGAGGGATGGAGAGATGGCTCAGTGGTTAAGAGCACTGGCTGTTCTTCCAAAGGATCTGGGTTCAATTCCCAGCACCCACATGGCAGCTCACAACTGTCTGTAACTCCAGTTCCAGGGAATCCAACACCCTCACACAGACATATATGCAAGCAAAACACCAATGTACATAAAATACAAAATAAATAAATAAATAAATAAATAAATAAATAAATAAATAAAAGAAATCGGGGAGCAGGGAGATGGCTCAATAGTTAGAGGTGCTTGCCACCAAGCCTGACATCCTGGATTCTATCCTCAGGACCCACATGGTAGACGAGAACCTGCTGAGTCTGGTGCACACACCTTTCCTTTAATCCCAGTATTGGAAAGGCAGAAGCAGGTGGATCTATGTAAGTCCAAGGCCAGTCTGGTCTGTATAGCAATTTCCAGGCTAGCCAGAGCTACTTAGTGAAAGAATATATATATATTTCTTTTTATATGTCTGAAGCAACGGGAAATTCATTTTTCAAACAAGACTGCAAATGACATGGTATTTTTGGAATTTTGTAACCCAAGGAGGGACTGTAACAATAAGCGCTGGAACTTTTATCCAGCTCTCTATCAGAGCCCTCAGCTGACACCACTCCTCTGCAGGGTGACCTCATAACAATGAGCTCTCAATTTCAGTCGTCGCAGCGGCTTGGGCATTAGTCATAACTGAGAATGACAAATGAAACTGATCCAGACAGGCTGTGGGATTCGACCCAAGGCTAACTTCTCACGGACTAAGGAGTTCCCTTCTCTTCCACACGCTGACTGTGCCTGTCCCAACCTAGGCCTTTAAAACAACCACAGTTCTGTTCACCACCCCAGTCCAGGTTGTTCTGAAACTTTGACTCGTGAGCACTGAGGACTAATGGACCCTGACATGTTAGAATAGTTGAAAATGGTCTTAGGGCAGTAAGAAATCAGGACGGGTTAGCAGGTGGGTAGCAGAAGAATGTACTGCCTAGCTGTCATGGTGGTACACACCTGTAACCCAGCTCTAAGACAGCTGAGACAGGATTGAGACTTCTATGCTAGCCAGGGCTACACAGCAGGACCCTGTCTTACTGTATTAGTTTGTCTTCTCTCCTTTTCCTTCTTTTTCTCCTTCTCCTCTTCCTCCTCCTCTTCTACTCCTCCCTTTTAATGTTTCCAATTGTATTTTGTGTACATGTGTGTGTTCATACCAGGGCACACATTTGGAGGTCATGGGACCACTTGTGGGGGTAGGTTATCTCCTATCATGTGAGTCTTGGGGATTGAACTCTTGATCCTCAGAATTGGCACCGGGCACCTTTACTTACCCAGCCACCTCATTCACGTAGGCTTTTCATTACTTGATTGGGGTAGGATTTGCTTGGGCACAGAGTTTCACTTCACAGTCCTTGGTTGTTTTGATTTTAGACCCATGGTGAAGACGAACATCACTGTGACCGGAGTGTGTACCAAAACTTCAGGCTGGTCATAGTGACTCATGCCTTTAATCCCAGGAGGATCTCTGTGAATTAAAGGCCAGCCTCATCTATACAGCCAGTTCCAGGCCAACTAAAGCTACATAGTGGCACCCAATCTCAAGATGAAACAAAATAAACCAAAAAACCTGCTTAGCTCATGTAGGCCAGCTTCTGGGATGAGCCTGTCAAAGTAACATTAACAATCCTCCCTCATTTGAGTGCACCGAATTTCTAACAAGCCAGTCTTCTCCACGTGGCCTCCAAAAATAGAATGTTCTTTTCAGGATTTGTTTGTCTTATGACTGGCCTGAAATATCATGTTTAAATTCAGGTTGTATGTGTCTGTGCCACATGATTGGTCACCACTGATTGATGTCTGTCTAATCCCCTGTATGCAGAAAGGAATAAGTCCTCCCAACTTGGGCAGACCATGATAAACACATCACTACACAGAACCCTCAGCAGGCAGAGAGAATGCAACCACCTAACCAGAGACCTTTCACTGGAGGCCAGTAATGGGAAGAGACTCCTGAAGGCAACCCAGTTTCTCATGCCTGTAATGTCAGTAGTTGGGAGGCAGAGTCAGGAGGCTCACAGCAACTTCAAGGTTAACCTGCTCTAAATAGTAACTTCTAGGCCTGCCAGGGCTATAAAAGACCCTGCTTTTAAATACCACAAAAAGGGGTTGGCTGCAGTAGCACAGACACTGAAATCAACAATTAATAAATGGGACCTCCTGAAACTGAGAAGCTTCTGTAAGGCAAAGGACACAGCAAGACAAAACAACGGCAGCCCACAGAATGGGAAAAGATATTCACCAACCCCACATCAGACAGAGGGTCGATCTCCAAAATACACAAAGAACTCAAGAAGCTAGTCACCAAAACACCAAATAATTCAATTACAAAATGGGGTACAGAACTAAACAGAGAATTCTCAATAGAGGAATCTAAAATGGCTGAAAGATACTTAAGAAATTGCTCAACATCCTTAGACATCAGGGAAATGCAAAATCAAAACAACTCTGAGATATCATCTTAGACCCATTAGAAAGGCTAAAATCAAAAACACCAACAACAGTTTATGCTGGAGAGGACATGGAGAAAGGGGAACACTTCTCCATTGCTGGTGGAAGTGCAAACTTGTACAGCCACTTTGGAAATCAGTTTGGCAGTTACTCCAGAAAATGGGAACCAGTCTACCTCAAGATCCAGCAATTCCTCTCTTGGGCATATACCCAAAGGATGCACATTCATACAACAAGGACATCTGTTCAACTATGTTCATAGCAGCATTATTTGTAATATCCAGAACCTGGAAGCAACCAAGATGCCCTTTAACCGATGAATGGATAGAGAAAATGTGGTACATTTACACAATAGAGTACTACTCAGTGGGAAAAAAAATGGAATCTTGAAATTTGCAGGCAAATGGATGGAACTAGAAAAAACTATTCTAAGTGAAGTAACCCAGTCACAGAAAGACAAACATGGATATACTCACAGATATACGGATATTAGACATAGAGAAAAGGATCACCAGTGCACAATCCACACCTCCAGAGAAGCTAGGCAACAAGGAGTACTGTAAGAGAGACATACACGGTCCTCCAGTGAAGCAGAAAAGACAAGAGCCCCTGAACAAATTGGGAGCATGGGGGGAGGGGGGAGGGAGGTAGGAGAAAGAGGAGGGGAGAAGAGGCGGGGAAGGAGAACTTGAGGGATCAGGAAAATTGAGTTGGGAGAGGAATAGAGGAGAACAAGAAAAGAGACACATCAATAGAGGGAACTATTATAGGTTTAAAGAGAAATCTGGCACTAGGGAATTGTACAGAGATCCACAAGGATGACCCCAACTAGAAACCTAAGCTATAGTGGAGAGGCTACCTTAAATGCCCTTCTCCCATAATGAGACTGATGACTACCTTAAATGCCATCCTAGAGCCTTCATCCAGTAGCTGATGGAAGCAAAAGCAAAGATCCACAGTCAAACACTGAGCCAAACTCCTGGAATCCAGTTTCAGAGAGGAAGGAGTGACCAACAAAGGGGTCAAGACCATGCTGGGAAAACCCACAGAAACAGCTGACCTGAGCAAGTGGGAACTCATGGACCACAGTCTGACAGCTGGGCAACCAACATAGGACCAAACCAGACCCCCTAACGTGGCTGTCAGCTAGGAGGACTGGGCAGTCTATGGGTCCTCTGGAGGAGGAACCAGGATGTATCCCTAGTGGAGGAACGGACTTTGGGAGCCCCACTTCCCATGGAGGGCTATTCTCTTAGCCTAGATACAGGGCTTAGGCCCTGCCCCAAATGACTTGACAGATTTTTGATGATCCCTCTTGGAAGGCCTCACCCTCCCTGGGGAGTGTCGGTGGGAGGGCATGGGAGGATGGGAGGGAGAGGGAACTGGGATTGATATGTAAAATAAGATTGATTCTAACTTAGATAAAATTTATTTAAAAAAAAAAGGGGGGGGCAGCTGGCTGGAGAGATGCTCAGTAATTAAGAGCACTGGTTGCTCTTCTAGTGGACCCAGGATTGGGTCCCAGCACTGGCTTAATGGTTCACAACTGGCTGTAACTCTAGTTCTAGGGGATCCAGCTCCCTCTTCCGACATCTGTAGGCACTGCAGACAAAATACTCAAACATAAAAATAAGTCTTAAAGGCTGGGCATTGGTGGCACATGACTTTAATCCCAGCACTTGGGAGGCAGAGGCTGGTGGATCTCTATGAGTTCGAGGCTAGCCAGGTCTACAGAGCGAGTTCCAGGACAGGCTCCAAAACAATACAGAGAAACCCTGACTCGAAAAAGAAAACAAAAAGTCTTAAGTAAACCCACAAAAAAGAAGAAATTTTAAAAGTGTTAGCCTGGTGGTGATGGCACACATGCCTTTAATCACAGCAGAGGCCAATGTAGTCTACACAGGAAGTACCAGTAAATAGAGAAATTCCTGTCTCAAAACACACACACACACACACACACACACACACACACACACACACACACTGCTCAAGACCAGCCTAGGCTACATGATGACCTCAGGCCTTTAGTATTTAAAGAATGTGGATTAGCCAGGCAGTGGTGGTGAACACTCATTTAATCCCAGCACTCACGAGGCAGAGGCAGGGGAATCTCTGAGTTCAAGACCAGCCTGGTCTATAAGAGCAAGTTCCAGGACAGCCAGGGCTTGAAAGAAAATGGTCCAAAGAGAGTGGCACCATTAGGAGGTGTGGCTTTGTTGGAATATGAAGTTATCACTGTGGGGGTTGGCTTTGAGTTCTCCCGTGTTCAAGATACTGCCCAGTGTGACAGTTAATTTCATGTTGCCTGAAAGATGTAGGACTCTCAGCTACTTCTCCAGCACCATGTCTGCCTGCACACCACCATGCTCCCAGCCATGATGATAATGGACTAAACCTCTGAACTATAAGCAAGCCAGCCTAATTGAATGTTTTCCTTATAAAAGTTGCTGTGGGCCGGGCGTTGGTGGTGCACAACTTTAATCCCAGCACTAAGGAGGCAAAGGCAGGCAGATCTCTGTGAGTTCGAGGCCAGCCTGGTCTACAGATCGAGTGCCAGGATAGAGGCTCCAAAGCCACAGAGAAACCCTGTCTTGGAAAAAAAAAAAAAAAGTTGCTGTGGTTATGATGTCTCTTCACAGCAATAGAACCCAAATTAAGATACCTTGTCTTGAAAAAACAAAACAACAACAACAAAGGTGATTAGTTAAGTCAGTATTTTGGAGGATTGTTGTTGTAAATTTTACTTCCTGTTTATTTATTGTGTGTAAGGAGAGGTGTATGTATGGACATGGGCATGAGTATGCCACAATGCACATGTGGAAGGCAGATGACAACTTTTGGGAGTTGTCTCTTTTCACCATGTAGGCTGGGGTGTGGAGGTCAGGTCTTCAGACTTAGTGGTAAATACCTTTTCATATTGCTGATGACATCACCAAGGCTGGTGTCAGACTTACAACCCTCCTGCCTCTGCCTCCCAAGGGCCATTCTCCAGATACACGATCTCCTGCCCTCCTGCTGCTTAGGGTTTTTGTTTTGTTTTTTTAATATTTTCAAAAATACAGCAAGTTCATATGTATGCACTGGGTGTGGTGATAATTGATAAGCTAGAATGTCTGAACTTTACAAAGCTTGAAAATGGCCAGACAGTGGTGGCACATACCTTTTATCCCCAGCACTAGAGAGGCAGAGGCAGGTAAAATTCTGAGTTCCAGGACAGCAAGGGCTGTCACACAGAGAAACCTTTTTTCGAAACAAAAAAACAAAAACAAGAACAAACAAACAAACAAAAAGAAAACAACATTGAACCTAGGTCCTTTGGAAGAGCAACAAGTGCTTTAACTGCTGAGATATCTCTCTAGGCTCCATGTTTGTTTTTTCTGTTTTCCAGGCAGGGTCTCCATTTGTAGCCCTAGATAGACCTCTAAATGTAGACTAAGCTGGCCTGGAACTCACAGAGATCCATCTGCCTCCAGTATGTGCCACCATGCCCAGATAAATTTGTTATTTGTATAGAAAAACAGTAAGTGCTGGTGGTGTAGCTCAGTGGGTAGAGTATTTAGCAAGCACATGGGAAGGGCTGGCATTGATCCCCTGCACCACATAGATTGGAGTTGGTGGTACATGCCAATAATCCCAGCAGTGGCCAGGGAATAGAAATTCAATGGCATTCTCAGCTACATAGTAAGTTTGAGGACAACTTGGGCTACATGAGACACTATCTCTGAAATAATTTTTTTTTTTTTTTCGAGACGGGGTTTCTCTATGTAGCTTTGGAGTCTATCCTGGCACTCGCTCTGGAGACAAGGCTGGCCGACCTCACAGAGATCCGCCTGCCTCTGCCTCCCGAGTGCTGGGATTAAAGGTGTGTGCCACCATCGCCTGGCTGAAATAAATAAATCTTTAAAAACATATATTGGCCAGTGAGATGATTCAGCAGGTAAAGGCTCTCACTGTCAAGCCTGATGGTCCTTAGAACTAACCTAACAGATGGAAAGAGCCATCTTCCACAAGTTGTCTTCAGACCTCTACATATACCCTGGGTCAGGCATGCTCATGTACACTCTAAATCAACCAATTAATAAATACAGAAAATGAGGGACTGGAGAGATGGCTCAGAGATTAAGAGTACTGGCTGTTCTAGAGGTCTGAGTTCAATTCCCAGCAACCACATGTTGGCTCACAAACATCCATTATGAGATCTGGTGCCCGCCCTGTTCTGGTGTGCAGATATTCATGGAAGCAGAATGTTGTATACTAAATAAATAAAATCTTAAAAAAATAAATACAGAAAATGATACATAAATAAACATAAAAGATAAAAGTAACTGAATACCAGCAATTTTATATGGTTCATCTCAGTAGTTGCCAAGACATAGCATGAAGAGACGCACACCTGTCCGTTTTGGGGCAAGGCCTGTGAGCTATGGTTATGTGTGGTACTCATCCCTGTAGCTGTGTCTAATTTACCTATTCTTTCATCGGGGGCAGGGGATAATAACACTTTACCTCTTCTTCTCCCAAAGACACAGGGTTATGACATGTAATAATTAGTCCCTGCCATTCAGAAGCAGAGATCTGAAGCTGTGCCCAGTGGCTTATTATTCTGCAAGTGATTTTGGCTTGAGTGCATGGAAAATGCAACTGGTTTTCTCCTCAGACATTTCCTCAGTTTTTGCTTTGTTTGTTTTTTGTAAGTGTTGAACTCATGAATTGTACATGTGAGGCAAGCGGTCTACTGCTAAGCTATATCTTTGGATCTACATATAGATTTAAAGCATATGTGTTTATACGTTGCATATTATGTGTGTGTGTGTAAATACTATATGTGTGTGTGCTATTTATTTTTTTTACACTAAGTCTCACTAAACAGCCCTGGCTGGTGTGAAACTCCCTATGGAGATCAAGTGGCCTCATTTCTGTCTTAGTAAGGGTTACTATTGCTATGATGAAACACCATGACCAAAAGCAAATTGGAGAGGAAAGGGTATATTTGGCTTATACTTCTACATCTTAGTCCATCACTGAAGTAAGTTAGGACAGGAACCTGGAGGCAGGTTCTGATGCAGAGGCCATGGAGGGGTGCTGTTTATTGGCTTGCTCTTCTTGGTTTACTTAGCCTGCTTCTGGATAGAACCACCAGCAAAGGATGGAACCACCCACAATGGACTAAGAAAATGCCCTACAGGCTTGCCTACAGCCTGATCTTATGGAGTCATTTTCTCACTTGAAATTCCATCCTCTCAGATGACTCAGCTTGTGCCAAGTTGACATAAAACTAGCCAGCACAACTGACCCCTTGTCAACTTGACACATAACACATCACAGTTAAACCACAACCTTGGCCTTTCTGTTGAGTTCATGGAGATCTGCCTGCCTCTGCCTCCCTAGATTAAAGGCATGAACTACCACATCCAGTCTTCAATTGTTATTTTAATTTCAATCAAAAGCACTATGTAAGCCTGGGATTGGTGGCACATGCCTTTAATCCCAGCACCTGGGAGGCAGAGGCAGGCGGATCTCTGTGAATTAAAGGGCAGCCTGGTCTACAAAGCAAGCTACAGAACAGCCATGACTGTTACACAGAAAAATTCTGTCTCAAATAAGTAATAAATAAATAAAAAACAAAACCAAAACACAAATGAAAAGTTTCTACACCCCATAAGCCTGTCTACCTATGCAGCAATCCAAATCGGACAAAACTGAACCGAATTAGAAAAAGTCCACATTTGGGGGCTGGAGAGATGGCTCAGAGGTTAAGAGCAGTGGCTGCTCTTCCAGAGGTCCTGAGTTCAATTCCCAGCAACCACACGGTGGCTCACCATCTGTTATGAGATCTGGTGTCCTCTTCTGGTGAGCAGATATACTTGGAAGCAGAATGTTGTATACATAATAAATAAATAAATCTTAAAAAAGAAAAGAAAAAGCCCACATTTAATGGATACAACACTCCCAGGTGGCCTTCCAGCCCTCCCCTCCCCCCAAGGGAGGGAGACCAGAAAAATCATGAGTCTGTTCTCTGGGGGACAGTTTAAATACCCTGTGGAAGTGGTCTTGAGTATCTCTAGGGGAGGGGCCATCATTTGGTGGGCTTTCTGCTTTCTGAGATGCAGCAGGGTTTGGTGGGAGATGGGAGAGGGGGCTTGGGTGGAACTTCCACCATAACATTCCAGACTCTTTGGGTATATGGATGCCAGGGGCTGGGGTGAAGCTTCCTCCTTAATAACAAAAATAACAAATTCAGCTAGGTGTGGCAGGCAGAAACAGGTGGGCCTCTGATTGTGTTTGAGCTAGCCTGGTCTACATAGCTAGTTCAAGCCAGCCTGGGGGTATATAATGAAACCCTAGTTTTGTTTGTTTTATTTTATTTTTTAGCACACACAAATTCATCTGGATCCACTTTTCTGCTAGTTTTCAGTCAGGGTTTCACTATTCAGCCTTAGCATATGTAAGACCAACATACAATGTCCAAAAAAAAAAAAAGAAGAAGAAGAAGAAGAAGAAGAAGAAGAAGAAGAAGAAGAAGAAGAAGAAGAAGGAAGAAGAAGAAGAAGAAGAAGAAGAAGAAGAAGAAGAAGAAGAAGAAGAAGAAGAAGAAGAAGAAGAAGAAGAAGAAGAAGAAGAAGAAGAAGAAGAAGAAGAAGAAGAAGAAGAAGAAGAAGGAAGAAGAAGAAGAAGAAGAAGAAGAAGAAGAAGAAGAAGAAGAAGAAGAAGAAGAAGAAGAAGAAGAAAAGAAACTACAAACTAATTTTCTTGGATCTAAACTCCTTAACTCCATCAGAGAAAGGAGTGTTAATTTTAGTAGCCTGAAACTGCACTTTACAATAACAAAAAGAGCTTATTAAACTAAAAATTAACTTCCTCAATAAAGGTGCCAGTTTGTGCTTTCACACTTTTCCTGTAGTTCCAGAGTGAGAGTCTGTGGTGCAGTGAGTGTGTGTGGTGAGGTGTGGGGAAGCTCATTCGAGATTCCAAGGGCATTACCTCATGGGTCTCAAGCCTGGTGACCAAGTGAGGTGAGGGACATGAAGCAATGACTCATTTCTGCTTTTTAAAAGAGAGTGATGATAATTTTTTTTTTCAAGACAGCGTTCACCACCACCATCAATGACTGTTGGATTTCTGCTGAAGGTGGTCCCAGCTACTTTTGTACACTTGAAAAAATGTGTACTGATCAGAACCTACTGTGTCAAGTATCTATTTCACAAATATTTTGCTTTACTGAATTAAAAAAAATGCCACAGAATCTTAAAAATGTGATTTTGTCCCACCCCCACAGTACAAAGCAGCATGGACTCAAAGCTCTCATCTATTTACAAGGCCTGAAGTGCCTTGTAATTACAAGATGATGTGCCTGCTGCTGCTCTTTGTTAATTGAGTGTGTACAATGGTGCTTTTGTGACCCTGGGAATCTAAATATAGCAACTTATCATTCTTTCATCATTTTTGCTTTAAAAAAAAATTCTATAAAACCAGAAGTGGCCGCATTGCTTTTAGAAATAGCATTCTCCCAGCACTCGGGAGGCAGAGGCAGGCAGATCTCTGTGAATTCAAAACCAGCCTGGTCTACATGATATGTTCTGGGACAGCTTACAGTTACAAAGTAAAATCCTGTTTAAACAACAACAACAAAAAAAAAAAAAATAGAAAAAAGTCAAATGAGATGGCTTAGTAGGTAAAGGTGTTTTTCTACCAAACCTGATTCCCCAGACCCTAGAACCCACATGGTAAAAGGAAATAACATACTCCCTGAAGCTGTCCTAAAAATTCAAAATCCAATTAATAAGTAGGAAGAAAGGAGAGACTAAAAGAATGAAAATAAACCTTTTGGATCTAGGGCCTCATTTTCAGCTTTTTTTTTTTTTTTTTTTTTTTTTTTTTTTTTTTTTTTTGAGATAGGATGTGGTGGTTTGAAAGAAAATGGCCCCCAAAGGGAGTAGTACTATTAGGAGGTATGACTTTGTTGGAGTATTTATGGCCTCGCTGAAGGAAGTGTGTCACTGTGGAGGCAGGCTTTCAGGTCTCATATATGCTCAAGTCACTTCCAATGTCTCAGACCACTTCCTATTGTCTGTGAGTCAAGATGCAGGACTCTTAGCTACTTGTCCAACATCTTGTCTGCCTGCATGCTGCCATTTCCCACAATAATGACAATGGACTAAACCTCTGAACTACAAGCCAGTAAGCAGCTCCCCTCCATGGCCTCTACTCAGCTCCTGCCTCCAGGTTCCAGCCCTACTTGAGTTCCTGTTCTGACTTCCTCCGATCTGAAAATGTAAGCCCCTCTAATTAAACATTTTTCTTTTATAAGAGTTGCCATAGTCCTGGTGTCTATTCACAGCAACAGAAACCCTAACAAAGATACAGGGTTTCTCTGTGTAGCCCTGGCAGTCCTGGAACTTGCCCTATAGACTAGGCTGACCTCAAATTCAGAGATCTAACTGCTTCTGCTTCCTCAACACTGGAATTAAAGTTATTCACCATCACTGCCCAGCTTATTTTTATTTATTTATTTATTTTAAACATGGGTTCTCATACAGCCCAAGCTTGGTTTAAACTCATTATGTAGCTGAAGATGATTTTGAACTTCTGATCCTCTTGCCTCTACTTCCACAGTGCGAAGATTACACCTAAGTGTCACTATGCCTTGTTTTCTGTGGTACTGGGGAATTAAGCCCAGGGCTATGTGCATGGAAGGTAAATACTGTATTAACTGAATTATATCCCTAGCCTCCATTCTTGTATTTTTTGTTTGTTTTGTTTTTTGTTTTTTCGAGACAGGGTTTCTCTGTGGCTTTGGAGGCTGTCCTGGAACTAGCTCTTGTAGACCAGGCTGGTCTGGAACTCACAGAGATCCGCCTGCCTCTGCCTCCCGAGTGCTGGGATTAAAGGTGTGTGCCACCAACGCCCGGACATTCTTGTATTTTTACAGATGACACACATTTTGAAAAAACACACTGAAGCTGGGTGGTGGTGGCACACACCTTTAATCCCGGCACTTGGAAGGCATATCTGTGTGTTTGAGGCCAGCGACAACTATGTAGTGACTTCCAGAACAGCCAGGGATACATAGTGAGACCCTGTCTCAATAAACAAAGTAAACCCCAATAACAACAAAATCAAAGGCTTTCCAGGTGCAGGTTTTTAATCTCATTGCTACAGTGAGTTCCAGAACACTCAGGACGATATGGATAGTCTCAAAATTTAAAAAGATGGGCTCAGCCGGGCGGTGGTGGTGCACTTCTTTAGAGGCAGACAGATCTCTGTGAGTTCGAGGCCAGCTTGGTCTATAGGCTCCAAAGATAGAGAGAAAAAAAAAAGGCTCAAAACATAAAGCAAAACCCTAAAGTGACAATGTTTTTCATCCTATTCTATGGTATCTATGACTACTTGAGATGCTTAAGAGGCGAATGGCATTCCCATGAAGGGGTGGTGACTGCCTTTTCTGAGTAGGAATGAATTCCGGATTCCAAGGGTACTATCACCTTTTGACCTTGGAAGTCGTATAGCAGGCCCAGGTGGAATTAGGTAATAGATTATTAATTATTATTTATCTATTTCTTTATTGTGATTTAAGGCTTAAATAGACAGATGGGTCCGCAGATAAATTTACTTTGTTCAGAACTTCGTGCATTTCCAGTGGAGTTCCCTTCTTGGGCTCTGTGCCTGCCTGTTTGTCCAGATACAATGATGTTTTGAATAAAGGTCAACAAGGGAGGTCACCCTCCGGAATGTTTTCTTCTACTGGGAAGGAAGAGGAAGCCTATGGCCCCTTACACCAAGGAGTCGCTGCAAAATCCTGGGCTTCCAACAGCTGCCGATTTTTGCCGGGAACTGCAAAAACTTCTGGGGTTGCCATGGTCCATGGGAGTGAAATGCTGGCCGCCCTCTGGTCCCGCAGCCCTGAGCCGGCTGCTGCGGCGTCCTCTCCAGTCCCTTTCAAAAGCTTTTCAAGGGGATCCCTACTTGGGGAGGAGCTCGGACGGGACATTAACCTGGGCTTCTGTCCAAACGACTGGGGGGAATAAAAGAGGCTTTTCTTAAACTAACGGGCTGCAGCCCTGGGCTTGTCTCAAAGGATTTTTTTTTTTTTTTCTTATTTAACCCCTTAATGTTTTCCTGGAGAGCAGACGGTTCATCCCAAGCTTAGCCTGCACATGGGCTTCCAACTTGTGGCAAACGGATTTCTCACCCTGCTCTGGGCGAGAAGGGGAGGTGAAAGAAATGAATCACACACACACACACTCCCCACCCTCCCCAGCAGCACCCCACCCCATCCAAGCCGCTGGCTGTGGTCAGGTCGACGTGTAGCCATCCGGGGTGACTTGCAAATTCCGGGCACCCTTTTGCTAGCAAAGCGGGAATAGCCTGAAATGCCAAGGCGCCCGCGGCTGCAGGCCTCTCGGTCGGTCCCGGGCATCTCGCTCGTCCTCGCGGTGGACCGGGGAGGATTCCGGGGCGCGCAGACAAAGGGGCGGCGGGGAGCGGGCGAGCCGCAGCGGCTCGGGCGCTGGGAGGGGCGGCGCGGCGTCTTGTCCCGGCCCCGTGGCGGCGGCGCGTCACGTTCTCTTCCCCGCCCCGAGCCCAAGAGCCGGGGAGGCGGGAGGCGGCGGCCGCGGCGGCTGCTGCTGCTGCTGTGAGGCAGGTGGCGGAGACCCGTGGCGTCCCAAGCGGTGAGCGAAGCGCGGGCCTGTCCTTTCTCTCTCTCTCCTTCCTCGCCGTCCCATCCTCTCTCTCCCTCCGCTCCTTCCCGTCGCTGCGGTCCGGGGAAGACTTGGAGGGAAGGCTCGCCTCTCGCTCCCGCCACGTACCCGGGCCGCGGCCGAGGAGACACGGGCGCACCCGTGAGGGTGGCGGGCGGTGAGGAGACAGCGCCTGTGAGGACCCGCTGGCTGCGAGCCCCGCGCGGCCGGCCCTGTCAGCCGCGGCCCGGGCCTTGCCTTCCTCCCGCCGCCTCAAGATGGAGCGTGGACTCCTTGCCCCTGCGCGGCCGCCTCAGGCGCCGCTCGCTCGCTCCCTCGCTCGCTCGCGCTATCTCCCCCTCTGCCCGCGTCCTCTCCTCAGCACTTGGGGCTGACTGGGGGGGCTCCGGGGACGGCTCTGCCCCTCGTGGAGGCCGCGGGTCCGGTTGGACCTGTTGCCCTGGACGCCGCCACTCGTCACCTGAGCCTTCCTCAGTCAGGCCGGGGACGCCGGGTGCCCGCGAGCCGGCATGGAGGGCGCCCTTGCCGGTGTCGCCTGAGCCGGGCCCGGGTCGGCCCGGCCTCGTCCCTGCTCGGCCCTGGGCTTTTGTTTTCCTTCATACCCCTTGGATCCTGATTCTCTGAGAAGAAGGAAGGGCGACATGAGGTGCCAGAGCTCTGAAATCACCGCTGCCGGGTAACCCGAACCTGCTCCCGCGGCCGGGGATTGGCGCGAGACACAGATGACACTTGTTCGGGGGTGGGGGTTGGGGGGGTTAAAAGAAGAGCCGTCTGGTTTTCTCTCGAATTTGGAGGTCTTGGGTGATTAGGAAAAACAACAAAATAAGGGGTTTTGATTCTGGAGTCGAGCCCTGAAATCCTGCAGTCTCTCTCTCCACTTGGTGTGGCTTTCCCATCTGGCAGGAACGGCGCACCAACCCCTTCCTCCCCGCCCAGCCAGCCCCACCTCTGAGTATGAAGAAATGACACATTAAGTCTGTAATCCGTGTGGATACCAGTTTTTAGGAAGAACTTGGGCGCCGATTACTTTTTTGTTTGTTTTAAAGGAGCGTGGAGATGATTCTGTAATTTTCTCCTTTTCTTTGTGTGTGTGTGTGTGTGTGTGTGTGTGTGTGTGTGTGTGTGTGTGTTTCAGCAGCCTGACCTCTTCCTCTTCTAGGCCAGGACTGTGCCTGGCTGCTTGGGGCTGTGTAAGTGACTGCTGTGATTCTAGGATATTTTAATTATTATTACTCTTATTAGTGGCTCTCAGTCAGGAGAGCAGTGTTTGGCTTCTGGGCAAGAATCCTCAGGTATGTTGCTCTTCAGCCCCGGGGGCATTTCTTCCTCTTGAAATATAACAATTATCATTTATGGAGGGCTTTGTATGGCCAGGCTCTGGGCAAGTGCAGGGTATTTAATCTCGTGTAATCCACCCAACCTAGCGAGGTTGTTGTCATCCTCATTTTACCGAGAGGGCATTGAAAGGTCATAGTCACAGCCAATGAGTGTTGTCAGGAGTTGTACTTTGGTCTGCTTAGTAATTTTGTCTGTGAATCAATGGCAAAAAGCAAGGTTGGACATTATATTAAAGCCAAGGAGGTGGTGAATGTTCTGCTGAGAGTTAAGCCCCTTGTTGAGGTACAGAGAAAGCCGTTAGGCTTCCTAGTATGCCTAGTTCAAGGAGTGAAAATTGAAACTTGGTGGGAACTTTCCTAGGATCCCTGAACATGAGGATTTTGCCATTCTGCTTTTTTTTTTTTTTTTTTTTTTGTCATTGTTGAACACAAAAAAGCAAGCCAACCTGGTTCTTTAAAGATATAAACTTCCAGGAGTTTGATGGTTTCTAAAAATTAATTTTTTGCATGTTATATATTTAGTGTGTGTGTTTGTATATGTATGTGGTGGGTACCTGTGTACCATAACAAGCCTGTGGCGATCAGAGGCCAGACAACTTGTGGGAGCAGGGTCTTTCCTTCTGCCATGTAAGTCCAGTGGATCAAGTGCAGGGTTTCTCTGTGGCTTTGGAGGCTGTCCTGGACCTGGTTCTTATAGACCAGGCTGGTCTCAACTCACAGAGATCCATCTGCATCTGCCTCCCGAGGGCTGGGATTAAAGGCCTGTGCCACCGACGCCCGGCTATTTTATGTGTTTGAATGTATGTGCACTGCATGCCTGCCAGGTGCTAGAGGAGGCCAAGGAGGATGCTGAATCCCCTATAACTGGAGTTACAGATGGTTGTGAGAACTAAACCCAAGTCTTTTGCAAGAGGAGTAGCACTTTTTTTTTTTTTTTTGGTTTTTTGAGACAGGGTTTCTCTGTGTAGCTTTGGAGCCTATCCTGGCACTCGCTCTGGAGACCAGGCTGGCCTTGAACTCATGAAGAGTAGCACTTATAACCTTTGAGCTATCTCTGTATCCCTGTTTATTTGTACAGACATGCACACTCGAGTGCTTACCCCCCCCCCCCAACTCAGTCTCTCTGTCTCTGTCTGTCCCTCTTTCTGGGTAGGGAGTATGTTCATGTTAGCAAAGTGCCCAGGGAGGCCAGATGAGAGCTGGACTTACAGGTAGTTGTCAGTCTCCCAATGTGGGTGCTAAGAACCCAGCTTCGGACCTCAGCAAGAGTAGCACCTGTTCTTAACTGCTGAGGCGTCTCTCCAGGATCCTCTTTTCTAAGATTTATTTATTTTTATTTGTATGAGTGTTTGCCTGTGGGTTTTATGTGTGCCCCTGGAGTTATGGGTGTTTGTGAGCTGCCATGATAACACTGGGAAACAAACCTGGGTCCTCTGTAACAGCAGTAAGTGCCCTTAACTGCTTAATTCCAGCCTCTTTCTTGGCTCTTTTTCTAAGTTCTGTCTGTTGGGTTTGAAATCCAGAGGGTTGTGTCTAAGGGATGATTTGGTCTTCTTGTATCCCACACAAAGGTAGGAACTGTTAAGTCTATATGTTGACTTTCTGGTGTTCTTCATTTTTATTTACAAATAGATTTGTTTCTTCTAGAATTTACATATCAAAGGTAAGGGGCTTTCCTCCCCCTGCCCCTCACTTTGTGGAATCCTCTACAGAATTCTACCATTTTTGTGCTCAAAATGTTTGAAATTATGTGATTCATAAATTTCAAGATTGGCTTTGTAGATGTCAGAGCTAAAGAAAAAAAAGTGATTATAGTAAAGACACAAGAAGATGTCTTAATATTTCTTGACATTAAAAAAACCATTTGGGGGACCTGGAGAGATGGCTCAGAGGTTAAGAGTACTGACTGCTGGCTCTTCCAGAGGTCCTGAGTTCAATTCCCAGCAACCACATGGTGGCTCATAATAACCATCCATTATGAGATCTGGTGCCCTCTTCTAGTGTACAGATATACATGGAAGCAGAATGTTGTATACATAATAAATAAATAAAATATTTTATATATAAAAAAAAAAACTACATTTGGGCTGGTGTTGGTGGCAAACACCTTTAATCCCAGCACTCGGGAGGCATAGGCAGGTGGATCTCTGTGAGTTCAAGGCCAGCCTGGTCTACAGAGCCAGTTCCAGGATACACTCCAAAGCTACACAGAGAAACCTTGTCTGGAAAAACCAGCCAACCAACCAACCAAACAAAAAAAAACATAAAAACGAAAAAACCAAACAAACCAAAACAAAAAAACAACAACAAAAGAATGTCATACATGGTAAAGAAAAATACAAATAGAGAAGGAGGAATACAAAGAGTTATAGATAATGGGTAAAATTATAGGAATTTCAGATAGGGTTGCAAGAGACACAACTGAGAATGTGATTTCAGCAGAAATGTAAAGAAAGTTAGAGACTGTCGGTCCCTAAAGGTAACAGGGACCAGCAAGTTCAAAGGCCTTGATAGTGGAAGCTTGGAGAACAGATAAATTAAAGCTTTACAGGCTGTTATCCTGAAAATATTTGTTAGAATATGACAAACTCAATAATTTTTTTTTTTTTTTTTTTTTTTTTTGGTTTTCGAGACAGGGTTTCTCTGTGGCTTTGGAGGCTGTCCTGGAACTAGCTCATGTAGACCAGGTTGGTCTCAAACTCACAGAAATCCACCTGCCTCTGCCTCCTGAGTGCTGGGATTAAAGGCATGCACCACCAACACCTGGTTTAAAACTTCAATAATTTAATGTGTCAGTCATCCATCTATATCTGTTTGTTTATCCTGGAGATGAGGTTGAACCCAGGCCTCACATTTGCCAGGCAAGCACTCTACCACTGAGCTGTGCACACGCTGCCCTCTTTCCCCCCCCACCACCCCATTTTTTTTTTTTTTTTTTTTTGAGATGGGATTCCCCTGTGCAGTGTAGGCTAGCCTGGAACTCACAGTCCTCCTGGCTTAGCCTCCTGTGTGCTGGGATTCCAGATGGGGGCCTTCATGCATCATACCCGGCTTTTTTGTTTGTTTGGATATGGGGTTTCTCTATGTAGCCCTGGCTATCCTGGAACTTACTCTGTAGACCAGGCTAGCCTCAGACTCACAGAGATCCATCTGCTTCTGCCTCCTAAGTGCTGGGATTAAAGATGTGCAGCACTCCCACCAGGCTCCATACCTGGCTTTTAAAAAAATGGGATCTTCTTATATGTTGCCTCTGATGCACTAGATCTCACCGTCCTCTCACCTCAGTCTCTGCAGTAGTTGGGGTTATAGGCATTGACTACCATGCCCAGCTGTCTGCTGTTTTATTAACTCTGATCAAGGTTGAGTTAAAAATAGGGAGAATTAAAGTCTAAGAATTTTACTAGCCAGGCGTTGGTGGCGCACGCCTTTAATCCCAGCACTTGGGAGGCAGAGGCAGGTGGATCTCTGTGAGTTCGAGGCCAGCCTGGTCTCCAGAGCAAGTGCCAGGATAGGCTCCAAAGCTACACAGAGAAATCCTGTCTCAAAAAACAAAAAAATAAATAAATAAAATAAAAATTAAAAAAGAAAACAATTAAAAAGGCTTCATGTTTCTTTGTCTTTTTGTGGGGCGGTAGGGGGTCACAATTTTCAAGAGAGGGTTTTTCTGTATAGCCCAAGCTGTCCTGGAACTCACTGTGTAGATCATGCTGGCCTCAATCTCAGATATTCATCTGCCTCTGCCTCCCAAGTACTAGGATTAAAGGCGTGTGCTGCAACTGTCTGGTTGGTTTAAACACAGTTTAACATAAACTTTTTTTTGTTTGTTTGTTTGTTTTTTTTTTTGAGACAGGGTTTCTCTGGCTTTGGAGGCTGTCCTGGAACTGGCTCTGAGAACAGGCTAGTCTCAAACTCACAGAGATCTGCCTGCCTCTGCCTCTCGAGTGCTGGAATTAAAGTCGTGCACCACCACCACTGGCTTAACATAAACTTTTATATAAGTATTTTCAATCTTAATTGGAAAACAGTGTCTGTGATATTCTGTATATGAATTTTTTAGATAGCTGTTTAAGGAGGCTTTAAACTATTACAGCATTTTATAGATTTTTAATAAACATAGGGCATGTTTCCCATATAGGTGGAACTCAAGAATCCATATGCTTTTTAAATCAGCATTTGTGTTAAAGGTAGTTATTGACTGATGGTAGTGTGCATTTATTTTAGGGAAGAGTATCCTCTTCAGATTGTTACTCAGGGTACAGAAGGAGCTTCTCCCACTCCATTTTTTTTTTTTTTTTAACAGGTTGGCAGATTGTACTTAACCAACCTTGAATTTGGCTAGGACATCTGGGTTAATATCCTGGACCTGGCATGAAGTGCCAAGGAATCTTGGCCACAGTCAGTAAAGAGCTTTTTTTCCCCCTTTAAATCTCCATCTGGCACTTCTAGGACTGATTCCATTAGAACTAACTAACTCAATGGGTGGGTCTGTTTTTTGATTGTCTGTTTATTGTGGTCCAGCAACAACATTTTTTTTTTTTTTGAGACAGGATTTCTCTGTGGCTTTGGAGGCTGTCCTTAGCAACAACATCTTAGAAGTATTTTTTGCAAAGTCCTTGAAAAGAGCAAATAGTACTGTTACAGAATCCCTGTTGGGAAGCCTATCTGGCATCTTAGTCCCTGGAGAAGCCTGTATTTTCATTTATGTCTGTGTCTCTTCTCAGGAATCTTCATGAGGCTAAGGCAGACATTTTGCTTCCCTAAATTTTATGTAATTATATGGCTCAGTATACTTCCAACTTGAATTATGTAGTTCAGTGTTTATATTCTCCCTTACTTACTTATATCTAAGTTTGGATTAAATTCCAGAAGAGTCTGCCCATTTTTTGACACTTGAAAGTGGCAAGTCCTTGATTGACAATGTTATTTTTGAAGCCAAGGGCCTGTTCAGGATGTGCAAGTCATCTGGAATTTAGGTTTGATGTATACCAGAAAGGCAACTCTGATTAGTTTGTTTCCTTCCTGACTGTACAGATTATTATTTTTTTAAATTTAAATTAGAAACAATCTTGTTTTACATGTCAATCCGGTTCCCTCTCCCTTCCCTCCTCTCCTGCCCCCCACGACCCACTATCCCATACCCTTTCTGCATGTACATACTATTTTTATTTCATTTTATTTTGTGCGTGCGTGCGTGCATGTGTGTAGGTCAGAGGGATAGGTTAGTTACTGTGCAAATCAACTTATAGAAGAGGGTTTATTTGGGTTTATGGTTCCAGAGGGAGAGTCTATAATGGCAGAAGAGGCATGGCAGCAAGGGGCAGGAGCAGAAAACTGAGAGATTACATTTTCACCTGCAAGCCTGTAGCAGACAGAGCAATCTGGAAGAGGGGTGAAGCTGTGAACTCTCAAAGCCCACTCCTAGTGATGCTGTCCTATCCTCAGACAGCATCAACGGAGGACCAAGTAAGTGTTCAAATACCTGAGCCTTTGGGAGACAGTCATTCAAACCACCAAAGATGACAGTATAGGGGAGTCAGTTCTTTCCTTTCACTATGTGGTTTCCAGGGTTGGAGCTAGAGTGACTAGGCTTGGCAGCATAGTGCTCTTGTCTACTGAGCCATTTTTCTAATCCTGCACATTCTTCAACTCATGTAGGACCTTTAAATATTTGGAAACCCACCCCCACCCCTTCAGGAAAAATAGGTGATAGTAGGGATATTTTCCTAGAGGTTTTTTTTTTTTTTTTTTTTTGTGACAGGATTTCATTGTGTAGCTCTGGCTGTCCTGGAACTCACTCTGTAGACCAGGCTGGCCTTGAACTCACAAAGATCCACCTGTGTGTGCCTCCCAAGTGCTGGGACTAAAGGCGTGAGCTACCACTACCTAGCCACTGTTGATATTAAAACAAAACAAAACAAAACAACTCTAGAGCCAAGGATATCTTTAAACTAGTGATCTGCTGTTGCTGTGGTCTAGAGTCTTAGGTGTATGCGACTGTGTCCAGTTCATCCTATTCTTGACTGCAAACTCCTGCTCTGTTATTTTGTGGAAGACTATAAAAACCTTTGGAGCCCAGTTCTTTCATGTATAAGATGTAGATAATAGTTGCTTGATAGTGGTCCTGTAGTTTAAGTGGATCAGTGGTTGTAAACTTAGTAAATGCTCCTCTTCTTCCACCCCTTTCAAGTAGCAGTATTATTCTGTCATTTAAATTGTACTGGAAGACAATGAGGCTTCTTGCTTTGAGAAATTAAAGCTTTCTTTCTGCCATGTTTACAAAGTTAATTTTGAGTAGGAGTGACTTGCATGATTGAAAGGGCATGTTTTAATGAGCAGTTGTCATTGGGGAATGTGCGATTTACAAGGATTTAAATGTTCCCAATGGAAAAGCAACTTGTGCTCCCCTGTCAGAACTTGTGCCTTGCCAGCTTTCAGGCCCCTTTTTATGCTCCCCAGTTGTCTTTCTCAAGGCTTAATTAAAGGTGGAGTTTTTCTTCTAAGGTAGAACTTATTGTGTGTCTGCATTTCAGGTTAGCTACATATGATGGTGACCAACACAGAAGTTGGCACTTAAAATCCAAATGAAAACAATTCTGTGTTTCCCCTGATGGGGTCTAGTCTGACTGCTGGAGACAGTGGTGGATCTGTGAGTGCATTTATTTTTTTATTTTTATTTTTATTTTTTTTTGGTTTTTCGAGACAGGGTTTCTCTGTGGCTTTGGAGGCTGTCTTGTAGACCAGGCTGGTCTTGAACTCACAGAGATCCACCTGCCTCTGCCTCCCTAGTGCTGGGATTAAAGGCGTGCACCACCAACGCCTGGCGAGTGCATTTAATCGACTGATGGCTTCTTTTGAAATTATCATCTGTAGCATTATCAATATGAAAATGTTATTTTTTTCCATTGACTCTCATGACCCGTAGCAACTATTATAGTTGTACATTTGCAGAGTAAAAACAAAAGCCTTTAAGGAGGGGAGCACAAACCCCAAATAAGGAGGGGAGTTCTCGTTTCTTCTGAGTCCTTTTGTTGTTGTGAACAGTTGGTGTGCTTTTGCTTTCAGTATCAGCCATGTGCTCTATGAAGGGGCAGCAGCAGTGTGCCTTCTTTTATTTCTCTGTGAGGATTGGAAAGGAAGACAATTTAATACACCTGAAATGACTTTCATATCCCTGTGTATATAACAGGTCAGAATCAGCATGCTTTAGGGTCAGGAGTCTGTCTAGAGATGGGAGTTTAAGTCACAGACTATTAAGTAACAAGTGATTACATTTTTAGAATCGGTTTCCTCAGTGGTGAAGTGAGTTCGTTGAACTAGATTGCTAAGGTCTCTTCTGAGTCTACAGTTTTATGTTGCTATATTAAGCATCTTGTTCCCTTTTACACATTAGTGTCATTGACTGCTGTTGACCTTAAGTTCTTCTGGGAGATACTAACCAAAGCTAGTAATTTTAGTCTCCTTTAAGATACATCTTTAAGATACAGAGATATGTATCAGGATTACAAAACCAGAATATTGTATAAATGAACAGAATAGTTCAAATTATTTTGCTTTCTGGGTTTATTTTTTCACATTCTTTTGCAGAAGGAAGAACTTTGGGAGGCTGTTTGTTTTTGTGTATGTAAGTTATAAAGAACAGTAGTCCTCATTCCACTAAGCCAAGCAGATATTCATAATCTCTGGCAGTTGCGTCAGAGTTTAGAAGTTCCTCCTTAAAAAAAGCATTGTCTAATGTCCTAGTCCCCTGCTGAGGTTGGTTGCATTTTCTCTCTGTCTCTGCATCTCTCTTTCCCCTCCCCTTTAAAAAGCACAGAGTACAACTTGTACTCTACACTGTGTAATATACCCTAAGTTTTAAAACCATATAATTTTCTAGTATGAATTAATTTTTCAGAGGATTATGTCTATTTCTGACTTTCCGAAAAAATGCTGTAAACCTTGCTATTCACGGTCAGTGTCTTATCGTATGATTCTCTCAAACCAACACTTAATGCTGACAGGTTGATTTTACAGATGGCTCTGTAAGGGCTTGATCCTTAGAAACAGGAGGTAAGATTCCCTTGTAACACCTTTTGAATTAAGGAGCCAATTAATTTTCTGATTCTCACTGGTTTGTTTTGGCCCTAGAGTGTTTGTACAGATCATTTAACTAGTGACTACTTTGTTTACTGTCATCTTTTGTTCCTTACTCTTGCTAGAGAGAAGTAGTTTGCTTTTTCAACTTGTTCATTTTAAAGCTGCTGTAAGAGCACTTGTTTTGCAAGCATGAAGACCTGAGTTGAAATACATAGTACACACATTGAAAAACCAGACACACTGCACAGGCCTGTGATCTAGCACTGGGGGCGGAGACAGGTGAATTCCAAGAGCTAGCTGGCTGGCCAGCCTACCTTAAACAGCAAACTTCTGGTTCAGTGAGAGACAGTGTCCTAGGGGAGTAAGTAAGAGAGCAATAGACAAAGACTTTTTTTTTTTTTTTTTGAGACAGGGTTTCTCTGTATAACAGTCCTGACTGTCCTAGAACTCACTATGTAGACCAGGCCTCAAACTCATTGAGATCCGACTGCCTCTGCCTCCCAAGTACTGGGATTAAAGGCATGCACTACCACCTGTCGACAGAGACATTTGCTGTTCTTCTCTGGCCTCTCTGCATGTTCATGCATAGGCACATGTACCTGCACACACTTAAGTGCTTGTGCCCACATAGATATGCTACAGGCACATAACATAGAAGCACACTCATGTTAATTTTTTTTTTTAAACTGGCTGCCAGGTGTGGAGATGGCTCAGCCAATAATGTACTTGCTGCATAAGCTTGTGGATCTGAGCTTGAGTTTGGATACCCAGGATCGATGTAAAAATCTAGAAGTAAGGCCAAGTGTGATGGAGCACACCTTTAATCCCAGTACTTGGGAGACAGAGGTGCGGCGTCCACCCTTGACCAGCAAGAAAGACGCCACACCGAGGAATCTTCTTCAACACAGTTTAATCGGGAACCTCTTTGCTTTGTACAGTGTATAATGGCGGCGGGCCCCGGGCCGAGGGAGACGGGGCCTGATATAGCCTACATCTACCAATCACCTAACCCTACGTGGCGCGCCAGGATAGGTTGTCTCCAAGCAGAATTAAGAGGATACATGACCTTTGCCTTATTTGGAGTTGTTTATCACAGAGAGCGCTCGCCGTCGGGCTGGCGGAAGGCGGAAACCGGCGCCATCTTTTGGGTGCGGTTTTCTGCAGCTCCCTACACAGAGGCAGGTGGATCTCTGTGATTCCAGGGTAGTCTCATCTACATAGTTCCAGGACAGCCAGGGCTATATAGAGAGACCCTGTTTGACAAAAAACAAACAAATCCAGGCATGGTGGCACCTATCTGTTGTATTTCCAGTGATGGGGGGTTAGAAATAGAATCCCTGGGGATTGCTGGCAACCTGGTCTAGCCAAATATGTGAGCTTTGGTAGAGTGAGAGATCCTGTCTCAAAAAATAAGATGGGGGGAGCAAGGGCCAGCAAGATTGTTCAGCAAGTAAAGATGCTTGTTGACCTGAGTTTGATCTCGAACCAATATAAAGGTGGAAGGAGAGAACCAACTTCATAAAATTGCCCTCTGACCATCACATGCTTGTCCCTCCCCTCCCCAGAAAAAATAAATTAAAATTAGGGTCATGCAGTGGTGGCACACGCCTTTGATCCCAGCACTCCGGACGCAGCGGCAGATGGATCTCTGAATTCAAGGCCAGCCTGGCCTACAGAGAGTTCCAGGACAGGCTCCAAAGCTATGGAGAAACCCTGTCTTGAAAAACACAAACAAACAAAAACCCAGAAAATAAGTTATAAAAAACAAAACAAAATAACTTCTTTGCTTAAAAAATATTTTACCTGTATGGGTGTGTGCCAAGTGCGTGCCTGGTACCCAGAGAGGCCAGAAGAAGGTGTCAGATTGCCTGGAACTGGAGTTATAGACAGCTGTGAGCTACCATGAGGGGGCTAGGAATTGAGTCTAGATCCTCTAGAAAAGCAGCCAGTGCCTATCCACATTGGGCTTTTTGTTTGTTTGTTTTGTTTTAAGACAGTGTTTCTCTGTGTTGCAGCTCTGACTGTTGGGGAACTTGCTCTATAGACTAGGCTGGCCTTGCACTCACAGAGCTCTGCCCTCCTCAGCCTCCCAGAATGCTGGGATTAAAGGTGTGCACCACCATCTCCTGGCAATATTGCCTTTTAAAAAGCAGTATCTTAGGTCTCTTACCCTCTCAGGTGCTGGGATTTCAGGCATGGGTCACTATGCCTAGTTTATTTATCACTTTTGAACTAGACTAAGATCATGTGTTTTCTAGTTAAATGAAAAGTTTTTCTCAATTTTATTTTGCATGAAATTTTTTAAGGTTGTTTGTGGTTATGTTTTGACTCATCTGCATGTTTAGGCTATGTGTTATATTTCAGGGTTTCTTGGTATTCTTTCACTTTTTTGACAGTTATTATATTATGTAGTCTGGCTTGGAATTTACTAGGCTAGCCTCAGGCTCTCAATCTTTTTGTCAGCTTTATGTCATGAATCTGGGAGAGGCTTTTGAGACCTTATCTTGCCCTGAGGATTAGTAGTAACTGGGGAAGGGGTGGCTCATGAGAGTCATTCTCTTCAGTGGTATAACTCTTAGCCCTTTAACCCATAGTACCTTAATCCCTGACCCTAGTGGAACCCATTGGCACACACACACACACACACACACACACACACACACACACACACACACACACGGAATGAAAGTAGAAGGTGTACTAGTAGTAGGAGGATAGAGGTGTATGAATGTGATCAAAATACATTATATGGGGTTTGGCAAGATGGCTCAGAGGATGAAGGCATTTGTCATTAAATCTGGCCACCTGAGTTCAATCTTCCAGATCTACATGGTGGAAGGAAAGAACCAACCTTTTTTTTTTTTTTCTTTTTCTTTTGTTTTTCCAAAGAGGGTTTCTCTCTGTAGCTTTAGAGCCTGTTCTGGAACTTGCTCTGTAGACCAGGCTGGCTTTAAACTCACAGAAGAACCAACTTTTGCAAATTGTTATCTAACTTCCACACACGTGCCTAGCATGTGCATAAGTGCAGGGGGGAAAAGGTACAATCAATATACAATTAGCATTTTTCTCATACTAGTTCTCTGAAATCAACTGTGTATTTTATGTTTACAACACATCCTATTTTGGACTTGCTATTTTTAAAATGCTCAAAAGACTCATGTGGATCCTGGAGTTCATGGGTAACCTAGTCAACATAGCAAGACCACCTCAAAACAAAACAAAATAAATACAGGGCAGAGGATAAACAGAATATATATCTAAAGCCAAAAATAAGATAGTTCTGTTCTTGTCATCAAGTCAGTAGTACCACTGCCAGTCAGTGACCCAAGACCGCAGGTATGCAGCACTCATGTTTCCCGCTCTATATGAGGGAAAGGGCAAAGAAATGTAAAACTCTTGAAAATAAAACTGAGTAATTTAGCTGGGCGGTGGTGGTAAAGGCCTTTAATCCCAGAATTTAGGAGGCAGAGATGGGTGGATCTCTGAGTTCAAGGCCAGCCTGGTCTATTGAGTGAGTTCCAACACAGCTTCTAAAGCTACAGAGAAATCCTGAATCAAAAACAACAACAACAACAAAATCTCAAACAAACAAACAAAAAAACCCAACCAAAACCCTGGGGGAAAAAAAAACCTAAATAAATTAATTGTTCTTAGGATTAAAAAAAAGAAAAACTGGCACTCAGAGTAAGAGGAACTTTAAAGTCCCTATTTGATGGGTGATGTGTAATGTATAAAAGGAAGCCCTGGAGGAAGCACAAGGCACTGCCCAGTAAAACTGATAGCGCAGCACTAAAGATTTGAAAACACATCCACAAAAAACTCAAAGCAAAGTGAATTACAGATGAAAAATTTATGAAGTATGTCTCAAGATACAAGGAAGAAACTCAAGAGTGAGTTTGTAGAATGCAGGCAACCAGGGCAGGAGGCAGCATGTCAAGTTCAAAGAGTGAGCATCATCCTCCTGAAGCCGTGTTAGATCAGCTTCTTCAGTCTTTCTACTCAGGAAACTGGGAAGAGTCAAGGAATGTGCTAATAGGCGGTTGATGGTGGCACACACCTTTGATCCCAGCCTCCAAAGCTACAGAGAAACCCTGTCTCAACAACAACAACAACAACAACAACAACAAAAGGAATGTGCTAATAAAAATGTGTAGAGCACATGCCTGCAATCCCAACACTAAGGCAGGAAGACCCAATTGAGGTCAGCCTAGTCTAAGTATGAGACATTGTCTCAAGAAAAGAAAAGAGACTTAAAGACTGCAGAAGAAACTACAGAAAAGAAGAAAAAGAAAGGCGAAGAACATGGCCAAAGATCTATTGCTCATTTTGTACTAATCTGCTTCCTTACTGTCCCTAATTCTCATAGACTGCCTCTGACTTTGAAACAGTCCATTAGCTATCATTTAAAATAAATTTAAGGGCTGGAGAGATGGCTCAGAGGTTAAGAGCACTGGCTGCTCATCCAGAGTTCCTGAGTTCAATTCCCAGCAACCACATGGTGGCTCACAACCATCTACAATTCAATCTGGTGCCCTCTTCTGGCATGTAGGTATTACAGTGTATATGTAATAAATAAATAAATCTTTAAAATAAAATAAATTTAAGACCCAGTCCTGGGTACAGCAGGCACCTGTAAGAGGCTAAGACAGAAAATGGTAAGTTCAAGACTAGCTTACATTGGCCAGCATGGGTTACAATGAAAATAATAACCCAGGGAAGAAAAGCTGCATCCATTTCATCTAGAGGCTACTGACTTAGGAATGAAGACATAATTCTCCTCCTTGTGCAGACTTGCACTGTTTATCACAATCACATTTTTGTGGCCCAGGGAGCAAAACAACAAGATACATAGAGAAGAGAGTCTCTGCTGAAATGGAGTATCTAGAGAGGGATCTCAGCCATTGAGAACCATAGTGGGTGATAACAAGCCACCTTAGGCCATCATTTATTCTGACCTCTCAGAAGCTTGCCCCACAACAAGTCAAAATGTGTGATGTCACCCAATACAGTTAGAACACAGGCCACAAAAGAGCCACTGTTTCAAACCAATGTAATAACCAGTGACATTGGCCAGGGAAAAGTAATGTAATGCTGAGCACTAGAGCCTGGGGTTCAGCAGCTGAAGATCACAGAACAAAATCTTAAATTTGGGTAGGATGGTCTTGATGGGATAGAGAGACCACAAATTTCCATTCCTTTTTTTTTTTTTTTCTTCTTTTTTTTTTTTTTTGGTTTTTCGAGTCAGGGTTTCTCTGTGTAGCTTTGGAGCCTATCCTGGCACTCGCTCTGGAGACCAGGCTGGCCTCGAACTCACAGAGATCCACCTGCCTGTGCCTCCCGAGTGCTGGGATTAAAGGCATGCACCACCAATGCCCGGCTCCTTTTTTAAAAATTTGTTTTTAAAAAGATTATTTATTGTAGTTTATGTATATGAGTGTTTTGCCTGAAAGCATGTATGTGTACTACATGCAAGCCTGGTACCTGCAGAAGTCAGAGAAGGGAGTTGGAGCCCCAAAACTGGACTTATATGGTTGTGAGCCACCTTGTGAATGTTGGGAACCAAACCTGGGTCTCTGCAAAAGCAGCAAGTGTTCTTACCCATGAGTCATCTCTCCAGCCCTCCCAGTTATTTAACTCTCTATTTCTAGCAAAACATTCCAAAACTCAGTAATTTGAAAAAAAAGAAGAAGAAAAAAAGATTAAGCTGAGCTTGATAGTACATGCCTCTCTTCCCAGCACTTAGGAAGTAGAGGTAGGATTATGGACTTGAAAGATGTTTTTTATTAGCTGTGATGGTCTGAATAAGAATGGTTTTCATAGGGTTGTATGTTGGAATATTTGTTCCCAAGTTGGTGGAAGTATTTGGGAAGGATTAGGAGATGTGACCTTGTTAGAGAAATTATGTCACTTAAGGACAGGCTCTGACATTTCAAAAGGTTGAGCCATTCCCGGTCTTCCCCTCTCTCTCTGCCTCCCATTTGTGGATCAAGATGTAAGCTCTTAGCTGCTCCTGCTGCATGCTTTGCTTGGCCAACATGGATGCTATTCCTCTGAAACCAAAAGCCCCAAATTAAATGCTTTCTTTTATAAGATGCCTCGGTAATGGTGTCTTTATCACAGCAATAGCAAAGTAACCAAGACATTAACATATACTGACTATATATAATAATGGGTTTCATTGTGATTCTTTCATGTGTGCATATAGTATTTTTAATACTTATTTTTTATTGGGGATGGGTGGGAATGTTTAAGTGTTCTTTCTTCTTTTATCATGTGGGTCCTGGGGATTGAACTCGAGTCTTTAGGATTTGGTGGCAGTGCTTTTATTCTCTGAGCCCTTCTTGTTGGTCCTTGATTATATTTTGAAATAATAGCTTAGATGTATTGAGCTAAAATTTAAGTTTAATTTTTTTGCAGTTTTGGCTGTCCTGGAACTCACTAGGTAGATCAGCTAGTCTTGAATTCACAGAGATCTACCTGTCTCTACTTGGGATTAAAGGTGTAGATCACCATGCCTGGCTATGTTTTATTTTAATTTAAATAATTTGGTTACTAGAAAATCCAGAATTACTTATTTGTCTTGCAACATATTCCTGATAGACAGTGGTAGCCTAGAAAGTACAGCAGTGTCAACAGATGTAATTATCCGATTTAAGACTTTCAGCCAGTTCAAATAGCATTCACAAGAGGTAGTAATTGATTAGTTTGCTCATAGCTTCCTTGGCCTAGTTTTAAAAAGAGCCGGCAAAGTTGGGAAAATAGTTCCATCATCTTCATTGGTGGCTCATGAGGTAAGATATCTACTTGGTGCTTTAGTTGAAAATTGCATCAATTGGCATTATTTTATGGGTTCTTGTTTTGATGTTGAGTCAGTTGAATACTTTTAAAAAATCGGTTGTAGATCAGATAATCTTGTAAATTTACTTAGAAGCTGGACAAGCCAGATCTTCCTGGCCACGAGGAACTTAGTCACTGAATGAAATGCAAACAAGACTGGGAATATGGTTTGTCACTGAGCTGCAGATCACTGCCCAGTAGCCAGAAAAGGGAGGCTGGAGAATTGTTAGAAGAGACAGTTGCTGTAGGCTTGTGCTGCTTTGTATTTTCATTTTGTCTTTTAGTTTTTTCCCTATGTATCCCTGGCTATCCTGGACCTTACCACATAGACTGTGCTGGCCTTAAACACTTCTGGAGTGTTGTGATTAGAGTCTATGCCACCACACCTGGCATATTTTATCTTTTTTTTTTTTTTTAATGCTTTGTGGCAGGGGTGGGGACTCAGGTATGTTCACATGAGCTCAGGTGCTTGTAGAGGCTAGAGGCATCAGATCCCCTAGAGCTAGAGTGACAAGCACTTGGCTGCCTGACTTGGGTGCAGGAAATTGAACTCAAGTCTTCTGCAATATGCATTCTTAACCCTTTAGCCCTTCAGCCATCTCTCCAGTCCCTTCTGTTCTTTTGGAGTCAATCTTGTGATCCCCCAGAAGCCTTTGCATGGCAGTGTAGGGTGGATGGGGTGTGTAAAGGATACTATATGGGAGACATTACCCTGCGTTTCTCATCCATGGGCCTCAAGCTCTTTTCAGCCAGGAAGTTAGATGGTTAAGTTGGCCCCAGGCAGACCTATGCACTTGTTGACTGGGCTTTGATAGCCCTGCCCTAAAACTGAAATACTGACCTCTGTTATTCACTCAGGAGCTAAAGAAACTGTGCCAGTGCCTTTCAATTTTTGTCTTTTAAATATAAGTGAATAAAACTAAAAGAAAGGAAACAAATGGAGTAAGCTGCCTGTCTTGTGTGAAATGCAAGATCTTTGAAAAGCTAACCAGTGTTGTCTCAGTGTTTTCAGTGGCCATGGCCCAGCAGCTCAGGTTACATTGCCTCTTCCGTATTGGGGGCTGGGGACAGCAAATGACACAGCATAACCATGTAACCACACTTACATAACCATGACTTGGGGGACAGAATTAAGCTGTGAATGAACTGCCCAGGACCAAGGAGATTGTATTAGAACAAGGTCTGACTTCTCAAGCTTGACTTGACAGTCATCAGCAGGACTCTCTCCAGATAAGACTCCATCACCCTCAGAGCCTCAGCTGATGCTAGCATGGTTTAGGACAGAATCTTCAGAGTGCATTTGTTGCCAGGTAAGGAGCCCTTTTGCTGCTGTTTGTTCACCACAGCTGCCCAGCAGAGCTCAGGCTGAGATTTGCATCTCATCTACACTAGCTTGATTCTGGAAACTTAGTTTTAAAATCCCTCTCCTGGCAGGGAAAATCCATCGCAAATTCTTTAACTGTCCTTTGCTTCCCTCCCACCAGAAGTCTCAAGTTTAGACTAAAGAGGTGTCTTCAGTTTACAGATGGGAAGAGCAGTCTTCAAAGCACCTGAGCCGAATGGAGTGTGGTTTGCTCAGGGCAGTTCACTGCTGCTAGAGTGTGCCAGGAGTGATCTTATCACTCCACTGATGGCAGAGTAGTTTTGCTTTGGCAAGGATGGACCTAAAATCACTTTCCTTTCACTTTTGAATCCTTCCCCTTACTGGGATTTGAAATCTAAGCCATTGGTAGAACCCCAAAAGGATGAAATTAGAAATGAATATTAATTGATTTGAAGCCTCAGGTTATGAATGGGAATACTGAGGTCTGGTAAGGGTTAGGTAAATTATTTCAGGTTGGTTAGCTGAGGTAGAAACCACACATCTCTTTTCCCAATCCAGCTTCTTATACTCTTTTTCTGAGTCAAGACTTCAGGGTCTTTTTTTTTTTTTGGACCAGGCCTTCAGGTAGTCCAGGCTGGCCTTGAACTCCTGATCCTTAGCAGCCTATGTGTTAGGATTACAAGTATGAGCCACCCAAGCCTGCCTTGAGGCATGACTTTGTTTTTTTTTTTTTTGTTGTTGTTGTTTTTTTTCTTTCGAGACAGGGTTCTCTGTGGCTTTTGGAGGCTGTCCTGGTACTAGCTCTTGTAGACCAGGCTGGTCTCGAACTCACAGAGATCCGCCTGCCTCTGCTTCCCAAGTGCTAGGATTAAAGGCTTGCGCCACCAATGCCTGGCTGGTTTTTTGTTTTGTTGTTGTTTTGTTTTTGTTTCCTTTTTGGTTTTTCTGAGACAGGGTTTCTCCATGTAGCCCCGGCTGTCCTGGAACTTGCTTTGTAGACCAGGCTGTCCTGGAACTCAGAGATCCATCCACCTGCCTCTGCCTCCCCTGTGCTGGGATTAAAGGCTTGTGCCACTACCCCTGACCAGGCATGACATTTTAAAAAGGAGAGTTTGGAGTTGGGGTATGGTTTTTTTTTTTCCCCCGAGACAGGGTTTCTCTGTGTAGCTTTGGAACCTATCCTGGCACTCGCTCTGGAGACCAGGCTGTCCTCGAACTCACACAGATCCGCCTGCCTCTGCCTCCCAAGTGCTGGGATGTTACGATAAATCTTTCTGCCAAAAGCCACCTGAGCCTCACCGCCACGTGTGAGCTTTACGCAAGCTGCCCACCTGAGTTAGGGCCAAATGAATACACAGAAACTTGTATTAGGTTAAAGCTGCTTGGCCAATGACTAGGATTCTCATCTGCTAGCTCAGTCTTAATTATCATACATCTATATATTTTATAAGACTTATCTTATCGGACGCCTTATTGGCGTCCCTCCTTGTCGGTGGATCACATGGTGCCGCTGGAGCAGGAGTGGAGGGGAAAAGAGAGGCCCTTCCTGTTTCTCCTTCACTTAAATATGAGTCTCCTTGCTATGTCACTTCCTGCCTGGATCACACTTCTCTACTACATTTCCCAGAATCCTCTTTGACTCCTAGTCCCGTCTACTTGCTGTCTCATTGGCCAAACAGTATTTTATTTAACAATCAATAAGATAAACATACACAGTATATTCCCCATCACTGGGATTAAAGGCATGCGCCACCAACGCCCCGGCTGGGGTATGGTTTGATTGGTAGAGTTGCTTGCTTAGCATGCTCAAGGCCTTGCTTGACCCCCAGCACTGGTGAGGTGGTGTATGCCTGTAATCCTAGCACTCTGGAGGCTAAGGCAGGAGGACTGCTGTGCTTTCAAGGCTAGCCTGGACTACATAGCAAGGCCCTGTTACAAAAGAAAGGTTATTCTTTTGAGCTGGAGACATGCTCTGAAGTTAAGGGCACTTGTTGCTCTTGCTGAGAACCTGGGTTCAATTCCCAGGACTCACATGGCTGCTCATGATCATGTCTAACTCTAGTCCCAGGTAATCTGACTTGCTCTTCTGACCTCCTTAGGCACCAGATATGCACATGGTGCATGCACATACATGAAGGCAAAATACCACATGTAAAAAATGATAAATCTAAAAAAAAAAAAAAAATTCAAGTCAAAAAAGGGAAGTTTTTCCCTGCCTCTGCCTCTGCTGGGATCAAAGGAATGCACCATCACTGGAAGGCTGTTTTTGTTTTTTGTTTATCTCTTAATTTGAGCATAAATTATTTCATTTTTGTTTGGGGAACTGTTTATTTTGATGAAGTGTATTTTCTTAAGCCTTTTCAATGGTATCAAGTCACAGAATGGAGGAGATTGATTTTACTAAAATTGATATCTCATGTAGTAAAACCTTTCAATCATGAAAATTTTCAGACATGGGAAAGTAGAAGGAATAGTGTCATCCATCGCCTGACTTGAACCAAGAGTAACCAGTCTTGTTGGTCATCAAAGCTTGCATGACTTCTTTTCACGCATATCTTGCTCTTGCAAGTAAAATGTCTTGGGTCTCACTGTCTAAAAACTTGAGCTTACTGTGTGGTGGAGAATGACCTGGAATTTCTGGTTTTCCTGACTTCACCCTCTCTCCCGTCAGAGTGCTAGAATCGCAGGTGTGTGCTTCCACATGGGTTTATGTGGTGCTTCATGTGTAGTTGGCAAAGTCTATGCACTGAGATCCATCCCCAGCCAGGATAGGCACATTTAGATTGCAAAGTGGAGAGCAGTCATTCAAAGAAGGGGTCACTCCCATCCCACTGCTCTGGCAGCTTCACCAGGTGCTTCCAGGATGCTGCACTCATCTCTCTCAAGCCACTAGGGCAGAGACTGTGGCAATTGCATGTGGTCTGGGCCTAGAAATGGCACACTCCTCTCATGCTTCTTTAGTTCTGTTGGCTGGAGTTGAGTCATGTGGTTGACTGAAGTGCCGAGGAATCTGGGAAGTGCCATTTGAGTCCAGGAAGAAGGAGAAGGTGAAATAGGGCTTGTGAATGGACAGACCAGTTCCTGGATAGAAAGAACTAAACAGGGAGCCAGCAAGATTGCTCAGGGGGCAGGGCATTTGCTCCCAAGCCTGACTTCAGTTCAATCTCTGGTGCAAAGAATGTTTGGTTCCTGACACCCACATGGTGGTTCACAGCCATCCCTAACTTTAGCTCTGGGGAATCTGAGATCGTCTTCTCACCTTCTTGGGCACTAAGCACACGGTGCATGTGGTGGATGAACATACATACATGCATACATACATACATACATATATACATGCAGGCAAAATAATCATACACATAAATAAACAAATCTAAAAGAAAATAGTAAATGGCCGGGCATTGGTGGCGCACGCCTTTAATCCCAGCACTGGGGAGGCAGAGGCAGGTGGATCTCTATGAGTTTGAGACCAGCCTGGTCTCCAGAGCGAGTGCCAGGATAGGCTCCAAAGCTACACAGAGAAACCCTGTCTTGAAAAACCAAAAAAGAAAAGAAAAAGAAAATAGTAAATGGAGCATGGTGGTGCCCATCTATAATTCCATTACTCAGGAGATGGAGGTGGAAGGATCATAAGTTTAAGGTCATCCTTACTTATACTGGAAATTTGAAGCCAGCCTGGAGGCCTTTTAAGAGAAAGATCTATTTTTATCTTAATGAGTGTTTTACCTGCATGCATATGCTGTGCATCCACCCCATGTGTGCAGTGACTACAGAGGCCAGAGGAAGGTGTTGAGTTCCCCAAAAGAGGAAGAGGGAGTGAGAGGGAGAGAGGAGAGAGAGAAAAGGGAAAAACCAAATGAAATTTTTAGGCTTGGGGAGTTTAGCTGGGCAGTAGTGTTTGCCTGTTATACAGGAGCACTAGGTTTGCGCCTCTGTGCTGCAAGAGTACAAGAAAGAATGAAATGTGAATGGGGTGTAATGGCTCATGTCTGTAATCCCAGGACTCCGGAAGGAGGGGGGTTGAGTTTGAGGACAGCCTAGGTTACAAATAGGTTACAAAATAGGGTAGCAGATGAGACGGTTAGGAAAAAAAAATTATAAGATAAAACAAAAAGAGATATATTACCTTTATTCTATACTGGGTTGTAAACTCTGTAAGAGTCAGAAGGGAACCACAGCTGGCCATTTTGCCCTTTCCCAGTGAGATATGATATTCCAAAGCTGCAGTGTGGCTGCAGGAACTTTTGGCATTTTAAAAATGAACTTCTAATGGAGGAGGAAGTAGATTGTGGGGGCAGGCAGAGGGGAAGTCAGAGGAAGGATTGAGAGAAGAGGGAGAAGAAACTGCAGTCAGGATGTAAGGTTAATTAATTAATTAAAAAAATGAACTTGGTCCACATTTTAATATTTACTCCACTTGCTTGTAAACAATAAATATTAGGCATGGTGGCTTTTCAGTGTACCAGTGTGGCAGGGAAAGGGCAACAGTTATTTTAAGCTTGTGATTTACTTCCTATTCAAATTTCTAGGACAAAAAAGAAAACTGTTTGTAGCTGAACCAAAATAACAATGTGCAAACTGGAAGACTGTGCCCTTGTGTTACTGGTATTGAGCTCTCTCTCTCTCTGTCTGTCTGTCTCTCTCTGTGGGTGTGTGTGTATGTATGTGTGCTCGAGTGCTCGCTCACCTGTGTTGCTTCTGCCGCTCAGCAGTAGAAAGTGCTGCTGTCCGGTGGGAGGAGGATGTCTTGAGACAAAGTACATATACTTGGGTATCAGCTCCAAGTTCAAGAATATGGAACCTTCTCTTTTTTTCTTCTTTAAAGTGGTGAGGCTGGAGAGGCAGACAAACATCAGAATTCCCATTTGTGAAGTCACCAGTGTGACCTCACAGTCAGAGAGTTCAAAATGTTTCTTAGCTTCTAGGAAGATGTTAGCTGAGGCCTGGCCCGATCCCATAGACACCATGAGGTACCAGTCTGCCCTCTGTTAGTTGATTTGAGTTGAATTTTCTACAGTTCTATAGATAAGAAGTAGAAACTGATGTTTCTGCTTTTTTATATTTATGTATTCAAATTACACAGTTTGAAGAATATATAACAGTAAGAAAATCATTGTGGCTATCATTGGCAGGAGGGTAAAAAGTAGAAACCTCAGAAGATGAGCAGCAGTGTGCTTTTACTCTGAGTGGCTATATGGGCTGTCAGTGCTCTGTTATGTAATTTTCCATCACATCTCTCTGCAAATAGACATAATATTTTTAGTTCTGTGAAAATACATCTTTAACATCAGGCAGTAACAATTTGGAATGGTTAGATCTAGTTATCAGGAGTATAAATAACTTATGACCTGTGACTTAAGTCAGACACATGACAGTTGAGAAGCTGTCAGCATTGGGTTTTGATTATTGTCTTACAGGTGGAGCTATAAGAGCCAGCGTAAGTTCATGTACATACCTGGAAGGTAGTCTCTGTAGGTTAAGATTTTCTTAGGTCTTACCTTGGCTGTTCAGGCTGACCTCAAAGTTGTGACATTCCTTCTCTAGTGCTGGGAATATAGGCTTGCACCTCTTTGCTTATTCCCCGAGCCAACAGAAATGTCATGGATTATAGGAATTGTCTGATATGTACAGTGTTTTCCTTTCATGCTCAAGACCCTGGGTTTTGTTACTAGCACTGCAGGGGGAAAATTCTTTTTTTTCTTTTTCTTTTTTTTCTTTTTTTTTGAGACAGGGTTTCTCTGTGTAGCTTTGGAGCCTATCCTGGCACTTGCTCTGGAGACCAGGCTGGCCTCGAACTCACAGAGATCCACCTGCCTCTGCCTCCCAAGTGCTGGGATTAAAGGCGCACACCACCAATGCCCCGCCTAGGGGGGAATTCTTAAAGAACTTTATGTTCCCAGATGCCTGACATAAGCACTTGATAAATTGTCACCTCCTATATTTAATTTAGGAGCTAGCTGAGTGAGGTGTGCACACCTTTAATCCTAGCACATGGGAGGCAGAGGTGGATGGATCTTAGTGAGCTTTGAGGCCAGTCTGGTCTACAGAGCTAGTTCTAAGACAGCTAGAACTGTTACACAGAGAAACCGTGTCTTGAAAAGTGCTTTTTATTTATTTTGTTTTGTTTTGTTTTCGAGACAGGGTTTCTTTCTGGCTTTGGAGGCTGTCCTGGAACTAGCTCTTGTAGACCAGGCTGGTCTTGAACTCACAGAGATACACCTGCCTCTGTCTCCTGAGTGCTGGGATTAAAGGTGTGCGCCACCAATGCCTGGCTTGAAAAGGGCTTTAATTCAAGTAATTTTTTTTTTTTGAGACATGGTCTCATAGTCTTGGCTGGCTTTGAACTTGAAATATATCCCAGGCTGGCCTTGAACTCATGATCCTCATTTCTGTCTCCTAAGTGCTTGTATTATAGGCTTGTACCCCTATGCCTGACTTTGCCTGTTTGTGTGAGATTTTGTGTGTGTGTGTGTGTGTGTGTGTGTGTGTGTGTGTGTGTGTGTGTAGCCCTGGCTGTTGCTTTTGTGTTTTGAGATAGGATATGTAGCCCAGACTGGTCCTAACCTTGTGTGCTCACATCTGGCAGACTGTGCTTTTTATGGCACTATCCTATGTGTTCCCTTTTTCCACTTACGTGTCCCTGTTTTCTTAAATGTGCAGGCTTTAGGAATGAGATAACATATAGACTATAGAAATTTGAAATTGCTCCTTCCAGCATGTGGGAATCAGATGAGGGGGGTCAGGAGTTCAATTCCAGTCTTAGCTATGTACCAAGTGCAGGGTTATGTGAGACTTATGACAAAAACAGGAAGAAAGCAAGCAAGTAAAATCCCTGAGATTGCCAGTTAGAGGTGAATTTTACCTGGGGGTAGTATTTAATTACTTTAGATATTTTTTAAAAGGAACATTAAAAATATTTATTTTTATGTGCATGAGTGTTTTGCCTGCATGTATGTCTGTGTGTGCCTTATGCCTGTGAAGGTCAGAAGAGGGCTTTACATGCCCTGGAACTAGAATTACTGATGATTGTAAACAACCTTGTGGTCTTCTGCAAGAGCAGCCAGTGTTCTTAACCATTGAGCCATCTCTCCAGCCCCTAGATCAGTTTTTATCACTAAAGGCACCTCTGTATCTTGCAGATGTCTTTATGCAGGGAGAATAGAACTGACTTTTGAATGTCTCTTTGCAAGATCTCCTTGAGTGGTTGTTAAGGTGGGTTACATGTTGCCAAGTATGAGAGAGCAGTCCCTGAGGTGTCTTGAAATGTAGTTTGCTGGCAGCTAGAACAGTGACACTTTTTTGTACTTTGCATAAAATGCTGGGTGATACTAACCTCACCCCCAGACTTTGAGAAGTAGTAATTACTGGAGTTCCATAGGCTTTTTGTTGTTTACTTTTAAGATCCAAATGATTGGGCTAGGGATATACACAGAACACTTATATTGTAGCATGGTTATAGCCCTTAAAAAAAAATCTGCTAACTCACCCATTCTTTCTGCTACAAGAAATGTTTTCTTTATCTGCATGTTTTGAATATTCTCACTTAAATTTTTTTAAATGTATGTGCATAAGCCTGCATGAATGTATGTATACCACATGCATGCAGGAGTTCAAGGAGGTAAGAAGAGGGAGTGGAGGGCTGGAGAGATGGCTCAGAGGCTAAGAGCACCAACTGCTCTTCCAGAGGTCCTGAGTTCAATTCCCAGCAACCACATGGTGGCTCACAACCATCCATTATGAGATCTGGTGCCCTCCTCTGGTGTGCAGATATACACAGAAGCATAATGTTGTATACATAATAAATAAATAAAATCTTAAAAAAAAAAGAAGAAGAAGAAGAAGAAGAAGAAGAGGGAGTGAAAACTGGAGTTAGTTCTGGGAACCACTAGGTGGGTTCTGGGAACCAAGCTGAAAGAGCCCCTGAGTGCTCTTAACTGCTGCATCTTCTCTCCAGACTCGGGTATTCCTACTTTCACTTTTATGAGGCAGGTTTTAGGTGATTGCCTGTTAAAAAAAGTACATAGTAAATGTATGCCCTATATTTTGAGAAGGTTGTGATATTGAACTTGTATACTCGATCTTTAAAAATTTGTTTCAAACAGAAGATCATTTTTCTGTAATTTCCTGTTCAAAGTTTAGAGAGAGAGATTGTAGCTGAGGAAAACAGGAACCTTGAATTCTTTTTCTTTGTTTTTTGAGACAGGGTTTCTCTGTGTAGTCCTGGATGTCCTGGAACTAGCTCTGTATACCACTTGCTTGGAACTCACATAGATCCTCCAGCTTCTGCCTCCCAAGTGCTGGGGTTAAAGGCTCACTCCACCACTGCTGGCTAGGAACCTTGAATTCTTGAACTAGACGGCTGTGGAGCTTGCTGAACATGGGCACCACTCTCAAGGTTGGAAGCAGCCTCTGGACCACTGGTTCTCAACCTGTGCGTCTTGACCCCTTTGGGGGGTGGAATGACCTTTTCACAGGGGTCACCCAAGACCATTGGAAAACACATATTTACATTCAAATTCATAACAGTAGCAAATTACAGTTATTAAGTAGCAACAAAAATAAGGAGTAGGGGTGACTACAACTTGAGGAGCTGTCCTAAAGGGTTGCAACATTAGGAAGCACTGCTCTGGGCGGTGGTGTGTGTCATCTAGATATTGAATTGTAACAATATATTTGATAGTGTGTATCCTAAAGCTGGGAGTGATTGTGTACAACTGTAATCCCAGCACCTTGAGGCTGGAGGATTGCCAGAAGTTCGAGCAAAAACCAGCAAAAACCAGAGGCTTAGGAGGTAAAGGTGCTTGCTGCCAAAGTTGAGTACCTGAGTGAAATCCCCTGACTCTGTTGAGTAATTCTCTGACTTCCACACATGCACTGTGACACATGTGCCCTCCCCCAATAAATAAATAGGGCTGGTGAGAGCTTAGTGGTTAAGAGCATATATTGTTCTTCTGAAGAATCCAAGTTTGGTTCCCAGTTCCATGGAGATCTGATACCTCTGATCTCTGAAGGCGCGCGCGCGCGCGCGCACACACACACACACACACACACACACACATCCAAATATTTGAAAACCAAGTAAACAAACAAATCCAAATAAAACACCCCTCCAGAAGAAAAATGTAAACTAAACTATAACTTCATAGAAGATGAGCATTGTTTTTTGGAGTAGAAGAATATCCTACCTTCTGGAATCATAACTATAAGCAAGACCAGGCTGGCCTTGAACTCATGGAGATCCACCTGCCTCTGCATCCAGAGCGCTGGGATTAAAGGCGTGCCTAAAAATAGTGTTAAAGCATTTTGAAAGATGGGAGATAATAGCTAAGTTACTAGAGTGATTGTCTAATATGCATGAAGCCCTGGGATTTATCCTCAGCACTATAGAAACTGTAAGATGGTTTGTGCTTGTAATCCCAGAACAGGGGAGGTACAGGCTGCAGGACCCAAGTTCAAGGTCATACTTGGCTACATACCACGCTTTACAAAAGACTGACTTAGTCAAAAAAAAAAAAAAAAACTGGTTGAAGCAATTTTTTGTGTGAAGTATTTAGTGTTTCTTCATGCAGTCATTTTTTTGTTTGTTTTTTTGAGACAGGGTCTTTGTAATCCTGGCTGTCCTGGACCTCTCTCAGTAACCCAGGCTGCCTTCAAAATCACAGAGGTCCTCTTGCTTCTGCCTTCTGAGTGCTGGGATCAAAGACTAACATTACCACCTTGGGCTCATGCAGTCACCTTTAAATTTTTTTTTTTGTTGATTTTTATATGTATAAGCATTTTGCATGTATGTGTGTCAGAAGAGGGTGACAAAATCCCCGGAACTGGAGTTATACAGGTAGTTGTGGCTTTCAGACCTGAGTGCAGGGAACCAAACGGAGTCCTCTGCAAGATCAGTAATTGCTCCTAATTGCTGAGCTCTTGGTCCACTCAGGCAGTCACTTGATATGTTGGATTCTTTGGGAGGGAGAGTATCTTTGGGTGGAAGAGGTTGTGGAATGCTGTTGTCCAGTAGAACTATCTGTCCTGTGTGCAATGATGGAAACTTCTCTCTGGGGCGCTGTGGCCATTCAACTTCACATTTGAATGTGACTGAGGCATTCAATTTAACAAGTAGGGGCTAGATACATGGTTCCAAGGTTAAGGATGCTTGCTATTCATGCAGAGGGCTGAAGTTCATTTTCCAGCACCTCAGTCAGGTAGCTCACCACCACATCTAGGGTATATTATGCTCTCTTCTGGCTTCTGCGTGCACCTGCACACCTGCACACCTGCATACAGAGAGGGTGTGGTAAATCTTTAAAAAGGAAAAAGGTAGGTTAGGCATGGCTGTGTACATCCTTAATCCCAGCACTTGGGAGGCTAAGGCAGGCAGATCTGTATGAATTCTAGGCCAGCCTGATCTGCATGATAACTTCCAGGTTATCCAGGGATTCACTGTGAAACCCTATCTCAACAAGACAAAACCAAACCAACAATTGTGTGTAGCTGGTGGCTTCATGTGCCTCTGTGAAAACGTAGAGGCACAATATTGAGCTTTTAGTCTCACGGACTGGGGGAGTACTTTATGTTAAGATACAAAAATGTATCAAGTAAAGGTAAGCCGTATAATATTTATCCTAGTCCACCTCCCAGTGTAGTAGAAAAGGCTGGACTTGGACTCCTGTGCTCAGTGGCAGCTAGTCTTCACAGCTGTGCTGGTCTTTGCCAGAATGTGGTCTTAAGAGTTCTAGGTGATAATCTTCCCTGGTAGTCACATTGTAAGCATCAACACTGATGCTCAGGACTCCTCTTTCCTGAATTAGCCTGATGCTGGCAGCCCCCAGATCCTATCTGTACTAACTATTGTGTTGAATGAGGATTTCAAATGGTACAGGGAAAGGCTGCAAACCCTTGGCTTCAAACTTTGCTTGTTAATGGTAGCTAGACTAAAGTAATTGAAACAAATAAGCGAAATAAATGCAAGGTTGGAGACGTTGTAGTCAGCTTTCATTGTGCTTTGCATTTGTGATGTAAGGTTAGTAAGTTGATCAGTTTTTTAGATTGATATGAGGTTCCTGAGCCTCTCCTTCAATTTACCTTTTTTTTTAAACGTTTTTTTTTTCACTTAAGATTTATTTATTTATTAGGTATATAGTGTTCTGCCTATATGTATACCTGCAGGTCAGAGAGGGCACCAGATCTCATTACAGATGGCTGTGAGCCACCATGTGGTTGCTGGGAATTGAACCCAGGACCTCTGGAAGAGCAGGCAGTGCTCTTAACCTCTGAGCCATCTCACCAGCCCACAATTTACCTTTTAAACTTGATTTCTTATAAGAATCTTCTGATATTTGTTCAACTGAACTCATTGTCCACTTCATAGGCATTGTCCTTTACACCTTTCTTCCTTGGCCTCCTAACAGTGTAATGCATATTTCCCTCCAGCTCACTTGTGCCTCACCTTGCTCATTCATTCTTTTTCTTCCATCCTACTTCATTCTTCTGGTCTTCTAGGACATTTCCAGGATAGTCACATGGTTTGGTATTTCTCAAAAATCACATTGTATGTATGCATAGGCGTGTGTGTGCGTGTGTGTGTGTGTGTGTGTGTGTGTGTGTGTGTGTGTGTGTGTGTGTGTATCTTTTCTCCCCAGCTACATTGTAAGTTCCATATGTTTGTGTCTATCATATATTATTCTGCTCATCTGTAGTAAGCAGGAAGTATAATTTAAAAACATACTAGGTACAAAAAATGGCTGATGAGATGGCTCAGTGGGTTAAAGACACTTCCACACAAGTCTGAGATCCTGAGTTCAACCCCTAGAACCTGCTTGCAAAGGTGAAAAGAGAGAGCTGGCTCTATACAGTTGTCCTTTGACCTCCATTTACTCACCCTGGCACTTGTAGCCTCTCATCATATGTGAACACACACTCAAACACACACATACACACATCCCCCAATCATCTGGAGATGGAGGCAGGGGGATCAGAAGTTCAAAGTCATCCTCAGGTACATAGCAAGCTTGAGTCTATCCTGGATCCATGAGACTATGTCACAAACAAATAGCAGATAGACTAAACAAAGTGGAAACTGTATTGGAAATAGAAAGTGGAATATATTTTCATTGGTGAGGAGCTAAGTAGGTTTTGTATAGCAGATGAGTGCAGATTTCAGCAGGGTAAGCCGAAGACTTGGAAAAGACATTGCAGGCAGGGAGAACTCCTGGAACAGAGCCATGGAGGAGGAAAAATTCTGAGGTGCTGTAGAGGTATTGAGAGTCAGTTGTGGATGGTTCACATGCATGCCGTTTGAGAAATTGAACCTCCCTCCGTGTGGTGATACTTGTTGTTTTTTTTTTTTTTTTTTTTGTGGGGGGGTGTTCAAGACAGGGTTTCTCTGTGGCTTTGGAGGCTGTCCTGGAACTTGCTCTTGTAGACCAGGCTGGTCTTGAACTCACAGAGATGCACCTGCCTCTGCCTCCCAAGTGCAGGGTTAAAGGCATGCGCCACCACCGCCTAGCGATACTTGGTTTGTGATCTAACTAATAAAGCTTACCTGAAGATCAGAGTGTGGAACTAAGCCACTAGTTAGCTACAGAGGCCAGGCAGTGGTGGCACACCTTAAATCCCAGCACTCAGGAGACAGAGGCAGACGGATCTATATGAGTTCAAAGCCACCCTGGGCTGCATGAGATTGAATCAGTCTAAAAGAGTAACAGAACCAACCGGTGGTAAGATGGGAGGAGACAGGAGCTCAGGATTCAGTCTGAGATTTCGTAGAGACAGCATCGCCCATTCTGTCTTGAGAATTCAGTAGAGATAAGAACTAGTGGTTGACTGCTTGCTTCTCTGATCTTTCAGCATTTACCCCATATCTGACACAGGGTTTATATTATTAAGACCAATTAGAAATCGTGCTACACCTCTAGTCATTTTCTGATCAATAATTTAGTAATGATTCTCAAATACTCCCATCAGAATCACATGAATTCATGGCTTATTAAACTACAGATAGTAGAGCCCATCCAGGGCTTGTTTCAATAAGTTCGAGGCCCTCATTTCTAACTTGTAGGTGGTACTTCACACCATGATACTTTACACTGTGAGCCAGTGGAGATGCATATTTTGTGTATGTGAACTCTTGATGTTAACACACAGTGGTGTTACTGCTGTGGACACTAGGCTGGTCTTTCCATAGGCTGTAAATCAGGCTTTTGTGTTCATAGTCCTTAGTGCAGTGTTGGAACAGCAGTAATGAAAACAGTAAATGCCAAACATGCTTACTTGACACCCGTTTTTATTATTATTATTAAATTTATTTATTTTTCCAGCTCGATCACAGTTTCCCCTCCCTTCCTCCTCTCCTCTCAGTTTCTCCCCCCAACTTCTGCTATCCTTTTCTTATTATTTAGTGTATATAAGTGTTTTGTCTGCATGTATGTCTGTGCACTACCTGCATGCCTGGTTCCTGAGGATATGGTGAACCTCCTTGTGGGTCCTTTGCAAGAACAAGTGTTCTTAATCACTGAGCAAACTCCCCAGCCCTGGCACCCAAGTCTTTATCTGAATTAGAGACACTAGGTGCTGGAAGCCTCTGTAATGTAAAATGAAGATTTAAAACCTCTAACTCCTAGCCAGGTGTGGTATTGCAAGCCTTTCAGCCCATAAAAGGGAGTTTAATCTGGTACTAGAGAAGCAGAGGCAGATCAATCTTTGTAAGTTTTCCAGGGCAGCCAGAGCTACATAGTGACGCCTTGTCTCAAACAAAACTCCTTTGTAACTCCAAATAGGAAACAAAATTGGATATAGCAACAATTGGGAAACACCATTTTGGTTTTTTTTTTCCTTCGAGACAGGGTTTCTCTGTGGCTTTGGAGGCTGTCCTGGAACTAGCTCTTGTAGACCAAGCTGGTCTCAAACTCACAGAGATCCACCTGCCTCTGCCTCCCAAGTGCTGGGATTAAAGGCGTGCGCCACCAATGCCTTAGAGCTCCTTTACATTCTTAAAAAGTAGTGAGTTCTCCAGAAGCCATCCCCCACCCACCCCCCAAAAAAAAACAAAAACAAAAAACAAAAAACAAAAACCCAAAATCCAAAATAAAACAAAACTCCAAACAAACAAAAGGATGACTTCCTGTGATTCTCTTGCCTAGATTAAAAGCATGTACCACTACTGTGTCCAGTTTGGAATTTAGAATAACTATTGTCCCTGTTCTCTTTTTCTTGACTTGTTTCTCTTTTCAGATTTAATCAAGAGACGAAGTTCTCTATAGAAACACCCACATTTGTATGGATTATTGGGGAGAGATAGTGGCACCAACAAGGGAAAGCTGTCTGACCTTCCAAGAAAATGAGTATGCTGAAACCAAGTGGGCTGAAGGCCCCTACCAAGATCCTTAAGCCTGGAAGCACAGCCTTGAAGACACCTGCTGCTGGTAATGCTTTATTTATTTATTTATTTATTTATTTATTTATTTTTTCATTTTGAGATAGGGTTTCTTCTCTGCATAGCCCTGACTGTCCTGAAACTCACTCTGTAGACCAGACTGGCCTCAAACAAAGAGATCTGCCTGCCTCTGCCTCCCAGGTGCTGGGACTAAAAGCGTGTGCCACCACCACCCAGCTTCTCAGACTTCTAATGCATGAGTGATTCAGTCCATTCAGGTTACTCTAACACAGCAGTTCTCAACCTTCCTAGTGCTGCGACCCTTTAATAGAGTTCCCTCATGTTGTGGTGACCATAAAATTTTTTGTTACTACTTCTTAACTAATTTTGCTAGTGTTATGAATTGTAATAAAAATATCTGTGTTTTCTGGTGGTCTTAGGTGACCCCTGTGAAAGGTTGAGAACCACTGAAAAACAAATTATCTTATGTGTTTCTCACAGTTTTGGTGTTCTCCCAATTTTGCTTACACTATCTTGACAATTAGGCCTTAGGCTAGATGTCAGCTCTTGGGTGTGGATGGGGCTAATCTTCTCCAGCACTCAGGCTACCTGCTTTCTTGTCTCTCTAACCTCTATGAGGACACAGACTGTGTTGCTTTGCTTTTTTTCCTGGCATAGAAGAAGACCTCGGGCTAGTCCTAGATATGCACGAGCTCCTTAAACATGTAGAGGATGAATAAATACATTAAGTCATTTAATTTTCTTTTTAAATGCCCTGAAGAGACGTCACTGCCTCTTTACAGGGGAAGAAATTAAACTCAGGGAGGTTGTGTCACATTCTGAGATCATGATATATCTCACAAGTGGTAGTCTGGTTAGGAATGTGCACTTTTACAAATTATATTAAATATTTAATAAATCCTTATTGGATGACCGAATGGATGTTTTCAGTGTAAATACACATTTCTGGCAAAGTTAACTGCTATCTTTATGATAGATAGAGGTTGCACAAAAGTACCTTGCCTTCCCAGGGCATTTGGCTATCTTTTTGTTTTTGCTGTGATTCTACCTCTGCCATCAAAAGAGTAAGTTTTATGTAATAGTGTTGCAATACAGATGGCAGGGGCCTCAGCCCCAAATCCTTTCATTTATCAAGTATGACTCCATGTATCTGGTTGAATGGTCTGAGTTTTGTTAGTTTGATGTACTCTAATATAGCAATGAAAGGGTCTTAGTGGATCTGACTGGGTGTTCCTGAAATATTTAGGAAGGGAATGGGGTGGGCATGAACTCAGATCTATAGCTACAGGGCTGGGGGCTGGGTGGTGTCAAGGGAAAAACAAACAAACAAACAAACAGTTCTATTCCAGCCCTGTAGTTTTATCTTGTTTTTGTTTTTCAACACAGGGTTTCTCTGTGTAGTTTTGGAGCCTGTCCTGGAACTCACTCTGTAGACCAGGCTGGCCTGAAACTCACAGAGATCTACCTGCCTCTGCCTCCCAAGGGCTGAGCTTAAAGGTGTGTACCACCAACATCAGGCCCTGTGTTTTGTTTTTTTTTTTTTTAAATTAGAACTCTTTTATTTAAACAACTCAATAGCACCTTAATTTGGTGGCAGTAGAAGCACTACCAAATTTGTTTGTTTTTCTTTTTTTTAAGATTTTATTTATTTATTATGTATACAACATTCTGCTTCCATATATATCTGCACACCAGAAGAGGGCACCAGATCTCATTACAGATGGTTGTGAGCCACCATGTGGTTGCTGGGAATTGAACTCAGGACCTCTGGAAGAGCAGTCAGTGCTCTTAACCTCTGAGCCATCTCTCCAGCCCTGTTTGTTTGTTTTTCAAGGCAGGGTTTCTTTTTCTGTGTAGCTTTTGGAATCTGTCCTGGAGCTCACTCTGTAGACCAGGATGGACTCAAATTCACAGAGATCTGCCTGCCTCTGCTCACTCCCCAGCTCAAAGTTTTAACAGTGTTCTGCCTCCTTGTTTCAAAAACAAACAAAAATCTTGCGTGACAAGTCATGATCTGTTCATTTTGCTATTGTTTTCTCTTACTTTTTAAAATATTATTATTTATGTGTATGGGTGTTTGTTCTGAGTGTATGTCTGTGTACCATGGTCTGCCTATTGCTGGCTAGAGCCAGAAGAGAATGTCAGATCCCTGGAAACGGAGTTAAGGACAGTTGTGAGCCACCATGTGGGTGCTGGGGGTTGAACTTGGGTCCCCTGCAAGAGCAGCCAGTGCTTAGAACTACTGAACCATCTCTGCAGCCCACTCTCTGGTTTTCTTTAAGTTAGAAGACAACTGTTGGATGTTTCTGACCCTCCTTTGTTTACAGCTGCAGCTCCAGCGGAGAAGACAATACCCAGTGAAAAAGCTGCAGGCCCTCCATCCTCTGAGACCCAAGAAGAATTTGTGGATGACTTTCGAGTTGGAGAACGTGTTTGGGTGAATGGGAATAAGCCTGGATTTATCCAGTTTCTTGGGGAAACTCAATTTGCACCAGGCCAGTGGGCTGGGATTGTTTTAGATGAACCCATAGGAAAGAACGATGGTTCGGTGGCAGGAGTTCGGTATTTCCAATGTGAGCCTCTGAAGGGTATATTTACCCGACCTTCAAAGTTAACAAGGAAGGTGCAAGCAGAAGATGAAGCCAATGGCCTTCAGACAGCTCATGTCAGAGCTGCTTCACCTCTGTCCACTGCTGGGGCCACCACCGCATCCTCTTCTTCGGCCACTCCCTCAAATATTCCCCACAAACCATCCCAGTCGACAGCAAAAGAAACTTCAACTCCATCTCAAATCAGCAACCTTACAAAAACTGCCAGCGAGTCAATCTCTAACCTTTCAGAGGCTGGCTCTGTCAAGAAAGGAGAGCGAGAACTCAAGATCGGAGACAGGGTGCTGGTGAGTTGATGTGCACAAGTCATTGTGGCCATTGGTCCTTCATTTTCCCATTTTAACGTCTTCCTCCTCCTCCTAATTGCCCTTCCTTCTCTTCTCTAAGATAAGTCTTTCTTTGGAGCCTAGGCTGCAGCGGTGCTGTTTATCATGCTTCCGTTCACCACACTCATTTGTTTCTTAAACATATGTCTTTGATTTAGAAATAAGAAGCATTTTAACTTTAAATTAGTTGAAGAAATAAGATTTAGAACTAAGCATGGTGGCCGGGCACTAGTGGTGCACGCCTTTGATCCTGGCACTGGCGTGGCAGAGATGGTTCAAGACCGGCCTGGTCTACAGAGTGAGTTCCAGGACAGCTAGGGTACACAGAGAAACCTTGTCTCAAAAAATGAAAATCAAACAAGAGAGAGGGAGAGAGATCAACACACACACTTACTTAGAAATCTGACATGTTTGATTTAAAATTTTAATAGTTAAAAAAATTTCAGGCATGGTGTTGCATGACTGAAATCTCAGCTCTGGTGAGGCAAAGGCAGCAGGATTGAGTGTTCAAAGCCTGGCTATGCTACATAGCAAGATCCTGTTTCTAAAAACAAAAACAAAACAATAAAACAAAGAAATGATTGGGCAGAGGCAGGGAGCATGGGGAGATAGCACAGTAAAGCATTTGCCTTGCAAGCAGGGGGTCTTGAGTCTGATCTCCAGCATGAACATGAATGCCAAGCATGGCAGCACACATTACTGCTGACACACACAGCCAGGGCTGAGAAAGTGGACACAGGAAGACTGGCTCAGATGCTAGCTGATGTAGCCTAGTCAGCAAGCCCTAAGTCTCCTGTTTCTTTTTTCTTTTTGGTTTTTCAAGATAGGGTTTCTCTGTGGCTTTGGAGGCTGTCCTGGAACTAGCTCTTGTAGACCAGGCTGGTCTTGAACTCACAGAGATCTGCCTGCCTCTGCCTCCCGAGTGCTGGGGCTAAAGGCGTGCACCACCACTTCCCCGCTTCAAGTCTCCTGTTTCTGTAGCAGAACAATCAATGTGTGTATCCAGAGAGAAGCTCATAGAAGCCAGACTTGCTTTGTGACAACCTGTGTTCATGGTGTCTAATCCTGTTAGGGCTTAACTCAGTCAGCAGAAAGATGTCAGTGCGTTTATGAGGGTTCTACTCCTCTACCCTTAAAACATATACCTCCTGCTAGGCCCTATTTCCTGACACTGTACCACTGGAAACTAAGCCTCAATGTGAGGATTTTGTCTTTGAGACAGGGTCTCATGTATCTTGGATTGTCTTTAAATTTATTATGTAATCCAAGATGACTCTGAACTTCTAAGTCTCTTGCCTCTACTTCCTGAGTACTGGAATTATAAGTATTGCCACCATACCTGATATATGTGATACTGGGGACCAAACCCAGGGATTTGTGTGTGCTAGGCAAGCACTCCACCAACTGACCTACACTTCTAGCCTTCAATGTGAGTGTTAGTGGGGTCAAGCCATATTGAAACCAGAGCAATAGAGAATAGGCAATGAACCTATATGTCAGCATTGACTATCACTAGCTATGAAAAATACTGCATTTATTATTTTTTTCTTAGTGAAAAATATTTCATTTATAAATTCTATGCGTATGAATGTTTTGTCTGTATGTATGTGTACAGAGCATTGGATCCCCTGAAACTGAATTTACAGATGTTTTTTAGCTACCATGTGGGAAACAAACCCAGATGCTCTGTAAGAGCAACAAGTGCTCTTAACACTGAGCCATCTCTCCAGCCCTTACAATGACGTTTTTGAAAAAGAAATTAAGAAAAGAAGAAGCCTAAGTCAGGCCCAGTTATACAGATCTGTAATTCTGGAAGCCAAAGTAGAAAGTTCAAAGTCTAGCCAGACTAGGTGGCACACCTTTTTAGTCTTAGTACCTAGAAGGCAGACGAAGGTGAATCTCTGTGAGTTTGGGGCCAGCCTGATCTACATAGTGAGTTTCAGCACAGCCAGAGCTACATATTGAGACCCTGTCTAACAAAAATGTTCAAGACTTGCCTGTGGTACAGATGAATTCACTACAGACTGGCACCTTAGTGAGACACCATCTCAAAACAGGAAAAGAGGCTAGAGCTAGAGCCCAGCCATAGAGTACTTGCCCAGCGCGCACCAAACCCTGTGTTCAGTCTTCCATACTGGGGTGGGAGAAGGACAACAAGCTTAGGAAAAAGGTGAGGAAATGGAAAGAAAACATGTTTTGAAGAAGTGTTGTAGGGCAAGTGATGCAGGTTGCTCAGTAGTAGTGGTTGAAATGCTGTTGCCATGTATAGACATGGACCCAGACACAAATGTGTGTTCTCTGTATGTGTAAAGGAAAACATAATAATGATGAGGGGATAATTTTGGTGATAACTAAAGTTCACATGTGTATTGAAAATGGTTGGGGAAATATCTAAAAAGAATCTTAGTTTGAGCACTTCATGTGAAAAAATCATGAGGAGTGGTGTTTTTAGCATTTGTAAGGAAACAGAACCTTCACTGTAGAATCAATCATTTTACAGTACTTAAATTGTCTTTTGTTTGTTTTTTGAGACAGTTTTCTCTATTAGCTCTGGCTGTCCTGGAACTCAGAGATCCACCTGCTTTGCCTAAGTTTTATTATGTAACCCAGATGACTTTTCAGCCTCTTGTCTCTACTTCCTGAGTGCTGGTTTGCTACCACTGCCTGGCATAAAATACTTAAATTTTCATTTTCTATGCAGTTAGTGTGCATAAACCACACATATAGATTAAGTCTTTAGTACCTGTATGTCACGGTGTTGAGATATAGGCAGTATAAGAAAATATCAAGAATCCAGGGTCACAGATGAGTTTTACTTCTCTTTGATGTTGTTGCATTTTTACTTCTATAGTAAATAATTTATTTCCAACCAGGAAAATTGCTCTGAAGTAATCAAGCATTTTCCTAAAATTTGTTTTATTCATTATTATTGTGTATGTGTATTTTTGTGGGCACACATTTTGTGAAATCAGTTATTTCCTTCCACATTTATGTTGGTACCAGGGATTGGATGCAGGTCATTAGGTTTGCATGCTGGGACAGCACATGCCTTTACTTAATGAGTCATTTGCTGGCCTATAATCAAGTGTTTTTTTCTAAGTAAGAGAATATTTTGGTAAAAAGCCTTAATGATTAGATGTTGTATGAAATGTTTCATTATTGGACTATACCAGACATCAGGTCAGTTTAGCAGTGTGTCACTCAGGTAAGTTGCTAGTATGGCTTCTGGATAACTTGAGAAGAGTTGAGAAGACAAAGCAAAGAAGCTGCTGCTGGGATGATGGACTGCACCACCTGTCATTAGTTAGGACCACAAAGCTGTAAGCTATTGAATTCTTTCTATCTTAAGTTTCACTTTTTATTCTTTTTAGGTTGGTGGCACTAAGGCTGGTGTAGTCCGGTTTCTTGGAGAGACTGACTTTGCCAAGGGGGAATGGTGTGGTGTGGAATTAGATGAACCTTTGGGAAAGAACGATGGTGCTGTTGCTGGAACAAGGTAGGTTTGGAATTGTGTGATATTGTGTTTCCCTCTTACATGTAATTGTGCTCTAGCAGAACTTACCACGTATGTGTAATAAAGTGGAAATGGGTATCTGAGGAGCTATACTTTTTGTTTTGTTTTGTTTTTGTTTTGTTTTGTTTTGTTTTGTGAGACACTGTCTTTGGAATAGACTGGCCTGGGACTGCCCGTATAACCCAGGCTTGCCTGAGATTGCTTGTGTAACCCAGGCTAGTCTCGGGACTTGTGGCAATCTTCTGGCCCAACTTAGTCTCCCAAGTATCAGGACTAAAGATATGAGCTACTGTGACTGACTAGAAGCTATACTTTAATTTAATTTTATTTATTTAGACAGGGTCTCTCTATGTAGTTTGGCTGTTCTGGAACTTGCTATGTAGACAGTGGCCTCTATGTCACAAAGATCTACCTGTTTTTGCTCCCCAGTGCTGGAATTAAAGGTATATACCACCCCATTTAGAATTTTTTATCCCTGAGACCTAGCTAGAAAATATTTTTTGTTTGTTTTTTAATGTATATGCATGCCAGGACAACTTTGGGTGCCAGCTTCAAGATTTCTCATTGGCCTGGAGTTTACCAATTAGGGTAGACCAGCTGACCATTGAGCACCACTCTGCCCAGCAAAGATCATTTTTCCTTCTGGCTTTCTTTTTTGAAAGTAGTGGGCCTCTGCAAGTTCCTGGGCATCAGGGACAGAGTTGGCATAAAGAGAAGGTAACTGTCTTTGTCAGGAAAAGAAATGTAAAATGTGTCTACATGTCTGATAGGAATTCCCTCCTGTGCTCAGGAATTGACTGTCAAGCAGCCCCCTCTGTTGTAAGAGCATCCCTACTCTGCCCTTGGAGTGCAGATGGGACTCAAATAGTACAGAGGGAGGTACGAGAATTTCCCATATTTCTTTTTGGTCTCTCATAGCTCAAGCTGGTCTCAAATTCCTCAAGTAGCCAAGGCTGCTTCTCATCTCCCAAGTTGGTGGATTTTAGTGCGGGGAATCAGCTATGGGAGATGATGCATTGTTATTAATGGTATACAGTATGTTGATCATGACATGATCTAGTTAATATTGACCTATAAATCTTACATAAGCATATGAATTTTAACTCACCAAACATGATTCACGGAGATAAAAATCTCATAGTAAAACGATTGTACAGCCATCAAGCCTTCCCACACATTTGTGTGTGTCCCATGTATGGAAAACCAAACACTGAAGGCAAGCCTTTGCCACCGACCCACACTCCCAGCCTCAAAGCCATTCTTTCCTGTTACTGAAACATTGTAATCGCCACAATCTCTAGTGTCCTCAGATAGCTGACATTTCTAGTTTACTTTGGATCTGCCAGAGTCAGGGGCTCATCTGATTGGTCTTGTTTGTCATGGCTTTATAAAGTGGGAGGTTCCTGTGTCTCTAAACTTTTATCACATGGTAGAATTACTTATGTCCTTACACAGTCCCAATCATTTTGAGTTGGAAGGGTGTTTGGTTATAGTTTACTTTTTGTAATTAAGTTGTATTTGTTCTCCCTTTTATTGTTCTCTAAAGGTATTTTCAATGTCAACCCAAATATGGATTGTTTGCTCCTGTTCACAAAGTGACAAAGATTGGCTTCCCTTCCACTACACCAGCCAAAGCCAAAGCAGCTGCTGTGAGGCGAGTGATGGCCACCACGCCTGCCAACCTGAAGCGCAGCCCATCTGCCTCCTCTCTCAGCTCCATGAGCTCTATGGCCTCCTCTGTGAGCAGCAAGCCCAGCCGAACAGGACTAGTAAGCCTCCCTTCCTCCTGATGCACCACATGCCCACAGCCAGTGCCCTGCTTTGCTTGTGTGTTCTGAGTGTTGGCTGTAGCTTGTTGTGAAAGTCCCTGCAAGGCAGTTTTGGAGTTGTAACTCCAACAAGTGCATGAGTTTTGGAATAAGATCCTTTCTTTCTTTCTTTCTTTCTTTCTTTCTTTCTTTCTTTCTTTCTTTCTTTCTTTCTCCCTCTATCCCTCCCTCCCCCCTCTCTCTTTCTTTCCTTCTTTCTTTTTTTCTTCCTTCCCTTTTGGTTTTTCAAGACAGGGTTTCTCTGTATTGCTTTGCAGCCTGTCCTGGAACTTGCTCCATAGACCAGACTGGCTTTGAACTCACAGAGATCCGCCTGCCTCTGCCTCTCCAGTGCTGGGATTAAAGGCATGCACCACTAATGCCCAGCTTTTTGGAATAAGAATTTCTAATGGCACTTTTATTCATAGTAGCTTTATTGTATGCTAGTTCTTGAGAAATCTGTAGTAACTACTATTTATTCTTTGAAATTATTTGAGCCCAAATGACAGGGAAATTGGAGGGATCCTATTCGTCATGGACATAGGTCTTTTTCTTTGACTTCTAAATTTTAGGGACCAATGTATTTTTGAGAGAATTTAATGCTTTATAATTTTAGTGTAGTCTAACCTGCAGCTACTGTGTGGAGTACTCCTATGTGGACTAGAGGATTCAGAGAGAACTTATGGAACTTGAAGATGTTAGGTTTTGTTTTCTCTCTCTTCATCTCTTTCTCTTAGTCCCTTTTTCTCTTCACCTTTTTCCACTTAGAAAGTGGAATCACTAGAGTTAAAGTAACACCTTCTTCTTTTTGCTAATATGTTACATTATTTAGATTATTTTGATGTCATTCCCTGCCCTTTATTTCATTTCTTGGAAGTGAGGCAGATGCTGTTTACATCAGAAGTGGCAGCAAGATTCTTCTCCCATCTGAATTCAGGACCTTGGCTTTTTTATCTGAACTTGAGGAAACAAAATTAGATGGCGACTCCATCACTGGGGTTTCCAGTTCTTGATCTCACCCTCTATTCAGGAAGAGAAAGGCGGGGGTGGTGAAGTCTCTTAAGTGACTGTGGTGCTCCTCTGCTAGACAGTTGTAGTTTCTTCCTTTTATGTACAGGTAAATAAGTATGTCTCAGACTGTTTTAGTTTGCATCTTCAAACCTATGATTAAAAATGATTCTCAGGGTAGGGTGTTGGTGGTGTACAACTTTAATCCCAGCACTTGGAAGGCAGAGGCAGGTGGATCTCTGTGAGTTTAAGGCCAGCCTGGTCTACAGAGTGAGTGCCAGGAGAGGCTCCAAAGCTACACAGAGAAACCCTGTCTTGAAAACCAAAACCAAAACCAAAAAATAAACAAAGAGATTTTCAGGAGAAAACTGTCACAGGACCATTGGAGTGGAGGTGAAGAATAAAGCCTTGTTCCAAAAGGCTCAGCATACCCAACATGGACACCTACTCCGCTATTCCATGGATGTGTCTGCTCTGGAGGAGTCCTTTCCTTGAGTAACTTTTACCATCTTGTGAATTATGTCCAATTTTTGGGGGAATACCATGTTCTTCTGGTTTAACATTTAGCAGACAAGTTCTAATTTCTCTCTTCAGTAAGTAGAGTGTCTTAGTTCACTTCATTTATTGAAGAAAACTGTTGAAACAGACATCTCCTTGTCTTGTGAGACAGCTTTGTTTCTCGGTATGTTTCTGTGGGGTAGCTATAGTTTCTAATGAAAATGTCTGTGAAAGAGTATAATAGGGCACAAAGCAATGTGACTTTAACTTTTCCTTGATAGGTATATTTCTGTCCTTGAAAGATAGAAATTGGAAAGTTAATATATTTTTGCATGATTGATTTGTGTGTGTGTTCACGTACACTCGCACGCTTGTTCATGCATGTGGGTGTGTGTCAGACACTCTGGAGCTGACATTTGTGGGACACTTGGTTTCCTTAGGTGAGTGCTGGGATCACAACTCTGGTCCTTATGATTTCATAGCAAGTACTCTTAGCTACTGAGCCATCTCTACAGCACCCAGAAAAGTTATTATTCGAAGTTAATTCTTCAGTAAGTAGAGTGTCTTAGTGTTAGGGAATGTGCTCCTGTTGGGCATTGTGCATCTTGTGAAACCTTGGAATTGTATTTATCACTGGGACCTTCATTTCCTGTGTTGCTCTGATTTGTGCATAGTATTTGTGTTTTGTCTTCACAACTGCCAACACTGACCTTTGCAGACATGGTGCTATTGAATGGAGTAGATTACAATCTGACCTGAAACTGAAGTGCCTGATCTAGTCATTTGCATGCTGTTCAACAGCTCCCCCTACATTGCTTTGGAATTTTACACATCCTTCACTGTCCGTGTGAGTTTCCATGACTCTTGAGGCAAATCTTTGCACATGATTTGGTGACCTCATTCTTTTTTTTCTTTTGGTTTTTCGAGACAGGGTTTCTCTGTGTAGCTTTGGAGCCTATCCTGGCACTTGCTCTGTAGACCAGGCTGGCCTTGAACTCACAGAGATCCACCTGCCTCTGCCTCCCGAGTGCTGGGAGTAAAGGCATGCGCCACCAACGCCTGCTGGGTCACCTCATTCTTAATGTACTCAAAGAGATGTTAGTGAGAAATACAACTAAACCATACAGTGAGGAGGAAAGCTGGTCTAATGTTAAAAAGAAATGGAATTTACTCCCAATATGTTTAAATAATTTTTTAAAAATCCCACAAAGTGTACAGCAAAAGGCAGTGTGGGTTTGATTGGATTCCTTTGCTTTGATAGTCATCAAATTGCTGGATTAATTGATGAAGATCCTCACTATATGCTCACTGAGATGAGGGCTCAATAGACTGAAAGCACTTGGGTGACAAATGAAGCTTTGTTTGCAGAAGAAGCAAAGGTTGAATAGATCTGGAGCCAGCAACTGTTAAGTCAAGGCCATGGACAAGTGCTAAGGATGGGGGACCATTTCCGAACACCCTCCCAGACTGCAGAGCCTGTGGGAGCCTGCAGAGCGGAATGTGCTTCACTTTGTCTAGTTACCTGCTGCCACTTGTGCAGGGTCATTGCCTCTGGGTTTTATTTGACTGTTAGCTTCAAGACAGAGAGATGTAGGTGAAACAGCAGAGATTTAATAGATGACAAAAAGACACATTCTTTCTCAAGGTCCTCCAGCCCTTGTCTGTGCAACCTCCTGTCCTCCTGTTTCCCTTCTTCCTATCTCACCATTCTTCTTCCCACTTACCATTTCTTTTTCTCTTTTCCTTTCTTTATACCATGTCATTTCCTTCTCCTTCTGAGTGTCTGCCTTTCTGCCTGTCTGTCTGTCTTTATTCAGACTTCTCTTAAATCTTTTTGGTTTTTTGAGACAGGGTTTCTCTGGCTTTGGAGGCTGTCCTGGAACTAGCTCTTGTAGACCAGGCTGGTCTTGAACTCACAGAGATCTGCCTGCCTCTGCCTCCCGAGTGCTGGGATTAAAGGCGTGAGCCACCACCGCCCAGTCAGATTTCTCTTAAATCTTATAAATATCTAATGATTGAGATCCAAGTCCTAGAGGCCAGGTTCTGACATGATCGCCCAAGTTTTCCTTTGTAAAGAAAGATGAAGTAAATCCTGACAAAAATCCAGCTATTTCATCAGTTGAGAAGATGTGACTCTGAGGGTGATGTCATCATTTCCTGATGATGTTTGGGAGCTTTAAAACGTCTCAGCCTGGAGCTGGAGAGATGGCTCAGAGGTTAAGAGCCAGTGCTTAAGTGACTGCTCTTCCAGAGGTCCTGAGTTCAATTCCCAGCAACCACGTGGTGGCTCACAACCATCCGTTATGAAATCTGGTGTCCTCTTCTGGTGTGCAGACATACATGGAAGCAGAATGTTGTATACATAATAAATAAATAAAATCTTTAAAAACAAAACAAAACAAAATGTCTCAGCCTTCAGAGCAAGATCAGAAGGTTTGCCAGATGTCATCATCAGAAGAGAACTGTAGCATAGGCTGAAGTAATTTAAAGAATCTTGGGATCTTACTTTGTAGCCCAGGCTGGCCTGGAGCTCATTGGCCTCCTGAGTCTTGGATTACAGGTGTAAGCCTCTATATCTGGTTTTAGAGATACTTAAAAAACTCTAGATTCCTGCAGGCCCTGTCAGCTGAGCTCAGAGTACCCATGTTTGAACTACACATTCATCTTGTAAACATCTTATGAACTTTGCTGTGAGCTTGTTTATCTCTGTTTTTTAATCGGTCTTGTTTTCTTGACGGGAACTTTGCCTAATAATTTGCAAACCTACAAGCTGCATCAGCACTTTTGCTTTGCCGAGGAGATGCCTGCCACGCATGCATTGCGCCCGCCTTACCTCCCTGATGGCACCGTCGCCCTTCACTTCTCTGACTTTCCTTTGCAGTTGACTGAAACCTCCTCCCGCTACGCCCGCAAGATTTCGGGCACCACTGCCCTCCAGGAGGCGTTGAAGGAGAAGCAGCAGCACATTGAACAGCTGCTGGCTGAGCGGGACCTGGAGCGGGCCGAGGTGGCCAAGGCTACCAGCCACGTGGGGGAGATAGAGCAGGAGCTAGCCCTGGCCCGAGATGGGCATGACCAGGTGAAGTCTGGTGTTGATCTTGTGGATTTTGTGGTGGTTTCTAAATTGAGTGATGAGGCTAAAAAGTACCTGATGTTTGGAGCCAGAGTTGATCTGAACATAGGAAATGAGTACCAATTTTTTCCTGAGCTTGTTGGGAAGCTATGGTCTGGGCGCCAATTTCCATCATCATAAAGTTTTGTTCTTCTTGATTTTACCTTAGCCATTTGGTCTTTATGTCTAGGCTTTGAGTCTGTATTAATTGATCATTACTAGGGTCTTAGTGAACACAGATATTGTTTGTAGATTATTCTTGACATATGTTTCATATTGGAAAAGATGAGATTTGTTGTCCTGTGTTGCTATATGATGTGGAGTTTTCTTGTCATCTAGTTTCCAGGAAAGTTGCCAGGAATAACCTACTAAGATAGAAAGTGTTAGAATGTATCAAGACTGATGCCCACTCATCATGGTCACACTTTGCCATACCCATTTGGAGGTATCCCTGGGCTACTCACTGACATCCTTGCTTCCCCAGCATGTCCTGGAACTGGAGGCCAAGATGGACCAGCTGCGAACAATGGTAGAAGCTGCTGACAGGGAGAAAGTGGAGCTTCTCAACCAACTAGAAGAGGAGAAAAGGTGATCCCTGAGTGTAATCTTTTCCTTTTCAGTGATGTCTTAGCGAGAAATTTACTGTTGATAGCTTTGCTGACAAAACCAAGAGAATGACTGTATTCAGCAGAAACTGAACCCTGCTAGGTAAAAAGAGTGGACATTGACGGAGCGTTTCCAGGAACCCTGACACCAGTTAGACATGACTTGATAACAGATACTTACTGTCACTGAATGCTAAACCTCCCGAGGATAGCTTTAGTCAGCATTACTGAAGGGAATTCCAGCCAACCTCATTTACTTAGCCTTTATAAAGAAACTTAATCATTTTGTTTGTCTGTTTGTTTTCAGAGACAGAGTTTCTCTGTGTAGCCCTGGCTGTCCTGGAACTCGTTGTATAGACAAGCTGGTCTGGAATTCAGAGTTCCGCCTGCCTCTGTCTCCCGAGTGCTGTGATTAAAAGCATAAAGACCGGCTAAGGCTTTTTTTTTTATGTTATGTGCATTGATGTTTTGACTGATATGTATGTCTGAGTGAGGGTGCCAGATTCTCTGGAACTGGAGTTATAGTTGTGAGCTGCCATGTGGGTGCTAAGAATTGAACCCAGGTCCTCTGGAAGAAGAGCTTGATCCATCAAGTCCCCTGGTCGATCTTATCTTGATTAATTGATACATTCTGGTGTATGTACCCAAGGGAAACAATCGATTTTCTTTTTCTTTTCAATCTTTTTTTTTTTTTAAACCTAATGCCTTCTAGAGTTGATACCTAATAAAACTTTGGAATTTCTAATTACAGCAAAACTTTTATACACTAGTGCCCTAAAGATGCATGCCTTTATTTTTTGTGTCTCTAAGGTGTTTATTTTCATCAGTGGACACTGAATTCACCAGGGTGCTGCTCTTACTTTCTGCTGTGGGTAAGGTGTTCCTTAGCACTTTGCTCAGTGTTTTGTTTTGGTTTTTATCCCACAGGAAGGTTGAGGACCTTCAGTTCCGAGTAGAAGAAGAATCAATTACCAAAGGTGATCTTGAGGTAAACCCTTCCAGCTCTTTAAAGCCTTTATGGATACCAATATTGAGAAATATGAGTGAAACACTGGGCCAGCTGTCCTTGTTCGAACAGCCAGTCAAGAGGATGGCGGGCATCCTGCCTCTGGCCACTAGGGTTGTGCTGAGGTGATGGTTGGTCCTTGTGCTTGTGATTGTGGTATCCTAATTCATGTGGCAAATTAAAATGCTCAGAACTCTTCTCATGCTTCAAAACTAGAAGCTATGAAACTGGATTTAATCAAGTCATAAATCTGGCAGTGTGCACTAAGGCAGTCTTAAGTAAGACTCTGCTAGTTCCTCTGTTGGAAATAACTTTTTTTTTGTTTTTTGTTTTTGAGACAGGGTTTCTCTGTGTAGCTTGGAGCCTATCCTGGCACTCACTCTGTAGACCAGGCTGGCCTCGAACTCACAGAGATTCACCTGCCCCTGCCTCCTGAGTGCTGGGATTCAAGGCATGCACCACCAACACCCTGCCAATTTATGCCACTTCTATGGCCTACTTAAAACTCACCCATTTTCCTATAATAGATTTCTTATCTTCTTAACAATTACTCATGTTAATTTTGAGTAAGATGCTGCTGTTAAATGGTTTTGATGCTTTTTAAAGCCACTGCCACATATATGACAAATATAAATTATAATTTTTTCAAAATTTGAAGATTCTGTAAGATTCTTCCTAGCATTTTAGTAAAAATTGCACTTGTCTATACAGTTTTTGGATATTGGGCAGAGCTAGAGACATGGCCTCACTATGTAGCTGGCTGGTCTGGAACTTACAATTCAAATCAGGCTTGCCTCACATTTATAGTAATCCTCCTGCCTATGTCTCCCAATGCTGAGATTACAGTCGTGCACCACCATGCCCAGCAGAGGATATATTTCCATCATCAGGATTTTCGAGTCTGTTGGCTTAAATTTCAGGAATCCTTCCAAACAGTAACTTGGATTTCCTTGGAAATAAACAATATTTTTATACTCAATAAAGAATAAAGGGAACATTCTGAGTTCTGGTTTTATAAGGTCTAGAATTTAATTGCTTATTAATAATTTAATAGAAACCTTCTTCACTCATTTCATATATAGTCACATCCTTTAGTTGAGTTTTGTGTTGTTGTCATCCATTTAAAAACACCCCAAAGTCTCATTAGAAGCTTCATGTCATCATCTAATTCATGAGAATTACCTCCTCTGGAGTTTGGGAAAGGTGGAGTTAAAAATATTTACATTAGCGGTAGGCTAGTATAGTCTGTCTGATAAACTTACTTGAAATTAATCAAATAAAGTTATATTGAAACCCTAACACAGATTGAAACTTCAGTTGAATCTCTTTTGTCGTTGTTTACTTTTTTTATTTTTTTACTGATAGCAACAGAGCCAGATTTCTGAAGACCCTGAGAATGTAAGAGGGCACTTAACTGTGTGGACATTTCCCTTAACACAGATTGGTTCCACATTAAAATGCTTATTGATACACTTGAATACTAACTGCATAATCTGACCTTGGGACTGTCCGCTTAGTATTTCTGTGCATGTGGCTTCCAAAGCAAGTTCATTTGTATCTTTAAGAAACTATATGTAATGACTAAGTTCTGTGGATTCATTTTTTTAATGATAGGTAAATATTTGCTTTTTAAAGAACTTTGCTAAAAAGGAAAGAAATTGTCTAAGGGCATGGCCTCCTTCACCTCATAGTATGTTTTCTAATTTTGGTAGGATTACTTCAAAAGGGATGATAGCTGAGGGAAGCGTAAACACCTTAGATGGAGAGCTGTGGAAATTCCCAAGTGCCTAGCCTAGAAGCTTCCGGTTGCTCTTGTGCATGCTCCCACTGCTAGCCAGTGTAGCTGATAAGAAATCTAACTTTCATTTATGACTGCAGTACTTTCCCTCTTATCTGCAAGTCGAGCCAGTAGTCTTTCCTGAATATGTAGGATATTTTAAGTTTGCTGTCATTGAGGGAGCTTTTTTCTAGTAGCAGTGCTACCAGGTGTGGCGCTACCAGGAGTGGCAGTCTCTCCCTCTTCTTACAGAGATTAGGTACCCAATATAAACTACCAAGGTGGCCTCCAGAATATTGTTTCTTTTCCACACTGCCAGCTGTGTTACCAATGGAGAAGACCCAAAACCTTTTGCTTTGATTTGCTGGCTCAAAGGAACAAACTCAAAACAAAGAATCATTTTTTTCTTACCACCTATTGAGCTGGACCAGAGAATTGACATTGAAATTTTGATCAGGGGTTACTTTTTGAGAAGCTACTTCAGTGATCGGGGTCTTTCCCTCCAGAACACGTTTTGCTGCCTTCAGGGTCAGTGTGCCTGGGACCTCCCTCCTGCCTCTCTGTGCACTTCTTGCAAGGCCTTTGCTCTCCTTCCAAGCCCCTGTCCCAAGACTTTCCTCTTGGGATACCACATCTTAGTCTCAGAAAGCAATCATTTTAAAGGACTGTCCTGTTCGGTGTCATACTTTTACCACAGGCTGTGGCATGGAGGTAGTGGATCACTGGTTCCCTTGCTGCTGACTGGTAAAAGTCCGCTGTGGAGCAGCCCCTTCTATAAAGCAGAAGGGGCAGGATGCTTTGCTTCAGTCAGCTGGAAGGTCTGAATGGGGGGAACAGTACATGGATTTTTTTTATTTTTCTTTTCCAAGATAGTTTTTCTGTATAGCCCTGGCTGTCCTGGAACTCTATAGACCAGGCTAGCCTTGAAACCACAGAGATTCACCTGCCTCTGCCTTTACCCCCCCCCCCCCAGTGCTGGGATTAAAGGCATGCGGCGACACCACCTGATTTTCTTTTCTTTCTTTCTTTTCTTTCTTTTTTTTTTTTTTTTTTTTTTTTTTTTTTTTTTTTTTTTTTTGGTTTTTTGAGACAGGGTTTCTCTGTGTAGCTTTGGAGCCTATCCTGGCACTCGCTCCAGAGACCAGGCTGGCCTCGAACTCACAAAGATCCGCCTGCCTCTGCCTCCCGAGTGCTGGGATTAAAGGCGTGAGCCACCAACGCCCGGCTTCCTTTTGTTTTTTTTTAAAGACAGGGTCTTACTCTGTAGCCCAGGATGGTCTTGAACCTGTGGTGAGCCTTTTGCCTGCCTCAAGTTGCCTAGTGTTGCAATTGCAAGTAAGAACCATTTCTTGGCTTTTTTTTTTTTTTTTTTTTTTTTTTTTTTTTAAATAGGATCTGGCTATGGAATAATAATAGGCTGGCCTAGAACTTGCACTATAAGCTGCACTCTTGATCTCCTTGTCTCTGCTTCCTCAGGTGCTGGGACTATATAGGCTTGCATCACCATGCCTGGCTGGATATTTGTTTTTTATCTGCACATAATGAGTGACCTTTGACTTTAGCTTGAATTCCTAACTGTGTAGATCTGGATTAAGTTATTTTCTTGTAAAAGAAGACTGTTGAACAGCTTCTCTCTGCAGCACACGTGGATGTAGGGGACTATCCTCACAATAGATTATAGAGACTGTAGTGAAGAATGTTTAAAACACAACAGTCTTGTCTGAGTGTGGTGGTGCACACCTTCAATTCCAGGATGTAGAGGCAGGCAGATCTCTGAGATCTAGAGCAGCCTGCTCTACATGGAGTTCCAGGCCAGCCACAATTATATAATGAGATCCTGCCTCAAAAAAAAAAAAGTTTTCTGGGGGCTGGAGAGATGGCTCAGCCGTTAAGAGCATCAGCCGTTAAGAGGACCCGGGTTCAATTCCCAGCACTCACACAGCAGCTAACACTGCCAGTAACTCCAAGACCTGACACCCTCACACAAACACACATGCAGGCAAAATACTAATACATATAAAAATAAAAGAATAAGTATATAAAAAATTTTTAAAATGTTTTCTATTCACTTTTAAATATCCTATGATGGTTGTTTATACCCAGTTCATAAGCAGAGTGACCCCCTGAGTGCCTTGCAGTCACCAGAATTCCAGTGAACACATTCATAGCTTTGACTTTCTACTCAGGCTCTATACTACTTGGTGTCACTTCGTTATGACCTCCGTTGTAATTTTCTCACTGCCCATAATTATTCAGACTGATACCTATCTTAAGTTAGTCCTGATACTGTCAGTCAATTGTTCCAGTGACCAGTTGGTTAGGAGAGATGGTGGGGGAAGTACTTTTAGACTAATAGCAGGATTATTTCAAGTGGAGCTAGATTCAGCTGCACTTGAGTCTATTAGGCAGAGCAAACCTCCCTGGTCCTACTCAGGTAACTGGATTTGTGGAAAGTGAGTTTTAGTGACTGTGAGGTTTCGAGGGTCCCACTCACCCGAGGATCTTACCAGTTCTTTCAGCATGAGTATGTTGCCATCCTTTCCTATCTGAGCTGGTAAAGAATGACTTCATTTTAGGATAAAAAATAAGTCCCTTACATCTGGAGTGTAGCTTTTCTTTTGCTCTCATCTCCTTAATTGGCTTTTTCAGAGGAAGAGGCAATGGTGGGTAATCATTGCTAAATATTGCCTTGTAATCTTGAACCCTCTCCTCTTCTCCAGACAGTTAAGCCTTTGAAAAATCCTGGTTGGGAGGAAATGAGAGCTTATACAGCTCTTTTTCTGCTGTAGAGAACCTCAACCAGAGTGCACCACCCACTTCCCAAGACACCACTGTGTGGGCACCTCTATTTGTTCATTTATGTATAAAACCTCTCCAGGCTACCCTCATACTTACAGCAGTTCTCCTTCCTCTGCCTCCCAAGTGCTGGGATTATAATCCTAGATCACCATACCCAGCCCAGAAGATGACTCTTCTAACCTTTTTTATTACAAGTTGTTTGCCAGATCCAACAATCTGCTCTGGACCTACTGAAAGTTTGGAGATTTGTGTTTTTCTTCCACATATAGGTGAAAGTGATGATCTTTCGAGAGTCAAACAACCTAGTGAAGTCCCTAAGTCAGTTACATACACATTAATGTTAAGTAGCCATTGTCGGGGGAGGAAAGATGATAGTTAGAGGAGTATTAACTATTCTAATTTGTGCTGATAAACTTCACTTATCGAGATAACATTTTTGGCTGCATGCATCTGAAACTTCATCTTGCCTCATGTGTTTTCCATTTTTTCTTTCTCAACAGACTAGTTCATGTTCTCTTCTCACCTTCATCCTGTGTTCAGTGTCCATCCTCACTCCGTCCTTCCTCTTGCAGCTCCATCCTGTTTCTTTCTCTGTACCCTTTTATGTTCATCCCATGGCAGAAAGTACTGGTGGCTCGGCCTGCATGCCGCTCTCTCCTCTTGTGCTGGCATGTCATGGTGGCACTGTTGTGTTCTTTTCCTCTTCCCTTTTACTAACAGACGCAGACCAAACTGGAGCATGCCCGCATTAAGGAGCTTGAACAGAGCCTGCTCTTTGAAAAGACCAAAGCTGACAAACTCCAGAGGGAGTTAGAAGACACTAGGGTAATGGTTTTCACTATTTGATGAAGCAGCTTCACGTGTGTGAGTGGTGGGCACATCGGGTGACATGCCTGTTGTTGGCCTGAGCCTTGACTCAGTGGTTCAGCCTGAGTTTGGTCTCAGTGCCAGTCAGGTACTCATGAGCACAGAGTGATGAGTAGGTACAGGTGTTTACATTTATGTAAAGTATTTTGTCAAAGGTGAAGACTCAACCAAAGTCAATATTAGCAACCTTATAACTATAAAAACTCCATGGTTACCCACAACATATTTGAGATTCTTTGTGTTAATACTTGGAAATACTCCTCTCCAGTTTCCACAAGCAGTCAATTGTCCTCTTGTTCTCATATTCCTAGTTACAGGGTTTTCTAAATAAAATATTCAATTTCCTGCTCTTGCTCTGGCCTATTGGGAAAAAGAAATGGAAACATTAGCTCTTTCTGATGAGAAATAAGGACTTCGGCCCGGATTTTTTTTTTTTTTCTTTTTTCTTTTTTCTTTTTTCCTCTTGATAGCTGAGCTCATGTTTCCCTTCTTTCTGTCACCAAGGTTAAACATCTCAGAGGTTAGGAAGGACAGGTGTGTTGGGAAAAGAGTGACTTCTTTTGGGGCCAGGACCTCAGTTCTTTTTCCCTTGATATGCTAAAGCACCTGTAGGGTTGCCATGCCTCATTCTAAATGCTTTGTAATGTCATCCAGCCTTTCATGGCCCTGGGAAGCAGATAATGTTATTCTCATCCTTTCTATAAGCTTTCAGAGAGCAAGCAAGCACACAAGCACAAAGATATAGAGATTTTGTTTAAGGTTACACAGCTAATAGTAATAGTGGGGCCAGAATTTCCTTCTAGGCCATTTGGCTCCAGAGTCTGTGCTCTTAACCATTACAGGGTGGAATCTTTTAACTTGTGCTAAAAGAAATAGTCAGAATCACTCCATTAATATATATTTATATATGTACTTGTTAAATCATGTTTGACTGTGATTGACCTTAAAAATACTTTGTATCTAACTGATCAAATTTGTTACCCTGACTTTTCTTTTGAATCAGTAGTAATTGTCGGAATTCTTTTGGTGTGAAATCATTGATATAAAAATATAGACAAATGAATAATCTTTATTTTCTCAATCGTAAGTTTTTGTTTTCTGATAAAGGGTAGGGAGGTAGCTCATTTGGTAAGGTGTTTGCCTTGCAAGCTTGAGGATCTGAGGCTAGTCCTCAGATCCCAAGGGAAAAATGCCAGGCGTGGTGATGCACGCTTGTAATCCCAGCCCTGGGGAGGCAGAGACAGGATTCCTGAAGCTTGCTTGCCAGCTAGCCAGTCTGCTCTGTTTGGCAAACATCAAGCCAATGAGAGACCCTGTTTCAAAAACCAAGGTGGACAGAGTCGGAAAGACACTTGGCTTCCATATGCACTTGTGAGTATATACAGGTACAGACACACAGATGTGTGCACAGACACATACATACAAATAAAATAATAAATGAGAGAATAAACAAAGCTGGGGATGGTGGCTCATGCCTGTAATCCTAGCACTTGGGAGGCTGAGGTAGGAGGATTGTCACAAGTTCAGGTCTACCCTAGGTCATACAGACCAAAGCCAGCCTCAGTCTGAAGAAAAAAAAAAGAGAGAAGAAAGAAATGGCTTCAGTTGGTCTCAGAAATGAAAGATTCCCAGCATGTATTTGGTAAGGGAAAAAAAAAAAAAAGGATGAGATAAGAATAAGTGATAATTTGGTACCATTTCTTTACAGCCTGAGGAAGCAAGACTTGATCTGGGAAATACATAGTGCTTAGGAGGAAGAGAACCTTTGGTCTGACTGAATTAAGGAAATACATTTTTTTTTAAACTTCTAAACTCTCCTCTCATGTCTTAGTTTTGTTAGCAGACAAACTTTGGTTTTATGCTGGATGATAAGCAATCATAGTGCTTAGGAGGTAGAGAACCTTTGGTCTGACTGAATTAAGGAAATACATTTTTTTTTAAACTTCTAAACTCTCCTCTCATGTCTTAGTTTTGTTAGCAGACGAACTTTTTGGTTTTATGCTGGATGATAAGCAATGTATTTGCAAATGAACTTCTGCAGCCATTTCAAATCAGATTTTACAGTCTTCCATAACCAACAGTGTCTTCTGTTGGTCCTCACTCTTGGTTTGCCAAGTGTGAAAATAACCAGTGGTCCATTGAATCCCCACATCACCTACAGTCCTTTTCAGGAAGCATTTTAGAATTTCCCTAAGCCTTAAGTCCAGTTAAGCTTCCCTGGTGAGCAAGAATAAGAAACAGTTCCTGACTTTTATGGCCATAAACTAACAGGAACATTTCAACTGAGGTCAGACTTTGGGAAATAAAACTTGAAATAGAAGTGACAAAATGCCACATAGAGAACCATCATCCTATTGTTTTCATTTGCTTTTCACTTGGCCTTCTCTCAGTTTGACAGTTTTGTTGTGACTAAGAACTGTCACCTGTTGTATTTATGTTATAACCTTGTAGCAAGGGGTTCACTGATGCTTTGTGTCTTAGTTGTAGGTAAGAAATTCATGGATCCTCCCCTCTAGAGAACAGAATATAAATGAATTAACATGATTAATCTGAAGCATCTCCATAACTACAAAGCACCACACCTTTGATCAATTCTGGAACAGTCAGTGACTCTCCCTCTTTTCTTCTGGACAGCTTACTGAGCATCACAACGTGCTGGAGTGGGCAGAGAAAGCAGGAGACACACGTCTTGTGTTCTCTGCCCCTGTAAAGGCACCATGGGCTGAGTCTAAAATGAGGAAATATTTAGTCATTGAAATCTGGTACCACTGGGATATTCTCTTCTATTTCCCAGATTAGTTAAATGATTTTTATGTTGTCAGATACCATTTTCCACATATTCTTTGTACCAACTGAGAGCCTAGGAGGAAGCAGTAGAGAAAAATTTTTCTAAGACTAAAAGGTACAAGTTGAAAGGTAAAAGACTAAGTGTTTTTCTCCTTAAAACTCCAGAGCTCAGATAGAAACCGAATGTGTGAAAGTAGCAAGAGTCTTCCAATTTAATCATACATTCCATTTGTGTACATATTAATGTTGAGAACCACTGGGTTAGGGAAGCAAGATGTGTACGTCAGAATGCTGACAACAGAGTTACAAAAGCCAGAGAGGGGTCTTTCTGTTGAGAGTCTTATGTATAATTGCAGGTAAGTGATCTTTTAATGCCATTTTAAAAAGCCAGTAAATTTTTGATTATCCAACTTAGGCTTTTATTCTACAGATGATGCATTTCTCACTGAAACATGGGTAATTGTAGATCTCGTATACCTGCTATAGAAGTAGAATGCAAGTCACATATATAGAATCTTAATTTTCTGATACCCACATGAACTGTTTAGTAAGTTACAGGTGAAATTAATTTGAATAATATATAAAAACTATATTTAAAATGCTATTTCATCATACAATGATGATTAAAATCATTAAGCTATTTTATGTCTGTTTTCTCTTGAGTCTTATCCTGATGTGTCTCTCGGTGCATCCTGCTCCAGATGAGCCATATTTCAGTGCTCAACCATATGTAGCTAGTGACTGTGCTCCCTTTAACTGACAGTTGAGGCTGTAATCAGCAGCCTCAGGTGGAGTAGCACCTGAAATGAGTGCTACTGAATGCAGGAAGGAAGAAAAACTGGCCAGATGAGCTTGCTTGCCCTCCAGGAGGCAGATTATCGGGCACTTTGGAAACTACTGTTTTGTTAATTTATCAGTTAATGAGTGCTTCCTGGTTTAAGTGTCTTTAGAGCAGAAACAGATATTGTTGGAGTGAGGTAAGCTCAATGTCCATTTGTGATTTCATAATGGTGGGAGTTTGCTAAAGATTTTAATTCCATATTATATCCTCCAGAATTGAGCTTAAGCCATTATTTCAGTGAGGGAGAAATCAATCCCTACAGGTAATAGCTTGGCTTTGCTTGATTCTAGGTGGTTTGTAAAGAGCTTCAGAAATAAGGAAAATCACCAGTGATTTGTTATTTCAGTGCTTTCTGTTTCTTATGACCGCTGTTACTAGGTGGCTACAGTATCAGAAAAGTCCCGAATAATGGAACTAGAAAAAGATCTAGCCTTGAGAGTCCAGGAAGTAGCTGAGCTCCGAAGAAGGCTAGAGTCCAGTAAACCTTCCGGGGATGTGGATATGTCTCTTTCTCTTTTGCAAGAAATAAGTGCTTTGCAAGAAAAGCTAGAAGCCACTCATACTGAGCACCAGAGCGAAATGACTTCTCTGAAGGACCACTTTGGAGCTCGGGAAGAGACATTTCATAAGGAGATCAAGGCTCTGCATGCTGCCACTGAAAAGCTTTCCAAAGAGAATGAGTCCTTGAGAAGCAAGCTTGACCATGCCAACAAGGAAAATTCAGATGTGATAGCTCTGTGGAAGTCTAAGCTGGAGACTGCCATTGGATCCCACCAGCAGGCAATGGAAGAGCTGAAGGTGTCTTTCAGCAAAGGTATTGGAACGGACTCAGCTGAATTTGCTGAGTTAAAGACACAAATAGAAAGACTGAGACTAGATTATCAGCATGAAATAGAATCTTTACAGAGTAAACAGGACTCTGAGAGGTCTGCTCATGCTAAAGAGATGGAGACCCTGAAGACCAAGCTGATGCAAATTATTAAAGAGAAGGAGGACAGCCTGGAGGCCGTCAAAGCGAGACTGGACAGTGCAGAAGACCAGCATCTAGTGGAAATGGAGGACACATTAAACAAACTGCAGGAGGCTGAAATTAAGGTAAAGGAGTTAGAGGTTCTGCAAGCCAAGTACAATGAACAGACCAAGGTCATTGGTAATTTTACATCACAGCTCCAGGTTGTTGAAGAAAAGCTCTTGGAACTTGATGCGCTTCAGAAAGCCAATTCCGAAGGTAAATTGGAAATCGAGACACTTAGACAGCAGCTTGAGGGAGCTGAAAAGCAGATTAAAAATTTAGAGATTGAAAGGAACGCTGAAAGTAGCAAGGTTTGTATTGACATCTTCCATCATTTCTTTTTAACTCATTTTCCATTTGTTATTTTTCATTGTATGTTACTTTTGAGTTGAGGCCATTCATCTTCAAAATCCTTGATTTAACAGGAATTGTGTGGTGTACCCCCTTGAGTATCATTGATTACTTTCTGAGGATCTCAAGCATGGTTTCACCTGAGATCAGAGCAAATAATGACCAGCCTTGTGAATTTTGGTTTCCTATCATCTGGAAACCTTATCTGTTACTTTATCTCCTGGTCATGATATAAACTCTTGTCTAAGTTTAATTCTAGGCTGTTTAAAAATAGAGCTGTTAAAAAAAAATCTATGTTTAATTAGACCTCCCTCCCTAAAATAGTGGTGTTAAGGTGGATATGGAAGCAGGGTTGCGGAGGAGAGAGAGATTGATTGATTGATTGATTGATTGCTTTCTAAGCTCAGGCTGGGCATGGTGGTACATGCCTGCAATACTTAGGGTGATGAGTCAGGAGGTTTGCCATTTCAGTTCCAGGCCAGCCTGGTCCACATAGAGATCCTGTCAAAAAAGTTAACTAAAACAGAAAACACTTTATAAGTTCATCTCTTCCCTTTCTGCCCATGTTACTCCCTTGCTTATAAGGTTATGTATAAAAGTAGAACATGAACTCTGTAAGTTAGCATGCTATGATAAGTAATGCTCACAGCAGAATAAGGGCAGGATGCTAGAGCCATTTGTATTACTACCTTACTTTTATGCCACAACAAAGAAACCATCTGGCTGTTCTTTTTTTGTGCATTTTGTTTGGGGAGACGTGGAAACTAGACAAATGTGCTGCTTGTCAAGGATTAGGAAGCTGAAGTGTCTACCAGCTGTGTCTCCTACCAGCCAACCCTGATAAATGTCAGCTTCAGTTCTTCAGGGGAGTCTTTCCCAGTCCTGCCGCTGGGGTGGGGGTGTCTGGTATTAATGATGAATGACTTTTGTGGAAAAAGCTGCTCTATTGGCAAAGAAGAAAGTGTTGTGGTGGCTAAATGGGGAGAGATGAAGACAGATAAAACAACAAAAGTCTGCTAAGTAATCATATTTGAAAATAAAATAGCTACAGGAAAAATTTTCTCTAATCTCATGTGAAATAGCAATAAAAAACAGGTTAACTAGAAGAGAATATGTGGCTAATAGTTGGGTCACGTTTTCACATAAAGATTTGATGAAAGCTGAGTTCTACTTAGTTCTAATTGCTAATGTCTAATGTATTTTTAAACATGACTTAAGTGTGAAATATTTTAAGCATACAAATATGCAGAATAATACAGACTGGCATTATAATATGCCTAGCCTGTCTATGCTAAGCACAGGCTCTACCACTGAATTACATACCCAACTGAACTTCATCAGGTAGCTCATTGAGGAAGTAAATACCCGCAATTCTTGCTTTAGGCCATGTTGGTCTTCAAATTTACGTATAGAAAAGTAGTATATTTTAACTTTTTAAAAAATAGCCATTAGGGGTCAGGTAGGTGGTGATTGGTGGTGCATGCCTTGAATTGCAGCACTTGAAAGGCAGATGCAGCCAGATCTCTATGAGTATGAGACCAGCTTGCTTTACAGAGCAAGTTCTAGGACAGCCAGGGCTGTTACACAGAGAAACCCTGTCTTGAAAAACAACAACAAAACAAACAAACAAACAAAAGAGTAAAAATATTAAATAAATAAATAAATAAATAAAGAAAGAAAGAAAGAAAGAAAGAAAAAAAGCCATTAGAGCTTGGAGAGATAGCTCAGATGTCAAGTGCTTTCTGTTCTTGCAGAGGACCCAGGCTTTGTTCTAGTTCCAGGGGATCTGATGTTGTCTTCCAACAGGCTTATGCAAATACATGGTGCACATAAACTTAGACAGGCAAACATATATACACATAAATAAAATTTAGTATATTTTGGCTAGATGTGTTGGCACACATTGCGTTGGAGGCCTGGTTGGTCAACATAGAGAGTTCCAGGACAGCCAGTGCTACACAGAAACCTTGTTTCAAAAACAAAATAAAAACCCAACTAAACAAACACAAAAACAAAAAACCCCAAGGAGATAGTCATACCTAGAACTGATTGTTTTTAAAGTCACTGGCTTCTTAGAATTTAAAAACAAACAAAAAAACCCAACTCCTTCCAGTATTGTTTTGTTGTATTTCTCATTCTTTTTACATTTTATTTTTTCCTTATCATTCTTTTTTGTTTCTTTTTTATTCATTTGCTTCTGTGCCATATAACTTGGTGTGTTAGGCTAATAGCATTACCAAAGAGCTCCAGGAAAAAGTGCTAATGCTCAGTAACCTGCAGGACACTTTGAGTGAAGTCAGTCAAGTGAAGGAGACTTTGGAAAAAGAACTACAGACTTTGGTAAGTACCTGTTGGATGGGATCTGAACCTCATTGTTTCTAGCTTTTCCTACTTAAAAGAACATTCTCCATTAAAAAAAGTACTGTAGCTAGGTCTGTACTTCTTCAAAAATATGGATTTAATTGAGTAAATTAGCAGCTGATAAATACCTTCAAGGGAACTGGATCAAATCGAATTAGCAGTTGAAAGGTAAGTGTTAACTTTTCTTTTAAAAAAAAAAAAGCCTTTTTTTTTTTTTTTTTTTTTTTTTTTCAGGTAAAGCAGTTAGATGGTTGTTGGCAGCTAATTTTACAAAACACAGATCTATCTTCTCACTTACACACCCAGCACCGTCAGGCCTGCAGCATCTCTTTTTTTGGCTATGGGCAGCATCTGTCCTGGTCTTCAGTGCCCTCTATTGGCAAGGAGTGTGCTATCTAATTGAATTGCCATCGGGTTGTATTCATTTCCTTTTGCATCTTTCTCCTTAATTCCAAATGATGTAGTGGCACAAGGCTTTAATCTCAGCACTTCTAGGCAGAGGCTCACAGACTCTGTGAGTTCTAAGCCAGTCTTGTATACATAGCAAGTTCTAGATCAGCTAAGGTTACATAGTGAAACCCTGTCTCAGAAAACAAAAACAAAACTAACCAAAGATTACACCCCACCAAATTGTAAGACTTTCAAAGTAAACAACCCAAAACTTTGGTCACTTTTCTTCTCCCTCCCTTTGCCTCCTACACCATAATTTTACCTTAGTTGAGGCTGGTAATTGTGGTCCATGGGGTTCATGTAAGCTTGCAGAGAACCTAGGCAGCTTCTCAGGAGCAGTTGCTCCAGCTGCCCCATAAGCCTCCCTGTTACTGTGCTACTTCTCTGGTCACAGTGGTGAAGTATTGTTTCTTATGTAAATGTCTGGTTTACAGTTTTCTATTTTTCTCATTCTCTGCAACCATCTGGTCTGAAACTCACTCAGCTGTGTAGCTCAGGCTGCCCTCAAACTCACAGCAATCCTAATACTTTAGCCTTTTGACTGCTGGGATTATAGGCATGAGCTCAATTTTCTACTTAAACATTTTATTTAATTTTAATTATGTGTAGCAAGTGCATTCATGGGTGGTGTGTGCACATTGAGTGCAGTACCTGTGGAGGTCAGAAGAAGGGGTCAGATTTCCCAGAGTTGGAGTTTGCAGGTGGCTGTGGGCTGCCTGCCGTGGGTGCTGGGATCTAAACTTGGGTCCTGTGCAAAAGCAGTAAGCACTAGCACTCTTGACCACTAGGCCAACTCTCTAGCCCCAAATTTCTACTTCTAATAATAGCTGTATCAGGCCAGGTGGTGGTGGCACGCCTTTAATCCCAGCATTTGGGAGGCAGAAGCAGGAGGATCTCTGTGAGTTTGAGGCCAGCCTGGTCTACAGAGCGAGTGCCAGGACAGCTAGGGCTGTTACACAGAGAAACCCTGTCTCAAATCACCCCTTCCCAAAAAACTATGTTATTCATCATACACATACACATATAGCTACGTAAATTTAAATTGCTACGTGTAGTACAATTTAGTTTCTCTGTTGCATTTTAAGTTCTTAGTAGCTATATTGCAGAAAGTTCTGTTGGACAGTCCTGGTATATAATATATACATTACATTAAAAATGACCTCCGAATTATTTTGTGATGGGGGGGTAGAGCAATAGGGTCTCTCTCTGTAGCTCTAGCTGTCCTGAAACTTACCTTGTAGACCAGGCTGGCCTTCAACTCACAGAGATCCACCTGCCTCTAGCCTCTGAGTGCTGACTCTTAAGGCTTGTGCTGCCATATCTGGCTATTTTGTGATTTGGAGTCCTTTAAGAAAATGTTTTAGGGGCTGGTGAGATGGCTCAGTAGGTAAAGATACAGACCTGAAGACTTGAGTGTGAGCCCTGGTACCTATCTAGTGGAAGGAGAGAACTGATTCCAGAGAATTGTCTTTTGCCCTCTACATGCACTCCACGGTGCATGTGCCCACAGGTGTACACACAATAAATGTAATTTTAAAAATAAAGTCAGTGGAACTGCCGAGATGGCGCAGTGGTTAAGAGCAGTTGTTGCTCTTTCAGGGGACCAGTGTTCAGTTCCCAGCAACCACGTCAGACAGCTCACAACAGCATGTAACTCCCGTGTTAGGGGATTTGACGCCACACACCTCCAAGGTGCTCCAAGGGCACCCACACACATTTAAATGTACATACCCACATAACACCGACACATAATTAAAAATAATAAGTAAATTTTTTTTTGAGACAGGGATTCTATGTAATCTGTCTGTTCTGGAACATGTTCTGTAGATCATGGTGGCTTCAAACTCAGAGATCTATTGCCTCTGTCTCCCAGTGCTGGGTTTAAAGATATGTGCCACCATACCCAGCATAACATTATTATTATTATTATTTTTGAAACAAGGTTTCTCTGTAGCTTTGGAGCCTGTCCTGGAACTAGCTCTGTAGACCAGGCTGGCCTTGAACTCACAAGAGATCTTCCTGCATTTGCCTCCCCAGTGCTGGGATTAAAGTTGTGAGCTACCAATGCCTGTCGAGTTACTTAAAAAAAAAAAAAAAAAAAAAAAGGCAAAACCAAAACAATGTAAGAGTATTCTTCTACATGCTCTTGGAAGAACAAATGCTACCCGAAGCCTAGCTTTGTGAATGACATAAGTGGGCACTCTGTGGACTTACGCTAGCTTATGTGCTCATCTTTCAATAGTCTCTGTTAGAAATATTCATTAAAAAATGTTTTGGGGATGCTGGAGAGATGACTTGGTTGTTAAGAACACTGGCTGTTCTTGCAGAGGACTCAGGTTCTGTTCACAGCACTCACATGGTGGCTCACAACCACCCACTACTCTGGTTCCAGGGTGTCTGTATCCTCTTTCTGCCCTCTGTGGGCACCAGGCATGCATGCAATACATAGACATACATCCAGGCAAAACACTCATACACACAAAATCAAATTAATCTTTTAAAAGTTACCATGTTACAGCTACTTCAAAATTTATTTCAGGAAAACCAGAAAAGTTCTAGCTTAGCTTGCCATCATGTTCAGAGCAGGAGACCTTCCTCGTAGGTGACGACAGGTGGAACAATCTGCTCATAAAGTTGTGGATGAAGATATTAGGCTTGAATTTAGTTCATATTCCTCTGGATACTCTCAGCGGAAAGAAACCCAGAACTCTTTCCCTATTGTTCAGGCAGATTCTTTTCTTTTTGTACTTTTTCTTTTTTTCTCTTTTTTTTTTGTAGAAGGGATTCAGCCTAGGGCTTTGCCTTAATAGGTAAAATACCACTGAGCTACATCCCCATCCTTCAGGCAGGTTTCAGAGGAGAAGGCAGCTCTTGGAGGGTTAGTCATGACAAAGCATCTTCCCGCAGCGTGTGTGCGTGTGTGTGTGCTTGTATAAGTGTATATGCGTGTGTATGTGCGTGTGTGTATATGTGTGTGAGTGTATGTGTGTGTGTGTGTGTGCATGTGCGTGTATATGGTTGTGTGTGAGTGTGTATGTGTATGAATCAACTTACATATATATACCCAGTCATATACTTGTGTACAGATACATATGCATGCATACACATGCAAACCCACTCGTGTGTGCACATGTGCACAATACACAGTTGGTAGTTCATTGGTGTCTACATGTTTGAGGTGTATAGTCTTAATGAAACAGGCTACAAAAATAAATACTATGGTAACTCATAGACACATGTAGTCTTTATCAGCTGAGATCCTTGTGTGATCAATATCTGATTTTTTTTCTTCAGAAAGAAAAGTTTGCTGGTGCTTCAGAGGAGACTGTCTCTGTTCAGAGATGCATGCAAGGTACGTCTCACTGAAGTCTGAAAGCTGTGTCATTAGGTGGGTGGGGCCTGGCTTTGGAATTGCATAGTGTTGCTAATTGTCATCATCTTGGAAGTTATACAATGAACAGAAAAACTGCATTCCATTGATTTCCCAAATCTTCAAACTCCAGAAATAGTCATGTTTTCTTTTGACCTAAGGCTTGTTGAGTGTTGCTGAGAAGGATGATCTTAGCTGAGCTTTTGCTTCTGGTAAGCTTTGGGTTTTGACTGGAAGGAAAGAGATGCCTAGGAAAGGCATAGGGCCTCATGATGTGCCAGTGTGGGGAGGCAGCAGAGCTTCATGCCTCCCTGTCACTGCAGTGTGTGATTGGCAGGGCCCTCATGAGCATATGCTTGGTTGTGTTATAAGCCAGCCAAGCTCTGGGTGACCTATGGAATGTGATATATATTAAACTTTTAACTTTATCCTAATAGACACTGTAAATAAACTGCATCAAAAGGAGGAAGAGTTTCACATGTTGTCTTCTGAACTGGAGAAGTTGAGAGGAAATTTAACAGGTAAGTTGATGTCATCTGGTGACAAGCTATTAAATACAATAGAGTGTCTAGGATAAGACTTTATGTTAAATTGATTGTGTGTCGGTATTTCTGGGGCTGGAGAGATGGCTCAGAGGTTAAGTGCACTGACTGCTCTTCCAGAGGATCTGAGTTCAATTCCCAGCAACCACATGGTGGCTCACAACCATCTGTAGTGAGATCTGGTGCCCTTTTCTGGTGTGCAGACTTACATGGAAACGGGATGCTGTATACATAATAAAAAAGACTTTATGTTATAGTCAGACACTGCATCACTCTGTGTGCCGGCCTAACACTTGGTCTGTAACTCTGTGCATTTCCTCTTTCCTCTGTTTTATAAAAAAAAAAAAACAAAAAAAACAGGATCTACCACTGCTGCTGCTGCTGTCCTTGTTCAGTGTTTCACACAGACAACCACACAGATGACTGATTACTTCCTGCTCTACCCTTACCCTTTTGTTTCTTCTCAGTACAGTGGCCAGAGAGTCAGATCATGTGACTTTTCTTCCATCTCACTCACTAGAGGTGCAGTCCTTGCCCATTAAATCCCATATCTCAGCCGGGCGTTGGTGGCACATGCCTTTAATCCCAGCACTCGGGAGGCAGAGGCAGGAGGATTGCTGTGAGTTCAAGGCCAGCCTGGTCTCCAGATTGAGTACCAGAATAGGCTCCAAAGCTACACAGAAAAAAACCCTGTCTCAAAAACAAAAACAAAAACAAACCCCATATCTCCAGGAGTTTGTCTTAGGCTCTTCTTCCCCTCACCCACTGCACTCTGGCCATATCAGCCTCTTTGCTTTTGTTGCACATGTCAGGCCATGTGCTGCTTGGGAGCCTTTGACTTGCTTTCTGCTTCCTATCCTTTCTTCAGGTCTTTACTTACATGTTACCAATTCAAAGGGTTCCATGTCATATTTTACTCTTTCCTTCTTTCTTCTTTTTAAGATTTTATTTATTTATTACGTGTATAATATTCTGCTTCCATGTATATCTGCACACCAGAAGAGGGCACCAGATCTCATAACGGATGGTTGTGAGCCACCATGTGGTTGCTGGGAATTGAACTCAGGACCCCTGGAAGAACAGTCAGTGCTCTTAACCTCTGAGCCATCTCTCCAGCCCCACTCTTTCCTTCTTTCAACATACTTTCTCTACTTCCAGTTTCTTCCCTTAGCACTCAGCTCTTTGTATTTATATTGTTCCTGTCTTTATTCTGCTTTTTGTCTGTCTTTGCTAGAATGTGATTCCCATGTATGCAGAGATGGCTATCTGCAAACATCCCCAGGATAAGGATACATTCAGTAAATTTTTATTGCTATTAACACAGCAGTGCTATTTCTTTTCTGTATATATTCAGATATGGAGGCAAAATTTAGAGAGAAGGATGAAAGAGAAGAACAGCTGGTAAAGGCAAAGGAAAAATTAGAAAATGACATTGCAGAAATAATGAAGATGTCAGGAGATAACTCTTCTCAGTTGACAAAGATGAATGATGAATTACGTCTGAAGGAAAGGTATGTCTGACTGTGCTGGAGAGTACGCCTGTTTTAGAGTAGGCTCAGTCATAAAGTCTTGAACTAAAGGCTCTGGGCTGCTGGGTGGACATAATCCTAGCACTTGGGAGGCAGAGGTAGGTGGATCTCTGTTAGCTCAAGGCCAACTTGCTCTACAAAGTGAGTTCCAGGATAGTCAGGGCTACATAGTGAGACCCTATCTTTTTTTTGTTGTTGTTGTTGTTCTGGGACAGGGTTTCTCTGTGTAGTCAAAAGTCATTCCTCTAGCACCTTAAACCCTTTTTAAAGATAGGGTCTCAGTGGCTTGGAACTTGTTGAGTAGGCTACACTAACTTGCCAGAGAGCCCCAGGGATTGGTTTGTCTTTGTTTCCCTAGTGCAATCCCACCTGGCTTTTTGACATGGGTTCTGGGATTGAACTCAGGCCCATATGCTTGCAAAGCAAACACATTACTATCTCCCCAGAGCCTAGCTGGTTCTCTTTAAGCAAGATTATTTATGGTAATTACTATTTTTTCTTTTCCCAAGGGGCACTTAAATGTCTTTTGGTAACTTCCTTTACTGAAAATTTGAAACTTATTTCCTTTAATATTTTTCTTAAATTTTTTTAGATGAAAAAACCTGTAATAAAATATTTTAAGATTTGTTTATTTTATGTGTATGTGTTTTTTGCCTATCCATATTTAAGTGTACCATGTGCATGCAATGCCTTCAGAGGTCAGAAGAGGGTGTCAGATTCCCATAAACTGAAGTTATGGATGGTTATAAGCCAACTTACCTGATTTGAGACAGTCTCTGTATAACCCTGGCTGTCCTGGAACTTACTGTGTAGACCACACTGACCTTCAACTCCCAGGAATCTACCTGCCTTTGTCTCCCAAGTGCTAGGGTAAAAGGTGTGTACCACCATACCTGGCGTAATATATATATCTCAACTCATGTTTCTTTATTGATCTATTAATATAGAGTAGTAAATTCTTGCAATTATAATAATTGTTACTCTAAATGTATTTATAATAATCACAGTTAAAACTCTCCAGGCAGGTCATTTTCAAATCTGTCTTGATTTCAGTATAATTACTCATAAATTTTGCAATCTGTTAAAGTTGGTTTTTTAAAATAATTTATTTATTATTTTATGTACATTGGCATTTTGCCTGCATGTATGTCTGTGTGAGGGTGTCAGATCTTGGAGTTATACCCAGTTGTGAGCTGCCATGTGGGTGCTGGGAATCGAACTGAGGTCCTCTGAAAGGACAGTTAGTGCTCTTAACCACCCAGCCATCTCTCCAGCCCAATATAGTTGCCCCCCCACCCCAGACAGGGTTTCTCTGTGTAGCTTTGGAGCCTGTCCTGGCACTTGCTCTGGAGACCAGACTGGCCTTGAACTCACAGAGATCCGCCTGCCTCTACCTCCCGAGTGCTGGGATTAAAGGCGTACGCCACCAACGCCCGGCTGATATAGTTGTTTTTTATAGTATATTTCTAATATAACTCTTCAGTTTAAAACATGCAAAACATGGGACTGGAGTTATGGCTCAGAGGTTAAGGGGGCTAGCTGTTCTTGCAGAGGTCCTGAGTTCAATTCCCAGCAGCCACATGGTGGCTCACAGTAATCTTAATGAGATCTGGTGCCCTCCTCTGTCATGTAGGCATACATGCAGGCAGTGGAGTGTGTACATAATAAATAAATGACTCTTTCCTTCTTGCTGTTTAAAAAAAACACACACACATGAAAAATCTAGCTGTCAGGATGGCTCAGTAGATAAAGTGCTTGATGCATGAGAATGAGAGTTCAGACCCCCAGAATCTAGGTAATCCCTGAGTGCCTACAATGAAATGGGAGGTGGAGATGGGGATCTCCCAGCATGAAGCAGTAAACAAGAAACCCTACTTCAAACATGGTAGGAGGTGAGGACTGGAACCCAAGGCTACCTTCCGACCTCCATGTGCTGTGCCTGGACTCACACATGAACATACACACAGTGACCACACACACACACACACACACACACACACACACACACACACACACACACATGCCCATTGCATGTACACATAGCATATGCACACGTATAAGAACTATCTGATAACTTAAATTGAAACTTATTCTAGATCTGTGGAAGAACTACAGCTAAAACTTACAAAGGCTAATGAAAATGCAAGTTTTCTGCAGAAAAGTATAGGGGAAGTTACTCTTAAAGCTGAACAGACCCAGCAGGAAGCAGCTAAAAAGCATGAAGAGGAGAAGAAAGAATTGAAGGAAAAGTTGTTGGAACTGGTAAGGAGAAGTGAGGGACTGCTGGTAAAGTGTGTGGGTCATCACTGTGTGGCCAGATGCCTTACCCCTTCCTTTTGGTTCTTTAGGAAAAGAAGATGGAAACAAGCCACAACCAGTTTCAGGACCTGAGAGCCAAGTATGAAAAAGCCAGTTCTGAGACAAAAACGAAGCACGAAGAAATCCTGCAGAAGGTACAGAAGATGCTGGTAGACACAGAGGAGAAACTGAAGGCTGCTCAAGAGGCGAACAGAGGCCTGATGCAGGACATGGAGGAACTGAAAATGCAGGCAGACAAAGCCAAAGTATGTTCTGGGGCAGAAATAGTAAAATTGTGTTATGTCTTAGCTAAGTTGCATGTGGAGTCTACAAGGGAGCTTAGGAGTGTGTGTGGTCTGTTCAACTCTGCATGCATGGCAGAGTGGTAAACTGCATCTTTTGTGGCTTTCAGTGTTTTGTGCCAGCTGTTCTTCCTTGTAGGGGAGGGTAATGGCTATAGGTCTTTCCCTGAATGTACTGTATAGCCATCACCACCCCTTGTGCTGCTTGTCCCAGCAGTTACAACCTCTTACTGTTGCCTGGGCTCTGTCTGCTTGCTTGCAGTAGACTCTCTGTTTGGGAAAGCATCTTCTGGTCTTGGCTGAGCCTGCTCCCCCTTGTACTAGGGTGCAGAGAGACAAAGGTTGGAAAAGCAGGAGGCAGAGGCGTTGTAGGCATTGTAGAGGAGAGCCGCTGGCTAGCAGAGTCTTACAGGAAGACTTAGAACTCAGAAGAGGACTTTGAATGTCCCCAGGAAAGCTCTGTGAACTTGCTGACAAGCAAGCTGCATTCAAGTAAATCAAGAAAATATCTTATTAGTTGGAAATAGTTAGAACTGGTATATTGAGTTTCACTTTATGGTGTCAGGATTGTATTTGCACCCCAATATGTTCTTTGACTTTGGTAACTTAGTAAAGTTTACCCTTTCTGCTACTATTTAACTTTTTTATTGCTCAAAAATTATTTTAAATGTTTATTTTTATTGCATTAGAAAAATGCTTATGTATAAGTTTACTAGAAAGAAATTATGAAAGAGAACTTGAGACTATTAAAACTCTTGTTAGGGCTAGGGATGTGCCAACCTACTCTGCCCTAGTATCAAATCTCAGGACCAAAACAGAATAGCAACACAAACCTCATACTGTCTGTTAATTAAGAGTACCATGAGGTAGTACATGTCAAGTGTAATGGGTGTATTCCCCCCTTTTCTGCATGCTGTCAGAGCTTTCTCCTATGCCCTCTTTTCTCAGAACACCCAGCTTGATACATCAATTATTGGTAGATGTGATTCCCATGTTTGATGATGTCTGTGTAGTCCCCCATGTCTCAGCAGCTTCCAGTTTTGTTGACTGTACCACAGCATTCTAATGGCTTGTGTGAAGCTGCACTGACTTTGGCAGTTTTATATATAAACCTTTTGGTTAAAATACCAGAATCATTCCTCTTACAAATTTGTCATCTAGATACTTGATTTTAGTGAGTTACAAACTCTGGAGAGTCTGTTGAGACCTAAGTAGGTCTCCCCAAGGAAGGTTAGGTGTGCAGTCTGTAAGCCTTTTTTCAAGAGGCCACAGAGCCAGTGAGCCAGTGACTCAAAACTCTGCTGTTTATTCCAGTAGCCACTAGCTAGATGAGACTGTGCAAAGCTAAGTTTGTACAGCAGAAAATTCAATCCTCTAGGTGCATCCAGTGCATTCTGAGAGCTTATTGGTCACATGTCTACCATGTACAGGAGTATGAATAACATGTTATCATTTATTTCATCATAGAAAATTCTGGGTAGTGCCAATATAGACATCATGAACTCATCTTATAAATAGTACATTTGAAAACATTTCATTGTAGCCAGCAAAGCCTAGAAATCAGTCTGCACTTGAGTACTGTATATATGATGCTGGCACTGACACTTTTAGCCTGTTGACTCCTCTTCCTACTAGGGAAGGCCTTAAACATTTTGATTAAAAATACCCACCTACTTAAGCTTCACTGTCTTTTGTTTTTGAAAAATTTTAATATGAATCTTTTCTGAGATAGAAATAATCAGACAGAACAGTAGGAAAGTCTTATCCCTAGTGATTTGTCAGAAATGATTTCACACATCGTTTCAAAGAGCAAAAGCTAGTAGGCACTTTGCATTTAATTTTGCTTTATAGTATCCCTTTATGCAGTACTTTTCTTTTTATCCCTTTGTTATTCAGGTAGTTTTTATGAAGCTTATTGTAGAAAATTCTAAACTTTCATGCCTTAGGCCACATTAAGTTATTTGGGCTTGCATTTGTCTGCTTGATTTCATTTTGTTCCCATTCTTTCCATCTTTTGTCCCTGTAGTCGCTAACTTATTTGTTAACATCAGCCAAAAAAGAGATTGAAGTAATGTCAGAAGAGCTGAGGGGTCTGAAATCAGAGAAGCAGCTTCTTGTGCAGGAGGCGAATGCTTTGCAGTTAGAGAAAGGTTCACTTTTATCAAAGCTTGTAGAAGTGGAGACCAAGATAACTTTGCTTCAGGAAGACCAACAGAAACTGTGGGCAGTAAATGAAACCCTCCACTTAGAGAAGGAGAAAGTCTCAGAAGAAAAGCAAGTTGCTGAAAAGTGTTATCAGCAGGAGCATCGGGATAAAGAGTCCCTAGCAGTTGAGAGAGAGAAACTGCTTAAGGAAATCAGTGTTGTGCAGGAGGAGCTCCTGAAGATGCACATGGAGAATGATGCCCTGGAAGCCTCCAAGGTGAGCATGCAGGTGCTCATCGAGGAGCTCCGCTTTTGCAAGGATAAGCTGATGGCCATGTCCGAGAAGGCCCGGGCAGAGAAAGAGCAACTGGAGGGGCAGGTCAAGAAGCTCACTGCCGAGAACATGTTCTTGTCCAAAGACAAAGATGATGTCATTCAAAAACTTCAGGGTGCTTATGAGGAGCTTGTCAAGGACCAGAAAGCCTTGGTCCAAGAGATCGATGAGCTCACGACTGAGAAGAAGTCAGCCGCAGAGAAGCAGATGAGCCTTGATAACACCTGCCTCACTCTAAAGGCAGAGCGGGAGAACCTTCTCCAGAGTAACAGAGACCTGCAGTTTGAGAAGGATACGCTGCGCCAGGGCCAGGAGAAGCTAAGTGCCAGCTTGGAGGCCACTCTGCAGGTCAAACAGATGCTCAGCACGGAGGCAGAGACCCTGCGCACGCAGCTGGACTGTACCAGCAAAGCGCTGAAGAAGGCGGAGCTGGAGATGAGACAGCTCCAGACCACCAACGCAAGCCTCACAAAGCTCCTGGAAGAGATTAAGACCTGTCGGGCAATCACAGACTCAGAGTGTATTCAGCTTCTCCATGAGAAGGAGAGTTTGGCAGCCTCTGAGAGGAAGCTCCTGGCGGAGAAAGAGGAACTGTTAAGTGAAAATAGAACCCTCGCTGAAAAACTCAGCAAGCACTCGGAAGAGGCCGCTCATCTTGAGATGAACCTAAATGAGAAGATCACGTACTTGACTTCTGAGAAGGAGATGGCTTGTCAGAAAATTGCTAGGCTTAAAAAGCAGCAGGATAGCCTCTTGAAAGAAAAATCAGCACTAGAGATGCAGAATGGAGATTTACTTGCTGAGAGGGAAAATTCTATCAAAGCCATAGGAGATCTTAAAAGAAAGTATGACCAAGAAGCTGCAAACAGACGAATAGCTGTGCAAGAGAAGATGAAACTGCTCGGTAACATCGATGCTCTGAAGAAAGAGCTTCAGGAAAGAAAGCAGGAAAACCAAGAGCTGGCCAACAGCAAGTGCGACCTCTCCTTGATGCTGAAAGAGGCTCAGGATGCCAAAAAGAATCTGGAAAAAGAGCACACTAACATGATGCAAGCCAAGGAGAACTTGAACGCTGAGCTGAAGACTTGCTGCTGTGAGAAGAACATCTTGCTGAGGGATGGCTTGAACCTGCAGGAAGAGTGCCAGAAACTAAATGAGGAGATAGGTGAACTTCAGCAGACTTTAATTCTAGAGAAGGAGGCCAGGGCAAAGGAAAACGAGACTTCTTTATATGAAAACAACAAGCTTCATGGGAGAATGGTGCTCTTGGAGGAGGAGATACAGGGGTTGAGGGCATGTACTGAGCAGCTCCAGACTGAGAATTTTACACTTGTCCAAGAAAAGACAAACTCAGAGCAAAAAGTAGTGGAAATCATTAAGGAAAAGGAGCTCCTGAGTGCAGAAACAGCTCAGCTCGCTGCCAACATTGAGACCCTCAAAAGCGACTTTTCTGCCCTTTCCAAGTCCAAGTTAGAATTGCAAGAACTACACAGCTGCCTCACCAAGATCCTGGATGACCTCCGCCTGAACCATGAGGTGGCTGTGACTGAGAGAGCTGAGGTGCTTCAGGACAACAAGAACCTCCTGGCTGAGAAACGAGAGCTGATGCTGAGAAATGAAGGGGCCCTGAAGGAGAAGGAGAAACTGGAAGAAAGCTACTTCATCCTCCAGAAAGAGATTAGCCAGCTGGCCCAAACCAACCGCCATATTTCAGCCAACCTCCTAGAATCCCAAAGTGAAAACCGTACTTTGAGAAAAGACAAGAGCAAGCTTACCCTTAAAATTAGAGAGCTTGAGACCCTTCATACATTCACGGTAAAGTGAGAAGTTCGAGTATTGAGTACCCAGACTCCTCACTAACTGCACTAACACTAGTGGCTTAGGTGATTTCTCTTCTTTGCAACCCAAGGGAATCCACCTGAGTAAGCCAGCTGTGTGTGTATGTCCAGCTTTTCATTACCACCAGGAAGGTAGATTTCATTACTCAATGTCTAATTGTAGTAGTCTCTCCTCATTTCAGAAAAAACTGAAAACTGTGAATAAAAAAAGATTCATTTCTTTTTTTCCTTTAATTTAAGGAGAAGCTGTGTTAACTGTAAAAGTTAACTGTTTCTTGGAGATTTCAGAGCAGTATTAGAATGTGCACACTGAAATACACTCTACTATTTGGCTTTTATTTCATTCATTATTCTGTCCATTTGAAGGTAGAGGATCCCACTGAAATCTCTGTGGCTGATAGTAGAGCACGAAGAATACAAAATTCTCATGAACATTATTAAACCTACCAAACGAAATTGTAATTAATTGTCTTAAAAAGTTTTGCTGGGCGTTGCTGGCGCACGCCTTTAATCCCAGCACTCGGGAGGCAGAGGCAGGCAGATAGATCTCTGTGAGTTCGAGGCCAGCCTGGTCTCCAGAACGAGTGCCAGGATAGGCTCCAAAGCTACACAGAGAAACCCTATCTCGAAAAAAAAAAAAAAAAGTTTTATGATTATTTTGATACTTAGTAGCTAAGAATTTGTATTCCTATATATACATCTTTTTTATTCACAGACACGGTTGTATTCATTGCTCAGTTTCTCTCATAGATTTTTCCCATTCCATGCTTCTCATGGAACACTGGAGCCTTAAGTTATAATTGCCCAAATAATTTATATTATATGAAAACTTCTTAGCTTAAGTTGAGTGAGCCTCAAATTGAAATAGCCAGAAAAATATTCTACACTTACACCAATAAATTTAAGAGCCATTCAGTTATTTAGGGTTGTTACTCTTCATCACCACCAAATAGCTTGTCAAATATATGAGTCATAATGGTGAGCACATGCTTGTCAGTGGAACTTGGAACTTGGATGTAGGTTTAGAGGGATGTGAGAACGCGAAGATGGTTTTAGAGTTGACTTCCTGAAAAATGCCATGGGAAGGGTCCATTACCTTGTTCTTCACAGTACAGACCCTGCCTGTCTCAGTTTGTTTGGTTTAGGGTTGATGACTCTCATCCTCTGTGTGCTGCTTAGCCACACAGACTTTGAGAGCTGCCTGGACAGTGCCATCTCAATGCCCCTGTTGGTGCCAGGAGAAAGTGCCCTTTCAGTTTCCTCACTTGTGTCTCTTTGTGCTCAGGCTTCTCAGACTGCAGAAGATGCCATGCAGATCATGGAACAGATGACCAAGGAGAAGACAGAAACGCTGGCCTCCTTGGAGGACACCAAGCAAACAAACGCAAAACTACAGACTGAAGTAATCAGATTTCAATTTCATTTGTTTGTTCAAAGAACAGCTTGCCGACTTCATGGAATGTTTGGTTACTTAACTCTAATGTCTTTTTGAAGTGTGGACTTATAAACAGGTTTGATCTATGTTAGAGTTGAATGTACATCATGCCATGATAATGTTGAATAAAATGTGTTACTTCATTATTTACTTAATAGCACTAAACGATGAATTCAAGGTGGCTCTAGATATGGTAATGAATGCCTATGGACACAGTACTTGGGAGATGGCAGCTGAAGGATTAGGAATTCAAGGCTAGTCTGAGCTACATGAGATCCTGTCTAAACAAGCAACCTACCTCAAAAATGAAAATAAAGCTCTAATATTGTGGCATTCTTAGATAACTACTTAATGATGGCATTTTCTAAGTTTTCATATCCTTCCTTTTTATTCTACACATTTCCCCCCTCAATGTTCTCCTAGTTTGGAGCTACCAATTGTCATTTCCCTAGCCCCCATATAGGCTTTTTCCTGGCCTAGTTCAATATTTACATCCTTTTGTGTTATCTTGAACGAGTCATTTCTAGAACTGGGTCAAATTTGTTACCTCAGGTTATTTTTGTTCTGTCTACAAGTAGCATTTCCCTTTGGGCCTTTCCTTGATACTTTGTTCCCATTTTCCCAGCTCCTAAAAATCCTTTCTGAGCCTAGGAGTGGTGGCCATGCTTTTAGTCCCAGCACTGGGGAGGCAGGGGCAGGAGGATCTCTGTGAATTCGAGACCAGCTTGGTCTTACAAGAGCTAGTTCCAGGACAGCCTCCAAAGCCACAAGAAACGCTGTCTTGGGGGGAAAAAAATCCTTCCTGCAAAGCTACTATCTGAATAGTTAGTTGCTTCACTAAAGTGGGGTGATGTGAAGGATGTGAAGTTCTATATAGCTTCTGTTGCTTTTTCACGTCGCAGGCAGGTAAAACATTCAGAAAGTTGTTCGAAGGAAGGGACTTCCAGGTAGAATAGGTACATGAAGACCAGGCCTCCTCATGCAAAGCTAAAGATCACAACCTTCTAAAATGGATATTTGAGGAAATTATACATGTAATTATAATTACATGTATAATTACATGTATTATAATTATACAGGTAAATAAAAGATTACAGAATGCACTTAGATGCAAATTAAAATTAGAAGCCCAAAATAGGTTGTTTTCCTAGCAGATGGGTTCTCTGTCTGTCTGTTATTACAAGACCACAAGGTGGACAAGCTGTTTCTTGGGCCCATTACAATGCTTTATTTTCTTTGTTCATAAATCTAGGATGTTAAAAGAGCACTGAGGGGGCTGGAGAGATGGCTCAGAGGTTAAGAGCACGGGCTGCTCTTTCAGAGGTCCTGAGTTCAATTCCCAGCAACCACATGGTGGCTCACAACCATCTATAATGAGATCTGGTGCCCTCTTCTGGCCTGCAGGCATACATGGAGAACACTGTATACATAAATAAATAAATCTTTAAAAAAAAAAAAAAAGAGCACTGAAAGGAAGGTGGTGATGTTACAATTAGTGAGGTACTTTCTGGATTTCTGGTTGATGGCCTGTGCCATGACAAAGGGAGACAGAGCCCTCCTCTGGCTATAAACAATAAGGACAAAAAGCCCCAATTGCTAGCTTGGCCCCAGAAGTACACCTTGTATGGTGGATGAGTAGAATAAGTTCTCTGTCCTTGATAGATGCTCTATTCCTACAATTCCAACCACCTGACAGAGCTTCTGATCAGCCGGTTCTGCTCATGAAATGCCTGACTTTCCCACTAGAGGGCAGGCAGGCGCCAAGAGGGCTGCAGGACAGTGGTGGGATGGACTGTGAGAGAGTGCTCTGCAGTCTCACTGCATGGCTTCTTCTTCTTTGTAGAAATTGCAGATGGATAACAATTTTTCTCCCAATTGACAAATGCTTCATTCAGATAAATAAATTTTGTAATGAGAGTTGGGTAAGTTTAAAACTGAAAGTATCTCCTACATTACTAGTCAGTGAGTGTAAGAAAGGGGTTTTTGTTTTATTACAAAGATTGATCCTTGATAATGTCGCTGTTTGACAATCCATTTCTTGCTTTTTAAAGGTAGATTGCTTTGAATGGCACCCTCAGTACTTACTGAGGACTGTTCAAGAAACCAACCAACCAACAAACAAAAGCACACAAGACTAAAGACAGCTTCTGTTTTGTTGTACACTGGTGATTTAGTTTGACATTTTGGCCAGGTATATGGGAAATAAAGGACAGAACGGGGAGAAGATATGCAGTGTATAACCAACTTGTCCTTTGTAATCTCTTCTCCAGATGACTTCCTGACGCTTATTACAAATGACTAATTTCATCTATTTTTAAATACGTGTTTTCGTGAATAATTTATCTAGCCATGTCACTGAAAAATGAAATAATTTTTTTTCTCTTTAAGCTGGACACACTTAAAGAAAACAACTTGAAAAATGTACAAGAGCTGAACAAATCAAAAGAACTTCTGAATGTAGAGAATCAGAAAATGGAAGAATTCAAGAAAGAAATGTAAGTTTCTCCTTCAAGGGAAATTATTTTAAGGGTTCCCCCCCCCCTTTTTTTTTTGTTTTTGTTGTTTTTTGAGGCAGGGGTTTCTCTGTAGCTTTGGAGCCTGTCCTGAAACTCACTCTGTAGACTGGGCTGGCCTCTAACTCACAGAGATCCATCTGCCTGGCTCTGCCTCCCCAGTGCTGGGATTAAAAGCATGCTCTACCACCTCCAGGCTATTTTAAGTTTTAAAAAGGAAAGCAATACTATTGTGGTAAAGTACTGGAAAGGTTTGTAAGGTAGTTGTCTATCTCTTTCCCCAAAATTCATTCCCCACAGGCAGGTTCAGTAACCACCATTAGAAGCACAGCTAAGCTGAAGATCAAAGGGACCTGGGCTAGCTGCTGAAATAAGAAACACGGAGTTTGAATATGACTTTGTAAAGCTGTACAGACACATGGAAGGCCATGTACCAAAGTTAAATTTTATGTTTAATGATAGCTGGTCATAACATGTAGAACTGTAATATCTTTTTATTAATAAATCTTTCAAAAGTAGGGTATGATGGTACACATCTTTAATCCCAGTACTTGGGAGGCTGAGGCAGGTGAATCTCTGTGAATTCAAGGCCAGCTTGGTCTACACAGTGAGTTCCAGGACAATCAGGGCTTCACAGAGAAACCTGTCTCAAAAATAACTAAAGTAAAAATAAATCCTTCAAAACTTTTTGTTTTGTTTTGGCTTTTCAAGACAGGGTTTCTCTCTAACAGTCCTGGCTGTCCTGGAACTCGCTTTGTAGACTAGACTGACCTTGAACTCACTGAGATCTGCCTGCCTCTGCCTCCCAAAAATTGGGAATACAGGTATGTGCCACCCCTGCCCAGCTCAAAACTTTTTTTTAATAGAAAAGAAGTCAGACATGGTGATGCATGCCTATCCAAGTACTTGAGAGTCTGAGACAGTTCAGTTGTTTTGAATTAGAGGTCAACCTGACCTACATGGTAAATTGCAGGCCAGCCTGGGCTATAAAGTGAGACCCTACCTCAAATGAGCAAAATCCAGTATATCATTTTCAAGATTTTCAATGTCTTTGATCTCTAACCCCAATACCTTGATTTTAAAAGTAATCAAGTCTTCTGCTGGACAGTATTTGGAAAACATTCTTTTGGGATTTTCCCATCAACCTACTGCCTAGCTTCAAGCTGCCTGTGTTTCCTTTGGTGATATCACCTGAGCTCTTGCCTTTCAAGCTTGGTTGTTTATTTGCCAGAGATTGATGTTTATGGCACTGTAAGTGATGGTCAGTGTATGGATTTCACTTGGTCTTTTGGTTGATAATTACACCATACCCACAATGAACCTGGAGATCTAGAGCCAGGTATTCTGGTGAGTTCATGTGTCCTTGAGTCCATGAACAATTAGACTAAGAAGGATGTCCAGATGGATTGTGTGGTTCTTGCCTTCAGGGCTTTATATCATTCATAATTCTAATAAGTAAATGATATTCAAGCCTCTGTTCCTGAGCCATTAACCTCAGTATGTTTGTTTATCAGTCTTGGATTAAACACTAGGTATGGGAGCTTACACATGTAATTCCCAGACTTGGGGTTCTGAAGCAGGAGGATTGTAACAAGTTTGAGGGAGCCTCAACTACACAAATTGCAGGTCAACTCATGATATGGAGATTGCCTCTTAAAAAGCCTAGAGACCATCACCAAAGAAAAAACTTGGAGGAAATTAGTATATGCATTGCCTCTACCAAGACTAGGTTGGTGAGATGGTTCAGTAGGTAAAGATGGAGGCAGATCGCTGGATGTGAGGCCAGCCTGGTCTATATAGTGAGTTTCAGGCCAGCCAGAGATAGACAACAAGACCCTATTTCAAAAGTTATAAATGAAATAAATTCTCCCATGAATGGTTTGATCTGAGCTACTCAGGTAAGAAGATACCCAGCTGATGTCTCTAGCAGTTGCCAGTAATCCTATCCTCTAGGTTTACAGATGTATAACTGTGATGATAGTCGGTAGGAGAGTCATATTTCTTTAGCCTGTCAGGAACAAATAATAAATAGGAAACTTATCACTGAAATGAAAAACAAATTCATTTGTTGAAAATAACAATTTAGAGCCAGACATGGTGGCTCACACCTTTAATTTTAGCACTTGGGAAGCAGAGGCAGACAGATCTCTGCAAGTTGGAGGCCAGCCTATTTAACATAGTAAGTTTCCAGACAGCCGGGGCTACATAGTGAGACCCTGTCTCAAAAAAAGAAAAGAAGGAAAGATAACAACACTTTAGGGGCTGAGAGAGAGCTCCATTTATCAAGTGCTTGCTGGACAAAAATAATGACCTGAGTTGAAATCCCAAATACCTGCAAAAAACCTGAATATGGTGGTGCATATCTATAACTCTAGTGTTGTTTTTGTCTAAGTTGTTCTATTTACCAATAATGACTTGGAAGTCAAATGTTGGGGTGAAAACCTGCTAGGTCAGAGAAGCCAAGACACAACCAGCTGAACTTCCTTTTCAGCTGGAGACCCAGCAAGAGAGTGTCTCTCCTCACCATGCCCAACCAAAAAGGACTGCAAATCTCTAAGTTCCCTCCCTACCCCTTCCTGTGCGTCCTCTGTACTCTGTGACTAATTTTTGTCAACTACTTGCTGGCTTTGCCCCCATCCAAGGTTAATATTCCACAACACTCCAGTGCTGTGTGGCAGAGATAGGAGGATCCCTGGAGTTTGCTGAATATCTAGTATAGTTGAAATGGTAAGCTTCAGGTATAGGGGGTGCTGAGTTAGGGTTTTATTGCTGTGAAGAGACACCATGACCACACCATGCTTTCTTGTAAAGGAAAACATTTCCCTGGGGCTAGCTTATAGTTCAGAGGTTTAGTCCATTATCATCATGGTGGGAAGCATGGTGGCATGCAGGCAAACATGGTGCTGGAGAGGTAGCTGAGACTTCTACATTTGGATCAGCAGGCAGCAGAAAAAGAATACCACATTGGGCCAAGCTTAAGCATCTAGAACCTTAAAGACCACCCCCAGTGACACTTCCTCCAGCAAGACCAAACCTCCTAATAGTGATACAATATATGGGCCTATGGGGGCCATTTTCATTCAAACCACCACAGGGAGAGACCCTGTCTCCAAACATAAAGTGGGGAGTGACTGAAGAAGAAACCTAATGTCTTCCTCTAGCCTCCACCTGTGTGTCATACACACTCACAGCATATTTGTACACACATTCACATACAAGTAAGAGCACATATACCATACAGAAAGAAACTGATATTTTAGTTACATTCAGAGAGGATAGATTCAAGGATAGTTTAGCAGTTTTCCTCCTGTGGCACAGTAGTTCTGCTACCTGGAGTGTGGGACACTGAGGTGTTCTTAGTTTCCCACTGCTAGAGTCCTCCTCTTGTGCTCTCTCTGGGCCACATTAGTACTGGAGGGGCAGAGCCACAGTGGATCCACCAAGAGAGCTCTGTGTTTAGACAGCATTCTCATTTCACACTGGTCATTACATAGCACTACTCCTTCAGTGAGTCTGCCCACTAAATGCCTCACTTAATGGTGTCCTATCACCCTTGCCAATTTGTGTAGGATCGGTGTCATAAAGAGACGAACGGTGGCTCAGTGCCATTGTAGAGTGCATGCTTAGCATGTGTGAGGTGTTGAGTCTTGAGGCAAAGTGGGAGTGGGAGTGGAAGGTTGTTCTTACAGCTGGGTATTGTGGTGCATGCCTGTAATCCCTGAAATCAGGAGACAGAAGCCAGAAGATCACTCTAAGCTTCAGGTCAGCTAGTGTTATCTAGAGAGAACCTATCTTATCCCTACCCTCAATTTGTCTTTGTGCCCTGCTTCATGCCTGTGGAGGAGTGGGAGTAAAAGACAGTGAGATGCCAGTTGCTGTTATGGTAATGGATGCCTATCTTTCTTCTGATCTTGCACTGAGGGAAGTTGCTGAGATGAGAAACAGGCCCTGTGTCAGGACTGCTTTAGATTCTCTCGGCCCACCAAGCCTAAGGAAAGTCCCTCTTTCTGTCCTTGACAAAGCACCCCATGGCTAGATCTTAACTTTGCATAGAAAATAGTGGAAGGAGGCCTGGGGAGTTGGTGAAAGGCCTGGCCAGTGACTCTGCCCTTGTCTGGGCCACACTTCAAGGCAAGGACATCTGCTTTCAAAGGACTGTGTGAGGAGAACAGTACTTCTTGGGTTGCTTTGCATTCCTTAGTTGCTTTCTTCAGTGCCTAAAGCTAGAGAATGAGCAGCTATGCATGCATGTGTGCAGCTTGAAAAGCACACAGTGTTGCCATGTCCTCCAGAGCTGTGGTGTTTGTCCCCACCAGATGGAATTGTGCTGCCTAGAGGACCTAGTGCCAGAGGAGATTCAGTGTTCTGACCGAGGTCCCTCTTGGCCACTGCTCTTATGACTGGAAACCAGCACTTGATTCCAGCAGGAGAGCAGTGATGAAGTGGCTTCCCATTTCTGTGTGACTTTCTATCTTAGAAGTGACAAAAACAGTTGAATTTTTATCTCTATATAGCTGGTTTAGTGAGATATCTAGACCATGTATCAATAAACAGAAAAGTTCTCTGTGTAACAATCCTGACTGTCCTAGAACTCACTCTATAGACCAGACTAGCCTCAAACTCACAGAAATCCACCTGCCTCTGCCTCCTGAGCGCTGGAATTGAAGTCGTGCGCCACCACCACCTGGCTAATAAATGAGTTCTTCTGAAGTTAGTGACAATCTGAGAAATACAGTATTTAGTTTATGATGGCTTCATCTGAACTAAAATCTTCTGATTAGCCAGTCAATGAACTTAAGCTGTGGTGTGTATGTATATATATGTGTATCTCTTAGTTTGCTTTCCTGTTGCTGTGGTAAATACTAAAACCAAAAGCAATGTGGGGAAGAAAGGGTTTATTTGGCTTATAGGTTATAGTCTATCATTGAGGGAAGCCAGAGTAGGAACTCAAGGCAGGAACCAAAGCAGAGAGCAGTGAGGAGTGCTGCTTACTGCCCCATTTACTCTCAGATGTATGCTCTGCTGCATGGTGCTGCCCCTGCCCCCATCAGTTAGCAATTAATAAAATGTCCCACAGATGTGCCCATAGGCCACTGTGATATAGCTAGTTCCTCTATTGGGCTCCCCTCTTCCCAGGCATGTCTAGGTTTGTGTCAAGTTGACAAAAACTAACTTGACAATATGGGAGTGGGTAGATGGGCTGATAGATTCACAATCGAAATCATTTCTTTCTCAGTTTTTTCTGTACTTATTAAACACACATCTTTGTAAAAATTCTAATTTAGAGCCGGGTGGTGGTGTCACACACCTTTAATCCCAGTACTTGGGAAGCAGAGGCAGGCAGATCTCTGTGAGTTTGAGACCAGCCTGATCTAAACAGCTAGTTCCAGGACAGCCTCCAAAGCCACAGAGAAACCCTGTCTCGAAAAAAAAAAAAAAATTCTAATTTAGTGTGCTAAGAGAATTTTTGTATAGATTTATTCTCCTAAATTCTCATGAGGCCACCATAGAGTACATGTTATATAGGTAGGTGGAGAATTAAAAATTGAGAAAAATGAAGATGCCAGGCACTGCTACCCATTAGATAATTGAAGTAAAAATAGATGTGTTCATGAATCGACAGATGGATTCATACACAGGTGACTGGATTCAGGATCCAGTCACGTATGACAGCTTGCTAAGAAGAGTTACCCAGCATAGACCTACTTAAAACTCAAAATAGCTTCAAAACCTTCTATGGCATAAAACTAGTATCTAGTGATTAAGTAAAAATATTTTTTAATAGCCATATGTAAAGGATAATAGTTCAGAATGTTTGTTTAGGTTAATTTTAATAATGAAAAATACCTAATAATGTCTACCTTATTGTTTGTATTGGCATTCATATGAGTTAGCTGGCAGGCTGTGTTATGTTTTTATTTACTTCTTTTAATTAACAATTAGCATTGTAGAAAGAATACCAAATAATTGCTACTTACTTAGAAAAAAAATTGCTTTGGGCATATCACTTCCCATTATCCTAAAAATATACTCAGATTCACAATTGCACCTGACTCTGATGGACACTGGTAAGTGGGACCACTGTATTTTTATTTTCAGCAAGAGAAAAACAGATTAAAGAGCTGTGCCTGTAGAACAAAGTGCCTTGGCAGCCCATTAAATCACTATCGCCTTAGTGGGTTTTGGTATAATTATCTAACAGAAATTTTCCTAAAGATGAAGACTGTACTGACCGTATCATTTGTCATCTATTTTACAGCAAAATTTGCTTTTGTGTGGGATGTGGGTGGTAATAGGGTAGAGATAGTGTTTGTTAGATATTTTAAAATGTCATAATTGTGAGCAGCCAGTCTCTTTTTTGAGAGATTAAAACATGACCTCTCCTTCATGTAGCTAACACAGTCTCTTGTTATTATAGATCTTATCGGGCACGTGACCCAGATCTATTTTCCTCAGTGCTGTGAAGCTGTTGTCTCCCACAGTTTCCTTGCTTGTCTTGTTTCCATGGTAACCCTGCACTCACTGTCCTTGCAGAGAAACCCTAAAGCAGGCAGCAGCTCAGAAGTCCCAGCAGCTTTCAGCACTGCAAGAAGAGAACGTCAAACTTGCCGAGGAGCTAGGGAAAACACGGGACGAAGTCACAAGTCATCAAAAGGTCAGTGGACCTTCAGTGGGGGGTTTAGATCTGGGGTGCTGGCATTTGCTGTTCTTGCAGCGTTCCTAGAGGCTACTCAGATTTTCTCCGTGTGACTAGTGTGTTTCAAATGGGATGGCTTGTTTACCTGTGTTGCATGTCTTCTTGCTTTCAGGGAGGCACACTGCTATAGGACTTAGGGTCACAGTGAATTGACAGTTCCACTACCACATCATAGTGCCAGACCTTACAAGCAATGGGAAAAGGTCCTTTTTAGATAGTCTTATAGCAGTGCAAAGAATCAAACATTATCTTCTCTCTGCCACAACTTTTATTCTACAATTATTCTCTTAAATTCTCTTAAGAATTTTTTCCCTCTTTCACTGAAACTGGTCTTAAGGATATGGATTCTAAGGATATGGTTTTGGTGTGAAGGTTACTGGTTGGTTTTGGTAGTACTTTCCCAATAGACTTGTGAATGTATGTGTGCTGATTTGTGGAATGTGGGTTCTAACTAGAGTGCATCACAGCCTGCTCGCTGAGATCTGTGTCACAGAGGTTTCTGACAGAAGTTACTTAAACATGAGAACAGAACTGATTGTAAACAATACTGTGTTCTACTTTGAATTCTTCTCTAACATTTGAATCAAAATGTTAGTCACATCTGACCTCTGCCAGAGCGGCTGCTGGAATTTTTAACCATTTATGCTTACTCTGCACTGCAAAGGAAAAAAAGATCTATTTCATGCTGCAAGCATTGGCTCTGACTATGTTTTGAGTCACTTCACTTGGTTTTCATCAGGACAGTTCACTGTGTGGGGAAAACACTTCATTTTTTCTTTTCATATTTTCAGGGCAGAGTATCACTGGTTGGCCTAGAACTCACTATGCAATACAGGTTGGCTTCAAACTCAGAGCAAGCCTTCTGCTTCTACCTCCCAAGTTTTGGGGAAGTCACCATGTCCACAGTTGATTTCAGACTTTAAGATTTTTGTTTTAACTGTCCCCACTTTCATCATTTCATGAAGGAAATGCTGCAGTCTCCCAGCTCCGAGCGTGTTGTCAGGCGCCGCAGGTTGTTGACAGGAGCAGACTCAGTGTGTGAGGTGTACACAGAGATGGCAGTGGTGCTCTGTCCCCTCTGCAGTTCTGTGTGACAGTACTCTTACCCCCATCTATAGCAGATGGTGGAAGCACCGAGAAGACAGTAATTTGTTGAGCATCCTGTGGCAGGAAGTGCCACAATGTTTGTCATCTTGTTTTGGCTCAGAACAGAGTCAAAGTGAGTTGACTTAAGCAGGGTCACTGCATTCTTTTTGATCAGCTTGTGAGAAATTTGAGTTCATGAAAAGTAGAAGCCCCTTTGACCTGAAGAAGATTTTCTTTTCTGTTGTTGCTGGAATATATACATCATGTGGGATGTTGAATACCAGGGTATCACCAATACTGGAAGCGAAGGATTTGGGTTAAGTGCCCAGTTTGTCTCATTGGCTTTTCTTTTTGATTTTTACCCATTTCTTTGAATATCTCTGGTAGAGACAGTGGACTCCAACTATAGAATGGGCAGGTAGGAAGCCCTGTCCTCTCATGCTGTGTTCTTAACTGGACTAATTATATTTCTTGTATCTTACTCAGCTCTTTATTTAGCTTTCTGCTGAAAAGATTTTGTGCTTAATGATTGAAAAGTCATTTTTCTGGGTGTTAGCAAATACCAGCTACAGCCATAGAAGAAACTTCCTTTTAAAGAGTGGAAGTTGGAAATGGTGGATGAGCCTGTCATCATAGCACTTGGGAAATACAAGCATGAGGGTCAGGAGTTCAAGGCTGACCTTGGCTACACTGTGAGTTTGAGACTACCCAGGCTACAATGGGCAGTTCAAGACTAATGTGGGCTATATGAGAGACCTTGCCTTTAAAACAAACAACCAAAAAGTTGGTTGTTATGTCACTTTTAGATTATTGTTTGTTTTTTATTATAAAAAGAAGTAAATGTCATAAATGTCAACTAAAACATGATAGCTTTGGTGATGGACACTTTCTGTGTTTTTTTTTTTTTTTTAAACTGGGGATCAAACACAGGGCCTCATTCATGTAAGACAAGAACTGTACCAACTGAGCTATATCCCCATCCCTGATTATGGAGATTATTAAAAGAGATACTAGCCAGTGGTGGCGCATGCCTTTAATCCCAGTCCTTGGGAGGCAGAGGCAGGGAAATCTCAGTTTGAGACCAGCCTGGTATACAGAGTAAGTTCCAGAACAGCCAGGCCTACACAGAGAAACCCTGACTCAAAAAAAACCAAAGGTAAATAAATAAAATAAGATAAATAAGTGATAATAACCAATAAAGATTATAGATATTTGTCTTGATATGTACACTCCAAAAGAATGGAGAAAACCAGCTATTTAAAATAACCTAGCTGGGTGTAATAGCTCATACCTGTAACCCTAGTAATTCTGGTACTTGGGAGGCTGAAGCAAAAGATTTGCAAGTTTGAGGACAGCCCAGGCTACATGGTTCCAGGTCAGATTGAACAACACAGACTCTCTCAATAATCTATTCCTCCACGCATGTGTGCATGCATACATACATACATTCATTCATGTATACATATATAAAATGGTTTATAATCAATCTTATTTTAAAGAAGGTAAATTAACTTGTCTAACTCTTACTATCTCTATGAACCTGTTGTGCTAATTATTTCGTAAAATTATGAATTTTCACTTAGTTAACTTCCTCAGGTTAAATGAGATTTTTTTTGTTTCTTCTTTTTGAAGTGTTGGGGATAAAATCTAGATATTTTTTGCATTAGTCAAGCTATTGGTGGTCTCTGTTAGAAATATAAATGTACCAGGGCTGTAGGTCAGTAATAGAGTGTTTTCCAGGCCTGCCTGAGATCCCAAGTTTAGTCTCTAGTACCACAAAAGGAAGGACGAGAGAGAGGAACTATGTTATGATGTTGTGGAATATTTGTTAACTTGCAAAGGTGTGTTGCATTTGTTTGACTATGTAAAGGCGTGTTCCTGTTTTACCTTGCCTGCCTAAGGTACCTGATTGTTCTAATGAAAAGCTGGTTGGCCAGTATTGAGGAAGGAGTCATAGGTGGCACTTCCAGGCAGAGAGAGTATGTAGAAGGACTTTAGACTCAGGAGAAAAAAGAAAAAAGAGACACTAGGGAGATGGCAGAGGCCAGCCAGCCACACATGGTGGAATCAGGAAAGTAACACATAGAAAATGAAAGACAGGTAAAAAGCCTCAAGGCAAACGTAGATAAATAGAAACAGATTAAATTAAAAGAGCTAGTGGGACAAGCCTAAGCTAAGGCTGACCATTCATAATTAATAACAAGTCTCCTTGTTTTTATTTGGGAGCTGGTTGGTGGCCCAAAGAAAAGACAAGCTACATTACAGAATTTGACAGAAAAGCTATTTTTAAAATATAGAAGTCCAATTGTATTACTACATTTAGTGTTTCACTCTAAAATTAAAATGGCAAAGACTACATTGGCAGGGTTAGGTAAATCCTGACCTAGGTTGCTTTACTTAGAAACGTTGCTGCCCACTGGGCATTCACTGAGAAGCCTTAGCACTGGTATTGTGAAGCCCTGACCTTCCACTGAAATGAGAGTCTTACCTGTGAGGAAGCAGAGGCTCCTAGTGACAGCTAGCTGAGGATGCACCCCAGTGGAAATGAGAAGTGAACAGTAGCCATGGCTTAGGACCGTTTTTTGGATGCTGCCTACTGAGAGTGAAACCTCATTATTTACTTAGTAACCAGCGTTTTAAAGACTTGAAACAAAACAAAACTGTGAGCCAGGAATATGGGGTAGGTGAAGCCACACAATACTGTACAAATGTATTTGTAGGCTGGGGTGTTGCTCAGTGGCAAAGAGCACCCATCAAATGAAGGAGGCTCTGGGTTTGAGCCCAGCACCAGGGTATGTTTGTGGGGGATGCACTCTGAACTTTGCTGTTATATTTTTTCCCTTTTCAGATGTTTATTTACTAATAAATCCCAAGATACCCCGGAATATGTCTCACTGGAGGTTCTCACTGGAGTTACTGGGAAGGAAGCTCTACTTCCTCTGGGAAGCCTCTTTTATTTGAGGACTATTTACTTCCTGCTTGTCCTTTTCACATTACCAGGATGATTCACTGTAAGAATTTTTAAACCCTGTTCTCAAGAGGCTTCAAAACAAAGCTGTTTATTGAATTAGAGGACTCCCTGCCTCCCTGTGACAGCAGTTGTGTAAAACATTTCCTCTTTATTCTCTTAAAAAGAAAAAAAAATGGCAGTGAAGGGGTTCTGAAGCCGGATACGGTGGTGCACGCTATGGTCATGGCAGCAGGAAGTGGAGGCAGGAGGATCAGAGCCCAGGGTCCTCCTCAGATCTAGCTAGTTCACGGCCAGCATGGCCTGTCTTTGAAAACCAACCCAGGGTCAGCTAGGATTGCAAGTGGCCAAAGTGTTTATCTGGCATCAGTATGCAAAGTGGATTATCTTTTAAGCTTTTAAAGTTCTTGTTATTATTATTTATGTGTACATGACAATAGTATTGTGTGAGTATGTGTGTATGTGTGATGGCAGGTGTGCATTCCATGGCGCACACACGGAAATTAGAGGACAACTCTGGTTGATTCTTTCCTTACACCTTTATGAGTACTCCAAGGTTGAAATCCAGGTCGCCAGGCTTACACAGCAAGCTTTTTCACCCTGTATCATCTCACCAGCCCTGCGTTGTCTTCTAAAATGGAGTATGTTGGGTAGAACTAAGTGAAGTTGTTTTGTTTAGCAGTTCTGACAGTAAGCATGACTTAGAAGTTATGACTGTTAGTGCAACAGCGTGGACTCTTTGTGCTCACAGCAAGTTTTCTGCCTGATGCCCTGAGTGATTTCTTGTTCCACATTGTTGCGCGAAAGTGTGTGTACATGTCTGAACATGCATGCATGCATGCCATTTCCTGTATTAAATGTTTTACAGTGATCAACTTGATGGCATTTAATTTTATAGTGCCCATGTTGTGCAATCACACCTCTGTCTAGTTCCAAAACAGTTTTAAAACTTTAGGGGGGCTGGGCTGTGGTGGCACACTCCTTTAATCCCAGCACTCAGGAGGCAAGGCAGAGACAGGTGGATCTTGATGAGTTTGAGGCCAGCCTGGTCTACAAAGCAAGTTCCAAGACAGCCAGAGCTGAAACAGAGAAACCCTGTCTTAAAAACCAAACCAAACCAAACAAATGAACCAACAAAACTTTAGGGGAAACTCCATGCCCGCTTTAAGCAGTCACTCCACATACTCTTCTAGACCCTGGAATCCACCAGGATTGTCTATTCTGGACATGACATATAATTGGAATCAAATACTGTATGTCTTCTTCATTTAACATAATGCTTTCAGGAGTGGGGTTATTATTTTTCATTGCTAAATTTTATTCCATCTGATAGACATGTATTGATGTTTATTTACCCATTTTTGTTGGGTGCTACATGCATTTTTTCTCCATTTGTACCTTTCCCTTGAGGTCTGCAGCCCTGCCTATGGTAGCTGCCCCTAAGTACCACTGTGGGTGTTCTGTGAGCTGGGAACTCCCTTTTCTCCCCAACTGTAGTTCTAAAGCATGTTCCACACTGAGACCCTAACACACTGTCCCCCTCCCTCCCTCCCTTCCTCCTCTCCCTCCCTCCCTCCCTCCCTCTCCCTCTCTCTCTCTCTCTCTCTCTCTCTTCTCCCATTTTTTAAGACAGGTTTCTCTGTGTGGCTCTGGCTGTCCTGTCCTGGAACTCACTCTGTAGACCATGCTGCCTTCTGAGTGCTGGGATTAAAGGTGTGTACCACCACACCTGGCTAGATAAACTCTTGATCCCTTTACCTGGGATTTGCTGTGTGCATAGTGGAAGCACTCAGACTGAATTTAGGCCATTACATAAATGGAAATTGTACAGAGCATTATTTTCTTTTCATAGAGAATTCTAAAAATAACCAGATGAGTTCTACAATACAAGAAGGCACCTCAGGTGGTCCGTGTTGAGATAGATGTCTTACTTATATTTGAGATGTCTGTTCTGTCATTTCCTCACATGTATTCTGAGCAAAAAGAGAATGTTTAACATTTACAATAATGTACGGTCTTCAATAGATATGAACACCTAGAGACCACCTTTGAGATGAAAGTCTGTTTTATCATTTACAAACTTCACATGTATTCCATCTTATAAAGACAGCAGGTATACTGAGCAGTCACCATGGAAACAGCAGCTTTTCCCCAGGGGTATTTGCAAAATGAGGCTATGGCTTGATTTTTGGAAACTTAGCAAAGATAAGAAGGGTCAATAGCTGTTTTGTAAAAAAGTCATTTCTGAGGGAAGTTATGGCAGAGAATGTACAAAAGCTGGGGTTGACATCTAAATTGACCCATGAGAATTTGCCTGCCTTTTAAATAGGCCTAAATTCACAGACATGGATTAGAAAAAGAAAAGCTAATTTTAACTTTATTAAAATATTTATGCATTATTTTGTAACAATCGTGAACAACAACCATCGGAATTTTAATCTAGTCTCAGGGAACACTAGAAAATGGGGCTGTTTGAAGCTGGATCATGGAGTCTCTCCCTTTGGTGTCTAATGATACAGACGGTGATTTAAATATGACCTGTTGTTTTGTTTGAGATAGGGTCCCATGTAGCACAGGCTAGCCTCAACCTCTCTAATGTAGCTAAGGAGAGCTACTTGAACTTTGAAATTTTTTAAAGATTTATTTATTTATTTATTATGTACACATCATTCTGCTTCCATGTATATCTGCACACCAGAAGAGGGCACCAAATCTCATAACGGATGGTTGTGAGCCACCATGTGGTTGCTGGGAATTGAACTCAGGACCTCTGGAAGAGCAGTCACTTAAGCACTGGCTCTTAACCTCTGCGCCATCTCTCCAGCCCCGAACTTTGAATTTTTAATCTTCCTGTTTCCACCTCCCAAGCAGTCTGGAGACAGTCATGTGCCACTGTATCAACTATAACCAAGGCTTCTTGAATTGTCTCCACTCATGACCTCTTTTTGTCTGAGAAATATTTTTAGAGCCCCTAGATACATAGGCATAAAATAAGTGTACCAAATAAAAATTTACTGATAATCACAAATTTATTTTAAAACAGTTCTTTGGGGTACATGTAATTTTACCATTTATTAAAGCTGAAAGAATATTTGTATACTAATAATGGATGAATATTTGATATTGCAGAAGGGAGGATAAGCTTCAACACTTATCAGAGTTGATCAATATTTTTATTTTACCTTTACTCGAAGTACTTGGGAAGTAGAAGCAGGTGAATCTCTGTGAGTTGAGGCCAGCCTAGTTTACATAGTGAGTTCTAAGCCAACCAGAACTTCATAGGAATACCTTGTCTCAAATCGAACAATGATTTTATAACTGCCAAAGCTGAGAACAGTGCTTCACATAAATGCGTAATACAAAATGGCAGAAGTATGTTTATGGCCATTTCAGAAATGCTGGAAGTTCTGTCCTAATCCAAGTCAAAATTCATTTAATATTTTGTTATTGTGTTGTATTTTTTAAAGAATTGTTCATGATTGGCTCAGGACATCTCAAGACCAAGTTCTCAGCACAAAGGAGATTTATTTGCCCCGAAGGGATAGTGGTCAGGGAATAAGATACAAAGACAGGACATAAAGGACAAGGGAGAGGGGCAGGGATATTTGTCCCTGAATGGGACGAAGGACTGCCTTTGGATAGAGAGGAGACAGGTGGCACATATTGAAAATGGCAGTTTATAAAGGTACAAGGGGAAACCCCATGTTAGGATGAGGGGTTTAATTTTAATTGGGCATGTTAATTAGGTGAGTCAAAGGGGACTTTTGATTACTTCAGGAGAAGGAAGTGGCCAAATAAAGGAATAGACATTGATGGCTAGCTTTAGGAATGTTAAACAGTTTTTAACAAGGAAGAGAAGGACAAGACCCACCAGAACAAGCTTGCCATGTTCGAGCTGTGCACATCTTTAATCCCAGCACTTGGAGTCAGACACAGATGGATCTCTGAGTTTGAGGCCAGTCTGGTCTACAGAGTGAGTGTCAGGACAGCCAGGACTACACAAGAAACCCTGTTCTGAAAAACAAACCAAAAACGAAAAAAGTAAAGGAAAACAAAACCCTAAGACAACCAGAGAGATGGCTCATCATCTGTTAAAAGGGCTAAACCATACACACAATCCTCATAACCTGAGTTAGATCTCCAGTACTCATGTAAAAAGTTCCATGAGGCAGAGGCAGGTCCATCTCTATGAATTTCAGGACAATCTGTTCTATATAGCGGGTTCTCGGCCAGCTCGGACTGCAGAGAGAGACTGTGTCCGAATAACAACAAAAACAAAAAAGTTGAATGGGATGGTGTACATCTGTAATCCCAGTGCTTATAAAGCAAAATGGGAGGTGGAGACAAGAGACTGGCCCAAAAGCTCCTGGGCCAGCTGGCCTCCAGTACACAGTCCAGTGCAGAAGCAGGAGAGACCCTGCCCACTTCAGTACAGTGGAAGGCAAAGACCAGCTCCAGCAGGCCTCTGACCTCAGTAAACACATGCCCAAGCACTCACACACACCAACTGAAATAACAACAGCCTGGTCCATCCCAGCCCCACTCAGCTGATGCTATTTTGAGTCATCTCTAAGTGACAACATTAAGGGATATTTTCCTCCTTTTGGTTTTGTTTCTATATAGTTTTTGTTTGTTTGTTTTGTTTTGTTTTTTCGAGACAGGGTTTCTCTGTAGTTTTGGAGCCTATCCTGGCACTCGCTCCGGAGACCAGGCTGGCCTGGAACTCACAGAGATTTGCCTGCCTCTGCCTCCCAAGTGCTGGGATTAAAGGCGTGCGCCGCCAACCCCCGGCCTATATAGTATTGTTAAGAATCTCTCTCTCTCTCTCTCAGCCGGGCATTGGTGGCTCACGCCTTTAATCCCAGCACTCAGGAGGCAGAGGCAGGCGGATCTCTGTGAGTTCGAGACCAGCCTGGTCTACAAGAGCTAGTTCCAGGACAGCCTCCAAAGCCACAGGGAAACCCTGTCTCGAAAAACCAAAAAAAAAAAAAAAAAAAAAAAAATCTCTCTCTCCTGCTCCGGCCCCGGGCCCCTCCGCTGCTGCCACCTCCATGGCCCGGCCACTGGTGCCCAGCTCGCAGAAAGCGCTGCTGCTGGAACTGAGACTGAGGGGGCTGCAGGAGGAACCGGTGGAGGGCTTCCGGGTGACGCTGGTGGAGGAGGGAGACCTGTACAACTGGGAGGTGGCCATCTTCGGGCCCCCCAACACCTACTACGAGGGAGGCTACTTCAAGGCTCGCCTCAAGTTCCCCATTGACTACCCATATTCCTCACCAGCCTTCCGGTTCCTCACCAAGATGTGGCACCCAAACATCTATGAGACAGGGGACGTGTGCTTCTCCATTCTCCATCCCCCAGTTGACGACCCACAGAGTGTGGAGCTGCCCTCAGAGGGGTGGAACCCCACGCAGAATGTCAGGACCATCCTCCTGAGCGTGATCTCCCTGCTGAATGAACCCAACACCTTCTCGCCCGCCAATGTGGACGCCTCAGTGATGTACAGAAAGTGGTAGGAGAGCAAGGGGAAGGACCGCGAGAACACGGACATCATCCGGTCCTGGGGACCAAGGTGGACGCAGAGCGTGATGGCGTGAAGGTGCCCACCACGCTGGCTGAGTACTGTGTGAAGACCAAGGCGCCGGCGCCCGACGAGGGCTCAGAGCTCTTCTACGATGACTACTATGAGGACATCGAAGTAGAGGAGGCCGACAGCTGCTTTGGGACGAAGAGGACAACTCTGGCCCCAAGGAGTCCTGACCCGAGTCCCTGAAATAAACTTACAAATTTTACCTCAGCAGGACCCGTGTGGGCCTCAGGCAATAGACTACCTCACTGAGGTTCCATGTGGGCTCCCGTCCCGTGACCTTTAGGTCCTCTTACCCCGTGGTGCCTGACAGACACCCCACTCAGCTCACAGATGATGACAATCCTGGGAGGCAGAGACTCCATCCCAGCTCTAGCAGGGCCAGTCCCACAGTCACCTCCTCTCTGCTTTGGAGTGTGTGAAATCCAAATAAAATGGCTTTCTGAGAAAAAAAAAAAAAAAAAAAGGAGTCTCTTTCTGCCCCCCCCCATCTCTATCTTTTTTGGTTTTTCAAGACAGGGTGTGTTTAATTATCAAAAAATGAAGTTAATTATTCTTTGAGAAATAGTAATTTTGTGTGCAGTATTGTCCCTGAGGCCAACAACCTCTGCTCTGTTTCTTTCACTTGTCAAACATTACATTAGGAAACAAGTCAAGGGACCTGTTCAGTTACTCACCGTCTTCCCTAATGTTTTAAGTTTCTTGCTTGAGATCTCTCTTTAGACTTCTTCAGCATCCTGCTTACCTCTCTAGCTTTTGAGGGAAGTTTTTACAGGGCTGTTCATGGACCTGACTAGTGCCTCAGATGTGAATGGCTGCCAGGGCATTAGGGCTAAGGGGATGGTTCTTTTCTACTTTGCCTGTGCAGTGAAGGGTGTTTGCCACTGGTTCGAGACTATGGCACAGAGATACTGGGGATTTTGGGGGAGTAGCTTTCCTTAGCATCTGGTGCTAAGACTGTGTGTGCATGGCATAAAGACCTACACTGCATGTATTGGCCTCAGTCACTTACAGCCTTTTCACCCTGTGGCCACACAATAGCATTCTTTGGTAGACAGTAATAGCTGTGAATGTATGTATTTGAGAATGCAGCTGTGTGTATATAGTCCTATAAACTCAAGACAGCTTTTAAGATATATTAATTCAGTGCTGGAGAGATGGCACAGCAATTAAGAGCATTTCTGAACCAGAAGACCCAGGTTCAATTCCCAGCACCCACATGGCAGCTCATAACTGTCTGTAACTCCAGTTCCAGGGCTTCTGATACCTTCACACAGACAGACATGCAGGCAAAAAGGAAGGAAGGAAAGGAAGGAAGGAAGGAAGGAAGGAAGGAAGGAAGGAAGGAAGGAAAGAAAGACGACAAAGATATGTTACCTCCTTGTGCATCTCTTGAAAGCATATGTAATTTCAATTGGTAACTGAATGTGTATCACTGTTGTAGGCCAACTTCCCTGGGCCGCAGGGTTGAGGTTATATGTGGTGTACAGTAGTTATAAATGTAGCCCCCGCCTCCCAGCAGGAGAAGGAAGCTGTCCTGCCAGCCTAAGAGTAGCCTTGGCTCACTCTACCAGCATGCTGGAGTTGGGGTGGTCCTTCAAATTTGCCTCAAATTAGACTGAAATGTCTAGTTTTTTCTTTTCTTTTCTTTCTTTCCTTAGTTTGGGTTTGGGTTTTTTTGTTTGTTTGTTTGTTTGTTTGTTTTTGTTTTTGTTTTTTTTTTCCGAGGCAGGGTTTCTGTGTGGTTTTTGGAGGCTGGAGGCTGTCCTGGAACTAGCTCTTGTAGACCAGGCTGGTCTCGAACTCTCAGAGATCCGCCTGCCTCTGCCTCCGGAGTGCTGGGATTAAAGGCGTGCCTCACCAACGCCCAGCTCTTTCCTTAGTTTTAAAGTTACATTTTATTGCCACTGAACATGTATGAACAGTTTATACCATATGGGTCCCAGTGATTAAACATCAGGGTTGGCAGCAAGAGCCTTTACCCACTGGGTCCCAGTGATTAAACATCAGGGTTGGCAGCAAGAGCCTTTACCCACTGAGTCATGTTGATGATCCACAGCCTTTCAATTCTCCACTGATCAGTCAATGGATGAGGTCCATCCAGTGACTAGGAAAGGATTTGGCCCCACAGAAGTGGCTATGCCATTTTGGCAACCCTGAAAGAATTGTCTCCTGACCCTGCTCCTAGAAGCTGGTAACCAGTTCTGCCTTGTGAGGGGTCCCAGAGCAGCACATCCCCTCCTGTGGTCCTTCCACCTCTGAAGGCAGTTTGTCACAGACAGATCTGCTGGATCTTTCCTTCCCTTTTCCATCTCCATCTGCTCTTCTAAGCGCAGAAGTCGATCTGTCTGTGTGTGGGAGGCGAGACAAGAAATCCTCAGACACAGACTGCATTTTGTGCTGTCAAGGTAGAGTTGCTATTTTGGACTTCAGAACACTCACTTGGAGAAGAGACTGAAATAGCCCAAATGAACTGGTGGAAAAAGATTCAGCTTAGACTGTCAGCAGGGAGCTCATCCTGTGAGAAGCTGGGCTTTCGAGCGTGCTACTATCATACTCCCCGAGAGCACAGCATCCTGACGTTCGTTCATTCACTCTATGTGGCTGGCTACTGAGCACCTACTGCGTGTGTTTTAGATTCCAGCAGAAGCAGAACAGAAAGTGCATGCCCCGTGTTACTCAAGTGGCTTTACTGAGCCTGTGGGGTCAGAATTGGTGTTGACTCTGAGTTTCTCTGAGGTCCTCATTTCACCTACACTTGTATAGCTTAGTTTAAATGATGGGCTGAAAGTCAAGCAAAGTACTTAGTATGCTTTTTGTCCATGTGTCTCACCTTCGCCACTTCTTATTTGTTCTCCTTTTTAAAGATTTATTTCCTTTTATTTTATATGTATGAGTGTCTTCCTTGAGTTTGTGTCTGTGCGGCCGGCATGTGCATTTAGCACCAATGGAGGCCAGAAGGCATTGAGTCCTCTGGAACTGGACTTACAGGCAGGTGTGAGCCACCATGTGTGTACGGGGAACTGAATCAGGCAGGGTTCCCTACAAGAGCAGCCAGTGCTCTTAGCTGCTGAGCTGTCTCTAGCTCCCTCTGTTTTTTGTTGTTTCTTCAAACAGGGTTTCTCTGTGTAGACCAGGCTGGCCTTGAATTTTCAGAGATCCTCCTGCCTCTGCTTCCCAAATGCTGGGATTAAAGGTGTGCACCACTACTGCCTGGTCTCTCTCTTGTTTTTGATGTGAGCTCTTTTGTACTCTCCTGGTTTAATAACCCCAAACTGTGATCATTTGTGTACAGCTTTCATTGCACGCTTTTTCTCGTAATACTAACCTTTCATCCCCCCCCCCCCAGTCATCTGAATTTCCTTTTAAGCTTAAATTATGAAAATGTAAAGCATATGCAGGGGTGGGGACCACCCAGTGCTGTGCTCCCATATCAGACGCCACTGGTGATGAGTCTGTGGCTGCTCCTGTTTCACTAATGCTCCACAACCTTCTACAGTTTTTTGTTTGTTTGTTTGTTTTGTTTTTCGAGACAGGGTTTCTCTGTGGCTTTGGGGCCTATCCTGGAACTAGCTCTTGTAGACCAGGCTGGCCTCGAACTCACAGAGATCCACCTGCCTCTGCCTCCTGAGTGCTGGGATTAAAGGCGTGAGCCACCAACGCCCAGCTCCTTCTACAGTTTTAACTGAGTGGTTTTTGTTTTTGAGACAGGGTCTTGCTATGCAGCCCAGACTGATCTCAAACTCTACATTCTCTGCCTCAGTCTCCTGAGTGTGGAGATTATAGGCCTAGACTACTAGACCTAGATACCCTAAATTGCTAGATTTGTTTGGCTTTTGATTTTTGAGGCAGGGTCTCTATATAAACTGATCTCAAACTCCCAATAGCCATTCCTCTGCCCACTCAGTGACTGCTGGGGTTATAGGTTATGCCACCATTCCTGATGACCTGAGAATTATTTTTAAATGAACTTATAAATTTTCCTTTCCATCTTTTGTTTTTGTTTTAGAACTGGTTTATTGTATTGCCCAGGCCAGTCTTGAAGTGGACTCAAAATGATTCTCTTGCCCAGCCTCCTGAATGACTAGTACTACAGGCATGCTCCATCATGCCTGGTTGTGAAAAAATTAGTCATAATTATTCCTTATCAGTTGAATGTATATTCTTCATATGTCATGTTGAACATTCTCCAAGGCAGAGCAGACCATATATTAAGCTGGCATTTTCAGTCAAGTAAAAAGTTGAGTTTTTTGTTTTTGTTTTTGTTTTTTTGCAACAGGGTATCTCTGTGTAGCTTTGGAGCCTGCCCTGGAACTTGCTCTGTAGATCAGGCTGGCCTCCAACTCAGAGATCTGCCTGTCTCTGCCGCCCAAGTGCTAGTATAAGTGTATGCCACACCCGCCCAGCTAAAAGTTGAAATATTTTAAAGTCTGACTATAGTACTATGAAGTTAAAAATTGTAATAAAAGGAAAGTAGGGAAATTCCAAATATCATTTACCCTTATATCTCTGCCTTCTTCAACTTAGCATAATAACCTAGAAAAAGTACCCATGTTGTTATATATAGCAGAAATTTTGATTTAACTTTTAAATTTATTATTTATTGATAGTCTGTCTCTGTCTGTGGCTCCAGAGTGCTGGTCTGAAGATGTGTGCCACCACTCCAGGCCAGAGCTTGCTTTCTAGTGCTCTTCACCAAAAGGAAGCAGCAGTCCTTGGAGAAGTGGCTGATTTTAGGGCTAGGGTAGCAGAGTAAGATAAGTCTGAGACAGCAGCAAAGTGTTCAAAGAATAATGAGGATCAGTCAAAAGCATATCAGACCAAATGTGAATCGATTTGATTATCAAAAGAAATCATCTTTAATCCCAGCAGGTCTCTGAGTCTACAGAACGAGTTCTAGGATAGCCAAGGCTGTTACACAGAGAAACCCTATCCCAAGAAACCAAACAATAACAACAACAGCAAAAAACAGCAAATTCTCAGTTTTTTCTTTTAAAATACTGTTTCATCTTTTGTGAATTTGTGTATATGAGTGAGTGAGTGTGAGTGAGTGAGTGTGTGGATGTGGGTGTGTGTTGGAACTCCTTCATGAGAACAACTTTCTACAGTTCAGCTCTTTTATTTTGTGGTTTGTTGAGACAGGGTCTTTCTATCTTTCCTTTGCTGGCCTGAAATTCAGCCTGGATCAATCAGGCTGAACACGAACTCATGGGTGTAATTTTGAGACAAAGTTTCATTATGTAGCCCAGATAGTTCTTAAACTCACAGGAATCCTCCTGCTTCAGCCTCCTAAATACTGGGATTACAGATGTGATCTGTCACATCTGCCTTCATTCTTTAATTATAAAATAGGACTTATAAAAGTATAAAATTTTATAACTTACATATAAGTTACAAAATGGACACAATGGCACATACCTCTAACCCCGGCACAGGGAAAGCTGAGGCAGGAGGGTTATTGTGTGTTTGGGATGAGAACATGAAACCCTGCTTCAAAAACAACAAAGGAATAAAAAGGAAGGAAGAAGTGGGAACCTTTCTCAGCTCTGCATTTTTCATTCCAGATGTTGTCCTTCCTTTTCTTTTCATTTTCAAAGTTGCCACCCTCTGTTTTTGGTCCTTTCACTCTTAAAAACTTTAAAACATATTCCTATGAATTATACATGCCGTAAAAGTGTGGTTTTTATTGTTTTTATTAGGTGTGTTTGTGTCCATGTGCCAGGGTGGTACGTGGAAGTCGGAGAACAACTTGTAGCAGTTGGTTCTCTCCCATTCTACCATGTGGTTTCTGGGGATTGAACTCAGGTCATCAGGCTTAGCGGCTGTGCACTTGCTTCTTGACCCACTTTGTCAGCCCTCCAAGCCTGTATTAAGGACTAGAAAGCAGAGAGACTCTAGTGAAAAACTTGGATGACAAGCCTTTTAGATTTCATGATAAATGTACACTCATATTCTGCACATAATGCATGCACACTTTGATTTTTTTGAAAGCTGGTCATGGTGCTTCATGTCTGTATAACAGCAGCAAGTGTCTTTACCTGCTGAGTACTCCCCGGCCCTTGTTTGTGTTATTTTATGGGATAACAGTAACAACAGGATTTTATAACAAAATGAAAAAACTGCAGGGAATTCTTTTGTGAACTCCTTGTTTTGTAGATAACAGGCAAGTATCTTTGCTGGATGTGTGTTGAATCAGTAGATGAGTCACAAGGGCTCTGCAAAGAAGAGGTGGCCTTTTTCTTGACTTCTGCAAGTTCCTGACACTGACCCCTCTGATCTAAATAAAGCAGCCAGAATGCTAATGGTGGAGCTGTCATTCAATGAACAAACATTTATTGAAAGTTTAACATATACTGTATAGGACTAGGATGGTAACTTTAACCTATATCCCAGGACTCTGGAGGTGGGAACTGGAGGATAAAGAGTTCAAAGCCATTGTTGGCCACATAGCAGATTCTAGGCCAGCCTGGACTACATGAGACTGTGTTTTAAAAAGAGATGGGTATGGTTTTGCACACCTTTAGTCTCAACATTGGAGAGGCAGAGGGCGGGGGATCTGGTCTATATAGTGAGTTCCAATCCAGCAAGGGTTACATGGTAAGACCCTGCCTCAAAAAAAAGGCTATATTCTGTTCAGAGTGCTATGATGTAATATTTCTGATTCTCAGGCCTATCAGAAAGGGTGAGCCATCAGATCATAAGCAATTTTAACGTAGTAGCTATCCCCTTGGTGGTGACTTCTTGCCAGAGTCACTGCTTGAGAGAAGGCAGCGGCACTTGCAGCCCTGGAGCGAGTCGTGGGAAGGAGCAGTGGACCTTTGTGGACTTGCTATCAACTGAACTCTTTCTTTTTTGTTTTTCAGCTGGAAGAAGAAAGATCTGTACTCAATAATCAGTTGTTAGAAATGAAAAAGAGGTAGGCTCTCTGTGTGTTTACTGATGTGTGTGTTTGAAAAGGAATGCTTCAGAACGTGCCATGGGTACTAGATTGTAGAAAACAGTCAACTTCTTATATTCAGAAAATGGCATTGTGATGTTTGAGTGCTTGCAGCTGACAAATTGTAAAGATCCATTTATGCAAGTTTCAGAAATTTTAAATTTTAAACCATTTTCAATTGCATTTACTCAGAAGTGCTCTACTAATTCAGATTGCCTCATATCGATGGTTTTAGTAACAAACATTATTATAATTGCATACATAGTAACCAGTTTAGATATAATACTGATTTCAGTTATGGGAAAGCTTGAGTTTTCAATAATAGGTAATACTACTTTGTTTCTATTATTCATTATCCTCCATAATATTTTATAACTTCCCAAGCTCTTTTGAGTAGAGCTAAATGTGGTCCATACACATGAAATATTTAGGCCAGATCAGGGTAAAATATGCCTATAATTCTAGCACTCAGGAGACTGAGGTTGGAGAATCATAAGTTTGAATCCAACCTGTGCTACACTGCAAAATCCTGCTTTAAAAAACTAAAATAAAAGCTGGGCAGTGTTAGAGCACGCCTTTAATGCCAACACTTGGGAGGCAGAAGCAGATGGGTCTCTGAGTTGCAGGACAGCCAGGACTATGTAATGAGACCCCATACAAATAAATAATTTAATTAACATTAAGTAATTAAAGTAGGGCTTAAGAATATAACTCAGCAATAGAGAGCTTGCTTCACATGTGTGAGCTCCTGTGTTCACCCCCACACCAAAAACAAAACCACCAAAAACAAAACAAAACACCTATAATCTTTGGGAGTGAGGGAATCAGTAGTTTAGGGTCATCCTCCAGTACATACCAAGTTTGAGACCCTGTGCTTTAAAAGAGAGGAAATGAAAAACAGAAAAGAAACCCAGCCTACCCCCGATTTTTCCCAGGCTCTGAGGAACTGCTTTTTTTTTGTCAGAGCAGAGGATTCCCTTGTTACACTGATGTCTGACAGATGTGTCTTTCCCTTGGGAGTTCAAGGTTTTATTTAGCCTACCAAAATATTTGAATTACACAATGTGGATTGTTGTATTTTAGAAGCTGTTGGGCCTTGGTCCAACTCTCTGGATTTAATTAAGAAGCACTTAAGATTCATCAAGTGGTGGTTGTGCACACCTTTAATCCCAGCACTCAGGAGGCAGGGCAGAGGCCAGAAGATCTTTTGAGTTCATGGCCAGTCTGGTCTACACAGTGAGTTCTAGGACAACCAGGGCTATATATAGAGGCCACCCTGTCTTGAAAAAAACACACATATGTGAGCGAGCGAGTGAGCACGCACCCGAGCATGCGTGCACCCCCCCCCACCACACACACACTTGGGTTCCTTTGTTGAGTTTCACCAAGGTCTTTACTTTCTAGAATGCACATGTGTCTCACCATGGCCATGCTTCCACTGGACAGAAAAATAATGAGGATTTGTTCCTGCAGCTTTCTCAAAGGGGAACAAATGAAAGAAAATGGGCTGATGTAATATGTAATCCCTTTATATTTACACACACTTTTTAATTCACAAATTCATATAATCTCAAAACATCCCAATGGAACATGTAGGGTGTATGGCTCTTTTTATTTTATTTTATTTTTCTGAAATTGAAAAAGTTATAAAATAGTTTATATATTTAAACTGATTTTCTCTTGTTAATCAACCCTCATGGACAGTTACTTCTATTTTGGAAGACAGGATTTGAATGTATTTTAAAATAGCAACAAGTTACAAGTTAGACCCTTAAATGCCTCCCCAGTGTCAATTTGATAAGGATTCCTCTGTGGATATATGTTTATGATGGCTAACTCTGTCTATTCTGCCTAAAGGACTAAAGATTTTATGTGATCCTGATGTAAATACTTTCCAAAGACCTAAGCCATAACAGCACACAAACTTCTTTGTTGAAGCAGTCAATAGCCCGTCTGTGGTTTAAATTAGAAGGAAAGGCAGGAAGTGACCATGTTTTCATGGTCATAAGAGGGACTTGCAGGCCCCCACCATCAGGTGAATTAGGCCTGAGGAGTCAGTGTGAGAGCTCCAGCCCAGCTGTGTCAGATCCTGGGTTCCATACATCATTCCACCCCAGGAAAAGCCTTCTGTGGAATCTGAGGATCTTAAAGCTGCCCTGCCCCAAGCAGTAAAGCTAAGCTAAACTTGGGTGAGGTGGCTCAGTGGGTAAGAGGGCTTGCCACCAAGCCTGCCAACCTGTGTTTGATCCTTCAGACCCACATGGTAGAAGGAAAGAACTGATTCCAGCAAGTTGTTGTTCGACCTCCACACCCATGGCATGCACACCTACACACACATACAAAATAAATGAACAAATGAATGAGTTAATGAATAAATAGAATAACATTAAATTATAAGTCAAGCATGGTAGAATATGCCTGCAATCTCAGCACTTGAGAGGTAGACGACCAATTTGGCTATACGAGACTATCTTAAAGAGATCAGTAGTGTCTTCCTGTATTTGCTTTGTGGCTTTGGTAACTGTAAACATTATATTGCAGGCAAAATGTAGTGAAGATTTTTCTCTGAATTTAAAACTGTAATCATTTGAAAACTGGGTACAGTTGGACATACGTCTTTAAGAACAGGTTCCAGGCAGTGTATTGTCTCCCACTTTTAATCCCAGCACTAGGGAGGCAGAGGCAGGAAGGTCTCCTGAGTTCAAGGCTAGCCTGGTCTACACAGAGAGTTTCAGGCCAGTCAGGGTTACATAGTGACCCTGTCTTAAAACAAAACAAAAACAGGAGAGGGGGAAATCAGGTTCCCAGGGATCTGGCTGGTAAGGCAGAGTTGTCTAACTGCTGGAACTGGAGGCATCTGCTCCTCCACAGCTGCCCAGGCTGATGGTGCACACTGGGGAGCTAGCTTGCCTCCCATTTTGCTCTGGGTTTTTTAATATCAAAGAAGGAACAGCAAAGCCAAAGCTTTAGACATTAGTTTATGGGAGGTCTAAATTCAACTGGTAGTTCAGAATGTAAGCCCTGTGAGGAATGCAAGTAGTGCCTCCACTTCTGAAGCAGCCTGCGCTGCCCCAGCTCATTCAGCTCCCTGTGGATTGTAACTGTCTGACTGTCTCTGAGCTTGCGCTACTTACCAATGCTCACCTCATCCTCTCTTTTCCCTTTCCTACTCTTGCTTCCTTTGCTATATCTGTGTGTCTTTCATGGTAAGACTAAAGAAAGTCTATCCACGTTATAATAAATAAATCTCATATATTTTTAGTAAACCAAATTGTTGTATATATTTTTGGCTGCCTTTGTCCCTCTGTGTCTTGCTTTGTTTTGTAAAATATGCTCAGCAATGTGTATACACACACAACACACACACTTCTTTTTGAAATTGATACACAACAAAGAACTTGGGTGCAAATTTAGTTCTCATTACTATATTTACATTTTTCTTCATGTTTCTAATATTTGGTTCTTATTATCTTGCTTTTTAAAGCTTGCCCAGTAACACTTTAAGGTATTTCCTTCATTACTGAACTTTATTTCTTAAGTAAGTAGTAAGAGAAGAATCTGAGTGACACATTCCCTTGGATGATGGGACAAGAGTTTCTGGCCCTGAAGCCCTTCTTTCATACTGTGTTATCGTCCCTTTGTGTTATTGGTAGTATGAAGAAACCCTTCCAGCCAACATGGCTTAAACTGTTGGCTTCTCATACATTAGTAGTGTTGTCATGGATGGTTTAATTCAGCCCCTCTTGGTTTGTATAGAGGAATTAGGGCATAGAAATTGCCTAAGAAGCCATCATTGAAGACCTGTCACAAAGATGAGCTGCCTAGCCTTTGTGTCCTGTCATCTGGTAGACCTCGTGCTTACTTTCTTCCTCTTTCTTTTTCTTCTTTTAACATTTAATATGTGTTGAGGGGGTGCAGATTCTTATACCATGTGGATTCTCAGGATCAAACTCATCAGGCTTGGTGGCAGTGACTTCACTGAGCCATCTCTTTCTTCAGCATGAGAACTTTGCTTGGTTTGTATAGGAAACATCCTAGTTCCGTCTTAGCAAACTGCATGGCTCGGGTTGTATGTAGACAACATAAGCACAGAGTTGGGTTGGTGACCTTTCTGCTGCTTACTGGTGACTGTCCCTCCCCAATACTAAGTGCCCATGGGATCTTAGCCAGCTAGGTCTTGGCACAAAGAATGAATACACATCTGTCTTCAGCAAACCACAGTCCTGCTAACTTTTAGTTAAAACATTAAAAAAAAATTCAAATCTGAGTGCTACTTAAGATAAATGAAGTTCCAGAATTCATTTTTACAATAGAACAAAATACCAAATGTGTTTCAGAGAAATTCAGGAAACCCAAGTACACTGCATCTTTGGGTAGCACCAGAGCCTTACTTTGCACGTTGCAGAAATGCCTGCTTATTCCTCTACTCCAGAAGCCCTACTTTAACTCTAACACGGCCCCATTTCTTAGCATTCACTCAGGACTTGATGGGCCTTCCTTCCTAGTGTTATTAATACAGAGCCCTTCTGTAAAGTCTCAGATTCGTCTCTTACTACTTATTCTGGAGTGTAAAGATGTAAGCCACACAACGAGATCAATACAACACATTTATTTCCATCTTTGTGTAGAATTTCAGTTTACCATGAGCCATGAGAATTTTGTAATTCATGTGCCGGATACCTTGGGTCTCACTAACCAGCCATTCCTCTGCCATCTCTAACTTGGACCTCTGTTTCCTATTCCCTCAGTTGATTTGAAAACATACTAAATGCCACTTGCTCTGCATTCACCCACCTCTTCCCATAGAACTGGCAGTGACTTAATTCCTAGTTACAAACTCTTGCTGTTGACCGCCTCCACTGATGCAGTGTCTGAGATTGTGTGGCCTGAGCGCTAGCCTGAGACACTTTTCTCTTGTTTTATTTTCCCTAAAGTAATTTGGTGATACATGATTTGTTTATTAAAAATTAAGAACTTTTTATTTTAAAAACTGGTTTTAGGTCTATAGAAGTGTTATAAAGGTGGTGTAACCAGTTAATTTCCCTAGTTAGCTGTTCCACAGTACCAGGACCCAAACCACAAAGTCACCACTACTCAGTTCTCTGCACTTGTCCATCACAGTCAGTTTTCGCATCCATGATCCAAGCTAGGAAATAACCTTGCACTCATATGGTCCTGTCTCCTAAGTCTCTTCAGATCTGTGACAGTTCCTCACTAAGTTGTGCCTTTCATGACCTCAGCATGTGTGAATTCACAGCATAACTTTAAATACACCTGCACATCATACATATACACACCATACCTGCCGTCCTTTGAGGCTTACTCCCTTGTGTTTTGCCCGGCCTCCGTGTGTCCCCCTCATCCTTTCCTCTCTGGATCTGGACTCCACAGTGGACAGTTTCTCCAGATGTCTCTCCGGCCCTCTAGGGAGCCAGCAGAGAGCAGGAGCTAGGCTCTATGAACTGCCTCACTTCAGTTTTGCCCCTAACCTTTCAGCATTTCAATTCTATGTAGCCAGCTCCTTCTTCAGACTGATTGAAAAGCAGTTATCTTTCAGTTTTTGAATAATAATAATCTTTGCTACTGTTTTGGCTCACACAATCTTAAAAACACAACCTCAGAACTTACTGAAAAGTTACTGAAATTAGTGAGAACCAACTGATATTTCCAGCATCAAACTGCTCTGCATGACATTTGTATAATTGCTTTGCATGTATATATTTTAATTGTCATTGCTTGGTAATTATTTATTCCAGAAGTAACAATATTCAACGTGGGGTTCTATTTTGCTGTATTTTTTTTGGGGGGTGCAAAAATTTTTTAAAAATCTACATCTTCCAACAGTATTAACTTGTCTTTTTGAGTTCAAATGGATACAATGACATGCAGGTTCTGCATGCCTATGCATAGCTAAACCTTTTCTCCCTCGCAGTAAGTAAAATTTACAGGCATAACAGCCTTGATCCCTATGCAACTTCCCTGTTACATCTTTTTTTACAATGTTAACTAAAGTTACTCTCAACTCTGTTCTGAAACAGTTGCTTGTCCCCCACTGACTTCTGGAACTCTCTGAACTCTGGTCTTTTAGAGAATTCGAATACATAAAAGACTCTGATGAAGAGAAAGCTTCTTTGCAGAAATCCATCAGTCTCACCAGTGCCTTACTCACAGAGAAGGACGCCGAGCTGGAGAAGCTGAGGAATGAGGTAGGGTGCTGTGAGGATGGTCCCGATGCCATGTTCTGCCCCTCCTCCCAGTCTGAGCCCAATATCCGTGTTGCAGGTCACGGTGCTCCGGGGAGAGAACGCCTCTGCCAAGTCCCTGCATTCAGTTGTGCAGACACTGGAGTCTGATAAGGTGAAGCTTGAGCTCAAGGTCAAGAACTTGGAGCTTCAACTTAAGGAAAACAAGAGGCAGCTCAACAGCTCCTCAGGTAAACGATGCCCACGTGGTGCCCCCTCACCCCACTCTCCTCCCATTCCCATATTGTGCCTTCTCCGGGGGGCCTCTCCAAGGAGAGGTGCCTTTCCAATGTGGTGCCCAGCTTCCCTGCCTCATCCCACCCCTGGCTCTCCCACTGTTGAGTCCAACAAGGACTAGTCACAGGTATGCTTGGTGCTGAGTGTTCTCATGACATAACCACATAAGGCAGTATGTCACAGCTGCCATCATACAAGCAATCATGAGGTCTCAAAGTGCAAGGCAGCAAAGGAGAACAGAGATCACTGCATCCTTAAAAATCATACACCAGTACCTCATAGGTGGTTGTCTTGAGAGAGAATCCCTGAAGGGGCTGGGCTAGCATCTGTGAGACCCAGTAGCAGCCAGAGAGCAGGCTGGAACTTTTCCCCATTCTCAGACACACTTGAAAATCAGTGTCCTATGGCAGCCCATCATTGCAGCAACAAAGAATTAACTTGCAGTGTTTTCTAGTGAGCCCCCAATTGTTCATATTCTTCTTGTTTTTAAATCTAAGGTAATACTGATGCCCAGGCAGAAGAGGATGAGAGAGCCCAGGAGAGTCAGGTAATGCTCCTCCATTAGTGCTTCTGCTGTCCTCCTGTTCTTCAAAGTCAGTAGATATTTTGAGAGCTTAATGCATCCCTAGAGACTAAATGCTGAAAGTTTCAAAATGTACCCAGTAAAAAGTCTTCTAATTCCTGCTGTTCAGATTCCCACATCCCTGACACTGCTACCCACATCTTAACCTTTGCAGAGGTTTTGTTTTGTTGTGTTTTAATGTGGTGTGTGGTATGTTACAGCACATACCTACAGCTTTAGCACTTGGAAGGCTGAAATGGGATGATCATTGGAACCTTTGAGTTGGAGACTAGCTTCAACTCAGTGTGACATAGCAAGAGCCCCATCTCTAACACACACTCACTCACTCCAATATAAATAATCTAATCTCCCCTGATTTAATTTTTTTCTTTCTGTTTTTGGTTTTTGATACAGGGTTTCTCTGTGTAGCCCTGGCTGTCCTGGAACTGGCTCTTGTAGACCAGGCTGGCCTTGAACTCACAGAAATCCACCTGCCTCTGCCTCTGGAGTGCTGGGATTAAAGGTGTGCACCACTACTGCCCATTTTTTGTTTTTGTTTTTTTATCTTTTTTTGTTTGTTTGTTTTGAGACAGGGTTTCATGTGGCCCTAGTTTGTCTTTAACTTTTTGGTGCTTCTCTTGCCCCACCTCCCAATTGCTGGACCACAGGTGTGCATCACCAACATAGCTGGCTCCCTCTACAGTTTTTTTTTTTTTTTTTAAATAATGTATACAGTGTTCTGCCTAGAAGTATGCTTGCAGGCCAGAAGAGGACAGCAAATCTTGACAGATCGTTGTGAGCCACTTTGTGGGTGCTGGGAATTGAACTCAACCTCTGGTAGAGTAGCCAGTGCTCTTAACAGCTGAGCCATCTCTCCAGTCCCCTCTTATCCTTTCTTTAGTTGTATAGTATTCCATTGTGTAGATATTCCATAATTTAGTCAGTTCCCGTTTGGTACCAGGACATTATGATCCTTCTAAGCTTATGTGCATATTATAAACAGTGCTGCAAAGAAACAGCTGTCAGACTCAAACTGACTGGGAATTAGCTTTGTCTCTTAGTGTGTCTCATAGGCATAGTACAGAATTAACATTGTTTTCTCTCCCCTCTTCCCCGTTTCCTTTCTGCTTCCATTTGTTTCTGCTGCTGCTGCCAACACTTTTCTTCCCATCAGCAAATGGTTTGTTTTATGCTTTATTTGTGTACACATGTGCGTGTGGCTGTGTGTATGGTTTCCTAGTCCTTGCAGTGGAGCTCCTAACAGAATGACTTAGAAGATGCAACTCGAAAGACAGGTGTGGGGGCTGGAGAGGTGGCTCAGTGGTTAAGAGCAACAGTTTCTCTTACAGAGGACCAGGTTCAGTTCCCAGTGTTCATATGGTGGTCTACAACCATCCTTAACTCCTGACCTCCACAGTCCACACAGGCACAATACTCACATACATAGAATAAACTTAAATAAAAAAAGAACCAGGTGTGGTGGCATATCCCTGTAGTCCCAGCACTCAAGAAGCAGAGACAGGGAGATCTCTCTGTTAGTTTTTTGAGGCCAGCTGCAATGTGAGACCATGTCTTAAAAAAAAGGGTGGGGGTAAAGTTCAAGGCCACCCTCTGCCACAAAGTGAATTGGGTTTTGGGTTTTGTTTTGTTTGTTTCAAATAGGGAATAACTTGTATAGAACAGGCTGGCTTCAAAGTAATAGGGGGCAGCCTGCGTCGGCCTCCTGAGTGCTGGGATTAGAGGTGTACATCATTACCAATTTAAGGCCAGCCTGGGAAATGAAGCAAGAATCTTATCTAAAAAAGAAAAGAAGGAGGGGGGGGGAATTTCGTGTGTTGTGTGTGTGTGTGTTGAGAAACTTCAATGTAGAGAAATGAAACCTTTTACTTTGTAAAATAGGGGAAAATGTTTTGATTTTGAGTACCTTTGATTCACAAGGGCGTGCAGTGTTCAGGACACTTTGTTGTGCTTGCTGCCCAGCTATTCGTGGAACAGATACCCTTCCTATATATATGTCACACATGCCACATCTCTCCTCGGCAGAATGGGAGCTTGGCCTTTGCTGTGAAGCCCTGCATCTTCCCTGAAGATGTTCTGGTGTGCTGTCCTGTTGCTGAGCAGTCAAGTGACCTGAAGAAAAGTTCCATGTCACTTTTTCAAATCTACATATCAAAAAGTTCTGAGTCAGTTCTAGATTTTAGACTCTTTTAATGCTTATTTAATTGTTGACTTATATATGAATCCAGAAAATGAACCCAGGACTTCACACATACCAGGCAGAGCTCTGCCACTAAACTGTATTTTCAGCCCTGGATACACACACACACACACACACACACACACACACACACACACACACACACACACACACACACACGAAAAATAAACCATGCCTGTGTATTCATAATGTAAAATTATGACTGTGGTCAGTATAAGGTGTTCTGTTTTGCTGAAAAATATCAGTAGCATTTCACTAATCCACAGATTAGTGATTTAAGTGTAATGTCATGAGTCTGAATGACAAGTGAAGTTTATCCATTTCCAGCTTCAGATTCAATGTGAATTTAAAGTGTTTAAATATACCCTCAGGAGGCAGAGACAAGCAGATCTCTGTGAGTTTGAGACCAGCCTGGTCTACAAGAGCTAGTTCCAGGACAGCCTCCAAAGCTACAGAGAAACCCTGTCTCGAAAAAAAAAAAATATACACTGAGAGATGGGAAAGTTAAAGAAACCTCCTTGCCTCCTTCACCTAGCTATGATCTCATTCCAGCTAGCTGTAGTTAGTCCTGCACCCTCAGCTTGCCTGTTCCTTGGTGAGACTGGAAAGCTCTGCTGCAGGCATAGTTGGTCCTGCCATGATACATGCCTACAGATATAGTGTGTGCATGTACTTCCCAATTTCTAGACTCCAGCTGTATGTAGATTAGGCATTTACATACCTAACTACCTTTTTTTTCTTTTAAAAAATCAGATTGATTTCCTCAATTCAGTAATAGTGGACCTTCAAAGAAAGAATCAAGACCTCAAGATGAAGGTGGAGATGATGTCTGAAGCTGCGCTGAATGGCAACGGGGATGACCTGAATAGTTATGACAGGTATGACAGAGCTCAGCCCATCACAAGAGATTTGAGTGTCAGTGGTCAGCTTCTCCAGTGGTTGTCAGATAAAAAGAATCAGTTGCTGTGTACCCACTTTGCCAGGACAAACCACCATACATCTGGCGAGAGTGACAGAGCACAGTGGTCCAACCTGCGAATTTGTTTAGCTTCAGTTTGTGTGTGTGGTTATTTTGCCAGCATGTAAATATACACCACATGTGTGCCTGGTGCCCTTGGAGGCCAGAAGATGACATCAGATGCCCTGGAACTGTAGTTACAATTTTGAGTCACCTTGTGGGTACTGGGAACTCTATTTTTAACAGCTGAGCCATCTCTCCAGCCTATACTGCACATTCTACAAAGCTTTGTCCTGGCTTTCCTGGAAACCCTAGATGTGGCTGTCATTAGTCTCTATGTGTTTTTAAATTCTCTGTGAGTACTGTGACCTCCTGAATGTCTTCTGACCAACTTCCTGATTTTCTGTGTTGACATTTGTAGTGATGACCAGGAGAAACAATCCAAGAAGAAACCCCGCCTCTTCTGTGACATTTGTGACTGCTTTGATCTTCATGATACAGAGGACTGCCCCACGCAGGCACAGATATCAGAAGATCCTCCACATTCTACACATCACGGCAGCCGGAGCGAGGAGAGGCCATACTGTGAGATCTGTGAGATGTTTGGGCACTGGGCAACCAACTGCAATGACGATGAGACCTTCTGAGGGAGCTTCAAGGGCGGGACTGGGCTTCCTCAAACTCCGACATCTAAGCAGCTTTCCACCAGCATCGTGAGTGCAACTAAAGAAGAACTTATTTTTTGACCCCGTCAGCAAATCTAAGAAAATATTTTGATCTTCAGCACATTATCCCTTCATTTCCCCTCATAAGCTAAAATAAATATTTGGTAGGTGGGCTTTCACTTCCATCTTCATTTTCTGGATTTTTGAGATTTAAGACATTGCACCGGGTACCATTACTTTTTTGTTCCTAGAGAAACATCGTGGGACAAGCTGGACTCTGCCAATATCTTATTTAAGAAACATTAAATTATGCCGTTATTTCCTATATTTGCACTAAAATATTTCCTGGCTACATATGTATATATAGGGTTTTTGTTGTTATTGTTGATATTACGCTTTAACACTGGAATGAGTTGCAAAAAGTGTGCCACTTTACATTTTCATGTATTCAGTTAAATAATTTTATTCCTAAATATCCAAGCTCTCTGCACTACCTGCTCTCAGTAGTGCCTTTTTCCAGGCTTGACAATACATAGGTGTGATTATAAATCATGAAACAGGTAAAAGGGAGGGGAAAGCCCCAAACTGCTATGGGGACATTTATAATCTATATGCTGCACCCATGGACCCAACAGTGGTGTTTTCTTGTCAGTTTTACATAATTTCAACCTCTATATATTATATGTACATATATATATATATATATTTTAAAATCTATATTTTGGGGAAAAGTATATACACTGTGTCTTCTTTTCAGATTTTTTTACCTTTATGACAAAGAAAACACATAAAAGGCTTATCAGGATGTAACTGACTAGGCATCTGTGGCTATACCTGTTGTCTTCCATTCTATGTTTCCTAACCAGATCTGAGGAGCTGAGACAACGACCTCCACCTGTTTGGTTTTGTTTCCCCTCTTTAGCAAATAATCCCAGTAGTGAACTAAGCCACTCTACAACAGCAAAACTAATTGATCTACTTTATATGTTTGTGGGTTTTTTACTGTATTTTTTAATGAATGTACGATGAGAAATTCATTAATAATTTTGAATTTTCTTATCACAAAAAGATAAAACGAAGGACCTCAACATACAAAAGAGTTTATCAGTCTGAGTCTGTCTTCACTTGAATGTTTGTTTTTGAGAATATGTAAAAAGGAATTAAATGCACCTTCATGCAGCCTGCATAAGAACTTCCATCATTGTATATATAAGCCTTTGCCATATTGCCCCACAAGATTATCCACTGTGCTTGATGAGTGAACATTAAACAAATCTGTTACCAGTTGACATTTTTGGTTAATAAAACTATAGGAATTATTTCACAAACAAAATATGTAAAGCAGTATTAAAATCTGAGTTATGTACCTACTTTAATAAATAGATTCTTTTTTTCTGCCAGTGGTAGTAAACACATGATTGGGATGATTTGTCATTTTTTTTCTTCAAGTAAGAAAGCACAGTTTTGGCCGGGCAGTGGTAGTGCACACCTTTAATCCCAGCACTCGGGAGACAGAGGCAGGTGGATCTCTGTGAGTTTGAGTCTAGCCTGGTCTACAAGAGCTAGTTACAGAGCAGCCAGGACTGTCATACAGAGAAACTCTGTTTCAGGGGATGGAAATGGGGGGAGAGCCCTTTAGATCTAAAAGATAATCCCTTGCTGCCTCTACCACTAAACCACTAAGCCACAATGACAGTTCAGAAAATAGCTCTTTCCACTTCAATAGAACAACTTGATAATCAACTGTAAGAAATTCTGAGTTCGAGGTCAGCCTGGTCTACAGAGTGAGTTCCAGGACAGCCAGGGCTACTCAGAGAAACTCTGTCCTAACAAAATAACAAAATGTCAGCAGGAGCTGGATATATAGTTCAGTGTTCCAGTGCATGCCCAACACGCATGAAGACCTGGGTTCAATCCCTAGCACCACACAAATGCCAAAGGCAGCTTCCTGAGGTTCATTGATTTGGATATTGTTTGGGAATGGTGTGGCTTGCTTGGGAATGATGATGCCAATCACTGAAACAAGGAAAAGATACAGAACCGAGCGTGGTGGCAAGTACCTCGTCCCTGCTTTGGGAAGATGGAGATTGGAGGATCAAAAAAAGTTCAAGGTCTTCCCTGGACAATTAGCAAGTTCGAGGCTAGCCTGGGATACATGAGAGAGAACCTGGGGAGGTAGCTCAGTCAGGACATGGGTTTGAACCCAGAATCCACAGAGTTGAGCATAGTGGCACACAGTTGTGATCCTAGTACAGAGGAAACAGATAGACAGGCCCTAGGTGCTAACTGACCAGCTGGCCTAACCTACTTGGCAAGTTTCAAGTCAGTGAAAGAAGTTTACGAAAGTGATTGGCACCTCAGGAATGACAACTGAGGTTGGCCTCTGTCCTCAGTGTGTGCCTGCACTTGCATGTGTGCACACATAAATGCCAGGAGCTAGCAGGCTTTAATCTCTGTAAGGTTCCACTGTTAACCAAAAGAGAGGATGCTACCAATTCAACTGATGTGGATTTTGGGAATTGGAATGGAGACATCCAATCCTGACTGGGGCTGGTAGATTGATAGGAGTTAAAGGCCAGCCTGGCCTCTATGATGAGACCGTGTCTCAAGGTAGGAGTGGAGTGGGTGTACAAAGATTGAAAATGCTTCCAACCCAACAGAGGAAGAATGTCTCAGAAGATCACACAACCTCTTGGAAGGATCCTGGGCTTCCAAGTGACTTCATGAAACACCATCAACCAATTCTGTTCACACAAGAACATTAGAGACACATTTCAAAAAAAAAAAAAAAAGAAAAGAAAAGAAAAAAGAATCAAAAGAAGCCACGTGTAGTATACATCTGTCACCCCAATACTTGGGAGGGAGGTCAAAAGTTCGAGGTCATCCTCAGCTACATAGTGAGTTCAACACCTCCTGGACTATATGAGGCCGTGTAAGAAGCTGGAAAAAAAACTGATTTTTTTTTGTTATTGTTATTGTTGTTTGAGACAGGGTTTCTTTTGTGAACCATTCAAAAATTAAATGTCTTGGGTAATCCCCAGCATATTAAGAAAAAAAGTATAAGTGGGACTGACGCGGTGGAGGATGGGAACAGATACTCTACACTCCATATCCTAAAAAGGAGTGTCTACACATAACAGTTATTGCTATCTTAGTACACACTATTAACAGCTTGCTTGCCTTTAACTCTCCAGATGGCCTTATAGGAACACAAAGTTGACACTAGCTGATTCAGCTCAGGCTTCCAGATGTTAAGAGGTAATGTAGCTGACCACCTAACCAGAGGGATGACACTGAGCTCCTAAACAATTGACAGCCCTGTGCACTTCCTTCACCCCCTCCCACCAGTAGGCCTTCAGATTCATGGCTGGAGAGATGGCTTAATGGTTAAGAGCATTTACTACTCTTCCCAGAGAACTGGTATTGTTTTCCTAGTACCCAGGTAACAACTCACAACCACCTGTAAATCCAGTTCCAGGGATCTGATGCCGAATGGGTACCTGCACTCAGATGCACGTATCCACATGCAACACACACACACACACACACACACACACAACACACACACACACACACACACACACACACACACACACACACACACACACACACACACACACACACACACACACACACACACACACACACACACTAAGAGTGTACACTCACACACACAAACACACACACACACACCACACACACACACACACACACACACACACACACACAACACACACACACAGTTTTTTTGTTTTGTTTTTTTTTTTTAATTGTTTTTGGAGACAGGGTTTCTCTAACAGCCTTAGCTGTCCTGGAACTAGCTCTGTAAGCCAGGCTGGCTTCAGAAATCTGCCTGCCTCTGCTTCCCGAGTGCTGGGATCAAAGGTGCACACCACCATGCCCAGCTTTATTATTATTTTTTGAAAAACAAACCTTTAATATTCCTTTCCTGACCCCTTTTATTGGCTTTTATGGGGACAGGAAACAAGCTTCAGTATTCTGGTTACAGTACAGCAACATATAATTCCACTTATTTTGTAGTGCTTGGGGTGGGGTTAAACCTAAGGCCTTTCACATCCTTGGCAAACACCCTACCACTGAGCTATGTCTTTAGACCTAGACCTTGCCTTTGAGAAAAGCCCTTACTATGTAGCTCAGGTTGGACTGGGCCTTGCTATGTAGACCAAAACTTACTATCCTTCTCTGCTTCCCAAGTGCTGGGATTATAGGCATGTGCCACTCTGTCTTCTTATTAGTAACCCGCAAAACTTTATATGCTCTCAAAATTGCTGGGATAGCTACTGAACCAGTTGACTATATGACTACCTCCCCACACAGTAGTTTCAAATGCAGCATGTTAAATAATACCTCGCAACATAGTAGCTGTAGTAGTAATTTGAGATAACTGGGTGATTATGAGGGCTGAAGAGCTGTCAAAGCAGTTAACAGCACTTGCTGCTTTTGCAGTAACTCTAAAAATAACGTGGTGTTGCCGACATTTTTGAGTTGCCACATGGGTGCTGGAAACCCAATTGGGTTGTCTGGATGAACAGCAAGCGCTCTTGATCACTAAGCCATTTCTCTTTCCTCTTTATCTTGTGTTTGCCTGAAGGTATATATAAACTCGGCCCACAGTGCCTTTGTAGGCCAGAAAAGGGTATTGGAACTCCCTGGAATGGGAATTGCAGATGGTCGGGAGCCACAAACCGGATCCTCTGGAAAAGCAGCAAGTGCACTTTACTGCCCAGCTATTTCCTCAGTCCATTTATTGTTTGTTTACTTGGAGACAGGGTCTCCCTGTGTAGCCCTAGTTGTCCTGCTACTCGCTTTGTTAACCATGCTGGCCTGGAATTTACAGAGGTCTGTCTGTTCTGAGATTAAGCCGCTTTTAACACTAGACTGGGTGTGGTAATACACACTTTGTAGTCTGGCGTCAATCACCATTTTACACTAGTGTTTTAGCCGCTAAGATAGACGTGTGGTACCTTTTAAACAGGACAAATAACATCTAATTTTTTTATTTTGTTTTGTTTTTTCAGAGACAGGGTTTCTATGTGTAGCAGTGTTGATAAAACGCACTTCTCAACGTGGTGGCGCACTCCTTTAATCCCAGCACTCAGAAGGCAGAGCGCACAGAGATGGATCTCCGCGGGTTCCAGGACAGCAAAGGCTGTCACACAGAGAACTCCTGGAGAGAGAGAGAGAGAAAAGGGGGGGGAAGACAGACAGACAGACAGACAGACAGACAGACAGACAGACAGACAGACAACCCACCCCGCACTTCTCAGGGACCACCATTCCGGCACCCCTAGGACTTCCGGGGGAGCTCGGGGAAGGAATCCTTCTTCCGCGACCAACGCACGTCGGCGAGTCCGGTCACGTGGACGGCCCGTCACGTGACCGCGGCGGCGCCTGGTAAATGCCGGGAGTGAGGCAAGATGGCCGCGCACCTGTCGTACGGGCGAGTGAACCTGAACGTGCTGCGCGAGGCGTTGCGTCGCGAGCTGCGGGAGTTTCTGGACAAGTGCGCTGGGAGCAAGGTGAGGGACGAGGCTCGGCGCCACCCTGCCGGGCCTGGCGCAGCTGTGCTAGGCGTCGGGGGCGACCGGGCTGGGCTCTGTGACCACGGAGTACGCTCCGGTCCCCAGCCCGGAGCGAGCTCTCCCCCCCGCCCGCCCGCCCGCGGGAGCGTCGTCCCCTCGGGTCTGGAAGCGCCCACGCCCGCAGCTCTCTCCACACACGCCGAGAGAGAGGATGGAGTCCCTTGGAACTTTCACTTGGTCTTTAACACGAGTCGTTTTGTCCGCAAAAGCACCCAGTTTACAAGGGAGGCAGGCTAGATCGGGGACTACATAGAATTTCCATCCCCCCGACCCCCCATTTTCAGTTTGAGGCAGAGTCCCACTATGTAGCCCTGGCTGGACCTCGAACTCTCTGAGATCCACCTGCCTCTGCCGCAGAGTGCTGGAATTAAAGGCGTGTGCACGGTTCTTCATTTTATTTTTGAGTCAATTCCTGGCAGCATAGACTGTTCCTGGTTTTGTAACCCAGGTTAGCCTCCAACCCCTCATTCTCTTGCCTCGGCCTACCAAGTTGTGGCATCACAGACACGAGCCATCATTTGCCTAGCAGTGAGATGTTCTTTGAACTATTATTCTTTATCTATTCTGAGATTTACGAATCATTCCCCAGTACTCTCTAGGGACCTCTCAGAACTAACTTGAAGAGAAAAATAAATGGAGGTGCTTAAAAAACGAGTTTTTTGGGAAAAAAAATGGGGCCCTAAGTAAGATGGTTGACTTCTTCTGAGTCAAGAAGGCAGGTTAAGTCACAGGGGCCCAGATTAGACCACAAAGGATGCTGAAATCAGATAGATAACAATAGATTTATGGACACCAGTGTTATGACTGTGGTATTGTATTATAGTTCACTAAGTGTCATTCCTGGAGGAACCAGGGATTACTGACCCCAGTATCATATCTGCCCCTCATGAAAATTTTATTTAGAGCAATAGACTATGAATGTGATGAGAGTCTGTAAAAATTTTAACTCCAAATTTTAGGAAATTATTTCTTGGAAGCTGGAGAGGTGGCTCAGTGATGGAGAGGGAACGCTACTCTTCCAGAGGAGCCAGTTCAGTTCCCAGTGTCTGCAGTGGGCAGCTGATAACTCAGATCCAGGGGGATGTGACCCTTCTGACCTCTAAAGGAAACTGCACACACAACCACACATAATTAAAATAAAATAAAATTTTATTATTTTATTTTAGTGGGAGTGGGGTGAGGTGAAAAACCTTTAAAAATACATTTGTACTATATATAACTGCCATTTTCTGTTGCTGTTGTTGGGACTCCTGAGAATATCTGCAATAAGGGCACATTTCTCCTCTCTTATAGGCAATTGTGTGGGATGAGTACTTAACAGGACCATTTGGACTGATTGCCCAGTATTCCCTACTAAAGGTAATGCAACATATGGGATATGCTCAAGAATTAATAATTAATTGAACTTAGTATTGGCAATGGGATTTTTACATATCTTCTAGAATAATTACTTACAAAGCTATTTGATCTGTATAAACACTGATATTAATATGTTGTGAACATTCTTCATAGAGGGTGAGCCTCTATGAAGGGAGAACCTTTATAGAGGGTGCAGCTCAGTGTTCATGTATGTGCCTTGTACAAGGCTCTGGAATTGATGTCTGGTGTCTCAGAGAAGAAACAGAAACAAAAAACCACTTTGTACACAGCACCGTCTTATGGGACCGTGTCCTGGTGCCTTTGACAACTTGTTGTGTCAGAAGTGTGACTGCTGTGCAGAAACAATGTCTTTATCTTGAGGCGTGGTCCTCTATGTGATTGAGTTATTTCTAAATCTGAAGATGATAGAGGTCAGATTTATAAAACCTTTTGTGTTTGCTTCCCTAGGAACATGAAGTGGAAAAAATGTTCACACTTAAAGGAAATCGTTTGCCAGCAGCTGATGTCAAGAACATCATTTTTTTGGTCAGACCCAGGCTAGAATTGATGGATATAATTGCTGAGAATGTGCTCAGGTACCTCAGAGCTTTGAGTTTCAAAACAAGTTGGGCTTTAAAAGTTTTTTTTTTTTTTTTTTTGCACTTATTTATATATTTATTTTGGAGGGTGTGTGTGTGTGTGTGTGTGTGTGTGTGTGTGTGTGTGTGTGTGTGTGTGTGTCATGGTATTTGTGTGGAGGTCAGAAGATGACTGGTGGGAATGGGTTCTCTTCTTCCACAGAGGTCCCAGGGATTGGACTTGGGTCATCAAGGTTAGCAGTAGGTGCTTTCCCCTGTTGAACTTTTCCTGCCTAGAAGTTGTTTTTATAGTGGCTTTAGTGTTCTGAGTACCTTGGCCTTGTGGCACCCTCTTGCCAGAGTTGGAAGGCCATCTTTTGGGAGAGTGGGACTAGATGTGGAAGAAATTTAGGGAAGGGAGGAGGCTTGTGAGAGTGCTCTGAGTAGCTTGAGGGAAATAACTTCCCTCAGGTTAGCTAAAAGTTCAAGCCTGCATGGGCAGAGAGAACTCTGCCTTAAAAAACACAGCAACAAAAACCTCTAACGGTCTTTTTTTTTTTTTTCTCAAAATGCCAGATGTAGTGTGCTTTAATTTCATCAGCAAAATAAGTAAGAGCTGATTAAAGCTTAATATTGACTCCAACCTACAGAGGAAGTTCTCGGCACAGTCAGTGCTCTGTGGTGCCTTTGATTGCTGCAGCCCCTGAAAACTGTGGCTGTATATGGGCTAATTTTGGAAGTCCACAAAAAAGGAGAATTGAAAGCAGGAGTCAGAAGGTAGCTCTCACTGTGATAGAAGACTGTTGTGTTAAACTGATTTCCTCAAAGAAGCATTTATTTTCAACAAATCACAGACATCCTGTTGTGAGATCTTGGGTTTTTAGTTTTCTCTCTGTCTCTCTGTCTCTGTCTCTGTCTCTGTCTCTGTGTGTGTGTGTGTGTGTGTGTGTGTGTGTGTGAGAGAGAGAGAGAGAGAGAGAGGAGAGAGAGAGAGAGAGAGAGAGAGAGAGAGAGAGAGAGAGTTGTATAGGCCAGAAGAGGATGTTGGATCCGATGGAGCTGGAGTTACAGGCACTTGTGAGTCATGTGATGTGTGTGCTGGAATCAAAGTTTGATTAACAATTGGGGTATGAGAGTCTAGCATGTGTTTTTCAAAAAAAATTACTTATTTTTTATTTTATGTGTTTGAATATTTGACTGCACATGTACTGAGCCTGGTGTCTATGGAGGCCAGAGGAGGGCACTGGATACCTTGGAACTGGAATTGTAGATAGTTGTGAGTTGCCATGTGGGTGCTGGGAACCAAACTGGTGTCCTCTGGAAGAGCAAGTGCTCTTAACCTCTCCAGACCCTTGAAGAGTCTATCCTTATGTGTTTACTTAAGCAGTGTTTAGCATCTGCCAGGCAATGGGGACAAAATAAGAAAACTTGTGACTCTACAGAGCACATAAGCTAATAATGGTTACTTCCCTTGCAGTGAAGACAGGCGTGGCCCTACCAGGGATTTTCATATTTTGTTTGTGCCACGCCGGAGCTTGCTGTGTGAGCAACGCTTGAAGGACCTGGGTGTTTTGGGATCCTTTATTCATCGAGAGGAATACAGTTTGGATCTCATTCCATTTGATGGGGACCTCTTATCCATGGAATCAGAGGGTGCATTCAAAGTAAGGTTGACATTTCCTTAGCATCAAACATTTATATTCTGTAAAGGCAGGGTTTCACTGTGTTGCCCTCGCTAGCCTTGAACTCACCAAGATTTTGCGGCCTGCTTCTGCCTCCTGAGTGCTGGGCTTAAAGTCGAGCACCACCATGACTGGCCATGACTTCCATTTTTGATGTGCTTATTACTGAAAATGTCATGCTGCCACTTCTATTTGCATCTGTGGCGAGGCCCATTTCATCTGTTTACTGGTGTCCAGGATGTTCTCTCTGGCAAATTGCCTGCTCATTTTTCTGCCTATTTCTTCTTCTTCTCATTCTCTTCCTTTTTCTGTGTATTTAGTGTGTGTGTGTGTGTGTGTGTGTGTGTGTGTGTGTGTGTGTGTGTGTGTGCGAGCACGTGCGCATGCGAGCAGAAGAGGACATCCTGTACTGTCACTCTCCATTTTACTCCCTTGAGTCAGGGTCTCTCCCTGGACTAGAATTGAGACAGGCGGCCAGTAGGTTCAGACATCTGTGCCCACAGCCCTGGGGTTATACAAGTGCCTGTTCAGTCATTTATACACATGTGTGGGGATCTGAGCCCAAGTATTTAAGCTTAAACAGCAAGAGCTCTTAATCACTAAGCCTTCTCCAGACAGCTCCAGTCCCAGCCTCCAATGCATTTTTTAAAAGGTGGCCTGGCCCTGTAATCTGTGATTGCCTTACTTGTCATCCTTCTCCTCAGCCTTCTAAACACTCAGATTATGGACCTACTGGCTTCCATTGTTACTTTTGTTTGTTTTTGATATTTTGTTTAATGTTCATTCATGGATACAATGCATTTGACTCAAATCTATTTTGCTATTTTAGGACAAGGTCTCGTGTAGCTCAGGCTAACCTTGAACTCCTGATCTTTCTGCTTCCACTTCCTAAGAGCTGGGATTACAGATGTGTATATCTATACCTGGCTAGCTCCCTTTTTTTGTTTTTCAGGAATTTTGTTTTGTTTTCTGAGACAGGGTTTCTTTTTGTAGCCCTGGCTATCCTGGAACTCACTCTGTAGACCAGGCTGGCCTCAAACTCACCGAGATCCTCCTGACTCTGCCTTCCAAGTGCTGGAAGGAAAGGCGTGGGCCACCACACCCGGCTGGGAATTGTTTTTTTTTTTTCTTTTTAAAGATTTTATTTATTTATTATGTATATACAACATTCTGCTTCCATGTATATCTGCACACCAGAAGAGGGCACCAGATCCCGTAACGGATGGTTGTGAGCCACCATGTGGTTGCTGGGAATTGAACTCAGGACCTCTGGAAGAGCAGTCGGTGCTCTTAACCTCTGAGCCATCTCTCCAGCCCTGGGAATTCTTTATATAATACTTCAGCTTTATCTTCATCCACATGCTGTAAAGTTATTTTGAAGGATTTTTAACAAACACCTTTTTTTTTTTTTTAAGATTTATTTACTTATTATGTATACAGTGTTCTGCCTGCATCTATTCCTGCAAGTCAGAAGAGGGTACCAGATCTCATTACAGATGGTTTGTGAGCCACCATGTGGTTGCTGGGAATTGAACTCAGGACCTCTGGGAGGGCAGTCACTGCTCTTAACCTCTGAGCCACCTCTCCAGCCCCAAATTCATCCCTTTAAAGTCTTCAATTAAACACCTACAATCCAAGCACCTGGAAATCTGAGACAGAAGGATTGAGAGGCTGAGGCCAGCTTGCCCACAATAGGGAGTCTTCAAAACAAACAAAACAAAAACCCCAATAGTTAAAGCAGTAATTTGAAAGTTTTGTAAATAACTGGGCATGGTAACACACACCATTAATCCCAACAGACAGATGCAGGTGGATCTCCTTGCCTGATCTGTATACAGAGCTTCAGGTTAGCCAGGACCAAATAGTGAGACCCTGTCTCAACCCTGCACCCACCCCACCTCCATTTGTAAACACAAGTCACACACATAGTACTTTTTTTTTTTTTTTTTTTTTTTTTTTTTTTTGTAGTTAAAGTAGAGAGTGATGAGGAGGTCATTTTCCCCTGGGTCTCAGACATCTTTGCAGAAGCTGTACTGAGCTCACCTCTCATTCTTTTGCTTTAGTGGTTTCAAGAATTCTTTTAAGTTTTTTTTCAGACAGGCTTTTCTTCGGCCCTCACTCCTAGCACACACAATATTCTTTCTGTGCGTTCCCTGGGTTTTAGGACTGAAGTTTGTGCCAGCTCCAGTTGTGATGGAGTTCACATGTTTCTAAATAGTTCAGCACAGCTTGGTGTTCCCGAGCTTCTGGAGAGATGTGTAGTGTATAAAATCTGAGTTGGTGCTCACCCCACTGAATGTTCAGTGCCAGCATGCAGTGTTAGCGCCTTCATTTTAGTAACTAGAAACCGATATATCTAAAGTCAGCCTAGTAAAAAACTACAGGGCTTCTGTTGTGTGGGTGAGTAAGTTTGGTGCCCAAAATATGAGATTTTAAATATTAATGTGTAGTAGCATCCATCCTAAAATGTCCTTGTAGCTTGAAATGCCACGTGGGGTTCCCTATGTGAGGAGTGGCCTGTTTACGCATAGCACTCCCTCGCTGACTGTTCTGGTAGATGAGGGCCGCAGTGATTAGTGTTGTTTCCAGTGAGAGCCAATATGATCATCATTCAGAGTTAAATCTGTTGTTACTGGAGTGTAGCTCAGAAGTGGAACCATGTGCTTGAGGGCCTGGGTTTGATTCCCAGAACTACCAAAAATAAGGGAAAAAACTATGCAGTGCCAGGTTAGATGGCTCACTCTTTTAATCCCAGCACTCAGAGGCAGAGGCAGTTGGATCTCTGAGTTGGAAGTCAGCCTGGTAAACAGAGTGAACAGAGTGAGTACAGCCAGGACTTCACAGAAAAACTTTGTCCAAACCAAAACAAAAACCCTGTCATCAGTTTGGAAGTCTTTTTTCTTTTTAAGATAGCATTATAAAAGGAGAGTCTTTGTAGTCATACAACTTTTTGTTTGTTTTTTTTTTTATTTGTTTGTTTGTTTGGTTTTTTTTTTTTTGAGACAGGGTTTCTATGTGGCTTTGGAGGCTGTCCTGGAACTCGCTCTGTAGACCATGCTGCCCTTGAACTCACAGAGATCTGCCTGCCTCTGCCTCCCAGTGCTGGGATTAAAGGTATGAGCCACCAGCGCCCCAAGTAATAAGACTTTTTAAGATGAAATGAAACATGGATTGTCATATTCTCTCACTTTAGTGTTCAGAACATGTGGTCTCATGGCATTCTTGTCCTGGGCTGTTGTGCTGGGGGAAGGTAAAAAGCAGCAGCTAGAGGAGTCACAGACAAGGCTTTCAGTGTGAATGAAGGAAGCACAGACTCCTGTGATGTCTTTGTTGGGACAGCCCCCCTCTTCTGGTCAGAACTCCACTGTCCCTTCCTCAGCCCCTGGGTCTTATTCTTACTTCTGGCTGTGAGTACTGAAGAGACTCTGAGGTAGTTAACAGTGGGGGCCTTGGGACAAAAGATACCATTTTTTGTTTTGTTTTGTTTTATGTTTTATGGGACAAGGTCTCACTGTATGTCCTTTGGTGACTTGGAACGCTCTGTAGAACAGGCTGGCTTTGAACTCAGCGATCTTCTTGCCTCTGTTCCTGACTCCTGGGATTAAAGCTAGGTGCCACCAAGCTGGGCTACAAAAGAACCATTCTGTTTTTTTTTTTTTTTTTTTTCACTTCATGTTTTTCATTTTTATCTTTTGCTTATTTTGAATGGGGTCTCATGTAGCCCAGGGTGGCCTGCGACTCCTGTGGCCCTGCTCATTCTTCTGTACCACCACTCCCAACCACCATTGTTGACTTGTAAGTGGATGGCCCACAGTAACTGGTCTTTGTCTCCACAGGAGTGCTACTTGGATGGCGACCAGACTAGCCTGTACCATGCAGCCAAGGGGCTGATGACCCTGCAGGCACTGTATGGGACCATCCCCCACATCTTTGGGAAAGGAGAGTGCGCTCGGGTGAGAACCCTCTGTTTTATCCAGAATAGTGGTCAAAGGGAAACTCTAGAGACACAGCCAACCCTTGTCACTCTTGCATTCCGTGTTAAGGACTTCGTCTCCTTCCTGCAGTTCATACATCACTCTCTAGTCAGTACGCACCCACTGGACATGTTAACACAGGTGACCAAGGTGACAAGTGTCATCTCAGGCTTCTCACGAGTTTTCACTTGTTGGGTGGTTTTGCTGTTTAAATGCTTCCTAAGCATGGTGTGAGGTGTGTAGTGTGACTTACAGTGAATGTCATACATCAGATAAGGTCCATCTGGGCCAGAGTCACAGCTCTTGGCCTTCTGTCCTGTATGAATGACTCATATCATCAGGTGACCAAACACACAGGTGACACAATGTTTAGTATTGATCTCTTGACAAAAACATGACCAGAGTCTGGAAAGATGGCTCAGTGGTGAAGAGTACTTCCTGCTCTTCTAGAGGACCCAGTTCGGTTCTCAGCACCACATCAGGTAATAGTCACCTGTACTTCCAGATTCAGGGGATCCGATGGTCCCGATGTTCTCTTATGATCAATGTGGGCGCTGTACTCGTATGCAAAAAGTCACACCCAGACACAAATATAACCAAAAGTAAAAATAACTAAATCATCTTTAAATTTACTTTACTTCATATGGAGCCGGATGTAGGTGGATCTTGTGTGTTTATGCAGGCACCCACGAAGGCCAGAGGGTGTCCGGATGGATTCTTTGTAACTGGAGTTACACATGGTAGTGAGTGAGCCACCAAAGGTGGGGGCTGGGAACTGAACCCAAGTTCTCTGCAAGACCAGTAAGTGTTCTTAAACACTGAGTCATCTCTCATGCCCTAAAAATAACTAAACCAAAAAAAAAAAAAAAGCTATGACCAGAGGCTCATAGCTCCCCTTGTTTCTCTCTGAACAGCAGCTGCTTATCTCACTGTTTCCAGAGACTAGAATATAACTTTTTCATGTGGCCAGTGTCACTGGGTCTGATACTGTGTAGACCAGGCTGGCCTGGAACTCACAGAGACCTGCCTGCCTCCGCCTCCCAAGTGCTGGGACTAAAGGCGTGCACCACCAACGCCCAGCCTCTCTCTTTTTTTTAACCTTTTGATTTTTGTTTTGTTTGTAGCAGAATCTTAAACTCTGCTAGTTCCCAGGAGGCTTCATTTGATCCCGTGTTTTGTTTCCAGCAAGTGGCCAACATGATGGTCAGGATGAAGAGGGAGTTTACAGGAAGCCAAAACTCAGTGTTTCCCGTGTTCGATAACCTCCTGCTGCTGGATCGCAATGTGGATCTACTAACGCCGCTTGCCACCCAGCTGACATACGAAGGACTCATTGATGAGATTTACGGCATTCAGAATAGTATGTGAAGTGACATCAGCTTTCGCTGGTCATTAATGGGATAGAAGGCGTGCTCCCCCCTCCCCCATGCAGAGCTGATGCTCTATGGTTTGTTCTTAAGCATTGTTTGAATGCAAAGTTCCATGGTTCTAATCCCCATCCCCACCTTGTGTCTTGAAACAGAGTATAGCCCAAGCTTACATGGAGTTTACTGTGTAGTCCAGGCTAGTCTTTGCCTCCCTAGTGTTATGATTACACTAGGGTGTGAATTATCACAAATAAAGATTCATTTTCTTTCTTTTTTTTTTTTTTTTTTTTTTTGGTTTTTTCGAGACAGGGTTTCTCTGTGTAGCTTTGGAGCCTATCCTGGCAGTTGCTCTGTAGACCATGCTGGCTTTGAACTCACAGAGATCCACCTGCCTCTGCCTCCTGAGCTGTTAATTCTTGAGCTGGGTGGTAGTGGTACACATCTTTAGTTCTAGCCCTTGGGAGGCAGAGACAGATGAATCTCTGAGTTTGAGGCCAGCCTGATCTACAGAGCAAATTCCAGGACAGCCAGGGCTACACAGGGAAACCCTGTCTCAAACAAACAAGCAAACAAACAAACAAAAAATGCTATTAGTTCTTGGCCTGCAAAGATCCTGAGAATGTAAGTCACTTGAGTAATAATCATCCCAGAAAACTTGAGGGAGATTTGTGTGGAACTTTGCATTGCCGTTTATTTTCCAGGCTGTTCTAAGTAGTTGAGAAAATGATAACAACATTGCAGAGCCACGAAAGTCACAAATGTAGACCATGAGAAACTGTACAGCCTATTTATTCCCATTATAAACTGTGCTCGTATTTGTTTCTGTGTCATTGACGTACAGTGAACAAATCACCAAATAAGAACACACAGAACAGGGAAGTAGTGAAAGGGAAGAGAGGGCTTCCACAGGGCTCAGTATCTTACTCTTATTTGTTTATTTTGAGCCCTAGTCTTACTATATGACCCAGGCTGGCCTGGAACTCATAGGTATCTCTATCTCTGCCTCCCAAAAACTGAAACTAAATATTCTTTGGGGCTGGAGAGACAGCTCAGAGGTTAAGAGCCCTGACTGCTCTTCCAGAGGTCCTGAGTTCAATTCCCAGAACCCACATGGCAACTCATGTCTGTCTGTAGCTCCATTTACAGGGCTTCTGACACCGTCATACAGACATATATACAGGCAAAGCACCAAGAACGTAAAATAAGAATAAAAAAAGAATGTTTTAAAAATATTCTTAATCTGTTCCTTGGCAGTTTCATATATGTGTATATTCTAGTCATACTTTATTTAAACCTTTTTCTACATGTATTTGTGTATTGTGTGTGTGGTTCTCACTCTACCACGTGGGTACTGGGGATTGAACTCGGGTCATTGGGCTTGGTGACAATCACCTTTAGTCACTGAGTCCTCTCACCGGCCCTCTGATTTTTATATTTTTGAGAGAAAGTCTCATTCTGTAACCCAGACTGGCCTTGAGCTCTGGTCTTCTGGTTAAGCTCCTTAGTGCTGGGAGTTTAGGCTGTAGACCAGTCACCACCATACTCGGCCTTAAGCTATAGACAGACAGTCACCTTGGTACTCAGCCTAAGGTATAGATGGTCACCACTGTACTCAACCTTAGGCTATGGACAGTCATCACCATACTCAGCCTTAGGCTGTAGACAGTCACCATGGTACTCAGCCTAAGGCTATAAATGGTCCACCTACTCTGTCCACAGGTTATTCAGAAAGTTCCTTTTGCATAGAAGGCAGAGCACAACTGGAAAAAGTGCTGACTAGTCTTGTGAGCCTAAGGCTAGACATCTGAGCACACCGCTGACTCACAGGCTGACCAGATGTTCCTTGCCCTGGTTGTGCCTGCTCGTGAGTCGAGGCTAGCCCTGTGTGGATGGTGGAGAATAGGAGAGCTTCTGGGTTTGGAAGGAGGAGTAAAGTTTATATGGAGGTTCAGAAGAGGAGCAAGCAGTGTGGTAAATGCTGGGAGTCGGGGCAGCCAGCTTGCCGGGAGTTGTCGTGCGCAGATGGTGAAATCCTCAGTAACTGCTTGGGAGGTTGGGTCACTAGGTGGAAGTCTTGGAAGACCAGCTAGAGTTTGGGCTTAATGAGTGATTAGGCCAGAGGTCACAGCATGTTTTGTTTGGTTAGTGTTGGCCAACATATTTGATTCTGTTAGTGTTTCAAATGTGAGAAATTATGTTGGATGTCTTTCTTTGCAGAATTTATTTTAGAGTGAAAAGGGATCAAATTATACAAATCATCTTAAATTTCATATGTGAGGGACAGAGAACAATTATATCGTTGGTTCTCTGTTTCCACCACCTGAGTTACAAGGATTGAACTCAGGTCATCCACTGAGCCACCTGGCTGGCTTTAAACTTCTTTTGACCTGGTATAATGATGAATATTCTCTTAGCACTTTGGGATGTAATATTGCAATCTACAGTGTTTGCAGGTTTGTGAAGTCACTCACCTAATGTTGGGCATTTGTATCATTTTACATTCAGTCAAAGCACCTGTGTATAGAACCTTTTATTGTCGGTCAGAACCTTCTGTCCTCAGATTCCATAATGTAGGATTTTTTTTTTTTCCTGGTTTTTCAAGACAGGGTTTTTCTATGTAGCTTTGTAGCCTGTCCTGGTACTCGCTCTGTAGACCAGGCTGGCCTCGAACTCACAGAGATCTGCCTCCTGAGTGCTGGGATTAAAGGCGTGTTCCATCCAACTTCAGGTTATGTGAAGTTACCACCAGAGAAATTTGCACCCAAGAAGCAGGGTGGCAGCGGCGGGAAGGACCTTCCCACAGAGGCGAAGAAGCTTCAGCTGAACTCTGCGGAGGAGCTTTACGCTGAGATCCGAGACAAGAACTTCAATGCTGTGGGCTCTGTGCTCAGCAAGAAAGCGAAGATTATCTCCGCAGCCTTTGAGGTGAGACAAGCCCTGACTGCCACCTGCCTCCTGGGAGTGAGAGGAGGGAACAGTGGGCCTGGTCACAGCAGAAGTGTTTGCAGCTCAGACTATTATTTGCCTGAGATGTTTAGGTCTGTAAGACAGGTACACACCAAACTAACAAAGCATACGGAAATTTATTTGACGGGTTCATAATTTTACCAACTATTAAAGACAAAAGCAAATTTGCTTGTTAGGGAGGTGCCCGTGCTTTGCTTACTTTTATGTAAAACATTGGATGTTGGCTGAATATTTGATTCTCAGGACATAGGGCATCGTCAGTGGTTTTAAGAGTGGATTGGCTGGGTGGTGGTGGCACATGCCTTTAATCGCAGCACTTGGGAGGTAGATGCAGGCGGATCTCTGTGAGTTCAAGGCCAGCCTGGTCTACAAAAGGAGTTCTAGGACAGCCAGGGCTAATACACAGAGAAGCCCTGTCTCTCTCTCTCTCTCTCTCTCCCTCTCTCTCTCTCTCTCTCTCTCTCACTCACACACACACACACATACACACACACACACAAAATGGATTGATACTTTGATTTTATAATTATGAGTGCTGAGACTGCCCCTTCCTATATAATATACAGTAAAGAATGGCAGCCGTGTGTTTAGGGCCATTTCAGAAATAGTTGGAACCGGGCAGGATCGATCACCACTTTAATCTCAGCACTTGATAGGAAGAGGCAGCATGCAGGCTACAAGTGAAACCCTTTCTTAAAAAAAAAGGGGGGGGGGAGGAAGAAAAAAAGAAATCATTGAAATTAATAGATCTCTCCATTGTGTGTGTGTATATGCATTCGTGTGTGTGTGTGTGTGTGTGTGTGTGTGTGTGTGTGAGTGAGAGAGAGAGAGAGAGAGAGAGAGAGAGAGAGAGAGAGAGAGAGAGAGCATGTGTGTATGTGTGTGTTTGCCAACCTGTGCATATGGAAGCCAGAGACCAGCCCACCCTCAAGTAATGTTTCTCAGGAGGTATTCACTTTTTTTGTTGTTGGCTTTTGTTTTTGTTTTTTTCATTTTTTGTGGGGGGAGTTCAAGACAGAGTTTTTTTTGTGTGTGTGTAGCCCTGGCTATCTGGAACTCGCTCTGTAGACCAGGCTGGACTCAAACTCACAGAGATCCGCCTTTCTCTACCTCCCTAGTGCTGGGATTAAAGGCATGCTCAGCTAAGCATTTTCAAAATTGTGAATTTTTTTTTTAAGATTTTTATTTATTTATTATGTGCACAGTGTTCTGTCTGCATGTTGCCTGCAGGCCAGAGGAGGGTACCAGATCTCATTACAGATGGTTGTGAGCCACCATGTGGTTGCTGGGAATTGAACTCAGGACCTTTGGAAGAACAAGCAGTGCTCTTAACCACTGAGCCATCTCTCCAGCCCGAATTTTTTGGTTTTTTTTTTTTTCTTTTTTTTTTGTCTCACTATGTAGCCCTGGCCCAGAACTCTTAAAGGAAAATAGTGAGATTTTGTAATTAAACCATTATATTTCTATAAGAGCAAATATCTTTCATATGGTGAAGACACTGCAGTTCATAGTATGAAGTAGTGCTGAGTCTGAGTCTCGGTGTTTGGGCAGCATTTGAGGCTGGAATGGTATGAGGACCCATACCCTCAAAGGCTCCATGTTGTGTTCATGGCCAAGGCTTCAGTAAGCACTGCCAGAAACGTGTTTCAGTTCATTTGTGGACAATGCATGTTCAGAAATTAACTTTTTGTGACCCCCATGTTCATTTACACAGTCTTGTATGGACTGTGACCCACACTTTAGGAGCTGGGCTAGGGCTGGAGAGATGGCTCAGCAATGGAGAGTGCTGTTCTTGCAGAGTTTAATTCCCAGCACTCACACTGAGTGGCTCAAATTCCAGAGCATCTAAGGCCCCCTTTCGGCCTTACATGGACACACCCACACATAGACACACACACACAAGTACACATAATTAAAAATAAATCTTTTTTCAAAAGAAGCTGTACTATAGTACATCTGTCTCATTCTAATACCTGCATATTCAAGAGGACCTAAGGGTTTCTTTCTTTAAAAATTTATTTATTTATTTACTTTTCTAGTACTAGGGATTAAACCCAGGGCCTTGATGATGCTGGACAGTGCTGTACCCTGGAGCTGCATCGCCAGCCTAGGCTTTCATCATTTTAAAACTTTTCCTCAGACCTGTAACAGCAGTCCTGTATTAAAGGTTCCTGTTCTTTTAGGAAATGTGAGAGCATGGGTGTTGACGTTTTCCTAAATGAGTTCCCATGACCTTCTCTTCTACCCTCTCCTCCTCCCTAGAGAATGCCAGCTGTACTCGACATGGACATGGAGTGTGCAGCTCCAGGGGAGCACTTGAGGTCTGGCCAGCATGGCAGTGGCCGGGAAGCCCACATGTGCGATAATGATAATGAGATCAAAATCCCCAGCCGCCCACAGCTTCATTACCACCTCCTGCCTCCCCTGGTCTTTAACCAGTTTGTTCTTGTTGAGCTGGTTTTGAAATGTGGGGATTCAGTAGACTTACGAAATGTCTGTTTAGACTCTAGAGACAGAAACAGGGAGAGTTCTTGAAAACTGCTTTTTGCTTTTGTTGTTGTGTTCCTGGTGTTACCTTTCTTAGGGATTCTACCTGTGGATTAGCTCCATATTCCTGTAGATTGTTTTGGATGATGTTATTAAAACATTCTTATTGGGGCTGGAGAGATGACTCAGAGGTTAAGAGCACTGACTGCTTTTCCAGAGGATCAGGGTTCAATTCCCAGCAACCACATGGTGGCTCATAACTGTCTGTAACTCCAGTTCCAGGGGACCCAACACCCATGGCAAAACCCCAATGCACCTAAAATATAAATAAATAAATAAATAAATAAATAAATAAATAAATAAATAAACAAACCGTTCTTGTCAATAGTCGAGGTTCACTGTATTCATGGGCTGCATTCACTGTTGAGATCTAATGCCAGGTGGGATTTGTTTCTGTTAAATAGAAAATTTTTTGCTGTTTGCTTTTGGTTTTTGAAATGGTCCCATGGCTAAAGATGACCTTAAACTTCTGATCCTTCTGTCTTCCGAGTGCTGGGGTTATAAGTCTGCTCTGGCTTGCCTGACCTAGACGTCTTCTGCTGTTTGTGGCTCCCTTTTGTGTAGCACTTTGTGTGTGTGTGTGTGTGTGTGTGTGTGTGTGTGTGTGTGTGTCCTGGGAGGGAGCTGCACCATGCCACTGTGCTTACCTTATCTGTGACTTCAGAGCTGGGTTTAACTTGCTTTGCATTTTCCCTTTCGTGATGATACTGACGGAACACCCTCTGGGATGCTCTCCTGCCTCATGGCGCTGCCGCCTGTTGTGTTCTGTTGCAGGAGAGGCACAACGCCAAGACAGTGGGGGAGATTAAGCAGTTCGTTTCCCAGCTGCCCCACATGCAGGCCGCCAGGGGCTCCCTCGCCAACCACACCTCAATTGCAGAATTAATCAAAGATGTCACCAGTAAGTACCCTTTGTTGTGGCTCTTCCCACCTGGGACTGGCTTGTGTATACATCATCCAACACCCTGATCGTCAGCACCTTGGTCCTTCCTTGGGAAGGCTCGCTGTGTTTGATCTATTTGTTTTATTATCTTAGTGCTAGGGTTCAAAGCAGGGCTTGTTGGTGTGAAGCAGTGTGAAGCAAGTGCCTGACCACTGAGCCACCCGCAGTCAGTTCCATTTTAGCGTCACGCATATGTCACAGGAGAAGTAAGTGTATGACTTTTTAAGGTAGTGGGCCCCGGTTCAGGTCCCAGCACCCCAGCTGGTGGCTCACAGCTGCCTATAACTCCTTCCAGGGATCCCACTGACCTCTGAGGGTACCTGCACTCATATGCACATACCCATGCACAGACACACCCAGGCGCACACAAAAAATCTCTAAAAAATGATTTATTAATCATGAGTTAAAGTACCTGAAATATGGATAAGAAAAAAGCATTCATCCAGAAGATTGCCCCAGTAATGATATGAAGCAGTTCATGTTTTCCTTATGTTTTCCTATGTGAAGGATTATTTAATTAGAACAGTATGCTGTCCTGGGGTGGTGCTGGGACTCTAGCTTTGGTCCCCTGAGCAGGGTACCCGTAATCCTAGCACTTGGAAGGCTGAGACAGGAAGACAATACATTCAAGGACAGCTTGAGCACATTGTGAGACTCGTAGACAAGAAAGAAAAGAGCCTGGGAATGTAGCTCGGTCAGTAGTGTACTTACCCACCCTGGTGGCGTGTGCTGTAACATCAGCACTGGGGCTGTTGCAGGCAGGAGGATCCCAAGCTCAGGGTCATTTTCAGTTCATAATGAGTTCAGGACCAGCCTGGGCTACACTAAACCTTCCCTCAAAAAACTAACTAAGCCAGTGCACATGCATTTAATCCCAGCAGTCAAGAGGCAGGCAGACTTCTGTTTTCAAGGCCAGCCTGATCTGCAGAGTGAGTTCCAGGACAGCCAGGGCTACACAGAGAAACCCTGTCTTAAAAAACAAAACAAAACAAAAACTTCCTACAGAATTGTCACAAAGAGCCTCATGAGATATGTATTAAATCCTGACTCAAGTCCATCTGACTGAAGTAGAAGCTGAGGCATGTGTTGAGCACTGAATGGTGTTTGTTCAGGACCAAGTGTTAACAAATATGCTTTGAATCTTAGTTCAGGGTTGGAAAAGTAGTCCTTTGTCTGCTGGTGACAAAGGTCAGAGTCAGATGACAGGAGGCTTGTCCTGGGGACATGAGTGCTCACTGACACTGAGACTCCTGCCCAGTGGCATCTGAAGCAAAGGACCTTGAAGGAGCAGTGAGCGTTGAGTACCACTCAGCGCTTTGGTTTCCTGGTTGCTCCAAGTCTCCACCTTTTTGGTTTAGTGTGCCTTGTTTGCTAATCCTGCTTATGACCAGAAGCATAGCACTCAAACCAGCTGACACTGGAATTTCTAAGTCAAAAATTTTCTGATTACATTTTAGCGTCTGAAGACTTCTTTGATAAGTTAACAGTGGAGCAGGAGTTCATGTCTGGGATAGACACTGATAAGGTATGTGGGAACCTGTTCTCCCCCAGAGCTAAAGTCCATCACCTAAGCGGTCCGCCATTGTGGTGTTGTCTGTGTTGTTATTGTTTGAGACCTAAACTCACCAAGTAGCCCTGGCTGGACTGGAATTTAATATGTAGACCAGTCTAGCCTGCAACTCAGAGATCCTCTTACCTCTGCCTTCTGAGTGCTCAGACTGAAGGTCTGAAGCATCAGGCAACCTGTCCCTCAACCATTGATTTGGTTGCATTTGTGCATTCTCTCTCTCTCTCTCTCTCTCTCTCTCTCTCTCTCTCTCTCTCTCTCTCTCTCTGTGTGTGTGTGTGTGTGTGTGTGTGTGTGTGTGTGTAATAAAAAATTGTATTTGCCTTTTGGTGTAGGTCATTAATAGGTCAGTACCTGTCTAACATGCCTAGAAATCTTGGGTTCAGACCCAATACTCGTCCTAAAGCAAATAACAACAACTCGTATGCATGCATACACACATACCTGTAATGCTAGCTCTTGAGAGATGGAAGATTTAAGGCCAGCTTTGACTACGTAGCAAGTTTGAGGCCACTCTGGGTTACAGGAGACCCTATCTCAAAACAACAACAACAAACAACCCAGGTTAACTTTTTAAAAAAATTTTGTTATGTAATTTCTTTAATTATCCATCACTAATAAAATAATTAATTGTTCAATTTGCAAAAGTTCCTATTTTTTAAAAGTATTCCTGTCACTTCCTGCTATGTAAATTATTGGTATCTTTTTTTTTTTTTTTTTTTTTTTTAGGTAGACCAAGTTATATAAACCTAACATTTGGCAGCCACTAAGCTGGTTGTCCATGAAGTAGATGTGTCTGAGCAGGCGATTTGATTGCCCAGTGATGTTCTCATGGCCTCATACTGGTGTGTTTGTACGGTGGCCATCAGGTTGGGGGCATAGGGATGAGGGGAAGATACCTTCAGCAGGTGTCAGGAAGTAAGGAAACAGCCCTTCCCCATCACATATCCTCTCCACCTTCCTCATGCTGTGATGACCCCAACCACAACATTTCATTGCTACTTCATAACTGTAATCTCAATACTGTTATGGATTGAGATGTAAATATCTGATATGTAATTGGTCCGAGGTGACCCCTGTGAAAAGGTCATTTGACCCCAAAGGGGTCTTGTCCCACAGATTGAGAACCACTGCCTTAGGTGAATAGAGAAGATACCAAGTTATTTTAGGTCCTTGGAATAGTCAGTCTGTTTATACTTCATTCCTAGGTCAACAATTATATCGAGGACTGTATTGCCCAGAAGCATCCGCTCATCAAGGTGTTGAGACTGGTTTGCCTTCAGTCTGTGTGCAATAGTGGGCTCAAGCAGAAGGTTCTGGACTACTACAAAAGGGAAATTCTCCAGGTAGTAAGCTAAAGATGTTTTTTTTGCTGAGAAGGGAAGTGTCTTTTAATAATGTAACTGTTTAGTGTAGTGTGAACAAGATCTTGTTGTGTTTTTTAGAACCTGTTGTTTATTACTGCGTGTGTGCATGCCATGGTGGGGGGGCGGGGGTTGTCGGGACAACTTCAGAGTCTGTTCCTTCCACCTCCATGTGGCTCACCTGTGTGTGCTACACACAGGTAGCACACATGGTGTGAGCACACCATGTGTGCTACCCTGCCAGGCAGGGTAGCAGGTGCTTCTCCCTCTGAGCCTTCCCACAAGCCCTGACTATTACCACTATCTTTTTAATCTACATTTTAAAATTATGTTTATGTATTTAATTATATAGCATGTTTATGTGTGTTTGCCCATGTGCATATGCATGCATGTATGCCAGGGCATGCCTGTGGAGAACAGAGGACGACTTTTAGTAGTTAGCTCTTTCATTCCACCTATGGACCCAGCGATCGTACTCAGGCCATCAGGGTTGACAGCAGGCATCTTCACCTGATAAGGCATCTTGCTAGCCTCTGTAAAAAAAAAATTTTATTACATTCTTTGATTTGCATGTATGTGTGTGTCTACGGCCCATGTATGGAACAAATTTCTGGTCATTCCTTAACAGGCTTAGCTTGTTAGACTTTATAGGAGGGGAACACTCACTGCTATTTAAAAAAAAAAAAAATGTTTCTCATAGCCTGGCAGCATGTCGTACACATGCACTTGGGAGACAGAGGCCAACCAGGCCTCTGTGCAGTGTGACCCTGTCTGAAAAAAACAATTCTCCCATTTGAATGTCTCAGGCAGTATTTATTTGCTATTACCAGTCAGTGCTCAATATATTGTTAGTTTTTATGGGTTTTGTTTTCCTCTTTCTTTAGTTACACAAATGACAGAAACTCTGATGGGATTCTAGTAATGGAGGAGTATGTGGAGCAAACTGACAGTTCCCCAGCCCCACTTCAGTTCCCTTCCTCTCCTCAGATGAATGCAGGCCAACAGTCTGGTTTGCTTCCTTCCTGCTCCTGTTTCTTCTTTGCACGCAGGATGTTTATACACAGGCTTGGAGACAGTATTGCTTCAGGGTTAGCATGGCTGGATGCAGCAGTCTACAGGTTGCTGACGTGAGGATTGTGAAGCATCGCAGGTGTTCCATAGGGTTAGCCATTACTTATCTCTTAAAAACCAGAAATACAATTCTGTGTGCAATATTTTACTACTATTTTTGTTCTTAAGTGTGTCTAGAGGACTCACTAGTGTGCAGATACTGTTTTTGAGAGCTAAGTGTATACTGTATATAGATTTAATTATTTAATTTCTTTTAATTCTCAAGTTAGGTCATAAACGATCACTTTAAATCATCCATGAGACGAAGAGCAGGGTTAATATGGGTGGGCAAGAGTCTGAGCATCTCAGTGAAAGCGCCCTCTGCCCTGTCCCCTGCACTCACCACACACAGTTCTGACCTTGCTAATGAGCCCTGGGGTACAAACCACATTGATTTGTTGGAGTGCTCCTCTTTGGAAATCTGCAGAAGCCCTTTGCCTGACCTAAAATCACTGCCAAATGCTTTCTCCTTCAGACCTATGGCTATGAACACATACTGACCTTGAACAACCTTGAGAAGGCTGGCCTGCTAAAGGCTCAGACAGGGGGCAGAAACAATTACCCAACGATTCGGAAAACATTACGGCTCTGGATGGATGATGTCAATGAACAGGTAAGATACTGTTCCTGTGCTTGATTCTAGTAGTTCACTGTGACAGGGGACACACCGTAATCTGTACATCTGCTCCGATGTCTAGGCATCTCTCTACGTTTACCTATTTAGTGAGCATGCGTGGAACTCTCACCAGCTGTTGTCACCTGCAGTTCCAGGCTACAGACAATCATAGCTGGAGAATCACAGCAGCAGGAGTTTGGGGGAGCCAGGCATATCACATCCAATTGGGACAGAGAGGTGTGAAGGCACCTGCGCTTTCTGGTGCTCACATCACTCTCTTCACACTTATTAGTCAAGGAGCCCTTCCCACGGGAATGGCACCTAATGTAATAATCAGTCATGCTTAGAAACCTGTTCTGCAATTAGCATCCATAACCCCAGCTGAGGCCCGGAGGACAGGTAACAGGAGTTATTAGAGAAATTTGTCATGGGAATCAGAGAGAATTGTGTGACTGAGGGTTTCTGACCTCCATGTGTGTCACAGACCAGTAAGTAGGGCAAAATGTTCAGGCCAGGCCACAGGCTGTTGTCCACTCTCCAGGTGTTCCGTGGCACAAACAGAAGTCATGGGAGTGTGGGCACAACACCTACAGGCTTCTGGGTGCAGGGCCCTGGGGAGAGGTGCGGGGGACACCAGGGAGAGTAGTTCACAGAAACGTCCCTTGTGTGTGAGCCCGTAAGCTGTGCACAAGGAAGGGAAGGAAGCAGCTCCTGCCACGGCTAAAATGTGCCTCACAGAGGCCGCCACCCTTGTGGCCAGGTGGCATCTAGACATATAGAAATGTCACTACACGTTCTGTGCTCTTGGTCTGCAAAGATTCTCCTGGCTTTACATTCTTCATAGTGTGATGCTGCCAAGTTTGTGTTCTATCACACAGACAGTGTTAGTTCACTGCTTTTCTGACCTTCTGCCCCTCAAACCCACCTGCTGCCTAGCAAGGGCTCTAAGAGCCTTCCTGGTGCCCCATTCCAATTCTTTTGAATGCTACTTAGTGAGGGCTTTATGTTTGTTTTATTGTTGGTTTTAGAAATTAAACCCAGCTCTCACACACGCTAAACATGCACTCTAGCACTGGATTCTCTCTCTCTCTCTCTCTCTCTCTCTCTCTCTCTCTCTCTCTCTCTCTCCCCCCCCCCATTGTAATCCGGGCTAGCCTCTAACCCCTATATAGCAAGTGACCTCGTACTCCTTGATCCTCTAGTCTCAGTCTCCCAAGTGCATATCTGTGATCCCAGCATTCCAGAAGCTGAGGCAGGAGGATCGTAAGTTTGGGACTGGCCTGGCCTACGCAGTTATATCCTGTCTCAAACAAATGAAAAAGTCGGGTGGTGGTGGCGCACGCCTTTAATCCCAGCACTCGGGAGGCAGAGGCAGGTGGATCTCTGTGAGTTCGAAACCAGCCTGGTCTACAAGAGCTAGTTCCAGGACAGCCTCCAAAGCCACAGAGAAACCCTGTCTCGAAAAACCAAAAAAAAAAAAAAAAAATGAAAAAAGTGAAGTCAGGCAGGAGAGATGGCTTAGAGGTTAAGAGCATTTGCTACTCTTCCAGAGGACCCAAGTACAGTTCCCAGCACCACTATCATGTGCTTCACAAGCTCCTGTAACTCCAGCACCTTTTGGACCCTGCAGGTGCCTGCACACTTACAGTCACAAACTCACACACAGATACATGCTATCCACATAAGTAAAAATAAATTTTTAAAAAAGGAAACTGTAAAGCCATGAGTGCTAAGCATGAAGCCCATCCAAGGGGGTTGGAGTACGACACACACAAGGGCTATTTTGAGTTTCTGCCTCCCAATCAAATAACTTCAGTTACCAAAAAACTGCGGGTAGCTTTCAGTCTCTGTATTTTTCTTTAACTGTTGACAGAACCCCACAGACATATCCTATGTGTACAGTGGTTATGCGCCACTCAGTGTGCGACTTGCTCAACTCCTTTCCCGGCCAGGCTGGCGGAGCATCGAGGAAGTTCTCCGAATTCTCCCAGGGCCCCACTTTGAAGAACGGCAGTCACTGCCCACCGGGCTGCAGAAGAAACGTGAGTTATCTCCCATCCACAGTCTGTGCTGCTCACGTGGCTCGTGTTGTGCAGTTGCTTTGTAAAAGACATTTGTAAAGTTTCTAAGAGTCAGTGCAGTCAGCTGCTAATGTACATTGGAAGCCTTGGAGCTGTTTGTGCCCCCAGGACTCGGTGTTAAGGTCAAAATAGGCATTTCAGGGTCTCAAGTGAACTGGCTGTGCCAAGATGCACTTGACCTTTTTATACTTCGTGGTTTTTAAATATATACAGCTCTGGCTGTAACTGTAGCTTCAGGAGATGGCTCTGACCTCTCTAGGAGCGCTCTCGTGAGCACACACGCACACACACCAGTGTGCACACAGTTACAGGCAGTTTCAAGCTGTCTGATGTGGGGGCTGGAAGACTAAACTCTTTTCTGCAAGAACAATACACATTCTTTTTTTAAAAAAGGTTTATTTATTATGTATACAACATTCTGCTTCCATGTATATCTGCACACCAGAAGAGGGAACCAGATCTCATAATGGATGGTTGTGAGCCACCATGTGGTTGCTGGGAATTGAACTCAGGACCTCTGGAAGAGCAGCCAGAGCTCCTAATCTCTGAGCCATCTCTCCAGCCCCCAATACACATTCTTAACTGCTGAGCCATCATCTCTCCAGCCCGTTTATAGACTTTTAAATGGGGGGGGGGACTATTTCAAGAGGCAACAGTAATAGATATTTTTGAATTGTGAAATGTTTACATTTTAGGCCAACCAGGAGAAAACAGAGTCACGCTGATATTTTTCCTCGGAGGTGTCACCTTTGCTGAAATTGCTGCCCTGCGCTTTCTCTCCCAGTTGGAAGATGGAGGCACTGAGTATGTAATTGCAACCACTAAACTGATGAATGGAAGCAGCTGGGTAGAGGCTCTCATGGAAAAGCCTTTCTAGGGTGTTGAGAGGAGACTGGACCAGTCAGCACAGAATAAGTTGTCTCTGTGAAGTCACTGGAAGGATGCAAAGCCCAGCTATAGGCTCTTGTCGCTGCTGCATCCTCCCTCCTGCTCCTCTCTGTTTCGGATCCTAAAGAAAGGAGGATCGGCTTGGGTAAAGAGACATTGAGCTGGGTGTGGTGGCGCATGCCTATAACCCCCCACTTAAGAGAGAGACAGAGGCAGGATTGCTGCAAACTTGAGGCCAGCCTGGACTGCATAGTGAGTTTCAGACAGAAGCCTCCCTTCCCAAAATAAGGAGACTCTGATTTGGAATTTGTAAGCTTACAGTCTTGATTAGTAGTTTCTGGAAATAGTTAAGAATGTGAGTGGGAACCCTCAACAGCCACACAAATGTAACTAACAAGCAGAGCCTGGGGTAAATATGAAAAAAGAAGTGGCAAGTTGGGCCACTAATCCACAGTGTTTTCTAGAAGACATACCCTGCCCAGGATCGTGTTTTGTGTTGAGGACTAAGCCAGCATTGTCTGAGTGCCTGCTCTTTCCTGCAGATAAGAGCACATTTGTGCCTCCAGTCTCTTCTAGTTTGATTCCTAAGGCAAGTTTTGTTTCCTTCTGAAAAAATCGAGAAGCTTGGAGAAGCTTCTTGATGTATCGAAGTTTCTGCCCTCTCTGATTTAGCTGCAGCTATGCAGGTTCTCTGCCTGTGAAGGACTCTGGTGAAGATGGAGCTGATTACTGGGCAGCTTCTGGAAGTTAGCCATCCAGAGGCACTTGTGACTGCACGGTAACTCCAAGACACACCAGTGTAGATGTTGCTGCTGGGGCTTCAGTTTTCTTCCATGTCCATTGTGGCCCCAGCATCCAACTGATCCTATAAGCAGTGATAGCTCTTAAGTTTCTTCATGCCACTCTGTCACCATGGTAACTGCCATATTCAACTCTCTAGTACTCAGGCTGTATTCAAGTTCACACATTCCTTTTGCTTGAAAATACTCAGCCGATCAGTCCCTGGCCTGGTGACCGCAGCCACTGTGGTCAGCCTTAGTCTCAGCCCAGCAGTGACAGGTGCCACCACTGCTGTAGGGAGTTAACCACTGCTGAGAGCGTGTCGCTGAAGCTGGGAGTTCATATGTGTTTCCACCTGCCTCCTTTCTAGGTATCCAGGGGAGTTAAGGGCGCCCAGCATGGGACCCAGTTGATGGCTTTTCTGTCATCACTCAGATTTTCAGAAAAATTAGCCTGTCTCAGCATTGCCCAGGTCCTATCCCAGGTGTGGTTTCTATGGTTAATTACTTCATGTAGAATTAAGAACAATACATTGCACTTTATATGTGAAAGAAATTGCATACTTAAAAAAAAAACAGGAATAAAAGCTGGCAAAGATAATGATTGTTTTTCATGGAATTAATTTAGCCTTGATGTTCAGTATTTGGAGTGGTGGTGTGGGGGTGGGGACTAATTCCCAAATGGGAAAACATTCTTGGCTTAAAAGATTCTCTTTCAGTCTCTTGTTCTCCCAGGGAGTTGGTTTTACCTTTGAGCCAGCAGTGGCTTGTCAGCTGCCAGGGAACACAATCCACCTTGTCCTCAATGCCTTGCACTCCCAGGATTCAGTTCAATTCTGGTTGAGTCTCCTCCACTGGGGTGTTTGTCCATGGATCAGTTGCCCAGCTGTTATCTTATTTGTCTGCATTTGTTTCTGTGTCTATATTTACTTGCTCAGAGTATAGCAAGGTCAGCTCCAAAACTGTACTGAGCAGAAGACTTTTTAATAAGCATACACTCGCATCATTTGTGCAAAGAGAAATGGTGCTAATCGTATCTTATGCCCTTTGGTGTGAGTTTGTTTAGCACTCAAAGCTGCCTTTGCCTCTTAAAAATGTGCTCTAACTGAGAAAGGGTGTGGGAATGGAAATCATACTCTGAGAGTGGGTGAACTGTTTACACCATGTCTGCACTTTCGTTTAGTTGGTTAGACAAACCATTGTGCTTCGGCCGCCATCCTGATTAAAGACATCTACATAGGCACAGTTAATGTACAAATCTTCTGTTGCCTTGAACCCTAAAAGCAAGCACATTAACTGGATTGATTGTAGAGCAGGAGAGAAAAGGCCCAGGGAGGGAGATTGAAATGGGACATCCCTTAAGATCTAGTAAGGCTTCATATGAACTCTGTTCCATTCCTGCTCTGCTTGCACTAGAACCGGCTTGTGATGGATCATTGTGTGCTGGTCTGCCTTGTTCTCAGTTGTACGTAAAGGCTAGGGAGAAGATGGACATGGGGGCACACCTTCACTGTGAGCATCAGCAGGCTGAGGCAGAAAGACTGAGAGTTCAATGCCAGCTGGGCTGTATATTTAGATCTTGTCTCAAAAAAAAAAAAAAGTGTGTGTTGGGGGGGGGTTCTTTTAGCAGGTGGGTTTAATCCTCAGAACCACGTGGAGAAAAAGAAAAAGACCCCAGTAGCTTGACCCTAAGAGGAAATGTTTGTGTTCTGAGAAGTTAAATGCAAGCAAACAACTTCTGTAGCCCAGGCTGGCCTTTAATTCAGCCCTCCTGCCTCAGACTGTCAAGTGCTAGCAATTACATGCCCAAAATATTTTAAACAGCGAAATGAACTAAGTATCTGAAGCAAAGGGGAGGTGGGGCTGTGATAAAAGATAGCGAAGTAGTTGATCAGTGGTGGCGCACGCCTTTAATCTCAGCGCTTTGGAGGTAAAGGCAGGTGGATCTCAGTGAGTTCAAGACCAGCCTGGTCTACAGAGTGAGTTCCGGGACAGGTTCCAAAGGTCTCAAAAAACCAAACCAAAACAGAACAAAAAGCAAAGCACAGGAATGCAAATATTTAGAGAATTGTCTCGAGGATGTCCATGGTACTTTATTATCTGTTATATTTAGTTATATGATGACAGAGGGTGTCTGAAATTTCACAAAATTTCTCATTTATAAATTGGATTAATGTGATTTTACTCCATGTTGTAGTTCTTTATATATTCAGCCCCCATGTAGTATGTCTTAGCTTTAGTTATTCCATTGCTATAAAATACCCTCAATTTGGCAGGTTTGTAGATTCAGCAGAGTATAAGCCACATAACTGCTTTGAGGCATCCATTTGAAGAGTAAGGGTGAGGGGGGAAGAGAGCCCTATTCTGAACACTTGGCCATTTCATCTGTCACTCTGGTCTGGGTGACAGTATACATCTTAGCCCTCCTTCCCATCTTGTGATGAGGCAGGACATGGGAGCCCTTCAAATGTCCAGTCCTCTCGGGGAGCAATTACTACTTACTGGCTTCCTGAGCTGCGTGTTGATGTCCTGCCCCTGTTTTCGAGCAGGCTTCACCGAGGCAATGATTTGATAATAAGAGATCCTGATTAAATTAAGGGGCCATTTGCTTCTGGATGATGATGTTATAAAAGAGTTGACGTCCACACTGCCTGCTTTTCCGAAGGTCAAAAAATAGTCTTCATAATCTAGTATAAGCAGAAGAATGAGCTTGTATATTTGTGCTTGCTTTCCCTTTGTTGTTACATCAGGGACAGGAAAGTGTTCTTTCCATTCCCAGCTGGGTTCTTTTGTTGCCTTACTTCTATAGCTACACTGGGAAGGTGCCTGGGTAATGAGTTTGCAAACTGCTAAACTTTGTAAATCAGGATCATGCGCTCTGGGGCTATCATCTATGGTTCTCACATACACTTGTGCATGCTCACACTTGCCTTTGTTAAGACATCGGAGTAAGACGGTAGTGAATGTTCACTGGTTCTGCCAGGTCCCAGACTCTTGTCAAGGCTGCTTTCCGTTTTAGATGTATTGGAAGTATGGCCCATCTGGAGTGTTTAGACAAACAAGACAAGAAGGGGCTTGAAATACCCCCCTGGTGTACCGCTTGTTAAGCCCATTTCAGTCAGGAGCCTTGAAAACTGCTGATGCCTCATCCTGTAGACTCTGGAGGTGACACAGACCGAGGGCGGGCAGGGTTGCCAATGCCCCGCCTGGCCTAGGATTGCCTGTGCGCAGCTCTCTGGGAGCTCGGAAACCACACGGAGGTTGTAATTGGTCGCTGGACCACACCTAGTTGTTGAGTGCTTTAGCTGTCTGAAAACCTCTCAGCTTTGCCCAGATCTCTGGAGTGTGCACAAGTCTACCTTCACCAGCCCAGAGAGAAGTTGTGGAAGCTGTGGCGGAGGAGGAGTCGTGGAAACTTTGCCAAGTGAGTAAATTGGGAAGAGTAGCGGTTAGCATTGAGGGGATCTGCCAGGCAAGGCAGCAATGAAGATGAGCTGGTTTGTGACTCTTAGCATCTGAGGTGAAATTCGCAAGGATGGGGTTGTAATGCATGTTGGGAATGATGTGAGCCCAAGATCGAGTCGGTACCTATCGCTTGGCACCCTTCGGTTTTTATCCTGATGGGCTGTAAGGCAAGCATGCTGAGGCACACACACACACACACACACACACACACACACACACACACACACACACACACACACGCAAATCCTGAGGTCAGGAGAATGATCGGGGAAATGAGCAATGGCCCGCTGCTTCTTTTCCACTCTGAGGCAGGCCCACAGACAGGGCTGCAGCTTGAGTGAAGGAAAAATAAAGCTGTCCTCCACGAGTCCATTAGCGGCACCAGCTGCATTAAAAATGCAAGAGTGGGTGGCAAGAGAGGGCCGGTTTGAAGTCTAATGCAAAGTCAGGTCTGGGAAAGGCCAGGCTCTCCCTTTTGGAGGTCAGTTGCCAGTGAGAAAGAGTGCGGGCAACTACTGTTTTAGAAGGCACTTTTTTTTTTTTAGCGCAGAACAGCACTTTGGGCTTCCTTTGCTTTGGTTTTGAAAGAGTGTTGTCCTGCCGCATGCACCCTGCGCGTGCTCAGGCTCCAGGTCTCTGCATGACGATGCCGGCCTCGTCCACCGTTCACATGCTGCAGCTGCTGCGGGAGCTGCTCGCCTTCGTGCTCCTCAGCTACACGGTGCTCATCGGGGCGCTGCTGCTGGCCGGCTGGACCACCTACTTCCTGGTGCTGAAGTGACAGCGCCCCCGCCCCGCCCCGCCCCCGCCCCGCCCCGCCGCGACCCAGCACCTCCAGGTTGAGCACCTTCCCCTCTCCAGGCACGGCCCCTCCCGTCCGGACCCCAGCCCACCGCACGCGTTTCGGCGCGCGACGCCGCTCAGAATCCCCCAGCCCCAGCCCCAGCCCCGGGGCCTGCCGCGTCCCGCGCCGAAGTGCCAGCGGTTGAACGCCAGGTGCGACCGTTACAGCCGTTTCCCAGCCCTCCTGCCCCGCCCATCCGCCTGTCCAATCGCAATTGCGTCCTCTCGTGGGGGCGTGGCCACGAGGCCCGGGGCTCCCTGGAGCCCGCTGCGCTCGCCCTTCTACTCGCTATGCTGCGTCACTTCCGGCGTGTGCGTCCGGCGTCCGTCCGCCGCGGGATGGCGGCTCTGAGAAGTTGGATGTCCCGGAGCGTAGCCTCCCTTTTCAGGTACGGCAGTGGCAGCAGAGGGCGGGAAGCGGCGAGAGGAGCCGGGTCCGCAGTGCCGGCCAGCGTCGGCCCCAGGCCGCGGACCGCCGCGTCCCGCCTCCCTCCGAAGTTTGAGGTGGGCGCCGCCTCCGTCCCCCGTCCCCCGTCCCCCATCACAGGCTCCCGAAAGCGGGTCCTCCAAGCCCGGCTGCCTTTGTGGGACCGTTGAGTCTCCAGTCAGCTTAAGGCCCCCGAGGGCGCCGAGGGACAGACGGGCCATGGCGTTGGCTGCGGGCCCGGGCTGGCAGCGCGCTGTTAGCACACGTCTCGGGAAACTCGGGCCCCCGACGCCCGTGGTGCTCTGCGGCTGCTGGCCCCCGCGCCTTGCCAACAGGGATCATTAGAGACACCGTGAACTCAGGACCCGGGTCCAAAGCTAAATCCTGCGGGCCGGAGACTTTTATCTTGGCGTCAGGTTGCTAAGCAGCTCTGAGGCAACTTTTCAACTTCTCCACCTAGTGGAAAGCGCCCGCGCACATTGGCTGGTTGCTCTCGCTGGCCTGGAGCTTAGATCGCTTGCTTCTGATTCCCGAGTGCTGAGATTAAAGGCTCGCCACCACCTCTCCCTGTTTCTGGGATTTAACAGGCCACCCTGTGGTTTCTTCTCTGAGACGACCTCTGCCACCTCCTTGTTTAGTTTCCTGCTTGGTCCAATTCCTGCAGACCCAAGAGCCCTTGACAGATTTGTGATTTTTAAAATTTGATCTATGTTTCCAGGTATGGACAGCGTGTCCCGGTCGTGGCTAATTCTAAGAAACGCTGTTTCTCAGCATTGATAAGACCATGGCACAAAACGATGATGGCTGGATTCGGCATGACCCTGTGTGCAGTTCCTATTGCACAGGTAAGGGACGGTCATGTGACTTTTCCCGTTCTTCATAGAAGCCGCCATAGTTGCACAAGTGTCACCTCCCATGATGCTGTGCACTGTACTGTACCAGCATCTTCTCAAGAGTTGATTTTCATGGTCTCATGTTGTGGAAACAGCACTGTTACCGCTCATCGCCCCTCCCCCATCACCCCCAAATTAGGGAACCAGTGAAACTGAGCGCCAGTTGAGCTGGGAAGTAGACTTTTATTTTGTGCCAAACATAGAAGTTGAAGATAAACTTTGCAAATGAATTTCTCAGCCTTTGGCGGTTCGGAGGTTAAAAATATATTTCAAAGGAACTGAAGGGGGGGTGGTAGGCTAAAATGGGGGTGGGGAGTAGTCATGTTTTTCTGAGAATGGTGGCTATTTCCTGGGAATTCATTTTTGTTTTGTTTGCTTGTTTTGTTTTTCCAGACAGGATTTCTCTATGTAGCCCAGGCTGTCTGTCCTTGAACTAGTTTTGTACTCAAGGCTGGCCTTGAACTCAGATCAGCCTGTCTTGCCCTCCAGAGTGCTGGGATTAAAGGCATGCACCTGGCTCGTTTTCTTTCTCTCTCTCTCTCTCTCTCTCTCTCTCTGGTTTTTTGAGACAGGGTTTCTCTGTGGCTTTTAAGATTTATCTTTTTAGTGTACATTGGAGCTTTTGCTTGCATTTATATGAGGGTGTCAGATTTCCTGGAACTGGAGTTAGAGACAGCTTTGAGCTGCCATGTTTGTTGCTAGGAATTGAACCTGAGTCCTTTGGAAGAGCAGCCAGTGCTCTTAACCACTGAGCTGAGCTGTCTCTCCAGCCCCTTGGTTGTTGTTTGGTTGGTTTTTGTTTGTTTATTTGTTTGTTTACTTTTCACTGAGGTAATCCTCAACTGTCCTGGCACTGGAGAGTGTATCAATTGACTCTCTTGGAACTATCAAGAAGTTAGAGGTTGGTTGGCTGTCACAGGCCACCATTTTATATCCCACCAGTAGACTAACTTACTGAGGAACTTGTATAGGCATCCCGTCTTCAAAGATAAGATTAGGAGTTCGAGGATAAGATTAGTAGTGGAGAGAGGCACTGTTTAATTGGTGAGGCTAGAGAGTTAGCCAGGAATCAAGTTCCGGTCACCTAGTCAATACTAGGGGTAAACAGTTGCATAATGGATAGAATGAGATAAAAGAATATGACAGTCTGTTGGCAGAAGTCTGTCATTCAGCACAACTTTACTGAAGGACTCTTTTGTGCCATACACTGACTATCATAAAATATATATTCTGGTGAGAAAATATGCAAATATAAGTTGAGTGTGGTGGTATATTCCTGTAATCCCAACACTGGGAAGGCTAAGGCAGGCAAATCAAAGCTTGAGGTTAGGTTGGGTTTGTTGCATCTTGAGATTTCTCAAAAAGGCACACCAAAGAAAAAATACAAAGCGCGCTGCCATGGTGGCACATGCCTTTAATCCCAGAGGCAGCCTGGTCCAGACTGCCAGACCTACACAGAAAAACCCTGTTTGAAAAAACCAAACAAGAAAGAAAAGTCATCTGGTGATGTAATCTGAAGGAAAGAGGGTACAGTGGGATGGGACGCTTCGTGTAAGTGTGCTTCGAGAAAGCTACCCTGGGCAATGTGAGACTGTGCCCTGGAAATGACCTAAAGAAGGGAGAAGCCGGCAGCAGAAGGAGGGATTGCAGGCAAAAGCCTAGAAACTGAATTTGTGTGGTGTGCAGAAAAGCAAGGTGGGCTGAGTGGAACGAGGAACTAACTGTTTAATAGGTGAGGCCACCGAGGTGACCAGGGATCAGACACTGTGACCTGATTTTTGTGGGTCACTAAGACTTTGGATTTTATTCTGAAGAGACCACAAAGGATTTGTTCTGGGAATATTACGATGTTGAGTAGGTTTTAAGGTTATTATTAGTTAGGCTGATAGGCAGCAGAGGAGTGAGGGAGATGAATTGTCCATTTGCTGGGGCAGAGGAATGGGTCTCCATAAGAAGAAAGTTATAGCATGTCAGTGAGAACCCAGTGGAGCTATCAGTGAGCAGATGATATGAAAATAATTTTTTAAAATTACTGGATATGTGAAGGAGAAGATGGTTTATGGAGAAGACCTGGATAAGAAACCAGCAAACTCAAGTCAACAAAATATCCCTGATATTTTATATCCACTTATTACAAGCACTTTTTTTTTTTTTCCCCCAAGACGGGGGTTTCTCTGTGTAGCTTTGGAGCCTATCCTGACACTCACTCTGGAGCCCAGGCTGGCCTTGAATTCACAAAGATCCGCCTGCCTCTACCTTCCGAGTGCTGGGATTAAAGACATGCGCCACCAACACCCAGCTTGTTACAAGCACTTTTAACATCTGAGGCTTGTGCCAGTCTATCTCATTGTACCCCATCTATCGCATTTCAACTGTCATCTCTGCCTGCTGATGAACCTTAGCTCTAAAATGTTCACTTAACATCAGTCATCCTGATGACAAAACCGCCCCCTTATTTTTAATAATTTTTATTTTATTTGCATTGGTGTTTTCCCTGCATATATGTCTGTGTGAGGCTGTCAAATCTTGGAGTTATAGACAGTTGTTAGCTGCCATGTTGGTGCTGGGAATTGAACCCTAGTCTTCTGGAAGAGCAGTTGGTGCTCTTAATCATTGAGCTGTCTCTCCAGCCCAAAACAGCCCTTTTACAATTATATTTTTGTGTGATGGGTGAAGATATCAGGACAGATGCAGGAGCTGGTTCCGGTGGTTGAACAAGTAGTCTGGCTCAGCAGCCGGTGCCTCCTTCACAACTGAATTGTCTTGCCAGCCTGAAACATTCTTTTTCTCTGAGAATTGTGGGGTTTGTCCTTCTCTGTTTATACACTGCTTTCTGAGTCCCAGGTACTAGTCAGTTCTGGGCCACAGGACTAGAGCTTCTGTACCACTCTCCTGCAGTGTCAGTCTGCCCTTGCAAACTCCGTGATGTGACCCCATTATGTGCTACAGACAGCTAAAGTGCTTGCGCCCCTGGCCCATAACACCTTCATTTCTCTCATGCCAACTGGGCTTTGACTTTGGGGTTCATTTCCTTCCAAGGACCTTAACCATTTTAGTCTTAGCTTCTTGAGGACCAAGTCACATCCCTTTAAAGGCTTTCTCAGTTCCCAGTCAACTGTCCTTCTCTTTCTGACTACTGTAAGTGTATGTTTTGATGTTTGATGATCTGTGTGGCACTGTATTGGGTCAGCAGAACATAAGAGTACAGGCTTTGGAGAGAGTTTGCTTTGAGGTTTAACTATATAATTGATTTCTAGGGAAAGTTTCATGGCTGTTCTGTGTGTGAATTTAATCATCTGTAAAAGGTAGAGATGTCCACACCAGAAATGAATGAAAACACATTGTAAAGTTAGGGTTGTTATACTCAGGGTTTCAAGATGCTATGTCAGAGTTTGAGGTGTGTATGAAATATAGATATGGCATTCTTGATTTATTCACGTATTAAAAACCATTTCATAGTCATGCTGCTTCTAACAGTTATTCTGGAGTTTTACACTCCACCCAGCAAAACCAACACAGTAAGTAGACCACAGAACAGTGGTTTTGATACAGCGAGGTCTCTGTCAGAAGGAAAAAAGGTTATTTGGGTGATGAGTCACATCGGGTTTTTAGTTGGAGTGACCAAATCCCATAATTCTGATTTTCAGTATAATAGCTGAGGTTATAGTGAGTGGGTCTTCCCCTGCCCAGATCACCCCACATCTACTGTTAGACTCAGCTCAGTTCACATGAGATATCTGAAGTCTTTGCTAGTAACACCTCGACACAGGATTGGTCGACTCTGCCACGGCTCCCTTGACACTCAGTTCTCTAGGTGAGTGAGCGTGGAAAGGAACCTTACCCTGTAGTTATATCCCTATGCTGTCTTAAATCACCAAACAGAAAGCCTAAAAAGTTACCCCAAGGAAGAAGGCGGCCGGAGCTCCACCTGCACAAAGTGCAGGGGATCTTCTGAGACCTGGAACTCCTCATCTTAAGCTTTATTCAGGTTGGAAATTGAGTGACTGTTTGTCTTTCAGAAATCGGAGCCTCAATCTCTTAGTAACGAAGCATTAATGAGGAGGGCTGTGTCTTTGGTGACAGATAGCACCTCCACCTTTCTGTCCCAAACCACATATGCTCTGATGGAAGCAATCACTGAGTATACAAAGGTATGTGTCCTTTTGCGCATGTTTTTCCCCATGTAATGAGATGGAATCCAGAGGTTTATGGTGCCAGGCAAGTACTCTAAAGAGCTACAGTCTGCACTCCCCTCTTAACTGTGGCTCACAAACATATCAGGTCTAATAGCCGTGTTTGTATTTTATTGGAACTTGGCCAGGTTTATGTATGTGTTGCTAGAGTTTCAGTAGCTTTAGCAGAAGTCAAAAGGCTCTTGACCCTCAAATATTTACAGTCTGGCCATTTAAGAAAATGTTGCTAAGGGCTGGGTTTTTGTAGTAGCTCTTTATAGAGTGCTTGCCTTGGTTTTATTCTTAACAACATGGTGGTGCACACCCATAATCCCACCCCTTGGGAGGTAGAGGCAGGAGGATGTGAAGGTTAAGGCAGATAGCCTAGTACATAAAACAGCTCATCTGGGGGCTGGAGAGATGGCTCAGTGGTTAAGAGCACTGGCTGCTCTTCCAGAGGTCCTGAGTTCAATTCCCAGCAACCACATGATGGCTCACAACCATCCATTATGAGATCTGGTGCCCTCTTCTGGTGTGCAGATATATATGGAAGCAGAATGTTGTATACATAATAAATAAAATATTTAAAAAAAAAAAAAACAGCTCATCTGCTTCAATAGGTTTCAAGAGGTCTGTGATCATACAATCACCAGAGCAGTCAGCATGCAGTGGTTCCTGGCTCCAGTCCCTAGCTACTCTGGAAATTGTGGAGCCATCGTGGGCAGCCTTACCAAGCAAGACACTGTCTTAAAGTCTCTTATGCATTTCTTTTTCTTTGCATATCTGTCTAGATGGCAAACAAAATTTTTTAGTTTTGTTTTTGTTTTTGTTTTTTTCCCGAGACAGGGTTTCTCAGTGTAGCTTTGGAGTCTATCCTGGCACTCTCTCTGGAGACCAGGCTGACCTCGAACTCTTAGAGATCCGGCTGCCTCTGCCTCCAGAGTGCTGGGATTAAAGGCGTGCGCCACCAACGCCCGGCTAATTTTTTAGTTTTGTGTATGTGACAGGGTTCACAGTGTAGCTCTGGAACTCACTATGTAGACCATGCTGGTCTTGAACTCAAAGATTCTGTTACTAATTTTTTAAAAAGGCAGGCTGCATGTTATCTTAGCACTCAGGAGACAGAGGTAGGCAGATCTCTGAATTCTAGACCAGCCTAGTTGACACAGTGAGAGCCTGTCTCAAGAAAAAAACTGATGTCCTGGATGATGGCTCTACATCTTACACTGGTACAACTCGGATGAAAAGTTGAGTTACTGTAATGAGGTTTTTATTATGGGTATGAGTAGGAGTGCATGCTGGTGCCCAGGGAAGCAGTGACTGGTTATGAGTCAACCGCCCCTTCCTCCTTCTCATATAAATGTCTGCAGCAGGAAAATAGGGCTGCTCACTTATTCAGTTCTGATGACTATGTCAAGGGCTGATCTTGGCCTAGCACTGGCTAAGGAAAGGGATCCCCACAAGATCCTTTTTTTTTTTTTTTTTAAATGTGCATTAGTGTTTGGCCTTTGTGTGTCTGTGGGAGGGCGTTGGATCCCTTAGAACTATAGTTTCAGACAGTTGAAGGCTGCCCTGTGGGTGCTGGGAATTGAACTAGGGTCCTCTGGAAGAACAGTCAGTACTCTTACCACTGAGCCATCTCTCCAGCCCCAATCCTTGTACATTTGAGATAGTCTCAATATGTAGCTCAGGCTGGTCTTGAACTTGGAATCCTCCTGCTACATCTTCCTGAAGAGTGTTGAGATTACATGTATGCACTAACACCTCAGGACTTGTGAAGGTTTTCTGAAGGTGTGACTGTCTAGTCCTTCCAGTGTACCTCACTTACTTTATACCCTCATTATTTATTCTGTGTTTGTAGGCTGTTTATACGTTAGTGTCACTGTATCGACAATACACAAGTTTACTTGGAAAAATGAATTCACAGGAGGAAGATGAAGTGTGGCAGGTGATTATAGGAGCCAGAGTTGAGGTGAGCAGACTTGTCAGCGATTTCCATATAATGGTCTTCATATGGTGTCTAAACTGTTATCTTGAGGGCAACTGTGTTAACCCTTCATGGTGTCTGGAGCTCTTTTCTGCACTTATAGATGACGTCAAAGCAGCAGGAATACATGAAGCTGGAAACCACTTGGATGACTGCAGTTAGCCTGTCAGAGATGGCTGCAGAGGCTGCCTATCAGACTGGTAGTAAAGGATTGGCTTTTTGTTGTTTACTTTTAATTTAGATGTTAAATGATGTCTTTAGATGAGACTGTCTAATTGGTGGTACAAATATCTTTTAGAGCAGTGGTTCTCAACCTTCCTAATGCTGTGACCTTTAATCCAGTGCATCATGTTATGGTGATGCCAAACATAAATTTTCATTGTTACTTCATAAATTTAATTCTTTCCTGTTATGAATTATAGTGTAAATACTTGACATGCAAGATATCTGATATGTGACACCCCACCCCATTCCACTGCACCCACCCCCACCAAGGATTTTGAGGTTTTCCCCATTTCTATGTTATTTTGAGACATGGTCTCATTATATAGCCTTGGCTAGCCTCAGGCTCACTATATGTAGAAGAGGCTGGTGTCAGCCTCCCCAGTGGCAGGCCAAGCTGCCACGTGAAGCTTTAACGTTTTATCTGCACTTACAGAAGTCAGGCTGCAAGTGTCAAGAAAGTAACTAGTAGAAATAGCTTTAAGGGTTTCATCTTTACAGAGGAGGACATGAGGTCATAAGTGTATAGGAACTCTTAAAAAGAAACCAGAGAGATGAAACCAGTACAGCATTCTCTGCTAGGGCTCAGTGCTGGCACTTACTTCATAGGCACTTTTGGGTCTTGAAGTTCCTTTAACACTCCCACTCTGAAGACACCAGGTTACAATTAGAAAGTGAACAAATTGAGCCTTTGCTTCATACTTTGTATACAAATGTTAGTGCTGGCTATGGTGGTTCATGCCTATAATCCTAGCACTTAAGAGGATGTCTTAATCTGAGACTAGTCTGGGCTACAAAGTAAGGCTTGTCTCAAAAAAAAAAAAAAAAAATACAGGTTAACATATTGGAAATGAGGAGCCTTGGAGCTAGGGGCCAGAGCACTGTCCTCTTATTACTGCCCTACACAGGAAATTTAGGTGTTTTTCTTTTCTGTACCAAGGTGTGATTTGACTGTCGGTGTCTAAGAGAAATGATCAATGTTCAACATCTGATCCAGTTCCAAACCAGACGTATACTTTTTCTCACATCAGGGCATCAGATTGAGGCTTTACAGCATTAACTCCTAAAAATGATTTTTATTTTGAGGGGAATGTTGAGAACAGGGTCTCTTACTCTGCAGCCCAAGCCAGCCTTAGGCTTTCGATGATCTCCTGCCTCAGACTCCCAAGGGTTTGGACTGTAGGCTTGAACCTCCATTCCCAGCAGGTTTTAATTTTTTGGAAAGTCAGTGCTACATAATCGTATTTATACTATAGTGGAGAAGAAAGAGCACACTTAAAACTTCAGAAACAAGAGTGTGAGAGCACGGTTGTAGGAGGGAGTGGCTCACCAGATGTGGCGGGCACTTCTGAGGAAGCTAAGAACTGCAACAGGGGCTCCCAGGAATTACCACCACTCACCTGTTGGGAGCACTACTGGAAAAGAATCTCTGTTCAGAAATGTTAAACTGTGAGCCAAAACTTTTTTCAGAGAAAAAGCCTGTAAGGTACTAGAAAGAAGAACTAGAACCAGCAGTAGTAGTTGATTTACCCTGCAAAGGTAGGTACAAGCTAACAGATAGTAGACTGAAGTTTTACATTTGACTAAACAGACTTTTCCGCCTGCTTATAGTCAAGTTTGAAAGAAGAAACTTACTTTTCTAAAACCTGGAAATTGACTGTGGGGAAATGAAAGCATGCAAAGCTTTTTGAGAAGTAACAGGGACTGGTTTCACACACTGCAGAAAGACTTGGGAAGAGGGGACAGAGAAAACATGTCAGATTGAATTGAGGCAGAAAATGACATATAGCCTGTTAGAAAGTACAGACAGGCAGTGGTGGTGACACACGCCTTTAATACCAGCACTGGGGAGGCAGAGGCAGGCGGATCTCTGCGAGTTTGAGACCAGCCTGGTCTACAGAGTGAGTGCTAGGACAGCCAGGGCTACACAGAGAGACCTTAACAGGGTATGCCAGAAAAATAATTCTAGAACCAGGAAGATGGCTCAACAGGTTAAGGCACTTTGCCATCAAATCTAATGATCTGAGTTCAATTTCTAGAACCCACATAGTAAAAAGAGGATTCTGAAGAGTTGTCCTCTGACCTTGACCTGTAACACTTTGGTATGGCACAGGTGCTCCCACATTCTAAACAGAAGCACACCTGAAATAATATAGCACAGAAATATGGAAATTATGAAAAGAAAAACTGAAAATTCAGAAGCTAGTTATAGAAGCTAACAGTGGTATCAGAGAGGGAACTGAAGAACAGAACAAGGCAAAATCAGACATGATTACAAGTGAAATGGAAGTTGGCCTCTGTCTTTTTTTTTTTTTTTTTTTTTTTGAAATAGGGTTTCTGTGTATCCCTGGCAGTTCTGGAACTCACTCTATAGATCAGACTGGCCTCGAACTCAGAGATCACCTACCTCTGCCTCATGGGTGCTGGGAGCTGTGCGCCCCCAAGCCCAGCTGAGGACTTGATTTCTTAACACCTCAGAAAAGCAAAAGCGTGGCTCTTCAGAATCTCAAGCTCTAGGGGGCAGGAGAGAGAGATGACTTAGTGGTTAAGAGTGCTTGCTGCTCTTCCAGAGGACCCACGTCCACAGGGATTTGATGCCCTCTTCTGGTCTCCACAGGTACCTCATACATGTAGCATCCACTCACATAGTAAATCAAAATTATTTAAAAAACAATCCCAAACTAAGGAGGAGAAATAGAAAGTATATAGAATCTGAGAACAAGTCCTTAAATACAGAAATAGCTAAACACACACAACAGTATTCAAATGTAATACCCACCTGAGTATGGTGGTGCAGCTTAGGGGTGAAACAGAAAAACTCAAGGCCAGCCTCGGCTGTATTGGGAAGGCCTGCTTTTTGTCTGTTTTAATTTGGTGCGTGTGTTTGTAGGTATATGTGTATGTAGGGCCCATAGAGTCTAGAATAGGGCATCAGATCTCCTGGAGCTCAAATTGCAGGTGGTTGTGAGCCACCCAACATGGGGTTCTCTCAATCTGGGGTCCTGTGGAGCAGCAGGTGCCCACTGAGTCATCTCCCCAGCATCCAATACCCCATCTCTTGAAAAGCAGTAAGATGTAGAACTGGACTCAGAGAAGCAAGATACAGGGAAGGTAACCTCATGAGGAACAAGCTGCAGTCTCAGCTTTCATGTCTGACTTCTCTGTGCTCAATGCACTGTTCCTTCTCTTGACAGGAGCCGATCAGGCCTCTATAACCGCCAGGAATCACATCCAGCTGGTGAAGTCACAGGTGCAGGAGGTGCGCCAGCTCTCCCAGAAAGCAGAAACCAAGCTGGCTGAAACACAGACACAAGAGTTGCACCAGAAAATGCAGGAAGCGGGTGAAGAGAGGGCTGACCAGGAAGAGGATGCCTACCTGCGTGAAGATTGAGGGCTTGAGCCCACTGCCCTCTCTACCCAATCAGTGGGGAAAGCAGGTGATGGCCTCCACCTAGTGTCACCCCAACTCTTAGGAGACAACAGGTTCTGCCCTTGCCAGTCAGACCAGAAGCCTTTTGTGAGCTGTGCCTGTTCTTTCTGGTCTCAGTCTTTATGGGCCTGGTTCTTAGCCCTTGAGCGTGATTCATTGAACACTGTCCCACTCGGCTCCTCTCTTGCCTATCTTTTTACCTCATACCCAAAGCATTTCACCAACCTGGGCCAGAAGAGAAGGGGCCTTTTCTGCCGTACCCTCAAGTTCAATAGCTGTTTAGCTACAGTTTTTAATATTACTCATATTTTCAAGTATAATTTAATGTTTGCTCCAAAGAAGGGAGCCTGGTTTGTAAGATTTGTGTTGATAATGTCCTTTGTCCCTGTGAGCACAGCTCAGTTAAGGAGTTTCTCAGATCAGAGCATGACAGTGTTCACCTGTGGTGTCCCCCACAGGGCCTTCTCCAACTCATGCTTCTTATTCCTTCCTTCGAGTTTCTGTGTCCAAAAGAAGAGAAGTTTGGTGTTTGCATTAAAAACGAAAAGAAAAGTCTTTGGGGTTCTCATGCAATGTTTTTTCTTCACTGCCTAAATGGTGGGAGTCGTAAGGGCCCTGGGCCTTCCTGGGAGCATACACTCCCATTCAGCACACACTGGGTAAGTTTGCCAGGTTTCAGCACTTTTAATCGAATAAGGTTGGTGGTATTATAAAAATGAAGAGTGTTTCCTACTGACCAGCAAGGACCTGCTCTCATTCTGTGATAGGAAATCGCTGTCACTAAAAGCTGTTGCCCAACCTATCCCTCAGGGCTAGGGTTTAGGGGTAGCTGCACACTTGAGCCTCTCATCTGTCACCAGTGCCCACATGGTCCACATCTCCAGGGGGCTTAGACGATGTACCAGCAAGAGCCCTCTGTACAGGCAAGGATCCCGTGGGTTCAGGGGCTTTTGGATTCCAAATGTCTTGAAGCCAGCATGGTGTGTGGGGGTCACCCCCAGCTTTTTCAGGCACATTCCCACAAAAACATCATCGATAGGGAAGAGTTCTACCTCTTCCATGGCTGTGTGAAGACGCCTCACAGTAGTCTGGGACATAACATAGCCTCCTCCTCCTGCATAAGGTGGATAGTGGTGGGCCCTGTACATGGAGAAGGGGATGAAGTATTTGACTTTGTTGTTCCTGTTAGGCTGGGCCTGGTGGATGACATCCCCCACTAAGAGGTCCTGGGCAGGATCCCAACCCTCCAGGAACTCAAGCACGTTGGGAACATGGATGAAGACGTCATCGTCTCCCTTTAGTATGAAGTGGGCCTGTGTGCAGGCAGCTGCCATCCAGCGCTGCACATGCAGCTCCTTCAGTGTCAGGTTGAAGAAATCCTCAGCAAAGTCCCACTGTAGGATGTCATTGAACTGCCAACTCTCATAGGCCAGCAGCTGGGCTGGGGGCACAGGTCCTGCTACCCCCAGGAGGAACACCAGTTTCAGCTGCCGGCCCCTAGTCCAGCTCCCAGCCCGGCCCCAAGTGCTTCTAATGGCTGCACGCTGCTCAATATGGCCAGGCTGTGACTTGATGACCAGGAGCAGGAAGGTGTCCCTGGCACACACAGAAGGCTCCAGCAAGATCGAGAAGCTTCGGCAGTGTCGATAGGTTAAGAAGAGGCGATGGCGGCTGGGCAGGGACAGGGAGGTGTTAGCAATTGCTAGGTTGGGTAAGCACTGGCTGGGCTGGGGCCCTGGCAGCACCCCTAAGTGTTGGTGGGCCTTGGAGCTCCCTGCTGGTGTGTGTTCCTTCAGAAAGAGCAGGCAGCTGAGCAGTAGGGCCACAAGGCTGCACAACAGCACACAGCTCAACCTGTGCGACATAGTTGAGGCCCTGTGGGGAGAGAGCACCTGAGCTAGGCTCACATAGCCATGTTTCAGGAGCAAAGTGAGTTGCCTACAACCTCTCAGCTAAGTCCTTGCCCAACTCTGGGACCTGTGTCTTGGTTTTTTTAATCATTTTGAGTAGTCTAGCATAGCCTTGAACTAGTGGCAAATCTATTACCTCAGCTTCTCAAAGTAGGCATGAACTACTTTGCACAGGTCCTCCCTGGAGGAAAGATTAAAAACACCTGCCTTCTGCCATCCTCTTGGCAGGGCTCAGCAGCCAACATTTCCCTCCCATGTGGCTTGTAGCTGTCATAAAGCTGAGATGTATAAACAGGGAAATTTAGAGAAAATGGCATGGCTTTAGTCTTGAGTCACGTGCATCATAAGCATGAAACCTAACATTCTGAGCTTTGTAGACTCATAACTAGTGAACCAAAGACTGGGGTCAGCTTGGCCTCTGACAGGTTCTGTATTGAGTTTCTGGGTGGTATAGCCCCAGCGACACCAGAGTCCCAGGTCTCTTGGGGAAGGGAACTTCACGACAGGGCAAAAGGCAGTGATGGTTCACAGAACAAAAATCACATGAGAGGAGGTTGGGGGAGGGGAGGGGCTCATCCAAGGAACCACAGCTTGGACTATATACCACTGTCTCTGAGGAGCCTGCCCAAGGCCTGCGGTAATACAGTCACCCTTAGTTTCTCCTGCCGTTTGTTCCCTCCAGATGTGGCCCAAGGCAGGATTCTCGTGCCCAAAATAACCTCAAACCTGCTGTATAGCCACAGATGTGCTGGGATCACAAGCAGGTTATGTGGTGTCAGGGAGCAAGCATGCTACCCAAGCACAACTGAGCCACACCCCCAGCCCCAATACAAGTTCTCCTTGCCGCCCTCCCCTGGAGCGTGGAGCCACAGCCACAGCCAGCTCCACACCTACACATGGGGTACATACAGAGTCCCAGGTGTGGCGGCCAAATGTCTGAATACACAATGCCGCATCTCTTTTCCGTCCTTCAGTTCAAAATGGTCTTATCTGGGTCAGCCTCGTTCCCTGTTGTCCCTAGAGATGTTCAGAGCATCTCTTCTAGCATCTCTAGTGTTAGCCAAGCATCTAAGGAACACCCTCACAGGCATGAGGTAGACCAGATAATGCTAAGGATGAAGTGACTGAGGAAAGGTTGCAAGACCTCCGGACATTTGAGCGTGTGCATGAAGCAAGGGAGCAAAAAGTGACACTCTGAGAGAACAGCCAAGCTCCGCGCTGAGTAGGAGCCAGGCAGACAAATCTGAAGACGAGGAAAGCATGTGGGGGTTGGCGTGAGGCTCATTAGAGGAAACTGGGAATGCCCCAAAAGGCTGAGGAGCAACACCTGAGGGTGTAGCACAAGATTAAATATGTACCTATGGTTGTAATGTCATTCTTGCCGTGGTTTAGGTAACAGGATGTGAAAGACCTGGGGGGCAGGAGGGAACTAAGGCTGTTAGAAAGCTCTCAGGCTGCAAAGCGGAGCGATGCGGGACCGCGGGGCCATGAGAGACATGGATCGCAGGTGTGGGAGGTCCGCAGCCGTCCGCGCTGCTCACTGAGGAGAACTCTGGCTTGTCCTGTGACCTGGTAGCCCTCCCACACCGCAGAACCCAACACCCACCCAAAGTCCCTGAAAAGCCCACGTCCCTGTCCGAACCTCCGTCCCGCAAGGACAGATCCTCCCACCGTACTGCGCGCCCTCGCCCTGGGGGTGTCGCCAGCCTCAGGCTCCGGGGAAGTGCGCCCCGGTCACTCAGCTCCTTTCGTTCAGCCAGAATCTACGCGGCTGCGGTCGCCGGGGACTCGAGACGGAGGGGCAAAACTCAGGGTGCGGGCCCTGTCCCTCCCGGCACAGGGATCCGGGCGCCGCAGGCCGCGCGAACTCTCCCCACTCCCGGACCTACCTGAGCTCCCGTGGGGACCGCGCACCTGCACAGGCTGCTGCTTAACGCCGGGCGCGCTAGGAAACCCAGCTCGGCCGGCCCTCGGGGGCGGGAGGGCGGAGCTGCGGGAGGGGAGGGGCGGTGGGCGGAGGCGGGGCTCCCGAAGGCCCAACAAAGAGCCTTTTCGGGGCGGGACTTCGGGAACCGGAGCCACGTGGAAGGGCGGGATTCCAGGTAGGGGTGGGGCTTCAGGCTCCGCCCCGCCCTGCTCTCTGTTCCGGGCTGCCGCCCCCACCCCCAACCCCAACCCCAACCCCATCCCCGCGGCCCCCGGCCGCCGGCCAGACAGACAACCAAGCTCCAGCCGCAGAACATCCTTTACTCTCCCGGCTAGTCAAATCAGACTGAGGAATGCTTCCTCCACCGAGCGGTACTGAAGCATCTGGATCTGGATCTCCACAGTCAGGGGCTCCGGCTGATACGTGCTTTCCAAGGTTTGAATCGCCGTTTTTGACCTTTCTAAGAAAATAAAAGTGCAAGCAAATAGTCCCAAGGGACATATGGTCTGCAGGTCTCCCCAATCCTGGACGTGCACACCTCCCTCATCCTGAAACTTCAAGCCCTGTTCTCCGTTTAGAAAAACTTCAAGCCTGGCATGGTGGTGCCAGCCTGGGAGGGACAGGCAGGAGGATTGAGAGTTTCAGATTACCCTCAGCTACCTGAGTTTAAGGCTAGCCTTGGCTACATGAAACTGTCTCAAGAAGTAAACAAGAGGCTGGGCCCTGGTGGCCTATGCCTTTAATCGTAGCACTGGGGAGGCAGAGGCAGGTGGGTTTCTGTGAGTTTGTGGCCAACCTGGTCTACAAAGAGAGTTCTGGGATAGCCAGGACTAAGTGAGACCTCCTCAAAAACAAAACAAAACACTCTACAATTTTTTTTTCTCTTTCATAGAGTTCTTGGAAGCAAACCTAGGGCCACCAAAGCGCTCCACGAATTGAGCTACATCCTCAGTCTCTTTTTTTCTTCCCGACAGTGTTTCTCTGTGTAGCCCTGGCTGTTCTGGAACTAGCTTTGTAGACCAGTGTGGCCTGGAACTCAGAGACCCCCTGCCTCTGCTTCCTGAGTGCAGGGATTAAAGGTCTTTGCCACCACTGCCCTAATCTCAGTGTCTTTTCTTCTTTTTCTTTCTTTTAAATTATTTATATATTTACTTTGTGCATGGGCCGTGGCTTGAAAGTGGATGTCAGAGGGACAAGTGGGTGGGGAGATGGAACTCAGGTTTTTAGGCTTAGCAGTAAAAACACCTAATTTCTTTTGCAACTCAAAAAGCTGGGTCTTATTCAATGATTTCAAGAGATGCAATTGAACTTATTCTTTATTACAGCTAACGTTCAAGGCCTTACTGATCTCTTGCGGAAGCTGAGTTCCTCAAAGACCGGGAATGGGGCTTGAAGTTTCAGGATGAGGGAGGTGCACGTCCAGGGCTGGGGAGACCTGCAGCCCGTATGTCCCTGGGGACTCATTTGCTTGCACTTTTATTTTCTTAGAAAAGTCAAACTAAAGACACCTAATGCTTAAAAATTAATCTCTAAGTACTTTAATGGTGCCCCACTAATTGTGAATTCAAGGCTAGCCTGATCTACATAGTGAGTCCCAGCCTGGTCAGGGAGACAGAACCCTGACTCAACAACAATAACAACAAAAACTCTCAAATCTAACACATAGGAAACTGAGGCAGGGGAATCCTGAGGTAAACAAAAGAAGAAAGAAGGGGATGGATGGGGAAGGTGAAGGAAGGAAGCTAAAAACTCCAACATAAGACAGATCCAGCTGAGAACTGCAGGTTTTCACAGAGTATAGGCCTGGGAAAGCAGGGTTGAGCCAGGAAGACGCAACGGAGCCCAGTTCCCACCCCAATGCCCTTCCCAGCACATCATCCTGCAGCTGGCAGCCATGCTTCAGCGGCTATCCGGACAATTCTAGAGTGGCTTCTGAGCAGGATGGAAGTCACTTTCAGTCCCCTTATTCTTGTGGTTCTTAGCCTCAGTCCCCACCCTGGCCTCTGTGGCCACTGGTGGTACTTACCTTTTTTGGGAACTTTCTTTGTCTTCTTTGAATCCTGAAAGAACCACAAAGCCAGGGGCTTGCTGGAACTGATGGCAGCCCAGAGGCTGACTCTGGAGGATACCCACCCCTCCCTGGGCTTGGATTCATCCAGGAACTGGGTGCTCCTGCTGAGGGAGGTGGTTGACCTGGGCCATCAAAGGTGTGCTGCAGCCTTGACACACAACCAGGGCCCCTCCACGGGCCCCTGTCACCACCCACGACCGCACCCTATCCCTGCCTGGCCCAGCAAGCCATCCATAAAGAAGAAAGAGGGAGGCAGAGACGAAAAGGCAAGACCAAGGGTCCTTCAGTACCCTGGCATAAGTCAGCTTGTCAGAATCAGGGGTGCGGACCACCCCAAAATTACACACAGTGGTCACTGCTGGCTCCCCTGCCAGCAAGGGTTCCAGGAACACCGGGCCGCTACCCAGCACACGCAGCACGGGTGGGTCCCGGCGAAGCTCCTTGGGAATCTCCCTTTTCTTCTTGAGTCCCTTTTTATCCTGTGGCCACAAGCACAGGTGTGAGCAGGACTGGGCCACACTCCCTTCCCTGCCCTGAGATGACCCAAGCAGGCCCTGCAGTTACCTTGGCAGCCACTGCCTTTTGTTTATTTCTTTTCTTCTTCTTGTCTCCTTTCCCCTTCTTGCCAGACATGGGACTCTCGACAGGAGTTGGCATCACAGGCCAGGAGAGGGTCTAGAGGACAAGATCTAGGCTGAGGTGAGCAGGGGAGGCTGGTTACTGGGGCCCCAGCCCACCTTGTCCTTTCTGAAAAGGCCCTGAGAGGTAATGAAGGAGGGAGCAGGGATATGACAACATGATAACAAAAAGATCACTGGAAAGGATGTGGACACAACTCTCCAGCCAATGAGAGGCTAGAGCCCACTGCTCTGCCCACCTTCTCCTCTACGATAGTCACAGTGGTCCCTGCCAGCAGGAAGGCCTTGACCCGCACCAGCTCCTTGAGGATGTGCTTCATCTCATAGTTGCAAGGGATGACATCAGACCAGGGCTTTCGGACAGTGCTGAAGAGGACTGTCCTTGGGAATGAGAGACACATGGTGTAATTGTTAGGGGCTGTGCTGGCAACCTGGGGCAAGGCTGCCAAGGGATGCCCAAGAAGACAGCAAACAGCCACAAAGTGTGAAGGCCAAGACCCTGGGCAGAAGAACCAAAAGGCCAGGAAGAAACATTGGCAAAGGGGAGACAAATGACTGAGCTGACAATTCCTTCTGGGCATGCTCAGTGTGGAACAGCTGTTACCCACCAGCTGGAATCAATAAAGGTTTTTGTTTGGTTTTGGTTTTGAAAGAAAGTTCCACTCTGTAGTCCTGGCTTGCCTGGAACTCACTAAATAGCTCACGCTGGTCTCAAACTTGAAGTAATCCCCCTGTCTCTGCTTCCTAAATGCTAGAATTGTAGGTCTGTACCACTATGCTCAACTCCCAAGTTTAAAAAAACATCAGCAAGGTGGAAAAACATCATAAACACAAGTCATTACAAACTGATACTTTAATGGCAATGAGAGTTCTCTTGGGTCGTGTGGTAGGGCATGACATATCAAATGTGGAAAAGCCAGAATTCCAAAGACATGCACAAAGCTCTGCAGACACTGAAACTTGGGTCCCTCCCAGCACCACAGATAAACCCAACAACGCTTAGAAGCTAACCTCTCACATCCCAGGAAAGCAAAGCTGATGAAAGGTCAAAGCACCAGGAGTCAGAGTTCAGCCACATTGTGTTTAAATAGCTACATTGTTCCCTGCATTCTTACCAAAGCCAGCTGGAAATTTATCACTCAATACTTACAAAGGTGTAGGTGTGTGCCTGCCTGCCTGCCTGCGTGCGGGCGTGCCTGCGTGCGTGCGTGCGTGCGTGCGTGCGTGCGTGCGTGCGTGCGTGCGTGTACATGCTCATGTGTGTGTGTGTGTGTGTGTGTGTGTGTTTACACATGCTCATGCATGAAAATTGGGTTGACTAGGCAACAAAAACATGGTTGTTAGGCCTGGTGGTACCTGGAATTTGAGCTACTCAGCGAGGACCCCAAGTTCAAGGTTGGCCTAGGAAACTTAGTGAGTGTTCGTATCTAAGCACAGAGTAAAACAAGGGCTGGGGCTCTGCCATAGAACACTTGTCCAGGAGGTTAGGCTCATTGCTTCAGCCTCTAGTACTGCAAACAAAACAAAGAACCTATTGCCTTGAAGCGAGTGCCTTGCTACATTTTATATGAACACATCCCAGATGGATTGAAAAGCTAAAAGGAGTTGGAGACATAGCTCAGAGATTGCCAGCTGCTGCTTATAGAAGACCCAGGTTCAGTTCCCAGCATGCACATGGCAGTTTACAACCAGCTATAATTCCAGTTCCAGAGGATCCTGAACCTTCTGGACTCCTCCGGCAACAGACGCATAGGCAGTACACTCATGTTTGTTCAGGAAAAACACACATATAAAGAAAATAAGCATGTTTGATTTGGGGTCTTTTGTTTTTTAAAATTAATGGCTGTAAGAATCAGATTCCAATAGCTGAGATGGAAGCTGTATTGACAGGAGAGTCAATCTTTTGGAGAGTTTTGTCCTCTACCCTCAGGTGCCTGGAGCTAGTTGTACTGAGTGGGAAGTTAGGGCTCCAGAAAAGGGTCTGGACTAAGCCCAAAGCTACCACTAGCTCACAGCTACAGGCTAACTAATGAGAAGACAGCCTTGGTGGCTCTTTGTGGCTCAGCTGCAAGGGCAGCTCTGGCTGTGGCAACCACGGATGCTCCGCCTACCCCCAGCCACCTTGCCTTCTCCTCCTACCCTGGGGATGGACAGAGTCGTGTATCAATGCGTGGCCGCAGCTTGGACAGTTCTTCTGAAGAGCTAATCGATTGTGGCAGGGGCTCCGAGTGGATGGAAATGGTTGTCTCTGACTCCTCCATATCTGTTATCCCAGACTCTATCCCAGACTCCTCGTCCATCTCCTCAGCTAAAAACTCAGCCATCTCCTTGGACATGCCCTCGGGAGACTCTGGAATCCCCTGGCGGACACCACGGCGGGTCAGGCGAGACTGTCCGTGCTGGGTCCCTGGATGGTCCTCCAACAGATCCTGTTGGTCCTCCTCATGAACCTCCTCATCTAACTGCTCCATGCTGGAGGCGGGCTGGGCAATCTGCTGGCAAGGACAAACACACCTCAGACTATTATTCCTGTGAGTGTCCGTTGACATCAGCAAATGTGGTGCCGGAGATGGAGTGCAAGGTCTCATGCAGGCTGAGCCACACCCCAGCCCTTCACAAACTAAAAGCATGACCCGACACACAAACTTAGGAGGCAGAAACAAAGGCCATGGGGACAAAGATGACACACTTCTCTGCCCCTGTGGTGTTCTTGGGTTTGCCTGAGATGCAGAGGTCGGGCAGGAGACATTGTGAAAATTCCAGAGTGGGACCAGGGACAACTGGCATGAGGGTAAAATTTTGCTCTGCTTCCTCAGGTGTCACAGGGACAGGACATGAGCATGGCTGAGACTCACCCTGCCTGGGAGAGGGGCTATCAGGCTGAAACCAGGACCCTGCATGGAGGGGGATGTGATTCTGTGTGGAAGATTTTTTGGGGGGCCCTAAAAAGCTGTTCTGTGTGCACACAAAAGCCTGAAGGCCCTAGATAGGCGGGACACACCTCAGCCAGATCACTTTCAGGTTGTGTCTCCCTCATCCTGTTGCGGAACGCATTCCCTTCATTGTCTTCATCTTCCACAAAGTCATAGGTCACATAATAGCTGTAGCTGATGAAAGGGCCCTCAGGTCCTGGCTCTGGGTCCAAGACAGAGGAGTCCATAGCCCCCCTGACATTTCCAATGGTTACCACAAACTGTGCCTCATGTGCCAACAGGTCTGCAAGAAGTAACAGCAAGGCTGAGAGACTGGGGCTGGGTTAGGGAAAGCAAAGGCATATGCCTGGCGACCTCCCCACCCCCCAGAGTTAGAGGCATAAGTCTGGCAACCTCCCCACCCCCCAGATTTAGAGTGGCATCTCCGCCAAGTTCAATGGGAGTGAGGTAGGGATAAACCTTATTTGCCTATTTGCCAAATGGGGTGCCAAGAGGTGCTCAGCAGAGACAGTTCTGAGAGATGGAGAGGTGGAGAACACCAGCTACCTCAGCTGATACCTGTGACTGTAGGTACTACTGCCACCATCACACCACCGGGATGACAAAGGGCTCTGATGCACCTTGTGTCAGGAGCCACAAGGGGGTGATGTCTGGCCACCACAGAAACAAGAGCCAGGAAGAACAGAGCTGGCCCCAAGTCCCAACCACATCATCTCACACAGAGAAAGCCCAAGTGAGGTACTTAATGTACCTGACCAGGGTCAGGGTCAAATGGAGAGCTGCAGGCAAAGCAGAGGCCAGGATGTGTGATGCACCTACCACCATGAACGCTGAGTCCCCGGAACTGGTGCTTCTCGCTGGGAGACACGATGACGTCGTCCAGCACACAGAGGTGTGCCAGGCTGTCCACAGTAAAGCCTCGGTAGTAAGGCACCAGGGCCAGTGGGTTCCCCTGCAGTATCAGCAGCCTCAGTTGCCGCAAGGTGCTGAGACCTGTTATCATGCTCTGCAGGTCTGTCAAGTCATTGAAGCCCAGGTCCAAGGAGACGAGTTTGGGCCTGGAAGGTTGGCCAAGATGCTGGTTAGGGACCTGAGTGAGAGCAGGAAAGCACTCTGGGCCGCATACCTTTTGTCTGGACCCAGATTAGCTCCTTTCTCTTCCAGAGCAGATTGTGTTCATGGACTCCCAGAGCCCTTCTCACCTCACTTCCATCTGGACTTCCCTCTCCATTAAATTATCAGCCTAGTGTCATGCCTCTAGAATGTTCTTCACAGATCCCCACTGACAAACATGCTGGAAACTGCTGCAGGGGGTTAGGTAAGGGAGAAGGGTGAGTATGGGGACCTGGAAGGAGGGTGCACCAGGCTGTGGCATCCAGAGAGACTGAGCTGGAAAAATCTGTCTTCAAAGCAATAATGGCAGAGGCCACAGGGATTGCTCCTGCTCACTTTCTAGGGGATATGAGAGAAGAAGAACAAATATGTTAGTATGAGCAAATGAGACAGATTGGCGGGCAAAGATGAAGCCAAGGTATCCAGTAGAGATGAAGACAGGAGCAGGTAGAGGTCTGCCCCACGCCACAAACCACAGAGCAAGCTGACCGAGGCCGGAGGCCAAGGAAGCACCAGGGAACATTGTCACACCAACTGTCATGGTCACCCCAGTGCTTTCTCACAGGCTGATCTCCTCTGTCTCCCCTCTACCCATGGCCTGTTCTACTATGATGGTTATTGGCCAGTCCCTGGAAAATGGCAAGAGGAACAATATAGGGGATCATCACAAGCCTTGCACAATGTCACCCTTCCTCAAGAGAACTAGGGAGAAATGGATTCCCAGGAAAGAGCTCCCTTTTAAAAGTGAAAAATGGGTTTCATGCAAGCTTTTTGTGAAACCCAGAATTGGCATTAAGCCCAAGGTCATGATACATATTTTGAATCAAAAAGCCAGATACAGCAGGGCGGTGGTGGCATATGCCTTTAACCCCAGCACTCGGGAGGCAGAGGCAGGCAGATAGTTCTCTGGGAGGTTAAGACCAGCCTGGTCTACAAGAGCTAGTTCCAGGACAGCCTCCAAAGCCACAGAGAAACCTTGTCTCAAAAAATAAAACAAGACAAAACAAAAAGCCAGACACTTGCCCTCAGCTGATGGCATGAACCTAAACTGGCTGTCCCAGGAAGATCAAGTACATGGTTTCCTATCTGTGTTGTTTGCTGAAGGCAGCAGACAATGGAAGGAAGGGGTCCCAGTGAGCCTACAACTATGCAGACTGGATGAGAGCAGCAGAGAAGGGAGGAAGCCTGAGGCCAGACAGAGAGGGCCTTCCCTTTCCATGGCACCTTCCATCCCAAGGAGGGAATGGTTAGACCATCCTTAAGATACCGGGGTGGGGTGAAGGAGGGGGATTGGGCGTTTACCATATCTTCAGATACGCATTGAGTTTGATGCAAGCCTGGGCTACACTAGATCCTGTCTTCAAAAGAAAGGGGTGAGGGGAAGGGAAGGGGAAACAGAAGGGGTAGGGGGCAGTACAAAACTCCACGTATGGAAATACCCACAGGAGTTAAAACCCTGAGGCTTCTCACAGGGCCATCTTTCTGTGCCTGTGAAGGCCTTTTATAAATGGCATCTGACCTCTTCACACTTCTCCTATCCCGAATTTGAAATTTTCCACTGTTATTCCACCAAGGAGACATAAAATGGGGGTGGGGAGTGGGGGGAGTGCCCTGCACATGCTCTAATGGATGTTCAGCTACAATGGAGCACCCAAGAGTTGTCTCTAGACAGTGGTCCTCAGCTTGGAGTGGTTTACCCCATAGAAGACTTTGGGCTCTGCCTGGAGAGATTTTTGATTTCCACAAGGAAGGGCAGGGAGAGGTAGAGACCCAGCAGCTGCAGGCCAGAGTGCTGCACAGAGCTAAGCTGAGGACCCTGTTATAAGTATGGATTTCACTCATGGCCACCAGCCCCTGTCATCCTTGTCACTCCCGGACTTCAGTGGGACATTGTGACTGAGTGAGATAAAATCCGAGTGTGGGTTTAGCAGCCATGTATAAGTCACAGAACACACAAAACTGAGTCCTTCAGGGCCCAGTCACTCACACCTCTGTCTCAACAGCTCTCCCTCCATCCATCGGGGCTCCCAAATTACCAGTTGTTGGAGGTGACATACAGACTCTCCAGAGAACCCAGCAGTTTGTTTTGGCCTAGCCCCAGGTGCTGCAGGTTGGGGGGTGCAGGTGAGCACAGACACTCCATACTGGTGATCAAGTTGCCATACAGCTCCAGCACCTGAGAAAGGACAGGCCAGCCATGACTGCAGGGGTTTGTCTCCCTTACCGGGCTCCTAATGCTGCCCTGGGAAACTCAGCAGAAGGGAGTCTGGGTGCCAACTTGCTTTAAAAAATACAGTAAGAAGCTGGGGTGTAGCTCGGTTGGTGGAGACCTTACCTAGCATGTGCAGGACCCTGGTGCTATCTCTAGCTCTGAGTAACCCAGCATGATGGTGTGCTCCTGTAACCCAGTATCTGAGAGGGGGAGGCAGGAGGATAGAGTTCAAGACTGTTGGGCGTTGGTGGCACACGCCTTTAGTCCCAGCACTTGGGAGGCAGAGGCAAGTGGATCTCTGTGAGTTCCAGACCAGCCTGGTCTCCAGAGCAAGTGCTAGGACAGCCTCAAAAGCCACAGAGAAACCCTGTCTCACCCACCCTCCATCCCCCACAAAAAAGAGTTCAAGACTGCCAGACAGTGGTGGCACATTTCTTTAATCCCAGCACTGGGGAGGCAGAGGCAGGAGGATCTCTGTGAATTCGAGGCCAGCTTGGTCTACAGAGTGAGTTCCAGGATAGCCAAAGCTACACAGAGAAACCCTGATTTCAACCCCTCCCCCAAAAGAGTCAAGACTCTTAGTACTTAGTGAGTTTGAGTCTAGGCTAGAGTACATAAGACCCTGTCTCAAAAAACAGGCGGGGTTGGGAGGGAACTAGTAAAAGCATTTGGTGTGCAAGTCAGATGACCAGAGTTCTCAAATCCCAAGATGGAAGGAGAGAAACAACTGTAAAGTTCTTCCCTGACCTTACACATGCACCAAGGCACAAAATAATAAAACTGAAAACATAAAAACTAACATAGGAAGAGTACTATAACCCAGTACTCAGGGCCCAGAAACAGAAGGCTCTGACTTCCTGCCTAGCTTGGGCTACACAGCAAATTCCAAGTCAGCCTGGACTACACAGCAACACCTTGTCTCAAGAGAGAAAGGAAATGGGGGTAGGGGGACAGGAAGAACCCACTGTAGCAGAAGGGAAGGTTGTTTACAGTTTAGAAGGGGAGGTGGTAGGGAGTGGTGGGGATCAGACGAGTACAGTCTAGAATCTTTTGCTTGTTTGTTTTTGTTTTTCCAAGACAGGATTTCTCTGTGTAGCTTTGATTATCCTAGAACTTGATCTGGAGACCACTGGCCTTGAACTCATACCCTAGCACTTTCTTAGCCCATAGGAATATACAGGGATGGGGTGGGCCAAAGAATAAAATCTGCTTTAGCAGCATTCCTTCTTGCCTAAGGTCCATCTGGTACTGTCTTGAGCACGGGCTGGGGACAAGGCACTAAGACCGCTATTCTCAGTGGTGCCACTTTGATATGCTTAGCTGAAGACTCAGGATAAAGTCTGGTCTACCCTTTGAATATGCTTTGTGTATATAAGTTAGTTTTATCTGTTTTGTGTGTATACATTAGTGTGTGTGTGTGTGTGTGTGTTTGTGTGCATAGGTCAGAAGACAGCCTCAGCTTCCTCAAAAGCTATTTCCCATGTTTTTTGAGGTGGTCTCCCACTGACCTGGAACTTACTATACAGACAGGCTGGGGGCTAGACAGTCTCAATGATCCCTGACATTAACACTGACATTAAAATCACACCCCACATTTTTCATATGGGTTCTGGGGCCCCAACTCAAGTCTTCATGCTTGCAAAGCATCCCTTTACTGACAGCTATCTCCCTAATACTCATCTATTGTTTTAACATGTCAAATTTTTATCATGTAAATTTGCCTGCCAAGTATACAATCCACAGGCTTTCACTACATTCATAATGCCAGCTACCATCTCCACCTCAAACAGATATCTGAAAGAAACACAAGCAAACAAAAAGCCCACTAAGCAGTAAGTTCTCCTGGTCCTTCCGAGCCGGAGACCTCTGCTGGCTTTTTGTTTCTGTGGACTTTTCACTTCCACATATTTCATTAAGTGCCATTATACCTCTCTCTCTCTCTCTCTCTCTCTCTCTCTCTCTCTCTCTCTCTCGGGACTGGAGAGATGGCTCAGCAGTTAAGGGCACTGGCTGCTCTTCCAGAGAACCCGGTTCAACTCCCAGAACCCACAAGGTAGCTCACAACTGTTTGTAACTACAGTTCCAGGGGATCCAACACCCTCACACAGAAGGCAAAACACCAATGTACATAAAAATACAAATAAATAATCTTAAAAAAAAATCTCTCTTCCCATTCCATATAGAGGAATACTCCCTGAGCCAAGACACAGATGGGTGGGCCTACGCCCTATCCCAAAGGATACGAAAGACTCTGATGACACCCTATGGAAGGCCTCACCATCCAGGGGAGCAGAAAAGATATGTGACAGATAAGGTTTTAGTGGGGGTGGGGGTGGATAGGGGAGGACGGGTGGGAGAAGGGAAATGTGATTGTCATGTAAAACAATCCTGTTTCTAATTCAAATAAAAAAAGTTGGAAAAAAATTAAGAAACTATGCCAAAAAAAATCTCTCTTTAAAAATCTGGCTTTTTTCATCTAGCGTGATATTTTTCTAGGTGACTATCAATGCCCTTCCTTTTTTATCAATGAACAATGTTCCATTGGACGGAGAGACCACATTTGTTTATCTGTTCATCGGGTCACAGGTAGCATTCCCACTTCTAGCTGTTGTGACTTGCAGGGCTAGTGAATAAGAACTGCCCTGAGGCCTTCCTTTGGCTCTTGTGGGCACGCACGCACCGTGGAAGAGAGGGACTGCAGAGTCCAGTAGGATTCTGTACCTTTTGGAGTAACATGACCTATGTTGTATAAGCCTGGGGCTGAGTCTCAGCACACAGCCACCCTAGCCAGAGCAGTGCAGGACAGGTTGGGGGGGGACCTCGGAGCTGCTGGCTCTGAGACCCCACACAGACAGAACCTGTACCTTCAGTGTCGGGGGCAGGTTGTTAGCATCAATTTCCTCAATTTTATTGGCACTCAGAATCAACTCCTCCAGCTTCAGAAATTTCAAGAGGTCTTTGTCCACCAGACTCACCTGGAAGAAAGGAAATAGAGGACTCTGGCGAGCCAGGTAGCACATGACACCAGGGCAGTGTCAGCTGTGTTAGCCCACTGTTCTGGGGCTGTGACCAAACACCACCACAAAGCCACTTAAGAAAGAGTTTGTTTTGGCTTTTGGCTGCCGAGGGCTAGATGTTCCTAGTGGACAGGAAGGCCTGGCTGCAGGAGCAGGAAGCTGAGTGATCACATGGCAACCACATGCAGGAAGCAGAAAGAACAAGGAAGTGAGAGGAAGCTTCAGACAGACCCTCAGTGATTGACTTCCTTCAGCAAGACTGCACCTCCCAAAGGCTCCAATGCCTCTCACAAGAACTGGGGAACAAGTGTCCAGACCCCTGACACCTGTGGGGGACATCTCTCCCGGTTGAAGCTCTGCAACGGCTCATTCATTCTGAGTTAAGCCCCAGCTCTACCAACTTCCCAATCTTTTCCCCCAGCACAGTTCTGAGAGTTTAAGGGGCTCTTGCAGCCCAACCCCGACTCTAAAAGCAGACTTTTGATCTCCAGGCCAATGTCCTATGTCCTTCCTATGTTGGATCAGGGGACTCTTGGGAAAATAAGAATCCTTTTGTCTACCACAGTCCAAGGGACCAGCCACTGGGGTAATTCCATCTTGCTGCAAGCTGCCATTTAGCTGTTCTTTAGGCCAAGCAAGACATCCTTCCCCTGGTGGGACAGTGTCTCCTGAGACCAGCAGAGGTCCTGGAGCACACATAAACATTGGTTGGCATGGTCTAGTTTTGTCTGCACCTTGCAGTCACCTCTACTGCTTTAGTTCTGTGTGGTACTGAGAAATCAGGCATGCAAAAACCCTTCTGTGAACTCAGAGCCAAACAAAACAGGATTTTGGTAAATGGAAGAATGGAAGGATGTAGGGAGGCGTGGGTAGGGAGGGGATGTTTGCATCCCTCGCTTCTGTAAGCAGCTCAATAAACACACTATGCTCATCAACATGAACTTCAGTGAGTCATTCTTAGGGCTGTTGGCACATCCTGTTGAATTTTACATCTTCCCAAGAAAATCATACAATAGTTGGCCTTCCTGGTCTTCCAGAACTACTGTGGATCAGATGGAGCAGGGGCTACCAGCTGCCTCATCACCCTACCCATGAATCCCAGTTTCCTGTGGCCTCAAGGACATCAGAAGCCCTTCCAGGCTGAGGTTCCCTTTCCTAAGTGACCAAATCTCCTAGTATGCCCAGGAGTAGGGGGTTTCCCCAGGACTCAGAAAGTCCCAGACAAAATGGTCTAAGTGGGTCACAGGAGAAGGAAGGAAGGACTCAGGGAGGCTCGTCATCCTTGCCATTTCAAAAGCAGACTGGCTTGATGTTAGCCAGCCTTCTCCAGGCCCTCTCTTCACACTTCAAAGTAAAAAGAAACAGTGTGGTCCCTTGAAAGGTCTTTACTAGGAGGGCCCACTGCAGAGTGTGCAAGGAGTCAGCCAAAGAGGATGCAGGACGGAGCTTCTCTGGACTCTCCTGCTGCCGAGGGAGAGTTCTAAGACAGGGTTCCCCGCACCCGCTCCCTCCCGAGGCTGCCCTCCCTTTCCAGTGCTCACACCCAGTGCTCACCCCCTTGTCCACAACCCGCAGGGACCTGAAGTACGAGTAGAAGAAAGTGTCTTTGATCATGAGTGGGTTCTGGATGGCCAGTTCTCTCAGGAACCGGTCCTCAGCACTGGAGTCCTTCAGCAAAGCCCAAGGAGAGTGCTCGCTTCGCACCAGGCCCAGCAGCGCCTCCACACTCTCCTCTCCAACACTAACGGTCTCCTCCTCCTTGGGCACCAAGTTCCTCCAGGTTCGACATGTTTTAGGAAGAAAGCGTGACTTATTCTGCAGAGGGAGAGATGGAAGCTTTCTCACACTGACTTACCGTATTGTGCCTGGGTGTGGTCATGTGTTCACCACTGCAAGTGCATATGGGACTCTGTAGAAGTCAGGGTTTTCTGGAGGAACAGAATTTATAGACTATGAAACCATACATCCACTTGGGATTAAAGGGGACTTATTAGAATGGCCTACAGGCTGTGGTCCAGCTAGTCCAACAATGGCTGTCTACCAATGGAAGGTCCAAGAATCCAACAGAAATTCAGACCACAAGGCTGGATGTCTCAACTCATCTTCAGTATATGCCAGAATCCCAAAGGAGTAGGCTCTAATGTCGGTGAAGGAGTGGACTTGCCAGGGAGAAGAGCAAGCAGGCAAACAGAGCAAGCTTCCTTCTTCCATGTTCTTTAAGTGGGCTGCCACCTGAAGGTGTGGCCCAGATAAATGTGGATCTTCCCACCTCAAAAGATCCTTTAAAAATGGGTCTTCTAGTCGGGCATTGGTGGCTCACGCCTTTAATCCCAGCACTCAGGAGGCAGAGGTAGGCGGATCTCTGTGAGTTCGAGGCCAGCCTGGTCTCCAGAGCAAGTGCCAGGATAGGCTCCAAAGCTACACAGAGAAACCCTGTCTCGAAAAACCAAAAAGTGGGTCTTCTAGCCAGGTGATGGTAGTGCACACTTTTAATCCTGGCACTCAGGAGGCAGACACAGGCAAAGATCTGTGAGTTCCAGGCCAGCCTGGTCTATAAAATGAGTTCCAGGACAGCCAGGGCTACACAGAGAAACCCTGTCTAAAAAAAAAAACAAAAGAACAAAAACCAAACAAACAAACAAACAAAAAAAAAGTGGCCCTTTTCACTTTAGATGACTTTAAGGGAAAAACTCCCTCACAGATGAACCCAGCTACCTGGATTTTTAGTTAATTCTATATGTAACCAAGAATAGCCATCACGGTATCAAAGAACAATCTGCAGGAGCTGCTGGTCTCCTGCTACCATGTGGTCCCCAGGGCTGAGGGTTGACAGGAAGAACTTTACCCCTGAGCCATTGCTCTGCTCCTGGTTGTCTGAGACAGGGTCTTAAGAAGACCATGCTGGATTTGAACTCAAGCAGATGGTTACCTTGAACCCCTTGAGCCTCCTGCTTCTACCTCCCAAGCTGAGGGACTACAGGCATGCACCCCTGCACTAGGTGTGATGAGATATAGGTGCTCAAACTCAGGGCTTTGTGAATGCCAGAAAAATACTCTATTGACTGAGCTATGTTCCTGGCACACGGTAATTATTTGTGGGGGCAGAGCTTTGCTGTGTAGCCTAGGCTGGCCTTGAACTCTCAGTCCTCCAGCCCTAGCCTCCCAAGTGCTAAGATTACCTATGTGTGCCAGCAAGACACAAAATAGTTCAAATACCAGTTTCCTGTTTTCACTTCACTCTGGAGTTGGGAACTTTGAATGTGCAAAACAGAATAGATTTCAGGGCTGGAGAAGTGGCTCAGTGGTTAAGAGTACTTGCCGCTCTTTCAGAAGACCCAAGTTCAGTTCCTGGTACCCATGCCAGGCAGCTCACAAGCACCTGTAATCCCAACTTCAGGAGATCCAATTCAGTCTTTCAGCCTGAGAGTTCCAGTCCTAACATGCGCATGCCCACACAGAGACACACGATTAAAAATATTGTGATGAATAAAAGGAGATTTCATGTTTGACACAGCACTTGATACAAGTGTGTACAGGAGGCTTGGTGGGCAGTCTGGGAACCTGAGAATTCACTGAGGGAAGGCTTTCTGAAGAGGTGGCAAGGTGAAAGGTGAAACTTGAACTTTGGTGAGTAAAAGATGAGTCGCTCCTCAGAATCTACCGCCTCCAGGCAATGGTTGAAACATGGCTCTTGGGATTTTCTGGGCTTGTTTTATTTGGTTTGGTTTGGTGCTGGCATTCTGAGCAGGGTGAGTACACAAGATGAAGTAACAGGGAAAGGACCTTCCTGCCCTGCTGGACCAGAGTTTTTTCCCCCAGCTGTGCTGACTATGCCCTTGGCTTTTCCCTTCAGTCTCTTCTCAGCCTGGAAGAGGGCAGAGATCATGTAGCAAGCACCCTAGGGGTCCCAAGTCCAGCACAGATACAGGAGGAAAGGGGGCAAGGATGGAGGGGGGGAAGACCCATCCCACCGGATCCCCAGAAAGGGGAAAGCTAGCTCCCTAGCCCCAGAGCATGGTGTGGGGCATTTTCTCTGCATCTTCTCATGAGGGGTTGTAGAGCAAACTGTTGGAGACCAAAGCTCTTCACGCTGGCATCTGGAGCCTGGCCAGCCAGGTGTTCTAAGCTAGCATGAGGCCAAAGGTCAGCTTGATGTGCTGGGTCAGTCCATTCTGGGTCGGTGCCCCCATGGCAAGGTGGACACTTGGTCCCTCAACTCCTTCAGTGTTCCAGGCCCCTCAGTTCATCCCAACTCCCAAATCAGCCAATGCCAAATGACCACATCCCAACCTCCCCTCAGGCCTCAAACTTGTATCTGAGCATGCCCTGACCCCCAAAGCAGCTAGGTAGCACTTACTCGGGCCTACTCCTTGCGGCTACTCTGGCCCAGTCCCAGGTCCACCCTTGCTGGATCCTTCTCCCCTCTGGCCCCGACCCCCGGCGTGGGGAGCACGCACCCAGCTCCCGGTGCCACACGGAAATTCACGCAGACACAGCTTCCGCAGGTGCTCACGCACGGCGGTGCTCAATGTCACGGGTGTGCCCTCGGTCTTCCAGTCGCTCGAGCTTGAGTCTCTGCTCGCCATGCTGCCTGAAAAAGGCTCGTTGCTAAGCAAGCTCCAGACGCGTGACCCTGGGTAACGGAAGAGCAGGTGGAAGCCATGTTTCCCAGCAACAAAGACCCCAGCTGAGCTCCTACCAGGGCAGAGGCACCTTGCAACAGCAGGTGGTGGGCGCCTCTTAGGGGATTCTTTCCCTCCTCCCAAATATTGGCTGTGGAAAGTGCTAACTGTTGTCCCCATTCGGTGGATCTAAAAAGGAAAAATCAGTCCAAGGTTAGACATTCTAGGACTCCAATAAGGAGATCCCAGTGTGGTTCTCCCTATCTATCCGTGAACCATTTGAGCACAGACCCATTTTAGACTCATCCAATCTTATCTTTCCATCCCCCGAAGTACCTCCACATAATAGGGGCTCTCCGACTGTGGTCTCTGAAATTATTGGGATTAGATGACTAATTCAGAAATGCAACATCTTTGTTGAGGTATGATTTGTGTACCCTAAAACCCAAAGTGCACAATTCTGTGATTTCTGGTATATTCATAGCGCAACTGTAATCTACTTTTTACCACTGTGATCTAGTCATTTTCTCTCAAGTTACAAACCAATGAAGCAAAAGGACATTCTACCATTTGCTCAGCCAGTGGCAAACAGTGATTCACTTTGGGTATCTATGCATTTGTTGGCTTATTCCAAAAGTGGAATCACATGCAAGATGTTTTTTATGTCTTTTTTTTTTTTTTTTTTTTTTTTTTTTTTTTATTTGCGATGTTTTTCAAGATTCATCCATGGAGCCCAGGCTGATTTCAAACTCACTGGGTAGCAGAGGAGGACCCTGACCCGATCCTTCCACCCTTCCTCCTGAGTCCCAGGGCTACAAAACATGTTCCGTCATGCCTGGCTTCATAACCTGTTTATTGTGCATCAGGCTTCACTACAGTCTTTTAAAAATATAGCTAGTGTGTGAGTGAGTGTTTTGCCCGCTTGTAAGTGTGTGTACTACATGCAAACCTGGTGCCTACAGAGCCAGAAGAGGGTGTTGGATCCCTTGGGACTGGAGTCACAGACAGTTGCGAGCTGCCATGTCAGTCCTGGGAACTGAACCTGGGTCCTCGGGAAGAGCAGCCTGTGCTCATAACTGCTGAACCATCTCCCCACTCCCCCAGTTAGTGGTTTTAAGTTGCAATTAAAAGCAAGTAACAAATAACTACATGTAAATATCTGGAGAGCTTACTTAGATCTCCCCTTGGCTTCAGGATGTGGTCAGCCCTGGAGAGTCCGGTGACCTTAAGACACGCCCCTGCTGTCCCCACCCCCACTTTCCAGTCCTTGTCTTCTCTCCCATCCATGCTTCGTGACAATGCAATCTGCTCTCGCTTTTTCCGCCATGCTACGGGGAGACTTCTACCCCAGCAACTTATTCAAAGTTCCTTCACAAAACTCCTGTGCCCTCAAGTTTACAGACCTACAGACTCTGCCTAGGCTTATCTTCTGGTCCTTTCCATGGCTTGAAAACCACTTCTCAACTTGTTCCACACAGCTCCCTTTCATCCCTTCTTGGGTGTGTCTTCTTGAATTGTACACCAAGTCACCTTCCCCTTTGTTTGTTTGCTTTTCTTTTCTTCTGCTGATGGCTTATGTCCCAAGACTCTACAGGTGACTGTCACCTCTTCTGGTGGTTATCTGCCATAGACTTGCAGTTGTGTCAAACATAACAAACCGGTGGCTTCCAGATGGGCATTTCCAGCTCCATCACCTCAGTGTCAGGATGGATTAGTTACGTCCCTAACACCCCAATGCTCCAAGTTCTTGTGCATCACTGCCCGAAACCTATAAGTTGCCCTCAATCCCCTCCTATTCCTCCAACTCCACAGCTAGCCATTTTCTCTGGGTTTTACCTCTTTTACATTTTTTCTAGGCCACATCTCCTTGCATCCACCTGTTGCATTATCCTGGCTCATCTATGAATAGGTGCTGTTTAAGATCTAGTCAAGACATTCTTGGGGTCCTTAAAGGGTGTAGAATATAGCAAAGATGGAAGCCTTGGAGACACATAAGAGCCAAGCATGCAGGTGCTTAACCTGGAACCCTGAGGAGGCACAGTCAGAAGGACAGAGTGTGCTGTTACAGAAGGAGGAGAGAGAGGTTTGGGAAGGCAGCTGTGTTTACCACTGCTCTGCCAGATTGGATTTTTGTTTGTTTTGTTTTTGGAGACAGGGTCTCATGTATAGCTCTCCCTGGCCTGGAACTCACTATGTAGACCAGGCTGGCCTCAACCCACAGACATCTGCCTGTCTCTGCCTCCTGAGTGCTGGAATTAAAGGTGTGTGTAACCATGCCTAGTTCAGACTGTATTTTATTGTATGTATTAATGTTGTGTGTGAGTGAGGGCACCCCATGTAGAAATCAGAAGACAACTCTGGGTCCAAACTTCCCACCTTGGTTTAGGCAGAGGCTCTTTACTGTTCACAGGTGCAATCAATCAGGCTAACTGATCTTCCAGCTTCAGGGATTCTCCAGCCCTCAGCAGGAGAGCTAGGATTATGGACACCTAATGCTGTGCCTGGCTTTATGTGGACTCTGAGGATTTGTCTTTGTGTCTGCACAGCAATCACTGACCCACTGAGCCATCTCTGCAGCCCCAAACTGGGGTTTTAACAAAGTAGAAATGTGTCTGGGCACCCACAGCTAAGCACTGAACCATACTACTGGAATTCAGTTGTGGAGAGGGAGGAGGGATGAGCAAAGGAGCCAAGATGGGGCTGGAGACACCTGCAGAAACAGTGGACCTGACCTACTGATACCATGGAGACCCTCGTCATAAAGCTGGGGAAACAGCATTGGACCAAACCAAGCCCTCTGAATGTGGGTGCCAGCTAGGAGGCCAAGACAGTCTATGGGACCTCTAACAGTGGAGCCAGTCTTTATCCCTAGAGCACAAATGGACTTTGGGAGCCCATTCCCTATGGAGGGATACTATTGCAGCCCAGATACAGCAAGGAGGACCTAGGCCCTCTCTCAAACGATTTGAAGGTCCCTGGTGGAGGGCCTCACTATCCCTGGGGAGGAGTTGGGGGGTGTTGGGGTTAGGGGGGAACATGGGAAGATGGGAGGGCAAGGGAATGGGGGGATGGATATGTAAATATGAGTAGTAGTTAAAGAATTTAAATTAAAAAGTAAAACAAAAAAAAAGGAAAAAAAAAAAAGAAATGGGTCTGGGGCTACAGCTCATTTGAGAGTTTGCTTTGTATTGCCAAGCCCCGGAACCCAGTCTCCACAGAAAGAAGTTGAAATGATTATATTGTAGCATAATAATCGTTGGAATTCTGGCATATCATGGAGGGGGCCATGAAAAGAGCTGAAAAGAACCAGGGAGACTGATAACATTCCGTCACTGGGGACCGTATTATTTCTCTCTTGTTAGGTTTGCTGGACATAGTGAACTCTTATGATCACAGCTCTAGGGAGGTGGAGGCAGAAGGATCACCAATATGGGCTACATAGTGAGACCCCTTCTCATAAAAACAATTTCTTCAGAGAGGTAGTATTGCACTCTTTAATCCCAGCACTAGGGAGGCAGAGAAGCAGGTAGATTTCTATGAGTTCAAGGCCATCCTTGTCTATAAGAGCTAGTTCCAGGACAGCTAGAGATGTTACACAGAGAAACTCTGCCTTGAAAAACAAACCAAACCAAACAATTATCTACACAAGGCTGGGCCTATTGACTCAGTGTCATGGAGGGAGGGGGGAACTCCTGGGGAGATTTATGTAAGTTCAATAATTGATGCACTTTCCTCAGTGGTGAAGCCACTGGTAAGGGGCTCATGCTGTTGTAAACAATTTACCCTGTTCCTATAAGAAACCCTATGAAAGTTGTTGGATCATTCAAACAGGACATGCAAATAGAAGGGGACACTAGCTGGGGAGAGGAAGGAGATCAGAGGAGGAGGAGGGGAGACAAAAGCGAGGCAAGCATGTGTGTATGTGTGTGAATATGATCAAAATACATTATACATGAAAATTCATCATGAAACCCATCATTATGTAAAATTATGCTAATAAAAGCAAACTCATTTCTTGGGAAGATAAGGCAGGACGATTATTCTAAGTTCAAAGCCTGGGCTACACAGTGAGTTTCAGCTTAGCTGGGGCTACAAAGTGAGAGAGACCCTTATCTGAAAAACAAAGCAAACAAATGGAGGTCCAGAGTGCCATCGGTAGATCTTCCAATCTATCTCCTACAGACAAATGGAGGTCCAGTGTGCCATTGGTAGATCTTCCGATCCATCTCTTACAGACCTAAGAGGAAGCTATAGACTGGGACTCCTGTTCTCACCTGGGGCTCCGGCCCTTGCACCAAGCTCACACCTTTAAGTCAAATTTGTTTGCTTTCATACATTCCTCTGAGGTACCTCTCTCTTCAAGTCAGCAATGGCATCTAACGCCTCCTCAGTGGCATCTCTGCCTTTCTCATCTGTCCCAATTTTGTGCTGTTTCTGTCTGTCATACTGTATTTATTCTTTGAGACAGGGTCTTGTACCCAGGCTGGCCTCCAGCTTGGGATGTAGTAAGGATGACCTTGGCTTTCTGACCTCCTGTCTTCACCTCCTGATGACTGTGTGCACCACCACCACCAATTTATGTGGTGCTGAGAACGGAACCCGGGGCTCTGTGAAAGCTAAACAGGTTCTCCACCAACTGAGCCACAGCCCGTTTGTTATAGTTTAATGGGGTTTTTTTGTTTTGTTTTTTGAGATAGGTCTCATGCAGCCCTGGCTGGTTTGGCACTTGACGTGTAGTCAAAGGTGACCTTGACCTTCTGTCTCTCTACCTCCCAAGTTCTGGGAGTATAACTGTGTCCATCATACCTGCCTTTCTTCAGTTTTGTTGTCTGGTTGGCTTCTTGGATGGATCCACAGAGCCTCAGAAAAGATAGGCAAGCCTATACTGTGGTACTATGTAGTCCTTAGGGCTCATGTGATTGCCCTATACCAACTCAAGTAGCCAGGTAATTTCTCCATCTTCAAGTAACCTGATCACTAAAGCTGATCTCTCTCTAGGGTCCCCTTTTGCCATGCAATGTGGACATAGTGGACGTTAAACCACAGCGTGTCCAGGCCTGCCTTCTGCTGGCTTTACCTTAAGATTAGAATCCAGGCCTGCCTTCTGCTGGCTTTCCTATAAGGTTAGATTAAGTTGGGGCTTGGAAAGCTAGGCAAAGAGCAAGGGTTAAACACTCTGTGGAAAAGCATGGCAGATACATATGTAATCCCAGGACCAGGGAGGCAGGAGGATCCCTGTGATTTTGAGGCTAGCCTTGGCTACATGGTAAGTTCTGAGACAGGCTGGGCTAAGAGTGAAACACTTCCAAAAACCAAACCGGAAGAAGCATGTGAGAAAGAAGAAAAGAAGCTGGAAGCAAAGGTGGGACCGAGAGTGGCCGAGAGCCCCTGGCCATGTGCCCTCTGTTGTACATCTTGGGGACTGTGAGCCGCCCACACCTGACCTCATTTCTGAGCTCTGGACCCCAGAGCCATGGCTTAACAGGAACATGTAATAGGAAGATGCCCAATGGCGTCGCAGTGAACTAACTTTTCCTAGCAAAACTCTCAACTTCCTCTCTGCAGACTTCTCTTTCCTCGTTGCAAACCATCTGCCCCGCGGCTTCCACACAACCCCGGAAGTCACCCTTGATTCATCCGTTGGATTCAACTCCGCATCAGTGCTCTAAGTCTGACGCTTCCTCCTCCGTCCACCCTGTTCTGGTCCAGGCTGTTCTATCCTCTCACCCGGACACCTTTGCATCTTCCCGCTAGCTCCCTGCCTCCACCTTAGATCCCGACGGCTCTCTTCGCTCCGCAGCCCATTTTCTGTCTTCAGAAGCACACCAGGTCCTCTGTGTCTCTATCTAAAGCTGTCTGGGGGTGTCTCGTCGCACTTAGAAGAAAACCCAAGCTCTTTATCATGGCCTCACGGGCCTTCGTGCCGGGCCTCTGCTCACATTTCCACCGCGCTCTTTCTCTCCCTCTTCACCAAGCTTGCTTTGGCAGCTGCCTATCCTCTACCTGGAACACACTGTCCCCAGATCTCTCCAGGTCTCAGTCTTAATCCACCAATCAATCAATTAATCACTAAGTCAGCTTTTTTTTTTTTTTTTTTTTTTTTTTTTTTTTTAAAGATGATCTCACACCGAAGCCCAGGCGGACCTGAAACATAATCCAGGTTGGCTTCAGGTCTCAGTTTAAATGTCTGATCCCTTGACTTAAGGTATTTTGCACATCACTCTCTAGCCAGTCATGAGGTAGTTATTCGTAGTTTTATTATTGCTGGGTGTTTTCTTATTTGTGAATGCTTCCCCCCTCCCCTAGATGGGTTCTCTGAGTAGTTCTGGCTGTCCTGGAACTCTATCTGTAGACTAGCCTGGCTTTGAACTCACAGAGATCTGCCTGCCTCTGCCTCATGAATGCACCACCACTGCCTGGCTTTGTGAATGCTTTTTAATCCTGCCTCTTTTCCCCTAAAAGCCTTAAGGACAGAGGCTTTGTTTATCACATTCCTGAGGACCTAGAACAGGACATAGTTGACACTCAAAATAAGAATAAATAGGGACTGGGTGGTGGTGATGCAGGCCTCTAATCCCAGCACTCAGGAGGCAGAGGGGGGAAGCAGGGTGGATCTCTCTGAGTTCAAGGCCAGCCTAGTCTACAGAGTGAGTACCAGGACAGTCAGGGCTACACAGAGAAACCCTGTTTCAGAAAACCATAAAAATAAATGAAATAGATTAGGAGCTCTCTTAGCTCTCTGTCATGGCACCCTTTAGGTGGTAGGCTGTGTTAAGATAAAGCTAAGTATGGCCTTCCCAGCCACCGGCTGTCAGAAACTCACTGAAGGAGAAGAGGAATGTAAACTTTGTACTTTCTATAAGAAGGGCATGGCCACAGAAGTAGCTGCTGATCCTCTGGTGAAGAGTGGAAGGTTATGTGGTCCAAATCTGTGGTGGAACAACAAACAAGGCTTTCCCATAAAGCAGGTGTCTTAACCCATGGCAGAATGTGCCTGCTGTTGAGTGAAGGGCCGTCGCCTTCTCCTCTTTTTTCTTCCTTCCTTCCTTCCATCCTTCCTTCCTTCCTTCCTTCCTTCCTTCCTTCCTTCCTTCTTTCCTTTCTCCTGAAGCAGGGTTATTCTGTGTAGTCCTGCTGTCCTAGAACTTGCTCTGCAGACCATGCTAGCCTTGAACTCAAAGACCTACCTGCTTCTGCTTGACTCTGTTGGAATGACAGGTGCAGTCACTACTGCCTGGTGAGTGAGGAGCGTTCTTGTTACAGACTGAGGAGAATGGGAGGGCAGAGGCACAAGACTGTTCGGGATGCATTATAGGTGTCAATCTGAGTGTTCTCACCTTGGCTGTTAAAAAAAAAAAAAAAAAAGGAGAGAAGAATATACCTTGACTGACAGACTGACAGACACTGCTGTGCCTCAGCAGCCGGGGCTCAAGAGTCAGCAGAATCCAAAAGCTTTTCCATTTCTCTAAAGGAACCATGTCCACCAATATGTGTCAGAAGCCCTTAAACAAAGAAGGTGAGAGGTCCAGGACCAATGCGCCCAAGATCTAGTGTCTTGTTCCTTCATGAATCCTGTAACACAAACACTGTTGAATTGTTCTGAAGAAACAATACACTAAGAAAAATGAGGAGGCTATAGAAGGTGCTAAACTTTTGACCAAGGAATGAAGGAAGCCAAAGGAAAATGCCAGGAACTGATTGCAAGAGATGTAGGCTGTCCTGGATGAGTGCTTCTGCTTCTAAGTCCAGTCAAGTCAAAAATAGAGTGACAATTAGGCTGGGCATGGTGGTGAATACCTTTAGTCACAGCACTGGGGAGGCGGAGACCAGCCTGGTCTATATAATGAGTTCCAGGACAGCAATGACTACATAGAAAGACTCTGTCCGAAAAACAAAACAAAACCAACAAACAAAAACAAAACAAAACAAAAAACCCAAACCTCCAAAAGGAGTAACAAATGATCAGACCTTGAACCTTCAAAGACAAACAAACAAAAAAGAATAAATGGGAAAGATGGCTCAGCATTTGCTGCTCTCATAGAGAGCCAGTTCAGTTCCCAGTACCCACATTGGGCAGCTCACAACCACTAGTAACTCCAGCTCCAGGAGAACAGATTCCTTCTTCTGGCTTCCATGGACACTGGCCGCATACATACACATCCCAAATAAATCTTTACGAAGAAATAAATTATTTCAATACTATTTTTTGAAACACTGGGTATTGGATGGACATGTGATGAAAGTATCCACCAGTGCTAATAAACCTGGCCTGACAAATAACGTCTTTCTTCTTCTTTGATATACAGTATCACTCTGCAACTCTACCTGGACTGCAGCTCACTGTGTAGACACAAGGCTGGCTCCAAATTTGCATCAATCCTCCCTCTTCTGCCTCCTGAATGCTGGATTGCAAGCATGAGCCACCATGCCTGGCTGAATAACTTTTTTATTTAAATTTATGTGTATGAGTGCTGCACCTGCATCTATGTCTCTGCACCATGTGGGTGCCTGGTCACCACAAAGGCCAGAAGAGGGCTTTGGATCCCCTGAAACTGGAGTTGCAGATGGTTGTGAGTGGCCATGTGGGTGCTGGGAATCAAACCCATGACTTCTGGAAGAGCAGCCAGTGCTCTTAACCACTGAGCCATCTCTCCAAACCATGAATAACTCTTTAATTTTTAAAAAATAGTTAAAGGCTATTTTGATTCTAAAGATGATAAAAGAATGTCTCACCTACTTTGCAAGTGTGATTTGAAATTCAGTAGTAAACGTGTCTTCAAGGCTCAAAAAAATAGTTTATTTTTCAGACAGTGATTTTCTGTATGGCCCAAACTGGTTTTGAATTTGTGACCCTGTTTTCTCAGCCTCCTGAGTGCTAAGATTGCAGGGGTGTGCCACCTCACTTTGTTCCAACAATTAACCCCACTTACTCCCATTGCCTGGGAAAGGGAAGACACCACCACCAAGTAACTCTTGAGAGCCCTGGCTCTGGTCCTAGAGCCAGAAGCCATGAAGACACAGGTGAGACTGCAAGGACAAGAGCAAGCATCGTAGCATGGAAGCTTCATACTCACACCTACACAGTGCTCTTCGGAGCCATCCCCATTCACTGACATGGATGGGCGTCAGGAATGCCCACAGATGATCACTCTGTGGATTTCACGGTGACTCTATGCCTCCACATGGCCTCACAGAAATTCCCTGCAGGGCACTGACCCTCAGCCCCCGCGAAATCACTTCTTCCTCAGTGGTTGTACTCTTCAACTCTGAGCTTCAAAATTTCCTCTCATTAAGTCAACAAGCACTTTCCAAGAAGAAATAGATGCCCAAGATGCATGTGCCTTCCTGTGTGGTATGTGTATGTGTTTGTGTGCGCGCGCGGGTACGATCGTGACTCAAGCCTCTGCCTGCCTTGAGGGTAACCTCAGCATTTCCTTCCAGCCCTGTTTTCCCCGAGCCGTGGCTGGCAGCATTTTGAAAGTGTTTTCTGGAGAAAAGCTGAGCAATGGTTTTGCCATGGGCGGGCCTTTGATCTCCTCACCGGCCCTTTATATATTGCCTGGTGGCCATGGCGAACACATCAAGCTCCAGAGGCCACAAGCAAAGCAGGTTTTACTCACTGTCTCAGCATCGCTATGATCTGCCACACAGGTACCACTGGCTCTGCAGCTCACATGGCTTCAGCTCCATGGCTCTTACCATCTAGGGGAATGAGATAGGAACAGCTATACCAGGCAGGCTGACCCACGCAGGGGCATCTGACCCATGAGCCTCATGGCATACCTTCTCTTTCTCCAGGACCAACGAAGCCTGCCCTGGTGCTGCTCTGCTGTGTAGGAACCTGGCTGGCCATCTGCAGCCTATCCTTTGGTGCGCCAACAGCAACTATGATAAAAACTATACTTGAACTGCTGAAACTGGAGTCTAAGGAACTTTATGAAGACTATGTAAGTGCCTTGAGATTTCTTTTCCAAACTGCTTCTTTAAAATGCCCCATTTTGCTCTACAGAACAGCTGTTCTTTCCAGATGTGAAACCAGCTATGGAGGCCAGAGAGGAATGGGAAAGAATCAGACAAGCTGGGGTGGGGTATTTATGAGGGGTAAATGCACTAACAGGAGGCAGAGGCAGACTAGTCTAGCGACCCAAACATCAGCAACTTCCCAAAGACTACAGGATGTGAGCTTGCAGCCTTCTTTATCTCAAATCTCCTGGCTCACTGTCCCAGGAAATGAGCATTGGTGCTAGAAATGTGTCTGTAGAGATGGAGCAGCTAGATTCATGAACCCCCTGAGAAGCAGCAAAAGATGTCCTAGTGGAAGCAGGGCCCTTGGGTCTCTGGTGCCTCTGGCTAGTTCAGAACAGTCAACTAACCAGACAACTATCTGTGCATGCTTGGAGATTACTGGAAGGCCCTCTGTCTTGGCAATCCTGGCAGGAGTATAACACAAGACTCAATATGTGTGAATACTTCACTTCCTCCAGACCTCTTGGATAACTTCAGTTAAACACCCAAATTGGAAATGACAGAGATATTAGCATTGACCTTGTTGTCTGTCCTGGCATTGAAACTTTATCCTTGGCTTTAATAGACTCAAAGGTAGAAGTGCTGAGCCAGCTGTCAGTTTTAAGGAGGGGTGTAGCAAGGAAGGACCATGAGTACTTGGTTTACTTGAGAAACTCTCCCTAGCGTTTCAGAAATCTTTGCAGGCATGCATAAACCATCCTCTACCAACACGTAGCACCAGTGGCCTTCATACAGAGGCATGAAGAGGAGGGAGCTGCATGGAAACTCAGCTAAGCTCCCTTTCCCAACTCACCTCTGAGCATCTGAGGTGTCTTTAGCCAGATGGATAGAGGAACAGGAGCGAAGAGTGGTTACAAGCATCCTTAGGAAAAATCAACATGGCCAACCTGGGTGGGTGTGCTGTGTCCGTCTGGCAGCTCATAAACCAGTGATGCCTTAGATCCCTACAGGCACCAGGTTGGTGATGGCCCGAGTCTCACAGGGTTGCTGTGCCACTTAGATTAGGCCTGAGTCACGCAGACATGAGTCCTCAGATCTCTGGGGTGCTTACAAACCTTTTCCTCTTTCTACAGAGCAAAAAAGATGCGGATGGGCTGCCAACAAACGAGTCCCTCCAGCTGCCATGTTTCACCCTGGGCTACGAAGCGTCAACCAGTATCTCAACCATCCAAGTGTATCTGGAGACAGCCAAAAGGCTGAGCGACAACAGAGCAGACACCACTAATGTCACAAAACGGCTGGACGACATCAGGTGTTCCAATCCACCAAAACCAAGCATTTCTGAGCCTGAAGATTTCCATGAACGCAAAATCTTTACACTGACTGTTTTGAAACGGTTCTCAGACTGCATGGCAAAACTGGAGGCTAAGGACAGGATATGCTGATTGACGGAGGTGCTCTAGGGAAGGAAGAACTCTAGTGTCCTCAGCAGTACCTGTCCTCAGAGGGCTGGGCTTGCACTGGAAGGATTAACTCGAAAGAGATTGTGCCATCGTGACAAGCCTTGTTATTTATGATGTCTTTATTCTGTCCACCAAAACCTTATTCTTCCACCCTTGTGGGGGCTGGAAGTGGCAGCTATATTTATTTATTGGTATTTATGTACTGAGTTGTTAACACTCCTTGGAGGAACCCTCAGAATCTATTTAATAAATTATATTGACATGATCTAAATAATCTGGCTTACAGTTTGTGATGGCCTTGAAATCAGAGGGTGCGAATCCAGACTGGATGGCATTGCTGCGTGGGAATGTTCTGGAAGTAGCTAGTGCTCTGTCACTGCCATTTCCCTCCACTAGACAGACTTACGGACAAATAGTGCCAGCAGCATCAGGTGTCAGGTGAACATGTTCTTATTCCAGGTCATAAGCATGACCAATGTCCTTTTGCTGTGTAGGGTGGGAAACTGAGGCAAGCAGTCATTTAGTCCCTTACTCAGGGCAACACAGTTGCTTAGTATAACCCAGATTCCAGATTGTACCTCATTATTCCCCTTAGTCCTTCCCTGGGCAGAGACTGGGTCTCAGAGCTGCTCAGTGTCACCCATGGTACAGGGTGGTAACTCAGTGTCCACTGCACAATTCCCACTTTATTCTCAGGGTCGTCCCCTGTTAGACCACTGCACTAGGGACTTCTTCACAGAACTCACAGAGGTTTGCTGTTTGAGTGAAAGCTGATAAGGTCCTTAGTGGGCATCTGGATGAAGGGGATCTCAAAGTGTCTGGGAACCTTCAGCAGCAATAGCACCTAGCATCATGCTGGAAACACAAAGCCTTGATCCCACCTGCTCAGCTGCACAGTCTAAGCACCAGGCTAGCAGCTTAGTTTTATTTGTTATGTGATGCTAGGGATTGAACCTAGGGCCTTGAGCATGATAGCACTCGAGCATAAGATCAGCCCTGTAGTCCTGTCCTGAACCCTCCTGAGATTCATTGTCATATGTGCTTACACAAGAACCACTGATCTCCAGTCAGCCTGTACTTTCGTTGTCTCTTTAGGAAAACAGATGCAAGGGAGGAGAGATGTGATGTGCCAAAGAGCACACACAGGGGAGGTGTGGTCAGGACTCTGAGCCGTTAGCTAGGACTTAAGACTCCCCATTCTTTGTTTCTTTGTGGTTGTTCGAGACAGGGTTTCTCTGTGTAGCCCTCGTTGTCCTGGAACTCACTCTGTAGACCCAGGCTGGCCTTGAGTTCACAGGGATCCACCTGCCTCTGCTTCCCAGTGCTGAGATTAAAGGTGTGCACTGCCACCGACTGGCTAGACTTCCCATTCTTGCTCTAGTGGGTATCTCTACTCTGATCTCATCTCACGATTATACGTGCTCAAGCACATTCGGGGTGGCATGGCTGTAGGCTCACAGCAGAATTTGCAATCCTAGACACTCTTGTCTTCAATGGCAGTGTTTGGCTATCCTTCCCTTTTATGGCAGTCCATCACTTCTTCAGATTGTCTTAGGTCACCTTTGCTTTTAGAAAAGCTATCCCAACCTGGGAGATAAGGATAAAACATGACTATATGTCCTTTCAAAGAAAAAATAAGCAGACATGAGACCACCATGAGAGAAATGATTTGCCAGAGAAATAAGTGAGGCAGACAAATGTTCCTTGGAGAATTCTAATTAAAAATATAAACAGTAGTTGGGCAGTGGTGGAGCATGCTATTAATCCCAGAACTCAGGAGGCAGAGGCAGGCAGATCTCTGAGTTCTAGGCCAGCCTGATCTACAGAGTGAGTTCCAGGACAGTCAGGGCTACACAGAGAAATCCTGTCTTGAAACACACACACACACACACACACACACACACACACACACACACACACACACACACACAGAGAGAGAGAGAGAGAGAGAGAGAGAGAGAGAGAGAGAGAGAGAGAGAAGACAGACAGACAGACAGACAGACAGACAGACAGAACAGGAATAAGGGTAACAGAAAATCATCAAAATGCTGCAGTTATTCCCCAGGAAAATATGAAAATTAGAGGAAACTAGCATGGCTTAACAGATCTTCTCTGTAATGAGCAAACCTGGTGATGATTTTCAAAATGCCCACAATTCTTGTTCCACACCTCCTTCCGGTGACAGGTAGATGAGGGTTCCCTTTTCTTTTTCTTTTAGGAACTAACTTGAGAGACTGTGCCATTCTTACCGGCTTTCTTATTTGTGAAATATTTCCTCCAGTCCACTGAAATCTCCTTCTTAAATCCTTGTTGGGTGTAACAATGCAAATTCTACTTTGTGGGCTGGTGAGTATAGCCCTGGCTGGCCTGGAACTCAACATTTAGACCCAACTGGCCTTGAACAGAAAGCCTCCTGCCCCTGCCTCCTGAGGACTGGGATTAAGGTTTTGTACCACCATGCCTGGCTTTGTGTCTTGAGACAAGGTCCTACTCTTATTTGTAGCCCTGGCTGGCCTGGAGCCAGTGATCATCCTCCTGACACAGCTTCCTGAGTGCTGGGTGACAGATGTGTGCCTCGAGCTTAGCTCCTTGGTTATTTTTTATTTATATTTTTATTTTACTTCATTTTTTGGTTTTTTGAGACACTGCTTCTTTTCCTTTCTTTCTTTTTTTAAGATTTTATTATGTATACAGTGTTCTGCCTGCATATATGCCTCATGCCAGATCTCATTACAGACGGTTGTGAGCCACCATATGGCTGTTAGGAATTGAACTCAGGACCTCTGGAAGAGCAGTCAGTGCTCTTAACTGATAAGTCATCTCTCCAGCCAAGACACTGTTTCTCTGTATATTCTTGGCTGCCCTGGAACTTGCTCTTGTAGACTAGGCTGGCCTTGAACTCAGATTAAAGGTGTGTGTTACCACCGCTCACCTCCTTGGTTTATGTTGTTTGTTTTTGTGTTGGGGGTGAGCTGGAGTCTTTCACCTGCTGAAATTATGTTATGTCACTGAACTCCACATCTAGCCTCTGAAACATTGTTTTTTAAATTCTGTTCCTCGGTTTTTGGTCTTACTAACCACAGTCCAAGTGGTTTGATGGCTACACTCTCCTACACTGAACAACACAGATGCTGACCATTCCTGTCAGCATAGCAAACTCGATGGAACAGCACTGCTCTTGGAGGACTGCATTTGATTGACACATTGTCTATGTCCTACCGACTGAGTCCCGGAGACAAGAACCAAAGCGGTTTCTATAGGGTAGAGGAGCTGGTGGCAGAGGTCAGGGTAAAGTGGGTGCCGCACTTGAGCCGTTTCTTCCCAGCTTGAGCTTCCTTCATTGAGCTGTATGTTCTAGCTTTGGATCAGCCATGCGCTGCCGACTCTCTCATGAGGGCGGCCCTGCTCTGCTCGAGGACTGTTTTGATAATCTGAGATGTGTGTTTGGTGGCAAGTAGAACATGCTACCTGGAAATGGCTTTGAATAACGAGGCCATGACGCAGGGCAGCCGAGATGGTGGGAAATTAATCCTCACAGGAAGAGATGGGAACCACAAGGTGGCCATTACCTAGGAGCAGGAAGGCTAAGGTCTCAGCAGCTACACAGTGCCCCAGATTTAGGTGGTAACAAACAATGAGCTCACAGAGATTCTGAGGGCCACTGCCTATCCCTATGTCTTCAACTTCCTGCTCCACTGGAATCAGCCAGCAGAGGGACTAACCTAGGGTCCCTCAGCCTGTCTCCCGTCACTGAAAGCCCACAGTTCTAGACATGAGTCAGCCCCAGGCTGGGGGACTCCGCAGGAGTTTCTGATTAAAACTGCATTGCTGGGCTGGAGGGGATAGCTCAGGGAGTAAAGTGCTCACTGTGTAAAGCACAGATCCCCAGAACCTAGGTAAAGCCAAAGTGGTAGAGCATGCCTGTAATTGTAGTACACCTATGATGAGACAGGAAGGGACAGCCATGGATCAGCTAGCCTGGCATATATGGTCGTGAAGCAAATGAGGTAGAAGGCTAGATTTAACAGCTGGGGTTGTCTCCTGACTGCCACACACATGCATACATGTACACATACATATATACACATTATATACACATACATAAAAAAACACTTAGCTGCTTTTGCAGGAATAAGACACCTTATGACATGTCTGATTCCTCTTTACTTCCCTGCTTGGCGAGACATGGGATGGTTCAGCAGGGAAAGCACTTGTCACTCAAGTCTTAAGACCTGAGTTTGATCCTGGGAGCTCAGGTAAAAGCCAGATGTGGTGGCACACGTCTGTAATCCCAGCACTCCTACAGCAAGATGGGAGGTGGAGACAAGAGATCCACACTGACAATCCTGGGCCAGCCAGCAGAGAGACTCACCTCAAACACAAGGTGGAAGGCAAGAACTGACTTGTGGAAGCTGTAGTGTGCACGTGTCTGCATCCACACACACACACACACACACACACACACACACACACACACCATATGTACACAATACTACTGCTCCTAGTGATAAACATTATAATTCCACGTTATGGAACAAATGCTCCTTCAGGTGGAGCATCTCAAACTTTGGGGAGTGACACCGGAGGCACAGCCTGTGTGCATTGGTAAGAATCCACATGTCCTGAGGGGTCCTGTGTGTTCTGACGCTCTACTGTTTCTGGGAGAGGGTCATGCTGTATAACTCAGCTGTCCTGGAAGCTGCAATCTTCCTAATGGACTCCTGAGTGCTGGATTACAGGCATGTGCCAGGCATGACTAAGTCTGCTCTTGTCACTATCCACAAATCCTTCATGTGTTTTGAACAAAGTATGTAGCTTGTCCTATTGGAGTGTTTAGACAAAAACCAAATTCCTGGACTTGACTGATATCTGGAGATTCTGAATTGTGGTCTAGTTAGGTCTCTGGAATGCGTATGAACAACATTATTCTTATTTATTTATCGAGACAGGGTTTCTCTGTGTATGAAGCCTGTCCTGGAACTCACTCTGTAGAGCAGGCTGGCTTCGAACTCACAAAGATCCACCTGCATCTGCCTCCAGAGTTCTGGGATTAAAGGTGTGTGCCACCACCATCCGGCTGAACAACTTTATTGTTCTATAATTGACATAGTTAATGTGTTGAATGTGCATGAGTCTTCAGAATTAGGCACTCATCAATGCTACTTCAGTCACTATGTACACCAATGTTCCTACTGACGGCTGTCATAATATTATAGTACAACCCATCATTCATGTGTGCATAGGCTGACACAGGTGCAAACAAGCCTACTGTGTGTGCTGACACAGCCGTAAATAAGCTACTGTGTGCCGGGCGGTGGTGGCGCACGCCTTTAATCCCAGCACTCGGGAGGCAGAGGCAGGCGGATCTCTGTGAGTTCGAGACCAGCCTGGTCTATGAGAGCTAGTTCCAGGACAGCCTCCAAAGCCACAGAGAAACCCTGTCTCAAAAAACCAAAAACCAAAACCAAAACCAAAAAAAACACAAGCTACTGTGTGTGCTGACACAACCATAAACAAGCCTACTGTGCTACCATCACATAAAAGTACAGCAGGGACTGGGGCAGAGCTCAGTGGCCGAGCACTTGCCTGTGTATTCTCAGTCTTCAACACCCAAACCAAAAGATATGTAGAGCACATAAAATTAGGCACAGTAGATGATATAAATAAACGTTGTTGCTCATCTGTAGAATTATATGCACGTTCATGTTCCATCTTTGTTGTGATAAAACACCTGAGATCATCAACTTAAAAGAGCAAAAGGCCCCTGGGAACCTCCTGGTAGTTGAAGCTTCAGGGGGAGGGAGGGCTGTCATTCTTCATCAGTGCTGAAGCCATTTGCTCAGCTGTTGACGCTTCAGTAAATACCTTCACATCGACGTTTGTACAAGCAACACTAAACTCTCAGTCTCCCCACCTTCTGTCACACACACACACACACACACACACACACACACAGACACACACATACACAGACACACATATACAGCACACAGACACACAGACACACACAGACACAGACACACACACATATACAGCATATACACACAGACACACATACACACAGACACATACACAGGCACACACACATACACAGCATATACACACACACACACAGACACACATACACACATATACACAGACACACACACATATATACAGCATACACACACACACACACACAGACACACATATACACAGACACACACATACACAGACACACATATACAGCACACACACAGACACACATATACACAGACACACACACACACACATACAGCATACACACACACATACACAGACACACACACATATACAGCATATACACACACACAGACACACATACACAGACACACATATACACAGACACACACACATACACAGACACACATATACACAGACACACACAGACACAGACACACATATACAGCACACACACAGACACATACACACATATACACAGACACACACACACAGACACACATACACACACACACACAGGCACACACACACATATACAGCATATACACACAGACACACATACACACACACACACACAGACACAGGCACACATATACACAGACACACACATACACAGACACACATATACACAGACACACACACATACACAGACACACATATACACAGACACACACATACACAGACACACATATACACAGACACACACAGACACAGACACACATATACAGCACACACACAGACACATACACACATATACACAGACACACACAGACACACAGACACACACACACACACATACACACAGGCACACACACATATAGAGCATACACACACACATACACACACATATACACACACATACACAGACACACACATATATACAGCACATACACAGACACACACACAGAGATACACAGACACACACACACACACACACACACAATATGAAATAGAAGGGGGGTTTCTTGGGAAGACATTCAGAGGACGTTAGAGGGGGACATGAGAAGGTAATGAGCTGAACAGGAACAAAATACATTAGAAACATGTATGAAATTGTCAGAATAAATAAAAGTAATTAAAAATAATCTCATCAGGAGCTGGGAAGATGGAGGGATGACTCAGCAGTTAAGGGCACTTGCTGCTCTTGCAGTGGACCTGGGTTCAATTTCCAGAACCCACCATCTATCTGTAACTCCAGTTCTAGGGGATTTCTGACCTTTGTGGGTACTGCACACACGCATGTGGCATACATACATACAAGCCACCAAAACACTCATACTCATAAAATAAAATCAATAAATCTTTAAAAAAAAAAAAGAATGTCATCAGATAACATCTGAAGCCTATATCTGGGTTTTTCCCACTTTGCTGCAACGTACTGTGGCGGTTTGAATGGGAATGGCCCCATAGGCTCCTATATTTGAATGTTTGATTCCCAGTTGGTGGACTGTTTAGGAAGGATCAGGAGCCGTGGCCTTGCTGGAGGAGGTGTGTCACTGGGGGTGGGCTTTGAGGTTTCAAAAGTCCACGAGCCAGGCCCTCTTCTCCTGCAACTTTCAGATCAGATGTGAGCTCTCAGGCACCGTTCTAGCGCCATGCTTGTCTTCCTGCCTGCCACCATGCTTCCCACTGGAATGATCATGGACTACCCCCTGATACCATAAGCAGGCCCTGCATTTAAATGCTTACTTTGGTGAGTGTCTTTTCACAGTAATGGAAGAGTGACCAAGACACCCACCTACTCAAAGTCCCCACCCATGTAGATGGCAAACACCTTCATTGCTTCTTTCCTTCCTCCTTTCTTTTTCTTTTCTTTTCTTTCTTTCTTTCTTTTTTTTTTTTGGTTTTGGTTTTGGTTTTTCGAGACAGGGTTTCTCTGTGGCTTTGGAGGTTGTCCTGGAACTTGCTCTGTAGACCAAGCTGGCCTCGAACTCACAGAGATCCACCTGCCTCTGATTTATTACTTTCTTTTAAAAGTTTTACATTTATTCACTTACTTATTTATGTGTGTGGGTGTGGTGTTTAGGTATACAATTAACTCAGAGGACAATTTTCACAAGTTAGCTCTCTCCTTCCAACATAATGGCCCCAGAGACCGAACTCAGGTTGTCGGGCTTGGTAGCAATCTCCATAGCCACTGAGTCATCTAGGCAGCTCCATGACTTTCTTGTGTTGTGTAACAACAGAAATTCTAGTAACTGCTTCCATGATGAAGTGGGACTCAGGGTAACCTGACTCTCTGTTTCCAGGTAGGGGCCACTCACATTTGGCTCAGAATAAACTATCTCTAATTCTCCTGGAAGAAAGTAGAAGGGAAAAGGGAAGACAAGCTTAATCGTGACTCACAGTGTCGGAGATTTTTGTTCACAGCCACTTTTGGCTACTTATCATAGCAAAAATGTGGTGGAAGAAACCTGTTTAATTCATGGTGAGTCTAGAAAGCCAGGGGAAGAGGGGCTGAAGCCCCAATAATCCCTTTAAGGGATGACCCCCGTGACCCAGCTGGGCTCCACCTATTAAACATTTCTCCACTTCACGGTAGTTCCATTGGCTGGTGACCAAGTTTCTAACACATGGATTTTGAGGGATATTCCAGATCCAAACAATAGCAGTATACTATATTATACAATACAATACTCTGTCATATAATACCATATTGTACTATACAATAATATATTATTCTATAGTGTATTCTACTATACTGTACTATGCTAAACAGTACTATACTATACAATACCATACTATGCTATGTAATACTATACTATTTTATATAATACCATATTATACCATACAATAATATAATATGCTGCATTGTACTACACTATCCTTTATTGTACTAGACAGTACTATACTGTAGTATCATACACTGCACTATACTGTACAGCACTTTACTATGCTATGTAATACTATACTATATACTGTACTATACTATATATAGTGGTTTGAATGAGAATGGCCACCATAGGCTCATATATTTAAGTGCTTCTTTCCAGCTTTGTGGAACTATTTGGGAAGGATAAGAAGCTGTGGCTTTGTTGAGAAGGTTCACTGAGGATGGGCTTTGAAGTTTCAATAGCCCATACCATTCCGAGTTCTCTTTTTCTCTCTGCCTTGTGCTTGTGGACAAGATGTAAGCTCTCAGCTCCTACTCCCGTGTTGTGCCTGCCTGCCTGCCTGCCGGCTACCATGCTTCCTGCCATGATGGTCATAGGCTTTAATCCTCTAGAACTGTGAGTTCCCAAATTAAATTCTTTCTTCTATAAGTTGCCTTGGTCACAGTGTTTCATTACAGCAATAGAAAAGTAACCAAGACATTACACTATACAAGACAATGATACTATATACACAATACAATATTATCCTATCCTATACTACATTGTTGGTGGTGGTGGTTTTTTTTTTTTTTTTTTTTTTTTTTTGACAGGGTTCAAGAAGCCCTGTCTCTGGCCTGGAATTCCCTATGTAGACCAGGCTGGCCTTGAACTTGCAAGTGATCCTCTTGCCTACGCCTTGAGAGTCCTGGGAAGACAGACACACATCAACACATGTAGGTTTTTTTTGTTTTTGTTTTTTAGTGATGGACTTTGCTCACTACCACTGAGCTACACTCCTAGCCCTACACACCTTTTAGCCTTATCTTAGAGTATCCTCCTACTTGCTAATGCAAAATACAACAAAATGACATGGTATGGTATGCTGGGAGTGTATCCTATATTCCATGTTTCCCATCTGTTGAGCTAAGCCTAGTGACAGAGCCGTTCCTCTAGGTTTTTCCAAGTATATGGTGTCCATATATGATCAGGGTACCTGATGAAACATTTCTCAGAAAGTAACTGTGTTCCGAACTGGTGAAACACTGTACACCTGCAGAGTTGTGCAACCATAACCACCATCTAGCCACACGAGCAGTCCCTCCCAAGTCCCCTCTCCTCTTGAGCCCTTGTGAGCACTCATCTCTCTGCTTTATGGATTTGCCCCTTCTAGATTGTCATGTAGATGGCATCCCATGCTGTGTGCCCTTCCAGGCTGGCTCCTACCCCACAGCATCACGCTTTAAGTTTCACTCCTATGGGAACAGGCATCTGCTGTCACTTGATTGATTGCTTGAGTCCTAGCTGGCCTGTGTCAGTAGTAAGCTTGGTAGCAAGTGCCTTCACCTCAGTAGCCCAGAGACTTTCAGACTGGGACCAGTACTTTTGATATAAGCCCCGAGGCCTGATGCAAGTGGCCCACTACTATGGTGACATTTGTCTTGGTGCCTACTTTCCCCCACAGATTCTAAGAAACAAGAAAAGTGTAGAGGAGAGACAGGAGAGATTAGAGCAAAATTCACTCAAAATCAAGACCACCTTCCACAGCACTATGCAAGAGAGAATCTCACTCATATTTGCCTTCTCTAGAGGCAGTGACATTGGATAAAGCCAACCACAGATGGTAAGCATGATAAACCTGAGTTAACTGGAACCCAACTAGGAAAAAAAAAAAAAAAAAAAAAAAAAAAAAAAAAAAAAAAAACCTCTCAAGTAACTAGAATTTCTTTCGGTTATGATTAACCAAAACCTAGAAAGAGGCTGAAGAATAAATAAGCAGACCTTGGCATTTTGTGGGAGACTAAATATCCCAAACATCCTTCATGGTGTGGTTTTGGGGTCTAAACAGAACACAATAATGATTGTTAAATGTCATTAAATGCTTCGTGTGGTGGTACAGGCTGTTAATACCAGCAATCCAGAGGCAGAGGCAGAGGCAGGCAGATCTTCAAGAGTTCCAGGCCAGCATGGTCTACAAATTGAGTTCCTGGCCAGCCAGGGCTATGTAGTGAAACCCTATCTCAAAAACAAATAGGTAAACAAATAAATAACAAAAAAAGAAAGTCATGTACCACAGGCGCATAGAAGAAGAAAAAAGTAACTAAATAGAGTCACAGAGAAGCAAGACATAATAAAGATATGATTGATTTATTCCAGGGGGAGCCTCTGAGAGCAAAGGCATGAGCTTGCCTACTTTATAAAGAAAGTCAGGAATATAGAGCTGTGAGGAAAAGATAAAAGCAAAACAAACAAACAAAAACTGGATCAAATTATGCTGCCCAATCTGGCCTTGACTGTATAGGCTTAAGTGACTTTCCTGCCTCAGACTCCCCAGTAGCTGGGAGAATAGGTATGATGTACCACAGTGGGTAGCAAGAAAAGGATTTTATTTGTATCCACGTATATGTGTGTCAGTGTGAGTTTGTGCCACAGGTAAGCTGGTGCCCATGGAGGCCAGAAGGAGGGCACTGGGTCCCTTGGAGCTGGAGCTACATGTGTTTATAAGCTGTGTGACATGGGTGCTGGCAACTAAACTCAGGTGCTATGGGAGAGTCACAGTGCTCTTATACTGCTGAGCCATCTCTCCAGCCCCAAGACAATGACTCTTGAATGATGTCATTTTCTTATTGTAGAGAATAAGGATGCACAAGCAAAGTAAGGAAATGGGAGATTCAGTAGGCAAGAGGGATGGGAGAGGAGTGTACGAGGGGGAGGAAAGGACAGAGGAGAGGAAAAGAGAAGCTCAAACATCCTCAGAAGCACAAGCACACAGAAAAGTCCAATGTCAAACAATAAATCAAACAGCCAGGAAATGTGAAGCCATGCTCTACCTCAGGAGAGACTGAGAAAGGCAAGCAAACGGGAGGCATAGCTTTCTGTCAGTCAAGGTGTTTCTAAAGTGACACAGTAATAAGAGCCCCAACTGCCACCTCCAGAAACAGACATCCGTCTTCTGGAAGGAGTATGCCCGTAGCCAGGGGCTTTCCTGGTAACCTGTCCTAACTAGTCACAAAGTGGACAAGGTGTGCACACTAATGTTCACAGTGGCATTGTGAATCACACTGAAACCAAACCTTCGCACAGAAGGGAAGTGGTCTGTGTCTGCAGAAATCTTGTCAGAGATCGGGAAGCAGGAGTCTGTGAAGGAAAACGGGGAGGGGCTGGAGCACTGCAGAACACTGACCCCAGGGGAGGTCAGACCCTTGCTGAAGAAGGGAGGAGCAAAGGAAGTAGGAGGAGGCTCTCACCTGTGGAGCTGGTTTAAGATGGCTTTCTGCTTGTTTTGATTTTTATTCTAAAGACAGAGCACACAGGTTGTCTTAAATTTTCTATGCAGCTGGGGCTGGCCTTGAACTCCTGATTCTCTTGCCTCTTCCTAGGCTTGTAGGCAAGTGTTCCCTCCCATACGTGGCTTCTACTAACAGGGTTTAACTTAGCTGCTGGGAAATCAAGTCAGAGGAGTCCATGTCTCCCAAAGATGAACCAGTTCAGGCCCAGCTATACCGTCACTGTCTGGAGGTAGCTGGTAAAAAGCAGGGCTTGATGATGGGGCTATGCACTTCAGAGGCCAGCAATGGCGGCTCTCAGCCTATTACACTTCCCAAAGTAAGGAATGTGAGAGGTACATTCTCATGGCCGCCAAGCAACCCAAACAGTTCAACATAAGGCAATGAGCAGAAAAAAAAAAAAAAAAAAAAAAAGGTTCCTCCTTATGTGATTGACAGATCCAGTCTTTTTTTTTTTTTTTTTTTTTGGTTTTTCGAGACAGGGTTTCTCTGTGTAGCTTTGGAGCCTATCCTGGCACTCACTCTGGAGACCAGGCTGGCCTCGACCTCCCAGTGCTGGGATTAAAGGCATGCGCCACCAATGCCCGGCTCCTCTCTAGCCTTTTACATCACTTCTCAAAGGGCACCTACAGCAGGTAAAATGCCAGGCTAATGTGTAAGTGCAGCTTATAAAACTTTGAGACAAAATCTCTAGCGCAGGCTGTCCTGGAAACCATTATGTAGCCCAGGTTGACCTTAAATGTGTAGCAGTCCTTCCTTCCTTCCTGTCCCAAGGGTTGGGATTATAGGTGCGACACACCATGCCCAGTACAAGATACGTTGGCACACACCTGTAATGCTAGCACTGGGGTGGTGGAGGCAGAAAGATCGTATGTTTAATGGCCAGCCTGTGCTACACAGTTGGAGACTAACCTCGGCAACAAGAGACCCTGACTCACAATAACGAAAACACCGTATACTAATGTTCTCAGCACCACATGTCCGTGTATCTGTCTCACAGGGGGATGGAAGGCAAGACTGGCAAGAAGCGCATCCTTGGGGAGGATTACATTTCCTTTGTATGCTTATCCAGCTTGCAGGTTTTCTTTTTAAAATATCTATTATGAGTATTTAGAACATGTATTATGAAAATATCTATGTGTGAGTGGCGTGTGCTCATGTGGACACAGATGTAGCATGATGTGCACGTGGAAGCTGGGGGACAACTTTGGGAAGCCATTTCCTTCCCATGGCTCTGGGGACTGAATTTGGGCATCGGGCTTACCTCTACCTGCTGAGCCACCTCTCCACCCCAATCCTGCAATGGGTTTTGAGACAGACTCTTACTCCATAACCCTGGCTGGCTTGGGACTCACTATGTAGGTTGGCTTTGGATTTGGGGCAGCCCTCCTGAGAGCCCAGATTACAGGTATGAGCCACCTACAACCTGCTTAACTAGTATTATTTTGGAACTCGATAAGATTAATAAATAGGATTTCAAATTTTAAAATGAAATAATTAAAAAAAAAACATTATCAGCAAAAGTAAATAAGGGTCCCAGGGCTTCTTACCCTAACGGTGGGTTGGGAACACACACGGATCTCTGAGATGATCCACTCTGTTGTTGTCAGTTCCCTTCTGCTCCCCAGGTCTTCAGCTGCATAGAACAGCCAAAGCTTGTTAGGTCCCTTGTAGAGCAGTGTACAGTGTACATCACCAGTGCCCTGTTGCTTCTCCCAGCTCTTTAATAGATTATCCAAAATGACAGTCCTTTATAATAACAACTCTAAATCTCAATTCTTATGCAAGGGCCCCAGAAACATTGCTCCCAGCAGCATCAGATATTCTTGGGTTTCTTTCTGGCTTACCATTTACTATGCAATGTTACTTTAGAGCGATTACTCTTATTTTTCTGAAGAGCAGCATTTAGGGCAGTGAGTATGCCACGTGCTTGTAATTCTAGTACTCAGGAGATTGAGGCAGGAAGGCAGTGAATTCAAGGCTATCCTGGACTGTGTAGTAATCCAGGGATATACAGTGAGACCTAGTCCCAGAATTGAAAATAGAAAAGCAATTTAGGGATGAGGCCTATTTGAGCTCACAATTCCAGGTTACTGTCTGGCATTGTAGAGAAGTTGCAGTGGCAGGAGATTGAGGTATCTATCACACCACATCCATAGTCAAGAGCAGACAGGATGAATGTTTACATTCATACAGTAGTGCTCACCCAGCTTTCTCCTCTGTACAGTCCAAGGCTCAAAACCAGGGAGTGGTGCTGCGCACACTTCCTGCTGGGTCCTCCCTACCAATTCAGCCAGTCAGTACAGTCCCCATCCGAGAGACAGCCTCAGGCCAGCCTGCTCTAGTCTCTCAGTAAATCTATCTTCCCAGGGGATTGTAGGTCACATCAAAACACCACCACAGTGCATACCCACAGTTATCTTGTAAAACACCACAGGGCACACCCACAGTAATCATGAAAAAAACCATAGTGTGTACCCACAGTTATCATGTAAAATACTATAGTGCACACCCACAGTTATCATGTAAAAAACCATAGTGTGCACCCACAGTTATCATGTAAAACACCACAGGGCACACCCATAGTTACCATGCAAAACACCACAGTGTATATCCACAATTATCATGTAAAACACCACAGGGCACACCCACAGTTATCATGTAACACACTATAGTGCACACCCATAGTTATCATGTAAAACACTATAGTACACACCCATAGTTATCATGTAAAACACTATAGTACACACCCATAGTTATCATGTAAAACACCATAGTACACACCCACAGTTATCATGTAAAACACTACAGTACACACCCATAGTTATCAAGTAAAATACTACAGTTGCACACCCATAGTTATCATGTAAAACACCACCACAGTGCATATCCAGTTATCATGATCTAATTCCAGAACATTTTTACTCCCTAGTTAGCGGTCACCTTCTATACTGTCTCTCTCTAGTCCCGGGCATCCACCAATCTGTTTTCCATCTATGGATTTGTCTATTCTGCTTATTTCACTTACAATCACTCAATATGTGGAGAGTTGTGCCTGGCTTCTTTTGTTTGGCACAGTGCTTTCAAGTTCCATGTTGAAGCATATGTCAGTACTTCATTTCTCTAAATAGAGTAACATTCCTTGATGTGAACTGATCTCATTCAGCTTAATAAACAGCTCAAGGGCTTTTTCCACATTTGACTGTAATGTTGGTACAGACATTTCATAAAAGTATGATAAAATCCCTGTGTGTGTGTGTGTGTGAGAGAGAGAGAGAGAGAGAGAGAGAGAGAGAGAGAGAGAGAGAGAGAGAGAGAGCGGAAGCCATGGCACACCTGTGGAGGTCAGAGGACATCACTGGGTGTCAGTCTCCTCCCCTTACTTTGACAGGGTCTCTTTTTGTGTCTGTTGTGAATGCCAGACTAGCTTGCGCTTCCAGGAATTCCACTGTCTCCACCTTACATTCCCTGGATGCTAAGGTTATAGGACATACTACGGCAGGTGACATTTTCTTTGTTTGAAATCTTTTTCTTGGGGGCTGGAGAGAGCTCAGTGGTTAAGGGCACTGGCTACTCTTCCAGAGGACCTGGGTTCAGTTCCCAGCACCCACATGGCAGCTCAAAAACTGTAACTCCAGTTCCAGGGGATCCGACACCCTCACAATTATATGCAGGCAAAAAAACACATACATGCCGTACTCATAAAATAAAAATAAAAATAAATTTCTCTGTGTATGGGTGTTTTGCTGTATGTTTATCAGGGCACCGCTTGTGTATATTGTGTCCATAGAGGCCACGAGGGCACTGAATCCCCAGAATTGGAGTCACAGATGGAAACCATCTGTGCTGGGATTTGAACCCAGGGCTTCTGGAAGAGCAGCCATCTCTTGCTCTATCTGTCTTTTCCTTGAGTTCTGGGAATTCAAACCCAGGACCTCACCCTTGCATAGCGTTTTACTTGTGGAAGCCCTGCTTATTTCCCACAATGCACTATTTTACATTCCCACTCTCTAATCTCCATATTCTTGCCAACAAGTCCTACTTTCTGCTGTTTACTCTTCCCCATTACTGTGGACCGCACACATGCTAGGCAACTGCTCTACCACTGGGGATATACATATCCCTGTTCCTTTTGGCTTCGTCTTGTTTTTAGTTTTGGTTGAGACAAGGTCTCAGGTAGCCCAGGCTGGCCTGGAACTTGGAATCCTCTTGCTCAAGTTCTAGGAAAAGTGAAGATTTACAATGAGTGGGGTTTTTTTTTTTTGTTTTTTTTTTTTTGAGACAGGGCCTTACATAGTCTTGGCTGGCCTTGAACTTGCTGAAGTCCTCCTGCTTCTGTCCCCAAGTGCTGGGATGACAAGTAGGAGCCATGACACCTAGCTTACAGTGTTTTAACATTGGGATTTAAGCTGGGCGGTGGCAGTGCACGCCTTTAGTACCAGTACTTGGGAGGCAGAGGCAGGTGGATCTCTGTGGGTTCGAGACCAGGCTGGTCTACAAGAGCAAGTTCCAGGCAGGCTCCAAAGCCTCAGAGAAACCCTGTCTCAGAAAACAAACAAACATACAACAACAACAACAACAACAAAATGGGATTTAAGCTTTGTCCTCTTTCCAGATTGTTTTAGTTATTCTTGGTTCCCTTCATTACAGATAGGATTTAGGACTGGTTTGTCTGTTTCTGCAGAAAGACAAGCGGGAGTCTGATGAGCACTGCACTGAGTTTATGGCTCACGTTGACATGTTGTTTATGATAGGCAAGTCTTCCACACCACGAGCACAGAAGGCCTCAAGACAGGGCCTGTGTGTAAATGTTAGACCCCCGGAAAACTCAGGCCTCTGGGGTCTCAGCCCACGACCTCGGTTACCCCAATCACCAGGCAGATTCCAAAGCTTGCTGCAAACTGCATGAGGCTTTATTGTTGTTTAATGAGCTAACCCCATGTTAGCTCGGGTCTTTTACCCACCCGCCATGGTGGATGGCTAGCAAAGACATCTCGAAGGGGCTGCAGAGAGATCTTGTAGGGCAGCATAAGGGGAGTGTCTAGGGGTACGCACAGGCTCCAGGCTTGGAGGGCTTGGCCTATGTTGATTGGCCAACTGGTTGTTATGGCCCATAGGCCCTCCCAGGGTGGTTGCTATGCTCTGTGCGTCATTGTTGTGCACTTGTCAATAAGGCACACCCAGAGCCGTAAAGCATAGCACCACCAGCTAACTTCTGATTGGTTCCTTGCCACAAGGCAGGCATCTGACTTCTAGTGACTGGGACAAGGTCATGGCAAGCATGTGTTACTCTCATGGCTGCCGAAATGGGGAGCTGGTCCCTTCATAAACATGCAGCTCTAGCTAGCCTCAAACTCAGGATCCCCCTGCTTCACTCAACCTTTCATGGTCTGGGATAATTTCTTTCAACATATTTAAATAGAAAAATTCATAGCCTTTGAGGACAACCTGATCTAGAGAGTGAGTTCCAGGACAGAAAGCTACCCCAAAGGAACCCTCCCCCTGCCCCCAATATAAAATAAAATAGAAAAAAAAAACCACAACAAAAAGAAATTCAACATAAAGTTAGCAATATTAAAACTCACGATCGGGTGGAGTCTGTTATGTCCTGGAAGTTGTATAACCATTGCCAGCAGGTTCTGAAACAATGCCACCTTCCACTGCCCTTGGCGACATGCATTCTCTTTGGATGTATGTATGCTACCCAGGACCCTCACAGTATGTAACTGTACAACATGTGACCTTGTGTGTCTGGCTCATTTCAATTGCCATGCTTTTGAGGTTTTTTTGTGGCACATTACGGTACACACCTGCAATTCCAGCACTTACCTATATTCTATTGCATATAAATAGCTCATTTCTTGGTTTTATTAAACTGAATAAAAAATAAACATTTATTTTTATTGTTAGTAATACTTCTCAACAATATTGTAAAAATTGTTGGAGACAGCTGGGTGGTGGTGGTGCACACCTTTAGTCCCAGCACTCGGGAAGCAGAGGCAGGCGGATCTCTATGAGTTCGAGACTAGCCTGGTCTACAGAACTAGTTCCAGGACAGCCTCCAAAGCCACAGAGAAACCCTGTCTCAAAAAACAAAACAAAACAAAATTGTTGGAGACAGAGTCTCACTGTGTAGCCCAGACTAGCCTCAAACTCACAGAAATCCACCTGTGCCTAGCTCCTGATTGTAGAGACTAAAGGCCTGTACTCAGCCTGTTGTAAAATCTTCAGTGTAATAGCCTTGCATTGTCTTGGTTAAATATTTATTTTCTAGGATTTTTGTACTTTGGCTTTGTTTTTTGTTTTTTTTTTTTTTTTTTTTTTTTTTTTTTTTTTGAGAAAGGGTTTCTCTGTGTAGCTTTGGAGGCTGCCCTGGAACTCACTTTGTAGACCAGGCTGGCCTGGCAGGATTTTGTTCTTGATGGTACATTACATAAGGCTGTTTTATTTAATAATGTGTGTGAATGACATATGTGTGCATATGCCAGAACCATCGTATGTGTATAGAGGTCAGAGGACAAGTTTAGAGATTCTATTCCCTGCTCTCACCTTTATGTGGATTCCAGGAATTGAACTCCAGTTATTGGGTTTATATAGCAAGTGCCTTTACCCACTGAACCGTCTCTCTAGCCCTAGGATGTTAATTTCATCTTCAGGCTGTTCATTGGTGTACATGAAAGCAGCTGATTTTTGTGTACTAATCTTGCTTCCTGCAACCTTCTTGAACTCGAATATTGGCTCCAACAAGGGGTATGTGTGCATGTATCCTCTTGAATTTGTTTGTTTGTTTTTCAAGACAGAGTTTCTATGTCTTGTAGCTTTGTAGACCAGGCTGGACTCTAACTCACACAGTTCTGCCTGCCTCTGCCTCCTGAGTACTGGGATTAAAGGTGTGTGCTGCCACCACCACCACCACCAGGCCCTTTTGGATATTTCTATGTATAGCATCATGTCATCTATACATAGCTTTGTTGCTTACAGGCATACTATGGTAAACACACCCAAGTCTTATCTGATCATGGAAGCTAAACAGGATTCTCATTAGCGCTTAGATGCAAGACATGGTTTTACTTCTTTTCTGAACTTGAACACCTCATATTCCTCTTCTTTGTCTAACTGCCCCATATAGAAGCTCCAGGGCAATACTGAATAGAGGTGGCACAAAGTGGCATCCCAATCTTGTTCTTGATCCTAGAGATTTTCTGTCTGTCACTACTCAATATACTATCTGTAGACATTTCACAGATGTCCTTTATCTAGTTGGAGTAGTTCCCCCTGCTCTTCATTTGTCAAGTGTTCTTAAGATACAAGCAAGGGAAGCCTTGGCTTTCCTGTGCAAAATGAGAGACAGAAACTATTCTATAGACAGTGATGACAAAACGGGCTAATGTCAAAGTCCAGCAGAGGAGCCAGCACATACCTGCTACTAGTTCAGGGGAATCCCTGACTGGGCATTAGAGCCAGACACACCCAGGACTACAGCTCAGATCAGCATTTGGTGCTGGGTGTTACATAAGCCTCTCTAAGCCTCAATTTCCTTATCTCTACAGTGGGAGTAATAATAGTACCTACTTCACAGGCTGCCGCATTATGCTAACAGGTAGTGGTCGATGTGATTTAAATCATGACCTTACTGAGTACTCTGGGCGTAGAAGCTCTGTATGCATGACAGATGTCAGATAACTTGAGATGTAATGTGGTCCTTGTCCTCGAGCCGCGGTAATGACGTGAAAGTGGTACTGAGGGTTACATTACTAAGTAGAGGTTAGTTAGCGTGTGACATGAGTGACTGACAGAAGCCGAGCACTGGTGGAGTTCAAAGGCCAGACGGCCTGAGCCGGGCCAGGGTAGACCATGGAGTTCGTAGAAAGCAATAGGGTCAGGGAGGAAATATTGGCAAAGGGTGAGGGAACATTGGGCTGCATGGTTGGCAAGCCAGAGGTTGCTCCTCCTCCTGGACCACCTAACCAGAAGGCATCGTGAGACAGTGGGTGTGTTATGGTGAATGTCAAAGTGGCGCCATGTGTTAGGAATGAACAACCTTTTGGCAGGGGAGATTGAAAGTTACAGAAAGGTTGATGAGAAGTAGAGAGTTGAGAAAGAAACTTGTGAAGGGAATGAGTCAGTGACAAAGGAGATTAATGCAAAAGTCAGAGGAGGCCGGGGACAAGAAAAACCCCGGGGCAGGCAAACTCTCGAAAATTCTAACATGTTAAGTATTAACATTTGGTAATCATTCCTTCCTTTGAAATTCACTCTATCCCCACAGGCTTTGCCTGGGAGTCTTCCTCAGCCTAGCTAACTTTGCTTGGAAGGTGGCTCCTGGCCAGACGCTACCACAAGAGCCCTGCTTCTCTCTCATCCTCTTAGCTCCTGTAGGGTCTCAGAGCCCCATATGTTGATCCCATCACTTGGGGCCCATGTCTGTTTTGTTTGATCTCCAGTAAAGTTACTGCTGAACTCCCCACACTCAGCTCAAATCTAGGCTTCGGTGTACAGATATTGATCAAAGGGGACTAGAAGAGAGAAGCAGATGTTGGGTAGTTATAGCTACTTGGGGACAGAGGGGAAGATGCTGGAGGAGCTTGCAAGTGTCCCAGTGAAAGTCAATCACATCCCCACTGATGGGTGGCATGGGTAACTCAGGGGATAGCAATGGCTTTGATGGAATGGGGCTGGTTGGTTGAGTGGGTGGCAGGGTGCCAGTCTCTGCTGGCTCAGACACCACCCCCACTATAACTGTAATGGAACCAAACAGCCCAGGAGCTGTACCCAATCAGACCTGATAGAGAGATTAGGCAGCCTGCTGTACCATACTCATTCAGGCAGGAAAGTGAACTCTTATCTTAGAAAGCTCTTCCCTTTTCTAAATAAGGGTTGTCTAGCTAATGATTCAGTGAAAGAGAAATCTGATTAATTACAAAGCTCCATTCTCCAAGTTTTTTATCTACTGTAACCTGTCAGGAGCTTCTGAATGACTTAACAAGTATTAATGCATTTCTGGAAACGTGGGGGATTTGAGGGAATTTTTGTTAGTTTGCATGTTTAGGACAGGGTCTTACATGTAGCCCTGGCTGGCCTGACACTTGCTGTACAGACCAGGCTGGGCTTGAACTCACAGACCTGCTTGCCTTGGCCTTCCAAGTGCTGAGATTACAAACGTTTGCCACCATGTTCCACTATTTAAAAAATGATATTAACAGTTGAAATCTATATGGTGTCTGGATTTGCTTCAAAATATTGAAAACGAGGGTAAGATAGTTAGAAAGCAAACTGGCCCTGGGCTGACCACTGGAGAAGATGATGGCCATTAGGACATCTAATGACATTAGGTATCCATTATACTATTATCCACTACTGTGTGCATATGGGAAACTTTATCTAAAAAGACTTGTTCATGGGCCGGGCAGTGGTGGTGGTGCACACCTTTAATCCCAGCACTTGGGAGGCAGAGGCAGGTGGATCTCCATGAATTCAAGAACATCCTGGTCTGCATAGTGAATTCCAGGATAGCCAGAACTACATAGTGAGACCCTGTCTTGTGTGGGGGAGGTGGCGGATGGACACATGTTGATTAAATGTTAGGTCCTCCACAAATCTATGTTTTGATCTGATCTACACCCCCCCCCAAGCTACCAAAATCCAAGAAGCTAAACTGCAATCCCTAGAACCAAAAGTCCAAAGCCAAGGGTAGTGCCTCAGGCTTGGCCTCAGCCCTCAATAGGCCAGGGCATGAGGATGTGTGCTGGAGTCCAGTCTGAGCTCTATAGTGAAACCCTATCTACAAGTATCAAGGGCTGAGAATGTAGCTTCAGTGGTAGAGCATCTGTCTACCATGCTCAATGCTGAGTTTGATCACTAGTACTGTGAGGGAAGAGTTTGTATCAAAGTGATGCTTGTAATGCCACTTAGAGTTTATTTTACATCTATAACCTAAATCATTCAAGTTAATCCTGGGGCTAAAGAGATGGCTCCAAGACTAAGAACATTGGCTGTTCTGCAAGAACTGGGTTTGATTCCCAGGACCCACATGGTAACTCACAGTCATCTGTGCCTCCAGATCCAGGGGATCCAATTCAATGCCCTCTTCTTGCTTCCTTAGGTACCAGGCATGCAGGTAGTACATATAGATACGCCTACACACATAAAATAGAAATAACCTTGTAAATGTTTACCCATTATTGTATGTATGGGGTCTTCCTATGTCTGTGCACCACGTGCATGCTTGGTGCCCCCAGAGGTTGTGAGATGCCATGTGGGTGCTGAATATCAAACCCAGGTCCTCTGCAAGAGCAGAGTTCTTAACCACTAAGCCAACTCTCCAGCCCACATAACTGACTTCTATAAAATGTTTTATAATTTCCTATGTAATCCTAGTTGATATCCTCTTTGGCCTGACACTTATACTTCTGATTGCAGCCCTCCCTTCGGGAATTGTTACACAGAAATCTTCTTTCACCATTTCTGGGAATGGCAGCTGAGGTGGCCAGTGAGTAAGCCTGGGGCTAGAGTCCATCCACAGGTTACCTAGGTCCTCATATATTAGTTGTGTGCTGGATGCCACAGTGAACAAGAGGCAATGAATGAGTCTTGGTCCTAATGGGCTGTGAAGAAAAACGATCTTGAACACACCAGTGCTCTGAGGAACCCAGGGCACTTTGAGGCCAGCTGAATTGGAGGGAGGACTGGGGCTGGTTCACTGATTAAACTACTTTCAAGGAAAGACCTGGAGAAGAAATACAAGTAAATATCAGTGTGTATGTGTGTGATTAAACAGGGAAGGGTTTGGATGCAGGGAACGTGCCTTGGGGGAAACCTTGGAGAATATAACATTACTAACCTAAGCACTATATGTGCACACAAACCACAAAGAACAGAGATGGGATTGCAAAGGCAAACAGGCGCCAGACGGGTGAGATAGGGAGAGGGCTTGCATTAGGGTGTGCGGCTTTACCCAGGAAGCTGGACAGAATGACATGACTAGACTTGGGTTCCTGAAAGTCCCATTCTGAGGCAGAGACAGACAGACTGGGATAGAGTATATATTGTGTGTGTCAGCTAGGAAATGACATAACCAGGCATGGAGTGATGACAGGAGGTTGGAAAAAAGCAGGTGGGCTTGGAATTAAGAAGGTAACCTGATGAGTCTGGTGTTAGAAGACAAAGGGGAAGAGAGGACAAGGATAGCAAGGGCGATGTTCTAGATTTGGGCTTGGCTCCTGGTGGATAAGGAGGCCATTTATAGGATGATGACGACCTTTTAGCCTTCTCAGAACCATGGAGCCTTGGCCTCCCTGTGTTGACAGGAATAAGCATCCCATGAACTGTGTAGAGATATATACATTGTAAAGTCTGACCACAGCAGGGGCTCAATACATCTAGCCTGGGCTCTCTGGGACATTGACCACATTCCTCTGCTCCAATCTTGAGTACTTAAACTGCTGTTATTGGCTCTCCAGACTCCAAACTCTGCCTTCTCCAAATTCTGCCTCTTGTAGAATTTTTAAAAACCCCATAGGCAAATAGAGATGGATTTGGAACTTTGGAAAAAAGAGAGCAGATACTTCTCATTTAGCCCAGCGGAAACTAAAGTCCTTCCAGCTAACAGGCCTGCAAACCATTCACCTTTCTCTGGAGGGACTCCAGTTCTCAGGGCCCAGCGTCTTACTTCATGTCATGAATTTTTTTCTTGGAGGTGTGGTGTTTTGACAAGAAAAGTGTGCTTATTAGCTCACAGAGTTTCAGGTAAAGAGATTTAGATCTAGGCCATTACCTCATGAAAAAAGCCAGTAGTTCCCATAGAGGCTGGCTCTTGTTGGCTACTCCATCCAGGTATAAGGAGTCAGGGTGAGGTGAGCAACTTGGGAAGCTGATGTGGAGAAAGGAAAGCTCCCAATTTAAACAGGGATGAGCAGAACCTTCTCAGCACTGAACGAAGGGTGCTGGGTAAACAGTTAGCAAGGGAACTCACTGTATCCTTGGTTGTTACAATGGCTTGGGACTCTTTTAAAGGTATTGGGCCCGTGTAGGCCATGCTAATAGTAATGTACATTATGGGCACAGAGCTCCATGAGTTACCAGACATTGGGTATAAGAGCTCATAGGTAGCCAGGTGGTGGTAGCTGTGAGTTCCAGACCAGCCTGGTCTACAGAGCGAGTTCCAGGACAGACTCCAAAGCTACAGAGAAACCCTGTCTAGAAACAAACAAACAAACAAACAAACAAACAAAAAAAGGACTTAGCGGGGCTGGAGAGATGGCTTAGAGGTTAAGATCACCGACTGCTCTTCCAGAGGCCCCGAGTTCAATTCCCAGCAACCACATGGTGGCTCACAACCATCCCTTATAAGATCTGGTGTGGAGATATACATGGAAGCAGAATGTTGTATACATAATAAATAAATAAATCTTAAAAAAAAAAAAGGACTTAGCACTCACTATGTCAAGTGTTTGTCATCAGTTCTCTGCATGCAGGCTTCTAGGACCGTCATCATCTTGGACACATCTCCAGAATCCTCCTGCCCACCCACTCCATATATCTACTACATTCCTGGCTGAACTTTCAACTCCTCAGGTTGCATAGAGCCAGCCAGCCAGCCAGGTTCTGACCACCTTATTTCACCCCTCCCACTGCTCAATGGGCAGCATTGATGGTCACACAGAACAAGCTTTCCAAAAAAATAAGTTTTTTTATTGTCTTAGATGCAAATATAGTTTCAAAAATGCATTGTAGTGTTGGGTACAGCTGGTGGGAACATGCCTGTCAACAGCAGGGCACCAAGAGGACCGGGCTCAGGTGGGCAGTCCCAGGGATCTCTGGTTTATGTGACAGCCACCCTAACTCAGGTGTAGCTGCCCTCAAAGGAGCCCTAGACCAAGGCACACAACAGACAGCCTGTGCACAGATGCTGAAACTTGGAGAGCTTGAAGAAGGAGAACATGTTGTTTCAGCTGGGACACTACAGAGCAGGCAGAGAAAGCCTGCTTCCCTTTATAGGGTGAAGAGTCAGGTGACAAAGGGCCTGGGGGTAGGATACTGAACTCCCCGAAGAGAGACACAGCCTAGTTGAGGCCATGAGACCTTTTAACCTGCAGAATGTATACTAGGAAATGTATAAAATGTCAGTGTCTCTCTCCCTTGCACAATCTTAGCTCTTGAGAATGCCAGATCAGAAATCCCAAAGGAATTCCAAATTCACTATGTCCAGGGTTACAAGTGTGGAACCAAAGTTTGGCAGGGAGATATAGGTGAATTCTGCTAAATAACCGGAAAGGAATCCATGAAGTAAACATGCGAGCTCACGAGAGCGCGCGCGCACACACACACACACACACACACACAGGCTCGAGCAAGTGCGCGTGCACACACACGTTAACATTCACTGTGGAAAGTTCCCTTTTCTTTCCAGAAGGCTGAGTCTCACAAGCTCTGACAAGCAGACAGTCTGATCTAGTGAGCAGGGAGGCCCATTCCTCAGAAAGCTGGTAGCTGACCTGTTCTTGCCCACATTTGAAGAGACACAGGGTGGGGGTTGTTTTCTAAGGATTCTCTCACATTCCTGGTGTCTCCCACTAGCTGTCCATGGGCCTTAAGATCACAAAATCTGGCCAGGCAGTAGTGGCGGCACATGCCTTTAATCCCAGCACTCAGGAGGCAGAGGCAGGAGGATCTCTGTGAGTTCAAGGCCAGCCTGGTCTATAGAGCAAGTTTCAGCACAGGCTATAAACTACACAGAGAAACTGTCTTGAAAAACCAAACCAAAACCAAAACCAAAACAAATGAACAAACACAAATCTCAAAACCTGCAAAGCAGTTCCTGGCCAAGGTCTGTACTTGAGGAACATGGTTCACACATGCTCTGAGCTTCATGCTCTTCCACTGGAATCTAACTGCCCCTTTGCTGTTAGACATACAGACCCAGAACAGGTCCTCTAAAACACTACAAGGCACCAAGGGACTGAGTTTCAAGTTGCACTTCTTGACAACACTGGCATTCTAGATAACTGTTCTTGTATCACTGTCCACACATCTTGCCAAGAAGACCACAAGATAACCCTGAAAAACTAAGTTCCACACACACTGGTGGGCTTCAACTGTGCTCTGGTATCTAGTTGTCTAGGAAGAGGTCATTTCTACCCTCAGGAGAGAAGAGAGGCTCCCCCCACCCAGGCTCTCTTTGGAGGCCTCAGGTAGTGGGACTGAGAGCCCTTGAGGAGTAAGGTTATGATGAACCTGACAGTGGCAGGTTTTCTGACAGTGTGGAAGGAAGACAAGAGCCAGCAAATGAATGGAGCTGAGGCCAGGTGATCCAGTAGGCAGCTATAGTGCCACGGGCCACTGGTCTATAGCAGGAATGGGTGCCATGTCCTCTAAGAATCTATAGGGATGTCACTCTTTGTCAGAGCATAGATCTGAGGTCAGGTAACAGGTCCTAAGCACACAGACAAGATCCAGGGTTCATGGTTGGGTCACATGAGAATTCATGCTGGATGACCACTTTCAGCTTCTCTTATAAGACACAGATGTCAACACCAGGTCCCGATGCTGCAGTGTTTCCTCTGTGCTGTGTAAAACCACAGGAGCATGGCCAGCCTCTCCTGAGGGTGACGGCTGGTACGTAACCTGTTACCTTTGAGGAAGCCCTTATCCAGAGCTACCCTGCCTCTGCAGGACTCATAGTCAAAGAACAGACAGAGCATGTGCAGGTGGCTTGTGAAGATTTCACAGAAACACTTGCAGAGATTTTCCAGGTGGCTTTGTAGTTTATCCTTTTAGGTCAATATTCTTATTCTCCAACATGCCCACATTTGAAGGTTCTTCTATGTGAGTGGGGACAGGAATGGGAGTGAAAGTAACTGTAAACAAACCCTGGTCAAACAGTGTGGTCAGCGCCCAGTGGAGATCCCCTTGGCTATTCCCAAATGTTGATCTTGGTGTCCAGGACAGAAGTCAAGGCCAGGACCCTCTGATTGGCCAGGTTCATCAGGCAAGATTTCAAAACAAGAAAATCTCCAAGGTAGAATCATTCCTGGAGATTTTAAAGCATTGTGACCTCACAGCCACGGCAAAAGTGAGCACCAAGAAAAGGGAAATGGAGTCACTCAAAACAAAAACATGCACCTAATAAAGTCTGCCAGGACACACGGACACACAGACACACATGCACACACACATTCTCTCTCTCTCTCTCTCTCTCTCTCTCTCTCTCTCTCTCTCTCTCTCTCTCTCTCTCTCTCCTCTCCTCTCTCTCCTCTCCCTCCTCTCCCCTCCCACCCCCCAGTTTTACACAATCTAACAGCCTTAAACATCTAATGAAACAGGATGAGATTAACTCAGCAAAATGGAGAGGTAGGCAAGAGAAGCAAAGGACCAATCTTATACCCACAGAGTTTTAAAAACACGATTACTCCCCAGCAAGGGTGGAGAGAACCAGGAGTCTTCATGGCCATTGTGTGGCCTGTGTCACCTGGCTGGGAGGAGGAAGGGCTGGGCTTTTAGAGGCCCTCACAGAAGCAGTTTAGTTCTTCCTTCTGCCACAGTGGCCTTTACCCTCTGAAGAACAATTTCACCTTGTTTTGGGGAAAGGAAGGGGTGCCCAGCAGAAATTCCAAGGTCCAGCCCTATGTGCCTTGTGTTCATCCCTCAACCTGTAAACATGCTTTGGGGGCGGCTGAGGAGGACCACCATACTATTCCCAAACAGGATAGAAATTAGACCCGGAGCAAGCATGTGGTCAGGGGCTCACAGCATCAAAGGTGTAGGTAGCAGCCAGCAGCCCTTACCCTTTCTTTGTTCTTCACCTACTTAGTCCAGGGCAGGCCTCAGGCATCAGCAGGAGCTTCTGATAGATCACAATTTCAGAGGACATCCTGGGTCCTCTTCCCCTCTTCATGTGGTCCCCCCAGGACAGGCAGCATGGTGAGGAGGGACCAGGACAGAGTCCAAAAAAAAGCCTGCTGCCTGCTCTAGGTTTCACAGCAGGACAAAAAAGGACATTCTTCCTGGGAGGTGCCCTTGACTGGGCTCCCTGAGTGCCGGAGAGAGTATCTCACTGCCTGTAGCATCTCAGAGGCAGCAAAGGATGAGGCTCAAGTGCCACCTTCCCCCAACCTTCCCCTGTCTCTACCAACTGTAACATACATACGGGGGCAATTCAACCTTCAGACACATGTCACCCTCCAAACTTTACTGGTCCAAATCTGAACACAATTCTTTACCATCTAGCTTGCAGACAGCTTCAAGGGCTGACTCCTTGGCATCCTGCCTGTGAGCTTTCTGTTTCTTCCTCCTAATACAAGATGGGTCAGACTTCTTCAGTAGGATGACATCTTTGGTCTGAGAAGTGTCCTGATGTGGAGCTCCCAGCTAAACTTCAGATAAAATGACCAGGATGACAGCAGCATTATGGAGTGTGACCTTCTGAATGCTAGAACCAAGGATGAAACTGTCCCTGGAGTGTACCTGCCTTTTCCGAGACTGCAGAGTACAAGTGGGTGGAGAACAGGCATGGAAGGGCCTCAGCTGGGAAGAAAGGCCTTAGAGGCTCTAGGCCAAGTCCCTGGCAATGTTGACAATGTCATGGTGACTGCAATGCAAGGCAGAACTGAGACATAATAGATGGGACCCTGCTTGGAGGGTTTGCGAGCCACAACAGCAGCGTTGCGGTGCCTGTGATGTCGTCCTGTCCAGCTGGCCTCCACACCCATTGTTTCCCATTTGTGCTAAGGGGTTTGTGGAGAAGATTTCCCCCTTCAATAGAATACACCAGGGAGGAGGCACATTCCTTTCTGCAGAGGTCAGAACGGTAGCCCAGAGGGCCAGGTGCTGCCAGGGTTGCAGGAGATAGAGAGACTTCACTGCTGCTATAGTGGCCAGAGGCGTGCAGGGGTTGCCAGAGGAGCACAAGTAGAAAACAATGTGACCGGGGCCAAGTCTCTAAGACTCAAGAAAGGAATTCTGAGAACCCTGGATGATTCCACCTGCAGGAACAGGCTTTGTCTCCTTGTCTTGCACTTGCTGACACTGTACTCCAATAGGCCACAGGAGGGCAAGAATAGAACAGCTGATGTTTCCCTTTGTCTGGGCCACCCCAAATGCAGGGGAGACTGGTGACTGAGGTCACTGAGTGAGAAGTCACAGCAAGAATTCCCAAGATGGGACACAGCTGTGGCAGGACCCAAACCTGCTTCAGACCTGAGCACAGCATCACCCTGACCGGTGCAGTGGGCCACTGGAGTCAAGGGCAGCCTTGAGGCAGTGCGTCAGGAAGGGTACAGAGGGATCTTCAGGCATCTCATGCAGCCACATGCCAACTAAGCTTAGGACTCCCCCAGTCTCTTGCCAATCCTGGAAACAGCCTCTGATGCCTGCTCTGGCAGCTGGGATGGGTCTGTGAGGATGGAGGTGGTGGTGCTCAGCTGCCGGAGGGTGCTCAGTACCACTGAGAGAGAGGGGGGGCAGTCATTAGCCTGGGACACAACAGGATGCAAACTTCACGCATGTAACCCCATACAGTGATTCCCTAGCATCAAGGATAATGGCCAGAGCTCAACTGCAGGGAAAAGTGATGCGGGAACCATTCTGGAACCCAGTCTCACATCTGCCTATGCAGATCCCAGCAGGGGCTTTAAATAGCCCAAGGAATTCTAAGCTATTCCTGCTGCCAGTGTTGCTCTTGCTTTAATACTGAACATCTATAACTTTACCATATGGTTGTAGCTTTAGAACTAAATAAGAAAACACCAAATTCACCTAAAACAGAGTCTGACAAATAGCAAATAATAAATGTAAGTTGGAATTGATTAGACTGCAGGTCTGCTGATAGGAGCTCAGGGGCCCACATTGGCTCCTACAGCTCTCTGGTCCTCCTGCCTCTGGCCTGGCTGGCCTGGCTTTGTGCAGTAGAGTGTAAACTTTTCTAAGCACTACCCAGGTGAGGGTTTGTCTCCCTTCAGGACCAGTATGAAGTCCCAAACTCTGGTATTCCACACTCACTTGGCCTGAGGACAGGCAAAGAGCAGTGCTGGTCCAGCCAGGAAAGCGCCGTCCGGTGAAACTCCTCCAAGCTGCTGGTGGACACCATCCCCTTGAAAGACTCAAATAGCGGCTTGATGATCATGCTAAACTACAGAACTTGTGTTAAGGAAACGGTGAGCACTGGGGAGGGCTAAGGAGCACACAGATAAGGGAAGAAGGCTCAAGCAAGCCAGGCTTGCCTGCTGACTTCCCTCAGAAATGGCAAAGAACTGCCTACAGAAAACTGATCAGGGAAAGGAAGGGACAGGTCAGGTACTGCTAAGCAAGGTGTGCCCACCATGAGAGTCACAGGTTTGCTCTTACTATGAGTGACCTTTGAGTAGACAGAAGACAGAAAAAAAAGTTTCTTCAGGGGTACAGGGGTAAACACAATGAAGTGAACATGACACCATAGGTCAGTTAATTACAGAAGACAGCTGTGTAGAAAGAGAGGAGCCATGTAGGCTGCCAGGAACATGAGAGGCACAGCACTCAAAAGCAAAGTGTCCGTATTCATGTTATACACAGCCTGCAAGCTCACCACTTCTTGCAGAGCTCCCAAAGGGTCACAGGATGGGCCCAGTGGAGACAGAAATGTTTCTGATGCCTTCAGTTCCCACCTTGGCCTGAAAATGAGGAATGTGTCATTTTATTGAAGCAGTTCTGACACACTCCATGTGTCATCAGGCTCCACTAATGTAAAAAAGTAGGACAGAAAAGCAAGTCAGGGAATGAGGCATACTGCCAGCCATTTCGAGTCAGGGTGTAGGTCACTGATAGCTCTTACCTAGATCGTGTATGTGAGGCCCTGAGTCTCATCCTCAATACGAATAAAAGCAGAAGTACCCAGATAGACTTGGTGGTACACCTAACAGGGAGAGGATATTGTACTACAAAGCAAGTTCCAGACCAGCTAAACAAAATATAAACAAACTTGGCTTCTGAAGTACAGGACTTTCTCTCTCTCTCCTCTCCCTCTCTCTCACACATACACACACCTGCCTTACCATGCTTTCTCTCTGTCCATACAACTGTCTTTTTCCACTGGCTGTCCTATGCCGTAGGTGACCTATCACAAACTGATCATGTTCCTAGCAGGGGTTGTTGTGGAGCAGACAGACAGCAATCTTCCTATAACAGCAATACTGACTGACATCTCAAAGGCTGAGATCAGAGCAGCTTTGACCAAAGACAGGTCCTGGCACATTGGTGGACATGCTTTACCATGACACTCAAGACCAGGGGACATAAAGGCAGAGAAAAATCTGAGGGAACAGGTTTCAAACCCTGCCTATAGCTACTTGGGAGGCTGAGGTAGGAGGATCATTTGGGTTCAAGTGTTCAAGACCACCTTGGGCAACAAACACTCTTCTTGCAAGAAACAAAACAAAGAACTATCTGGCTTGGCAGTTAAGAGTATGTGAACTGCTCTTGCAGAGGACTCACTCAACTCCCAGTTCCCTCCATGTCAAGAGGCTCACAAGAGCCTAGGACTTTAGCTCCAAGGGATCCAACATCCTCTTCAGACTGCACGCAACACACACACACACACGCACACACGCACACACACACACACACACACACACACACACACACACACACACACATGAAAAATTTAAACACCCCCCCCAAAAAAAAATCTGAAGAAGGAGGAGGAGGAGAAACAAAACAAACCATACCACCACCATCACATGGGGCTTGGCCACTTAGTAATTCATTCAGTAAGCCATGGTTTCCACCTGAGCCTCTCATGTGGGGGCTCACCCTCTGTCACTGAGAGGACTGAGCTGGCTGTCAGGGTCCTCTCTTTCTTACCTTGTTGTCTCTTCAGCAGCAAAAGACTGGAGAGTAAAGCAGACCACCACCCCACCTGCCCTTTCCTGTGAGGCCTCTTGGATGCAGTCTCCCCAGCCCCTAGGGCCAGCCCAGAGCCTTCTCTTTCTGAGACAGAAAATAGCATTGCTAGTCCTGAACTTTGACAACTGTGAGAACCTTTCTTCTTCATGAGGTGCCTGAGAGCACTGGCTACTGTTTCAGTGTGCTGCCTGGGGAAGGGAAGAGCAAGGAAAACCCAAGGATACAATCCAGAATTTCCAATTCTGCAGGACCCTGCTTTTCACATATTCATCAAACATGTCTTTCATGTGGTCAAACTGGCGGCAGTTGACAGGGACTCCTGTGGCAGGTAGCAGCTGTTGGTAGGAGCTGAAACAACCGTAGTTAGAGGGATGCTTTGGGTCAGGTGATGATAGAGAGGACCCTGGGGGACCAGACAGGCCGGACACAGCCAGACCCAGGCAGAGGCCTGTGGGAGGAGGACAGGAAGCTAAACTGCTGCAATACAGGTAGCAAAGGCCACAAAGGGTCCCCTCTGCTTTTGAGACACAGAAATGCATGGGGTGGAGCGCTCAAATGGAACCTCACATGATGGTAGTATTGAGCTCCTCAATTTCGTCCCGGAGCCTCCGGGCCTCCTCTTGCATCTGCATCCGTTCCTGTTGCAGCTTGGTGATATATTCCATGGTCTTCTGCAGTGTGATGGCATGGCTGGTCTGTGGAGGGCAGGTGGCTCAGAGGTGGCAGCACTTAAGTGGCCGGTGGCACACAGGAAAGATGCACTATTGTGCTACCTTGACACTCCCAAGCTACTTACCTGCTTGGAATTATTGGAGATCAAACTGTTGAGGGTGTTAAAGCCCATCCTGATATTGAAACGCCTCTTCTGTTCAGCTGAGATGTGCTTCTGCCGGTTCTATTGAGGAATCAACAGGTCACTGAGACACAGGCAAGGCCTTAGGCAACCAACTTGTTCCTCCTTACTGCCCAACACAATGCTTAGTAGTCAGAGAAAGACTAGTGTCTTAGGGCACATGACAAGCCAGGGCTAGGAAACTATGCAGAGGGAGAGGCTCTAAAAAGCTCTAAGAGTAGTGAGCCAGCAGGAGTGGGCAGGACTCATGGGGTAGGAAGCAGTTGTGCCCTGGGCCCTGGCAGCCAGATTTACTGCTTCTCTACAACCTGTGCTTACAGTCCAGTTTCCTCCCTGCAACTGGTGTGGCCAAGGTTGCATGCACCCCTACCATGTCATGGGGAATGGGAGTCCTCTTATCTTCATGGGCTTGTGGTGGGATGGGAAATGGTTGGGGTCAGTTTAATCTTAGTGTTTCTGGATCTGCTGCTCTCCTTTCCTGATGTTTTCTTTCCTCCGCACCCATCCAAGGGAATCAAGACCCAAGAGACATAAGCCATACCTTTAATGCAGCCACGTTTTTGGGGTCTGTAGATTTCCCTGAGCAGTTGTTCTGGGGAGACTGAGGACTAGGACTTTGTTCTGATGGGCATGGAGAGGCTTGCCCTGAGTTGGGGCAGTCACGGCCTGAGGGAAAACATTCTCTTAACAGGCAAACAATCGAGAAGGGGACTGGAAAAATAACAAGTGGGGCATCCTTGTCCTGGCCCCACAGCAGTCCTCACCAACCAGAGGGACTCCCCACAAGTTCTCAGGCTTGGAAGTCCATCTTTAACCTTTTTTGGCTACCCCAGAGAAAATACTGGAGAAACCCTTACCCATATATCTACAGAATGTTCCCTCTTAGCACTGACCAATGAAAATAATTGGTACACAGGTATTTCATGCCAAAATATGACTTTGAGAAATTCTTCTAATTGTTCCTAAATGTCAACCAATCAGAAACCAGCCTATACCTACTGATGTGCTTACTAATCCTGTAACTTTTGTCTTTAAAACCTAGCAGTAGACAGGGAACTTCATTCCCTCTGGAGGCTGCTGTGTCAGCTAGCCAGACGTGGTCCCTGTCATGGTTGGATGAACAATAAAACCTTGCTTTTACAGTTCAGTGGGTCTGTCTCCCTGGTGGTTTCTGGGGATCGTCTCAATTTGGGCACAATCCCAAAGAGGATTTCTTGTTTCCAAGGCAAGTTAGATGTGGAATATGGCCTGAATGCTACCCCATCCCAGGTGTTAGCAATTGCTCAGAGGAAGGGTTGAACTGCAAATCCCTAAAATGTCACCTCAAGGCAGCCAGGGGTCCTTACAGATTTGTAAGGCAATAGCTCCTAACCCATGTGCTCGGCACACTGGCATCTACTTTATCTTTGTTCTTTAAACTCTACATGTACACTTTCTTACTGTTTCTCTCACTCACTCTGAAAATGTTAAATAAAAAGTACTACCAGCTTTTGGCCCACACAGAATAGACCAGAGTATTGTTGTGTCCCACTCACTGGTGTTCCTTGGGAGCCATTTCCTAGGTCCCTTAGAACTTCCCTGGCCTGTTTCACTTTATTCTAACAAACGCTTCCAGTTAAATGTCTTTCTCCTAGATTCCCAGGCTTCAGGTCACAGCTCTAAATGCCATGCTCTGTGGTCCCACAGAGCAAGGCCAGCTTCCCTTCCCTGGATAATCTGAGAAACTTGACTTCTGTCTCTTGAGTCTGTATCTTTCCAGACTGAAGAATCCCATTCTTCAATACCTGCCCTTAGTATTGAAGTCCACCACTCTCCGCTGGAAACCCATCCTTATCATGTCTTCCCAATAAGACACTCAGAAGCAGTCATGGTTTTAGCATGGAGAGGAGGCATTAAGGTGCAGCACAGTGAAAGACTGCTTGCCCAAGATGTGCATAGTGTTTCTAGTTCCTTTCCCATATGGCATAGGAAGGAACCCAAGTTCTACCTGCAGCCCAATACTGATGTCACAGGACCTCTAGCCCCTGCCTGACCTTCTGACTCTACAAGTCACCAGGCAAAACCAGTACTGTCACCAGGCGTTGGTGGCGCACGCCTTTAATCCCAGCACTTGGGAGGCAAAGGCAGGTGGATCTCTGTGAGTTCAAGGACAGCCTGGTCTACAGATCGACTTCCAGGACAGACAGGGCTACACAGAGAAACCTTGTCTCAAAAAACCAAACCAAATCAAACCAACCAACCAAACAAACAGAAAATAAAACAAAACAAAACACCCCAGTACTGTCCTGACTGTCCTCAGACATAAGATATGAAAATGGCCACAGATTTCAGTGGTTTAGAAACTAGGAGAGATGGTGTTGTGACAATCCTGCTGTTGGCTTCATAGCTACAGCAAACCAGGCTTAAGTTTTCCAGACTACTGACAAGAATCTTCAGTCCCTCCGGGCCTTGGTGGCGCACACCTTTAATCCCAGCACTCGGGAGGCAGAGACAGGCAGATCTCTGAGTTCGAGGCCAGCATGGTCTACAGAGCGAGTGCCAGGATAGGCTCCAAAGCTACACAGAGAAACCCTGTCTCGAAAAACAAAAAACAAACAAAAACAAAAACGAATCTTCAGTCCCTTTCTGGATGGAACTGGCAGCTCTGAGCCTGGCTTTCTGTGTGCTAGCTGCTCCTGCTGTGACATACCTGTTACCCCTTGTATCCATTCTGCTGGTGTGGCTACAGCTACCCTGATGCCCAGTAAGCATTTCCCCAGCCTGTGCAGACTGAAAGTTCTGTAGGCCCAGCTTAATTATGGGAACCTGTGAATGGCCTCCCCATCTGGAGCAAGCACCTCACTTCCTCAGTGAAGCTCCAACCGTCTCACTCAGGAGAATACTCACTAGCAACCGTGGCAGGGACTTGGGGACTAGCCCCATGCAGTGTGACCTGCTCGCCCTTCACCAGGGAGTCTTGCACTGTACTTGGAGAGAAGAGCCGAGAGACAGGGGTAGGCTGGTTGCTCGTGCTGTGGCTGAGGAACTCTGTGACTCCAGAAGCCTACAGAGAGACAGGAGGAAGGTCATGTATCACTGATGCAGAGCAGTTACACTGGCTGCGGACATACAAACATAGGCCACTGTAGGGAGGTAAGGACACTAACGAGGCCTGCCTAGTAGTTCTCCTTACCCTTGTGATGGCAGCAGAAGCAATGACCACATTGGATGGGGACACAGTAGACGCCAGAATCCCTTCTCTCTTCAGAGGGGCTGATGTCATGATCACCTTTTGTGGCTGGCCTGAGAAGGCAGCTGTAGGAATGAAGAAAGGTGACAGTGAGGGCCTGACCCTTCAGAGGCCTAGCTGCTACTAACAAAACTGCTGAGCTGCAGATGACGGAAAGAGCTAGGGTATCACAGACACTGCTAGTGAAGCATGTGGCTCCTTACCAAGGGCTGCGGCAGGGAGACAAAGCCCCAGGGCATCTCAACTAGTTTTAGTTTTGTATTTTCACTGGAAAGAGATGCTTGTGACCATGTATTCGCAAACCACGTTTTTTAGGTCTAATTCTCATTTTATTTAATTTTTAAATTATATTTTATTCATTTTGTGTGGTATGTATATGTGTGCAGGTATGCATGCGTCATGGTACATGTGTGGAGGTCAGAGGACACTTGTGGAATTGATTCTCACCTTCCACCATGTAGACCCTGGGGATCAGACTCAGGCTGTTAGGCTTAGCAATAAGTATCTTTACTCAACTGAGCATCTCACTAGCCCAATTTTAGTTTCTTTAAACAAGGTCTCATTATATAGTCTTGGCTGACCTGGGACTTACAATGTAACTCAGACTGGTCTCAAACCCAAAATCTTCCTGCCTCCGCCTCTCAGGTGTTGGGTTTACAGGTATGGGTCACCACACCCAGATCAAGACTAGACTAATGTTTAAACATACAGACTAGAAAGGCAGATTGCACATATGAATTATCCACACCATTTAGATGGGGGAGAAGGTGTTACAACTTTAAAGCCTCTGAGAAAGGGAAACATTACTCCCTAGGCAATCTTGGCGTTACAACCCTAACCCAACTCACCTGGAGCAATGCAGGCATTCTTCAACACCAAGGACACAGGTTCAGGTTTGGGAGCAGGCACTATTTTGGGGGGTTGCTTGGGTCTCACTCCAGTCAAGGACACAGGTTTGGGGTGTATAAAAGCTAAATGAGGCTGGGGAGGTCCCACAGCTGGTGGCTGGGGCACGGGTGATAGTGCCAGACCACAGGGGGATGATGAGGGGGCTGAGTGGTGTGCTGTGATGACAAGGCCCTGGCTCTGGCTGAAGGTGGTAGCAGAAGCATCATGAGTAAGAGTGGCAGAGGCTGTGTGGGTAATGACAGGGGTTGATTTGCTGACTCCAGCAAACTTCTGTGGCGGCAGGAAAGCTGGTGGAGTTGAGGCAGGAGGAGAGACTAAGGGCAGTGCAGTGGGGACAGGTGCTGGGGCAGGGCCAGGGGAAAGTAAGGTCATAGTAAAGACAGGGAGGAAGGGCTGGGGGACACTCAGGGGTGGCTCAGAGGGACCAAAGTCTGCAGGCTGAATAAATGGGTCCACAGTCTGGGGAGTGCGTTCACAACCCTGCCCATCTGTGGGATCCAGGGAGGGGGCTGCAGAAGGTTCAATGAGGCTACTGGGCAGGCTCACAGTGGGAAGAGCTGTATTTGGCAATATGTTCCCCTGAGGAAGGAAGAGACATGAAGAAACAAAGCACGACTGGATAATTAGTTCTCACTATTTAGCATTATATAACACAAAGACTAACTGTGGACATGGGGACTGAGGGACCAAGGGATAGAAGTGCTATCTCCCAGGCCCAACACACTTCTCTGCTGGGGGAATGGATCTGTGTTCCCTGAGTGTCAGCAGGGGTCTTGTTTCCATTAAGAACTAATGATAACACAGAGCTCAGACAAAGCTGGACAGAAGCCTAGGGGTATCTAGTTTCTAGAGTCCAGTTCAGGTCTCCCCACAGTCCCTGCCATCTTCTGTTACAGAGCAGAAGCAGCCTAGACCACAGCTGCTCAGGGGTTCCCCCAGGACAGCTTCAAGTATCGACTTCCAGTCAAGCTAGCTCTTCCTGAGTGGAAAAGCTGTGAGGAGTCACCTGCGCAGATCTGTCTCTACAGAGGAAATGATTATCTGAGCTGGGTGGGGAAGGTGCCAGGTTACTGGGTGACTAACTGAATATAGTACCAACTTGAGAGCTCCCCCAGGGCAGAGAACTATGCCTCAGTCAGCTCTGCAGCCCTAATACCCATAATTGCCTTTTATTAATTGCTACATAAAAAATAAAAATAATACACAACATTTTCATTATCTATGCTTTTGTTCTGTAACTAATCTTGTCTTAGAAAGGAGCTGGCTGGGGGCTGGAGAGATGGCCTAGCAGTTAAGAGTACTAGCTGCTCTTCCAGAGGATCTGGGTTCGATTCCCAGCACCTACATGGCAGCTCACACCTGTCTATAATTCCAGTCCAGGGCTTCTGACATCACCACGCAGGCAAAAAACTAATGAACATCAGAACAGAACAAAACAACCCTCCATCCCCAAAAAAGAAAGAAAAGGGCTGGCTAGGCAAAGATCACTCGGGCCCTTAGGTAGGAAAGCAACTTCGCTGGCAGGGTCTCCCACCTGTGGGGAGTTAAGGGTGCTTTCAAAGAGGGCTCCATCATTTCTTTGCATATCCACATGAATTCAGCACTGGACCAGCAATGGCCCCAGCACGTTGTCAATTCATGGCCACAGCATTAGCCTAGCTCTGGCTGTAAAGTTTGATGGCAGCCCTGTACCTGCCATGCTTCTCCCCCAGCTTCCTCTACCTGAGAAGGCGGGCTGCTGGGATCTGGGGCAGGTACTGACGTAGGTGTAGGCAGCATGGAGCCAAAAATGGATCGGCTGGAAGAGAAGAGATCTGAAAAAAGAACATGGGAATCTTTTGAAGTCCATGCTCTAACCATTTTCTAGAATTATGACACACAAACAGGGGGCTGAACCCTTCCCCCCACCCCACCCCCAAAGATAAATTTTTCTACAGAAAGAGGATTTGATGAGAACATTTGGAATACCAAGTGTTTCGGGTCTGGACAATGGCAGAGCTCAAGGAGGTGACCTAACCTCAGGTTAGAAACTTTACTGGGAAGTGGCTGTGTCACAGTGCCCTCTGCTGCCTAGAGAAGGAACTGCTCACAGTCAAGGCCAAGTGGATGCTTCCAGCAGGAAGCGACACTCACTCTGAGAATGCCAACTCCCTTCCAATGTGCCAGGAAACTTTTCCAGGCTTTGCAGTTACTATTAAAAAAAAACAAAAACAAAACAAAAAAAAAAAACTTCCCGTTTTGGAAAATTCTAAGCCTTTCCTTTACACCCATTTCCAACTATCCTCTCTACAAAAGGAGCACTAGTCTGATATGGAATAGGCATGGGAGATCCAAGTATCATGTTACCCTCTGCCCTTACCCTGGAAAGGCTCAAAGGTGTCCATGAAGTCCAGGTTGGGTTGCAAAGGGATCAGGCCTGGCTGGATCATGTCTGCATTTCCTAAATGTGCTGCAAGAATTACAAGTGAGAGAGGGGAACACTTTCACCTCAAATAAGATCAAAGGAAAATATACAATTAGTTCTGGGACAGACCCTCCTGGCCCTCCCTACTCATTCTAGAATCTTCTAACAACTGATGGAAGCTGACTGGGATTTCTACATTCTTGAGAGTTTGTGGCCAGTCTTAGACAGCTATGTCCTCTCCACCCTCAGAAGACAGGAAAGACAGGCAGTGCTAGAAACCACCATGAAGCTACGAGCTATGAGCAGCCCCAACCATCCCCCCCCCCCTACGCTACATCCCCACAGCCATCTGTGCCCACTCTCACTTTTCATCTGTGGTTCTGCCCTGAGGACCTACGAGACTGAAGGCCTCCAGGTGGGATGCCATGAGTGCAGTACTCATGGGATACACCCCACACAACGAGAACAGTGTCAGAAACATAAGGATTCAGCTCAGAGCCTGCTGCTTTTTCACAGTGGGACTAAAAGAACAATGGCCACCCCTGTAAGGCTCCATTTCCAGTCTCCTCCCATGCAGCATTGCATAGGACCCTCAAAGAGCTTGGACAATCTTTCTCTTTTCCTTTGCCTACCCTAAATAAGCGGCAAGCAACAGCTCAGAGATGCCCTGAAGCAAAGCCTGGCCTAGAGGAATCTTCACGGAGAAGGAAGCCAGTTGTCCAAGGGAAGAGACTAGTTACCTATTTCCCGTGGGTTGGGCCAGGCCACTGGTTGGTGTGAAGAAAGTGTGGAGAAGAGGGTGTCACTGAATTCTGACATGAGCATATCTGTGTCCAACAGTGAGTCCTCCTCCATGGGGACTGGGGTTTTCCAGCCATCTCCATGCTTATGCCAATAGAGCATGTCGTCATCCTAGCCCACAGGGGAAGAAGAGTCAAAAGGCAATTGGATTTATTATCCTCCGTCCTGGCATGCATTAAAGGGTTGCTTCGTAAAAGAGGCAAGAAGGTACAGGCATTCAGAGCTATTCCCTTAGCCTACCCAACAGAGTGTGTGCCTGCTTCCTTGGCCACCTGCAGGACCTCCATGTGAGAAGGAGCTGCTCCTGGGTCTGGCCTTCCACGACAGGACTCTCTTGGGGCACAGAAGGCACTGCTGTATCTTGTCAGGACAGGGCATTCAAGCTCACTTACCTGGGCCAGACTAGAGAGGTCCTCATCCTTGTGCTGCTGTAGCTGTGGGCAAGTGGAACAAGATGAAGCAGCCACCAGGAACCCTGGGCTGCCCCACCCTCACCTCCTTGTATGTGAGTGAACTATGTGGGAAGCGAGTTGGGGAATGGGATTCTGCTGGCTGCCATCCCATGAATGTGGGCCCACAGAAGCCCTATGTGTGGCCAAGGAAACCACAGCCACTGTTTGGTGTTTACAAGGTTGAGTACAGCATTCCCACATCATGCTCCACGACTGGTCGGCAGCTGTGGAGCCTAGGGCCTCAGGCCACACTCTGAATACAAGTCCATCTCCCGCCTACCCAAGCCCTGCCCCAGAGCTCCCACAACATGTTCTTTTGAGGGCCCTTGCCAATAGATACCCTTTTCTTGAAGTAGGTTCTCCACTTGTGATATTCCCGGATGACAATCTCAATGCGACTTTTCCAGTATTTGCCCTCTGTGGTGATGGCCTACAACCGAGAGGCCAACATGAAAGGCAGGTCTTGGATAATCATATGTCAGTCCATGAACACCCAGCATCGCCACTGAAGTGACCTCATATGGTTCTCTTGGTCAGAAAACCCCCATGCTGCTTCAGAGACTACAGCTTCACTCACTGGGCACAGCTCTTCTCTTCTGAGCTACAACTTGGACTCAGGCTAAAGATGACACCAAGAGTGACTGCACTGGGGACAGGGTAAGCACACAGCACTCAGACAAGAGGCAGAGAGCTGCTTCCTCCTAGTCTGAGGATGCTAAGGAAAACTCACAGGTGGCCCACAAATACCCCTTTCTAGCAGCATTTGTCATGCTCTCAGAGAGTGAAAACGAGGGCTGGTGAGATGGCTCAGTGGGTGAAGGCACTGCCATAAAGCCTGATAACACACACACACATACAAATCTAATTAAAGATTTTTTTAATTTAGTCTTTTCAGGCAGGTGGTATAGCTCAATGGTATAACACATGACTAGCGTGAAAGAGACCCTGAATTCTATCCTTAGTACCAAAATAATAAAACAAAATATAAAAATAATATAAGCCACTCTTCCTTCAACCTCTTTTCATCCCCTATCTTAAGTTGTTTTGTTGTAGCTCAGGCTGGCCTCGAACTCCCTATATATCAAAAATGACCTTAAACTTCTGATTTCCCTGCCTCTGCCTCCCGGTGCTGGGACTGCAGGGTTTGAAATCACACCCAATTTATGATGGAAGCCAGGGTTTGGTGCATGCTAGGATAGCTGCACCTCCAGTGTGAGATGAAGAACACGGAGTTTGCTCTAACTTCTCTGGAGACCTTGTTTTGCTGGCGGCACTAGGGGTAAACCTAGAGCATATGGATGTATTCTTCTGTATCTGCTACAGAGCCAGCTTTCCCTGAATATCTCCCAGAAGAAATACCAACTTTACGTGAAAGCAGAGAATGAGGCCCCATAAGGTCAGCTTGTCTAGGGATAGACACTTTGGGAGGCTGGGAACTGTTGGAGGCCACTGTTCCTCCTCAAGGTCATGTCAATTAATAGCACAACACAGGCTCCACTACTCCATTCTGTTTCCCCATAGAATTTGGCCCTTTGGTAGGTTGTTTCTTGAGAAATGAAGGCAGGGTTCCTTTCCAACACCCTCCTGCCTCCCCTCTATTCAATCACTTGCTGGTTAAGTACCTCTGGCCGGCGGTGTTCATCTACGTCAACAGAGCCATCTAGTGGAGTGACAAAGTGGCACACAGGATTCTTGCGTTTCTCCAAATCTGGGTTGGGAGAAGAGAGACATCGTAACTCCACCAAGACTCCTGAAGGAGCTCTACCCAAACTGCTAAGCCATGGAGTGGTCTCTCCTTCTTCCACTGGAGCATGCAGGCCCAAGGCAAAGAATGCCAGGAACACCCGAGTAAGAAATGAAGCTGCTCATCAAACAAAGGCAGCCAGCGACAGGCAAGTCCACCCTGCTCCTCAAGCCCGCATCCTCCCATCCTCAAGCTAGCCAGGAATAAGCCCTACAGTGGTCTCCATGTCTTCTTAGCCTGCTAGAAACAGAAACTGCTCTTTGAATCCCCAAATGTCACCTCTTGGCTACATTCTCCCAACTCTCCTGAAAAGAACCCCTTACACTACACACTGTGGTCAAGGTCTCATATGTCTGTCCCTCCAGACTCTGGGCTCTGTTGGCTGATGCTGCATGATAGCTAGTGAATGGCCTGGTTCCTGGGATGTATTAGTACTTGGTTTCCTATCACAGACACTCAGGAAATATTTTGCTGCAAACATCTTTTAAAAGCAGGCTATAGACCCAAGGTGCTCAGGCCTCCAAGATGTAGAGCTCTGATACCACAGAATTAAGGCCCCCTGTAGCATAGCACACCCACTGCCAAGCCTGCCACACACTTACACTGCATGTACCATGCCCGCCAGATGGCGTTGTTGAGCCGGATCTTGTCCCGCCACTGGAGCTTCAGGCCCTTGAAGTTTTTCCACTTTGGAGACACTAATTTCCCACTGGAAAGCAAGACAAAGAGGGGAGAGTCAATAGCTCTTCAGAAAATAAGCATAGGCCCCAATCATTCCCGACTCCAGAAGCCTGGGTTGATCCATTACCAGATCGACCTGACTGAACACAGTTACTCCAGGATTTCTTCACAGCATATAGGGAGAGTAGGGCGTGACAACATTCAGGCTTAGAGGACATAGGGTTTGTTGTATGCTTTGGGTTTCTGCTTACTCTTAATGTTTCTCATAATTAAACATTTAAAAGACACATTGTCAGGTGTGGTGGCAGACATCTGGGAGACACAATGACAGTAGGCTCTACCCAAAGAGTCAGGGCCGCTAAAGAGTCTTCCCCCTTCCTCTTCTTTCAGTTGCCACTCCAAAGGCATGTCTACCCCGCCCCCCATGACAATCAGCTCCATGATTATAATTATAAATTATAATTATAAATGAGCCTTATAATTATAATTATAAATGAGCCTTATAGGTTTGGAGCCTCCACTGCCTCCACAGCTGTGTATCTTTGTTGGCAAAGAGATGTGCTGGTGTTTCCGTTTGCTGGGTGAGATCACAGCAACGCCACTTCCTCCACAGTGTTTTTAAGAAGGTTTGGATGAGGCTGTGTCTGTACATGTACACGTGTGTATGCATGTGGAAAAGGAAGATGCTTTGTTCTTAATTCAATGCCAGGAACAGATATCTGAGGAAGGTCGGCCCCACTACACACAAAAGCAGCTACAGAACCATGGGCTCTCCACTGACTCTGCCATTTACTCACACATTAAGTACCTACTCTGTGAGTAAAGAGCTAAGAACTAACTTAGAGAGGATATAGATGAGACACAGGCCCACACCATTCCAGGTCCTGTGTGAACGAACATCAATGCAGGAGCCAAAACCTAAGCTAGAGCCAAGGAGAAGACAGAAGGTCCACACTGCTCCTGCCTGGCTCCTGCGACTATGCTGAGGCAACACAAACGGAGCTAGTTAGAGATGTAAGATCCTTGCAGGGCCAGTCCAGACAAGGTTTCAGCTCCTGTCTTCAACAAAGTCAATCCTCCTTTCCATCCAATGCAAGCTCTTCCAGAAATCCCAGGCCTGGCTGAATGCAGTTCTATTATACAAACAAAATTAAGGAACAAAACAAAACTAAACTAAAAACTCCTTTTCTATATCTGAAACTCTTTCCTCTTGTGCCATGTATTCCAGGGTTCTATGGTTGTGCCCAGCAGTACCAGAATCTGACTGAGTACTAACTACCAGAGACAGCTGCAAAGGACCTACAAAGAGCTGGGATGGACCCAGGGTCCCAGCAAGAAACAGATGCTAGGGCCCTGTCAATATCTATGTGGAGTTAACCACCAGGCTTACCTATGCCAATCTCACTTCTGCTGTGTACCTTTGAAAAAGAGGGCCTGTGTGCTATGACAACCTCATCTCCATCAGACTACATGACACCTTCAGGTAGGTATCATAATAGGAGCAAAAGATACAGAGAAGGACACTGAGCTATAAACAGTGTGCGGGTTCCTTGCTCCTCCCCCACTGCTTGCTGAGACGTTTCTCTTATTCAGGATACTCACAGCAAATACAGTCAAACTTCAGCAGGAACACACAGATTTCTAAACTTCCACCATCATAGCATGCTTATATAATATCTCTAGAGCCAGCAGGTGGCACTATAAATCCATAAAGAAACTAGTTAAAAACCAAACCCAAAACCTGTCTGGTCTACAGAATGGATGACAAGTCCTACAGCCATTGCTCATAGTTACACGATATCAGCGTTTACAAATGGTGAAGAAAGAGGGGAATACAGCTCAGTGGTAGAAGTATTATGAATTTCTTTCCTACTGGGCTTTTTAGGACTTCACAGAGGGAAGAGGATCTATCTATACAGGAGCCCTTCTCATCACAGTTTCCCACAAAACTAGGAAAAGCTGTTATAAAAGACTCCACGAGGCAGCTGCAGAGCTCAGTCATTCCCTGAGAGAACACCAAAAGCAGGGTACCCAGAAGCCTCTCTGTCAGACTTCTGCTTCCCACATCAACCTACAAGGACACATCTTTCAGATAGTTCAAGTATAAGTAAAAACATAACCAGAAAGAGATACTAAAGAAAATTTGTAAGATCACTGGCCTCTCCCCAGTACCTGGACACTACTTCCAACCCATACTTCTGAACTTTGTCCTTCTTGTGTCACAGCCATGATTCCAAGGAACACTTACCAGGTACTTAGCCCCACCCCCAACCTGTGAAAAGGCCGCCACAGTCTAGCTCTGACTCATCTTAGGACTGCTGGTCCAGTGCAGGCACAGAGGAGCTTTTAAATCCAGTTATTAAACAAATGCGTAATGTTTCCATGAAGAAGTCTTCATACACTCTGCCACTGCCCCCTTCTTAAAAGGAGGGTTGCGGACAAAAAAACCCAGGAAATTCACAGGACAATAAAGGTCCTTTTAAACTTTTGTTGGCTGGAGCTAGCAAACCATGAATTTTTCAGAGGTCTGGCAAGAGCCTGCTTGAGAATGGAAATTAAAGTGCAAGCCTCAAAAAGAAGGCTCTGGATAATCAAGAAAACAGAGAGGACAGGAGGGGTCATGGGTTCTGCTTTCTAGGGTAGATCTGGCCCATTAACATCCCCTTAAAGAAGGGTAAGGCAGGGAGGCTCACAAGGCAGTGTATGAAGGGCCCATTGGGGCTCACAAGGTGGCATGCACTGTAGACTCACAAGTCCCTTCCACTCCTTGAGGAGTGAGGTGGGGGATCTACACAACTTTTTGGTGGTGTGGCCACTATAAGTAACCTCAATTAAACTTGATAATGTGCACGTCAATGGAATCACATCTGCTCTGTCATCAGTGCCCTGTCTAGGGTGAGAAACATGTGTTTACATCTCCCAGGAAAAGCTATGTGACATATGGACAGACTGCATTCTGTTTATGCATTCACCTGCTAGTGAATGGATATCTCAATACTTTTGAGATACTGTAACTAGTGTGGCAGCCAGAAACAGACGAAGGTATGAGGTGTCACCCCAGAAGACTCAAGTGTTAAAGTCCTGCTGCCCAATGTAGTATGGTCAGTCAGAACTGGGGCTTTTGAAAGGGCAAATGACTAGATCTTAAGGACTCTGTCACAATCACTGGATTGATAAGCAGTTAGCATCTGATGGCTGATGTGAAATGTCCTTCTCTATGCTGTGAATATATGCTGCTTTTGTTGGTTGATAAATAAAGCTGATTTGGCCAATGACCAGGCAGAATAGACCCAGATGGGAAATCCAAACAAAGACACAGAAAGAAAGGAGGGGGAGTCAGAGAGATGCCATGTAGCCACCAGGGAAGCAAGATGTGAAGTAACAAGCCACAAGCTTCGTGGTAAAATATGGAATAGAAGTGGGCTAATTTAATTGTGAGAGTTAGTCAGTAATATGCCCGAGTCATTGGTCAAACAATTATAATTAATATTAAGCCTTTAGAATGGTTATTTGGGAAATGATGGGTGAGTCAAGAACCTCCAGCTACATGTAGGGCCCAAATGTTTGGCAAGAATTTCCACATAAAACCCGACAAAAAAAGGGATTCTAAACACAAAAGAACAGAGTCAAGCATAGCTTCTGGATAGCAGCATGGGTGGGCTCTGTTTGCTAGAGACAAGCAGAGGCACAGCTCCTTTAAGAGACAGCTTCCTGACTCAGCGTTAGCAGCAAAACCCACTCTGCTCTTTTAAGAGGTCCTGCTACTAAACACTAATATGGAGTTTATGAGCAGCTGGCATCATGGACCTAAAACGTCCTCAGAGTTGGGGGTGATACACATGGCCTCGACCATGAAGCTAGACTTTCAGGAAGCCAAGGAATGGGGTGAAGCCAGCCACTTTAATACTAGCCAAACCCACTTAACCATAAAAAAAAAAAAAAAAAAAAAAGGATTACAGATACACAAGAACAGATTCAGACAAAAAAGGCCTCTAAATGGGTCACAGTGTATTTGATAAATGTGCACGGGCTTGAGAGAGAAAGGATATAAAATAGGCAGAGTCATAGATAAAAACAATAATTTATGCTGGGTGGTGGTGGTGCATGCCTTTAACCCCAGTACACAGCATTTGGGAGGCAGAGGCAGGTAGATCTCTGTGAGTTCGAGACCAGCCTGGTCTACAACAGCTAGTTCCAGAACAGCCTCCAAAACCACAGAGAAACCCTGTCTCAAAAAACAAACAAACAAAAAACAATAATTTAAGGATAATAAACTGAGGTCCTTAAGGGAGAAATAGAGTAAAAAAAATTACAATGGGCCATATAAAGATGGAAAATACACAGAGAGTCTGGATTCTATATACTACTGTGTTTTCTTTAATTTTTTTTTGACTGCTAATGAACTACTGAGAAACATTTGAATGTGGGGCTGATAAGCTAAACCAACATATATATTTTAAAGGTATCTTGACTTCAAAACTTGGGTCTAAGGATATGTTGCTTTGGAAAAGAGGTTCTGCTTTTGTTTCCACAGCAGATGAAAAGCTGTGGAATCTTTCCAGGTTAATATGGATCGATCAAACAAGACCCCCTGAAATGATGGCCCAGGTGATCCAATATCCACAACAGTTTCAGAACTGCTGGCTGAGATGACCAACCACACAAAATATCCCAGTCAGGACTTGAACATGATTCTAAATTTTCTCAGGATCCCCATAAAATCTACAGAACCCCAATCAGCAAAGCAGGAAGTAGTCTAAAAAATTACGCCCAAATTCCCAAATATTGTTTATAAATGTTTGTTTTCATTTAACGGGGGTTGGTTATAAATTGTTAATGGTCACAGTCAATGTCTTTCTAAATAAAAAAAAGGGGATATGATATAGAAATGAATACATTGGTATGAATTTTGATCTAGTGATACAAATTTAAGGTCAATTTTGTTATACTGTACGTATATTTCTACTCTTGCTTAAGGTATTGTTAGTTAGGTTTTCTAGATATGCAGAGATATATTTCAGATGGATAGGTAATCTTCAAACACTTCAAAAACCTACAGAATATGGCATTTAAAATGTTTTAAAAACTTAGACTTTTCTAGACAATGAGACACTTCTGTTTCCTGGCAGCACCAATTACTTCACGAGGATGATGGGCTTCGAGGAAACTCCTTATGTAGTTTGCTTTCAATGTGGCAAGATGAGGCATTTGGGCAAGAAACTGCTCTTGCCTGGACTGCCTGACTGTATGTTGTATAAACTGGATATGCAGGACCCACAGGAAAGTGACTGCTGAACTTGCCAAAACAAGATGGGACAGTCCTTCATGATGGGGATGTCTTCTGTACATATGTTTATCTTATTGGCTGATGAATAAAACACTGTTGGCCAATAGGGCAGCAAGATAGGTGGGATTAGGAGATGAGGAGGATTCTGGGAAATGTAGGCAGAGTCGGTCGACATGTAGGACGCTGGAGGAGTAACACCATGCCAGGCATTACTGGGTAAGCCACAGCCTCATGGCAGTACATAGATTGATAGAAATGGGTTAATAATTAAGATAGAGCTAGCCAATATGAAGCTCATGCTAGTGGCCAACAGTATTATAACTAATACAGTGTCTGTGTGCTTCTTTGGGGCTCAAGGGCCTCAGGACCTGCCGGGCCAGAAAACTCATGCTTACACCTTCAGGATTCCTGTTTCATGAAAGGGTGTGCCAGACATTCTACAGAACACAGAGAAAAAATGACTAACAAACTGCCAATATAGGCAGCACAGTTTCAAATTCCCTGCTTCACAGAGAAGTCTGTTAGGTACTCTAGGCCTATAGGCTGAAGATGGATGTCCCAATGTTGCAGAAGAACTTTGGGTGACTGTCCAGGCAGCCAGTTATCTCTGTTATTTCTAGAGTTTTGGAAGTCACTTACAATGCACTTCCTGTTTACTTAGGTAATATTATATCCTTCTGTTTTGATGGAGTTGAAGACTAGATACTTATAGTTTTCCTTAGTTATGATGAAAGAAATTAGATATAAAACTTTAGACTCACAAAGATAGGATAGATGATACAGTATTTAATTTTGCCAAATACAAATAGACTAAATATCACAACTATAATTCTTGCTTGATAACTCTTTTGCTATATATAATTTTACTATGTTAAAGTTAAAACTTTCCTTTTTAATTATATAAAAAAGGGGAGATAGATGTAGGATGTCCTTCTGTATGCTGTGAATATATGTTGCTTTTATTGGTTGATAAATAAAGCTGATTTGTCAATGGCCAGGCAGAATAGACCCAGATGGAAATCCAAACAAAGACACAGAGAAAGAAGGTAGAGTCAGAGAGATGCCATATAGTCATCGGGGAAGCAAGATGTGAGATAACAAGTCACAAGCTTCGTGATAAAATATGGAATAATAGAAATGGTTTAATTTAATTGTGAGAGCTAGTCAGTAATATGCCTGAGTCATTGGCCAAACAATCATAATTAATATTAAGCCTTTAGGATGGTTATTTGGGGAACTGGAAGGCGGGACAAGAAACCTCCAGCTACAGATGGCACTGTTGGGAATTAAGAGAGAGTGCCTAGGAGGGCTGAAGAGATGGCTCAGGGGTTAAGAGCACTACTGCTCTTCCAGAGGACCTGAGTTTGGTTCCCAGCACCCAAATGATAGCTCACAACTATTTGTAATTCTGGTTCCAAGGGATTTGATACCCTCTTCTGGCCTCCAAGGGCACCAGGCGCACATGTGGTACATAGACGTACGTGCATGCAAAAGATCCATACACATAAAATAAAATTTAAAAATCCAAAAATGAGAAAGTACCTAAATCAGTGTTTCTCAACCTTCCTGATGTTGTGATCCTTTAATACAGTTCCTCATGTTGTGGTGACCCCCCAACCATAACATTATTTTCTTTGCTACTTTGTAACTGTAATTGTGTTACTGTTATGAATCATAATGTAAGTATCTATGCTTTTGGGTGGTCTTAGGTGACCCTTGTGAAAGGGTCATTCAACCTCCAAAGGGGTCAGAACCCACAGGTTGAGAACCACTGGCCTAGCTGGAGAAAAGTGGTCTAGAGAAACACCTCAAAAAGACCCTGTGCCCAGCCTCTTTCTGTCTCTCTGTACCCTAGGCCATCAGGAGATGAACTTTGCTCCACCATGTCCTTCCAAACTTCTGGAAAACATGTATCAAGATAAATCCTAACTAACAGCATTTCCAAGACAGTTCAGGACAGGGAAGAGGGATCTCATTAGTGAGCTGCCATTGAGGACAATAATGGGCAAAAAACACTAAGTCTTCTGAAATTACAAGCTGACAACTCTCTATTTATACTTTATATGTACATTCCTTTAGTCAAAATCCCTCCTGCAGGAATTAATTCTGCAGATTCATTTAAAGATGGGCACAAAGCCATAAATAAAGGAATATTAAATGGTAGGAAGAGGTTAGCAATGAAGTACATATTCAACAAAAGTATATCTACATAGTTAAACATTCTGAGGTAATCTAAAAAACACAAGTGTGTTGACCTATAATGCTGCTATGTAGGCAAAAATCTATACAGTGCATTGTTAAATGAAAACAAAACTAGCAATGAATTATATAGTATGGCTTCCTTTATTTTTAAACCATGCTGGTATTGACTCCAGGACCTTATGCAGGTGCAATTCCACTGAACCACACATGGCTCCATTTGTTTTTTTGTTTTTTTTTTATAAAAATTTTATTTATTTATTATGTATCCAACATTCTGCTTCCATGCATATCTGCACACCAGAAGAGGGCACCAGATCTTATAAGGGATGGTTGTGAGCCACCATATGGTTGCTGGGAATTGAACTCAGGACCTCTGGAAGAGCAGTCGGCACTCTTAACCTCTGAGCCATCTCTCCAGCCCCTTGTTTTTGTTTTTAAGATTTATTTATGTGATAGTCTGTGCATGTGTGTACACACATACATACACACATACACACACACACACACACACACACACACACACACACACACACACACACACACACAGTGCCTGCAAAGACTAGAAGAGTAGAAGAGGGAGTCACATTCCCTGGAGCTGCCTCTAGTGAGTGTTGATAACTGAACTCAGGTCTGCTGGAAGTATTCAGGTTCTCTCTAAGAGCAACAAACACTCTTAATCACTGAGCCATCTCTCGAGGTCTCCATATACATACAAAGGACAGAGAGAGGTAAAATTTAATTAATTAAACATAGGAATGAATTACTTTTTAAAAATAAGGATAAAATTCCAGGCACACCCCATGACCTTATAAGCCTTCTCGTTAATCACAGAAAGCAATTAGCCACATACTGATATAAACTTGTGAATTAGTCGATTCAGTCACAAACCCAGACAGGCAGATAGTGGTTATTAAATGCCACCTTTAAGGAGTGAACCAAGCGATAATGTTCCATCTTGTCTTTCCTCCAGCACTCCAACTCTTTTTCTTCAAAGAGTCGTTTCTGTTGGCTAGTCCTGGGATCTGGGCTTGATCCAAAGGCTATTAGAGCCAAAACTAACAGGCTGCAGAGGGACAAAGGCTCATTGAGGAGCCAGGAGATGGGGACCAGTTACCATAAGTACAAAGCAGGAATCATCCTGGCACCTTGTAGCCACCTCTCCAGCAGAGGCACCTCCCATGGAAGCCAGGGAGATTTTCAGAACCAATCTGTGTGTCTGAAACTCATCTTCCTTGGAGGCACTTGGAATCTTTATTTTTAAAAACGAAGTGAAAGTGCTGTGGAGAAGCTGGCTTTGAGAACTGAGGCAACAGGGCAGAACATAGGCCTTAGGTCCCCATTCCAGACCTGTCCTACTTCCAGGGCAAGAGAACTTAGATGTGTTGGAACACACTGGTGAAGACAAGTTCACATGTGCTAAAATATGTGTGAGGATTTATGTTTGTCCTTGGATAGAAAAAGCAAGAAATTAGCATTTCCATAAACGTAAAAAGTACAGCAACCTGAGTGAGAACTAGACAGAGTTTGCTTAGCTAATGACATAATCTCACTTACATCCCTCCATGCTGTCATTTTTACTGACCTGTGGTCTTGTCATCCACGTGGAGACAAACTATCCAAGACTCATACCACTTCTAAGCAAATGCAGAGAGCAGAGTGACTTGAGGAGCAGGTAATGTGGCCAGTGGTAGAGTACGTGCCTAGAAAGCAAAGTGGTCCATTTCTGAACAAATCACATGAGCTGTCCGCCTTCTACAAAATGGCAATTCTATCCACTGAGTGGAGCACTGGGTGGATCACAAGCAGGTGTGGGGATCTGGGCATGGCACAGAGCAAGGGCTGTTCCTGGTTCTGGGCTCATTACATTCTGGCCCTTACTGGATTCACAGCTCAGCACCACCTCAAGCCACAGTCAAAGGTTCACGACAGAGGTGTTGCTCAGAGATGGAGCATGTTTTTAGCATGTACAAAACTCTAGGTTCAGTTCCTAGCAAGTGCGTTGGGGGAGGCTGATATGCCAGGAAAATACATGTGAACCTAGAATGCTGGATGCTCTTAATTCCTCTGGAATAGGGGGGGGCTTAATTTGCATAATTTGTTAAGATATTTATTAATTCAATCTTTGTAAGATTGGGTATGACACATGAGTCCTTGCAAACCAAGCACTCAAGAGGTTCAAGCAGGAAGATTACCATAAGTTTGAGGCCAGCATAGGCCACATAAAGCAAATAGCAAGCTGGACAGGTTCATAGAAGACCCTGTCTCGAAACAAAAAACAAAACAACAACAAAAAAATCAAAACCTGAACCTTGAGGCTTTTTAAAGCTGGATCTGAGTTTCATTTTTGGGTCTCGAACCCTGAGCGTTGTCCTTGGCCTCTACTTTCGCCATGGCACAGTGCACAATGCCCCACCCCATACACTACTGAAAAAAATCTTAAAAACATACCTGTGTATTTAGCTGTGTATTCATTTTATTTACGAACAGTCTTTTCAGGCCCTCTGTCTTTTTTTATGGGGTGGATGGAGTAATGTGTTTTTTTTAAGCATTTCTTTTTGTGTGTGTGTGCGCATGTGTGTATGAGCCATCTTGCCAACCCTACTGCTTTATTCAATTTTTCCACCATCCACTGAGATGTTAGTCTTTTTCATATTTGTGCAATTATAGTAATAATTACCATTTGCGAAGTGTCTATGAATGTTCCAGCTAGCTTTCCTCCCCTTCCTCTTCCTCTTTTATTCTGAGCTGCAAATTTAACCAAGTCCTTAGACTCAGTAAGAAAATCTGTCCCAGTGAGCTACACACTCCTCTTTGGATTTCTGATTGTCTTCTACTTTCAAAACAGTCTTTAAAAGACTACATATTTGTATAGTTAGATCTACTGGGTCTTGCCGTTTCTTTAATTGCTTCCCTCCCAGCTCATCTGCCCCATTCAGAGATTTAATTATTGACTTTTTATACTTTTTGATAGCCCTCGTTTGATTTTTTCATTTTCTTTTTCTTTTTTGGTTTTTCAAGATAGGGTTTCTCTGTGCAGTCCTGGCTGTCCTAGAACTCACTCTGTAGACCAGGCTGGCCTCAAACTCACAGAGATCTGCCTGCCTCTGCTTCCCGAGTGCTGGGATTAAAAGTTGCCCAGCTCTTTTTTTTTTTTTTTAATAAAATTGTATTATTGTGTGCGTATGCCATGGCATTCTCCTGGAGACCCAGGACCCTGAAATCTCAGCTCTCCCCTTCACAGCTCTGTAGGTTCCAGGGATCAATCTGAAGCACCTTTATCCACCAAGCCACCTTGCTAGCCCAGAGATGAGTTTTCACTTTTATCTCTTTAAATCTTTTCAGTTTTGCTAATTTTTTAAAAAATAGTGCATACCACATTGAATGAAATCAAGCAATAGTGAATGTTATAAGGAAGACAGACAAAACTGGGCAATTTTACCACCTAGAAATAACACTGTTCAAATTTTAGAGAGAAGTAGGTGGTAAAAGAGCTGTAATGCTTCTGGGCAAAAGGATCATCCTAAACTCAAAGCCAGCCTGGGATACATGGTGAGTTCTAGAACAGCCTAAGACATAGCAAGATCCAGCCTCAAAAAAATATATAAAATAAATCTTGCGTAGTAAAGAAGGTTGGGCTTTGGATAGCAAATTCTAGGCCCATGGATCATTCTGGTTGATATGAGTGCTATGTTTGCCTACGGCTTTAGCTACAGGACAATATAAGTGACTTGCCAAGGAGTGAGGACTATCAATCAGTTCCAAACTCCAGAAGAGCCGGTAACTGAAGGTATCAGTCACACCTCTGGAGGGGCTGAAGGTGAAAGGTAAGCAGGAGCAGAGAAGCCAACCAGGAAAAAATATTGTAAATGACTCTGGGTCTTGCTCTGCTTTGGACAGGGTCATTACTACTGGTCATGACTAGCCTGAATCCCTGCCACAGCTTCTCGACTGTCTGGTAATCATCTGAATCCTTTCCCCAGCATCAAACTGTTGCAATAAACTCTGGGTCCTTCTAGAGAATCAAACATCGGGAGAGTTCTGAGGGTTCTACCATGCACATTAGGCATTATTACAGTCAGTCAGCCTTATGAACTGTTCCAAGTTTGCAGTTGACCATAGTGCATATTCATTGGGTTACATGTATTCAGATAAAGATATAGCACATGAATCAAACTTGTTTAAACATAGAAAATAATGCTTTATTTTTGTGATTTTTGAGCGTGTGGGGGGGTGTTAGTTTGGGCTTTTTATTTTGTTTGGCTTTTTGAGGAAGGGTCTCACTATGTAGTCCTAGCTAGCCTCAATTTTGGCAATCCTCTGATGAGGGCCATAATATGCTTATTTCATGCATTTGTTTTATAACCCAATTTTCACTTGTATGTCATATCTTACTATGCCAATAAACATTCTTTTTATTGGTTATAGAATATTCCTATCTACATATTTGCCATAGTCTATTTAATGACAGAAGCTTATATGAACAGATTTTGCTACCATTAGCAATGCTGTGATGAATATTCCAGTATTTATACCAATACGGGACTGTATGAGTTATCACTAAAGTTTATTAATTCTTAGAAATATGCTGGAGATGGAGCTAAAAAATTTTCAAAAATTCTTTGTTTTTGTTTTTTCTGTCATACTTTAAAACTTTTCCTACTTTTTAGTGCTCAGTTGGAGCCTCAGATTTGCCTCTGCACAGTCTGGGAAGCCCTATTCCTGTCTGTCTGTCTGTCTGTCTGTCTGTCTGTCTGTCTGTCTGTCTGTCTCTGTCTCTCTCAAAACCCCAATTGCTCAAGAGTCTGTCAACAGGGCTGGAGAGATGGCTCAGAGATTAAGAGCACTGACTGCTCTTCCAGAGGTCCTGAGTTCAAGTCCCAACAACCACATGGTGGCTCACAACCATCCTTTATGAGATCTGGTGCCCTCTTTCAGCCTGTAGGCATACGTGCAGGCAGAATGTTGTATACATAATAAAATCTTTAAAAAAAAAAAAAGAGTCTGTGAACAAAGGGAAGGCACCAAAAAGGCAAGTATACAAGAAATTCTTGCTGGGCTTTATGGTGTCACAGGTTATTTCAGTAACTGGAAAGGATAAGACAGGCTTACTTGAACTCAAGAGTTTAGAGCCAACCTGGGTCTCCAAAAATGAGGAGAGAGAAACTAAAGACATTGCTTAGTGGTATAACACCTGCTTAGCATGTGTGCAGGGAAGGAAGGAAGGAGAGAGGGAGCACTCGAAGCTACTTGGTTTTAATTGGGTTATACTTATTGCACACAGTATCAAGCTTTGTAAGGATATTTTCATGTCCACATATGATGTACTTTGGAGTGTGTTCTTCATACAACTCTACCCTCCCTTTCTCACTCCGCCATTCTCATCAGTCCCCTTTGTCTCTGAGACAGTTCTGCTTCTAATCCCATGTCATATACACATTTGCTTGGTTTTCTAAAAAATTTTTCATCTATGCACTTCACATTTCTAATCATAATTACTTTCAAATTATTTTAAAATATAAAATCAAAATGTTAGTAGGTGAAACCAACAAAACAAAGATCAAATCACCTGTCAAGTGAAGTACTGTCCTATTTTATTGTGTTCAATTCAGCCCCACACAGGTGACAAGGCAACCGCCACTCTCCTCGGAAACTGGGATGGCTATTCTTGCTTGTCAACTTTACTACATTGGTGATTAACTAAAACCCAAGCAGCTGGATACTCCTGTTTGTTTGTTTTGTTTTCCTTTAATTAAATCATTCCAAGTGGGAGGACCCACTTTTAAGGTGGGAAGAACCAACCACCCTGAATCTGTTGGCAACCTATACAAAGAACATGGAAGAAGGAAGCTTGCTCTCTGCCTGTTTGCTCTCTCTCTGGCAAATTCATTCCCTCACTGGCATTAGAGTCTACCTCTTCGGGATTCTTGCACATACTGAAGACAAGCTGAGACATTCAGCTTTGGGGACTGAACCATTATTGGATTCTTGGACCTTCCATTGGAAGATAGCCATTGTTGGACTAGCCAGACGACAGCCTGTAAGCCATTTTAGTATTATTCAACTGTAAGTTCTGTCCCTCTAGAGGACTACAACTAACACAAAACATTTCTGGGCTCCTATGAAGCTAGCATGCTCTCACTGTCATTAGTCATTTCAGAGGGCTGCCAGCTCCACAACCTACTTAGCAGTCAGGGAAACCCGAAGCTGACTGACCCGTCTCAAGGGTAAAGTAACATTCCCCAAGTAGCCAAAACCTATAAATAGGTTTTTCTCATTTTAGACAAGAATTCGATTTGCTTTCCAGCTTTAAGACTATGAAGTGTACACTCCAGAGAGAAATGCTAGATATAAGAAACACAAATGAACCAAACAGGAGGCACACCCTGCGATCTCAGTACTCAGAAAACAGGGGCACAGACTACCACAAGGTCAAGGCCAGTTTGATCTACTTAGAAAGCTGCAGGCCAGCCCAAGCTACATGGCAAGAATTCTTGAAAAACAAAAGGACAAAAGCAAAACAACAAAAAATATCTCATAAACAAGATGTGCCCAAAGTAGGGGTGGCTGGCTAGATCACACCAACTAACATTAAACAACAACAACAAAAAATTAGATGAGTATATAACAACCTTGTATTGCCTTGTACTACTTTCCTCATACAATCCAAAATTCCAATAAAAGCTGTCTTTACTAATCAGGCATAGTAGCACAAACCTGTAATTCCAACTCTTGGGAGGTAGAGGCAGGAAGATGAGGTGTTCAAGGCCATCTGGGCTATATGCAACTGTCTTAAAACATCATCCACCCTCCACCAGCCCCGACCAAATCAGTCCTCCATAGCATGTTACAGATAGCTTTCCTTCCATATGCTTCTAAGAATTGGCTACTATCCTAAACTCCTGCCTTTTCAGCAAATTCCAAACAGCAGCAGGAAGTAAGCTGAGGTCCAGTTTAATCACCATATCCCAATTATAACCTGAGCCCTGTATTTCCCATATTAATAGCTAATGCAAACACATAAGAAAAGTTTATTTTTTTGGAGATGGTATCTCACTGAACCTGGAGTTCCTCGACTAGGCTAGACTGGCGGGCCACAGAGTTCTGGGGATCCTCCTGTCTCTACCTCCCCAGCGCTGGGACCACAGATGCACCCAGATTTTTACGGGAGTGCTGTGGGTCTGAAATCACATTCTCATGCTTGTCCAAAAAGCATGTCACCAACTAAGTCATCTCCCCATCTGTTTGTTTTGAGACAGGTGTGGCTACACTAAAATTTGCTATGTAGAGACCAGGTTGGCATCAAACTTGCAGTGGTCCTCCTGCCTCTGCCTCTTGGGTTCTGGGATACAGGCATGAGCCATTATGTCTAACTTGAAGTTTTTGACTGCAGTTTCTGTAGTTCTGTGTGACTTAAGGGCTAGTAGCACTCCCTCAGCCTACAGAGGAGCTTCTCTGACGACTCTAAGTCACGCTCCCAGACCTGGCAGGGACCTGACTTAGTCCACTGAGCCTATCCTGAAAACCCGCCTCACCTATCAGCAGAAACCTCAGCCAGGACAGCCTTCACTCATAGAAACACAGAGTACCTTCTAACCAGGATCAAGAAGAGGCAGCTTTTCTAATCAGAAAACACTTCAGTATCATGTTGTCATCTGTGGGCAGAGGGCAGAGGGGAAGAGTTATCAGTGTCCTCAGTGTAGCTCTAGGATCAGGGCAGACAGCTAACCTTTCTGACTCACTTTCTTTGAGACTGTGAGAGCTAGATTTCACAGATGTCAATGGTTAGAGTAAACGGGCTGTTCCACCTGGAACACACCAGTGTCTCGGAGCAAGGATTTGTGCAGCCAGGTGACGCTTCTTCTGTTAAAAACAATTAACACAGAAAAGGAATGACCATAACGTCTTGCTTATTTATTTATTAGATCATTCCCACAGCACTGGAGAAGAAAAGCAGCAGAGTGACAAGCTTCATAGCTCTTTGACAGGACCTGAAAGTAAAGGTTTCCTAGCACTGTACCCTCAGCACCAACTACCCTGCTTTTGTGGCTCACCCAGTACCACTGAAGTCTTGTGTCTTCAATATTACTACCCTTCCCCATGTGTAGCTTTGTTGTTTTGATCATCTCTATCACACAGACACTGTCAGGTGAATACTTCTTTGGTTTTTCGAGACAGGGTTTCTCTGTGTAGCCCTGTCTGTCCTGGAACTGGCTCTGTAGACCAAACTGTCCTCAAACTCACAGAGATCTGAGTCAGGTCAATACTTCGAGTGATGTGATGGGATAGTACCAGCTTTGAGTTATTACAAAAAGGATCATTCTCTCACAGCCATCTACACACAAATAAGAAAAAGTAATTCAGGATGATGATCAAGGTTTGTACACTTGACTTGGAGTTTCTAAGTCCTCACTAAGTTAATTATTCCTATTTTATATCCAATTTAACAAATTGTGCAAACCCAATAGAGTGTGAACGACTCTAGACAAAGAGAGAAGAAGCTAGGAACTGGCTACAGTGACAAGACAAGCATCTGAAAGCCAGGAGCTGAGGTGTGACTCAGGGTAGAGTGGACACTTATATTTAACATGTGTAAAACCCCAGCTCGGGAAGAGTCCAAGAGCTCTGCACATAGAAGCATACATCTCAGCAGTGGGAAATTATTAGAAATTACTCTATTAGGGGGCTGGGGAGATGGTTCCATTATAAAGTACCTGCCATACATACATGAAGACTTAAGTTTGGATGCCCAACACCCACATAAAAAGCCATCATGGTGGTACATGACTGAAATCCCAGCTCAGAGGGAGCAGAACTCACTAGTTAGCCAGCCTACCTCAAACAGTGATCTCTAGGTCCAATGAGAGACCCTGTCTCAAATACAGAGAGGGTCCGAGAGATGGCTCAACAGAGAAAAACACTTACCACACAACCTGACAACCTGAGTTTGATTGTAGAAACCAATTCCCATAAGCTGCACATGTGCACGATAGCACACACAAATCACACACACCCAATAACAATTCATTTTAAATTTTAATAAAAAGGTGTAGAGGAATTGAGAGGCACTGTGTTAACCCTAGGCTTCCACACATGAGTGTGGACACATAAACATGGACATGCAAATATACTTCCCACTCACAGACAGGAAAAATAATAATAATAAATACAGGAAACAGTATTCAGAAATGGGTTTCTAAATATTCAGTTTTACCAGGAAAGCACCTACAATTCTAGTACCTGGAAGGTAGAGGAAGAATCAGTTAAGATAATCCTCAGTAGTCAGGTTGTGGTGGCTCACGCCTTTAATCCCAGCACTAGAGGCCAGAAGATCTGTGTGAGTTCAAAGCCAGCCTGGTCTACAGAGCGAGTTCCAGGACAGACAGGGCTACACAGAGAAACCCTGTCTCGAAAAACCAACAAGATAATTCTCAGCTACATTAGACCTCCCTTCCTCCCTCCGCCTTGAATTTGTGAATAAGATGAAAGCTCACAGCTACTACAGGACCATGCCTCCCTCCCCCACACACACTCAGGATGCAGAGGCAGGCGGCAGACCTCTGAGTGTGAGGCCAGCCTGATCTACAGAGCAAGTTCCAGGACAGCCAGGGCTACACAGAGAAACCCTGTCTCGAAAACCAAACCAAAACAAACACCTGATGGTTAACAAGGGAACATGAGGTATTTTGACATGTATATTTTTTAAATTTTGTAATGGATTGTACATACATTTATCATACACACACACACACACACACACACACACACAGGGAGTGCCCTGTGGGGGTCAGAAGACAACTCTGTGGGGTTGTTCCTCTCCTTTCACCTTTACACAGATAGGTTCCAAAGCAGTGGTTCTCAACCTTCCTAATGCTGAGAACTTCCAATACAGTTCCTTATGTTGTAGTGACCTCTATAAAATTATTTTCATTGCTACTTCATAACTATTTGCTTCTATTATGAACTGTAATGTAAATATTTGATATACAGGACACATCTCCTCTGTGACCTCTGTGAAAGGATCCTTCAACTCATCCAAAGGGGTCTTAACTCACAGGTTGAGAACCACTGGTTTAGAGATTGAACCCAGGTCACTAGTTTGTTTCAATAAAACAGCTCCCACAGGCTCATATATTTGAATGTTCAGCCACCAGGGAGTGGCACTATTTGAGAAGGATTAGGAGGGTGGCCTTGTGGGAAGAGGTGTAGTCTTGTTGGAGGAGTTATGTCACTAGGGGTGGGCTCTGAGGTTTCAAAAGTCCAAGCCAGGACCCCCAGTGACTCCCTCTGTCTGCAGATCAGAGTGTAGCTCTCAATTACTTCTCCAGCACAATGCCTACCATGCCTGCCACAATGTACTTCCTCCTTCTTAGCTGTTCAGAAGTCAGTGTGTCATCATACCACCAAAGAGCAATTAATTCTAATGCACTGAGAATATCATAACCTGGTCACCACCAATACCATCCTAGGTAGCTACCTCAACCCAGCAGAGTTTTTAATGTTCTCCTCTTTTGGGACTGGGAGTTCCCAAATGTCTGGAGTCAGATTTGAGATGCAAAACTGCACTGAGGAGTGAAGGTGAGAAAATGCACTCTCAAGTTAGCTCCGAAACCAAAAGAGGTTCTGAGGCTCACTCTTTGCCTTTTGGGAGCCTAGCCAGAGGAATTCCTGGCTTTTGCTGATTATCTCTGTAGCATGGACACAAGATAGGGACAGGCATCAGGCCAAAAAATTGTTTGGGAGGTCAGTGGTGGCAGTGGCAACAGCAAACAGACAGCCATGCCAGAGCAGGTGGTCCTTCCACAAAGCAGGACAGTGCCAAGTAAGGCCAAGGCCACCATCAGGCATCACGATTCCTGGAAACGCGATGCTTCAGAGGCATTAATAAACAGCAACACTGGCTACAGCCCAGCCAAGGTGCAGGAAAGGACTGAGATGACCATGGGGACCAACCACAGCTGTCTGCTCTAGGATGGCAAAGGAAATGGTGTTCCCCCATGGGACTAGTGGTCCTCCATCCTCCAGGCCTGACCCAGGAAGAGCGGTGGCAGAGGTAGAAAAAACCAAGCCAGTTTCAGTGCACTAGAGCAATTCAAGCCAAACCAACTGGCACTTGATTCAAAACAATGGTGGCTTTGTCAGGAGATTGCAACAGCCAACAAGAGCTGGTTGAAAAACCTGCCCTCCCTCCTCATTTCTGTCCTCTAGTCCCCGTGACTTTGGGACATCATGCTAAAAAGGGGAAAACAAACTATGCACATAAGCCTACATTAGCCAACCCATAGGAGGAGGCCTCCAACTGCCCTTTGGAGATGACACACCACCACAGCCAGCTGTGGACAGGCTCCCAGGACACATTTAAATCTGACTTGCTGATAAATTCTCTGTAATCCCAGATGAGAGGAAGCAAAGGACTGAAACATGGTCTCCACAGTGTTGCCACCTATGGTACAGGACCTCAGGAAGAAAAGGCATTCAAGGCCTTGATGTGTGCTCTCAAGGTGGGGTAGCTACTCCCATCTCTAAGGCCCTAAAAGCCTCTACCTTTGGGTTTGTTAAGACACAAAACAGAACATTCCCTCCGGAGACTGGGGAGAAAAGCAGACTATAGTATTTCTCACACCACACCCTGTTCTGCTCTCTATGTCCCCACTTTACCAATGAGATTGTCACCTCCTATACTTCACATACACCCAGAGCACCAAGGAGCCAGCAAGGAGCATAACAACAAAGATAAGCAAACAGACTTATCTAGGAAGCCGCAGGTGGCCACACATGGGCCACACCTGCTCCACTGCAATCTACAGGTCTCTGGTAGCTAGAGGAGGCTGTGCATGGCACAGGTAAGCTTCACCTGCCTGTCTGCTCTCAGGTCCTGTGCAAGGACAATGCACAGCTGACTTGATAAGTGTGTTCTTTGCTTTTGTGAAGGCAGATTTTCCTGCTGCACAGCTTTCTATCAGAGTTGGTCTCTCCACCTTCCCTTTTTCACTATGTAGTCTTGACTGGCCTGGAGCTTGCTGTGCAGACCAGGCTGGCCTTGAACTCATAGACATTCATCTGCCTCTGCCTCCAGAGTGCTGAGATTAAAGGCATGCACCACTAATCTCTGTTAGTGTTTCTCATTGGGGAAAACCATGGATTTCAACAGTGGGCACTGGAGACAGAGCTCAGGGGTAGACTGCGCCCTTAGCATGTATGAAGCCTTAGGCTTGACCACTAGCATTCACAAACAAAACAACACTCATACTCAAAATTAAAGGGTAACAGAAACTTGTCTAGTGGACAAGGGCCACTCTAAGAGCAATTGCAAGAAGCCAGGGCAAGAACAGAAGGACATGGACACCTGGGCTCGAACCTTTCCCCTGGGTCCCCACCTGAATACAGTGCAAGCAGACAATCAAAGTCTGCTCCATAGGCCTTCTGGCCAGCACCCTGCCTAGTGTGCTGTTGGTAGGGCAGTCAATCCCACAGAAACTCCCTAAGCAGCTCTAAAGATGGCTGCCAAATCTGGAGGCCAGTCATCATCTTGGGACTCCTCCTGACAATGTGTTTATAGAGTTCAGCGGCTCTTCCTTTCCTGAATCAGCCAGAGTGCAGCCTGGAACTCTCCAGAACAAGAATCTAAAGCAAGCCAACAGCACAGGTCAGCTAGCTGTGGGGCACCCACCGTGCAACTGCACTCTTCATCAAGCCCTTGCTTCCAGTGTCTCCGGGGTCTGTCAGCCATCAGTTCACAACAGGGACACAAAAGCTGCTGACCAGCCCCTCTGCCAACTGTAGGAACATACATGAAAACACAAGACACTTTCAAGTAAACAACCTGGGGAACAGAAGAGGCCACTGTTAAGCTGTGCAACTGAAACCACCATTCCCATACACATCTGCCCAAATGAGGGTAGGGTGGGGTGACAAGGTGAGGGAGCTTAATGTAGTGATACAAGGCCAAAACTGTTCTCAGGGGGCAGGAGAGATGGCTCAGAGGTTAAGAGCACTGACTACTTTTCCAGAGGTCCTGAGTTCAATTCCCTGCAACCACATCGTGGCTCACAACTATCTATAATGGGATCTGGTGTCCTCTTCCGGCCTGCAGGCATACATGCAGGCAGAAAATTGTATACATAATAAATAAAATCTTAAAGGAAAAAAAAAAAACTGTTCTAGGGTAAAGGATCCTATCAGTTAGGAAAGGGAGGCAGAGGGACATTTCAGAGAATGGAGCCAACTCGGATTATGTGACAAGGATGAACAGAACAGGGCTTAGCTCAGAGTGGTGGCAAATGCCTATAATTTCAGCAGAGAAAGAGGCAGAAGGATCAAGGCCAGCCTGTGCTACATGATACCCTTTCTCCAAAAAACCAAACCAAAACCAAACAAAACACCAGGGGCCCTGAGACACTACAAAAATTACCATGAAAATAGTCCCACTGATCAACAGAGAGATTAAACAAATAATAACACATCCCACAATGAGATTCTATTGAAAACACTGCTGATGAGCATCTGGGGACTCCGAGAGGCATTCACAATCTGCTAAGAGGAAAAGAGAGCATACATACAGCATGCCAAAAACAATTTAAAAACAAGGTGTAGAAAGATAAATACTGGGAAGCTGAGAGGTTATCCCTGAGTGCTCCAATTTTTAGCTTTTCTTTTATCTATATCCATACTTGGTAAATTTTCTATAGTAAAATAAAAGTGCAGTTTAAAAGAAAAGGGTGGGTTTAAAATTTTTTTATCTATTCATTTTATCTACTCACTCACATGCCACAGCAAGCATACAGAGATCGGAGGACAACCCTGGAAAGTCAGGTTCTCCCACCATGTTGGTACCAGGAATAAAACCTAGGTTGTCAGGCTTAGTAGCAAACATATTTACCCACTGAGCCATCTCTTAAAGTCAAAATGTTATGTTAATGTTCAAAAATCACAATTGATATAGTTCATAGCTATAATCTCAACAGTGAAGAGGCTGAGGCAGGAGGGAGGCCACAAGTTTAAGACAGGGCTGGGCTACTCAGTAAGTTTCAGGCCAGTATAAGCTACAATGTTAAGACCTTGTCTCACTAAAAATAAATAAATAAATAATAAAATACCATGGACACAGAGAAATAGTGATGAGTTAAATCTGGAAAGAGGCCTGAAAATGGAGCCAAACTCCAAAGTGTCTAAGTTGAGAAAAGCTAACCCAGTGTTCATCAAACATGCTTCAGCAGAGAAAACACCGGATCTTTGATAAAAACAAATTCTATTTTAATCTTCTCAGAAGCAGAAGCAATGGCACATAAAGCTATTTGCCAACATCATTATAAATCTGATCAAAGAGATAGAAAAGAAAATAACTAGAAAGCCTGAGGAACTTATCCAAGGTGTCTTGCACAAGTGAATGTAGTCAGTCAGGCACATGTTGAGGGGGCCCTGAGAGGGTATGCCCACTGCTTTGTAAGATACTCCAAACATAAGTGCATAGACAGACAGACAGACAGACACATGATGGAGAATGCCCTTCTGTGTATGTTTATCTTATTGGTTAATGAATAAAGCACTGTTTGGCCAATGAGGCAAAAAGATAGGTGGGACTAGGAGTCAAGGAGGATTCTGGGATATTTAGTAAAAAGAAGTCTTGTGATACAGGCAGGAAGTGACATACAGGCAGACTTCATATAAGCAAGGGCAAGAAGGAAGTCATTCCTTTTTCTCTTCCTCCTGCTCTCTGCTCTGGAGCTGCCATGTGATCCCAGCAAGAGAAGATGCCAGCAGCTGGCATCCAATAAGATAAGCCTTTATGGTTGATACTTAAGACTGAGCTAGCAAGTAAGAAATCCTAGTCAGTTGGCCAAGCAGCATTTGTACCTAATATAAGTCTCTGTATGTTACTTGGAACCTTAACTTGGCAGCTGGCGGAACTCGGGAGGCCTGGCAGAAAAGACTTATTGTTACAGACTCAGACACACACACACACACACACACACACACACACACACACACACACACACACACACAGCCAGCACCATGTAGATAATAAAGTTTGTGGTTGGGAACTAATCAGGAGACCATCACAGCCTAACCTAAAGTTATAGCTTTGTTTCAACTATGACCAAAGGAAATCCAAGTGATTTCTAGTCACAGATGGCAATGAGACTGGAAGATAATGTAAAATAAAGATTAACCTAGATTCTAAAAATTTAACAAAAGGGGATGAACTGTCTGCCTCCAGGGCAAGACCATGGCTTCAGCACCTCCTAACTCAATGTAATAATGGCCTTCAAGAAGCATGCGTATCTTTGGGGTTCACTAGACAGTTTCAGATTTATTATCAGGAGGTTATGATCCTGTGACTTCAAACAGGATACATAAAACAGTGAGGGCCCCTATCGAACAGTCTTTGTGTCAAAGCCAAATGGTGGCAAACAACATACTACCTTTAGTATTTAGGTCAAGAATCAAAAATTTAAATCTAACCTAAATTCAGCCCAGATTAAACTCAGTCCCCCCCAAGTACCTAGTAACTGATAACTAAAGTTAAACCCTAAATTACAAACAAAATCAAAAGTTAAAAGTAGAGTCCTCATAAAAGTCTAGATTTCTGGGTGTGGGAGCCCTGTAGTCCAGCAACAAAGTACAATCCAACTTTTCAAATATGCCACATTTAACATTGAGCTCATGTTCCCAAATAGCAATATTCACCTGGAACTAAGTGTCAACTGCTCTCAGGCCAAGACTAGTTTACAACAGTTCCCACCACTTCCTGATGCCTTCTTGTCACTGAGGCCAAGTTTATCGATGCTTATATATTTTCCTACTAAATAGCTCCCTGTAACTATGACTCCCAATAGAGGTCGAGAAAAAATAGGGTCTCTTGTTGCAAAAGATGGCCTGCTTTTATACCCTGGCCCTTATGGACATTTAAGTTTGTGACTTTTGACCCAGATAAACAATATTAACAGAAAGGTCATAAAGGTATAGTTTTACAGACAGTAATTTGGCAAGCTCCTGGGCAAGATGTAGAAACCAATTCCCATGTCTGTGTTCTAGGGGAGCCTCACACATGGTCACTCCCCAACTATTTCTGAACAAAACAATGTATTTCTAATTACTGACCTATTGAGGACATCTAGTCCTGCATGTTCCAGATAAGATTCCATATAGATAATATCAAAATATGCAGAAAAATCTAAACTGTTTTATTTTTCCTTCTTAATGGCCAAGCATATCCCAGCACCTCTGAGGTGGAAGGAGGAAGCCCATGAGTTCAAGGCCAGCCTAGGCTACAATTCGAGATCAATTCGAGATCCTGTCTCAAAACAACAAACTAGGGCTGGGGATATAGCTTAGTGGTACAGTGCTCACCTACCACACATGGGGTCCTCAATTTCATCCACACAAAGACAAAGTAAATCAAAACAATAATCATGTCATTCCTGAGTGAAAATTTTAGCTCGTGGGCATGCTTGCGCACACACAGATGGGTCACAATGACCTAAGGCTTCCAGTCCCATGTCATTTCACATGCTTCATAGATATTTTATATTTGTCCTGTGTCTTAGTCAAGGTTTTTATTGCTGTGAAGAAACATCATGACCACAGCAACTCTTATAACAATACATTTGGCCAGGCATTGGTGGCGCACGCCTTTAATCCCAGTACTTGGGAGGATCCATGTGAGTTTGTGACCAGCCTGGTCTACAAGAGCTAGTTCCAGGACAGCCTCCAAAGCCACAGAGAAACCCTGTCTCGAAAAACCAAAAAAAAAAAAAAAAAAAAGTGGTGTATCTATGAATGAAATACTATTTCATTTAGCAAGAAGAATAAACTATGTGGCACATCTATAACACAGATAAACTTTGAAAACATGTTAAGCCAAGTATGGACATATTTCCTTGTAATCTCAGCACTTGGTAGGTGAATACAGAAGGATCAGGAGTTCAAAGTCATCTTTGTGCTACATACATACAGAGATTGAGTCCAATATGGACTATACGAGAGTGTGTCAGACACCAAAGGAAAAAAAAAAAGGAAAAGAAAAAAGAAAGTATTATACTAAGTCAAAGAAGCCAGGTTCATAAGGCTACCTATTATATGATCACATAGATATGAAATTTCCAGAAAAGGCAAATCAACAGAGAACGATTAGCAGTGACCTAGAGTTGTGGTGGAGATTGGGATTCAATATAAAGGGTGAACAATCTTGAACAATCATACTGGAGTGACGGGATTCCCTAAAACTGACTGAACTGTGACACTGGTAAGAAAGAGGGGTTTAAAAAAAAAATCTCTAAACTGCACACTTAACACATGTTATAGTCTATAAATTATACCCCATAACATTGCTTAAAAAAAAAAAAAAACTTGTTTGACAACAGATGAAAGCGTTCTGCAAGGCAGATATCATCTTGATAGTTTAAAGAACAAAAGAAGCAATTTTCACAGCCCTGCTACGCAACTGGAAAACAGCAAACTAATCCAACAATATACTGTTATATATATTTTAATAACCAGTATAAGGGGTAGGGGTGTCTGTCGCTAAGGGACACAGTACTTGTCTAGCATGCACAAGGGTTCACTCCCCAACAACATTGGAGCTGAGTGTGGTGCTACATGCCTATAATGCCAGCACTCAGGAGGCTAAGGTACAACGATTGAACATCCTTTAGCTTGAGCTATTAGGAGACTTTCTAAAAAGGAAACTCTGATCTCTTGCTCTCAGAATATTCCTCAGCAGAGAGACTGTGCCACTAAAATTCTCCAAGGTTTTTTCTCTCTAACTCAAGAGTCCCTCAATCTTTTGTTTACACCAGTCACATGACTCCATCATCTCTGAGCTAGCCTCTACGATCACCCAAGCAAGATCTTCATGCTCGTGTCTAAGGCTCAAAAGTTAAAGACAAGGAATCCTGCTTTGGGAATTATCTTTCCATCTGAGGGTTCCCTCTGGAACTATCAATGTCATTCCTTCTAGATTGTTCTGATGGTATAGTCTAATCCTAAATCCAGCAAGCAAATTAGGTTGAGGATTCTTTAGGGAATTCAAGATCAAATGATAGTCCTCTGTAACTAAACCATATGGACAAAAATATCCTTCAGGATGCATGGCAATTATGAAAAGCCCTACCACTCAGAAAACAACCTCCAAACTCAAAAGTCTCTCCTCCCAAAAGCCTCCTCAAGAGGCACAGTAGAAGTTTGGTGTGGAGGTACACACTGAACCCAGAACTAGGGAAAGAGGGATCACTGAGTTCAAAACCAACCTAATCTACAAAGCCAGTTCCAGGCCAGCCAGGTCTATACACAGAAACCCTGTCTTAAAAAAGAGAGAAAGAAAGGGGGGGGGCATAGCAGAGAGGAAGACTGTAGCACCTTTGAAAGCAGCCTTGGCTACAATGTGAGACCCTGTCTCAAACAAAATGGGGTGAGGAAAGAGTATGACTATAAGTACACAGAGCTCAGAGAGACAAGATAGAGCAACATAACCTAAAGAAGAACAAGTGTTCCTAGACTGGGCAGGATCAGGATTCAGTGTGTGATTGTGAGGACCACCCCTCTGATAGCCCTTGGCAATCTCATCTCTGGGAAGCAGCCAACACACACACTATAGTCAAGGTCCATAACATATACCAGCCACAGAGTACTGACAGCTCCAGTGGCTCAGCCATCATCTGAAAAGTCAACTCTTTCCTTCCATCCTCCCCTTGTTCTTACCCCCCCTTTCCATCTCCCATGTCTAGTTCATCAGCAAGTCCAAAACCATCTTGGATCCATCCAATTCTCACCATCTGACTGTGGACATATTAGTCTGAGAGTAGAGTTCAACAGCTTTCAAGAGGGAAGCTTGCTGGGTGATGGTGACACCACCTTTAGTCCCAGCACTCAGGAGGCAGAGGTAAAAGGATCTCTGTGATTTCGAGGCCAGCCTGGTCTATAGAGCTAATTCAAGGATAGGCTTCAAAGCTACACAGAGAAACCTTGCCCCTGCCTCAAAAGAGAGAGAGGCTTACCAGCAGTTGTGGTGGCACATGCCTTTAATCCCAGTATTTGGGAGGCAGAGACAGGCGGATCTCTGCAAGTTCAAGGCCAGTCTGGACTTCTTGTGTCCTAGGACAGTCAGGGCTATACAGAAAGACCCTGTCTTTAAAACAAAATTAAAAAATAAAAATGAGGGATGCTCAATTCAAGTCTGGCCTCTATAGACTAGTTTCCTATAATCACCAGTAGATGAGCCACAGTGAGCTGCCTGTGGAGGTAAATTAGTATTCTAATTCAGTAAGAATAGCGTCCTCATTCCCACTACAAGTCACAAGTCCTCTTGCTCCTTTAAGATCTCCTCTTTCCACTGTCTGTGCCCAATATCTAGTCCTGCTGGTCTTTCTAATGCTAAAATGTGCCATGCTCACACCACCTTGGGCCTCTTCTACCATCCAGGCCTGGCTTTTACTTTCCACTTAGGTTTCAGGTTAACCTGAAATGTCACCTCCTCAGTACACATCTCTGAGCAGCTCAAAGTATCATCTGCCCACCCTTCCCAAACCCACTGTACTATCCTTTGTTTTGTTTCATGGCACTCAAATACAAAATCCAATTTGCTTACTCATTCCTGTCAGAAAGGAAGTTTCATGATGGAGACAGAGAGCTAATTCGTCTACTGTACTTCCAGCCTGACCAGTGCCCTGCGACACAAGATGACCTCATGAATACATGTTAGGAAATGAGCACTTGATTTGGCAGCAGACAAACCAAAATCACAGCCAGACTCCAATTGTAGCTGGAAAGGTTCTGCTCAGTGAGAAACCCACCCAGCCTTCCCCTTTACCACCTTGTCAAACACTGAGACTGGAGACTATACGGTTAATTTAACAAGACCAAAGAGCTCTCATGGTAACAGGAAGTTCAGCAAGATCTGCATGGGAACACTGGCCATGCAACTCAAGGATGCAGAAGCTCCTGCAGCAGAGGACAAGAAAGAAGACTGAGGGGAGCACTGTAGACAGCAGGAGTGAGACTGTCAAGGAAAGTCACTTTTTTGAGGGTGGTTCCAGACAGGGTTTTCCTGTATATCCCTGGCTGTCCTGGAACTCTATCTGTAGACCAGGCTGGCCTCGAACTCAGAGATCTGTCTGCCTCTGCCTTGAGTGCTGGGATTAAAGGCATCCCCACTGACCGGCTGGAAAGTCACTTCTTTTTATTATTATTATTATTATTATTATTATTATTATTATTTTATTTTAGAGGCACTCATATTTACATATCCATCCCCCATTCCCTTGCCCGCCCATCCTCCCATGTTCCCCACCAACCCCTCCAACTCACCTCCCACCTCCTCCCCAGGGATAGTGAGGCCCTCCCAGCTGTACCTGGGCTGCAATAGTATCCCTCCATAGGGAATGGACTCCCAAAGTCCATTTGTGCTCTAGGGATAAACACTGGCTCCACTGTTAGAGGTCCCATAGACTATCTTGGCCTCCTAGCTGGCACCCACATTCAAATGGCTTGGTTTGGTCCAATGCTGGTTCTCCAGCTTTACGACTAGGGTCTCTGTGCTCTCACTGGGTCAGGTCAACTGTTTCTGTAGGTTTCTCCAGCACTGTCTTGGCTCCTTTGCTCAGCAGCTGATCGAAGCAGAAACAGGCACCCACAGCTAAGCCCTGAACCATACTCCTGAGCAAAGGAAAATTACTTCTTGATGGAACAGTAAAGAAGGTTCTCTTGTCCTGCTGAGAATGAGGGCCCCGGTTCTTCTTGCTCCAGTCTCCATAACCCTCTTGTAATCAAGCAGGATCCAACATTGGTGTGGAATAACAGGCGCCCTTCCTTAGGTTTGCATCAGAGAGCTTGTGGTCCAAACAGCTCAACCTGAAACACAAGCCTTTGTGGCCTGGAATTCTAACCACGCAAAGAAGTTCCAACAGAAGACAGAAGCCACAGACACTGGTTGCCTGAACTGCACATTTTATACCCAGTAGGTAATTTGACCCTGGAGAAAGAATAATCTGAATCTTTCATGGACCATTGTAGAAATCCTTCAAAACAAGTCAAATCCATTGCACTCGGGAGGGAGAGGCAGGGGATCTCTGTGGGTTTGAGACCAGCCTGGTCTACATGGTGAGTTTCAAGACAGCCAGGGCTACATAGTAAAACCCTGTCTGGAAGAAAAACAACAACAACAAAAGAGTTCAAAGTCAGAGGGCTGGCAAGATGCTCAGTGCTTAAGAGCACTTGCTCTTCCAGAAAGTCAAGCCTCCGTTCCCAGCACTCACATGGCACTCAAAACTGTCCATAGCTACAGTTTTAAGGGAGCTGACACACTCTTCTGACCTACACAGGCACCAGGCATGACACAGTGCATAGACATACATGCACATAAACAAATTTAAAAGAGGAAAAAACTGTAAAGATATAAATTTTTAAAAAGAGTTAAAGGTCAGGCTGGGGAGGTGCCTCAATGGGTAAAGTGAGGATCCCCATAAAACTGGATACAAGAGTCAGCATCTGTAATCCCAGCACTTCTAATAGCAACATATGAGGCAGTGACAGGCGAAACCCTAGCAGCTTGAGAGCCAGGAAGTCTAGCATATACACTGGCAGACAAGAGGCCCTGTCCCAAGCAAGGTAGAAGACAAGAACCAACACCAAGGGAGGGCTGCCTCCACATGGCCTGAGTGTACACACACACTCTGCCCCCTCTCCTCTCTCTCTCTCTCTCTCTCTCTCTCTCTCTCTCTCTCTCTCTCTCTCTCTCTCTCTCTCTCATACACACACACAGGACTACATGAGACCCTGTCTCAAAAACATAACGAAATAAAAATGTCAAACTGAAGCTAGACATAGTGGCTTGGACTTATAATCCCAGCCATCTGGAAAGCTGAGACAGGAAAACCCCAAATTCAGGCCAGTTTGGGCAACTTAGTGAGACTCTGTCTCAAAATAAAAGGTAAAAGGTATAGCTGTGTCTCAGAGGGAGATGAGTCCTAGGTTCAATGCCCAGTACCCAAACAAAAACATCAAACTGACTTTCTACAATACCCTATTACAGAAATTGCACCAGGCAGAACAAGGACATATAGACTACAGATATTTCCTTTGATCAGGGCTTGTCCATCACTAGAGCCCCCTGAACCAATGCTCAATACATTCAGGATAGATAAGTATCATTCAAGGGTGAGCTGCATGCTCTTCTGTGAAGGAAGAAGGCTTGAAGACATCCTTACCAAGCTCAGTGAGCAAAAAAGAGAAGTTAAGTGCTTAGAAACATTTTCTCAAGAAACTGAGGTCAGGCTCAGTGCTGCACCACTGTAATACCTATACTTGAGAGGCTTCTACAAGAGGATTGTGAGTTCATTGAAAAGCTGTCAACAGAAAAGAAGAAAAAAGGTGTTAGAAAGGTGGTTTAGTGGGTAAGAGCACTTGCACAGCAAGCATGAAAAGTTCAGATCCCAGCACCCACAAAAAAGCTCGGTACCGCTGTGCACAGTGAAGTGCAGAGACAGGCCATCAGCAGGGTGCTCTGGCCTCCAGCTCAGCTACTGAGAGACTCTTTCTCAAGGGAATAAGAGTGATAGAGCAGGACACCTGACATCCTTCCCTGGCCTCCTCACACCCCACACACATACACACAAAGGTATTTACACACTCCAAAAAAGAGAAAAAAGCTGGACATGGTGGCGCACGCCTTTAATAACAGCACTCGGGAGGCAGAGGCAGGTGAACCTCTGTGTAGTGAGTTCCAGGATAGCCAGGGCCATACAGAAAGATCCTACCTCCCCCACCCACGCCCCAAAAAAAGGAAAAAAAAAAAGGGAAAAAAATTTTGAAAGTTTCCTATTGGTGCTATAATTTAGTGATACAGAAATGAATTTACTATTTCATAATCCTCAAGGTCAAATATCAAATTTAGGTTTCACAGGGCTAAAACCAAGTTTCAGTAGGCCTGCATGCCTTCTAGAATGCTAAGAGAGATGCTGCTTCCTTGTTGCCTACTCTTTTAAGGCTACCCAAATTCCTTAGCTCAATCTCTTCCTCCTCTTCTTCAAAGATAGCTAAATCAGCATGAGTCTTCTATTGTGATCGCTCCAGTTCTCTCTTCTACTTGTTAAGGACCCTTGTGCTTACAATGGGCCCACTCAGATAATCCAGGATAATTAGCTGATGAGCAAACTTAATTCCATCTCAGCCTTAAATCCACTTTGCTGTGTAACAACATATTCACAAGATTCAGGAACCAGGACAAAACCATCTTTTTGTTGTTACATTTACTGTGTGTGTGTGTGTGTGTGTGTGTGTGTGTGTGTGTGTGTGTAAGAAAAACATTTTAGGAGTTGGTTCTTTCTTCTTCTGGGAGTCTGTACTCCCTCCCCTTTCTACCATGTGGGTTGTCAGGTTTGCTGGCAAAATCCACCAAGCTGTCTCATCAACCCCAACATAGACATCTTTAAGAGTACTGTTAACCTGCCTATCATACCATCCAGGTGGGCAACAATACAAATGTCCCCCAACAAAGGCTCATCCCACTGTTTCATTCCACACCAACACTCCCTAAAGCACCAATCCATACAGTTATCTTCAAAGAACCGAAAGAAAGGTAAGCAAGATTCAACAAGGGCAAGTTTGTAAAGTTGGTTCCAGATTCTGGAGAATCTGTCTCAATTCAACACACATTTCTTAATCACATAGTCGTGTTAGAGGTGCTATTGGGCTCCACAGGGACCTCAGAGGTGATGACAGCAGCTTAGTCAGAACCATATAGTCATCACATACAAGGCTAAACCAAGTAAGGGTGGTAGCTTTCCAAAGGATATGAGGTTCATTCACTTGGAAAAGGCTCAGGTTGAAGGAAGCACAAAATTCAGCAAGTGGGGATAAGATTCTAAGTAGCCCAAGACATCCACCTTCCCATCTGGGTTGTCCCAAGTGTCTTACAGCCACAGAGGAACTAGAACCTTCATTTCCTCTACCATGGAATTCTAGGCTTTTGTAAGCAGATGAGTGGGGAACTTTTCAGTTCAAGAGACTTTTCCTGGACTGAGGGTGCAGCTCAGCAGTAAAATAAATATCTAAAATGCATGAGATCCTAGGAATTACAGCTAGCAAGATGGATGGTTCAGTGGACAAAGGTGCTTGCTGCCAAGCCTGAGGAGCTGAGTTTAATCCACAGGCCTCACTCACATGGCAGAAGAGTAGAACCTACTCCTTACACACTGACTTGTCACCTGTACTACATGCAAAGGAAGCAGGCATAGGCACATCCCTGAAACTCACTGGCCGGCCAGCCTAGCTAATGATCTCTGAGTTCATCCAGAAACTGTATCTCAAAACCTAAGGTGGAAGTTTAAAAGATAATAAAGTAGAGAGCAACAGAGAAAGATAATGGATACTAACCTCTGACCTCTGCATGCCTATCATAAGATTCCTCTAGATCAGCAGTTCCCAACCTTCTAATGCTGCGACCCTTTAATACAGTTCCTCATGCTGTGGTGACCCCAACCAGAAAATTATTTTCATTGCTACTTCATAACTGTGATTTCCCTATTGTTATGAATTGTAATATGAATATCTGATATGCAGAGCCCACAGGTTGAGAACCTCTGCTCTAGTGGGACCTGTAGCTCGGATGGCAGAGTACTTGCCTGGTACTTACGTCCCAGGCACAAAGCCCTGGGTTTGATCTGCAGTACCACATGAAAAAACAGGTATGTTAGTACAAACCTGTAATCTCAGCACTCAGAGTCAGAGGCAAAAGGATATATATATATATCAGCTCCTAATTTAAAAATCTTAAGGGCTGGCAAGATGGCTCAGAGGTTAAAAAACTCTTAACAATATGGTAGGCAGAGAGAACTCAGCTCTTCAGCAGTTGTTATCTGACCTACACACCTACACACACACACTTTTTTTTAAAGTCTCAAAAAAAAAAAACAAAAAATAAAAAAATAAAAAAGTCTCTTCAATTTCCACTTAAATATCACTTACCAAAAAAACTACTACTATGCCTAAATACAAAAAAGACCATTTCTAGGTCCAGCAAAATGGCTTTGCAGATAAGAGGTGCTTGCTGCCAAGCCTGACACTGAGTTTGATATCTGGCATCTATATAATGGAAGGAGAAAACTTACTTACAAGTTGCCCTCTGATCTCAACATACACACATACACACTAAATAAATAAATGTAACAATTTTTTTCAAAAGATCACTTGCTATCCTCTGATACATACCAAAAGAAGTTCATTTAAAAAACAGAGAAGTGAAACCAAAACCAACCACAAAAGCTACACACTAGAAGTGTTCAGGATCTGTATTGGGGGAGGGGAGTATACACGCATGACATTCCTTAAAATGTTAAAAGGGCAAGAACCATGACCTATGTGTTAAAGTGTAGCTCCACTATAGAGGCCTTGGATAGACCCAGCCAAACCAAGAATGCTTCTATGTAGTATTTGCCAGACAGGCCTTTGAAAGCTTCACTGGTAGATTCCAATAAGACACACTGTTTTCTTCAGTTTATAGATGAGAAACTTCAATGGTGATAGATGGTGATGTCTGTTTGTTTGTTTGGAGACAGGGTTGCCCTGGACAGCCCAGGCTGGCCTTGAACTCATGAAGTTCCTTCTTAGCCTTTCCTATGTTGTAACTGATGTTATATACTACCAGCCTAGCTCAACCATCAGATGACTGAGGATAGAGTGTTAAAATTCTACATTGTCCACCCTTTACACTCAATTTTATAACCCTTCCTTCACCTGCAATTTGCCAGGTACCAGACCCAGTCACAGACATTATCACAGTTAATCTTCAATTCCACCCTGCAGGGAAGTTTTATCCACTTCATTCTAGAGCAATGACAGGATGGCTTAGGAAAGGAAAGCCAGGCTGCTCTCCCCTGTCATCTGTCACTTAAGTTTGCCTTGAAGAGAGACACTTTCTTTCCCTACAAGATGTCCCAGAGATTGAGCACACGTTTTTTTTTAGATTCAAACCAAGGCGCTTCCCTCAGGGCTACTTACCAGAGTGGGAAGGACATGGGTTTTTAAAAACCCAGCTCTGAGGAAACTGGAACCCCATTTTATGACCACTGATCAAGCAGGCCAATGAACATATCCACAGGCCTCAGTACCCCCAAATCTACCACATGGCCAGAGTTTGGTCAAACAGTTCAGCTGCCTCTGTAATCCTAGCACTAGAAGGCTGAGGCAGGAGGATTTCAGTTAAGTTTCAGGCCAGCCTGACCTACAAAACAAATCCAAGTCCAACTCCAAAATAATAAAAAAGCCTTTGCTCCATCCTGTTCATGATTCTTAGACCACCTCTCAGGATTGGGTGAAAATAACCATAACTTCCCCTGTACTTGGTTCCTACTCCAAAAAGCTGTTGCACCTCATCTGGACATAGCTGGGAGGCAGCAGTTAACAGGAAACTAAACAAAAGAAAACAAAAAAGAAAAGCACAGAATGTACCAGAGTTAGGCAGTAGAACCAAGAGCCCTTGGAACAGACTGGAAGCTGGAGACAGAAACAATCTAGGCCAGAAACAGTCACACAGAAGACCCAGCTGGCCTTCCTCCCAGGCCAAACAGAAGAAACCTGGACAAGTGAAGGCTCTGACCCCATGCAAGGGCAAGCCAAAGAGATCTGAACTAGGTCTGCTTTCCTACCCTACTGGGAGCTTACTTCTCTGAAAGCAGCTGATGGCTATGACAGGTAAGCTGAATTCAGAAACCCAGCTTTCTCTAGATTCTCAGTTAATCTGTACCAAATGTCCATGCTGCCAATAAAACTCAGTGAAGGCCACATCAGCCTCCCATGGACACAAACAGCATCTTCATAGGACTTTACCAGCAGATGCCCATCCAGGAACCTTTGGTGGTAAACCTAGGTACTACTACTAGACATGAGGAATACTAACTAGGCTAGACATGAGAAACAACAACAAAAACAAGTGAGCCCATGAGGCTGGAGTTCTTGCACCAAACAGGAATACATTTTGCAATCAAGAAAATTAACTCAGTAATGGCCAGGTGCCAAAATATTTCTGAAAGAAATGGGAGGTGGGATTACTCTGTTGGTGCTGTTTAATAATCCTTTAGGTTATCCACATAGAGCACAAAGGGAGACTGGCTTAGTTTTCGTTTGGCAGAGCTTACTAAGTGAGGCCTTTCTAGCCCAAGCTTCCAATGGCTCAAGCAGCTTTCTCTCCCTATACATACAGAAGTTTATATTAAAGTTAAAAAAAAAAAAAAGAGATTGTGTTCTCTTAATAAACAATTCCTGTCCTTTGCCTCTGGTTTTGTTTGAAAAGCCTTTCTCAAAGAATAGCGTATGCTGTAATCTAATTGAGTCTGATTCCAATATAAGTGCTCAAAATAAGAGACTGAGGGTGCACAGGACTGCAACTTCACTGTCATGTTTGTTTAAAAACAGACTATCTTCACAGGCTCAGTGCTAGCTCAAACTGGCACGATCTAAGAGTCAGAGCAAAGACTGGCCAATGTGCCATGTAAAGGTGATAGAAGGAAGAGCCATGCTACAGGAATGAACCATCAGGGAAACCTTCAAGAGAGGAAATAGGGGTAAGGGTGCATTTCAGAAACAAAACAAAGGAACCAGTTGACTAATCATTTATTCCAGAGGGGAAAATGCCATCCAGAGCCAACTATCTAGTATTTTAACTTCAGGCAATTGAGTAAAGCTTTTAAAATCCAAATGGATTTATTTACTGGGCTCATTATCTATCTCCCTGAGAGAGAGAAAAAGATTGTGGGGGGAAGGAGAAGAGGGAGAGTGAGAGAGAGATGGGAGAGTTGCTTTAACCCACAAATTTAAAACCAGCCTCCCAAAGCTCGACCAGTCTCAAAAACCAAAACAAGCCGGTGTTGGTGGCACACACCTTTAATCCCAGCACTCAGGAGGCAGAGGCAGGTGGATCTCTGTGAGTTTGACACCAGCCTGGTCTACAAGAGCTAGTTCTAGGACAGTCTCCAAAGCCACAGAGAAACCCTGTCTGGAAAAAAACAAACAAACAATAGTAAAAACCATAAAGTTCGATACTTACATATGAAAATGTCATACTAAACCTACTATTTTGCAGGCTAACTTTAAAACTTAATTTAAAAACAAAACTGAAACAGGGCTGGCTGGCCATGGTAGCACATGCCTGATATCCCAGCCCTTGGGAGGCTAAAGCTGGAGGATTACTGCAAGGTCGAGGCCAGTCTAGATTACATAGTGAGTTCCTGGATACTTGGATCTCAAGATAACACAAAAGGACTAGAAATATCCCTACTCTTCCTTCCACGGTCTCTGGAGTTACCTGGGAAACTTCTGCTGTGCTGCCGGCTGTGCAGGACTCAAAGCCTAAGCTAGTACAGTTTCTAAAGCAAGAGGCCCAATCAGCAAGGATCCCAAAGGAAGTTATTACACACTGGGCTGCTCCAGCAGGAGTTCACTGAAGGCCTGTGGCTGAGGCAGACCTACCTAAAGTGAGTGCCTAACAGACATACTGAAGAAGAGTGAGAGGGTGGAAAGAGAGGTAAACTCTCCAGGGAAAGGCATTTCTACTAGTTTGAGAAAAGGGGTCTCTGTCCAAAGCTGAATCCCTGTTTCAGGACAATGTCTGGAATGTCAGTCTTATAAACTGACACTTCACACAAAGATCGATCGTTCTAGGGACAACCAGAAAATCCTCTAGCTAGCCCTGGGCATGGAAGGCATATGTTTATGATCCCAGAACTTGCGATGTGAAAGCAGTAAGGTCAGGAAGAGTTTAAGACCAGCCTCTACTACAAAAGCAAGTTTGAGAGGCACCTGGGCTACAAGAGACTCTAGCTCAGAAAGAAAAAAAGAAAGACCTTCCATTTTTGCCAGGGAAATAGACTGCAACTCCTGCAACTGGAGCTCCTCAAGGCCTCCTAAGTGCATCAAGGAGCCCTGCCTCAGAACTTCCCAGTAAATGAGATGTGAAAGAACCCAGACTCCAGATGCACGGACAATCAGGAAAAGTCACTAACATTTAAGGAGTGCCTAATACACACTTCACCTATCTCAATTCATCCCTGGAAGAGCCTTCTGGAGGTCGACACTACTGTCACCCCCTCTTTATAAACGAGGAAATAGGCTCCAGGGCGTTACACAATCACTAGATAGTGCAGCCAGCGCCCTAGACACCCTGGACAGGTGATCTTAACCGTTGGGTGGTGCTGGTAACACACAAAGCAGTAGAGGGAAGGGGTTCACAGAGCCAGGTAAAACAACACGCAAACTGAAGCTACACCTAATTCTTGTCCAAAACCGGACCCGCGGGCACCAGAGGAGGGGAGGGCCTGGATGGGGAACACGAAGCCGGAAGAACCCAGGCACTGCTGCCAGGGCTACAGGCCAGAATCCTATCTCCTCTCTCAACGGTAGAGACCCCAGACCCACAAATCCCCCTAGAAGCAGCCCCCAAAGGGACAGCGTGAAGCCAAATGGCCACGATGATTTTGTCAAAGAGACGCTGGAGTGAAGATGGGGGGGGGGGTTCGGCCAGGTCCGGGAGAGGGATGGGGGCGTCACCGAGTCCCTACCTGTAGGCCAGGGTCATGCACTCGAAGAGCTTGGTGAGCGAAGCATCAATGGACAGATGGCAGGAGCTGGTCTTGCCAAAACTATAGGTCTGGCACGTCTGCTTGTTGACCGTGTCGAAATCATAGCCTTTCTTGGGCGGGTGCTCGCGGTGCGGAGAGGACACCATGAAGTGGCCGCTGTGGATGATCTGCTGCCGGCGCGGAGGCTCCTCGCGGCCCGGCCCGGCCCGGGGTGGCAGCGGGGCGGCACTCGCGTGGGCCCGGGATGAGGTGGCCACGCCGGAGGGGGGCGGCGGAGACGGTTCGTCTGTGTCCGAGTCGTCGTCGTCCTCCGGCACCTGAGGTTTGAGCAGCACCGAGCGGCCCCGACCGCGGGGCCGACGCGGCGAACACATGAAAACGTCGGCAGCCATGAAGAGAGCCTGGTCCGGGGCATCCCCCGGGAGCCGGGACGACGTGGAGCGAGGGGGACGAGGGGGACGAGGGGGACGAGGGGGACGAGGGGGACGAGGGGCCGCCGGACGGGCCCGGCCCTCGCGCAGACTGCCCGGGAACGCACGGCCCGAGGGGGAGGGCGCCGGCCTCTCATGCTGTCTCAGCCAATCGGAAGCCTGCGTCTACCTCTTAAAGGCGCAGGGGAACCTTTCCTTATCTAGGCGGACAAAAAAAAAAAAAAAAAAGAGCCCGGAGGCCACGCCTCCATGCCCCGCCCCTGGCTGTCCTCTTTCCCCTCCGGGCCGGGGCTGGCCGGGGAAGCCAGGCCGCGCCCCTCCGCAGCGTCTGTGCCGGGGGAGGTATTGGCTCTCCCCTCCTCTAAGTACGGCCCCAGCCTCTGCCCCGCCTCCGCCACACCCGGAGCTCGGGGATCGCCCGGAGGCCTCACTGCGGGCGAACCGGGCTCTCCACGTGGTGGGTAGGGGTGGGGCTCCTTCCCCTCTCGTGCCAGCTTTCCCCCTCCATACCCGGAACTGAGTCCTCAAAAAGCCTTCCTGATTTTGTGGGGCGTGAAGACTACCGTTCCCATTTTGTTGATGCGAAGATCGAGTCGCCTGAACCCTAAGGGACCTTCCTAAGGTTCCAACAGGACCAGGAGCATGACTCATGGAGTCCTCACACCCTTAGGGGCAGAAACTGGCTCTCCCGGGTTGAGGCTTGTCCCCTGGGCATCACCGCCCTTAAAGGATCGAGCCCTGCACCTCCAGACCCAGCAACTTCAGCTACAAATCAAAATACGGTCGCTATTGTTTGGAAGTTTGGCCCAGAAACCAAATTCCAAAAGGGGAAGTTCTGAGCTTTCTTCGCTGCAATTCCTATGCCTCAGAAAGTTGTATCCACCTAAAAATAGCAATGAGCCAGTCATGGTAATGCATGCGCATGCCTGCAACCCCAACAGGAGGGAAGCAGAAGGCGGGAATATCAGAAGTTCCCAAAATCTTAGGTTAGCTTGGACTACATGCGACTGGCTCTCCCCCGCCCCACAAAACACACACACACCCTTTTTAATGTTTTTTCAAGACAGGGTTTCTCTGTGTAACTAACTGGCTGTGTTCCTGGCTGTCCTGGAACTCACTTTGTAGACCAGATTGGCCTCAAACAGTTCCACCTGCCTCTGCCTCCTGAGTGCTAGGACTAAAGGTGAGTGCTGCCACCACCCGACTTTTTTTTTTTTTTTAAGATTTATTTATTTATTTATCATGTATACAGTGCGTACCAGAAGAGGGCACCAGATCACATTGCAGATGATTGTGAGCCACCATGTGGTTGCTGGGAATTGAACTCAGAACCTCTGGAAGAACAGTCAGTGCTCTTAACCCCTGAGCCATCTCTCCAGCCCCACCACCCGAGTTTTTAAGGAAGTCCAGTGAAATGGTTCAGCAGATGAAAGCACTTGTTGCTGACCCTAACTCCAGTTCTGGGGCCCACATAATAGAAAAAGGCTCCAGCAAACTATCCTCTGACGTCCATACTGTGACATCCGTGCCACCCACATTAATAAATGTTTAAAAAAAAAAAAAGATTTTGAGACAAGGTCTCTATGTAGTCCTTATGTAGACCAGGCTGGCCTTGAACTCAAAGATCCTCCTGCTTCTGTCTCCCAGAAGATTTTTTAAAAAATAAATAATAAGGCCAGGGGGCTGGAGAGATGGCTTAGAGGTTATGAGAACTCACTGCTCTTCCAGAGGTTTTGAGTTCAATTCCCAGCACCCACATGGTGGCTCACAACCGTCTGTAATGTGATCTGGTGCCCTCTTCTGGCCTGGAGGCATACATGCAGACAGAACACTGTATACATAATAAATAAATCTTTAAAAAAAAAAAAGAAAGAAAGAAAAGAAAAAGATTAAGGCCAGTAATTCTAGCACTGAGGAGGATCAATCCAAATTCAAGACCAACCTGGTCTATATAGGGAGTTCCAGGCCAGCCAGGACAACATATAGGCACCCACCTTTTTAAAAAGTGGAAGCTGGGAGATTATAAGAGAGGAGAGAATCAGGGTATCTTCTATATATTACAGGGAAGCTACACCCATGAAATCTCCATGACCTAAACAAGACCTACAAAATGACAGCATGAGTTAACATCCCAACATATATGGGGGAATATCAGAAGGCCTCTCTCCTAAATGAAGAGTTACAGGCAATGAAAGACTGCTGAGAGGGAGAGTTCATCTTCTCCCGTGAGAAGATAGACAGGTCATCCAAATAGTCACCACTAAATACACAGAGCAACACTAAAGGGACTCAGAAGGCTATATTTATATATGTACATGTGTGTGCCTCCATGTTTAGAAACAATAATTAAAGAAGAAGAGGTCTTATTTCAGAGGGAGTGAGAAGAGAGGAGTTGGAGGGGGGAGGGGGTATAATTGATGTAAATACAGTACACACCTGTGAAATTATATTTAAAAGTGTAAAAGCCTGGGCATCATGATGGCGCACGCCTTTAATCTCAACACTCGGGAGACAGAGGCAAGTGGATCCATGTGAGTTCAAGGCCAGCCTGGTTTACATAGTTGAGTTCCAGGACAGCCAGGGCTACACAGAGAAACCTGGTCTTGAAAACAAACAAACCAAAAATACCCATACATATAAAATGTTGGCGCTGGAGAGATGGTTCAGTGGTTAAAAGAACTGGCTGCTTTTCCAAGGATTCTAAGTTCAATTCCCAGCAACCACATGGCATCTCACAACCATGTATAATGGGATGCAATGCCCTCTTCTGGCCTGCAGCCATTCATGCAGAGTCCTCATATAAACAAACAAATATAAATAAGTTAAAAAGCAAATCACAAAAAACCTGGAAACAGTAATGGGGGTTATAGATAGCACAGGTAGTCCCCTAGGTACTAGGAATGCTGAGGCAGGAGTCCAAGACTAGTCTAGAGGTGATGGGGGAGGTCCTTCTGTGTATATGTTTTATCTTATTGGTTGATAAATAAAGCACGGTTGGCCAAAATGGAAGCAAGTTAGGCGGGACTAGGAGAGAAAGAGGATTCTGGGGAATGTAGGAAAGAAAGTCGCCATGTGATCCCAGGAAGAAAGGACACATAAGGCCAGCGTCCTCTGTGAGATAAGTCCTTATAAAAATATATAGATTAGTAGTTATGGTTGATAATTAAGACTGAGCTAGCAAGGCAGAGGCAGGCAGATCTCTTGGAGTTCCAGGCCAGCCTATCGTACATAGTGAATTCCAGGTCAGCCAGAGGTACATAGTGAGATCATCTCAATAAATAAATTAGGTTTCTCAGGGTTTCTATAGTTGTGATAAACACTGTAACCAAAAATAACTTGGGGAGGGGCTGGAGAGATGGCTCAGAGGTTAAGAGCACCGACTGCTCTTCCAGAGGTCCTGAGTTCAATTCCCAGCAACCACATGGTGGCTCACAGCCATCCATTATGAGATCTGGTGCCCTCTGCTGGTGTGCAGATATACATGGAAGCAGAATGTTGTATACATAATAAATAAATATTAAAAAAAAATAACTTGTGGAGTAAAGGGTTTATTTCAGCCTACAGTTTCATGGCAAAGTCCATCATTGAGGGAAGTCAGGACAGGAACTCAACCAGGGCAGGAATCTGGAGGCAGGAGCTTACCCAGAGCCCATGGATAAGTACTGTTTACTGGCTTGATCTCTCCTGGCTTGCTCAACCTGCTTTCTTATAGCATGCTGGACCACCATCCCCCACTCAGGGGTGACCCCACCCACAGTGAGCTGGAACCGCCCACATCGTTCATCAATCAAGAAAATTCACGTGCATGGCAGGCTTGCACACCGGGCAGTCTAGCTGGAGCATTTTCACAGGTGAATTTCTCTCTTCCAAAATGACTCTAGCTTGTATCGAGTTGACATAAAACTAGCTGGCACTACCAGGCTAATCATTTTTTTTGTTTTGTTTTGGTTTTGGTTTTTCGAGACAGGGTTTCTCTGTGTAGCTTTGGAGCCTATCCTGGCACTCGATCTATAGACCAGGCTGGCCTCGAACTCACAGAGATCTGCCTGCCTCTGCCTCCCGAGTGCCGGGATTAAAGGCATGTGCCACCAATGCCCAGCACAGGCTAGTCTTAAACTCCTTGTCACAGATGATCCTCCTGCCTCAGACTTCTTACCAGTTGGGAACTGGTTATATCAGCCATGTTAGTTTGCTTGCTTGTTTTTATATTTCTAAAAATAATTTCATACATAAATCCACAGACATTCATGTGCACATACCCACATGTAGACACACACATACACATCGTCAAAAATAATAAGGATAAAGTTTTGAAGAAGAGGTTATCCAGGGCTAGATGGCTCAGTGGTTAGGGGCATTGGCTGTTCTTCCAGAGGACCCAGGTTCAATTCCCAGCACCTACATGGCAGCTTACAACTATCTGTAACTCCAAGATCTGACACCCTCACACAGACATACGTGCAGGCAAAACACCAATGCACATAAAATAAAAATAAATTAATTAAAGAAAAAAAAAAAGAAGAGGTTATCCTAAGGATGTGTGTTCAAGTGAAGCCACATCATCACAGGCATTTACAAAGCTGCTTTTTGGGAGGAAAAAAAGCATCGACTCCTTACTTTGGCCCACGGGAGAACTAAAAGCAAAGCCTTACACATGTCTGCCTCCATTCTGTGTCTGCTTGACTCTGCAGAGGCACATTAAAATCACTGAAGGGGTGTTAGTCTACCTGAACTATCTCACCCCTCTTCAAGGCTGAAGACACAAAAATAAGTCATTTTCCTAAATGACAGTTACCTTGGGTTCCAGAACATAGCTTCCAGTGACAACATCTTCCCCTGTACCCATCCAACCCCTCTAAAACATGGAAGTAGTCTAGGATGGGAGGCTACACCCGGGAGGGAGCAGTTCTTACTGGTCCCCCACTGGTGATGGCAGTTGTAACATCCTCTTCAGACCCCTTCGGACAGAACCTGAACTGAGACAATGCTCAAGTCATACCTGGAGCAGAGCTTTTGCCCCCTGCTCCAATTATGCTCTCTGAAGTTCACAGAAGGGCTACAGAGATGGCTCAGCAGTTTAGAGTACCTGCTGTCTTGCAGAGGGCCTGGGTTGGATTCCCAGCACACACATAGTGGCTCACGACCACCTCTGACTGCAGCTGCAGGAGATTCAAGGCCTCTGGTGACTTCAGATGCCAAGCATGCATATGCTTCACATACGTACATGTAGGCAAAACATGCATATGCACAAAAATAAGTAATAAATCCCACAATGGCTCACTCACCTCTGAGCAGTCAATGACGTCTTCAACCTAATGCTCCAAAATCTTCCACCTTCCTCTCACAAAATAGTCCCAGTCATAAAAGCCACATGGGTAGGTCCATCACAGCAACATGCCATGTTCCCTGTACCACTTTCTGTTCTGGTTTCTGTTGCTGTGATAAAGCTCTGATGGAAAGCATGGGGTGGGCGGTGGTGGTGCACATCTTTTTGTTTTGTTTTGTTTTTATTTTTTTGTTTTTTTTTTCGAGACAGGGTTTCTCTGTGGCTTTGGAGCCTGTCCTGGAACTTCTCTAGGCTGGCCTCCAACTCACAGAGATCTGCCTGCCTCTGCCTCCCGAGTGCTGGGATGAAAGGTGTGCTCACACCTGGTCTACAAGAGCTAGCTCCAGGACAGTCTCCAAAGCCACAGAGAACCCTGTCTTGGAACTCCCCCCACACACACACCCAAAAAAGAAGAAGAAGAAGAAGAAGGAGAAGGAGGAGGAGGAGGAGGAGCAGGAAAAGAAAAGAAAAGGGTTTATTTGGCTTAAAGGTTACAGTGCATCAAGGGATGCTGAAGCATGAACCAAAAGGCAGGAACTGAAACAGAAGAAATAGAGGAATACTGCTTACTGACTTTGTTGTTGTTGTTGTTTTTGAGACAGGGTTTCTCTGTATAGTCCTGACTGTCTTGGAACTCCCTCTGTAGACCAGACTGGCCTCAAACTCACAGAGATCCGTCTGCCTCTGAGTGCTGGTATTAAAGGCATGCACTATCACTGCCCACACCCCCGCCCCCAATACCTTTCTAAGCAGCCCAGGCCTGCCTGCCTATGGATGATATCTCCCACAGTGGGCTGGGCCCTCCTACAACAGTTAACAATCAAGAAAATGCCCTACAGACATGCCCACAGGCCAATCTGATGGAGACAATTCCTCAACTGAGATTCCTTTTTTATAGGTGTGTGGAGATGACAACCAAGATTACATATCACAGGCAGCAGGCTTTCTTAACTGCTGAGCCATTTCTCCAGTCCCTCATTTTGTTTTTTTCAAGACAGGGTTTCGGTACTAGAGAGATGGTTAAGAGCATTGGCTGTTCTTCTAAAGGATCTGGATTCCCAGCACCCACACAGTGATTCACAACTGTCTGTAGCTCCAGTCCCAAATCTGATATCCTATTCTGAACTCCATAGGTACCAAGCATACATATGGTACACAGACAAACGTGCACACAAAACATTCAAACACATAAAAGAAATCTTTTTTTAAGGGGGGGTTCTTGTGTAATGGAGGCTGGTCTTGAACTTCTGATCCTCCTCCCTCTGACTCCTGAGTGCTGGGATTACAGGTACCAGCTTGCACACCCTTTGCAGTAGCTTTCTAAATTTAGCATTGTCAAGTCCAAAGGTAATGCCATTTCTCCAAATACCAAAAGGCAGAGGGGACAAAGTGGTATCTGTGGTGCTCACTAGTGTACCAAAGCCCAGGCTGGCCTCAGGTAGTATGCGTTGCACCTTTCACAATCCACGCTAGTGTCCTAGTTCTTCTCACCCCTCCCCTACCATAAACTCCCCCAGCTCATGGGCTTCTTTCCCCACAGCTACTCATTCTCCTTATAACCTGGCTGTACTTGATCTCCATCTCCCTCCTCCTCTCCTGTTCTTTGTCTCCCTCTAAGCCCCCATGTCCCTCTCTCCCCTACCCCACCCCTCTGTCTCTGCTCCGCTCCTGCTTTTCTCATGGCCAGGTCCAGTCTTTGGCCATATTCCGTCCATTCTTTTCTCTCCCTTTCCAGGTGCCGCTAGTTATTCTCTCTCTTTTATCTACAATAAAAACCTCCCCTTAACCATACCACAGGGTGCTCACATCATCTGTCAGTTTATATAAAAAATGATTCGGTACAACTTCATTTTTTCCTTTTCTTTCTTTCTGTTTTGTTTTTGAGACAGGGTTTCACTATTTAGCCATGGCTGGCCCAGAACTCACTATGTAGACCAGGCCGTCCTCAAACTCACAGAGATCCACTGGCTTCTGCTTCCCTAGTGTTGGGATTAAAGGTGTGTGCCTTCCTTTTTTTGAGATGAGTCTTGCTTTGTAGCCCAAGCTGGTTTGGGAACTCACTATTGTTTTTCAATGCTTTTATTTTATTTTATGTGCATTGGTGTTTCACCTGCATGTCTGTGTGTATGAGGGTGCGGATCCCCTGGAACTGGAGTTACAGGCAGGTGTGAGCTGCCATATGGTTGCTGGGTATTGAACCTGGATCCTCTGGAAGAGCAGCCAGTGCTCCTAACCACTGAGCACTCCCCAGTCCCTGGAACTCACTCTTCACCAGCCTGTCTTCAAACTAGCCTCAAACTCACAGAGATTCCCCCAGGTCTATGCACTACACACAGCTAATTTACATCACTTTATAGTTGGACTTTTCTTTGGACCACCAACCAATTCCCAAATAGACATGGAGACTTATTATTAATTATGACTGCTTGGCCTTAGCTTAAGCTTGTCCTACTAGCTCTTTTAGTTTAACTTAATTCTGGCCAGGCAGTGGTGGTGCATGCCTTTAATCCCAGCACTTGGGAGGCAGAGGCAGGTGGATTTCTGTGAGTTTGAGACCAACCTGGTATGGTCTACAAGAGCTAAAGCTACAGAGGGAAAGCCTGTCTGGAAAAAAAAATAGAAAAGAGAAAAAAGAAAAAGAAATTAACTTAATTCTGTTCATCTGTATTAAGTCTCAGGGCTTTTACCCCTCTTTCAATCTGTATGTCCTACTTTCCTGCTTCCTCCTTGTCTGTCCATCTGGACTCTGACATCTGCTTTTATCTTTTTTTAAGCCTAAATTCCTCCTACTTACTCTCCATGTTTGGAAGTTCCGCCTGTACCTCCTCCCTCACTATTGGCCATTCTTCTTTTTCTTAGACCAATCAGGTGTCTTAGGCAGGCAAGGAAAAACAGCAACACATCTTTACAAAATTAAACAAATATTCCACAACATAAATGCAACATATCTTTGCATAGTTAAACAAATATCCTGTAACATCACTTGAAAAGTGATGCGGAGCCGGGCGGTGCCTCTGAAGGCAGAGGCAGACGGATCTCTGTGAGTTCAAGGCCAATCTGGTCTACAGAGAGAATTCCAGGACAGCTAGAGCTATACAGAGAGACTCTATCTTGGAAAAAAAAAACAAAAAAACAAAAAAGACCCTGTACTTGGTTCCTTTTCACAAAAGTCACCAAAAATTACCCACAGAAAGGGCCAGAGACACAGCTCAGTGGTTAAGAGCATGTACTAGCTAAACATAATGGCCCATGCTTTTGTTTGTTTGTTTGTTTGCTTTCTGGTTTTTCAAGACAGGGTTTCTCTGTGTAGCTTTGGAGGCTGTCCTGGAACTAGCTCTGTAGACCAGGCTGGCCTTGAACTCACAGACATCTGCCTACCTCTGTCTTCCATGTGCTGGGATTAAAGGTGTGTACCACCACCATCTGCCCATGGCCTATGCTTTTAAACCCAGCCCTTGGAAGTCAGAAGCAGGTGTAACTCTGTGAGTTAGAGACCAGTATGGTTTTCATAGCAAGTTCCAGGGAAGCCAGGGCTAAATAATGAGAGCATATTTTAAAACAAAACCCCTAAAAAGGGTGGGAGTGGGCTGGAGATATGGCTCAGAGATGATTAGCAGTGACTGTTCTTGCAGAGGACCTGGATTCGATTTTCAGCACACACATGGCAGGTCACAAACTTCTGTAACTCTGGTTCCAGGGCCTTTGTGGACATACGCACTTGTAAGTGCATACCCACAAACAGACACACAAACAAGCAAGTCAATGTGTAAAAACTAAAGAAAGAAAGAAAAAAAGAAGGAAGGAAGGAAAGAAGGAAGGAAGGAAGGAAGGAAGGAAGGTTCTTCGAGACAGTTCAGTAACTAAAGGCACTTGTAGCCAAGCAAGTTTGACAAACTGAGTTCAGGCTGGGATTAAAATAGGCATGCAATGCCACTGCCCGGCAGCAGGATCATTATTTTTGTACACAGATGTCCGATTATTTCAGCATCACTTATTAAATGTTTGAAATCACCATAATACTGTCAGCATTCTCCAGGTTCCTAGTTTTTTGTGTTTTTTTGTTTGTTTGTTTGTTTTGTTTTTTCTTGGTTTCTCAAGACAGGGTTTCTCTGTGGCTTTGGAGGCTGTCCTAGAACTAGCTTTTGTAGACCAGGCTGGTCTCGAACTCACAGAGATCCACTGCCTCTGCCTCCTGAGTGCTGCGATTAAAGGTGTGTGCCACCAAAGCCCGGCCGGTTGCTGGATTTTAGGGGACCTCCTGATTGTACTTTGTAATCGAGTGGTCTGCTGGATGAACCCCTCCCTGAAACCTAACAACAGCTGGGGGTGGGGTGGGGGTTCTTATGGTTCTTTGCTGGCAGAGGATTTGTTTTTGGGTCTTCTCTCTCTTCCTGAAATCTCCGTAGCAAACCATGAAAGGGCAGGGGTGGCCTTGTGGTCTGGCAGCATCCCTTCGCAAATAAACAAGTGGAGAAACTGAAAGGCAGCCCTTGCCTCTGGGGACCACTCGGAGAAAGAGTTCAGGGCCGGTGCATCCGCTGCGCGTGGCTGGGCAAGCAGGCCCGAGGCAGGTCGGATACACTAAGCCAAACAGGATCCCCTGCACTTCGGTTGTCACCTCTGGCCAGAGAGACACTGGCCCCTTTGCAAACAAGCAAAGGAGGACCCAATCTTAGGAGGACCCAGAAGAATTCTGTGGCGGAGCACCCGCAGCAGTTTACATGGCTTACCATGTCCTCGTTTTTCTGTACCCTTACACAAAACTCTGGGGGCTGGAAGGGGAAGCAATGAGAACACGTCACTCCAGTCTTACAGGTAGGGAAACAGAAGTATAGGTGGGTGAGGAAACAGATAAGTGTAGGTTCGGGCTTGTTTATTTCTTTCTGGTTTTATCAAAAATGCATACCCAGGGCGGGAGAGATGGCTCAGCAGTTAAGAACACTTGTCTCTCTCATAGAGGACCTGGGTTCTGTTCCCAGCACCCATAAAGCAGTTCACAACAGCCTGTGACTCCAGTCCCAGGGCATCTAAGCCGTGGTCTGGCTGCTGCGGGAACCAGGCATATACACAGTACACCTACAAAGAAGCAGACAAAACATTCATACACATAAAATAAAATATTTTTCCTTTGAAACAGGTTTTTATGTATCTGAGGCTAACATCCAACTTGCTATGCAGCTGAAAATGACTTTGAATTCCTGATTATTCTGCCTTCATCTCTTTCAGGTGTTAGGATTGCAGGTTTATGCCACCAGCTGGATCCAATCCATTCTCTCTACCCCCCCCCACCCCTGCTCCCAAGCTGTTTTCTTTTCTTTCTTTCTTTCTTTTTTTTTTTTCAGGACCCGGTTTCTCTGTGTAGTCCTAGCTGTCCTGAGACTCACTCTGTACACCAGACTGGCCTCAAACTCAGAGATCCACCTGCCTTGGCCTCCCAAGTGCTGGGATTAAAGGCGTGTGCCACTACCGCCTGGCTAGAACTGTTTTCTAGCATATGTGTATGAGTGTTTCAACTGCATGTATGTCTGTGCATCATGTGTGTGCCTGGTGCCTGAAGAGAGCATTAAATCCTCCGGAACCAGAGTAATAGATGGTTGTGAACCACCATGTGGGTGATGCGAATTGAACTCAGGTCCTCTGTAAGAGCAACAAATGCTCCAAACCACTGAGCCATCTCTCCAGCCCCTGGTCTTGAATGATTTAACCATCCTTAGGCCTCAAGTACCTGAATGCTGGGATCACAACAATATGCTTCCACCCCCAGCTGTGTACCAGTTTCAAGCATACAATCCAATGAGAGGTTTGGTTGTGTTTATCTCTTTTAGGAACTATAAAACTTTATTAGAAAGTGTCTTCATTACAAATTAATAGTCTTGGGAAGCCCTGATCACATCTAAGCCATTCATAAATATGGACACCACAGCAAGTTTTTCATTTCAAAAGACACCACTGAAAATGAGATGATGTCCATAGCCAGCAGTCCCACTCCCCAGAGGCTGTCACAGCAGGGTTATTAGGTGATCGCACCTCCTAGAATTTAAAGCTTAATTCTTACACTGAAGCAGAAGGATAAGACTATCCCTAGGTAACACTCCTGGTGGGTTTCTCACACAGTGTTCAGTGACACTGAATACTTCTGTCCTGTTGGCATTTTAGATTCATGCCTATTATTCTCTTTCTCTTTCATGACCAAATGAAAATAGAAAATCTCTTTGAAGATAGCATGATACTGAGATGTGGTCAGTAAAATCTAACTGCACCAGATCATACACAATTGAGTTTTCAATGCAAATAGTTAATAGGGGTTCATGGACCCTGACCACAATGAGTTAGAGTAAAAAGGAATTCAAGTCCTGGTCAATGAAGGAGACAGGGCAGGCATATTCTGGAAGAATTCACTGGCTGAGGTTGTAGGTTATCCACTGTGGGTACTCATTTCACTGTGACCTAGAACCAGGCTTCAAAACATGGTACAGACACATCAGCAAGGCATTGAAATGATATAGAAGTCCTCTAAACACACCACGGATCTTCACATGGCTGCAAACCTCAGCCCAAGGGATCACAGGAAGCAGGAAGTTCTTGTTTTTGTTTTTCTTGAGACAAGATCTCCAATAGGCCAGGCTGGCCTCCAACTTTTGGTATAGCTAAGGATGACTATGAATTCCTGATCCTCCTGCCTCAGCTTTCCCCCAAGGCCAGGATTATAGGCATATCCCACTACTCCCAGTTTGTATATCATTATTATTCTTTCAACTTTCTGCAGGAAAATGTGGTTTTTACCCAAGGGTTAGCAAACTTCTGTAAAGGCTCTGAGGATATATTCAGAGTTGGAAGTCAGAGTCTCTGCTGCCATGACTGAGCTCCACAACTGTAAGGTGAAAGCAGGTAGGGGCAGCATGTAAGTGAATGAGTATGGCTATGGTCTAATAAAACTTTATAAAAAACAAGGGGTGGGCTGGATTTGCTAGCTCCTATCTAGTAGATAACGGGCTAGATTTCAACATCTCCTTATGGAGTCCCTATAGGAGCCTGTTCAAGCCGGGCGGTGGTAGCACACGTCTTTAATCCCAGCACTAGGGAGGCAGAGGCAGGCGCATCTCTGTGAATTCGAGACCAGCCTGGCCTACAAGAGCTAGTTCCAGGATAGGCTCCAAAGCCACAGAGAAACCCTGTCTTGAAAAACAAAACAAACAAAAGAAACCAAACAAACAAAAAAAGGAGCCTGTTCAATTATGTCACTGGCCTCGGTTTCCCTTGCTGTATAGTGGAGCTGCTGATTCTCTATCCTAAACTGTCTTTCAAGGTTTGCAAAGAGGTCAGATGAGCTCATCGCAAAGGGAGTCCTAAGGGAGAACTGAGCAGGGTGAGGGCCTCTTGAGGTTCCTTGATGCAAAGCAGATTGTTACTTCCTCCAAGGTCTGGAGAAAGGTTTATCCTCAAGCCAAATCACATCCATGGGTACCAGTATTCCAGGGAATATCCCAGAGGTAGACAGCATCCAAGGCCTCACCTTGCTTCCTGGAGGAGAACAGCGGGAGGAACCGGAAGAAAGGGTCTCCAGTGGGCTGACCTACTGAGGATCTCTTTGAGGGCTTGCTTTCCTGAGCCAGGTGCTTAGGGCTGGGATGTGTCATCTCACCTGAAGTACTCTTTCCTCAGCCCTGGAACCTCTTCTTTTCTTGTTTCCCGGAAGCTCCACTTATTCCATAAGGGCTGGCTCAGCTATGCATTGGGTGGGGCGCACTGGTTAGGCAAGTCCAGTATCAGTCAACCTGCAAGTTGTCCTCTGACCTCCATACCGGCTATGGCAAGTGCACACCCCCCCCATAAATATAATGAGATTTTTTAAAATTAGCAGCGGGCCCTATTATTCTCCCCAGTTTACTAATGAGAAAACTTAAGAGACTTGCCTGAGGGAGTTCACACAGCACCGGAGTGCTGAAGAGCCTACAAGCTGTATATATGGTCCAAATTAAGGCCCTACTATCCTGTTTGTTTTTGTCTCCAGTTGTGAAACTTCCAAGCCCTTGTCACGAGGGAGCTCTAAAAGGGGGATGATTTAGAGCAGGGGCAGACATTCCCGCCATTATCTCGGCTTCAAGACTTAGCGAAGAGGACTCGAAGTTGGAGAGCTCGGTCAAGCTCGCTCATCAAATACGACACCCCAAGCCCTGGGATGAAGGCTGAGGCCTGACCTGGAGAAGGTCTCACACAAACTGGCCTAACCCTTCCAAGGTTGGAGACAGGCAACTGGGGCTCTTTCCTAAGCTGTGCTCACGAAGCTCAACCTCACCCACCGACTCTCGGCAACTTTATGTTGGCTCCAGTCACATTTAACAACTGTTCACTGGCTCCAGAAGCCATCATGTCACCAGGGCCCACGAAATTCCCAGGGCTGACTCTCATTGGACCTCTTTAGGTTATGCATCCATCTTTCAACCAATAGTTGTAGTCTAGAGGAGGGCTTATGTCAACTGGACAGCCTGGACAAACCATTAGAAAGACAGTGATGAAGGGCGTCCCCTGGTGGAGGCAGGGGGAAAAGCAACTGGACAAAGTAGTTGTCTACTGTAATGAGTCTTGAAGTTAAACTTGATCTGTAGGGTCTACAATCCACCTTCAAAATCTACCACTGACCTTCATGACATCGTTGGCTTACCACGGACTTGTGCTCTTTTTTTTTTTTTTTTTGTCTGCCTTCCTCAGTCCACTGACCCCTCCCTGGTACTATTTGGCTCCAATATTGGCTGTCTTCAGCTCAGGCTGGAATCCACAAGCTCCTCTTAACAATGCTTGGCCTATTGTCCCAGTTTCCTTCTGCCCTGCCTCCACCGCTGGTGCAGCCTTTTTCGGTCCATGCTGTTCACTGGCAACGCTGTCCCTAGTCCAGCAGAGCCTTGGCTTAGAAACTACCAGTCAACAGAGGAAAGTGAATCTCTCAGCGCCCTCCCTGGGGTTCCTCCATTCTCCTAGGAGCTTTGCTGACCCCTGCCTTCAGAGTGCACATCCCCTTGACCCAACTGGGCATCTTTCTCAGGGCTCTGGCTCGCTTTTCTGTGAGTCATGGCTGCCTGGGGCCCTGCTCACAGATGTTTCCACGCATGACTTACCCTCAATGAGGGGAGGGCAGTTCCGTGGATAAAGTGAGACAGAATGGAGGCTGGAGAGTAGACATGGGGAGGAGACAGCGAACACGGGAGCGATGTGGATCCAGAGAGAGCAAGCAGACCAGGAGCAAGGCATGAATGAGCACCAGTTGTGCCCATGGATTAAGCTCCCCGCCCCCCAACCCCAGTTAAGCAACCAAGGTCCCTGTTATTTGTGTTTTGTACAGTTGAACTTTCCCTAGCGGGAGCTAATTTAACTAAGCAACCACTTCTGGTAAAAACCTGGGTCGGAGATGAAGAGGACAGGAGCAGGAAGGAGCTAGCTACAAGGAGAAAACACGAATCTTCCCAGACCCCTTGGACAAACTTCCTACGCTCACCACCTGGGAGCAGAGCCAAGTTTCAGCTGGAAGAAGTGAGATTGCACAGGCAGGAAAAAGTCCACAAGGGACTGCTGAGAACAAACCGGATGGTTCTGGTTTGGGCCTGACTACTAGTGATTAGATGTCTAGTTACAGTCAAGACGAGGGTACAATCCAATTGTCTCTACCCGAGTCCCTCCTACAACTGAGGAAGCAGCAGTAATCTCCATGATGGAACACAGATCTGGAAGAAGGGTTTTGTTTTGTTTTGTTTTGAGCCAGGCATGGTAGTACATGCCTATGTGCAGACTTCACTTCAGAAGCTGAGACAAGAGGGCCACAACTTCTAAGCCAAATTAGGCTACATAGCAAGACCTTGCTTTAAAACAAAATCCAGAAGTTCAGGTGTGGGGCACCCTTGTGACAGAAACAGTGCAAGACTAGTACAGGCTGAAGAGTGAACCCTTGTCTTAAAAAACCTAAAGAAGAGCTGGGTGGTGGTGGCCCAGCACTTGGGAGGCAGATCTCTGTGAGTTCAAGACCAGCCTGGTCTACAAGAACTAGTTCCAGGACAGTCTCCTAAGCCACAGAGAAACCCTGTTTCGAAAAACCAAAACCCAAACCAGCCAAACAAACAAAAAACCCCAAAACCTAAAGCAGGCTGGCTGATGGTGGCGCACACCTTTAATCCCTGCACTTGGGAGGCAGAGGCAGGCAGATCTCTGAGTTCAAGGCCAGCCTGGTCTACAGAGCTAGTTCCAGGCCAGCCAAGGCTACATGAAGAAACCCTGTCTTGAAACAAAACAAAAACCCTAAGGCAAAACTAAATGAACCGCAAAGAAAAAAATGCAAAAACCAAGAGATACCCACCCCCAAGAGAAAAATATATCTGCCATGCTGAAGGTTTTTTTGTTTATTTTGAGTCTTTAGTCCAGGCTGACTTAAACACAATGTGTAAATGATAATGACCTTGAATTTCTGATTCCCCCTGCCTCTGGAATTACAGAGATGCACCATGCCTATTTATGAGGTGCTAAGAAACAAACCTAGGGCTTCAAACATGTTAGGCAAGGACCCTACCAAACAAGCTTTATTTCCAGCTCTTAACTAATTAATTTTTGGGGGGTTTTCTGTAGCTTTGGAGGTTGTCCTGGAACTCATGCTTAGACAAGCCTGGCCTTGAATTCATAGAGATCCCCCTGCCTCTGTCTCCAAAGTGCTGGGATTAAAGGTGTGTGCTGATACCACTGCCACCACCCAGCTAACAACGAAGATAATTTTATGGTTGGAGTCACCCCAACATAAGGAACTGAATTAAAGGGTTGCAGTGTTTGGAAGGTAAGAAGCACTGGTCTAAGCCATTTTTACCAGCCCTCTAGCTGCCACCCACACTTCATTTTCTTACATAGTGTGTGTGTGTGTGTGTGTGTGTGTGTGTGTGTGTGTGTTTTGCCTGCCAATATGTATGTGCATCACATGCATTCCTGGTACCTGGAGAGGCCAGAAGGGTGTGTCAGATCCCCAGGAACTGGAGTCACAGATGGCTGTGAGTTGCTATGTTGGTGCCAATAGCAGAACCATGGCCTGTGCAAGGACAGTGAGTGTCACTAACTGCTGAGCTAGCTCTCCAGCTAGCTCTCCAAGCTGGTTCAAACATTTGATCCTCCTTCCTCATCCTCTTCAGTATTTACCTGCCAGAATTGCTACCATGACAGAATCTTTTTTCTCTCATTTGGTGTCCTGTATCCCAGGCTGACCTGGAACTTGCTATGTAGCTAGGAAAACTTTGCACTTCTAAATCCTCCCCAGACCTTCCTGATGCTGGGATTATGGGCATGTGCCACCTCCCTGTTTTATGTGGTGCTGAGAATTGAAACCAGGGGTAGGGTCTTGCTATGTAGCCCTGGCTAGCCCTTGCTATTTGCTAAGTAGCCCAGGCCTTGAACTCTCAGCAATCCTTCTGCCTCAGCCTGCCAAGTGCTGGAACTATAGGTCTGCACCACAAATTCTGGCTCCCAGGTATAGCTTTTAGACTGGAGCTCTCTACCAGACTGGACAAGGTACAACCTTGCTGTTCATTCTGGTGTACTAGGTGATTGACAACACTCACCCACAAAAAGGAGTGTGGAGCGGCTCGGACCTACCTGGTGTTTAATGATGGCAGCTATCATAACTGTGTCCGGCAGCAGAGTCTCCTACAAGGAACTTCCCAAACTTGTGCAGAAGAGCCGCTGGTGAGGGCACCCTCATTATCCACCCGACTTTATTCTTTATTACAAAGGGTTAAGCCACCGAACTCATGATCTGAATTTTTTTTATTTTCTGAAATGAAACCATTGTACATTGTACAAACAATATCTATCGATGGAATAAATAAGTGAAAAATTATACTGCTGTACAACACACCAAAAAAAATTGTAAGAGGAAAAAAATAGGTAACAGTGAAAAAAAAAAAAGGTCTTTATATCTCTAACCAGGTCCTCGGCAATAATTAACATTCCAAACCATGACACCGTCTGATGATGGGCAGTCACCACCCTCTAAGAATCGGTCAATAGCCTTCAGGGTTGTGGGTATTAAGTGCCAGCACTTTGTGGAATGTGTGTAGCCACCATTCCCCCGCCTTCAAGTTTTGGGGGAAGTTTGCCCTGGGAGCCCTTTAGGCCATGGGGCCTGATGTCCACGGAAGGCATTTGCTTGAGATCCCCAGCCCCTGGCTCGGCCAGATGAAAGGTCTTAAGATTCTGTGGCGGGGATGAGGGTGAGGGGTTCAGGGACGGGGACCATTGGCTCCAGAGAGAGGACCGTGGCGGGGAAGGAAGCACATTGGATTTTGCAGTCTGACCGCTCCACATGGAAGGCTTTTGTGGCCAGCGTGCAGTGCAGGGCTGCTGGCTCTTTGCCTGGCATGGCCGTCGGCGGGGGGGGCATCCGGATGGTCCCCATCAACGGCCCATTCCTACCTTCAGGCACTTCAGAGAAAAACTAATGACAGCCTGGGTACCGTGGACCTCATCGTTGTCCTCATCCTCAACTGTGTCAACTCCTCTTCACTGTCCGGAGGCTGCAGTGGACAGAAGAGGTGCAGGCGGCCCTGGCCGCCTGCTGGCTCCGTGGATGCATGTGTTGGGTTCTCCTTCAGCTGTGTATGTTGTAACCTCTCATTTCCCAGAAAAAGAAATAAATATTCAAATTCATCTTTTACCAAAATGGAGTTTTGCTGCAAAAGAAAAATGTTACCCTAACTCTAGAATCTGGAGGCAAAGCCGCCTTGACCTTGAGATATGTTGGAGGTCATGCATCTGGTTGCTTCCCAGCAAAGATGCAGAACACAGTTCTTCATAGAACTGACCGCCTGAGGGGCAAAATTGCTAAGTACAAGAATTTTTTTTTTCTTAAGACAGAAACATTTTAGCATTGCTAACTTCAACATTAAGATTTTCAAAGTTTTTTTTTTTCTTCCCTTATTTCAGGAGATATTTTTGCATGAGGTATTTAAAATTCAGGAACATTTTGATTCTTCGCGAAGTATAGGAAATAGACAGCTCCCTTGAAAACAGAAAAAGAAACAGGAGCTCTCCCCTCAGAAACTCTTAGAAAATGGAGCCTGGCAGACACCTCTCATGGTGGTTAGGAGAAAGGTCCACACGTCAAAAGGTGGCACCTGAATATGCACCAGTTAGCAAACAAAACAAACAAACAACAAAACATCCCACTCCCCCACCCCCAACACACAACTCATAGGGAGCGAGAACGCCAGTGCAGTAAGAAAGCGCAGGGGAAGCTTCAAGGTCTGTGGGGTCTGTGGAGGAATTAAGGGCTACCCAGGCCTCAGAACTCAACAGTCGGCAGTTCGTCCAAGGGGTGTCTCCACTGAGTGAGAGAAAGCTGTCTCGGTGCAATCGGGGGCAGGGGAAAGGGGAGCCTCCGTGGCTCCTTTCTGGGGGTGTGTGCAAATCTTCCCAGTTCCTCAGTGCCTTGTTTCTGGCCTTTGAGGCCCAATCATTAAGGTCCGCTTCCCAGTGGAGGCGACCACACGCGCTGGGGATGAGACGCCATCCACTTGTTGCCTCTGAGAGTCAGAACATGATGCCAGGAGCATCTTGCCTGGGGTTTGGGGTGTTGGGGACAGGGGACAGGGACAAAGGGCAGCAGGTTTCCATGGATTTGAAATCCAAGCAATGTCCCGTGGAAGAGTTCAGCACCGGCTATTCCTGCTGCCTGCTCCCAACCTTCCCAGCCCTGTACTATCCTAAGGAGACAAGCTCATAGTCAGTCATTTTGTTCTCGGAGGGCCGGAGAAAGCAGTGCCAGTGGTGGCTAGAGTCGAGGGAGATAGGGTGGAGGTGCCAGAAGAATCCAAAGGCTTTGCATGTCAATCTGGGCTACTGTGGCTTGCAAACCCCTAGCCTCCATGGCTCCAGGAGGCGAGGGCATGTCCTGAACCAAGGAGGCCAGCCCTTGGGAAATGAGGCTGACACATATAGCCCCAGGGGCCCTGGAAGTTGGGACTGACTCCACGCAGGGCACAGGGTGTGCCCAAACACTGCCCACCTGAACCCAGAGCCACCGGAAGGTGCCTGATCTCCTGCTGCTCTACTCCACCTGCTCTGACACAGTCTCAGGGCAGGGAGGAGAGGGGCAGGAAGGGGGCAGCAGCCAACCAAAACCAATGGGCACTTTGCCAGGAGAGATGTAAAAACCAGGAAGCATGCCAGAGGTAACCTCTAGGGTACAAGGCACAAAAAAAGAAAGCAGAAGGAATTGGTTGAAGAGTGAAAAAGCCCCGATGAAAAGCAAATTCCTGATTGGTACCACCCTCAAATAGCTTATATCATTAAATAGAGAAGTGGGGGCAGGGGTTACAGCAGCAACACAAATGCAATCTTGGCTTCCGAGACAGTGTGCAGAGCTCCTGAGCTGTCGACCCACCTCCCCAAGGACAGTCACTTGAAGGTTCGAGTGTTTCGCTTCACAGCACAGTTCATCAGTGTCTGAGAAGTTCCGCCGTTTTAGGTTTTTCTTGGATTTGCACTTAGTAAACTTGAAACTTTAGTTCTGTTTGCCCCCAAGAGGAATCGCTTGGGCAGCGTTCTAGAATTAAGCCTGCTGATGTACCTGCCATGAAACACGGACCAAAGGGTTCCACTGGGCCTCTACATCTCTTCAGAGTTCTGTTGAGAGCATTCCAGCTTCATCTTTTTAGAGGGTGGTGCTCCTTCCAAATCCTTCGGGGGAAGAAGAGAAGTGACTATATAAGCAGGGAGGGCATTTGGGACATGGGGTGGGGGGGTGGGGACAGCAGGCTGGCTCCAGAGGGAATTGAGAGAGCACTACCTGGGAGGAGTGGAGGTTCCAGACAAATGGCGAACTTTAAATCCAGTGCTTTGGAGAGCACATGAAACCCACCTCCTCTGTCACCACTGTCACTCTAAGCCATGACACGTGACATCCCCTCTGTATTTTTAGCCCCTGTCCTTTGATTCCACACAGTCTAGACCAAGTTCCTCTTGTGACCAGTCTTCCGGTCTGTAATAATTGTGGATGTAAGTAACTGAGTGTAAGGTTCAGTTCGGCAACCCTACCTGTACCTCTAAGGTAGTTTCCCCAAACACCCAGAACTACTCTGCTGTGTGGACTGTTGTCCCTTGGGCTACAGGCACCTTGCTTGGTGAAAATGCTCAGCCTTTGTTGAACGGACACATAGCCACTATTCTGGGAAAAGTGGTCTGTCCTTGACACTGAATTCCCAAGAAGTCTTATGACCATCCAAAAAGTTATTCATTCACCAGCAGTCACCTCTGGTCCTCAGACCTCAACCGTCACCCGAGACCAAACTCTAGACTATCCCTGCTAATTGCGACTCCCTGGCCTTTGCCATGTCTTCATGTTACCATAGGCACGGAATAAAGCCTGTGCCTGGACAGCACCCTGCAGCCCCTCTTTCCATGTGCCCCACCCTCCCCGCTTCATTAGCAGGGTCTACCTACTGACGCCATTAGAGTCTGTCTACTCTGAGCTGCCGCTACTTGCTTCTCGGTGACCTCTTTACAGGTGTCATGAAACACCACCTGAGCCTGCTCCTTAAACTGTAAACACTGTGGGAACAAAGGCTTCCAGCATTTGCCCACTGACTTTAAAACACAAGCCTGAAGAGGCTAAGAGGCTAAGAGACCAGCCCCAGGGGCCATTCTCGTCCTGGACCACCAGGCTGTAGCTACCCAGTGTTCTTTGCTCTTCTGTTCCTCTAGTTGGTCCTGTCTTGAAGCCTGTCTTCTTCCTGGGCTCATGGGTCTCCAACTTCAGACACAGGAAACTCCAGGAAACTCTTCTCAATCTAAAGAGGGTCCAAGACACCTGATTCATGCTCTTCACATCAACCTATGACATCTCTCACAGAGACCTAGTGTCCTGTGTCTGTCTGTCAAACTTCTCTGCCTGAGCAGAGAATAGGGCTTGGTCTGTAGCATGCTGTGTTAACTGTGTTAACTGTGACAAGGGGGCGCCAGCTTGGGCATCAGAACTAAAGAGAAGACTGAGTGAGTTTTCTCTGAGGACCATGGACAGGACTTGGCATCAGGGAAGCTGGCCCTCTTCCTCACTGGTCTTTGGAATTTAGTTTAATGTTTTATTACATTCATTCATTTTTGGGTTTTGCAGTTTTTTTTGTTTTTTTTTTTGTTTTTTGAGACAGGTTTTCTCTGAGTAGCCCTGGCTGGCCTTGAACTCAGAGATCCTCCTGCCTCTCAAGGGGTGCTCCCTCCCACCACATTCATTCTTTATATATATTGTGTGTATGCACACAGGCATGTGTGCAGGTAACACAACATGCATATAGAGGTCAGAGGGCAGCTTGAGGGAGTCGTTTTTTCTCTTTCCAACATGTGGGTCCTAGACTTCAAATCTAGGTCATCAGGCCTGGTGCCTTTATCAGTGGAGTCATCTTGCTGCCCTGCTTCCCTCTTCTTTGAGACAGGGTATCACTAGGCAGCCCTAGCTGGCTGGGAACTCAATATCGAGACTAGACTAGCCTTCAACTCACAGCCATCAGTCTGCCTCTGCCTCCCAAGTGCTGGGATTAAAGGCAGGCATCATCACGCCTGGCTTCTCCTGTTTGCTTTTTAAAGGCAGACACAGATGTAGGAGGAAAAAGTGGGCAAAGGTGCTCCCAAGGCTACTGGTTCCCTGTCTGAAGATCTCGTAGGGATGAATTAGCCTAGGCTACTACGTCAAGACCGAGAAGAGGCCAGTCCCTGGGCTCTCAGGAGGAATGGGGAAGGAAGAACAGAGGAGAAAGACATTCGGGACTCAGGCCAGCAGAAAGGGGTCCTCCTGACCTCAGAGCGAATACAATATGAACGTTTTTCTTCTTTTCCCTTTTTCATGCTGGGACGTGCTCTACCACTGAGTTACACCCAGCTCATGCTCTTCTTGAATTTAACAGCTTTAATTTTCATCTTTAAAAGTGTATTTACTTATTTTATACGTATGAATGTACGTATGTGAGTGCACCGTGTACCTTTGTCAGATCCCCCAGAAACTGGAGTTACAGATGGCTGTGAGAGCCAACATAGGTACTGGGAATTGAACCTGGGTCCTCTGCAAGCAATAAATGCTCCTAACCCCTGAGTCATCTCTCCAGCCCCTCTTATATCAATGCACCACAGTAGCCCTGGAAGATGACATCTGTGTGTCTACACTGGGCTCTGGCTGGGTATCTTAGCCATATTTTCTCGTATAATCTTTATTGGTAGTTTGACAGATTGAGGCTTGGCAACGGAAGATGCCCAGGAGCTAAGTGATGCAGCTGTGGACAGCACCTGAGGCCTCAGACATGATCAGCAGATGTTCTGCCACTGAGCTACAGCCCCAGCTCTCTCCCACATCCTGTTTATTTGAAACAACCTTCTTTCCACGTCTAATGCCCTTCTTACACCTACGGTAGCACCTCTTCATCATGGTTAGCACAGTACCTCCTAAAGATCTGGTCCTATTCCAGGTAGTAAGGACATAGGGCAGGTCAGACAGAGATGCATGGACTCTCATTAAGTCTCCCAGGCTGGCTTTGAACTTTGGATTCTTCTGCCTTAACTTCCCAAGGAGCTAGGATTACTGGCTTGCACCTCCATACCCAGAGGATTGGAGATGGATTTGAACCTGGGCTAGATTCCATCATATCTGCCTCCTGGCTGTAGGCCTTGTGTTTGCACTGAACAATCCAAGAAAGATGCTGTTGCTGTTTCAACACAAAAGGAGGTCTGCGCAGAGCGCTGCGCCAGAAGCCAAATTCCAAGGAATAATCTGGCCTTCAGGTTTAACCTTAAAGGATGTGGGGTCAGTGAGATGAGGTGATATCTTCATGGACCCAAATAACACAGTCACCAAGCTGAGACTAGAACGACAGTGTACGCATGCTCTACCCCAGAGGCTTCCAGAAGCAGGACCACGTGTCCCTCCCATCACGGTGGCCCCAGGTGACAGAGGCTAACACGTTCAGCTGCTTGTCCAATGGACAAGCAGTGTTCCAACTGTCCCACCGTGAAGCAGCTTGACTTTCAACAGACCACAGAGAACCCTTGCCCCGTCCCACCGAGGCCTGGCTGCAGGTACCTGAGAGACTGCCGAAGTTTCTGCTGCCAACCCCGACTCTGCAGATGGCTGCCGTTCCACCTTTTCTGAGCTGTTCATTGAGTTTTCCATCGAAGACTGTGAATTCTGCTCATCAGAAGCGTCTGAGCAAAGAACAAGACAACATGAGAAGCGGCACCAGATGGGCCAAGTACTAAAAATACCCGGATTTGCGTAGTTTTGTGGCTCGGGACTTCCAGAGCTAGATGGGCTAAAGCTTGGGCAGTTTCTCGTTTATCAGCTATCAAGGCGGTTATAAATAGCCAGGCCACGGGTGGGCTCTGTGGTTCTCCAACCCTCCTTGCATACATACCTACTCTCCCTGGAGGAAGAGGGCTACTTTGTATGCAATGCTGCCAGTGTCTGGCGCCCTCTGCTGGGCACCTGGCACCAAAGCAATCATGGCTGTCTCCTGGCTCCAGCAGGGAAACCATGGCCAAAGCAACTTCAGCAGGCTTTTGTAGAGAACTAGCACTCTCCTAACATCACCCAAGAGTTATTTATTTTTCTTTTACGTGGATGGGTTTTGTGCCTGCATGTATGCATGCCCACTGCCTGTGGAGGCCCAGAATGAACGTCTGACGCCCCGGAATTGGGAGTTACAGATGGTTCTGAGCCACCAACGGGGTGCTTGGAACCAAATCGGGGTCTTCTGCAAGAGCAGCACATGCTCTAACCATTGAGCCATCCCTCCAGCGTCTAATTTAAAAAAAAAAAAAAAGACAGAAACGAAAACCCTACATTTACTCATTTAGTGTTTGTGCCTGCACACCACAGTGAACAGCAAGTGGAGGTCAGAGGACAACCTGATGGAGTCAGCTCTCTCCTACCATTCGAGTCCTGTGACTGAACTCAAGTTGGCAGGCTTAGTGGCAAGCACCTTTACCCTCTGAGCCACCTTGCCATCCCTAGACCAGCCTCAGATTCTCTATGTAGTTAAGAGTAACCTTGCACTTCCAGTCCTATGGACTCAAACCTCCTGAATGCTGGTATCCACAAGTGTGCACTGCCACAGCTGGTTTATTTGGTGCTAAGGATCAAATCCAGTCTTCAAGAATGCTTAGCTAAGTGAGTACCCTACCAATTGAACCAAATCCCTAGCCCAAAACTTTTCTTAATAAGGGTGTTTCATCAGGGCGGTGATGGCGCACGCTTTACTTGGGAGCCAGAGGCAGGCGGATCTCTGTGAGTTCGAGACCAGCCCGGTCTACAAGAGCTAGTTCCAGGACAGCCTCCAAAGCCACAGAGAAACCCTGTCTCCAAAAACCAAACCAAACCAAAACAACCCCAACCCCCCAAAAAAACACAAACAAATAATAATAACGGTGTTTCTCTGGTGACTAGAGCAAGGACTTACTATTGAGAAAAAAAAAAGTTAAAATCAACGCTGTCAGGTGGAGGTGGTGCATGCCTTTACATTCTGGGGAATAAGGGAGGAGGCACTGCAAGATCCCACCTGAGCCTGGGCTGCTCACACACCTGAGCCTGGGCTGCTCACACACGGCCCCAATGACAGAACACCCTGGCTTTATTTATTTAAATTTTATTTTTAATCATTAGAGGGGGGTATATGCATCTCAGTGAAGGAGTCCATAGAGGGGGGTATATGCATCTCAGTGAAGCAGTCCATAGAGGTGGACTCCAGGAACCAGAGTTACAGGCTGCCCGATATGCATGCTGGGAATCTTAACTCAGATCACCCTTACCTGCTGAGCCATCTGCCCAGCCCTCACCCTGGATTAACGCCTCCTTGTCTGCCTTCTCCTCCTATTTTTTAAAATTTTTTTGAGACAGGGTTTCTCTATGTAGCCCTGGCTGTCCTGGATCTCTCTCTGTAGACCAGGCTGGCCTGGAACTCACAGAGATCTACCTGTCTCTGCCTCCCAAGTCCTGGGATCAAAGGTGTGAGTCACCACCCAGCCTCACCCTGGTTTTTAAAAGCCTACTATAATAATGTTGAAGAGTGCCTAAGCAACCACAGCTTACTTTCTGAGGCAGAGGAATAACAAAGAGTAAAATCCAAGCATGAACTTTTTAAAAACTCTCTATATAAGTAATGTGCGTTTATAGCCAGTCTATATGTCTAGGGCCTGACGCAGGTGGGGGTGCAGACAGCTACAGTGCAGAGCCTGTAGCTCTAAGGCCTACTATCCAGACCAGCAGCCTGCCTTTATATGGCTGGTCAGAGTTCCTGTGCAGGGCTTCCTTATGGCCACAGGGTGGGGCTCCACCTACAACCCAAGACGCAGAGGGACACAGTTTAGAGAAAGATTTAAGTTCAAACACTACCTTTGCCCCTGGTGAATTATGGGACCCTGTCCAAGATCCCTGCCTCCCTTATAAAAACAAGGCTGACAGTGGCCACCCTGTCCAGGGGCTGTGACAATTATCTGCGGTGGCACGGACACACACACACACACACACACACACACACACACACCGAGGAAAATGTTCTGTAATGAGACAGAATGACAGAATATTCTAGACAGTATTTTGTTCAGAAATGGTTCAGCTCAATCTTTTTGGGGTTGGGGTCCTAGGTGTTGAGCTCAGGCTCTCTCATAGACTAAGCTACAGCTGGGCTTTACCATCACCAAATTTCATGTGAAACTTCTTTTTTTCCCTCTTTGGAGATAGGTTTTACAACAACGCTATGAAGCCCAGGCCAGTCTCCAATCTGTGATCTTCCTGCTTCAGCCTCATGAGTACTGGGGTTATAACGTGGGCACCGCCAGGCCTGGGCCATGAATTTCAAGTTACTGAACAGGAGACGTTGGGGGCTGGGGAGCTGGCCCAGTGGTTACAAGCACCTGCTGCTCTCCAAGAGGACTTGGATTTAGTTCCAAGAACCCACATGGTGGCTCAGAATCATTGGTAACATTCATTCTAGGGCATCTAATACTCTCTTATGATCTTTGAGGGTCCCAGGCACACAAGTGGTGCATATACATACCTACAGGCAAAACACAGATGGAAAATAATTTTTTTTTTTTTAAAAAAGGGAAAAGTTAGAGGGCCAGGCATGGTGGCACACTTTTAATCCTAGCACTCAGGAGGTAGAGGCAGGAGAATCTGTGTGAGTTCCAGGCTAGCCCAAACTACATAGTGAGACCCTACTTAAAAATTAAAAATGGGGTGGGGGGTGGGTGGGTGGAAAACGACAAAAAAAAAAAAAAAAAAAAAAAAAAAGCTGGACATGGCAGTGCATATTTGTAATCTCAGCCCTTAGGAGGTGGAAGTCAGGAGTTTAAGACCATCCTTGGCTGCTACATGACACTCTGCTTAGAGAGAAGAAAGAAGAACAAAAAAGAGAGAAGAAAAAAAATCCACATTAATTTTGTATTCTATTTCATAATCTATTTGCTTTCTTTAACAAAACACATTTGTAACTGACCTAAAAAGTCTGCCTTATCAGTGGCTTGGCCTCTGTGGCCAGTTTGTTTTCTGCATGCATCAGGATCTACAGATGGAGGGGGAGGAGGGTTTAAGGCTCCCTAGGCAGTCAGTCACAGGAGATTTGAAGTTCACACAGCCTGTTTGCTGGCACAGGCATGCCCAGGTTCCAGGCTTCCTTGAGAGCCAGGCCTGTGGGTTCAGAGGGAGCCAATGGTGCAGCTCAAAGCATGCCAGGGCTCAGGACAGCAGCCTGTTCTCTGAGCGTCCTGGTGCCTCTGGAACGCACCCAGGGGAAATTATTTTCCCGGAGCCTAAATTTAGCTCAGGGAGCTTGGACATTATGTCATTCCCTGAACTTACCCAGCAGTAAACAAGTTCAAAGCAAGGTCAACAGCTGGTGGCCAACCCACCCGTTCCCAGTTCACCAACCTGTGGGGAGGTCACATGGGTCCTGGGCTTATTCCCTTTGCATGAGGGCTGGGGCAGGTGGGTACAAGCCCAGTGGCCTGGGGTGACTGGAAGAGGATCCTGGTATGATTCCCACTTGGGCCTGTGAAGTATTCAGTGCAGTTGGGGTGTGGAGGTATACAAGATAGCGTCACAGAATTGTCACCCCAAATTAACTCCTACAGCTGAGACAGCTGAGCTCAACTGGCCTGTTAGGGGGAATGGGACCCAGATTCCAATGGGGAATAAGGCTGTAACCAGACAGCAGAATAGGAATGACGCCAAGAGAGCTCCAGACATGATCACACTTGCCCTAGTAACCTCAGAACACCCTTCCACACAGAGTGGGGCGTGGGGGCTCACTCCACTCCAAACCCCCAGTCCCTTCCTCCACCCCAGAATTTTGCTGAGCACTTTGCTGATATCTCCACCTCCTTTATTCCTTGTGACACCCTGACAAGGGAAGCCACTTTTATCGGTCCCATTCTAGAAACAAGAAAACAGGTAGGTACATGGGAGTCGATGCTGTCTGTCCAAGGCCATGCTGTAGTAAACAGCAGTTTGGCTGTGGCTATGGCCCATCCCAGCCTCTCCACCTTCTGCCTTAAGTGTTATCTAACCAGCAAGATCCTGGGAAGCCTAGTGGGTTTGCCCTGACTAGAAGAGCCCTCAAGGAGAGACGAGAGGTCATGCCCATAGATGTAAATGGGACAGGGCTTTAGCAAAGCCACTAGGGCAATTATAAGGAAACTTTTCTGGTGTGTGTGTGGGGGGGGTTAAGCCTAGGGTCCTTGCATGCCTGGTCAGAGTTCTACCATTGACCTACATTTCTAGCCTTTTTTTTTTTGGTTTTTGGTTTTTGGTTTTTCGAGACAGGGTTTCTCTGTGTAGCTTTGGAGCCTATCCTGGCACTCACAGAGATCCACCTGCCTCTTTCTCCCAAGTACTGGGATTAAAGGCGTTCGCCACCAATGCCCCATTTCTAGCCTTTTATCCATTGTTTTTATTCTGTGTTTGTTTTCACCACATACATGCAGTACCCTTGGAAGCCAGAAGAGGGCACTGGACTGTATACCCCGGGTACTGGAGTTGTGAGCTACCTTGTGGTAGCTGGGATTGGAACCTGGGTCCTTTGTAAGAGCAACCAATACTCTTTTTTTTTTTTTTTTTTTTTTTTTTTTTTTTTTTTAAGATTTATTTATTTTATGTATAAGTGCTCTATCTGCATGTATGCCTGTATGCCAGAAAAGCACATTGGATTCCACTAGAGATGGTGGTGAGCCACCATATGGATGCTGGGAATTGAACTCAGGACCTCTGAAAGAGCAGCCATCTTAACTGCTGAGCCATCTCCCAAACTTCTTCATTTTGTTCAAGATTGGCCCCAGATTTGCTCTGTAGCTCAGGCTGGCCTCATACTGGTCATCTTGTACCAGCCTCTATTGGGCTGGGCTTAGAGCTCTATACCACCCACCACCAGTTATTAGAACTTGTATCACCCTTCTGCTCCTGTTCTAGCCTAGCTACCACCCTCCCTCACAGATAATGGCTGCAATCTCACAAAGGTGTTGCCACCTCCACCCTAAGCACCACATCACATTTTCTAAGTTCTTTAGGTCTTATCAACCCATGGTGGTGTCTCACTGCTCATAAAAAAGTCAGGGAGCAGTGGCCTTATGAGCTCACCACATTTGGAGCCCACCCATACCTCTGACTCTTACTTTTCCAATCCCTCACTTCTCTTGCCACACTGACCTTGCCTTTGCCTCAGGGCCTTTGTACCACCTGCTTGTCTGCCCAATGTTCTCCCAGATAGCCTCTTGAATTGTTTACTTGCCCAACATCTTTACCTGACTTATGTCACAAAAAAGCTTTTCCTAACCAACTTCATAATTAAACAAGACTGTCACCCCATTTTCTAATTCTAGTGATTGCTATTTAATTTTATTATTTGTTTGCTTATTTGTTTGTTTTTTCCCCCAGACAGGGTTTCTCTATGTAACAGCACTGGCTGTCCTGGAACTCACTCTGTAGACCAGGCTGGCCTCCTGAGTGCTGGAACTAAAGGCGTGCGCCACTACCACCCTCTGATTTCTCCTGTCTTAATGGCTCCAAACCAGGCCTTACTTTTCTTCTACACTCATGGTCTAGGCTTGGCCTACAGCAAAGCCTCCTTAAAACACCCGCAGCAGCCCCTCTGAGTCCCATCCCTGGACAGCAAGTACCTTCAGCTACAGGGTGCTCTTTTCCATCAGCTTGTGCCTCGTCAGCCTTGGCTTCAGGGCCGTCACTGGGCACAGATGCGTTGGGCTCTGGGGCAGGGCTGGAGTTGCTGCTGTTCTCCTGTTTGATGGGAGAGGCATCTGCTATGGAGCTCTGGTTGCTGTTTTCATCTGCACAGGAACAGAGCACAGGTTGATATCCTATAGCTGCTGAGGAGAGGGTAGCGTGTACACATGCATACATGTGGGAGGGGGCCCAGCTTTCCCGAGCCTGTGAGGTCAGGGAGTCTGACCAGAGCTAGTCTGATTATCTCCTCCCTACACCTCCCCCACAGGCCCTGGCTAACTAAGGAGGTCCCTGTGTCTGGGGCCTGCCAGACAAAACAGAGAATGGTCCTGGCCTTGACAGGACCACAGGGCTCATGAAAGCACCGTAGCTTTAGCTGCTTGAGGATGAAGCCAGGCAACATATCAGCATGAAGGAGGGGCTCTTGATTCTTCTGGGGGAGTCTGTTTTCTTTAAGGGTGTCGCCCTTGGTAGGCTGACCATGCTCCTGTGGGCTGGGCCACACCCATAAATATATGAGCAGCACAAATTAGAGTCAGCATGTTATCAAAAAAAGAGAACACACAGGACTAGAGAGATGGCTCAGCAGTGACGAGCACTTGCTGCTCTTACAGAGGATGCAGGTTTGGCTGACAGCACCCATGTGGCTGTTCATAACTCCACTTCCAGAGGATCTGACCCTCTACTGCCTCCATACATGTGGCAAACAAACATGAAATGAAAACAAACACATTTTTTTTTTTTTAGACATGGTTTTACTATGTAGCCCTGGCTGACCTGGAACTTGCTATGTAGACCAGGCTGGCCTCAAACTCAGAGATCCACCTGCCTCTGCCTCCCAAATGCTGAGACTAAAGGTGTGTGCCACATTGCCCAGATAAAATATTTAATCTCTCTGGGTAATGGTAGTGTACACCTTTGATTTCAGTACTCTGAAGGCAGAGGTAGGTGAATCTTTGTGAGTCTGAGGCCAGCCTGGTCTACAGAGTGAGTTCCAGAACAGCAAAAGAAAAAGAAAATAATCTTTTTAAAAATATGGAAACACAGAAGACAGGGAATGGGAGGGGATGGAGTGGATCTGGGAGGCTTTATGGGGTGATTATGATCAAAATACATTGCATTCATATATCAAATTCTTAAAAGAATAAAAATATTGAATAATAACAATAAAAAAAACCTTTGGGGTAATGAGAACTGGTCTAGGTGGAGAAGAAACAGGTATTTTGTACAGCTGGCCATGAAATAGTATTACTAAGACATTCCACCTCAGCTCCTGAAACTCCAGGCTGAATTCCTGTTGATGTAAACTAAAGGGAAAGCCGGGCATAGTGGTGCACACCTTTAATTCCAGCACTGGGCAGGCAGAGGCAAGTGGCCCTTTGGGAGGGCAGACAAGGCTATGCAGAGGTAGCAGGAGCACTTTATTTCTTCATGTGTACATGTGTGCCTGCAGGCAATTCTGTGCACCATTGCACACGTGTCCCTGAAACTGGAGCTTATAGGTGGTTGCAAAGTTGTGCTGGAAACAAAGCCCAGGTCCTTTACAAGAGAAGAGCTTTTAGCCACTCTTCCATCTCTCCAACCCTGGGAGCCATTTTTTTATTTTTTAAGATTTTATTTGTTTATTTGTATACAACATTCTGCTTCCATGTATATCTGCACACCCGAAGAGGGCACCAGATCTTATAACAGATGGTTGTGAGCCACCATGTGGTTGCTGGGAATTAAACTCAGGACCTCTGGAAGAGCAGTCGGTACTCTTAACCACTGAGCCATCTCTCCAGCCCAATTTTTTATAAGATTTATTTTTAAAATTTTGTTTTGTTTTTTGAGACAAGGTTTCTCTATGTAATAGCCCTGGCTGTCCTGGAACTCACTCTGTAGGCCAGGTTGGCCTGGAACTCAGAGATCTGACTGCCTCTGCCTCTGAAGTGCCCTTATTTTAATTGTGTGGTAAGTGTGTGTGTGTGTGTGTGTGTGTGTGTGTGTGTGTGTGTGTGTGTGTGTGCGCGCGCGCGGGTCTGTACAAATGAATGGAGATGCCCATTGGAGGCTTTGGATCCCCTGCAGCTGGAGTTAGTTAAACATCCTGACTAGTGCTGGAAACTCAACTCAGGTCCTCTGGAAGAACATCAGGAGTTCTTCACCACTTGAGCCATCTCTCCAGCCTCACCCATAAATTTTTAAAAACTTATTTTATGTGGATGATGCTCTGCTCACACGTATGTTTGCATCTCATGCTGGCACCCACAGGTGCCAGAAGAGGGCATTGGATCTCTTGGGTCTGCAGTTACAGATGGTTGTGAACCAATATTTAGGTGCTGGGAATTGAACCTGGGTTATCCAGAGGAGCAACCAATGCTCTTAACCACTGAGCCAACTCCCGAGCACCTACCCTAACTCCATGAACAACTTTTAAAAAGCATTGCTTTATGGCCAGACATGGTGGCATACGCCTTTAATCCTGGCACTCAAGGCAGAGGCAGATGGATCTCTTTGAGTTCCGCCTACCAAGGAAGATCCTGTCCTAAAACTAAACAAAGGGTTTATGCACTTATTTATTTTGATGTGTATACATTTTGTGTGCAAGGGCACACACCTTGGGTCTTCGCTTTTACACTCTAAGCCATTTCCCCCACCCAGAAATCAATTATAAAAGAGGACTGGCATATGGCTCATAGTAAAACACTTTTCTCCCTTCACAGTGTCCTGGGTTCTAGCCTATCAAAAAAACAAAACAAAACACTAAGGAAGGAGAAATGGGGAAGAATACTAAAGATTAAAGAAATGTAAGAGACCTCACCGGTAAATACTTGTGCCAATTATTTGGGTCTAATTTGGAATTTACCACTATAACACAGTTTGGAACAATTGGGGAATCTGTATATGACCTGGATTCTTATTTAAGTTATTAGGGATTATTGTTTGTTTTTTGGTTTTTCAAGTCAGGGTTTCTCTGTATTGCTTTGAAGCCTGTCCTGGAACTCGCTCTGGAGACCAGGCTGGCCATGAACTCACAGAGATCCCCCTGCCTCTGCCTCCTGAGTGCTGGGATCAAAGGCGAACTACACCAACACCTGGCAATTAGGGATTATTATTAACTTTGTTGGAAGAGATAATGGCACAGTGGGTCTGGGGAAATGTCACCCTTTGGCAACATATGCTGAGATGGGTAGTACAGACTAAACACGCCAAGGTAGGGAGACTGCAGACAACTATCAGGGCTCCACAGACTTCACACCCAAGAGACATGTAGTTTTTATGTAAATTAAGTCAATCTAAAACAATACATTAAAAAGCATGTGGCAATATGGCCCAATGTTCATAAAAACCAAAGCAGGGGGCCAGTGGGGCTCATTACACCGTGTTTTCTCTACAAGGAAACTGATGAAGAGAAGAGAGGTAACGAGGCAGTAGCATTCATTGTTAAGCTGGAAACAGATCTGTCGCCCAGGCTACACTTCCCCTTGTCCTGAACCCCCTTCATGGGCACAGTCATTTTATTTCGATTTTTATTTTTATAGGGGAAAGCATAAACACATCCCCAACTCCCACAAATTACACAGTTGAGTTTCCCGCACTGGGGAGAATCACAGGGCTGATGTGTGAATCAGCAAATCTCAAGTATAATGGAGGAACCCTTGGGAACCACCTTCCGGATCATGATCTCTCCTCTGCCAGGTAAGTATGGCACAGTCATTTTAGACCAAACACTCTATAACATGGCAGCTCACGCTCATGATCCTAGCACTCAGGAGCAGAACCAGGAGGGTTACTGATGATTTGAGATCATCCTGCTCTACGTAGTGAGTTCACGCTAGTCAGGACTTCACACTGACACTCAAATTAAGCAACACCAATCTAAGGCTGTCTTTGTAGATGCTGCTATATGTGGGACCTTGTAAAAGGAGGAGGGCAGAGGTACTCCAAGAGTTCTGGACCTACTATGTGTCACGCACTGAGAAAGAACATTTATAATTATCCCATTATGTTCTGAAAACATGGTCTTGCCATGTGGTACAGGCTATCCCAAAACTCACAGCCTCGAGCCATCCTCTGGCTTCAGCTTTCACATAGCTGGGGGCTACAGATGCACCACCATGCCCAGACACTGCATTTAATCAACAACCCACTGAGGGGTACCTACCTGGTATTGCTACCAAAATTTTTACAGATGGGAGAATTCATCCCTCGGGTTTATCTGCTGTTTCTTTGGGTTTTTTGTTTGTTTTGTTTTGTTTTTTTTTTAAGACAGTCTCATGTAGCTCATACTGTTATGAGAGCAGTGATGACCTAAACTCCTCACCATCCTCCCTCTATCTCCTCAGTGCTGGGATTATGGGTGTGTGCCTCCCATCCGATTTGGACCAACTATCAACCCCTAGTCTCTCTTTACCAACACCTGGAGGGAGCGCCAGGCAGTCACACAGCCCAGCTGACCCTATTTAACTATACTCCAGAATGCTGGTCACATAAAAGCATCCTCTTGACTTGAATATGTACTCTCCAAGAAAGTCTTGAAGATAAAAGTCTTTATCTTCAAGAAAGTCTAAACTTTCCTAGGTCAAGACTCCAATGCACGTGTGATGAAAATTCTGTTAATAAATGACAGTGAACATTAATGTCTAACCAGACAGATGCTGGGGCTGGGGCTGGGCCTGGGAACCGAGATTCACAGCTGACATGGCTGAATCTGTAGACTACAGACACCAGTGTGTGAGTGACCTCCACAGCTCCTGCTGTGCCCTTTCCCCAGCCTTCTGGGACATTCTTGCCAGGCCCACATTTGTCCCCAAGCCTTCATGCTTGGTCACCTCTGCCTTGGTCTTGGTTGTCCATGGGCTAAAATGAAAATGACGGAGAAGAAGGATGCGTTGCTTTATGTCCAGGAGCTGGCTCTTTCCGAATCAGTTCAGGCAGCAAGTCTAGATTCTGTCCACAAGGGCTCTCACATGTCAACTCTAGCACTGGAAGTTATCAGCTTGCTAATGGGGTGATTTGACTTTACCTCTCTGCCTTACTTCTTCATCTGTGAGATTTGCCATGTTACCAGACACTTGGCACATTGTGAAGGTTTCATACATGGTAGCTTGTTAAGATGCCAAGGCTCAGGGCCGGAGACATAGCTTGGCAGTTAAGAGTATTGACTGCTCCTTCAGAGGACCCGAATTCAATTCCCAGCACCCACATGGAAGCTAACTACGATCTGCAACCCTCACACAGACATACATGCAGGTAAAACACCAATGCAAAACAAACAAACCGCGTGCCAAGGCTCTTTAGCGATTGTCTCATCTAATCACAAGAACTTCATGAAGCAGGCATTACCGCTGCATTCTACAGGTTAAAACCAACCAGAAGGCTAGAGGTTACATCACTAACTCAAGGTGGCACAGTTGGGGGAGGTCCTGGGAAAGTTAGAGAGGGGCTACTTCAGAATGCCAGGGAACCAGGCCATATTCCATACCTCACCCTGAAAAGGAAATGAATTCGAGGCTTGAGCTTGGTACTTATCGGATGATGACCTTGAAGTTCTGATTCTCCTGCTCCCTCTCTCAATGTCTGTGATTACAGACCTGTACCCACAGCTTTTTTGTGCAAACCCAGTGAACACTCTGTCAATGGAACCACATCTTCAAACCTAGTTTTTTGTTGTAGTTTTTTTTTTTTTTTGAGACGGGGGTGGGGGGGGTGGGGGGTGTCTCATGTAGCCCAGATTGTTCTCGAACTCCTGATCCCTCTGCCTCCATCTCTAGAGAGCTAGAATTACAGACCCGTGCCACTACATCCAGTGGGATCTTGGTTCTTTGTTCATTAACCAGCAGCAAAAAACCATTGTGTTTTTATGAAGCCAAGTCACTAAGAAATAAGGTACCAGGGAATGGTTAGTTTGAGTAAATGAGGTAGGTGTGTGCTGGATATTGTTACGTCAACTTGACACAAACTAGAGTCACTTGAGAGGAGGGAACCCCAATTGAGAAAAATGTCTCCATAAGATCTGACTGCAAGCCGGGCGTTGGTGGCGCACGCCTTTAATCCTAGCACTCGGGAGGCAGGGGGAGGCAGATCTCTGTGAGTTTGAGGCCAGCCTGGTCTCCAGAGCGAGTGCCAGGATAGCTCCAAAGCTACACAGAGAAACCCTGTCTGGAAAGGCCCAGCCCATTGTGGGTGGTGCCAGCTCTGGGCTGGTGGTCTTGGGTTCTATAAGAAAGCAGGCTGAGCAAGCCATGAGGAACAAGCCAGTAAGCAGCAACTCTCATGGTCTCTGCATCAACTCCCTCCAGGTTCCTGCCCTGACTTCCTTCGATGATAAACAGCGATATGGAAGTGTAAGCTGAATGCTTTTTGATCATGTGTTTATCATAGCAATATTAACCCCAACTAAGACACAGTGTACTTACTGCCTGTGCCTTCCCAGGATGAGGCAGACTGTGTCAGAGGGCATCAGCAACTTGAGAGAGCCACTATTCGTTTTTGACTTTAACTGATCTACTGGATACCACCTTGTTGTACAAAAGGTTTAGAGTGGCCAAAAGCAAACATACATGCATGGGACATCGATACAACTCAGTGGGGAAAGGTGCTGGTCACCAAAGCTTCATGACCTGAGTTTGGTCCCTGGAACCTACTTGGTGGAAGGAGAAAACTATCTTCCAAAACCTCTGACATTGTAGTATGCACATGTCTCCTCGACTCACACACAAAATAGATGCAATAAAAAACTTCAAAAGCAAAAACATTAAAATTAAGATCAAAATCTGGACTCATCCAGTACCTGGGAGGCAGAGACAAGAAGATCACTACAAGTCTGAGGACAGCCTGAGCTACATAATAAATTTTAGACCAGCCTGGGCTGTAGAGCAAAACACTGTTTCCAAAAAACAAACAAACAAACAAACAAAAAACACAAAAAACCAAAAAACACAAAAACCAAAAAAAAACCAAACCAAAACAACAACAAAAATTACCAATACAAGGCTGGCAAATGGCTCAGTAGATAAAGGTGCTTGCCACTGAGCCTAGCGACCTGAGTTCAATCCTTGGGACCCACATGGTGGAGGGAGAGATATGACTCCCACAAGTTGTCCTCTGACTTCCACATGCATGCAATGGCATGTGCACATATGATATATAAATATATGGGGTGGGGTGGCACATGGTTTTAATTCCTATACTCTGGAGGCAGAGGCAGTTAGATGTCTGAGTTTCAAGCTTAGCCTACTCCACACAATGAGTTCTAGGCCAGCCAGGGCTACACAGTGAGACACTGTTCTCCAGAACAAAACAAACAGTAATAAATAATCTAAGGAGAGAGGAGGGAAAGATAAGCACAGTAAACTCTGGTAGGGTGGGGCCAGCCTGGAGACAGGACAGGGTGACCAGGGTGGCTAGAGCATCCATGTCTCCCCTAAGGGATGAAAGCTGTTCCTGTCTTAGCCAGCTGCTTCTAGCACAGTAACAACTAACTTCCCACAACAGCAGTAAAGCAGGGTTTCTGATTTATAAATATCAAAAGCTGCTATAGTTTGAATCTTAAATGTCCCCAAAGGCCCATGAGTTAAAGGGTAAATCCTCAGCTCGGCACAGTCAGAGGCAGAAGAGACTTTAAGAGGTGGGACCCGGGAGATCTTCTGGCTACTGAAGGGGTCCTCTTGCCCCCCTGGGTTTTGAGACACTGTTTCACTCTATAGTCCAGGCTGGCCTAGAATTCACTATGTAGCCCAGGTTGTCCCCAGACTTGCAGTGATCTTCCTGTCTCTACTCCTGGACTGGGATTATAAGGATGCGTCTCCAAGGAAGCCTGTTCCTCTTCCTCTTGTGCCAGCAGCTTTCCCTACCTTGACTGCTCCCACTGTGACGTGCTAACCCACCAGACACCCCAAAACAACGCCATCAACTTAATGGACTAGGCCCTCTGATGCCATAAGCCCAAACGAGCCCTTCCTCTTTCAAACTGCACCATCTCAAGCATCTTCTTACAGTGGCGGAAAGCTAATCATTTTTCACAAAATCTACAGGGTTAAATGTCCACAGTGGCTTTCCTTGTAGGGATGAGGCCACCAGGAGAGGTCTGTTGGGACAGGCTGTACACCTCTTGTGCTTTGGAACAGGCTGGCTATAAGGCTTGTGTGTTTTATGGACATTTCATGGAGCCATAGGGCTATGATTTGAGCCTTTCCACTCAATAAGGCAAGAGAGACAGACCGACAAGGTGAAAACAGGAGACTGGCTATATTATGGCCCCAACCTCACCCCAACGGATGCAATGGACACATGTAACAACTTCTAAAATCAGACAGCCCAGGAAGGTAAGCTGTCAGAGGGCAGTGTCCAGGTTCTTATGGTGACCATGAACTACTCAGAAATCCATTCTGGAGAAAGCAAAAATGGAGAATGAGAAATACAGTCATGGGTCTGGCACATCACACCCCCAAATCTTCCTGGTGGGCAGGGCTGCTGGAATCATCTGTGAGACTGCGCCCCTGGGTGAGCAGAAGGTGTGATCTCTAAGTTTCTGCTTTGTTTCTTGGCTAGGTACGCCAGGGAAAGAAATGTCTCCTCCGAAGAGCTCCTCCTTGGCACAGAGGCCTGGTAGTCTCGCCCAGCCTCCTACCCTTTGCCTGGAATGTGAACAAACCTGCTAGAGAAACAAAAACACAACTTAGGGCTTCCTGAGGCCCAGGCAGGGAAGCTGGCTGTGGTGGGGCTCACCGTGCATGTCCATCATTCCTGGTGACGAGCTGTTCTCTGGAGTGGTAGCCTCTGAGCCACACTTCTCATCCTTGCCTTTCTTCTTATTCTTGTTTTTCTAGAGGAGAAAAAGGGAACAGAAACCCAGTCAGTCAATCACGTACATGTGTGTGCACAGTAGAGGCCCCGGGGAGTGGCATGAATATTTAATGCCATCAAACAGTCAGAACCCCAAGCCTTGGCAGGTTGTCTTTACCTGCATTTGAATGTGGCCCACAAGGTGTCCCGTGCCCACCTTGGAATCAAAGCGTCTCACTGAGACATAATCTCACCTGTCTGTAGGGCTGTCACCTGCAGACAGGCAAACACCCCGGCTAGTAAGAACTTCGTCTTCCAGAGGGAGAAACTATGGGAAAGGCCATGGTCACCATCATGTTGGCGAGGGCAGATATGGTCACAGCAAAGCACAGGTCACTCTTGAGCCCCTTGGGGCTGCCTTTCTCAAAGTGTTGCGAAGGATGAAAAACTCAAAGGAGCAGTGGGGAATAGAGAGGATGCTTTTGGGGTGCTGGGGCTCAAATCCCAGGCGTCACACATACTAGGTGAGTGCTCTGAGGGTGAGCCACACCCACAGCCCCATAGCTCTCAAGGGAAAAGAATCATTTTGGTTTCCATGAGTGATGGTAAAACCTTCCTAAAATAAATCATGGACGGTCTGATTGTTCAAAGTAACAATTACAGAGACTAAGGAGGCTCTCTTTGGATTTTAATCAGAAAGATCTGTGAGGCATGAACATGTTAAAATACCTCAATATCCTCAAGACAAAGAGGAACAGAGAATGTAGCTGCCAGCACAGTTGGGGTGTGTTGAGGGGACTGCATCTCTGTGTGCACTCTGGAAGGACAAACACAAAGTGGGTGCACTGGTACCCACAGGGAGGCAAACTCAAGAAAGGCTGTGTGCATGCAGGGCAAAAGGCAGATTTAGGAAGAGGTATGTTGCAAAATTAATATTTAAATAGGGCTAGAGAGGTGGCCCAGCTCTTAAGGACACTGGTTGTCCCTGCAGAGGACCAAGGTTCAGTTCCCAGCACATATAGTGGCTCACAACCATCTGTAACTCTAGCTCTAGGAGACCCAATGCCCTCTTCTGGCCTCTGAGGGAACTGCATGCATGGGGTGTACATATTTACATACAGACAAAATATCCATGCATGTAAGAAATAAGTCATTTTCCTTTAAAGTAATATTAAAGAAGGTACAAATGAACAGAGGCAGGACACATATACAACTACAGGTCACCTGGGAAGTAACTGCTAACAGGTACTGAGGAAAATGGTATCTCTTACTTGTATGTGTGTGGGGGGGGGGGGGTAGAGGGAGGTGGCACCATGCATATGTGGAGGCCAGAGGAAACTTTTGGGAATTGGTTCCCTCATTCTACCACGTGGGTTCCAGGAATCAAACTCGGGTGGTCAGGCTTGGTAGCAACTGCCTTTACTACTGACCATTGTAGACACTTCCAACACCAGAATCCTGTGGTTTGAAAAACACAGCCTCGCCGGGCGTGGTGGCGCATGCCTTTAATCCCAGCACTCGGGAGGCAGAGGCAGGTGGATCTCTGTGAATTCGAGGCCAGCCTTGTCTCCAGAGCGAGTGCCAGGATAGGCTCCAAAGCTACACAGAGAAACCCTGCTCGGAAAAAAAAAAAAAAAAAAAAAAAAAAGAAAGAAAAACACAGCCTCACACACGCCAGGCAAACATTCTACCATGGAGCTACACCCTCAAAGCAAAATTCACTCTTTCAAAGAATGTACTTCAGCCTGTAATCCTAGCATGACAGAGACAGTAAGAAAGAGAATTCAAGACCAGCTTGGGCTGTATAGCAAGACCTTGTCTCAAAAAATATAAAATAAAATGAAATAATGAAAGCCAAAATGTACACTTCAGAGTTAGTAGGGCCATTGTCATTCAAATTTCCCAGCTATAATTCTATAACAGGAGCTGGTGAGATGGCACTTGCTGCCAATTCTGAAGATCTAAGCTGAAGCCAGGCATTGGTGGCACACGCCTTTAATCCCAGCACTCGGGAGGCAGAGGCAGGCAGATCTCTGTGAGTTCGAGGCCAGCCTGGTCTCCAGAGCTACGCAGAGAAACCCTGTCTCGAAAAACCAAAAAAGACAAAAAAACCCCAAAGTTAGCTGTATCCCTGGAACCCATGTGGTAGAGAGAACTGATCCCCACAAGCTGTCTCCTGACTTCCACTCAGGTGCTAAGCTTGTACACACACACACACACACACACACGCACGCACGCACGCACGCACGCACGCACCAAATAAAAAGGAAGTAACATTTGAATTTTGACGTGTTTTGCTTATTAGAAAGAATGAAAACTTCAAACTCACAGAGATCCGCCTACCTCTGCCTCCCAAGTGCTGGGATTAAAGGTGTGCTCTATCATTGCCTGGCTCCTAATTGAATATTTTCTAAAACCATAAAGCTGGCCCCTCCTCTACGCCATGCAGATTGCTGGTCTGACCTTCATTGATTCTAAAGTAGCTGTCTGGGGTGGGGCCCAGGAATCTGCATCTTACCCAAATACTCAGCCCTAGAGAAAGAGGGGTTAGGCAGCACACTCCTGTCATGGCTCAGAGGGACTCAGCATTTCTGGAACACTATGCTATGCTAAATATTCTCCAGGCGACACAGTGCACACATTCTGGGTACAGAAACCATAAGCTAGGCATGGCTCCTCTACACAAGTGGGGGGGGGGCTCAGTGAGGCATACAGCCTCAGGTTAGCCAGGGCTTGTCTGTCTGACTATAGTCAGTGTTCTTTGCCCAACTGGGAGCTGTCCCGTCCTTCCCACGGCCCATATATTACACGTTGCCCTGGATCATATTCCACTTGGCACTTCCCTGATGTCTGTTTTATGCTATTCTATAATTATCTTCCCCAAACGAGATTAGAAATTCCTTGAGAGCAGGGACCACGTCTCCTCAGATACAGCCAGCATTTCTACACCACCTAATGGCCCAGGCAGGTGCTGGAGCCACAAATTGTCTCCGAGGACTAGGGATGCTCTTTGTCCAAACCTTGGTCCCTTTATGGTAAGAGAGAACTTGGTGGCTTCAGAAACCCAGGTCAAAATGAGAAAGGTTGCTGGTCACCTAAGTTCTCAAATCAATACCAGCCTCTGTTTCCCCATGCTCCGAACCCTGGTAAGCATGTGACCTCAGCCCTGACTAGAGTCCCTACACTCAAGGGGCAGGTTATTGAAGATGAGTCAGAGAGGCAAGCACCTCGAAAGGGAGCTTAACCTCTGTCTTTACTGAGGAAGCTGCTGCCCCATAACAAGACGTATCAACCATGACCATGTTGCTCCTTGAGGCAGCTGGAGTCAAACACTCATCTTCTCAGAGGAGGGTGCCAAGTGTGGGTAACCCGGGCAGGGGCAGGCATGCAGAGGACCATAGTGCAAAAGCCTTTTGGTAGGAAGTGGGTTGGCCACTTGCAAGCACCCTCTCCAGGACACAGCATGGTCACCGCTGTCAGCATGGTCCCACTCGTCTCCCTTGATCTTCCTAAGCCCCTCTAGAGAGTGGTGCAGGCATCCCTACAGCAAGTTCTCTCACTCCTGGTCCACCAACAGCCCCTTAGAAGGTGCTCCATAAACAGAGAACACACACATCTGAAAATTAGGGGGACTTGAGTTCAAGTCTCCACTTCGACATAACTGTATGCATGACTCTGGGGGGAGTGGGTGTACCCTCTTAGAGATCATGTCTTCCCCTTGTAAAGAGATTTTAAAAGACAGGAAGAAAGAGGGTGGTATGAAGCATGAGCCGGGACCTGGCTTATGGATGGGTGTTCAGGAATGGGGCCACAGGGAAGGCAGAGGCTTGGTGTAACTAGGTACCACACTGCCTGTTCCTACATAAGAGTACACAAGTGGGCCGGGCGTTGGCACACACCTTTAATCCCAGCACTTGGGAGGCAGAGGCAGGCAGATCTCTGTGAGTTTGAGGCCAGCCTGGTCTACAGAGAAAGTTCCATGATAGACTCCAAAGCTACAGAGAAGCCATGTTTCAGGAGGAAAAAAAAAAAAAAAAAAAAAAAAAGAGTACACAAGGTGCCAGGGGGAGTAAGCCCTATATAAAAATGTGTCTCTTCATACAGAGGACAACTTTCAAGGGACATCCCCCTGTCACTGAGGGCCAGATAGGACTGTAGGGGCTAATGACACAGTTCAGTAGGCTTTCTAGGCCTAGGCTGGGCTTTGTGCCTTCCAAGTAGTTTGGCTTTAGGTCCCCAGGCCAGTGGATAGAGATGACAGCCTCTTCTCCCTGCAGTGTGGAGGTCATGCTGGGTAGGGAATGAAGACATGACAGCCCTATGTACTCACGTCATCAACTTTTGGCTCCGTCACAGGAACCCACTTGTAGATTCGTAGGGATGTGTCACCAACAGTCACCCATTTCTTCTCCCTGCAGGGAATGAGGAAGAGCCCATGACCAGGGGGCTTTGGACAAGGACTCTGATTATGGGGAGGGTGGCAGAGGTCACAGCTACAAAGACATGTCTGTGTAGCCTAGGGGCTAAGACAACAAGCTTTGATGGATCACACAGATATGGCTGGAATCCCAGCTTGGTCCTTGACGGCTGGGGCCCCTGGGAAAGCCCTTGGCTTTATGTAAAAGAGAAAGCAAGCAATGGCCCTGCCCTCCTGGAAGCTTCCCTTCCTAACAGTGGGGGGTGGGGGAGCCAGGACAGGACATTGAGAGGTAGGCTGTGCCTGGCCTTGTGGGGATGGATCCTAGGCACCTATCCTTTAGCGGAGGCTTCACATAGACCCCTGATCACCTGGGTTCTATATTCCCATAGGACAGAATCCAAGTGCCCAGCTGAGAGAGATGGGTATACAGATGAGAAGGAGAAAATTACAGGCTGTGAGAAAGGAAAGGGTGACTAGTTTCATCAAGGATAATAACTGTGCCCTCGGGGCTGGAGAGATGGCTCAGAGGTTGAGAGCACTGACTGCTCTTCCAGAGGTCCTAAGTTCAATTCCCAGCAATCACATGATGGCTCACAACCATCCGTTATGAGATCTGGTGCCCTCTTCTGGTGTGCAGATGTACATGGAAGCAGAATGTTGTATACATAATAAATAAATAAAATCTTAAAAAAAAAATAACTCTGCCCTCTCCAAGCCACTGCCATTTGCTAGACGATTATTGTGAGACGCTGTCCCTTCTTGTCCTAAATATTCAGAGGCCATGTACCTGCACAGGGTAGGTACAACTTGGGGAGAATCACCAGGGGCGGCGGTGGGGTTTGAGCCCCAACAGTGTGGGTTCTGGCTTGGCCATCTCAGGAGGAGGCAGCCTGAAGTTGCACTGAGTTCAGAAAGGAACCCAAGTGATTTGAGCAACCACATGAGGTGAGAGGTCAAGGCTAGAGGAAGAGGCAACAACTTCAATGACAAGAGTCCCAAAGCCGGCCTAGAGAGATGGCTCAGAGGTTAAGAGCACTGGCTGCTCTTCCAGAGGTCCTGAGTTCAATTCCCAGCAACCACATGGTGGCTCACAACCATCTGTAATGAGATCTGGTGCCCTCTTCTTTCCTGCAAGCATACGTGGAGGCAGAATGTTGCATACATAATAAATAAATGAAATCTTAAAAAAAAAAAAAAAAAAGAGTCCCAAAGCTACCTAGGTGATATGAGGACCTTGGCTTCTCCACTCAAACTTTACCTACTGTCTTCCCCTCATATGTGACTGTGCCACATTGCAGTCTTTACCAGGTCACAGCTGAGGCTTTGGGCAGCGGTGTGCTCGTGTGAGCAAGTGCATGTATGTGTGCTAACCAAACCATGCACCTCCATCCATAAACTCTGCCCACTCAGGTCGCCAAGTTCCTGCCAGCCACGGCCAGGATTTTGTTGTTAAAGGCGACCATTTCTAATTGCTTCCATGTGCTAAGCACTACACCCACATACTCTGATGTTTACATGGCCATGTGTGGCAGCAGGTGTCACCTTCCCATCGACAGATCAAGGAAGTGAGACCCGGAGGAGAACACATAACTGCTTGGAGAGGATCCAAACCCTCGGCAGAGCATCCGTCAGGCCCCGCCCATGCGCCTTTGGGCTGGGAGAGCAAGGAGACAGATGTCTATCTTCCATCCCTCTCCTGCCTCCTGAAGGCAGAGCGCCTAAGCCACAACAGCATCTTTCAATCTCCACTCAAAATACCCAGAAGGTAGCTGGAGGGATAGGGACAGGGAACAAAGTCAGTGACAAGTAGAGAATAATCCTGATGGCCACTGTGTACTAGAGGCCAAGCTATATGACCCCTCCCCGCTCTCCTTTCTCTGAGATTACTAAAAGGGAGGAACACATCTTACCGATGAGGAAACAAGCAGCCCAGCAACTTTTATCATGGTCATGGTCACATAGACAATATGTAGTAAAACAAAGAGTGAATATAGGTTTTGATGCCAGCCAGAGTCCACTTTCTGGTATTGTGCTGGCCCTAGACAGAAAAGTTCATTCTAAAGACCACCTGGGGACAGAAATTTCTAGAATCAAAAGGCCAAAGTCACCCAATTGGTACACACAAGCAAGCCCTTGACTGACTTCCTTGGTCTGAGCTTTAGTAAAACAATCAATTCAAAGTTGGAGTATGTTAATTTTACTTTTTTTATTTAAGTGATTAACTTGAAACAGAAAGATCATGGTTCAGGTTGAAGAGCTCACCAGAGTTCTTTCTGGGCCTCCCAAGAGGACAGGAACCAGGTGAATGTCTGAAGTTATCGGCATTATGGGCCACCAGCAACACCCTGGCTCCTTCACCCCCAGTGGATGACCTCGTCACTGGTCACCTCAGAGACAGAAATAATCTGTAGCACTATTACTAGGTGTGGACACTGAGGAGACAGAGGCAAGAGTTATACACTTGACTTGGGAGGTGGGCATGATGGTATATAATTCTAGTAACCTGCGATCCCCAGCACTTGGGAGGCCGAGGCAAGATAATTGCTAACTCTAGGTCCCAGGTGGTTCTAGGCTACATGGTGAGATCAATAATAATAATGACAATAATAATAGGGGCTGGTGAGATGGCTCAGTAGGTCATAGGTAAGGGTGCTTGATGACTTTACATCCTCAGAAATGGCATGGTGGACGATGACCTACTCCCACAAATTGGCCTCTGACAGCCACAAGAGCATCATAGGCCATGGGAGAGCTCTCTCTCTCCCCCCTGCCCTCTCTCCATCTCTCTTGTTGTACAAGCACAAACACAAAATAAATAAATATAAAAGAATTAAAAAAACAACAACAAACTCTAGCACTTGGGAGGCTGAGGCAGGTGGATCTCTGGCCTACAGAGCAAGTTCCAAGACAGCCAGAGCTACAGAGAAGGGGGGGGGGGCGGAAGAACCGACCTTCGGGATTGATCTTTGACCTCTGACCTGGGACTTGGTCCTTGGCCTCCCAGGAAGCCAGACAGAGCTCTCACAAAGATGCTGGCTCAGGGGAGCAGCTCCTACAAACACCCCAAGCCCATCAATGGGGGAACACACACAGCTGGCTGCTCCCACAATGAGGTTACTAGAAGACATTCCTATTACCTTACAGCAAGGCACATCTTGTTTACCGTCATAGTACTTTTCAAAAGTTGACTCAATTGCCAAAGTAGATGAAAGAATGAAAGAAAGGGGGAGCCATAAAAATCCAGATTTTTGGCTACTCTGAAAACACGCTCTGGGGCCCATATGCCCCTGGAAGTTACAGTTTGCTCCAGATGGCTCACACTGGCTCTGCCCCAGCCCCACCTCTCGCCACCTGGAGGCGTTCACATGTACCACCAGGCTGCAGCTCAACCTAGCCACAAAACTACTCTACACTGAGACGAGTCCACCTGCCTCCATGGCCCCTGAAAACCAGCTTCCCTCCTGTCTCCCAGAATTGTGTCCCTGAGATGAAAGGCTGAAAGCAAGGTCCCAGATGTGGGCATATAGCTCCAAAGTTCTTCCCCAGCTCAGGCTCTTACATAAACTACAGTAGTGCATCTCAGATTCTCAAGGCCAAGGTAAATTCCCAGTGTTCTACTGGGTCTTGGTCCAGTGTGCCCCATGGGTCCCTGCCTACTCCAAAGAGCAATTCACACTCAACACAGGACTAGTCTTTGTCACCCTGGGAGACTTGTCCTCATCCTAATCAGGTAAATCTGGTTGTGCTTCAGAAGGCCTCTCTCAGGGATGGATAGGAAGCCCCCACTCTGTCTCTGTGGCCAGTTCCTAACGAACCCTTGGACCTAGTGCTGAAAGGTCCTGGACCAATGCCTACTACGAAGCTCTGACCTCCCTTTATCTTTCCACTCACGCTGGGCCTCCTAAGCCTGGCCCAGTTTCCCAAAAAGGCACCAACCATTTTGTCCTCTTTCAGCCATCTTCTGGCCACCTCACACCCCACCAACCTGCTCTGTGGGGACACCAGACAGAAAAGAGAAATAGTTGCTGGCTGTGGGTAGGGAGGCCATAGCGCACACTGGCTTTCTCTGCAGAGCGATGGAAAGGTAGAGCTGGCCAAGTGGGTATGAGAAGAAATACCACCCTAGGCTTTCAGGCTGAAGAGATGCCAGACACCTCAGCTCTCCTCTGGTTAAAAAACAGAACGACTCATTGATTTTGAGTTTTTCAGATAAATGGATAACTTTTCCTTATGTGTCGGTATGTGTATGTCATGGGATATACTTACGCAAAAGGTAGGTGTGTGTGTGTGTGTGTGTGTGTGTGTGTGTGTGTGTGTACAGGCTGAAGTCAAAACCCAGAGCCCTGTGCATGTTAAGCTCAATTCCACCACTAAAGCATTAATCTCAGCAGAAAATTTCATTTACTTTTGCTTTTTTGAGAGAAGCTTGAATGTAGCCCAGGCTAACCTTGAACTCACTATGTAGCTGGCCTTGAACTCCTGATTCTTCTGCCTTTACCTCACAAATGCTGAGATTATAGGCATGTACAAGGGAAGAAAGGTTGCTTTTTTTTTTTTAATCGTGTTGCTATTTATCTGAAATTCAAATTTAGTCAGGTGTTCTGTATTTTCATTTGCTAATTCTGGCAACCCCATGTTCAGTCAGTGGTGAAATGCATGGTTGGTGGCCACAGTTAATAAACAGCCCCAAAGCCTTCAGGGTCGATGGAAAGACTGTTGTACAGACAGGGAAAGACCAGATTCTGCGACTCAAGGAAGTCCTCTTCATTTTTGTTTAAAAATGGGAGGGAAGCAAATCCAAAATTTCTAGAAAGTTCACCTTACATAAGGACATTTACAATGACTCCTGTGTACTCTGGTGACTTCACCTGACTAGTCTGTCGGTCCTCAACAGTTCAAGAAGGCGAGGGGGCACCGAATCCCCGGGGTTGCCAGGGTTAGAGAAGTGAGTTTCATATTCTGCCCAAGGTCACAGCAAGGAAGTGAAGTAGGAACTTCCCAAAGCCTGAGGTCTTTGGAGGTCATGATGTTCTTATTTCCCCCAAAACATAGGGAAGAAGGCAGCCGCATCCCCCATTCCAATCCCAGGCTTGGCAGGCTGGGGACTGGCCAGGATGGAAGCCTCCAGGCCTGCTGCTCTGGGGCCCACAGGGTGGAAAGCCCCATCCCTCCATCTGCCCGCCCCGCAGAGCAGCTGGCAGACCCAGCCGCAGCTGTCACTGCTCCAGGACCAGAAAGGCAGCTTACACCGGCCCCTTTCTACCCTCCAGGAGGGTGACAGACAGAAGTGACTCACGCCCTGATATCAGTTCTTTCTTTGCACCAGGACTGAGGCAGGGGAGGGGGGGCACCTCAGCCTTCCCTTGAGAGTCCCACAGGAGAGGGGGCACTGTGTTGTTTTCCTCTGTGTTTTGGCCTGCAGCTGTTTCTGCCATTTTTAAATGGCTCCAGTTGGGCACTGGGCGCCTTGCTCAGCAGGGGAGCTCCCGGCACCCAGGACTTGGATCTCAACTTTGGAAAGCCTCCCCTTCTCACGGTTGTGAAAATTCTTTGTCCCACTGGAGCCAAACCCAGCCCACGGCAGGCATCCGGCCATCCGAAGACAGCCCTTTCCATAGGAGGCCCGGGAGCACGTGGACTTTATTGATTTTTCTCCTTGCCTTTTTTTTGTTGGGTTTCACTCTGAAAGGACAGCTAACTTGTGACACCACCAGACCTGAGACAGGCCCCCGAGTAGTGTTTTTTTTTTTTTTTTAAAGGCAATAACAACAGCGGCGTTACTCAAGAAATGACACCCCCCAAAGAAACAGCCTGCAGCGGGGCCTGGCCAGTTCCTATAAAGGACGGGACCAGCCCACGGCCGCTGACACTTAGGGGCACCCTCGCGGCTGCTCGTCTCCCTCTCGGACCCTGATGAAGCCGTGAGAAAAAAAAAAAAAAAAAGACATAATAAAGTTGAAATTGGGGAGCAGGGAGTTTTCAACAAGTCTGACCCAACCTGGAGGTGGACTACTGGCGCCTCCGGCCTGGCCTCTAGGGCCTCCTGGGAGTCAGATCCCGACGAGGCCCGTGAAAATGTTCCATCCTGCTAATTATAACGAGGCCACGCCGGGCACGATCTAATTTGAGCTTGAAAAACACGCACGGCCCACACCGAATCTCGCGGTCCCCTCCTCCTCCCCCAGTGCAGAGAACAAAAACAACGGTCGCTCGCTCTCTCCGCAAAACAAACACCAGCTCCAGCTCGGAGAAGGCAGACACGGCCCAGGACTTGGCTTCTGGCAGCAAACATCGCGTCCCCCGAGCTCCGGGTGCCGCGCGGAGCGGGTGGGAGCCGCGGGTGCCCCGCTCGCCAGCCGCGCCACCGCCTTCCCAGCGCTCGCCCCCATCTTCCTTCCTCGCCCGGAGCCCTCGCTCCAGGCTGCCCAAAGCGCTAAATTTAAACGGCTCGCGCTCTGCAAACTCCGCAGACTCGAGGGCGCCGAGGCCCGGGAGGCGGGGAGCTGCGGGCGGGTCGGGTCGGGGCGTGGGGTGTGTGTGTGTATGTGTGTGTGTGTGTGTGTGTGTGTTTTGGGGGGACACCGGCGCCGCGCCGCCCCGGGAGGAGACGGCGGCCCGCTCCGCGCCGCACAATGGAGCTCGCGCTCTGCCCGCCGCCACCGCCGGCATCACGGCCCCGGCGCGCGGGAAGCCGCTTTCATGTGACTTGCACAAAAAAACGAAATGGCTTCTGGGGCCGGCCGCGAACCCCCCTCTCCCGAGCTCCGAGCTCCGGGTTGCAGCCGCCGTCGCCTTCGCCGCCGCTGCCGCTGTCGCCGCCGCCGCCGCCGCCGCCGCCAGGTGGGCGACCCCGCGCCAAGCACACCTGGGCAGCGGACGCAGCCCCCGCGGGGCGCAGGTGACCCGGGCCGCGCGTCCTCGCCAACTCCGGGCCCGGGGCCGCTGCGCCCCGCGGTTCCGTGAGCTGGGTCCGGGCTAGCCAGCGGCCGTGGCGCGGTGCAGCGAGCCGGGGCGAGCGAGAGAGCGAGCAGGCGCCTCGGCTTACCATTTGCGCACTTTCTCGATAGCCGCCATGACCCTCTTGATATCATCTTTGGCCCGGCTCCTGGTCTCGGCTCGAACCGACCTGCCCGACATGGTTCTGGCGGGGAGGGAGAGAGAGAGGAGAGAGAGAGAGGCTGGGGGAGCGCGCCCGCCGGGTCCTGCTCGCCACACTCGCCCGCTCTCTCACTCGCGCACAGACACACACTCACACACATACGCGCACACACAAAGCCTGGTGCCGCCGCGCGCCCGGGGCCCAGTGCGCAAGCGCCGGGCGGCAGCTGCACAGAGCGAGGGGGAGCGGCGCGGCCGCCACTAGTGCGGCCTCCGGGCGCCGCCGCCCTCCCCGGGGAGCCTCGGGGACCTCACCCAGGGAAACGATCAGGGATGACCGCGACCTCCCAGCACGCGGGACTGGCCCGCGCGCCGACTCCCCCGGAGGCCGCGGATGTGGTGGGAACCCCTCCCCCCAAGACACACACCCTGGGGATGGCAGACAGGAGGCCGTGGGTGCCCTGGCCTTGGGTTGGTGGCCTCGGGTGCGATCGTGCAAGTTACTTGTCGGGCGCTTGACTTCTCAGAGTTGGAGGCGGTGGTTCCGGACTCGTGATCTTGGAAAGAGTTGAGGTGCCGGTTTCTGGCCAGCTAGCTGCCTTGTTGAAATGTGCGAGCTAGGACGTCTGCCTCACCATGATCAAACTAGGGTCGCAGTTTAAGGTGCCAGAGGCCGGTGGCTGTAGGCATTGTCGCAAGGCTTCCTTTTCCTTGGAGATAAATTGTCCCAGTCGGGGATAAAGCTCGCTGGCGTAGGTCACAGGACCACAAATTAATCTTAAACGGCTCCTGGTGGAAGCGCAGTTTACTGACCGGGAGCAGCTGGTAAACTGGACTGGTCCAACTCAGAAAGACTTTTGAGGGGCTGTTCCCGATCCCAGGACAGAACTAGGTGGCAGAATCTACTGCGGTCAATTAGGATAGGGACAGATAGGTAGGCAGCTGAGGCTAAACCGACTGGACCAGAGCAAATGCTTGCCCAGGTGGATGCTGGGAAAAGAGATGACCTAATGTGAGCAAACCAGTGCCTGGAGAAGAACTAGCCCAACTCAAGTCATTTCACAGGTGGGGAAACTGAGGAAAGGAGTTATTCCAGGTTGCAGCCATGAACTTCTTCTGTGACGGCATTGATTGTGTTACCCCCTAAAGTTTGGGGACGGTGCTGGGGTCTGGTAGAGAGAGCTAGCGGAGAATGAGAACAAAATGTATGGGCTTTCCCCCCAAGCACATCATTTTACCATTTCAATCACATGGCCCTAATGTGAAAAATAAAAATAAGAACAGTAGTCCGGCATGGTGGCCTACTCCTTTAATCCCAGCACTTGGGAGGCAGAAGCTGGCAGATCTCCGTGAGTTCAAGGCCAGCCTGGCTTATGTAAGGAATTCCAGGCTAGCCAGGACTAAATAGTGAGACCCTGTCTCTAAATAAATAAATAAATAAATAAATAAATAAATAAATAAAATCAAACACCCAGGTTGTGGTGGTGCACCCCTTTAATCCCAGCACTCAAGGCACAGGCAGGTGGGCCTCTGTGAGTTTGAGGCCATCTGGGCCTATAGAGTGAGATCTAGAATAGAGAAACCCTGTCTTGAAAAGCAAAATAAACAAAAAACTAAAACAATTATGTTAGAGAACCATTCTGAGTGCTGGATTGGAAAATATGCCATAAATCAGAAGTCTCATAATTTTGACCCTCAGTTCAATTCCCTGCTTGGGCCTGAGGGAATTAGTTTTTGTTTAGTGCTAGACAAGTGCTGTTCCATAGTTCCCACATAGAATGTGTGTGTGTACATGTGTATGTACATGTATGTATGTATGTATATACTTTAAAAATAAGACATAAACAAATCCACACATCAGGTCAGCAAGACAGCTTAGTAAATGCACTTGTAGCCAGGTGATGGTGGCACACACTTTTAACCCCAGCATTTGGGAGGCAGATGAAGGCAGATCTCTGTGAGTTTGAGGCCAGCCTAGTCTACAGAAGGAGTTCCAGGACATGCTCCAAAGCATGTTACACAGAGAAATCCTGTCTCAAACAAACTATATACATATATACATACATACATTTGCAGTCAAGCCTGAAGACAAGAGTTCAATTCCCAGAACCCACATTGTGGAAAGAGAGAACTGACTCCTGAAAGTTGTTCTGATTGCCACATGTTTACACACACACACACAAAAAAAAACCAAACAAACAAAAAAAAACCAAAAACTGAAATGTAAAAAAAAAATTAAATACAAATACCAATTGATGAATGGATGTCTTTATACACAGTGGGATTATGTAGCCATGAATAATAAAAGGAATACCCACACTGCTAAACATGCTTGAAAGTATGCTAATGGGAAGGTATGGGTATACAAGGTAGACGATTGTATGACCCCACTTACATGAGCTATCTAGACTAGGCAGGGGCTGAGGGGAGAAGAGAATGATGGCTAATGGGTGTGGGTTTTCCCTCCTAATGAAAGATTTCTAGAACTACATAGAAGTGAATGTCCCATGTCACTGAATTGTACTTTTTTTAAAAAGATTTATTTTATTATTATGCATACAGTGTTCTGTCTGCATGTATATCTGCACATCAGAAAAGGGCACCAGATCTCATTGCAGATAGTTGTGAGCCACCATGGGGTTGCTGGGAATTGAACTCAGGACCTCTGGAAGTGCAACCAGTGCTCTTAACCGCTGAGCCATCCCTCCAGCCCCGAATTGTACTTTTAAATGGTTACAATGCGCTGGGCAGATGGCTCAGTGGTTAAATGCTGGCAACGAAAGCACAACTACTAGAGTTCATATCCCCAGAACTCATAGATAAATGCTGGTAGACATGACAACTGGCCTGTAATTCCAGCCTTGAAAGGCAGAAATAGGAGAGCCACAGAAAAAGTTAGCTAGTGAGACTAGCCATACTGGCACGTTCTGGGTTTGAATGAGAGAGCCTGCTTCAATAAACAAGGTAGATAGAGGATGATTCCACGTCAACTTTTGGCCTCCACATGTATGCACAATCATGTATGTGCATGTGCACCAATACCATGCCTGTAAACATGTATACACAGCATACATGCTGACCCCCTCCACACACATTAATGAAAATGGAAAAAGGAGAAAAGTGGTTATAATGGTCAGTGTCAATGCTACATCAATTTGACTATCATAAAAAGAAATCTAAATTCATTAGATCCAGCCAAAGTTCTGCAAAATGGGCCCCCAGTTCACACAGCAGCAGCTAGAGCTGAGCAGCCAGCCCTTGCCCTCCAGACTGCTCAGGTGACCAGTTTGTTCACCCAGCCACCTGACTCATTTCTGTTTGCTGTCTAGCCCCTGCAGGTATTTGTGGTTTTGATCCCTGATTAAACCATAAAGCTTTCTACAAATGTTCTCTTTAAATCTACTATGTCATTTTTTATAGTTTCCTGTCCCTGCAGATATTTTTAAGCTTCATTCTTTCAACAAAACTCGGTTGTTTTATAGTATGTGTCTGACGACTCTAATGTTTCTGCTATGTATTGCTCGTGGTGATGCATTTCCTTATTACATGCCTAGCTCTCTCTGACTAGCTCAGACTCTGTTTTATTTCTTCTCCTTCCTTCTTTTCCCCCTCTTAATCCTCCTTCCTCCTACAGGGTCTCATATAACCCAGGCTAGCCTTGAACTTACTAAGTAGCTGAGGATGGCCTTGAATTCCTGAGGCTTGTGACTTCACCTCCCAAGCACTGGAGTTGAAGCATGAGTCACCATACCCGGTGGGGCTTAGATTTTAATTTTCTGGGCCCCACAGAATCATTCAAAGTCAAGTTCAAATGTGCCAAAGCAACCACAACAGTGACAAAGCTGTGCTGTTTCCTGGGAATTTGCTTTTTTTTTTTTTTTTTTTTATGGAATGGGCTAGGTATCTCTTCAGTTTTGTTCATATCATCCCAGAAAGGCTGTTGCTGCTATTGTTGCCTAACATACTGCTATTATTGATCTTTTTTTTGTTTTGTTTTGTTTTGGTTTAGTTTGGTTTGGTTTTTTGATACAGGGTTTCTCTGTGGCTTTGGAGGCTGTCCTGGAACTCACTCTGTAGACCAGGCTGGTCTCAAACTCACAGAGATCCACCTGCCTCTGCCTCCTGAGTGCTGGGATTAAAGGTGTGCACCACCAACACCCGGCTTATTATTGATCATTTTATACAAATAAAAATTATATGCTTATACACACAAATATATATATTGAATTCTTGGAAAAATTTTAAAGGATTTATTTATTATATATACAGTGTTCTGTCTGCATGTATCCCTGCATGCCAGAAGAGAGCACCAGATCTCATTCCAGATGGTTGTGAGCCACCATGTGATTGCTGGGAATTGAACCCAGGTCCTCCGGAAAACCTGAGAGTGTTTTTTTTTTCCCCAGACAGGGTTTCTCTGTATTGTTTTGCAGCCTATCCTGGAACTAGCTCTTGTAGACCAGGCAGGCCTCAAACTCACTGAGATCTGCCTGCCTTTGCCTCCAGAGTGTTGGGATTAAAGGCTTTTACCACCAATGCCTGCCCCCTGATAGTGTTCTTAACCACTGAGCCAGCTCTTCAGCCCCAAATCCTTGGAAGCTTTTAGCTATCAACTTTGGGGAAAAAAATCCCAATTTATCCCTGCTGCTGGGCGTTGATGGTACACGCCTTTGATCCCAGCACTTGGGAGGCAGAGGCAGGAGGATCTCTGTGAGTTCGAGGCCAGCCTGGTCTACAGAGTGAGTTTGAGGACAGCCTCCAAAACAATACAGAGAAACCCTGTCTCAAAAAAAAAATAAATAAATAAACAAAAAGAAACACTAAACTTATTTTTCCCCATTTGTACAGGGGTAACACAGTATGTAAAGTCTTATCTATGTGGGCTTGATTATATAAATTAATAGTTTCTAAACAAACAAACAAACAATCATGCCCAAAGCTAATAGGTACCACAGTGTTAGAAGTTCGCTTCCCTACTGTGTGCCATCTAGCCTCTTCTCAATTTCTTGGCCTTAAGATGTTTCCAAATACTTTCTTTTTAAATTTTAATTACTTTATTTAGAGGGGGACTTAGAGGGTTTTCTCCTGCCACTATATGGGTTCTGGGGATCAAACTCAGGCTGTCTGGCTTGGTGACAGGTGGCTTTACTTGCTGAGCCCTCTTGCTGACTCAAATACTTGCTTAGTTTTTGTTTTTATCTTTTAGAAACAAGCACTCACTATAGAGCTCAGGCTGGTCTCAAACTTGTGATCCTCCTGTGATAGTCTACTGAGTATTGGGATGACACATATGTAGGTGTCTGGATCCCCTTCTTGCCCCCTTTGAAACTTTCAGCTTGAGGGTCAGTCTAACTATGGACCAAAAACTACAAGTCAAGTTCTCCACAAACATTAGCCTCCTAGACAGGTTAAGAATACAAGATGATCCGGGAGGTGGTAGCATATGCCTTTGATCCCAGCGCTCAAGAGGCAGAGGTGGGCAGATCCGAGGCCAGCCTGGTCTACAGAGGGAGTTCCAGGACATGCTCCAAAGCTACACTGATAAATCTTATCTTGAAAAACAAAGCAACACACAAAAACAAAGTGTTAAAAGAATACAAGATGATCTCTGGACATACAGAAGTTTGTCACTGCTGGTGTCAAATGTCTTCCTGACTCTGTGTCTTGTCTTTAAGATGAAGATACACTAACACTTGCCACCTCACAGGGTCACCTGAGAATGAGACAGTTTTGTTTAAGTGCTTTCGTGTGCCAGAAAGTATTTGCTAAACACGGGACCCATGGGATTGCTGGCATCATGAAACCCCACCCAGGAGATTGAAGTCAAACTCCTCTTTTCTGGGTTGCTAAATTCAACTCTCCATGTCTGCTGTTAGGCATCCCTCCAGGGTGGAGGCTGCAGTGTTCACCACTGCTGGGTGGAGGAGGTTTCCATCTCGGGAATAGTGCTCTCTGCCGCTTAGCAACTCACCAGTGTGGTGTTCACAGACAGAGGTGCTCTGTGGTTTGGGGAGTAGGACATTAGTAGGGAGTAGGCCCAGCAAAGCGGGGGGGGGGGATTAAGGAGAAAGTTCCAGCCAAATATTGTCCCTTCCTCAAACAGGAACAAAAAGGCCACACTGCTGATGAAGCAGACCCAGTTGAGATCATCTTCCTCCTTTCACAGAAAGCAAACACCTAAACTATGTAGCAAGCTTTCTTTTGGACCACCAAACAGCTCCCAAATCATGACACAGAGACTTATTAGTTATGGGTGCTCGCCCCACTAAATCTTATACTCTTAACCTGTTTCTCTTCATCTACATCTTGCCTCGGGGCTTTTTGCCTTTCTTTCATTCTGTATGTCCTACTCAATGTTTGGTTGATAGCTGCTTGGCTGGCTAGCCCTGGGCGTCTTCCTCTCTTTCATCTTTGTTCTCTCCTCTCAGAACCTAGAATCCTCCTCCTACTTATTCTCTCTGCCCACCAGCCCAGCCTATCCCTCTACTGCCTAGCTATTGGCTGTTCAGCTTTTTATTAGACCAATCAGGTGCCTTAGGCAGGCAAAGCAACACATCTTTACATTGTTAAACAAATGTAACACATCTTTGCCACAACAATGCTGCAACTGCTTGTGCAGGCCTGTAATCCTAGCACTTGGGATGGAGGTAGTAGGACCATAAGTTCAAAGTCATCTTTGACTGTAGAATGAGTTAGAGGCTAGCTTGATCTACATGACATCCTATCAAAGGAGGGAGGTGGGAAGAAAGGAAGATCAATGTGTTCAAGGTGAGATAATATCAAAATTCTCCTCTAACATTGAAGTATTAAACTCAGGCGGTCTGGTTATGACCCAATTACTTGGAGTAAGTTTGGAACCCTTCCATAAACAGACTCCGAGTTGCCAGGCATGGTGGTACACACCTTGAATCCCTGTACTCAAGAGGCAGAAGCAAGTGGATGTCTGTAAGTCTGAGACTAGCCTGGTCTACTTGGTGAGACCCTGTCTCAAAATAGAACAGTTTGAGTTTTTGTATTGTTTCACAGATTATGGACTTCTCACATGTTAGGCAAGTACTCTCCCACTCAGCTATACGAGGATCAGTAAATTCTAAGTCATGGATCTAGAAAGCTGCCAAAATTCCTTCTCCCTGAGCCTCTAGAGTGTGGCTTTCCGGCATCTGAACATCCTCCTTCATTCTGGGTGGGAGCCCTTGGGTTTGGAGACAGGACCTACTTAGAGGGACCCATCTCCCTGCAGCTGGGAATTTCAGTCCTGGATATGGCACCCAGCCAGCCTTTTTCATGAATTGATTCCCAGCCCCTTTCAGACACAGGATCTCATTCTGTAGCCCAGGATAGCCTGGCCCTTTGTGACTCCATGCTGGAATTATAGCTTGTATTAGTAGGTTTTCTGGTGCTCTAGCCAGACATCGTGGTGTGTATACCTTCAATTCCAGCGCTCAGGACGTAGAAGCAGTCAGATTTCTATGAGTTTGAGGCCTACTTGGGCCTCAAAAATAAATACTAAATAAATTTTTAAAAGTTTCCCACTACTCTGACAAAATACTTGAAAAGATACTCCATTTTATTAATTTTTTAATGGTTTTTCAAGACAGGGTTTCTCTGCAACAGTCCTGGCTGTCCTGGAACTCACTCTGTTGCCCAGGCTGGCCTCGTATTTCATTTTACTTTATCTATCTCTTTCTTTCCTTCCTTCCTTCTTTCTTTCTTTCTTTCTTTCTTTCTTTCTTTCTTTCTTTCTTTTTGAGACAGGGTTTCTCTGTGTAGCCCTAGCAGGGCTGGAACTCACTCTGTAACCAGGCTGGTCTTGAACTCACAGAGATCCACCTGCCTCTGCCTTGTGAGTGCTACAATTAAAAGCCTGTACCAGCTGATGATGTACAACTTCAGAGGCAGGATGCTTATTCTGTCTCACGGGTTTGGAAGCTGCACTGTGTGGTTGATTGGCCCCACTATTGTTGGTTGTGGCAAGGTAGATGCAAGGAATAAGTAGTGAGCAGAGCTGCTCATCTCATGGCAGCCAGGATGCAGAGGGGGAAGAGAGAGGAGAGAGGAGGGGAGAGGGCAGGGAAGGAGGGGGGAGAAGAGAGGAGAGGACTCCCTATGGACCTTTTAATTACCTCAGTGACCTGACTTCCACTCAGCCTAGCTCCTAAAGGCTGGGAGAGCAAACTTTTAACACATTACCTAGGGTCACTGTCCAGATTCAAACTGCAATATGTATGTTTCACAAAAGTAGAGTAATACAATGTGTGCCTGCGTGTGTGTGTGTGTGTGTGTGTGTGTGTGTGTGTGTGTGATTTCACTTAGCATGTGCTCAAGGCTCATCCATGTTGTAGCATGTACTAATATGATAATGATAAAAATATGGCTGAGCAATATTTGATTGTGTAACTATGCCAGAGTGTGTCCTCTCGTGTGCTGTGTACTGGCTTGCCTCTACCTCTTGTTTATTATGATGTTGCTATGAATGTTAGTGTGTGGGTTTTGTATGGATAATTCCCTTTTATTTGGCAGAATGCCTAAGAAAGGAATGGCTATGCTAAATATTTTCAGGAACTTCCAAACCACTTTCCAAAGTAGGACCTTTTTATATCCTGTTGGCAATGTGCTAAGAGTCCAACTTCGCCGACTCCTTACTGACATTTGTTATTGGCAGTCTTTTTTATTTAGCCAGTTTGGCTAATGAAGTGGTATTACAGTGTGGTTTTGATTTGCCTTGGTTTATTTACTTATTTTTGAGACATGGTATTGCTATATAGCCCTGGCTGGCCCCAAACTTGAGGCCATTCTGCTGCTTCTGTCTTCTGAGTGCTGGGATTATAGGCGTGTGCCATCATACCCAGCTCTTTCCACTGTTATTTTTAAAAACATACTGTGGATGTGTGTTTGTGTGCACGCGCGAGTGAGTGTGTTCGTGCATGTGTCATGTTGTGTCTGGAGGTCAGAAGACAGTGTTCAAGGAGTAGTTCTCCACCACATGGGTCACAGGGGGCCCACACAGGTCGTCAGCCTTGTCAGCAAGGCCCTTACCGCTGAGCCATCCTGCTGGCCCACTCTCAGCTTTTGATTTTCACTTAAGAAGAAGCATAGAGGAGGAAGAGAAGGGTATGCGGGAGACATGGCCTTTGGAGAGCCTTGGGGACGGGAAGGTGATGTGTGCAGGAGTGGTCCTGCTCATTTTCAGAGCTTGCTCTCCGCAGCAGCTTCTCTGTCACCTGATGGTCTTCGGGTAACACCCCTTTGCACTCAAGCTGCCCAGAGCCACCTTCTAGTACCACAAACCAGAGGTCGTGATCAAAACACACTCAACTGCCCCTTCATCTTATTAAACCTAGTTATCATTTCTGAGTACTACCTCCAACACAATCCTTTGAGCTTCTGAACTACGGAACTTCGGAATTCGTTTTTCCATGTATCCCTCCGCCAAGATGTAAATACGCAAAATTCGATCCTCCTCTCCCCTTCATTTTAATCCAACTAGCCTTTTTGTTTGTTTGTTTGTTTGTTTGTTTGTTTTGAGACAGGGTTTCTCTGTGTAGCCCTGGCTACAGACCACGCTGACTTCGAATCCAGAGATCTGCCTTCCTCTGCCTTCCAAATGCTGGGATAAAAGGCGTGAGCTATCTCCCACTCCCCACCCCCGGCTTAGCCTTCCTAATTTAGTAGTCCAGACCTGTAACCCACTGCCTCCTCTGGACTGATCTGCTCTCATCCCCATCCCTGGAAACCTTGGGACCCTTCAGTTGTCTCTTGCTATTCCCACTTGGGTGTCACCCCCAAGACATCTTGCTTCATTTATGTAATTTCTCCTTCCCATCTGATCCCTTCCTCCTCTGCACTGTCCCTGCCCTGACCCCAGGTCTCTCAAGAGGCCTGTTTCTCTGTAATGTAACCTTCTTAAGAAAAGGACCAGGCTTGCTGTCACAATGTAGCACACAGTAGCACACAATAGCGCTAACACAGTAGCACACAATAGCGCTAACACAGTAGCACACAGGCCATTGTTAGCTTGGGCATCTGAGGGTGGCATCTGCCCTGGTTCTATCCCCAGCATAGTAAACAACACAGAACAAACAAACAAAGAATTAAAAAAAAAGTTTTCAGCCGGGGGTGTGGCTCAGTGGTCTAGTATGGTGTTCAAGGCCCTAGGGTTACTCCCCAGCATCACCTACAATGTTGGTATCCATGGAAACCTTGAAAGAATGAATAGGTACCCATCAAGGACTCAAGACCTTTGGGACTGAAATCCTCTTCGAGTTTTGACCTCAGTTTAGTTTCACGGAAGAACACATCAGCTCCAGGGTTGGTACTACTTGCAGCTTATACGGCTCAGTAAGTAAAGGTGTTCGCTGTCGAACCTGATGACCCGATTTTGAACCCCAAACCCACTGACCCCTACAAGCTGCCCTCTGACCTTAGTATGCATGTGTCTCCTCTCACAAAATAAGAAAATAAATGCAGTAAAATTGAGAGAAAGGGAACACACCCAGTGACAGGGCAAGCTTCCACTTACAACGTTTGGTGGTCTCTGTTCTCCTGGCCATTTCTGTGTATAAAAACAACATTCTTGTTCAGACATAGGAGGATCTCATGTGAAAAGACAAGGCACCAAGGAAGAATTCAGCATCCCAGGTTGTGAGCAGGTGCTCGCACACACACACCCTTCCCTAGCTCCCAGCTTGGGGACACACTGTCTGGAGTGCTCTCCTTTCCTACATGGTTCACCCTGACTACTTCTGCAGAATACAGTCCTCTCTGATGTCAGTCTCCTGGGGCCCAGGACTTCTCTCCTGTTTCCCAGCACAGTGGGACTAATTGTTTAGCACATGACCCTAGGAGGTAAGAGCCACACCTGTCTTATTCACAGAGGACAGGCACTTCACAGGGGACAGCTAACTCTGGCATTAGTCTCTGGTGTGTAGTAAATACATGGAGCCCGGGATTGGGTAAACAATGAAGTTCTTTGTTCTTGGCTTATGAATGAAGACATGAGGGGTTGGTGTTGCAGTTAAGTTGTAAGGAGTCCGCCTAGCACGCATAAAAGCCCTAGGTTTGGGCTGGGAGATGGCTCAGTGGTTGAGAGAGAGCACTGGCTGCTGCTCATCCAGAGGACCAAGGTTCAGTTCACAGCACCCACATGGTGACTCACAACCATATCTAACTCCAGTTCTAGGCAAATCTGCTGCCCTCTTCTCACCACGAAGGCTGCTTCCTACATGTGGGGCATTGTGCCAGTGTTGCCTCTGCCTCCCGCCTGCCGCCTGCCAGGATTACAGGTGTGTATCTAAATGCCAGTTCCCTGACTCCTTTCTTCTTCATCTTCCTGCAATCGGAGATAGCAGAGGGTAGTTAAATAACATGAAGGGAGGGTGGCAATTTGATCCTGGTTCCCAAGGCCCTCTGTTTATTGCAGTCGGTTGTGAAACAGCTGCCTATGGGGACTTGCTGGCCAAACCCCTAGAGAACATGGTCACGACAAAAGCACCTGTGGCTCAGGGAGCTACAGCTCCAGGATGCAAATGTCTCAAAGAAAACCAATTTGGTTTGCAACACCTTAAAGCCTTCTTAGGATGGGTTAAGATCCTCAGAAAGCCGAGGCGTCTGAACGTAGGAATGTTCACTGGAGAAAGACACAGACAAAGCAGCATAGGCAGGTGGTGATACCAGGTTGCAAAACCCACCTTCTAAAAGGCAGCTATTGTAGACGCTGGGGTGTGGCTCAGTGGCAAAGCATTTGCTTGGCAGGGTTAGACGCCATCATCTACATCAACATCTACATAAAAACCATCAACAAAGCCGGGCGTTGGTGGCGCATGCCTTTAATCCCAGCACTCGGGAGGAAGAGGCAGGCAGATCTCTGTGAGTTCGAGACCAGCCTGGTCTACAAGAGCTAGTTCCAGGACAGCCTCCAAAGCCGCAGAGAAACCCTGTCTCGAAAAACAAAACAAATAAATAAACAGTAAAGGACACTGAAGTTTCTGGTGCACTCAGTCACTCTACAAATACTGGGGATCCAGGCTCTAACCCAGGAGAGACCCCTTCTGAGTGGGTATGTTATGATGCTCAAACCACAGTCCCTGGAGAAGTTAATTCTTGTCAGGCAACTTCTCAGTTCTCTGGTACAATAATAATATTGGGAGTGGTACCCTGTGCCAGGACTACTTTGTCTCTTTCAATCCTCGCAACCTCCCTAGGAGCTATCCCAGGACAAAACTGAGGTCTAAGGGCTTAGTCACACCCAAGGGCTCACAGGTAGCTACACAGTAAGAGACCAGAGACCCAGTCCCTGGGTTTCCAGTGCAAATGCTGCGCTAGGCACTCACAGTGCTCAGAGCTAGGGATGGGTGGCCGGATGGAGAGGATGGGCGGGCATTGGGGAGGAGAGGTGGCTCTGGGAGACCACTCACTACAGGTCTGTGAATTCATAGTCTCACAGTAACACACAGCCTCCTAGCCAGAAGGCTCATTTTTCAAAGAAACATTCTGGTAAGGTTTTTAGTGTTCAGGTTTCTGTCTTTTGCTCTGAACTGACAAGCTGTGTGACTTCTGAGCCTCTCCACACTATCTCCATCCCCAGGATCAGTGGGCCTGAAGCTGCTGACTGACTCTGCCTCCGTCAAATATACCAAGAGACAACATAATCAAGTCACCTGCTGGAAGTGTCCCAGGTAGAAGGGTACCCTGGCCATGCTGGGATGGGAAGAGTGGGACACCGAAACCAATTCTGCCATCCCTGGCTCTTTTGGTCTTCCTGGAGGAATGTCCACAGCCACAACCTTGGCCTTCCTTCTCTGTGGCTGGATGAGCATGGAGCATTCATCCCAACTTGCCACTGATGGATAGTGACGCCAGCCCTGGTTGGTTCAAGTGGCACTGACAATTTTGCTCACAACCATTGCAATATATGTAGTCAGGAACTTTGAGATTAAAAGGTGCCAGATTTGATAAAGGAAGGTCCTGCCTGGTGTCCAGGCCTGTGCCCAATTCCAGTCTTTTTATTCTTAAGAGAACAAGTTATTTGTGAGTTTCCCGTTCCTTAAAATGTCCCCAGGAACTTTTAAACTAGCTTGGTAATATATCTCCTAGGCCCTTAGCAGCTACAAAATCGATTCATAAAGCTTTTGTTTCTTTTCCCTGATTTTTTTTTTTTAAAGCACAAGCATAAACCAGGTTGCAAAGCCCTAGTGACACACTCTGACAAGCGGGTGCCTGCAGAACCTGGCTCCTGCCGCCTGCGCCAGTGTCACCGTGACACAGCCTGGTTTGGGGAAGATGGTTATGTTCCCCATTCCAGAGTCTCAGTGTGACAAACTTGCAACTGCAGACTCATGAGGAGGACTTGGTGCACACGTACAGACACGGATACAGTTCTGTTTCTCTCATTGGCTACAGGGAAAATGTTCTTTAAAGGATCAGAAATGTTTCCTCAGGACTGGAGAGGTGGCTCAATGGTTAAGAGCACTGTTTGGTCTTCCAGAGGACCTGGGTTCAATTCCCACTTCCCACATGGCAGTTCACAACTGTCTATAGTTCCAGTTGCAAGGGCTCTGATGCTCTCACACAGACATACATGTAGGCAAAACATCAATGTATGTAAAATAGGAAAAAAAATTTTAAATGTCCTCCCCACCCCCGCAAGGGAAATGTTTCCTTAATGCTCCTGTGTACAGAGAAGGCCCTGGCGGGGGGTGGGCAAGTACACTGGACTGAGTTTGATGGAGGGTAACACTGGGGACACTTGCTGGAATGAGACCTTAGAACTGAGGGAAAACTCTAAAAGCAGACCATAGCCCTCCCTTATTATGCCACAGTGTAGGAACAAAACATCACTGTAAACTTAAAGATGCCCCTTAATGTCGCTGTTTTTGCCCATTGAGTGCACTGCAGTCTAGCAGAGGGTGAGGCGGTGAAGCGATGCTTGTCAGTTGTCTCATGAAGGAGCCAGGCTCTGTGGCTTCTGGCCCAGGTGCAGTCCGTGGACTCAGACTGCTTCTGCATTTTCTTTGACAGTTGCCACCAGAGTTAAGCATGGCCAGTGGTGCTCGTTGGAATGGCCATGCACAACTGCTTGGGTGTTCTGCTGAGAAAGAAAATAGTCTGGCCTTCCCAGGAGCCCAGAATACCTCCTCCCCGTCACAGAGGCCAGCAGTGCAGACAGCACTCCAAAGGAAGGGCATGAGTGGCTGACAATGACGTCCATGAAATATATATACCACGAGGAAGGCCTGCCACAGGCTGAGCCACCCCTATCAGGCCTGCGGATCCAGCTGCAGTGACTGTTCCCACCTTTGCCCACTCTTCTCACTCACAGACAGCACAATGTCCACCTTTGTATATTCCATTGCCTATGAGAAATTGGTTTTTAATGTCTAAATGCTCTAAAAATCAGGGTGGGAGCAGGCACATACAGAAAAAGGAATACTCTTGGAAAAACACTCTCGTGTGTGCAAGCACACACAAAGTCCTTTGTGCTGCCAACATTCTCAGTGACTTCACACAAACAACTGTCCGGAACTGTCGGAAACGGCTAAGCCAAGAATTTCGGTTGTGAATATTTCTGCAGTGATTTCGTCTGGAAGTTCTTTTTCCAGGCAGATTTCTGAATCTGGACAGGCAAGAAAAGAAAACCAAATGCCTTTGCGGTGATGAAGCTCCTAAGAAGAGGGAGAGTTCTCAAAAACCCAAAGGAGCAACACAAGGCAAAAGTGGGTGGTGGCTCAACTTCCACACCAAGGCTTAAACCATCTGTAACTCCACTTCCAGGGGACCCCGAGCTCTCTTCCAGCCTCCCTGGGCACCAGGCATGCACATGGAACACAGACATACACTCAGGCAGAACACCCTACACATACAACGAGAGCCTTGACAGAAAAGAAAAAGCAGGCAGTACTTTGTGCTAAGTGCCACCTTTGACTCTTCAAACTAGGTCATTACGGAGTACAGACATGTTAATCTGGCAAACCTGGTTAGACATTAAAAGGAAGAGGTGGCAGGGAGACAGGCCAGGAATCTTTGCTTCCATAGTCTTAGAAGCTGTAGGCTTGACCACCAACCAACCACCCTGGGCTTGTGGGTAGAGATTTTCCAGCCTAAGTAGGCCTGGAAGAGCTGTTAGTGACACCTGTTAGTGAAAACTGGCTGAGTAGAGGCAGAGGTGGAGCACGCTTGGGGTACAGCAAAAAGAGGAAAAGGAGTTTTCATTCATTTGGTGCTGGGAATAGAATCCAGGACTCCAAGCATGTGAGGAAAGCACCCCCCCAACATCAAGCACACCCCAAGGCTAGGATGACCCCAGAGAACTTGAAGCTGACGGGGAGATGTCATGGACTTCAGATTCCCAGAACCCACACAAGCCCATCAGCGGAGAGGCCTCCTAGCCAGCTCCAGGCTTGGGCGATAGCTGAGTGGACTCTCCATAACTGAAGAGCCCCAGATTTGGCAAGAGGTTCTGTCTTCATGAATATAGGAGAAAATGACCGAGGAAGACATCACAGAACAAGCAGAGCTCTCATCTGGCAAACATAGCCATGGATCACTGGCTCAATGGCTCCTCATCGTCTATTCATGGGATTCCCAGCAGACTGACTCTGTTGTGTGCAGGGTCTTAAGGAGAGTGGCTTGCACCAGTCAGGAGGAACAAACATACTTAAGTCTATAACAAATTAGTGAGTGGCAGCTACAAGCCCAGACAAAGGCCAAGTACCTCTGACGGAGGTGGCTGCAGGCTCCGATTTCCACCCCTCAGGATTCAGGCCGAACAGTGTGGAGAAGCAGTCATACATCTCCTCCTCTGTCATGTGCTCACCTGGGCGTGGGGGAGGGGGGGTAAAAGGAGTCTGGTTAGCCCTGGGGCTCTGACATTGGGGTTGAGAACTATAAGAAGGTCTTTTGTTTGTTTGTTGTGAAGCTGAGTCTCCTGTATCACAGCCTGACCTCAAACTCTATAAAGTTAGGGTGACCTTTGAACTCCCAATCTTCTTGCCTCCACCTCCCAAGTGCAGAGGAATTACAGAATTGGGCCACCAGACCTGGTTTACGCAGTACTGGGGATCCAACCCAGGGCTTGCAGCAAGCTAGCTAGGCAAGCAATCTACAACTCAGCTACACCTCCAGCCCTGCTGGGAACTTTCCATCTTTCTGCCTGGACTTCCCCAGTGCCAGGATTACAGCTGTGTGCCACCCCTTTAAAAAGAGCTTTAAAAAGAGCTCTCTCTTTTTAAATTTTACATTTGTGTGTGTGTGTGTGTGTGTGTGTGTGTGTGTGTGTGTGTGTGTGTGTGTATGCCCGTGTGTACCCGACATGGTGCATGTTCAGAGGTCAGAGAACAGCTTCTGTTCTCTCCTGACATTCTGTGGGTCTTAGAGACTAAACTTGGGTCCCTAGCCTTAGCAGTGAGCACATTGCCCGCTGAGCCATCTCACTGGCCCAGAGAGCTTAAAAAGATGTACTCTGTCATTCTTTAGATAGGATGACCCATAGAGTACTATTCTGTCACAATACTTCCTTATGTGGTGTTCCAAAGCAGGGAGAAGATGTTGGGGCTTGTAGAAAGAGGCAAGGCAATGCCATCACAAAGGTTGGACTCTGCGTTATTTCAAGCTCTGTCTTCTCAGAGCCCTCCCAGGTTGACTTCGATAAAAAAGCCTCATACTTGCCAGGTATGCAAGACAGTTCAAGGCCCTCACACAGGAGGTGTGGTCTTGACATCACAAACCATCCTGACCTTATTATAGCCCAAGGAGATTGATAAACTGGCAAACACCTCCCCATTTTACAAGTCAAGCTGGGTGTATGCCTCCAATCCGAGAGAGAACTAGGGAGGTTGAGGCAGGAGGATGAAGAGGCTAGCCTCAGCTACAAAACAACAATTCAAGACTTGCCTGGGCTACAAAACAGTACATGAGCATGCTGAGACCAGAAGTCTTGGGAAGCTGAGTGAGAAGCACACTTTTCTTTACATATGTTTTTGCACTTTTACTTATTTATTGTGGATGAAGAAAGGGAGCATGTGCCATGGCCTGTGCTTGGAGGTCAGAGTACAACTTTTTCTGCCATGTGAGTTCTGGGTGTTGAACTCAGGTCATCAGGCTTTGTGGCAAACACCTTTACCCACTGTGTCATCTTGCAGGCCTGTGAGTCCCATGTTTCTCATTTCTAGGTCAGGGACCTTCTCATTAGCCCATCTTTGTCAGATACACAAGACAGTACGAGATGACCCTGGAGGGTGACACCCTGTCACATGGCAGTTCATCATAACAGATGGAGATCCCCACATGCCCTCCTGCTTTAATGGGGCCTTCTCTGCTGGGAATGGCTCAAGGATGCCACCAGATGTCCTTGCTTGAATATTACCTTTAGTGAGGAGTAAGTTCAGGAAATCCTCTCTCCGAATAGCCTTTTCCCCTTGGGAATTGGTGAAACCCAGCACATTAAAGCTATTCTGGATGCCAGCCAAGGTGTTCCCAAAAGGTGGCCTATGATTGAGATAAACTTTGAGGAAATCAGGTAAGTTGATTTTGTCGATCAGCCTCCCAGTGTCCACGTATTCGCTAAACTTGATTTCATTAAACATGTCATCAATCTAGAGAAAGAACAGAAAATAAAACAAAGACTGTGGTTCACACAAAAGATACTTGGCTATGCTGCTCCTGAAAACTGGAGAGAGGCCTGTGCTATGTCCTCCTAGGAATGATGCTGAAGCCCTAAACTGGGGACCGTGTAAGAAATGGGGTCATGGCAGATGTAATTATAAAATGAGGTCATGCTGGAGTAGGGTGGCTTTCAATCCAATATGCCCATCATTGTGCCATTACAGCTTGGAGCCACACAGGGTGATTCCATGCACACCTGTTTCCTCCTGGTCAGGAAACAGAATGCAAGTGTCAGAACGTAGGAGGAGCCCCAACCCGACAGCTGTAACAGGGAGCATATGGCACTGATGATACTGATTTTATATTCTATCAGAGGATAAAATTTTGTTGTTTTTGCACATTCTAGCACCCTGGACTCAGTCCTTGCATTAAAATAAAATATACTAATAAATAAATAACGTTTTAGAAGGCTTACTTTCTGAAATTATGTCTATGCGTGTGTGTCTCTCTGTATACATGTGTGAATGCAGGCACCTGTGTATGCCAGAAGAGGACGTGGACCCTTTGGAGCTGGAGTCACAGGTGGCTGTGAGGCGACCTGATGGTACAGGAACCAAATCTGGTCCTCTGCACGAACAGCAAGCACTCTTAACACCCTCCACCCCCGCCATCTCTGCAGTCCCTAACTTCTTTTGTTTTGTTTTTTTAAAGATTTATTGTCATTATGTCCATGTATGTAGGAAGTATGTGCACATGAATGCAAGTGTCTACAGAGGTCACATATGTGAGGAGTTGTAAGGAGTTGTAACAACAGGCAGTTGTAGGCCACCTGATGTGGGTACTGGGAATTGAACTCGTGTCCTCAGGAAGAGCAGCCAGTGCTCTTAACCACTGAGCCATCTCTGCAGCCCCCACTTCTGTTTTTAAGCCACTCAGTCCATGGCACTTTGTCCTGCCCTGAAGATGTCACACTGTCCATACCATGTAGACTGTCACAAATACTATTCTACTATGTCACTTTTCACCCTGAGGATCAACTACTTCCTCACCCTGAGATACGTGTCAGTTTGTTTTAAGGGTAGAATCTAGCCAAGCTTGGTGGTATACACTTGTTTCCTTATAGTCAGAAAACAAAGGCAGCAAGGTTGTCATAGGTTCGAGACCAATCTGTGCCCACATTGCAAGTTTTATGTTAGCTAGGGCTAGATAGCAAGATGCTGTTTTAATAAACAAGCAAAAAGAGTACTTCCAAAACTATGAAGATAGAACCTACAATAATTTAAAAATAAGTTTAGCTGAATACGTATTTCAAAGAGCAACTCAAATATGTGACTTACACCAAAGTAAATTGCTTTTGTTAAATGAATTTTTAAAGTTAGTATATAGCTAGCTGTGGTGATAAACTCAGGAGGCAGAAATAGAGGCAGGTGGACCTCTGTGAGTTCAAGGCCAGTCTGGTCTGCACAGTGAGTTTCAAGCCAGCCAGAGCTGCATAGTGAGGCCTTGTCTCATAAAAAAAAAAAAAAGAAAGAAAAGGATTATAAGAAATTCACTAAAATCTATTAGAACTGGTAAAAAGTTTCAGTGATATTTCAGGGCATGATATCAATATGTGAAAATCAGAGTTGAAGAGATGGCACAATAGTTAAGATCAGTAACTGCTCTTACAGAGGACCTGGGTTTGGTTTCCAGCACCCACATGACAGCTTGTAACCATCCATAACTCCAGTTCTGACGCCCTCTTCTAACCTCAGCAGGCACTGCACACACATAGTGCATATACATACATGAAGGTAAAACACTCACACACATAAAATAAGAAGTTCAATATTTCAAAGTCGATTTTATTTTCATACAATGAACACCATGAAGATTAAGAAAATAATCCCATTTCTTTTTTTAAATGCATGCATGAGTATGTATGTGTGCATTGTGTGTGTGTGTGTGTGTGTGTGTGTGTGTGTGTGTGTGTGTGTGTAGTGTAATGTATGGGTACATGTGAGCCCCAGGGCACACATGAAGAACAGAGGACACCATGTGGGTTTGACATTTATCTGCAGAACCATATCACCAGCCCAATAATTTTATTTCTAGTAGCATCAAATTCAATAAATACTTAGGAATAATTTTTTAAAAATTAGCTCTAAAAACTAAATAATGTTGACATTGAGAAAAGCACAAATTAATGGAAAGAGGTCCTTATTCAGTGCTTGGAAGACTCAATAGTGCTAAGGTGACTGCACTCCAGGCTGATAAAGGTCACTTGCCTGGCACGTCCCGGACCTGGAGTTCCACCCTCAGCACTACCAGAAAACAATGGGACAGAGTCCTGAACCTCAGCTAGCTTTTTTATTATTGTGGAAAGTGACAAGCAGATTCTGAAATTAATTCAAGAATTGATAAAATAGTAGAAAAAATAGAATAGACAAAATTGTAGGGATACAATGGACTAAAGCTTCTCAGTTTCAAAGCTCACTACCAGCCTACAGCCATGAACATAGCGTGGCTCTGGCATAATGGCAGAACAGACACTACGCTGAAACAGAACTAAGAGCATGGAAAAAGGACTGGCAAGATGGCCCAGAGGTTAAAACTGCTTGCTGCTCCTACAGAAGACCTATGCTGGTTCCAGCATTCACATTTGGTGGCTCACACCCTGTCATTCCAGACCCAATGCCCTTTTCTGGCCTCTGTGAACACACCACATACACACACACACACACACACACACACACACACCATGGTGTACATATGGAGGACCCAGGGTCAACCTCCTGGCATTAAGCCCTGCTTCTACCACATGGATCCTAGAGACTGAACCTAGGTCATCAGGCTCACAACTAAGCACCTCTACCTACTGAGCCATCTTGCCAGTCACACACATTTTGCTGTTTTTAATCTTAATTTTATTTTTTTATTATTCTATTTGAGACAGGGTCTCACTGAGTCGCCCTGACTTGCCCGGGATTCACTATGTAGACCAGGCTGACCTGAAACTCTCATAGATGCTCCTGCCTCTGCCTCCAGAGTGCTGGGACTAAAGATAGGGGCCACCATGTCTGACTTAATTTTAATTTTTGCTGTTAAATAAAACAGCAAAGCTGTTAAATAAAAGTTAAAACTGCTTGCAATCCAACTGCCTCCAGCCAGTTACTCATTTTTTATTATGATTTTTAAAGCCACCAACTAACTAAAGAAGAAAGTCATCCGCACCTCTCTTTCCTCCATGCGTGGCTTTCGTGAGACATCATGAATCTCACGCTTCGTGGAAACATTATCTAGACTTTCCATTCTCACCACCTCACTGGCTTATATGGGTTTGTTACTTGAGCATGTGTCTCCAAACCAGGGGTTATTTACTTTCACTTTAGGGATACTTAAAAAAAAAAAAAAAAAAAAAAAAAAAAAAAGATCATTTAAAACCTGTTGCTCTCAAGCTGTTCTCTGAACAATTACAGCCTGCTGGGGCCTCCGTTTTCATTCTTTCCCTTGCAGAAATCTGCTGCTTAGATACATGTGTCGTGTTGGAGGGAAAAAGGTGTGACCATTTTTCCCTATGTGTGAAGTAGAACTGCTAGATGCTGGCAGCCCGAGCTCTTGGGAAATAAATAGCATTATTGGTTACGAGGAACTGTAACTGAAACTGTGTATGCACTGTATGGGGACACTGCTGCATAACATTTACTGGGGTTACATTTGACACAACTGCACAGCTGCACCTTAGATTATACAGGCGTTGGTGGTGCACGCCTTTAATCCCAGCACTCGGGAGGCAGAGGCAGGCGGATCTCTGTGAGTTCCAGCCTGGTCTCCAGAGCGAGTGCCAGGATAGGCTCCAAAGCTACACAGAGAAACCCTGTCTTGAAAAACCAAAAAATAAAAAAATCGGTCAGTACCCTTATCTGCTGAGCCATCTCTCCAGCTCCAAGAGCAGTAACTCTTAACTGTAAGCTCTTAGCCACTGAGCCATCTCTCCAGTTCCAGTTTTAATAATTTTAATAGTATCAGGGCTGGAGAGACGGTTCAATAGCTAAGAGCACTGGCTGCTCTTGCAGAGGACCCGGGTTTGGTTCCTACCACACACATGGTGGCTTACAACTGACTGTGACTCTAGTTCCAGAGGATCTAATGCCCTTTTCTGGCCTCTGTGGGCACCAGGCACATAAGAGATGTACAAATATACGTGCATGTGAAACAAACATTTTTAAAAGATAAAATGTAAAAATTTTAAGAATTTTAATATTGTTAAGATATATACACACGACCACTTACTTAGTAGAGAGTATAGTTAAGTGACAGCTTCAGAGAAAAATCTATCTTCAAATTCCAACACTGCCATTTTCTGTGTATGGCTTTTTGAATGAGTTAATACTACTTATTTCCAACTTTCTTATCTTGAGAGAGTAGAACAAAGCATAACACATACATAGTGGGGAGGTTTGTGCTTTGTTTAGTCTGGGTTTTATTTTTGTGGATTTTTTTGAGACAGGGCCTCATGTAGCTCCATCTTGCTATGCAGCGGAGCCTGACCTTGAACTTCTGACCTCAGAGGCATGTGCCAGCATGCCTGGTTTATGTGGTGCTGGGGTCTCACCCAGGCCATCCTGCATGCTAGGTGAGTGCTCTGCCATCTCAGCTGCAGCTCCAGCCCGCACGGGGTTGTTTTGAAGCATACAAGTAAAGTGTCTGCACAGGGTAGGGACTGAACAAGACAGTAATTATACCGTGATTATTATATTTTCTATGTGCTTACTAATTAGAATTCATGTAATTACAATATAAATTATAATTCTATGTTAATCACATAGGATCAGATTTATAAGTAATAAGTATATATAAATGATAATACATATATATTACTGCTGGAATATATGATTTAGCTCAATTCCTAAGTATGGGACTATGATGACAAAGGGAATTGAAATGTCTGCATTAGTCACACCCAGAGCGTCCCAAGATCTCACAAGCATCGGCAGCACAGAGCACTCGGTAAGTGATTTGCTTCTTCTCCCTCTAACAATCACTGCTTGGGGTGGCGACATGGCTCAGAGTGTAAAAGGGCTTGCCACACACGCCTGACTACTTGAGTTCAATCCCTGGTGAGAGACTGAATCTAGAAAGTTGTCCTCTGACCTCCACATGTACACACCATTCACACATAATAAGTTGGCAGCTTGGCACCCCCACAATTCCTTCTCGGGCCTCTCTGCTGGCAGGTTCTGCAGCATGTCAAAATGAGGTCTGTGCTTAGAAAGGATAGATGTGGCCCACCCAGTCTCTTCGGCATGCTGTACAGTGAAGGTGACTCTGGAGATTCAGGTGGCCCAGATGACCACATAGAATGCTTTGCTGTCATTAGCCCGGTCTTCTATGGTATTCTCCCTTAGTCCATCATCCACTGAGGCAGAGGTCCAGTCCATCAGCATGGAGAGTTTTCCAAGTTCTGAGGGCAGCTCCTGTGCCCAGAGACCCCAATTTCATTAGTTTGGGGCACAGAGTCAGTCATACTGTTTAAAAGTCACACTATTTGAAGTATGACTGAGGTTGTGAAGCCTGTCTTTAAGGCGAGGGTTCTCCAACTGCTCAGGCCTTGCTAACAAGCGGGCACTCCTACTGACTCAGTGAGCTAGGAGTTGGGGATGAGAATACCCTGTTAACACACCCTCAAGGGAATCTAAGCTTAGAACCACTGTTCTTGACTGTGGGGGAGGGTTCCACAAAGGTGACATTCATGCGGAAAAGAGTCAGCACCAAGCCTGTGGCTTTCAGCAGAGCAAGGACAGGTGGCAGCTGCACTGCCTGAGCTGGTCATTTGGGTTTGCATCTGTTCCCCTGGGAAGCTGTAGCAAGTGACTTTCAACTCTACTTCCTTTGCTGCTTTGTGTAGACAGAGCCCGGCTTCATATGAATGAATATTTGAGCAAATGAATGAAGTAAGTGGTGATGGGCTATGGAGGAAAGTCTCTTAGAATTCACAAAAGCAGCACTGGAGAGATGGCTCAGTTAAGAGTGCTTGGGGCTCTGTAGAGGACCCAAGTTCAGTTCAAGAATGCATGTTTGAAGCCTGTGGCTCCAGCTTCAAAGGTCCTGACACACCCTCTTTTGGCTTCTGAGCACACCTGCATACACACACACACATACTTAAAAGTAAAAATCAGTCAGAACTGGTAGTGCATGCCTTTAATCCAAGCACTGGGGAAGGCAAAGACATGAGGATCTCTGAGTTTTTGGCCAGCCTGGTCTCCACAGTGAGTTCCTGGATAGCTAAGGATATTTAGTAAGAAACCATCTCAAAAAAAAAAAAAAAATGCAAAAGCCTCATTTGGAGTAACCACCTCCTGCCCTAGCTTGTGAGACCCAGCATCTAGCACTGACTCAGCGTTAGTTTGAGGTAGAACATTTATTAATGATTTCTCACCTGATGAATAATTTGTTTTTGTTTTGTGAGACAGGGTTTCTCTGTGTAGCCCTGACCATCCTGGAACTCACTATATACCAGGCAGACCTCAAACTCAGAGATCCACCTGCCTCTGCCTCCCAAGTGCTGGGATTAAAGGTGTGTGCCTCCACCTCCCGGTGAATAATTTTGAACTTTTAGACATGCAGCATGTTGGCTCTTGTTGGTGTTGCTACCACAGACCCTACAACACAGGGGTGACCTGAGTCCTTCCCGCAGAACCATTTCCCTTCAGCCCATTGCTGAACAGCCCTTTTGGCTCACAGTCCCCGTTGTCAGTCACAGGAAGCCACTGAGGGCTTTTGAATTATGTTTTATAATTAAGTTTTATAAGCTCCTTATTAAGTGGAGAGGAATATGACACACTTGAACTGAGGCCTTTCCTGTTTTCAGAGAAAGGCTCTGCGTGGCCGCCATGTTTCCTTCTGTGAAAGTGTCATAGGCTCACAGGGCTGGAGGACTCTCCATACTCCCCACACTCTCTTCCTGTCACACAAAACTCTCCAGAACATCTTGGACAAGGGGAGTCAGCCCTTCACCACAGCTTGTCACCCACACATCTCTCCCTCTCCTGGTTGTCCATTCCAGCCATTTCACACTGATCTGGGGCAGGGGATGAGTGGGCTCTAGAGGGTGAACCACAGCCAGGCAGATTCTCTATATGTCTGTGTCTGGAGATTCCCCTGAGCCCCTCTGCTACTTCTGCTCCATTCCGCTCTTAAACCCCAACATAGACCTTACAGAAAAGGTCTCCAGTTGCCCAGGCTAGCCTCAAACTCTATATTTAGCTGGGGATGACCTTGAACTTCTGATCCTTCTGCCTCCACCTTCAAGCAGGGAGGACAAGTGCCACCGTACCTAGTTCCTATGGCCACAGCTTGTTAATATTAATGAGGCACTTTTCATGCAGAATGCCTGTAGTTTATGCACTTTGACATCAGCACAGGCACAAACATTCTCTTCAAAACCCACAGGTACAAGATCTGTTCTCACCATAGACATTACAGCATGTTTCTTTGTCTCTGTTATCGCCACGGTTTTGTGGGCACAGGTATCAAACCTACGGTATTGCACATGCTCAGTAAGCACTGTGCCTGCCCCTTCTATCCATATAAAGCAGAGAACTTTTATCTTTCCCATTGAAGGTAAAAGCACTTTATGACTTCTGTGGCTCTTCTCAGCACCACTATGTCTGCACTTATGGGGACTTTCAGTAATGTTGAGAGTGACAAACTACCTTGTAGTATTGCAACTGTCTGTCAAGACGACAGACACAGCTACTAGGTAATGGTGGGGACAGTCTTCATAGCATGGATGCTTGTTAGTTTTTAAGAGATGTTCTTGCCTGAATGCCAAGTCCTGTAGCTTTTCCCCAAAGCCAAGAGGGTGAGCTAATTAGGTGCTCACCACTCTCAGAAATTCTGATCAGGTCCTGGACACCCTGAGGCACCCAGATGATGCTGGTTCCAGTCAAGAAATAACAGGGATAGAAAGTTCCCTGACAGACAGATACAAAACTCCTACCTGACAAGGCAGTTCCCCAAGAGCACATGCACAAGAGAAACAGAAAGCTATCCATCCACACAGGAGTGTGCTAGAACTGCACAAGAGTGTTCATGATAGCTCACTCATAACAGTGCAATGGTAGGAACAACCCCAAATGCTCATCAAATCATGAATAGACAAATAAAATGTGGCAAATACACAGGACTGAACAATGAAAGTAATAAAGGGGAATCGATAAGATGGCTCAGCTCTTAGGAATGCTGACTATTCTTACAGAGGACCTGGATTCCAGCACCCATATGGTAGCCGGTAATCATCCACAATCCCAGTTTCAGTGGATTTAATCTCCTTTTCTGACATCCATAGGAACCAGGCATGTGCGTGGTGCCCATACATACATGTAGACAAAATACTCATTTGGGTAAATAAAACAAACAAATCCAAAAAAAATTAAAAAGAAAAACCACCATCACCACCATCATCACCATCACCACCACCACCATCAAGGGGGCTGAAGAGAAGGCTCAGCAGTTAAAAGTACCTGCTACTCTTTCAGAGGATGTAATGCTTTCTTCTGGCCTCTATAAGCAACTGCACTCATGTGCACAAACCCATACAGAGACACACAAGCACACAGGTAATTAAAAAATAAGAAGCCAGGCAGTAGTAACAGACACCTTTAATCCCAGCACTCAGGAGGCAGAGGCAGGTAGATCTCTGAGTTTGAGGCCAGCCTGGTCTACAGAGTGAGGTCCAGGACAGCCAGAACTACATAGAGAAAACCTGTATTGAAAAATCAAATAAACTAAACATAATAAATTAATAATAATAAAGTAATGATACGTGGCTGGAGGACTGCTCAGCACTTAAGAACATTTCTTGTTCTTACAGAAGACCCAGGTTCAGTTCCCGGCACTCACATGATGGCTCACAGCCATCCAAAGTTCCAGTTTCAGGGGTTGTAACCCCTTCTTGTCTCTAATGGCATGCAGGCAAAATACTCATACACATAAAAATAAGTCAAAAACAAAAGTGTTAGCCAGACATAGTGATCCACACCTTTAACCCCAGCATTCTGGAGGCAGAAGCAGGTGGATCTCTGTGAGTTCAAGGCCAGCCTGGTCTACAGAGTGAGCTCCAGGACAGCCAGGGCTGCATAGAGAGATACTGTCTCAAACAAACAAAAAAATTAAATCCTAAAAAAATATAAGAATGGAGGTCTGATACATGCTAAGTTCTGAATGAGTCTTGAACACACCAGGCCAAGTGAACGAAGCCAGACATATCACACACTATGTGATCTATTTTTATGCAATCAAGAATAGACAAGACTGCAACAGACAAGAGACAGATTGGCAGTTGCCAGGGCTGGGGGAGGAGGGTGGAAAGTGGCTGATAATGGGCACAGGGTTTCTTTAGGGGATGATAATATCCTGTGTTGCACAGGGTTGATGACTCCACAGCTCTGTGAAGAACCTCTGTTAACTGCACACAGAAAACAGTTACATTATATGGTGTGTGTTAAGTTACAGCCAACTTTTTTTTTTTAATGTAGGCAGAGCCATAGCAAAAGCAAGCAACATAACTGTTCAATTCTAGAACACAGGTATCTTAGAAAATATATTTTTCCCACCACCTCAGTGCTCCATCCAGTCCCTCATAGACACAAAGCTGGTGGAGAGCAATGCATGCTTGTTGTGAGAGCTTCCAACAATGGAGACATAAGAAAACCACATGCCCTGGGCAAGGTGGAGTTCAGTGGCCAAGTGCTTGCCTAGCACAGAAACAAACAAACATCCCCAGAATTCCAGAGACATGCAGGGATCAGTGTCTTCACTTCCATGATTGTCTTCCCTCTTTGTACCAGAGCACATGTGTAAACACAGAACACCAGGTCTGAGCTCAGCCTGTGTGGTTCAAACTCTGGCTCTGTCCTCAGAAGCAGAGTGGCAGTGCAAGCTTCCTTCCTGCTCCAAGCCTCACTTTTACCACCTGTAACATGGGCAGGACAAAGAAAGCAAGGGCCTGCATGCTTCCCGAGGCTACTGAGAGGACCAAACCCCACAGGGCATCATCCTTCAAGGTGCTAGGTACACACTGAGAGGGCAATAGAGAAGACTCCCATCTGCTTTGCAATTGTGTTACAGTGTCATCACCTGCTTGCTTTATCCACTGGCTCTCGGGCATTCTGAGACTTATTTATTTAAATGCTCACTATAACTACGTTTGCCATGCAGTCTTTCTGCAGGGAGCTCGCTGGGTGATGTCTGGCTCTAGGCCTCTCCCAGTTGGCTAGTCCTAGAACATCAGGCCACCTCTCTTACTTTTAGGATGGGAATAACCTGATATTTACTTCTCAGAGCAGGACCCAACATCCCAAGGGCCCTGGGGGCTTTAATCAGAGAAGGAAACGTGCACCACATAATCTCGTTCTCAAGTTTCTCCCCTCCATGGGGTGAGCTTGCACCAACTGGCTTCGATTTCTACCCAAGCTGAGACCAGTTCTAACAGATTAGCACACAAGGCTTTCAGGGGATCCTGTGTTTTTATCTCCTGGGGTTCTGTCCTGAATACAAAAGCAATACAAACTATATGCTGGTCATTTAAGAAAACTCAATGATATAAAACTGTATTACTAGCCCCTCCTCTCATCACAACCACACTGCCTGCGAGGGAAGGGTTCAGCTGTTAAGCAAGCAGGCTTTTCGTGGATAGGCCTTGATGGGCTGATGGTGCTGTGAGATAGAAGAGCCAAGAATGAGGCTGTCCCCAGGGCCCCCACGGCATGAGGTAGGAAGAGCCAGGGTTAGTAGAAGGTGAGAGCCCGGCCAGGGAGCTCCACAATAGGTGGTCACGTGCAGTTTGAGGTAAATTTCTATGAGATGAGGTTATGTGTGACCCTTTCTGGCGATTTCTCTTGAGGGAGTGGGCTTCATGTTTATATGCAAGGCGAGGAAGAGATGAGCCTCCAGCCTGGGGTGAGTGCAGAGACTGGGAGGGCCTGAGCCTGCTAGATGAGACCACTGTCTGGTTTCAGTTGATCCCAGAGACCCCAGTTGACCTCAGGCTATAGAAAGTAGCAAGAGTGTATCCCTCCGACTTGTATCCCCCAGAAATGAGTGTCATTACAGGATTGCAACCTGTTCCTTCAGGTTAGGCACATGATTCGTAATAAATAATGATAATTATGATTATTTGGTGGCACTGGGGATTGAACCCTGGACCCTCACACATGCTAAGTAAATGTTCTACCACTGAGATACCAGTAAGTTCATTTTGAGACAGAATCTAACTGAGTTGCCTAGACAGGCCTTGAACTTACCATTATCCTGCCCCAGCCTCCTGAGTAAGTTAGGACGACAGGCCTGCACTACCAGTCTGGCTATACAAGCAATTATCAAAGAATCTAGAGCCCCTACCCTTGCTGTTGCTCTCCTGAAGACCCAAGTTTCTGTTCTGTCCAGTCCCGCAGCTGTTCAGTCCCAAATAAACACGCAGAGGTTTATATTAATTATAAACTGTTTCCCTAATGGTTTAGGCTTCTTACTGCCTATCTCTCTCTTAATTATTAACCCATAACTATTAATCTATGTATTTCCATATGGCCTTATCTTACTGGGGAACGCCTGGGCATCGTACCTTCCCAGTAGCTACATGGTGTCTTCCAGGCAGCTCCTCTCTGCATTCCTCTTCCTAGCCTCCTCCTAGTATGGTAGCCCCGCCTATACTTGTTGCCTGGCGACATCCTTCCTGTCCATTGGCTGAAACAGCTTTATTCATCAACCAATAAGATAAACATATATTCACAGCATACAGAAGGACCTCCCCCATCACTCTCCCTCAAGACAGAGTTTCAAGGTGTATCCCAGACTGGCCTCAGTCTATGTAGTTGAGGTCAACACCAAATTTCTTTCTTATCCTCCTGCCTCTGCCTCCTGAGTGCTGGGGTTATAGGAATGCACCTGATTTGTGCATGCCATGCAAGTACTTCACTAAGCCCAGCCCATCACTTTCACTTTTCAATGGCTCCTGAGTATAGGCCCGCCTTATTTTATTGATCCCATCTCCCATCATTGAGCATTCTAATTACTCCAATTTTTTAAAAATGAATTTTCTTGTTTTTCGAGACAGGGCTTCTCTGTAGCTTTGGAGTCTATCATAGAACTTACTCTGTAGACCAGGCTGGGCTCAAACTCACAGAGATCCACCTTCCTCTGCCTCCCCAGTGCTGGGATTAAAAGCATGTGCCACCATAGCCCAACAAAATATTTTATGTGCTGGTTCGCATGCAGTAATATCTGTGCACCACATGTGTGCCTAGTGTCCTCAGAGGCTGGAAGAGGGCACTAGATCCCCTGGAACTGGAGTTACAGACAGCTGTGAGCTGCCATGTGGGTGTTGGGAATTGAACGTGGTTTCTCTGGAAAAGCAGCCAGCACTCTTAACTGCTGAACCATCTCTCCACTCTCAATTTTTTTTTTCACTTTTTGCTGAAATAACTCTCCCTTTCCTGTGTAATCATCTTATATGTGCGAAACTTTCTCTGAAGGATACACCCTTTTTAATTTAAAAAAATTATTGTTTATGTATATGGGTATTTTGTCAGCACTTACGTCTGTGTGCCCCATATATGCCTGATACCCACAGAGGCCAGAAGAGGGTAACAAATCTCCTGGAACTAGAGTTAACAGATGGTCATGAGCCACCATATGGGTGTCAGGAATTGAACTTGGGTATTCTGGAAGTGTAGTCTGTGATCTTTACTTCTGAGCCATCTTTCCAGGCTCTAGGATACTTTTTGTTTGTCTGTCTGTCTGTCTGTCTATATGGTATTTTTGAGATGGAAATTCTCTGTTAACAGAGTCCTGGCTGTCCTGGAACTCACAGACAAGGCTGACCTCGAACTCACAGAGATCCACCTGCCTCTGTCTCCCAAGTGCTGGGATTAAGATGTGTGCCACCATGCCCAGCCAGGATACATTCTTAAAGCAAAATTGTTGGTGCTGATGAGATGGTCTAGTAGTTCATGGTGCTTGTCACCAAGACTGACAACCTGGGTTCAATTCCTGGGACCCACAAGGTAGGAGGAGAGAACCAACTCCAGCAAGTTTGTCCTTTGATCTCCACATTCACACTATGGCTTACACACACACACACACACACACACACACACACACACACACACACACACACACGAAAAGTCAGGCAATCACTTATTTCCTCTCTAAACACTCCTGTACAATGCTAAGTTCCTGAGTTCTCCCGGCATGTTAGGGAACTTGGTAATTATTCTGAGACCAAACAGTAATGTCAGGGATTCTAGTTTTTTCTCCGTCCTTGCAGCTGAATGAGGCCACTGGGCGCCATTTGCTCATTTACTCATTCATTCAATTAACATTTGCTGAGTGCCTGCTATTGGGGAGCTTGCTGGGGGCACATATGTTTCTACCAGGATTAGTCTTAAATTTATGGAACAAAGAGGTTGCACTGATGTTAATTCACTACAAACCCCAGACCTGATTAAACAGTGCTGTGTAAGCAAAATGGAAAGAGGGCTGCCATCGAGCGGGGAGCCAGCACCGCGCACAGGCTGCCCCCCAGTCAGAAGGACATTAGAGGCATTTTCTTGACACCAGCCATAGAAACTGGACACTTAGTTCTGGCTCCTTATACAACGGTGTATGTTTTGCTCACTGTTCACTTAAAACAGGGTGTGGCACATACCCTATCATTTCTATCACTCCAGAGACTGGGGCTGGTGGACTGCTAGCCTAGGCTACATGGAGATTCAAAACAAACAAAATGAAGGCTTATATCCCCCTCCAGTCACTCTAGGCGTGCTCTGTGCACATGGACCTTTCTTTAGAAGAAGGGGGGGGCAGAAACTCTGGGGAAAGACTGTATTCTTTTTTTTTTAAAGATTTTATTTATTTATTATGTATACAACATTCTGCTTCCATGTATATCTGCACACCAGAAGAGGGCACCAGATCTCATAATGGATGGCTGTGAGCCACCATGTGGTTGCTGGGAATTGAACTCAGGACCTCTGGAAGAGCAGCCAGTGCTCTTAACCTCTGAGCCATCTCTCCAGCCTGAAAGACTGTATTCTTATGAAATTTGACTTGAGCTTACTGCATTGGCTTTAAATCCAGAGGTGGTTATAATGACATAAGAAAAATATGAATATTGCATAATCTTGGGGGTGGGGCTGGCTTGGCTCTGCACCTGGGTCTTGTGTGTGCCCAAGCTGGCAAGGCCAACTTTTCCATACAACTTCTTAGGAAGGAGGAGTGGGGTGGGGGTGGGGGAGTAGAGGCACAGGAAGTATTCTGTGGACTTCAGCAGAACCAGGTTTAGAAATTTAAAAGCCAGCGTGGTGGTGCATGCCCAGCACTTGGGAGGCAGAGGCAGGCCGATCTCTGTGAGTTGGAGACCAGCCTGGTCTACAAGAGATAAAGAAATTTAAAAGCCATGAAAAGATTTTTTAAAAAATCTTTTTTAAAAATCTTTAAAGTCACTACAAATCTGAGAACAATGCTTCAGAAACGTTTTCTGCAGTGAATGTATCAGCTAGCAAAGCCTGCGTGCTGGTGTAGGGCACATCTGGATCACGGGAACTCGAGACAACATCTCCAGAGAGTAAAAGTGTTTGTGTGCACAGTGGGGTGGTGCTTCGGGAAACCTGAACCTCAGCCAGGTAAGACCCATACCACTGAGCTATGCCTCCAGCCCAAGGTGATGTTTTTTGTCATTTGGGGTTTTTTGAGGCAGTCTTATGTAGCCCAGGATAGCTTAGAACTAGCTACATAGCTGAGGATAACCTAGAACTTTTGTTGTTGTTGTTGTTGCTGTTGTTGTTGTTATTTGAGACAGGGTTTTTCTGTAGGTTTAGAGCCTGTCCTGGAGCTCCCTCTGTAGACCAGGCTGTCCTCAAACTCATAGAGATCTATTTGCCTGCCTCTGCTTCCTGAGTGCTGTGCACTCAGGATTAAAACTGTGCACTATCACCTCCTGGACAGTGATGAGGTCAGGCCCAGTGTTACCAGGTGGTGACCAGGGCTCTGGAAAGGAGGCTCTTTAGTGTTTGTGGCCTCCTAGGCACAGGCAGGATTGAGGACAGGTCACAGTCCAAGGCAACACAAAGGCAAGCGAGGCCCGGAGAGAAGGGTGCTCCCTGGCATGGCATTTGAGGCTCTGGGTTCGGTTAAGCTGCACACTGTGTCTACTTCACACTTGGATTCTTTGAACCAAAGCCTGGCATGACTTAGGTACCTGTGACTTACAGTCAAAGAGGATTCCTGACCAATAATCCTGCAGTGTGTGTTGAGCCCCTATCCTTGATGGTGGGTAGCCTTGGGGAATGCCACTTAGAGCCAGTATCTGGGGCAAGGGTTTTCCAGGTGGCTGCATATCTGAAAGACCCTGGGCAGATGAGACCCTACATTGCCTGCCCTGTCCTTGCTGTCTATGGCTCTCAGCCTGGGGTGAGGGTTAGGAATCCATCTCACTTACTTGACAAGTGTTCAAAGTAATTCTAATATGATGGCCAGTTTGGGTAACCAGTGTCTAAGAATATTGCTAAAATACAGCCATAAGGGCAGGGCATGTGTCATTAACACCTTTGATCCCAGCACTCTAGATTTAGAGGCAGGTGGATCTCTATGAATTTGAATCCAACCTGGTCTACATAACAAGTTTCAGGTCAGAGGTACACGGGAAGACCCTATATCAAAAACAAACAAACAAACAAACAAAAAACAAAATAAAAATACAGCTCTAAAGAAGAATTAAAAAAAAAAAGGTAACTATTATCAGGTTACAGAAAACCTGTCAAGCCTGAATCCCTGGGCTCAGCCTCCAGAACAGTGGGACAACATACCACCAGCTCAAGAAACACTTTTATATGGGCTATACAGGCTTTCCTGACCATTGATCACAGGTGAGTGTGTCACATCTGGCTGGCAACAGGACCTGAAAGCTCATTGTCTCAGCCACAGTCATTCTACTTGGACTCTGAACCATGGAAACAGAAAAGTATACAACACACACACAGAGATGCTCAGGACAGCTGGGTCTCTAAAGCCAAATGCTCCAGAAGGCACCAGCTGAGGGATGCTGGGGGAGGAGCCAGTTGGGTCCCTGCTTCTTAAAGGCTCATCACTGAGTTTTTTACCACCAAGCTCACAAAACAGTGGAAACTTAAAATACTGATACTATGTGTGTAAACATTCCCTCACTAAACTACATATGTGTGTGTACAGTTTAACGCTGCCATACATATAGGTACATATTTATACCACAGAATGTCAATTTTTTGTTTAAAAATAAACAATAGAAAGAGAATTCACCAAAATATTAAGTGATTGTCCCTAATAACTTTGTTTTGTTTTGGTTTTTGAGGCAGGCTAGCCTCAAATTTGCTATGTAACTGAGGATAACCCTGAACTTCTGAAGCTCCTCCCTCCACATTCAAAGTGCTGGGATTACAGGTAAAAGCTAGCACAGCCAGGTTATATGGTGCTGGGGATTCAAGCCAGGCATTGGTGCATGGCAGGCAAAGATTCAACCAAAATAACATTCTCAGCCTACAGTCCTATTTTCTATATTTAAAAAAGTTATACAAATATTTATTTTTATTTTTAAACATTATTTTATTTTATTTATTTTAGGTGTATAAAGGCTTGCCTGAATGTATGTCTGTGCACCATATGTGTGCGTCCATAGGGGCCAGACGAGGGTGACAGAACCCTTGCAACTGGCTTATAAATGGCTCTGAGCTACTACATGGGTGCTGGCAATTGGACCTGGGTCCTTTGAAAAGTAGTTGGTGTTCTTAACCACGAACCATCTCTCCAGCCCCGAAATTAATTTTTTTATGTGTGTGTTGTATTAGTGATTGAGCCCAAGGCCTCACACATGCTAGGCAAATGGGCTACCATTGATCTATGCCTCAACAACAAAATATATCCCTTACCCAGATGACTCAGTGGGTAAAGAGGTTTCTGGATAAACAAGTGAAAGATCCCTGTGGAGAGCCAGGTGCAGCTGAAACTCCAGCCCTGGGCGAGCACAGAAACAGGCACATGCTGGGAGCTCACTGGCCAGAGAATCTACCCAGAAGAGTGAGCTCGAGCCTCAGTGAGAGGCCCATTCCCAAAATAAATAAAATTTAAAAAGGTGAATAAGGCCAGGCGTTGGTAGCGCACGCTTTTAATCCCAGCATTCGGGAGGCAGAGGCAGGCGGATCTCTGTGAGTTCGAGGCCAGCCTTGTCTCCAGAGCAAGTGCCAGGATAGGCTCCAAAGCTACACAGAGAAACCCTGTCTCGAAACCGCCCCCCCCCGAAAAAAAAGGTGGGCTCAAGGGGTAAACATAGTTGCCACTCAACAAAACGAGTCTGGCTCCACGTAGTTGCCCACTGGCATATCACGGTATACCTCCAATAAAATAAAATTTTAAACCAGTAGTGACGACACACACCTTTAATCCCAACACTGGGGAGGAAGAGGCAGGTGGATCTCTGTGAGTTTGAAGCCAGCCTGGTCTACAGAGTGAGCTCCAGGACAGCCAGAGATGCTATACAGAGAACCCCATCTCAAAAAAACAATAAATATTAAAAAGGGCAAGAGATAGGCAAGACAACACCCCCACATGCACACACCACATACAAACACAGAATACGTATCTGAAGAAGAACATATTTTTTTCTAGAGAATTTCTAACCAAATGGAAAGTGCTTATGACGTATCATACAATATAAGGAGTCAAGATAGTCCTATATATTCAGTGTGGTGACCATTCACTGTATAAATGCATAAACACCAGCAAGACAGTAGTAACTGTTAAGGCTGGGTGGTAAGGTTATATTACAAGTAACTTTTTCTTCATTCTACCTGCATATCTTTCCCAGATTTTCTGCAATGAGAATGTCTCATGTTTCGACTCGGAAAGAAAGCTCTGTAAGTTATATTTAGAGCAGATCCTGTGAGGAACACACGTGGGCTCCTGTCCCTGTCCAGAGCTGTTAGTGTTTGGGGATTCCTAATACGTGGTCAGCCTGATGTCTGAGCTACAGAGTCAGGACCAGCATCCACCCCGCTCCCAGAGCTGCCCCAAGAACATAGGTTAATGGCAACTATACAGAAGGACAACACAACCACTGAGCTCTCTCTACAGTTCCCATGATGTGCTCCCTGCCTTGAACACATCATCCCCCTGAAGTCCAGAGTTCCAGTCCTTGCCTGATCACATGCCCAGTTCTGCTCACCCATTCATCCCCTGACTCTCTGCCTCTTAAATTGTAAGTTTAGGGCTGGAGAGGCTGCTCAGTGGTTAGAGCACTGGTTGCCTTTCTGTAGGACCCAGGTTCAGTTTTCAGCACCCACATGGCGGCTTACAGCTGTCTTTAACTCCAGTTCCTGGGGGACCCAGCAACCTCTTTGGCCTCCATGGGCACCAGACACACACATGGTACACAAACATACATGAAGGCAAAACATCCATACATATTAAATAAAAATAAATAAATCTTTTTAAAGACATGGTTGCAGCCCCATAATGGGGCCATGAATGGATGCAGGGAGGGACTGCAGCAAGCTTGGCGACAGTAAATGGTTTTTCTGAAGACATAACAACTGAAAATATGTTTGAAGTCAAACTCGCAATCAATCCGAGGCACTCTCGGCAGCCTGTGCTGGTCAAGCAACCTTGATGCAGCCTTGGTTCTGAACACACTCGTGCATCTCACCAGGAATCCCACCATGCCACAAAACACCACTGAGTGCCCACAAAATCCTCGGCTGGGATCCAAGGCTACACACTGCAGACTGCACTGTGTTTTCTGCAGAGAAAAGACTTTTCATATTCCCCTGACATCGCTACTCAGCATGTGAGTGTTAGAATATATTTGGAATGTACTCTGTGAGAAGTTTCATTGTTTTGCCCCTGGTCTTGGGGATTGAACCTAGGGCCTCAGGCATTGTAGGCAAGAGCTCTCTTGTTGAGCTAGATCCTCAGCCCAAAATGTTTGATTAAAGAATTGCTGACTCAAGTTTCATTTTTTAAAAATCACTGAATGAATTTTGACTCAGGATTAGATAGTTTTTCTGACAATTTCTGAAATGGCCCTAAATACCCCCTGGTTTTTTTGGCACCATGCATTTATGGGAAGCAGTATTCTTGGTATTAACAGTTACAAAATCAAATCTCAGGCACCTCTGAGAAGCACTGAAGGTACTCTACAGTCTGCAGCATGGACACTCAGCTGAGATTCAATTCTTTATGCAAGAAGAAATGAGCACAACATCTCACTAGTATGCAAATTTGTTTTTGTCTTCAACAAATGGTAAAACTGTATGGAAACCACAAAATTCCTTTGAAATAGGTTTCTTCATCATTTATTATCAGCAAATGTTTGAGTTGTGTACCTATTTTATATACTAATATATCCAGGGTTGTGTAAAAAATGCTTGGGCAAAAAAGGGTTTGCAGGCTGGGCATGCACACGCCTTTAATCCAAGCACTTGGGAGGCAGAGGTAGGGATCTCTGAGTTTGAGGCCAGCCTGGTCTACAGAGCAAGATCCAGGACAGCCAGGGGTACATAGAGATCCTGTCTCAAAGAAAAAAAAAATAGAGGGGGTGGGATGGTGCAGGCAGCAAAGGTTAAAGAGGCCCTGCTATGTGTAACACCACACATCCACAGGGAGTCTTTCTTGGGGAACGGGCACATCTTTACCTCCAGTCAGTTACTCAGTTCATCTGAAGTCCTCAGAATCTTCCTGCTGATCTATTTACTTCAGAAAAATGGCATGTTTCCAGGCTGGCCTGCAGTGACTGTTCCCGGAGATACTTGATATAAATAGCCCATCCCAGTGCTGATCTTGTGTGTGTGTTCTACCTACCTTCTCCTCTGATGGGTAAAAGCCAATTGCTCTCATGACAAAAGGGAGCTCCGATAGGCAGATGTGCTCCGACACCTGCCTGGTCTCCATCGTGTCAATGCCTTGAGTGCGGATCTGAGAATAGTAGAAATAGTCCTCCAGCTCCTGTGTGGAACCAGACAGAAACAGCGCATGGAACTCAGAAATATCCATGGAGGGGACATTTTCTAGAAAGTGTATACTAAGTTCAGTGATGTGAGGGGACTTTATGGAAAAGCACAGTGGGTTAGTTTCTGATGTTTGCCTTGACTAGATGTCCCCAGGAGATGTTTGATGACAATTACCCTGTAGAATTTTCCTTCTCTACCACCAGGCACCAGACCGTAGAACGGGGTCAGGTCTTCACCCCCAAGGGAAACAGCTGCATCCAGGGCACTGGAACAATGAGAAACATCACCATTAGGAAGAACTCATGCATGAAGTCATGGAGTTGTCGCACAGATGGTGGCCTCTGCAGGGTCTCTGTCCCTCAGTGATGAAGCCTGTGACAAAAAATTCAATTTTGAGTGTGGAACGCAGCCGTACAGGGCACCCACCTTAATTATGGTGATAGGCTCATTCTGATGACAGGGCAGGTGCCTGGCAATTTGTCTACAATCTTTGGGGACCACATCTCTCCTGGGGGTGAGGGGAGGCTCTAGTCTGAGACCTCAACCCTCTTGAGCTGAGAACAGCCAACCAATACCAAAAGGACGGATGCTGTACAGGTGCAGTGCCAGCGCTAATTGCTTCCAGAAAAGCCCGGGAGATCACAGGGACCCATGCCAAGTGGATAAAAATACCTCTCTGCTCTCCAGCACAGGGTCAGAGAGTCTCCAAAAATAGTCCCTTTGAATGGGAAGAAAACCTACTTTTGCATGAGATCAACTGACTTTTCCTCACACAAAAGGCAAACAATCTAAAGTTACTGGAAAAAAAGAAGCCACTCACTGGATTTCTGCTGGTTCGGTGAATTAGAACCCACTTCAGTGAAGACCTTCGATGAAGAGCTGAAGGATCCAGAACTAAAGTCACAGGGGCATGTGTGTGAACCCCAACTATGCCACTTGTGAGCTGTGTGACTATGAGAAATGCCCACCTCTGCTCAGTTTACTCATCTGTGAAATGGGTAGGGTCATACAGGGTTGCCACAAGAATTAAATAAGGAAACACACTTGAAGCATTTGCTGCAGGCCCTTTATTTTTCTCGGGTACCATTCCATCACTTGAGCTATCAACAGACCCTTTGGAAGTTTAGTGACCTGTATGTGAGAGTAAGAAGAGCACTTTTCTCCCAGGATGGCTGTGAGGATGAAGTCAAGATGCATATGTAAAACATCCAGGAAGGGGCCAAGCCCAGAAGCGCAGCTCTGTCTGTACCAAGGGCTGACAAGCACCGACATGTCTTTACCCTCCTCATAAGAGGCACAAAATGCCCTCTGCCCTGTTGCTGAGACCAGGGGAGGGCCTGATGCATTTGTTCTCCATATGAGCCTGAGGTCCTTGCTTACAGTGTCCTGTCTTCACCTGCTTCTTGGCTCTGACAGGAAGCTATGAAGGCAGGTGATCAGCTAGGCTGTTCCTTCTCTGTGGCCAAACCTGGCCTGCTCCTGACCCAACAGGTAACAAAGCCATTTTTAGACATGCTGCCTAGAGCAAGGGTATCAGGGCCAGAAGTGACATGGGAGCCTGTCACCACCAGGAAGCCCTAAGGGTAAGGCTGCAAATGCACTTGGCTTTCAAGGATGGCCCGACTTTCTAGGCTCTGCTGTCAGCATTGTGCCACATGTGCCCACTCCTGCCACTGTATGTTGACCCTAGAGGGACCACATTTCTCCTAACCAGAGCAAAGAAAAAGACTCATTCTGTCTGTGGCAAGAGCTACAATCCGAGGAAGCTGCAGAGGTGGACACTGAGGGCGAAGCTAGGTAGGAAGAAGGCTGAGGGCCACAAGTGAGCTGCAGGTCAAGCAGCCACATGGCATTCCAGTCACCTTCCCAAAAGCCTCCTTGCGCCTAAATTGGGGTCTAAATACACACACACACACACACACAGAGAGAGAGAGAGAGAGAGAGAGAGAGAGAGAGAGATCACTAGGGCATAGAAGCCAAGTTGCATTTATTTATTTTTTTAGATTTTATCTGGTGTGTATGGGTGCTTTGCCTGCATATATATGTGTGTGTACCACATGCATGCCTAAGGATGAGCCTCCATATGGGTGCTGAAAATCAAAGCCCGGTTCTTTGCAAGAACAACAAGTGCTCTTAACCGCTAAGCCAACTCTCCAGCCCTGGAAAGTGGCATTTATTGAACATATGTGTGCTCAGGAATAGCATGGAGCTTCTAGGCAAGGGGCTGAAGCTAGAGATACCAGGAACATCATGAGTAGCATCAGGCAAGTGCCTGGAAGATGGTCCCCAAAGCAGGCATGGAAAAGCTGGGGCCCAGGGGAGTTACAGCCTAGGATTATCTTTGTTGTTGTTTTTTACATTTCCTGCAACCTAGGTTAGCCTTGACCTCACTATGTAGCTGAGGATGACCTTGAACTGCCGATCTCCTGCCGCTACTTCTGGAGGACTAGGATTACTGTTGTGTGCTACCATGTCTGACCAAGCTGGGACTTGAATCTGGTCTCTGCTTTTATTTGAGCAGGGTGGAGATGGGAGGTTCTTCAACTTCACTCCACTCTATAGTGCTGTCATCAGTAAATTTAGTACAAAACTTCTTTTGTTTTACAGAAGGTATTATGTAACCCAGGCTAACCTTCAACTCAATATAAAGTCAAGGATGACCTTGATATTCTGATCCTCCTGCCTCCACCTCCCAAGTGCTGGGGTTATCGGCATGTGCCACCATGATGGGTTGTCTTAGGGTTGCTCTTGCTGTGATGAAACACAGTGACCAAAGCTACTTGGGGAAGAACGAGTTTATGTGGCTTAACACTTCCGCTCATCATCAAAGGAAATTAGGACAGGAACGAAAACAGGACAGGACTCTGGAGGCAGGAGCTGATGCAGAGGCCATGGATGCTTAATGGCTTGCTCTCCATGGCTTGCTCAGCCTGCTCTCTTATAGAACCCAGGGCAGCTGGGCAGTGGTAGCACACGCCTTTAGTCCCAGCATTTGGGTGGCAGAGGCAGGTGGATCCCTGTGAGTTTGAGACCAGCCTGATCTACAGAGTGAGTCTAAGGGCAGCCAGGAATACACAACAAGAAGAAGAAGAAGAAGAAGAAGAAGAAGAAGAAGAAGAAGAAGAAGAAGAAGAAGAAGAAGAAGAAGAAGAAGAAGAAGAAGAAGAAGAAGAAGAACCACCACCATCACCACCACTCAGGACCATCAGCCCAGGGGTGGCCCCACCCACAATGGGCTGGGTCTTTCCACATCAATCACTGATTAAGAAAATACAGGCTTGCCTGCAGCCTGATCTTATGGAGGCATTTCCTCAATTGAGGTTTCCTCCTCTCAGATGACTTTAGCCTTTGTCAAGTTGATATAAAACTAGCCAGCACACATGTCTGTGGTATTCAGAATGGAACCAAAGCGTGTTGTATGCTAGGCAAGCACTCTACCAATTAAGCTACAGCCTGGGCCCTGGAGAGAATTGCGTTGTTTACTTGTTTGGGGTTTTTACACTTCTTTCCATTAGTGAAATGCTGAACATATTAAGTCACCAGAAGCAGCAATAAAGTGCTAATTAGTTTATAATGATCCTTTGTCCCCACAACAGATTAAATTGAAATTCTCAGAAGCCTGGATTCTGGCCAAGCATAGGGAAGCTACTGGAATTCCCTACTGGATCCCACAGTGACTGAGGACAAAATTCAAAAGGGGGAGACTTCACCTCCCTCCAAAACGCCACTGGTCCCAAGGATTGCAGGTGGCAAGTGGGCCTACTGGAGAAGTGCTTCTAGATGGAGAGCTAGCTCACCTCCAGTTTCCAAGTACCCCAGTTCCTTTGATCAACTCACTCAGAGAGCAGAGGCAAAAGGCAGAGTTGCACTTGCAATTTGAAGCCATCACGGCACCAAAACAGAGTTTGCCAGCTATTTTCACTCAAGTTCAGGGTAAGAAGGAAGCGTTAACATCTGCCATAAAGAGAAAGATGTGCATTTGGCAGATGGCAGGGGCAGACGTTACTGAGAGCCATGTTTTTTGAGGGAGGAAGGTGCCTCTGCCATCTGCCCCTGAAGCTTGCAGGATCAGGGACGGGGTCATGGAAACATACATGATCTTGCCACCTACTCCTTGGCTCTGCCCTTGTTCAGATCACTGCATTTACATGGGTGAGAGGATCACTTTAACCACTTGTCCCATCTCATACACAAATGCCCTTTTCAGGAAGAAAAGGAAGGAAGGATGCTGTAACTTACAGACTGGTTACTGCATTCACCTCTGTCAACCCATCTGATCCATACAGGACCCTATAAAGATTGTTACCCCCACTTCACAGACAGACTGCAAGGATTAGTGATATCAAGAAAAGCGCTCAGATTCGAGAGCAGAAACTCCAAGCTATACTGAACCCCTTAGCTCTTTGACCTTAAAGTACCTATAGTCTTACTCTGATGTACAAGCTTAGTGGTTTTCAGCCTCACTACAGGCAGAGCAGGTCTCCTCTCAGGGCAGAGAGGGGCACAGGAGCTGACTGACAACAGATTCTTAATTCACCCTTACTGTTTCTTTAATGCCCACTTTGGAGGCTTGGCCCTGGCCCCTATGGCCGGCATGAGTTTGTACAGATACTGAGAAATACTTCAGGGAGCCAAGCGGAGCCAGGGGCACTCTCACCATCCAAGCTGGAAATGTGGTGCATGGTCCATGAGACTGCACAGTAGCCTTTGAGCTGCACATAATGTCACTAGGAAGCATCCTGAGAGCCAGGTACCATTCCCCTAGCACAACATGGGGCATATAGCAGGACTCTGTAACTGTCTGTTGCAATTGAATGAAAAGAGGGGTCTAAGGGCTGGAGCAATGGCTCAGTGATTATAAGCGCTTGTTCTCTTGTAGGAGGCTCACAACTGCAAAGCTCCTGCTCCAAGAAATCCAATGTCCCCTTCTGGATTTCTGAGGCACCCACATTCATGAGTGCATACTAACATGAATACACACACACACACACACACACACACACACACACACACACACACACATTTTTAAAAAAGACGTCTATACTTCCTTATAGAGGGGTTATAACCCCTCACGTACCTTAAGTTGATTTCCCACTGTACCACTGAGAAATCTTGGCCTCCTGCTGTGAAGGCATAGCTGCCATCATAGGAAAGTGCCATTCCAGCCACCCCACTTGGGTGGCAAATGATAGCACATGTTTTGTGTGGGTTGCCGTCAACGGGTAAGATCTGGAGTCCAACCTAGAGAGGCAAGTATAATTAGCTACTCAGACTTGAGTACCTGAGTCTCACACTAACCTGACATACCCAAGCCATGTACACATCTGGAGCCATCTGTCAGAGTCAAGTTTAACATATGACTGGGTGCAACTGATTTGTGTGTCTTCCATGTAAATTAGAATTTCCAGGCTAGTAAAAAGAAAGAAAATCATAATTTGGAAAGTGTAGGGAGCCGTTCCTACATTCTCCATTACAATGATGGTGCCTGCAGACACCAAATGTAAATTATTTCACAGGCGCTGGGTAATTTCCATTCCTTTGATCTCTGCCTATCCTGTGGCTCATTTGGCCTGAGGAGCTGAAGCCATTCATAGGGTAACATGTCCCAGGCAGCTGCTTGCCAGCCTTTATTTAGGGAAGGGATTCTTGGCTCAGGGTCTCCGCTCTGGTAAGCTTATGTTCTCCCCTCTCAAGATGCATTAAAGCTTTCCTGCAGAAGGATCCGAGTGTCCTGCGTGTATTTCTTGCCGGCGAGAACATATAGCGCGCAGGACAGGAAAGCTGTGAGTTTTCACTGGGAAACTCTGAGAACTCCATTCAAAAATGTCTCCTAGGGGCCTGTGAGATGGCTCAGTGGGTAAAAGTACTTGTTTCCAGGCCTACCTGGGTTCTACTCCCAGGACCCACATGGTAGAAGAAGAGAACTGATTCCTGAAAGTTGTCCTCTGACCTCCATACTCACACTGCAAGGGCATGCCTACACACACACACACACACACACAGAGAGAGAGAGAGAGAGAGAGAGAGAGATGAGAGAGAGAGAGAGAGAGAGAGAGAGAGAGAGGAAGAGACAGAGAGAAAGGAACACACACACACACAGAGAGAGAGAGAGAGAGAGAGAGAGAGAGAAATTAAAGCAAAAGAAATGCTTCCCAGAAGCCATTTTCACTATGTGGTAATTTTCAGTTTGGCCAACGACCAGATGGATGTTATTCTGTGCAGCAGAACTAAGGACCCATGGGTCTTATCATCTCTTTTATTATTAAGTGTATTTATTTGGGAAAGGACATACGTGCCACAGTGCCTGTTTGGAAGTCAGAGGACAACTTTCCCAAGGCAGTCTCTCCTCTCACCAGGTTCCAGGGCTCAAACCGTGGTCACCAGATGAGGCAATAAGCACCCTCCCTGGCCAGCCAGCAGTCTCCCAGGCCCTGGGTCTCACTGTCTTTGGACTCATGGCACAGTCATCTTGCTGGGGCAGAGAAGGGAAGCCTACCTTGTCTTTATTGATGAATACCAAGTAGCGCTTCTGCAGCTCTAGTGTGGATTTCACGGGGAGCACCTGTGTGTGCTCAATAGGAGACCCATAAACCGGTCCAAGAAGTGTCTTTCTGGATAGGAAAAAAAAAAAAGTGTATACGCTATAAACTTCAATGTATGTTTTAAGACTGGAATTGGCACTAGAAGGTGGTAATGTTCACCTTTAATCTCAGCACTTGGGAGGCAAAGGCAGGTAGATCTCTGTGAATTCGAGGCCAGCCTGGCCAACAGTGAGTTCCAGGACAGACAAGGCTACACAAAGAAACCCTGCCTTAAAAAAAAAAAGAAGAAGAAGAAGAAGACCGTAATTGGCACTACCATACTTGTGTTTCGATATTTGAGGCTTGGGGATTTGTTTTGCTTGTTTTTGAGACACAGTCTTGCCAAGTAGTCCAGGCTGGCCTAGAATTCACAATCCTCCTTGCCTCTGCCTCCTGGCACTGGGATTACAGGTGTGCACCCTTATGCTGAACTCCTTATGTATTTATGACTCTGAATTTCCTGTCTTGTCACTTGGCTAATCCCTATGTAAGAACCTGTCATTCAAGGGCTGCTAGCAGCTGCTGTAAATAAGGGGCATTGCCTCCCAACAGGAAATGCTCTAGGGAACTTGAGGGAAACTGACTGTGAAGAACACTTCCAGTGGCTGTGGTGCAACTGTTCCTCTTGACATTATGCCCTAAGAAACTGTATGCGAATAACTGACAAGAAAAAAGCCTGTGAGGAAATGGCATGCCTTGGCAAGATGCAAGCAAACATCTGATTCCTCAGGTCAGGCCCACAGACTTGGAACAAGACACCACCCTAAATACAGGTCTATGTGCCACATAGGTGGCCAAATCTGTCTGTGCATTAAGTTGTAGTGATACTGGCCAGGCCTCTTTAATTCAACTTTAAAATTTATTACATCTTTGTGTTCATGTGTGCTGGTGTGCACAATTTATGGGAGGTGGTCCTCTCCTTCCATCCCGGGGACTGAACTCAGGTCCTCAAGCTTGGCAGTGGCAGTATTTATCCACTGATCCATCTCACTGGCTCCTTTTTCTTTCTTTCTTTCTTCTTTTTTTTTTTTTTTTTTAGGGTCTTGGTATTTTGCTCAGGCTGGCTTCAAGAGAGCCTCTTGCCTTAGCCAGCTGTAACTGCAGGCACACACCACTGTACCCAACTTGGATTTCTCTAATCCCAGCTGCTTCCCTGAACAGGGGCCTTATCTAAGGTGAGGTCCCTTTTCGGGATGTCAGTGCTGGATAAAGGTCAGCTGATTCTATCACACCACCCTAGCTCCTGCCACCGAGGCTACGGACTGGCAGGGACAGGAGACAAAGAGATGTTGTGAGCTGAGAAGTGTGGAGATGACACTGAGTCCCAGGGTCTGGAGTGAAGTATTCCTGGGGGGGGGGGAGCCAGCTGTGATTAGAATGATGGACCAGAGGCAGCAAGAACATCTTGGATAGCAGGAGAATGGGCATGGGGAAGAAAAGGTGAAGGCAGGGGGTATGGATCTAAGAGGCGTAACAGTGATGGAGACACAGAGGCTGTGGGAGGCTCAGCACTTTGGAACAGTACAATGCCCACCAGGTAGACAACATATCAGCTAATGCCTTTTCCTGAGGCCCTTCCACGTGCTGGCAAGTGGGCAGAGGCAGGGGGACAGGGGGCAAGAGCCCAGGGACAAGGTATGAAAAGACTGGGACCTTTGTCCCTGGTGGTGAGTGGGGGCTGTGGGAACTGCAATCCTCGGGCCATTCGAGGAATTATACACATGCCCGTCTACAGTGAACCCTACACACAAGTGCTCACAAGCATGACAAAATGGAAACAACACAAATGTCTATCACGGGTAGACAGGATAGGGCCAGCCCTTAGCCATAACATCAAAGCACTAGTTCACATCACAAAGTGGGTGAGTCTTGGGAACATGTTAAGTGAAAGAAGCCAGACACACAAGGTCACATGCTGTGCAACTCTATCTATAGGAATATGAACTCACAGAAGCAGGTCAGTGGTTTCCAGACACAGGGATGCAGGGCTGGGGAGGGTCTACTGATGGGAACCAAAGTTTTCATTTTTGTTTTGCTTTACTCCCCCCCCCCCCTTTTTCATGTGGTCCAGTCTGACCTCAGACTCACTACATAGCTGAGGATATAGCTTTGAATTTCTGGTCCTCCTGTCTTCATTCCCGAGTGCTGGTACTCCAGGCATGCATGCCTGGCTTATTAGGTACTAGGTATAGAACCCAGGACTTTGTACATGGTAGGCAAGCATTCTACAGAGTCAAATTGACAGCTCAGGAACCAGGTCCCCTTTTGGTGTGACGGATGCTTCCTTGAACTGCACAACTTACTGAATGCAGTAAAAAGGTGCTCAGAACAGTTTCTGGCACAGAGTATGTAACTGTTAGCCAGTGACAGCCACCCTGTCTACCAATGTTACAAAATTATTATTTCTTCATTCTGATTGAAAGACATTTCATATTCATTGTAAAAAAAAAGAGTTCAAACTTTTATAGACATTCATTAGATAAACATACACATTCTACAATGCTGAATCCTGTC